>NC_086327.1:45762380-48162380 GCF_036172605.1 Pelobates fuscus | reverse complement strand
CTCGGGTTAGATTAGGCAGTTTTATTGCTGCTAGAAATTCCTCTATGTCTGATAGGAGAGATTGGCATGTGTGGCTGTCCATTTTTAAGTTATAGAGTGTATTGTAGTAATCTGCCATCATATTGTTTATGTCTGTTGGGTTATATTCTTTATTGCCGTGTGTGTTTAGGAGGAAGGGTATTTTAGCGTTTTGCTGTTTCTGCCTGAGGAGTGATGCTAATGCTCTCCCCGCCTTGTTGCTTTGTGTGTAAGTGTTTAGTTTAAGTTTATTTGTGATGGCTATAGTTTATGTCGTTTATTTAGCTTTGCAGTCATTGTATGTGTTGTTGTCTCTCTTGTGTTGGTTGTAGTGTTTGAGCTGTTATTTTGTCTCTGAGGGATCTTAGTAAGTTTATATACTCCTGGTTTGATTTGTGTTTGAGGTGTGATGCTCTGCTGATGAGATGTCCCCGTATGACTGCTTTATGGGCTTGCCATGTCGTAGTAGGTCATGTGTCCGGTGTTTCATTTTGATGAAAATATGACTTCAGTTCTACTGTAAGTGTGCGTTTGAATTCAGGGTCATTTAAGAGGGTGTCATTCAGACGCCATGGTGTTGTTCTTGGAAAGGGAAATTTGTCTCTTAATGTTATCCACACTGCTGCATGATCTGACCATGTTATATCGCCTATGTTGCTATTTGTCGCATGCGGCAGTAGGTCCCCTGTTACGAGTATGTAATCAATCCTAAAGTATGTGCTATGAACTGATGAGTAAAACATAAATTCACGGTCATTTGGATGATGTGTTCTCCAAATGTCGTAGAGTCCATACTCTGAGATTAGTCGTGTTATTGTGGCTGTTTGTTTACGTAGAATTTTGTGTCTAGGTGATGTGCTTGATAGAGTTGTGTCTAATTTTGGTTGTAGTATATGTTTAATGTCTCCACATATGATTGTTGGTGTAGGGCTTGTGGTTGGTAGTTTTGATAAGACTCTGTGTAAGAAGTTTAGTTGATTATCGTTTGACCCATATACACTTGCCAAAAGATACTGTACATTATTTAGTTTACAATGCAATATAACGTATCTACCCTGTGTATCTCTTTTTAATTGTAAAAGTTCAAATGTTATTGACTTGTGAATGAGTATGGAGACACCTCTAGATTTAGAGGAGTATGTTGAGTGGTATTGTACAGGGTAGTCTCTATTTGCAAAGGTCGGTACCGTGCTGTGCACAAAATGCGTTTCTTGCACACAAAGTATGTCCGTTTTGTTGCGTTGTGCTTCTTCTAACAGGAGTCTGCGTTTGTGCGGCGTGTTCAGTACGCAGGCGTTAATTGTTTGTATTTTCATGTCCTGTCAGTAGTATGTAGTTTATTGCTGGGTATGTTTGCGTACGCCAGTTTATCACCTCACCATAATTATCATGGTTTGGTACTATGTAATTGCAGGTTGGCGTAATTGATTTTTTGCAGGTTTGTCGCATCGTGGTATGTGGGCCTGCTAGTTTTTGCGTAACTTGTTTGCCACATTTATATTTCAAACGTGTATTAATGTGGGTTTCTTGTATCTGTCTGACCGATCTAGGGATGTTTCTAACTTGGAGTTTGTGACTTGGGGGGTTTGGGGTAACATTGTACAATGCATCTCATTGTGAGACAAGTTGTGAGAATGTCACACCGTGGGGGTTGGAGTGTTTGGGTTTCTCCATTTACGTGGCCATTGGGCGTTTGCTATAAGTGTTGCTGCGACTCTCTTATTCGCATGTGGTTTACATTTGCGGGTCCCATTCCTTGTAATGTCCCGGAGTAGGGTCAGTCCGGTCACCCATGTTCCCATTCGTGGTGTATTTTGTCTGTTTTTGTGGTCAGAATGGGCCTTAATTTAGTGGGTCATGTTAGATGGAATGTCCCTATTTGCATCGTACTTGTGGATATGGGTGTATAGGTTGGTGGGGGGGGGGGGGGGGGGTAACATGAATACGTTTATACCTTCATTACATAGTACATTGTGAAATCCCCTCTCTCCCATCCCATCTATTCTGTCACCCATCCCCTATTTGTGTCATTTTATCCCACATTTGAAGCCGTTTCTCGCCTCATCTGGTACCTCTTTAGGCTAGTCTTTGCATATGTTGTCACCCTTGAAGGCATCTCTAGACTATTTGTGGATATCTTGCTGATTTAAGTCTTTTACATTATGCGTCCCTGTTTTCCAGGTGTTGGGCCACTCCCGTGTTCCGAAAGGGGTGTCAGGATGCCCCATATTTGTTCGGCGAGGTTTTAAGTCTCTTTTACGAGGGTGTCTGTTAATGTGTAGGCGTCCTTACCAGAATCTGCTGCAGCTCCGGGTTGTGGCCTCAGATCCGGGTCTCGATATAGCCACTGCTCTGCTTTAGCCTCGTCACAGGGATGGTGGAAGCACCGGATCCGGCAGCCGGTTCGGAGATGTTGGCCCACTTCTTCTTGGGTAGAGAGTTCAATCGGTATTCGAAAGAGATCATGCTTGATAGGTATTTATGCTTAACTTCATGTTGCAGTGTTTGTCGAATAAAAAGAGTTAGTTACTGAACCAGGTATCGTCTGGTGTTTAACGTTTCTTTTGGGTCTTTTCCCAGTCCGGCCTGAGTGTTCCTGCTTTTGTTGGTGTTTCGGGGGTATCCAGTGTTATTGGTATGTCACAGGTATTTAGCTGTTTTATGCCCTCTTCGGGGGTGGTTATCGTTATTGTTCTTCCATCTTTTGTAGCTAGGAGTTTGGTGGAGAATCCCCATCTATAGCGGATGCCATGGGCCCTCAAGGCTCTGGTCACTTTGGAAAATTATTTTCTCCTACGGAGTGTTGCAGCTGATAGATCTGCATATATCCTTACTGTGGAGTAATCTTCTGGTGGTTTTGCTCTCATTCTGCTACTTTTGAGAATATGTTCTTTATTGTGAAAGTAATGAGCTCTCAGTAGTATGTCTCTTGGGGTCGCTGGAGGAAGATGGCAAGGTTTTGGGATGCGGTGCACTCTATCGATTAGCAGCATGTCTGCTGGTATCTCCGGGGCATGGGCCTGTAATAGGCCTCGAACATAGGAAGGTAGGTCGTTGTTGCTGATCTCCTCTGGGACTCCCCTTAAGCGTAGATTGTTCCGGCGAGAACGATCTTTATGTCCGCCAGTTTTTCTTCCATGCTGTTTATTTGTGCTGTTAGTTGTTCCACATTTGTAGCTAAGTCGTTATGCGCCGCAGCAAATTCGCCGTATTTGTCCTCCATGTTTGTTGTCCGCTTCCCCAGCTCTTGTATATCTTTTCTCATAGAATCTGCTGTGTGCTGCCATGTTGTTATCAGTTTATTAGATAGTTTCTCCAGAGCGGCTGTTAGGTCAGCTTTAGTGAGGTGTGAGCTATTCCCGCATGCATCTGGGCTCGAGCTTTGCATGCTTTCATCTGACTCCGAGGCCTCGTTGTTAGTTGAGGCCTGTCCCGCCATGGGCGCAGAGGCAGATTTTTGATTAAAAAAGTTGAGTTTTTCATTTTTTGTCGATCTCTTCTTTTTTTCTCTTGTTTTTTTGCTGTGACTTGTTTGTTTAAGGTCGTTGGAATCCGTAGATGCAGCTTCTTTTAGTAAGATTGCTTTAGATTTAATGCCCGGGCGCTGGAGCAAATTTCTATGCTGCCATCTTGCTCCGTGGTTTGCCATGCCCCCAAATATAATTTTTTTAATTATCACTATTTACAGTTTAGTGAACAAACCGCCAGGATGCTTATTTCAAGGTTTTTTTTTACCTTCTAATTAGACTCCGTTTTTGTTCTCTAATTCATATCTGGCTTGTAAAAATAAACTGAAATTGCATGCTAAGTTTTCTTGCCAAGTTTTCTTTCGTATCTCCAGTGTACACCCAAAGAGAGCTCCATAAAATATGAATTGCATATTCTTTGATACTATTATTGTGATTTTCAGAAAAAGGTTTAAGTATGAAAGCTGAATTCTAAAAAGCAATTAAATCTATGTTAAATTATGAAACAAAGTCAAGAACGTCTGAGAAAATGTAAAGTACCATTCAGGATATGGAAAAATTCAATGACAGCTTGGAGGCATTAGCACTTTCAAACAATAATTCATCTGGCAAAGACTTGCATTCAACTTCCTGGTTGTAAGAGATATTTAAACTTTAAACATGACACTTGCGGCTAAATTAAGCCATTTAATTATTACATTGTTTAAGAACCTTTAACCCCTTAGTGACCAGACCGCTTTTCAATTTTCTTACCGTTTGGGACCAGGGCTGTTTTTGCATTTCTGCGGTGTTTGTGTTTAGCTGTAATTTGTAATTTTTATTTACTGTACCCACACATAATATATACCTTTTTCCTCGCCATTAAATGGTCTTTCTAAAGATACCATTATTTTCATAATATCATATAATTTACTATAAACAAAATTATAAAATATGAGAAAATGTAAAACACACTTTTTCTAACTTTGACTCCCAAAATCTGTTATGCATCTACAACCGCCAAAAAATACCCAGGCTAAATAGTTTCTAAATTTTGTCCTGAGTTAAAAAATACCCAATGCTAAATGTTCTTAGCTTTTTTTGGAAAGTTGTAGTGCAATATGTACAAGTAGCACTTTGCTATTTCCAAACTATTTTATTCCAAAATTAACACAGTCCCCTGCAGGCAGATACACAGGCACCTATTGCGGCCATGTGATCAAGTGATCACGTGGCCGCGGGGTCCTAATCTGCCACAGGGAGACTGCTAAATCACCATACATCCTTTAGGGAAAAGGCACATTAGCAATTTATCTGTACTGTAAACCCTAAAGCAAATATCAAGAGGTAAGACCAGACACATAATTTAAAACATACAATTATACAATTATTCTTGATATAAGTAAAGTGCACATGTAATTTAAATGAACAATTCATATAGCAGATAGTGATGTCGCGAACATAAAATTTTCCGTTCGCGAACGGCGAACGCGAACTTCCGGAAAAGTTTGCGAACGGGCGAACCCGGCGAACCGCCATAGACTTCAATAGGCAGGCGAATTTTAAAACCCACAGGGACTCTTTCTGGCCACAATAGTGATGGAAAAGTTGTTTCAAGGGGATTAACACCTGGACTGTGGCATGCCGGAGGGGGATCCATGGCAAAACTCCCATGGAAAATTACATAGTTGATGCAGAGTCTGGTTTCAATCCATAAAGGGCATAAATCACCTAACATTCCTAAATTGTTTGGAATAACGTGCTTTAAAACATCAGGTATGATGTTGTATCGATCAGGTAGTGTAAGGGTTACGCCCGCTTCACAGTGACAGACCAAACTCCCAGTTTAACGCACCGCAAACAACCGCAAACAGTCCATTTGCACAACCGCAAACTCCCCATTTGCACAAGGTTGGATACCAAGCTAGCCATGTCACGTTCCTTGTCCTCACTGATGTCATTGAAGGTCTCTTCCTCCACCCAGCCACGTACAACACCAAGGGTCCCCGAAAGGTGACAACAAGCCCACTGTATTTTTTTTTAAATGTACACTACTGTTACACCAGATATGAGTTGCACTGGTGTGACACTGTGCCCTGGCAGGCCCTAAAACGCACACGTATGAAGGAAACTGACTGCTATTATATTACAGTCAAAAAAGTTTTTGTTTTTTTTAAATGCAAGCTATTGTGCCCCCAAAACGTTCATGTGTGGGGGTGCTGGAATGACGTGGGCCAATGGGAGCCTGAAAAGTCCAAGGGGCAGAAACAGTACTTTTGAACATGGGTTATCACAGGGCCCATAGTCCCAGGGTAGGAGGCTGGCAAACAGGCCCCTCCAAAAACCAGTGGCGAAGTTGCTTTCATCACCTGTGCTATATGTTAAAAGTGTTTACATTTAATAAGATTTCCAAATTAATCAATACCGTTAGAAAAACTTTCCAGATGATTTATCTACAAAAATTCCCACCGATTTTAATGGTGACTTCTGTAGATAAATCATTGGGATGTTTTTCTAACAGTATTGAATCATTTGGAAAGCTCACTAAATCAAGGACAAGATTGAAAACAATGTCAGCAATAATTGAGAATATGAGAACTCTGAGAACTGGCAAAAGCTCAGAGAAACCTTAATAGCTTGCTTTTCATTTAGTCTCTGCTCAGGTCTCAAAACCATTTCTGCTCATTCGTGCCTTTATAGAGAGAACCTGCATCATTTGCATATCAGACTGCATATCAGAATGTATACATTTTTTAAAAACTTTTCCTCCATTTTCCCTCTATTGACATTGTGTTCCTTGATCTGTAAAGAAAATTAAACATTTAGTGGCTGCGCCCCAATCATCAATCATCTTTTTTTTTCACCTCGTGTTTGTTTGTGAGATGTAGACAACATCAGTCAACAGACCTCTTGTCAAACACAGCAAACCGAGCTGCTTTATTTACTCTTCCATAACAAAGAATAAAAATGAGAAAAATAATCAGGTTCTCTCCATTCCATCCCCATTTTTTTTTCACCGGTAACAGAGACCCTAATCCAGAATCACTCAAACATATTCAGGCCGTGTTTGCTTAGTTTTACCTTTGCATGGTGCTTCAAACATATGGACTTGGTAAAGACTTTGCTTAAAGGGACACTATAGTCACCAGTGCAATTACATGTATTCCTGACCCTAAAGTGTTAACATGACTATCTAGCCCCCCTGGGCCTCTCATGTCTCCATAAATATAGTAAATATCTTACTGTATTCAAGCCAGAAGCTGTAAATCTGCATGCTGTTAGGCTCAGGAAAAACAAGCAGTCTGCTGACATGTGATAGCCTGATCCAATCACAGTGCTTCCCCATAGGATTGGCTGAGACTGACAAGGAGGCAGATCAGGGGCAGAGCCAGCATGATTCAAACACAGCCCTGGCCAATCGGCATTTCCTCATAGAGATGAATTGAATCAATGAATCTCTATGAGGAAAGTTCTGGTCTGCATGCAGTGGGAGGAGATACTGAATCACAGGATGCTCGTGCACAGCAGATATGAGTGGATGGAGGCATATTATGCCTCCATCAACTCAGAAGTCCCTCTGGATCACTCTGAGTGACTGCAACTGGAGGTGTTCCTAGCTTTCAATGTAAACGCTGTATTTTCTCAGAAAATACAGTGTTTACATGAGAAAGGCTGCAGGGAGCTATCGTTCTTATCTGAAAAACCTCATTAGGTTATGTTGTTCAGGTGACTATAGTGTCCCTTTAAGGTCAAAATATTGCTGCTGTATTTGTTACACTGATCTTCAGTAAACCTGCCTCTCACAATCCTTGAGTTCCTGGATCAATTTTTGGTTAATTGAATGCTACTGATGACCCTCTGAGTTACTGGGATGAGAATAAGAGTGTTTGGCTGGGTGAAAGGGAAAGGGAAGTAGCTACAATTGGGGGGTGGAGGGGATATTAGGTTGTCCCCATTTATTAAATTATTAGATTTTAAAGCTGACACAGGAATAAGAATAGCTTTTTTGATTGAAATGGACACATTTTAACTGCATTTTTCCTGATTATGTTCATATACACATTCTCAGCAAATCTACTATTATTGGCCCGTATTTACTGCACTCATAAAAATAAAACCTGTGTATTAATTGAAGTCCTAGCTAACCTTTAGACCTATAAACATATAGCACAGTTTAATACAAGGGAACCTTACTAAGAAAATTCTGTCTGTAACATTAAAATTCCAAATATTATTTTATTGCCTATTACTTTCAAAATACATAATATTCTGTGTCAGTTGTTCCGCAATATCTACATATTTGCCCTTTATTAATATGGTCATTAAGTTTACAGTATACTGTGTGCCAGCACCACTTGCAAATCAAATATATTGCTATTGTATTGGCATTTCTATTAACTGTGTTGATTACATATTGTTGTTTACTTGCATTTTCACGGAATTCATATAAAATTGTCAAGAGCTCCACGAACACATTTACGAAGCTAGCTATGGATTATGTAATCCATTCTCTTTAAGGATTATAGCCCTGCTATTAGAAATATTGGTGCATTTAAAGTACTGATTTATTTAGTACATACTTAGCCATTGCATAGAATATATGTATGATGTTTATTACAGCGAGAGTAGGAAATTTAATATACAATAAGCATTGCAAAATGTAAAGTCAAGAGTCTAATGTTCACATAATTGGTTATATTTTTCATAGAGAGCATTTCAATTTAAATACAAAAAAAAAGTTGTATGCAGAATGTTTATAAAGTTAGTTTGCCTTTACGAGTAAGTGCAGAAAGTGGTGGAACAACCATAGGGATTAGTTGTGAATAGCTTGATGTTTTTTTAGCCTGCTTAATGATACATTAACCACTAATAGCTTAATTGAATGTTGGTATCACAATACTGGGCACTATTTGTTACACACTTTAGATTCTTATGGTTATTTTCTGAGTTTTGCGCTCATCACTGTTATTATTATTATTATTATTATTATTAGCATTTATATAGCATAGCACTTTACGATATTATAGGAGGGGGAGATTTAACTATAAATGAGACAATTACAAAAACTTACAGGAACAATAGGATAAAGAGGACCCTGCTCAAATGAGCTTACAGTGTTGGTGCTTTTAGTTTGCCATTAGTGTGCACTTATAGTGTTGGATTTGGCATTGTATTTATCACAATGACATGCCAGATATTGTTTAAATCGCAAAAATCTCTCATTATATAATGCATGAGTGTGTGTGTGACTCCACCATTAGGTGGCGCTGCAATAAATGTGCATAGTTTTAAAATGAACAGTTTATTCCAGTTTCCTCCATGTCTCTAGTATAACTTACTTTCTATTCTATATCTACTTGATACCTTGCATATATATATACTTTTGGTTATTGTTTTGATTGTATTTATTTGTTAACTCAGAAATCTGGAACTCCTTAGAAAGTCCAGTGGAAATTAAATGCGTAGGACATGGATATGTGGAAGCTATTGGATCCAGTAATGTTTTTTATGTGATAATTCTCTTTTCTCAAGTTAGAATAAATATATTCATCTTTTATATTTTGGAGATTTCTGCTCTATTCCTCTCTCATTTGTTTTTAGTCTCCTGGATGAATTACTAATTGTGATGGCTGTTTCTTGATATCTGTCCAAAATAATAATATTACTAATACTATTATCTAGAGGTTACTTTTGCCTTTATTACTTCTTGTTTTGTGACAGCAACTTATACCGTACTAGTTTATGTATCATTACAATGCTTTTCTATATACTTACTGTTTTTTATAGGTGTGTCATGTCTCCAGTTTTTTGTATATATGTTTGGTATTTGACATGATTGGGACATCAAGGGAGAAGCAACCATTTAATTATTATATTAAGTATATTACATACACTTTCAAAAAAAAAGTTTTTAGAATGTGGTAGATTTATCTTTTGCCAATACCAGTAAAGTCAAATTAATTCTATTTAGCGTGAACCCCATGAAATAATTAATAAAAAAGATAGCAAACACATTCTACTAATGCGTTCTTCACACCTTTCTGATAGGCCTACCAACAGGACAGACATTCATGAAAATCACACAATAGTTCTGGTGATTTATTAATGTTCTTTGAGATATTCATGCATGAGAAATAATATTTCCGAATGCTGGAATTCTCCTGTGTCTAGAGAAAATGTTTGAGTAGTTCTGGAATTCACCAAACCCATGTTTTATTTTATATGCTTAGAATTATTTACTGTTACTTTACCAAAAGTAGAATATGTCTTTAAGGCTTCAGCAGGAAAATACATCAAATCCTATAGTTTAAAGTCTTTAAAAATTTAAAAATTCAAAAATGTTTTTTAAAACCATGTATTCATTGTTTTCACATATGACTAGCACAGATCAGATATTTGTGTGTATAAAATATCAGCTTTAAGAGCACATCTGGCAAGATAGAACATTTAGAAACATGGACCCATAATTATGACATTTCTGTGCGTTATCTATACCATTTACATTTCTTTATAGAACACGGTCAGCAAATCCGGCATGGCAAACTGACACTAATAACAGCATCTAGCCCACCCTATGGCATTGGTCTGGCATATAGCTCCACTTTTATAATTATGAAGATATTCTGCATGGCGTTATAAGTATGAAAATCAAATAGAACTTGAGCTGTCAGTGATAGAACATACATATGATTTAGCAGGGCCGCCATCAGGGCATGACAACCATAACAGTTGTCATGGGCCCGGCGGCCCTGGGGGGCCCGGCCGCCCGGGCCCTACGTGTGGGGCCCATCGGGTGGCCCACACACTTAAGGCCACCCGATGAGCCCCCTCCTTCAGGGGCCCGGTCAGCGCTGTGGCCGTTGTATAGCGCGACCGGGCCCCTTTAAAAAAAAAAAAAAAAGCAGCCGCAAGTGCTGCTGGGAGGAAGTGCTCACTTCCTCCCAGCTCACTCCGCGCGGGAGGAGCGCGCCTGCCCGCCCAGCCGTAAAGAGGGAGAGCCCGGCAATGAAGAGGGAGCAGCGCCGACTCCCATCATCCCCAGCCACCCTCCTGCAAAGAAAAGGTAAGAGACAGGAGGGTGGCTGGAAAATGAGCTGTGTGTGCATGTATGTATGTCTGTCTGTGTCTGTCTGTCTGTATGCATGTATGTGTATGTCTGTATGTCTGTGTGTCTGTATGCATGTATGTGTATGTCTGTATGTCTGTGTGTCTGTATGCATGCATGTATGTGTATGTCTGTCTGTATGTATGTATGTGTGTGTGTCTGTCTGTATGTCTGTCTGTATGCATGTATGTGTATGTGTGTCTGTCTGTATGTATGTCTGTGTCTGTATGCATGTATGTGTATGTCTGTCTGTATGTATGTATCTGTGTGTCTGTATGCATATGTATGTATGTCTGTCTGTATGTATGTCTGTATGCATGTATGTGTATGTATGTATGTCTGTATGTATGTCTGTCTGTCTGTATGTGTATGTCTGTATGCATGTATGTCTATGTATGTCTGTCTGTCTGGATGCATGCATGTCTGTCTGTATGTGTGTATGTCTGTGTGTCTGGATGTATGTATGTGTATGTTTGTCTGTCTGTGTATGTATGTCAGTCTGTGTATGTATGTCTGTCTGCATGCATGTATGACTGTCCGTATGTCTATGTGTGTATGTCTGTATGTATGTCTGTGTGTATGTCTATGTATGTATGTCTGTATGTATGTATATGTCTGTTTGTATGTATGTATGTATGTCTGTGTGTATGTCTATGTCTGTCTGACTGCATGCATGTATGTCCAGGTATGTATGTCTGTCTATGTATGTTTGTGTATGTCTGTATGCATACATGTATGTCTGTATACATGTATGTCTGTATGTATGTATGTCTGTATGTATGTCTATGTATGTATATATGTATGTCAGTATGAATGTATGTCTGCATATTATTATGAACGTAGGTCTGTGTGTATGGATGTCTGTATGCATGTATGTCTGTCAGTATGTCTGTATATATGCATGTATGTCAGTCTGTATGTCTGTATGCCATTATAAATGTATGTGTGTATGGATGTCCGTGTCTGTATGTATGTATGAATGTGTGTGTGTGTGTGTGTGTGTGTATGTATGTATGTATGTCAGTGTCTGTATGTATGTGTGTCTGTATGTATGTTATTATGTGTCTGTCTGTCACTATGTATGTCTGTGTGTATGTCTCAGTATGTGTGTGTTAGTATGTATGCCTGTATGCCTGTATGTCTGTTTCAGTATGTGTGTCTGTTAGTATGTATCTGTGTCCTTTTGTATCAGTGTGTGCGTTTGTGTCTGTGTGTGGACCCAGTGGGCGGTATTTGGAGGCGGGCCCGAGGGGGCCCAGACCCTGAGCTGAGTTAGGGGCCCCAAAATTTCTGGTGGCGGCCCTGTGATTTAGTGACTGATCATGGTGGGATGAGACACATGACTGGGCAGTTAACTTAAATGGGTACACATTATTTAGGAAGGATAGGAAAAACAAGAAGGGTGGTGGGGTATGTTTGTATGTCAACCATGATTTAAAGCCAAATCTTAAGCAAATTGAATGCGATGAGGAAAATGTGGAAGCTTTATGGGTAAATATCTGCTTGGGGGAAAAGAAGGGAAACCAACTATTGGTTGGGATATGTTATAAACCACCTAATGTTAATATTGACGAGGAACAACAGCTGTTTGAGCAAATTGAGAAAGCTGCAAATCTTGGTAACACTTTAATTATTGGAGATTTTAATTACCCAGACATAAATTGGGACATAGGGACTAGTAGCTCAGCAAAGGGAATTAGGTTTTTAAACTTGTTAAATGACAACTTCATGTCACAACTTGTACAAGCACCAACTAGAATGGACGCTTGTCTGGACCTGGTTTTAACAAACAACGTTGATCTTTTGACCAACATTCAAGTAGGTGAGCACTTGGGAAATAGTGATCACAATATAGTGTCCTTTGAAATAAACTCAAAAAAACAAAAGCACATGGGGTATACTAAAACATATAATTTTAAAAAGGCCAATTTCAATAAGATAAGGGAAGCTTTACAATATATTGACTGGCATAAACTCTTTAGTGAAAAGAACACTGAGGATAAATGGATCATCTTCCAACAAATATTAGAAAGGTACATTTCTCAGTATGTACCATTGGGAACTAAGTATAAAAGAAACAAATTAAAACCAATGTGGCTTAGTAGAGAAGTAAAACAAGAGATTAAAAATAAGAAAAGGGCATTTAAAGCATTTAAATCAGACAAATCAGATGCATCTTATAAAAGATATAAGAAAGCAAATAATGCGTGCAAAAAGGCAATTAAACTTGCTAAACTTCAAAATGAAAAAATGATAGCTAAAGAGAGCAAAACCAACCCCAAAGCATTTTTTAAGTACATAAATTCCAAAAAACCCAAAAATGAAAGTATAGGTACACTTAAAACTGAAACGGGGGTGTTGGTTAATGAAGACCAAGAAAAGGCAGGAATTCTAAATAACTATTTCTCCTCCGTATATATTAAAGAAGAACCCATGGCAATAGATGTGCAAATGATTGCTACTAAAAACTTGCAGAATAATTGTAATTGGTTAACTCAAGACAATGTGCTGCAGCAACTAAAGAAAGTTAATATAAACAAAGCTCCAGGGCCTGACGGTATCCATCCACGTGTACTTAAGGAACTAAGTGTAGAAATAAGTGAACCTCTGTTTTTAATCTTTCAAGATTCTTTTCTTTCAGGAAGTGTTCCGGAGGATTGGAGGAAGGCAGATGTGGTTCCTATATTCAAAAAGGGTTCAAAATCCTTGCCTGGAAATTATAGACCTGTGAGCTTAACTTCTGTGGCTGGTAAAATATTTGAAAGGTTATTAAGGGATAATATTCAAGAATTCCTTGAGAAGAATATGGTTATCAGCAAAAATCAGCACGGTTTTATGAAGCACAGGTCGTGTCAAACTAACTTGATTGCTTTCTACGAAGAAGTAAGTAGAAGTATAGATCAGGGTGTTGCAGTGGATGTGATCTATTTGGATTTTGCCAAGGCATTTGATACAGTTCCACACAAAAGATTTGTGTTCAAACTCAAGGAAATCGGTCTCGATGAAAATGCTTGTTCTTGGGTAGAACATTGGCTTAAAAACAGAATACAAAGAGTTGTTGTTAATGGTAAATTTTCAAGCTGGACAGAGGTGGCAAGTGGTGTCCCTCAGGGGTCTGTTCTGGGACCCCTTCTATTTAACATTTTTATAAATGATCTTGAAGACAGCATTGAAAGTCATGTTTCAGTGTTTGCAGATGACACAAAACTTTGTAAAATAATACAATGTGAGCAAGATATTACTTTGCTGCAGAAGGATTTAGATAGACTGGGGGACTGGGCACTCAAATGGCAGATGAAATTTAATGTTGAAAAATGCAAAGTTATGCACTTCGGCGTAAAGAATACACAAGCAACGTATACCCTTAATGGAAGCGAATTAGGGATAACAACACACGAAAAGGCCTTGGAATTTATATAGACAACAAACTATGCAACAATGTGCAATGTCAATCAGCAGTGGCCAAGGCCAGTAAGGTATTGTCATGCATGAAAAAGGGCATTCATTCTCGGGACGAGAATATCATTTTGCCTCTCTATAAATCACTGGTAAGACCACATATTGAATATGCTGTGCAATTTTGGGCACCTGTTCTAAAGAAGGATATCATGGCACTAGAAAAAGTGCAGAGGCGGGCTACAAAATTAATAAAAGGAATGGAACATATCAGCTATGAAGAAAGGTTAACAAATTTAAACCTATTTAGTTTAGAAAAACGTCGCCTGAGAGGGGATATGATAACATTATACAAATATATTCGGGGCCAATACAAACCATTGTGTGGAAATCTATTCACAAACCGGACTTTACATAGGACACGAGGCCATGCGTTTAGACTGGAAGAAAGAAGATTTCGTCTAAGGCAAAGGAAAGGTTTTTTTACTGTAAGAACAATCAGGATGTGGAATTCTCTGCCTGAAGAAGTGGTTTTATCAGAGTCCATACAGATGTTCAAACAGCTACTAGATGCATACTTGCAAAGACAGAATATTCAAGGATATAATCTTTCAATGTAGGGTAATAACTGCTTGATTCAAGGATAAATCTGACTGCCATTCTGGGGTCAAGAAGGAATTTTTTGTCCTAGCTTGTTGCAAAATTGTGCTTCAAACTGGGTTTTTTTCTTTTTTTTTTTTTTTTTTTTTTTTCTTTTCTTTTGGATCAACAGCAAAAAACAGGTGTGAGGAAGGCTGAACTTGATGGACGCAAGTCTCTTTTCAGCTATCTAACTATGTAACTATGTAACTATCATTATAAAACTATTTACTCTGCCTTCTATAGTGAAACTCCCAAAATATATAGGGGCTCTGTGTAAGCTAGTGACCAACTTATTTGCACTTATATGCTGAATAAATTCAGACTAAATCTGCCCAGACAGCTGTGCATAGATATCCTGCAATGTTTTATTAAAAATCTTCAAAGCCACTCCAGGTAAAACTGTACTTCTGTAGGACTGTTCGGTCATCCATGAACACAAAGAAATTGCAAGCACACAACCAGATTCTATTAGTAAGAAAAAAGAATGACTCCTAAGGAGAAAATCTCTACAACAGAGATTTAGGAAGTATGAAAAATGTCAATCTCTACAAAAACAAAACAAAAGACATCTTATTTTCCTGGATGTAACCTTATGTACAATCATTTATAATCTTAAGTAAATTTAAGAGAACAATCATTATTATTTGTATTGCTATCTAATTATTCATTAATGAATTGAAATGATGCCCAAGTGCACCGTTAAATCATGTCTTTGTTTTATCCCTTGTACTCATTAAGAAGAGTAAACCCTTACTCTGCTAATGGGAACTAGAACTATGTAGCGTATTCACTAAATACCGAATTGCAGTTAATTAAAAAGTCAATTGCAAATTTAACTCTAAAATAACTGTACGGTGACCATGGTTGAGTTAGAGATGTTTTCCAAATCTGCTGTATTTGATTAAATTTTGCAATTCAGATTTTAGCTCTTCACAATTTTGTGTTTAGTGAATAAATACCTATATGGTATATCAAATTGACTTCTCTTTACCCATAACTATTATGTATATATTTTTCCTTACACTTTCAGTTAATAGGTAATTTGGATTTAATTCTGCTAAGAATTCAGAAATTATGCCGAACTCCCGTTTAACCCAAATATGGCTGAATTACTTTTTTGTCAGAAGTCTATTAAATACCAATTTTGGTTTAACTTTGCTGCAATGCAAAAAAATATTTTACAAAATCCCATCAGGCTTTAGTTAATAAAGCCCATAGTGTTTTGTGATCTAAAATATTAATGCCGAATAAGAGAATATAAGGAGAAAAAAAGTAAAAAAAAAAAAAAAAAAACAACTTTAAATACATATGTATTTGTTTATATGCTATACATTTGTTCATTTTTCAATTACCTGCCCGTTGATCTCATGATATTTTTTATGGTCTCTTCTTTACCATATTAAAGTTTCCTTTGTGCATGCCTGTTTTAAAAATAAAGCAAAAAGGAGCAACAGACCTATCCAAAATCTGACCTTTTTAAAATGTCAAAGGAAGTTCTCAAATAATATCTGCACCTGAAACATTTCAAATTCAGCAAGCTTCCAGACAGGGATGATGGATATGCAACATGTGCTGCAAGTTGGACATAATTCTGCATCAGATTTAAAGGATGAATTTTACTGAAAACGCAATTAAAAATAGTTATTATTATTAATATTATAATTATGGTAATATATATTTTGGAGCAAAAATCATAAAGGAAAACCTATATTATATATTGTGAAATTCTTAAAGTATGACCACATGAGCCTCATTTATTTACCAGGTGTGTACAGGCACAATATATATGTAGTGGTACTTACCTTATCCGGGGGCCAACTGAGGTCCTCAGTTCCCGCCGCGCGCGGCTCGCTCGGGGCTCGAATGACGGCGGGCACTGACTGCGGGATGCGGTCACGTGTCCTGCCTAGCTCCAAGAGCGCGCTGCGCGTCTCGGGCACGCTCCTAAAGGGGAAGTGGGAGCCGAAAATTAAAACGGTCTCCCATTGGCCCCTGTCGTCCCACACTTCCTATACACTCACATTTTGGGGGTGTGGAGATGACAGGGGCCAATCAAATTAAACATTAGGGTATTTATACTTACCTCTCCCTTATCTCCCTGCCCTATCGTGGTTTCTGTTTCAGTTCCCTTTAGCGCTTGTTGTGTTCAGTTGTGTTTTCTCGTACTTAACCTTGGCTTTGTATTTGACTCCGTTTATCTCTTTATCCCTGTTTAGTCCTGTTTTCCGGCTTACTGATTACTGTGTACCAAACCTTGGCTAGTTCTTGTTTTTGCTGTCTCTTTGTACCCTTGACCTCGGATCGTTCCTGACTCTGTATTTCTCTCCTCTACGTCGAGTCCGGCCATTCTAAGGTCCGGTAAGACGTATCTCTGCTCTATATGGTAAATTGTTGGACTAAATCTTGCGAGTTGGGGTAAACTACCGTGACAATATAGACATTCCTTATAGTCTAGAATGTAACGTTCAGCATGAACATCCTTGATAAACATTGCACTGAATTTGTTACAGCTTTACTTGTGACAGCCTGCACGGCACCCATACATGTTACTGACCATAAAAAATCATGAATGAAACTATTCAGCAAGCTAATTGGATAACTCTGCTCTGTATATTTTGATATGATGCCAACTACTATTAACCAAGTGACAAATCCAAACACCCAGGTTTATACACCCATGGAAAGAATATAAGACTAATTAACAATATCGTAAACTATTTATTAAAAGTTTTGTTATTAATGTTCTTCAGCAGTTTAAGATGTGGATGGGAAATTGCTACCAGGTGAGTGTAGGATACATGCTGGAGGTTCCACAACTCTGTTATGGAAAACAAGGCAACACATGAAAAAAAAAAAAAATTGCAGAGAAATGGGTGCCGGGGGGGACAGTAGGTCCCCCCTTATTGTTATTTTTAGGGCCCCCACCCGCCGCTCAGGGTTGGGGGCCAGGGGGGGACAGTAGGTCCCCCCCTTATTGTCATTTTTAGGACCCCCAACCGCCATGAGGGGGTGGGGGCTGGGGGGGACAGTAAGTCTTCCCCTTATTGTCATTTTTAGGGCCCCCACCCGCTGCTCAGGGGTGGGGGCCGGGGGGAGGACAATAGGTCCCCCCATATTGGTATTTAGGGCCCCCACCCACCGCTCAGGGGTGGGGGCCAGGGGGGAGGACAATAGGTCCTCCCCCCTTTTTTTACTTTAGGGCCCCCACCTGCTAAGGGAGGGGGCACCCTTTTTTTTAACAGTTAGCAGCCCCTCACTGTTTAATAGACATGCCCCTACTCGTGGTATTGCGAGTAGCGGCACAATTTACTAATACTAAGTAATTTTTACTTAGTATTAGTAAATGTGGCTGAAAGACCAAAAAAAAAAAAAAATGTTCGCTATGTTCGCCAGGAACTATTCGCCAGCGAACCGTTCGGGACATCACTATCCTTGACCAATTTAAATGATCTACTATTTGTCACATCTACTGTATATGAGAAATATTGCATTTATGCTTTTATGCAAACATTTTCAAAATGTGTGAAACATTGTGATTTCCTGGTTGAAATATTGATAAGATAAAGGACACTGGATAATGTTTAAGGCTTTTTTTTTTTTTTTTTTTTAATTCTTTATTTTTAGTTTTTTGTGCAGGTGAGTGCAATATCTTTGTCAAGACGCCACAACAGCGCATATACATGCATGAATACACATCTTAGGTAGTAGCATGGTTTCCTTGCACTTATTTAACAGGTATAACAGGTTCAACGTTAGATGTCTATAGGTTGAATACATGGCTAATAGTCAGTCAAATTTAACATTACATTGAAAGGAAAAAACTGTTAGTAGAGTACGCTTATGTTGCGGGGATATTTTATTCGCTATGACATTTGCTTCACATAGAGCAATCAAAAGGAGCGTTGTTACATGGTTAAACAAATCAACGGGATCAGCCTTGTTTGGAATGTGCTCCCAAGAGAGTCTGTCATAGTTTTATGGTGTATGTGCAGTTTAATACAGGCTAGGTTTACTTATTGCATGAAATTAACAAAATAAAGGTGAAAAAAAAAACAGCTGAAACTGCTTTTCACGTGAAAATCATAGTAAAAAGAGCATGTTGTACGAGACATAAGCATAGTGCAAGCTGAGATAGTCTGTCTCCTGCAGTGTGTCATGGTTGGGTCAACACGCTTGTGTCCTTAAACATATCAGCCTGCTCATAGAGCGTTAAATGTGGTAGAGTTGGCTTTCAGGGGTATTGAAAACAAGGATGAAAGGGTCAGAATTTAACTATCGTATGGTAGCTTAGATTGAACGGTTAGTTGTCGTCTCATGGGAAACGTTATATATAGGTTATTTGTAGTTATAGGGGTCCCTCAAGGAGAGCAAAACTGACTTGTTTACTACTATCAAGCATCTATAGAGCACTAAAGGTGCTCACATAGTATCATAAGCAACACATAGCAACCATCATTTGAGTGGCAGATCTCTGATCCACTTTAGGTCTGTGAGGATACAGCCAATTATACCGTATTTAGCAAGCGGACTCTGTTTAACATTTTTACCCAATAGTAGAATAATAGATCTGATTTTGCACTTAGACCCAGAGATAGACTGTGGACCAATTATCTGTAAATATATATACCTGGTTTGTGTGTCTTTCTTCTTTAGGCATTGGAAAGGGGGCACATTGTCATATGAGTTAGCATCACAATAATAAAACATGACATGCGGTTAGGCGGAACGTGAAAACATAGGATGGCATACCTCCGGTGTCAAGGGTAAAAACAGGAAGCGAAGAGCACGCTGTGTAGCAGGCTGGCGGTGCTTACCCTGCTAGGTCATAGGTACTTTTTGGCTAAACTGGGCATGTTCTAGGGTAGCATGCATTTTGTTCGGCTAGTGGTGCTGTGTGTCGCTTGTGTATAACGCTAGATTACTGTTATGTTGTGTGAGAATGGGAAAACTTCCGGTTAAGAGAGCCTTATACCTGTGAGGGAATATGCTGGCCTAATCAAGTGTAGTAATAGTGGAGCCTGTATGGAGTCCGCCTACCTTGTGGGAAAGGGGGATTTGGCCCATACTGCTATTGTGGGTATTATGCGACGCTGGAGATGCGGTCTAAGTAGTGGGGGAGCATAAATTCCACATTACTGCATTTATTCACTTATTCATTTTCTCCTTTTTTATATATATTTTTTACGGTTTTAAAGAGATATGGTTTATAGTACATTATAGAATACAGCCATATATACCGTATATCTAATACATAATACAAGAGGTTTATATCTCTAGTACAAAGTTTAACATCTGACATATACCTCAAGTTACTCTGTCTATAACAGATTTAAAGACGTATACACCATATATCAGTGATGGCGAACCTTTTTGAGCCCGAGTGCCCAAACCGCAATACATGCCAACTTTTTTTCCTTAAAGTGCCAACACGGCAATTGCGTGTGTGTGTGTGGGGGGGGGGGGGTGCGTGTGTGTGTGTGTGTGGGGGGAGTGCGTGTGTGTGTGTGTGTGTGTGGGGGGGGGGGGGAGTGCGTGTGTGTGTGTGAGGGGGGTGCTGTGTGTGTGTGTGAGGGGGGTGCTGTGTGTGTGTGTGTGTGTGTGTGGGGTGCTGTGCGTGGGGTAGGGGTGCTGTATGTGTGTGTGAGAGGGGTGCTGTGGGGGGGTAGGGGTACTGCTGGGGGGTAGGGGTACTGTTGGCGGGGTATGGGTACTGCTGTGGGGGGTAGGGATACTGTGTGTGGGGGGTAGGGGTGCTGGGGGGGTAGGGGTACTGCTGAGGGGGTAGGGGTACTGTTGTGGGTGGGTAGGGGTACTGTTGTGGGGGGGTAGGGGTACTTCTGGGGGGGTAGGGGTACTTCTGGGGGTGGTAGGGGTACTGCTAGGGGTGGTAGGGGTACTGCTGAGGGGGTAGGGTGCTGCTGGGGGGGTAGGGTGCTGCTGTGGGGGGTAGGGGTGGTGCTGTGGGGGGTAGGGGTGGTGCTGGGGAGATAGGGGTGCTGTGTGTCAGTATCCCCCCCCCCCCTCCTTCTTACCTTTAATGAAGTGGGGGGGGGGGACAGCCAGCCCTGGTGGTCCGGTGGTGGTACCGTCATCCCTGGTGGTCCGGTGGTGGCAGGCAGTGCTTCCGTGTCGGGAGGCAGGGGGATGGATCTGTGAAGCAGCTCCCCTGTCCTCCCGCGCAATGCTGTGTGGAGCGTTGCCATGGTAACGCTCGGCAACGCTCCACACAGCATCGCGCGGGAGGACAGGGGATCAGCATCACAGATCCCTCCCGCTGCCTCCCGACCCGGAAGCAGAGTAGGCGCCTGCCGTTTCGGGCAGGCAGGTGCCTACTCTGCAGTGATGGCGGACCTGTGGCCGCGTGCCCACAGAGAGGGCCCAGCGTGCCACCTGTGGCACGCGTGCCATAGGTTCGCCATCACTGCCATATATAATTATTTCAAGTTTTTTTTTTTTTTTTTTTTTTAGTTTTTTTCCACAAATAGGGAACAGTTCCTCATACTGTTCTCCTATAGCATCCTTTCCTGTTTGGAGCTTTAAATCAAAAGTACATTATTTGGTGTGTAGCAAAATTTTACTCTGCCTTTAGCAGATTTAAAGACATACACCCCATATATGCAAGTGCTGTGCTCCTTCTGAATCACCAGAATACATTAGAATAAGCCTTTCTGAATGAACTGACTCCTGGACCCACTGCACCTGATCTCTTTTTTTGATTTCAGTTGCGACCCAAAATAATCTATTGCACAATTAAAATGTTTTAGTTTGTCTGCTAATGTTATGCTAATATTTTATCAATCAAAAAGTGCTCAGTAGTGGAGAGGTTAACTAAAAAACTGTTCAATGATTGAAAGTGTCTATTCTTGGTCTTTTTGCATTGATCAGAGTAACTCAATAGACAGCAGTGAATGACCAAAGTAAGGGAAATTAGGGAAATGCAGGAATATTCCCTATTAATTTAGGCCAAAGAGAAAAATAAATGACCCCTATACACTCCTAAACACACCTAGCTCGGGCTCTCCACCTGACTAACTATTCTACAAAGTAAAACAAACAAACTGTATTATGTATCTTTAGTGCACAGAGAGTTAACTGTGTCCTTTTTTATATCATAATCTATTACTGTTTCATTTTGTCATTGTTACTAAAGTCCCTTTGTTCAAGTCCTATCTTTCCACCTTAAACATTTATTAGTAAATCCCATGATGTGTTCTTTTCATAAGTTGTCATCAATGTTACTGAAGTGAATTTTTGACTTGGCCTCTCTGTATAACATGCACTAAATTGAAATGTACATCAGTCAATTTTGTTGTTTGAATTTCATGCTAACTGTCATTTGCATTTGTTCTACATTTGTCTAATCTGACTGCAAAAAGTAGGCTCAAATCTAATTGCAGAAAACCTTGTTTTTTTGTCTTTACCATCTGACAATGGTAAAGAGGCTTTTCCTCTTGTGCAATGTGACACATCAGAGTCCCTTTTGTCACAGTGGGAAAATATTTGCCTCCTGCATTTAATACAATTTAGATTATTCGGTCACAGAGACTAAAATGATCCCTAATTTTGTGGCAAGACAGGAGGCTTCATATTTGCTGTTTCAATGCCTGGTATTTAAAGGAAAAGATGTGGGTGATGAAGGTTGGTAGTAGAAAGTATGGAAGGTAGATTCTACCAATCTGTTAAGAATAGGACGCTTAAAAGGGAACTACCCGCTACAAGGTATCCTGACCCCAAGAGGTCTGAGTTGATGAAGATCTTTAGGAATCATGGAGAATGGGGGAAAGGCATAGGCTCCAGGCATCGGCCATGCTTGCAGGAATGTGTCGATGGTCTGGCACATTGGGTCTGGTAGCCATCTGAAAAATTGTCTGGCAAATTATGAGGAAAAAAGAGATCTGAGATGAGAGGCCAATGAAGTAAGTGTAGGTGATGGAAGATGTGTGGGTCCAGTTGCCAATTGCTCACATCTCTCCAGTGTTGGGAGAACCAGTCTGCCACAAGTCTGCTGGGGAGTCTCGGAAAAGAGCAGTGGAAGTCATGCCCCCCCTCATGACATCATCAGGAGAGGCCAGCCAACTCCACTGGCTGCAGGCTGCAGGGAGAGAAGTAAATTGAAAAATCTGAGTCCCCAGCCCCAGCAGGGGATTCAGATTTTTGCACACCCCCCTCCTCTGGCACCCTAAGGCGGCTGCCTGTGCCAGAGCAAGTGTGTGAAGTTTAGTGTTAACCCTCTCACAATCTCTCATACTGGTCACTGGAAGTTCAACATGGCACTTCATGGCAAAGAACTCTCTGAGGATCTTAAAAAAAGAATTGTTGCTCAACATTAAGATGGCCTAGGCTATGAGAAGATTGCCAAGACCCTGAAACTGAGCTGCAGCATGGTGGGCAAGACCATAGAGCGGTTTCACAGGACAGGTTCCACTCAGAACAGACCTCGCCATGGTCGACCAAAGAAGTTGAGTACACGTGCTCAGTGTCATATCCAGAAGTTGTCTTTGGGAAATAGACATATGAGTGCTGCCAGCATTGCTGCAGAGGTAAAGATGATGCACAGGAAAGCCTGCAAACAGTTTGCTGAAGACAAGCAGACTAAGGACATGGATTACTGGAACCATGCTCTGCGGTCCGATGAGATAAAGATAAACATATTTGATTGAGATGGTGTCAGGCCTGTGTGGCGGCAACCAGGTGAGGAGTACAAAGACAAGTGTGTCTTGCCTACAGTCAAGCATGGTGGTGGGAGTGTCATGGCCTGGACCTGCATGAGTGCTGCTGTCACTGGGGAGCTACAGTTCATTGAGGGAACCTTGAATGCCAACATGAATTGTGACATATTGAAGCAGAGTATGATGCCCTCCCTTCGCAGACTGGGCCGCAGGGCAGTATTCCAACATGATAACAACCCCAAACAATGATAAAAAAAACTATCCTTTACCAAACATAAATTAAATTATCCCTTTAGTTGATATTACTTAACTTTTAAAAACAACATTAAATATATTGAATACCGTTGGTTGTAAAGTATTTAAATGAAAATAAAAAACACTTCATTTCACATTGCCCTAATTAAATTATGACCTCTCCATTTTTTTAAAATTCTTTAGTTTGCCAGATTGCCAGATAAGACTTTGTGGAGAAAGGGAATGTTTTACATTTGTATTTGTGTATTTTAGATATTTCTATGTTCTTTGATCCACTTAAAAATTCACAGAATTTTTTCTAAATAAAAATATATGTATCGTAGGTGAAACTTAAAATGTATAATTTTTTCTCTTTACAGCATGTACCACATCTGATAAATGGGTTTAGAAAATAATATTTATTTACTGGTTTAATATAATTTAATGCTATTTTTTTTTTTTTTTAATCGCACCTGTATATATTATTTAGGGTTGTTCAGGAATAATTTTAAATAAAATAGGATAGTTTCTAAAAAAGACAATTTTTTTCCAAATATGTTTAAAAGAATGACTATTAAAACTAATAAAAAAAATATATGGGACTTATTACTTTGTCACTCTTATCACTCTCTTTTTCATCTTCTTTTTTCTCATATTCTATTAAAGGACAGTCCGAGCACTATAACATCTTCATTAAAATTAAGTTGTTATGGTTCCAGGAGGTCCATGGCACTGGCTCACTTTAGGGGATAAAACATTCTCGAATGGTTTCCTTCCAAACTCGGTGTTCAATTTTCAGATCTCTATTTACTTCTGTTTGCTCAAATTCTGGGCAGTCGTCCCACTGATTGGCTAAGAACGGTTAGCTGACATAGTTACATAGTTACATAGGCTGAAGGAGACATACGTCATTCAAGTTTAGCCTTTCTCATATGTATTTTTGCTGTTGATCCAAAATAAGACAGTTTAAAGTGCTCTCCAATATCGCAACTGTAACGGAGCTTCCTGTACCCCAGTTGGGTACCTCTGCCGACAGATGCTCCTAGTGCTCCCGAGGACTCCAAGCACTCCACCAGACACCATCAGCACTGCAGACCCCACGAACCGCCGGAGCTTGGTTGGGATCTCGTTGTCTTCTACCCACCCTGAACCTACGACAAGGCTCCAGGTTCCAGTGGGTGAACCTCTCTTCTTCCAGAGAGTCAAGCAAGACTATCTCTTACAAGAGCTCAGGGAATCCAAGGGAGTATAGTGATTATAGCAATCCCTTGTAGTGAAATAGCAGTTTCCCCCAATATTAGACAATACTCTAGATTGAGGGTGAAGTAAGTCTGTTTAATGGAAGCCACAGCTGGCTTTTTATGCAGGTTTCCCAACAAGGTTGACGCTCAGATGGACGTTGTTGGGCACCTGGACACAAAGTGTACAAACCAATGAAAACAATGTGACAGTGAATGACACTCCCACATACAGTACACAATCCTTCCCCTCTGATATAATTAAGGCAGATAATGCATTAACTTCATTATCCCCAGGCATAAAAACACACATTTTTACAAAGTCCAGAATACAACATATCCCTATAAAAGTCGCATCCTCTCACATAGCCCTGATCTGGGTGAACAACATATCCAAAAATCACCCAGATCGGTTCAGGAATTTTCTGGAAGTCATAGTTTTGACCCACCGTGCACATGGTCCCATGCCCAAAACAGTTCCAGAGAATTAGGGCGGTATCTCTGTCTGGAGTACAAAAGTACATACTTCACATGAACAGAGCCTTTTAAAGTGTATTGGGCAAGGTATATTGCAGGGCCCATAGTCACAGGGTAGGAGGCAAGCAAACAGGCCCCTCCAAAAACCAGTGGCGAGGTCACTTTGGCCACAGCAACAAACTATGGAAACATGGAAACAATCCTTTCTTTACCCCAAAATGACAGTCAGAGCTCCCCTTGGATCAATAAGCTGTTAAAAAATGATATGTACCTTTTCTTAAATTATATCCCTTAATATTATGTTTTTGAAGTTTTTATTCAGTTGCTGTTTTAACATCTGTAGAGACTCTTTTTTTTTATTCTTTTTTTTTAACATGCATGAAGTTACATTGCATCCTGCATTGCCACAACAGCAAATGCGAGGAATTGCAGTACATTCAATGATACATGTAAGATGACTTTGAGGGCTATAAGAGCAAATGCTAATGCTACACCCAATGCTAATCAAGAAGAATTATTTATCAAATTTGAAAAAGCACTAAGTACAGAAATCAAGCTAAAATGGGAGATAGCCACTCTAAAAAAATACATTGATGAACAGATTACTCCCCGTGGTCTTAGGTTGCTCAAACTACCCACCTCCGATCAGGATGATTTAGAGTTCATGGAAGAGTGGAATAACAAGCTTGAGCTCTGTACTTTGGGCCTTATGGAAACCCTAATAATAAAAAAAAGTAAAAAATTGTCCACTCTAGATATAGAGATCAATGGTCTCAAAGACAGACTTTTGCCATTCACTGAAACAAAAGCATATAAACAGAATTCTATATTAATTCAAAGTAAAATTGAAAAGGTCTAAATTGAAACAAAACATATAAAAATTAAGAAGTATATTAGAGACAAGACCGATTATTCCAATAAACAGGTCAGAACCTACCACCTAAATAAGAAATATACCTCGCAATATCAGAGTCAAAGAAACAATTACGCAAGAACAAATACTCACCGTGAGTCAAGGAATTACGAAAATTCCGAGGTACATTACTCAGAACACCCACCTCACCAGCACCAAAATCTTAACACTAAGAAGTTCTCATACTCACCACCAAACACACATACATATAGGGCACCAACAAATCACTACCGTGGCCCTCTCACAATCCCAATCCCAATACCAATCAATACCGTTCATTCACACAAAGAAACCGTAACAATTCATACCGGACCCACCACAAAATTCCAGCATCACCAATATATCACAATACGTCAGGACCCCAACACAAATACCCATCCCCTAAACCACAAAGATCCAGATATATTAATGACCACAAGGAATATTCTAACTATTTTAAATCACCCACGATCCCTAATCACCAAAACAGATATCAATTGTTATCCTTAGATTCAGAATTTGAAAATGAGGATCATTTTTTAGAGATCAGAACCCACCCCACTACACTAGCCCAAACACCATACCCTTCACGGTCACAAAAAAGGATTTTAAATTTAGAGGAAGAAGAAGTGGCAGGCGCGAACAAAAAAGAAACATTAGAAAGACAACAGTTCCTCAAGTGAATACGAATAATGGCATTTTTAACCTCTCACAAAAAATTGAACTAGTGCACAAATATCAGTTTTAACAAAAGGTCTTAAATTTGCCCCAACTAATTCTTTTAAACCGTTTGAAGCTTTTCTCGATGTCAATAAATTTGTTCGAAAAGCCACTCTTAAAAGATTCTTTATAGATAAAAATGAAGATAATCTTATTTTAAATCCCACTCCACCACTCCACACATCTCCCGATAACCACTCTATTATCAATACACACTTAAGAGAAAAATCTACTTTCTATCCTGCCCATTTTAAATCCGCTCCAATCACTATGTTCGAAAAACTAGTAGTAAAAGATTTAGAAAAAATTAAGAACAGAAAATACGACCCTCCAAATCTCACACATACGAAAAATTGGCACTAAAAGAACTTCAAGAAGATAAAAATATCGTAATCAAGCCAGCCAATAAAGGTTATGCTATCCAGCCAGATGTATATAGAAGAGGCACATAGACAATTAAATTATATTAATGTGTATGAAAGACTCACATCAGATCCAACCGCTCAAATTCAAGTGGTTTTAACCCAATTTTTAAACAAAGGCCTAAATTTAGGGATTTTAAATAAACATGAATCAATTTTTTAAACAAAAAATTTCCTATAATACCCGTCATATACTTTCTCCCTAAAATTCATAAAAATTAAACCTCACCACCTGGAAGACCTATTGTGTCTGGCATAGGTTCCCTCCTATGTAACCTCTCACAATACATAGACACTCTTTTACAACCTTTAGTCAAACTCATGAGATCTTACCTGCAAGACTCTATGGCCCTTTTAAAGTTTTTAAACAATTTTATATGGAAGCCGAGTTTTTTATTAGTTACATGTGACGTTCAGTCACTATATACAATTATTCCTCATAAGATAGGCTGTCAAGCTATTAGAGATATTTTAACAAAAGAGGGCAAAATTGCTGATATACAAATTGATTTTATACTAGAAGGCATTAATATTATTTTAAAAAATAATTATTTTTGGTTTTTAAACTCTTTTTATCTGCAGAAAAGAGGGACTACGATGGGGACTACGTTCGCTCCCAGCTACGCCAACTTATTTATGGTGGATTGGGAATCCCAAGTTATTTTTAACGACCACCACTGGAGACCGAACCTAGTCTCATTTTTTAGATATATTGATGACCTTTTTTTTTATCTGGGAAGGTACTGAAGATGATCTTAATTCTTTTATGAATAATCTTAATATAAACAATAGAGGTATATTTTTAACTTATGAATACAGCAGGGAACAAATTAATTTTTTAGATCTTAATATTTTTATAAAAAATGGGAAAATACACACAAAGACGTTTTTTAAAAAAGTTTGCGTGAACACTGCCATAGACAAAACTAGTTGCCATTATCAACCTTGGCTCGACAGCGCTCCAAAAAGTCAAATGCTAAGACTTCTGCGAAATTGTTCTGAAATAAGTGATTTTAACCAACAAGCAAATCTTTTAAAAAATAAATTTATTGAGAAAAATTATTCTGAAACAGAACTTATGGACACTATCGAAAATACCCCCAAAAAAGATAGAAATTAACTTTTAAAATACAAGTTGAAAAATACCGATAATCCTATGCCCTTGCCTATCATTTTTAATTATAATAATAAAAGCAACGATGTAAAAAAAGTTATAAAAAAACACTGGCATATTCTAAAGCAAGATGAAATTCTTAATACAATCATACCAGAACGTCCTAACATAGTTTTTAGGGGAGCACCCAATTTGAAATCAATATTAACCAAAAACTTTACTAAAGAAACAACCAATACAACCCTGTTATCCTTTTCCCACAAATTAAAGGCTTCTGCAAATGTAAGATGTGTATTGTCAGAAGTACTGATCCTACTGTTCCTCACAAAGTTACTCAATTTATTTCTAAAGTTACAAATCAGGTTTACAAAATCAATGATTTCATTAATTGTTCAACAAAAAATGTTATTTATCTGTTAGAATGCCCTTGTGGCTTCCAATATGTTGGAATGACCACTAGGTGCTTAAAAACGCGATTAAGCAAACATTGCAGAAATATAAAAAATGGATACTTAAATCATTCAGTATCCAAACATTTTATTAAACGCAATAAAGATCCAAGATTGTTGAAATGTATTGGAATTAAAAAAATGTACGATTCCATGGAGGGGCGGAAATATTAAAAACATTTTAGGGAAAACTGAAATGGAATGGGTTTATAAACTCCAAACTCTCACTCCTCATAGTCTTAATGTTGACTTTGACTTGTTAAATATTCACTCCTCTGTTTTTATTATTACTTTTTATTTATTTATTTTGTGATTTGTTTTATTTTATTTAATCTAGATTTTATTTCATTATTCTTGTGCTTTTGATTCTTTTGACTATGTCTGATGACACTCTTCAGTGTATCAGGCATAGTCATATTTTATTTTTTCGTCGGCCACACTCTGAGTGTGCTCCGACGTCTATTTCTATCTCCCTGACGACGGCCGCAGCTTTGTGCTGGCCGTCGTTTCTTTGCTTAGCCGGTTTCCATGACGACGACCGCGGCTTTACGCGAGCCGTCGTCATGGCTTATTCCGCCCCCCTGTATCTCCGTCGGCCGCAATTATATGCGAGCCGATGTCCTCTTTCCCCTAGACGCCGGCGGCTGCGCAGTGCGCGCCGACGTCTAACTACATATCCCAGCATTCAATGCGGTTTGATTGCCGGTCACGTGACCGCACCACTATTGTAAATTTTATGTATAATACACCTCGTTTTAAATTCTCTCTAGCTCAAAAAGCCCTAATAAGTGAATCTAATTGTATATTTACTATAACCATTCTATTTTTATGTGTATATTCTTATTTGTTCACAATTTGTATTCTGATTGGTTGTCCTCAATTTTGGCACCAATTTTAAAGTTTCTATTTGTTATTTAAAACTTTCTCTGCCAGGTATCAGGTTCTTAATCCATATTGATAAAGCCGTATTGGCGAAACGCGTTTGTGGAATTTTACTGTGTATTTTAATATTAAAGATTATTTGGACACTTTTTATTTAGTGCCATTTATCTTTTTTTACACTGTATATTATTTTGTTACCTGGCATTTTTATTTCCTTGGACTCCAAGTAATCCAAGGTGGGGATAATACCACCAGCGCTATCTTCAAGGAGCAGTCGGTCTGCTCCTCTCTTGTGAGTACCATTTTATACGTATTTTTTAATCACTATTTTACCCAGTGAGCACTATTGGTTGTTTCTCTTTTATCTTTGAGCGTGGAACACATCACTGACGGAGGAAATTTTCCCTATATCCCATAAGCGGGGATTGTACCGCTGTACGCCTTCTACACTAGAGTGAGTTATAGCTCTTATAAATGTGAGTTTTATACCAGCTTTTAATTTTTTATCCATTTTACTACCAGACGTATTGCACTATCCTGTTTTGTATCTGCTTTATCTTTTCACATACGAGTGAATTCCCAAGAAGGAGATCAGCGAGGAACTTTCCCCTGACCGTGGATCTACAGATTTCTCATTCTCCACAGGAGCATCTTCTAGATAAGACTTTCTTTTTTATTTGGACTAATTGTCGTTTATATATTGATTTCCCTTGGCGCAGCCTTTTTTTGTTATTTCCTTTATAAGAGCAAATACTTTCATCATTTAGGAAAACAGCATGACATTTTATACTTAACCATTAAGCTAACAACAAGTTTGTAGGTACAACATGAGTTAGTCGAGATAATGTTGTTGATTAAACTAGTGGCTCGTTCTTAAGTTAGATATCTTGCAGGCTATACAGGCTAGACAATATGAAGCTGGAGTAACTAAACATATATACGTATAGGCAGTTAATAACTATGCAGGGAGTGAGGTGAATGCAGCCCAAAGATTGTAACATTACGGTCAGGTAGTATGCTTGGAGCAGTTCCTGTATGGAGGAGCATGGTGAGAAAGTCCAGCAGGAACTCTCTGTGCCTGGCATACCCTGGTCTACAACTTGTACTTAACCGATCTCAACTGGGTGCCAGGCGCAGTCCTTGAGGGCTCTTGTCTCCTGAAGAGTCAGGTGCTTGTGCGGGGTTGAGTGCCAGGCGTGTTTCCAACCCCTGGGTTCCGGTCTCGTCCTGCATGGCCGGTCGGTCCCCTGGGTAGCGGTTGCTCGGGGTACCGTAGGTCTTCGGCGATGTGCTGAGGTAGGGCTCAGGCATGACAGGCTTAGCTTTTTCTTGTGCTGGAACGATGCGTGTTGTCTGATCAGCCTTCTCCGCCTGGTCCTCTTACCTGTGGGAGCCGCTGGTATTTTCTGTGCGCGTAGGAGGTGCTGTGAAGGTAAAGGGCTGCTTGCTTGCTGTGGGGCATGTTGCAGTGCCCTTCCTTCCAGCTGCAGCCAGAATGCTGCCAGGATAGCTTCCAGCTTGGTCTGCAGCGTGGTCGCAGTGCTGACCTCTGTGGTGTGAAGCACTCCCAGTTTGGACCGTGTTCACCCCCGACGGTCCCAGGGGGGGTAACGGGGCATCCGCCTCACCATAGCGGTCACTGGGTATTCTCCGAGCGGGAGAGCGGCCGCCTCCCCCGCCCGGTGCACACAGAGCCGCATGTCGTCTCGCATGTGGTTGCTCAGTTTTCACCGGGTCACCGACCCCTACAACCGGGCCCAGCAATGTCAGGCGTCGGTGTGGGCTCCAGGTGGTCCCGGAATCAGGCTTGATGAAGCTGCGTGTCGAGTTTAGTATCAAGCTTGTGGAGGAGCTTCAGTGTAACACGTCTGTCCTCCATTACAGTTAGGCCCCGCCCCCTCTCTGTAGAGACTCTGATAAAATCACCTTTTATTGTTCTTACTGTAAAAGGCCTTTCCTTTGCCTTAGACTAAATCTCCTTTATTCCAGTTTAAATGCATAACCCCATGTTCTGTGAATAGTCCTGTTTATGAATTGATTTCCAGACAATGGTTTGTATTGACCCTGAATAGATTTGTATAATACTATCATATCCCCTCTGAGGCACAGTTTTTCAGAACTAAACAGATTTAAACTTTCTTTATAACTAAAATATGCCATTCTTTTTTATTAATTTTATAGCCCAACCTCTGCATTTTTTCTAGTGGCATCAGGGCCGGACTGGGGATAGAAAGCAGCCCTGGAAAAAAATTTTATGCCAGCCCCATAAGTCATTGCGCCATATATTGTCGCATGTAATATGTATATGTGTATATATATTCATGGCTATGTCTTACCACCCCAGCTGACAGATGATTGAGATATATATATATATATATATATATATATATATATATATATATATTGCTTTTTCTAATATAAAATATTGGTCCTTTCAGAGTAAAACGTTAAATTATACAGTAAGCATACTCACATGCAGACACTGACATCTCAATGACACACACAAGCTCATTGATACACAGCCTCATAGACAAACAATCTCACTGATATACATCAGCTCATTGACATAAAAACACAAGCTCACTCACTAGCAGGCACACACATGCAAGCAAGCTCACTCACTAGCAGACGCGCACACACACACACACACACAGCTTAATGTAGTGGAACTGGTATCTATAGCATGTCTCTACAGGCTTTTCAACGTAAACACTAACTTTTCCGAGAAAAGGCAGTGTTTACATTGCTTCAAAGTGACACCGCTAGTGACAGTCACTCAGACGGTCACTAGAGGTGCTTCCTGTGTCAGTGCACCTACATTCAGGGCCTCCACACTCTGGAGGCGCTGAACGTTCCCCATAGAGATACATTGAATCAATGCATCTCTATGAGGAGATGCTGATTGGTGTAGCGTTTTGCAGCCAATCCTATGGCAAAGCATTGGATTGGCTGAGATCATCAAGCTTGATGATCTTAGCCATAGAGGCAGGGCCAGTCGAGGAGAGACCAGCACGCTGCGTGGAGGAAAAAAAGGTGAGCAAAAACACTATTTTTAAACACACATATACACCATGACAGACACAGAAACACACATATACCATGACACACACACACACACACCATGACAGGCCATGACACAGACTGACCCACACACACACCATGACACAGACAGACACACCATGACACACACATATACCATGACACACACACCATGACACAGACAGACACACACACCATGACACACAGACATATACCATGATACACACACCATGACACAGACAGACACACACCCCATGATGGACAGACAGACACACACCCCATGACAGTCAGACAGACACACACCCCATGACAGACACACACACACACACCATGACACAGACACACACACCATGATGGACAGACACACACACCATGATGGACAGACACACACACCATGACAGATAGACACACACACACACCATACAGACAGACACCATGACACAGACAGACACACACACCATACAGACAGACACACACACACCATACAGACAGACACACACACACACACCATACAGACAGACACACACACCATGACAGACAGACACACACCATACAGACAGACACACACACCATACAGACAGACAGACACACACACACACCATATAGACATACACACACACACCATACAGACAGACACCATAGCACAGACAGACACACAAACCATGACAGACAGACAGACACACACACACACCATACATACAGACACACACACACACCATACAGACAGACACACACACACACACCATACAGGCACACACACACACCATGACAGACAGACACACACACACACACACCATACAGACAGACAGACACACACCATACAGACAGACAGAAAGACACACAGACACACACACACACACACCATACAGACAGACACACACACGATACAGACAGACCATACAGACAGACAGACACACACACCATACAGACAGACACCATGACAAAGCATAACACACATTAATACTACCTACCAGGGGGTCATGCAGTGCAGATGGCTGTCTGTGCTGGCGGCCGCTGGGAAACTTGTGCTGGAGTCTGGCGGCCACTGGGGGAGGTCTACTGGCGGCCGCTGGGGGTCTTGTACTGGCGGCCGCTGGGGGAGGTCTGCTGGCGGCCGCTGGGGGTCTTGTACTGGCAGCCGCTGGGGGAGGTCTGCTGGCGGCCGCTGGGGGTCTTGTACTGGCGGCCACTGGGGGAGGTCTGCTGGCGGCCGCTGGGGGTCTTGTACTGGCGGCCGCTGGGGGAGGTCTGCTGGCGGCCGCTGGGGGTCTTGTACTGGCGGCCGCTGGGGGAGGTCTGCTGGCGGCCGCTGGGGGAGCAGGCCATTCTGTCTCTGCTCCCCCGCCCTCGCGCTCTGCTGCATGAGACCGGGGCCGAAATATGACGTCATATTCCGGCCGCGGTCTCATTGAGCTGCGCGCTGGGGCGGGGGAGCAGAGACAGAACAGCCTGCTCCCCCAGCGGCCGCCAGCAGACCCAGGTGTCTGCCCGGCCCCAGGTGCCGATGGCCCACCGGGAAATTTCCTGGTATCCCGGTGGGCCAGTCCGGCCCTGAGTGGCATAATATCCTTCTTTAGAACAGGTGCCCAGAAATGCACATCATATTTAAGGTGTAGTCTTGCCATTGATTTATAAAGCAGCAAACCTATATTTTCAGCATGATAATTAATGCCCGCTGATTGACATTAGACATTGTTGATCCCGGTACAGAACCTTGAGGGGCACTGCTTACCACTCTGCTTCTTTTTACTTCTTCGTAGAATGCAATTAAGTTAGATTGACATGATTGATGTTTCATAAAACAATGCTGGTTTTTGATAATAATAATGTTCTAATTATAACCAGGTTCTCACCGCTACATCCAGACGGCCAGACACGGTCGCCCCAGAAGTGCCCAACAGGGGATTTGAACCTCATGTGTCCTGTTCCTGCTGTCTTGCCTCTGAACCCCACTTCAGCTCATGTTTCAGCTTCATGTTTAACCTTGCCTTGTTTCCAGCACTAGGGGGCTGGACTTTATTTGTGGCTCAAAGACCACCTGAGGCAGATGGATCATTAGCCAAGGTATATAACACTGCCTCTCCCTGAGGGCAGTGTCAGTTTGTTGTATCCTGTTTCCTGTTTCCTAAGACTGACTTGGCTTGTGACCCTTTCTTCTTGGATTATCTGTTATTGCCTGTTTGCTGCCTGCCCTGACTTTTGGATCCATGTCTGACTACTCTTCTGGATTTACCCTTGTCTGTACCGCATATTGGAAACACATTTCATGCACAGCCCCCGTGCACAAATCCACAGTGGTTTCTATCCTTATCACCTTGGACTGTGTATATCTGCAAGGGTGAGCACAAATCTCTGCATACCAGACTCCCAACTAAGGTAAGACGTGACACTAGTGACAAAAGCCATCTAACCAATCTCACAAGGGTCAAGAAGAGACCGACTTATGTAGATGCACATACGAAATAAGGAACCGACCACACGGAGCCCGTTGTAGAGAAGAGGTAACTTCCACATGAAGCAACCACTCAAATCCATAGAATTATTCTTAGTCCAATGTGAAATAGAAAAATAAACCTCTTCTGGAGAATGCCATCAACATCAAATGCCCAAAAATCCAAAACCCAATGAAAGTAGTAGGTTAAATTTCACAGAGAGTTGGCGCTGAGACAACAATGGGTTATCCAACCAATCTCTCATGAAACAAAGAACCATGTCCACATCCCAGAGCTGAGAGTATTTCAGAGTGGGTGGACGTGATAACCAGATATCTTGAAGCAATCAACAGACGAGCAGATTCTGCCCTACTGGTAAACCAAGAACTGGAACATGTGCCGCTTAAATGGCCGAACGAGAAACATTAATGGAATGATATGAACTACCTGAGGCACATAGTTGCATGAAGAAATCCAATAAAATTCGTAGAGGTGCTGTAAAGGGATCAGAATCCCTCTCCACACACCAGCTACTCCACTTGTTCCAGGCAGCAAGGTAACTGCGTCTAGTGCTGGGAGCCCAACAATAAGTCTCTAGTGGCCTGCGATAGGCCATCAACATTCCAAGATCCACTGAAACCATTCAAGCTTTAGGTGATCCTGTAGGATGAGAGGATGTGGTTCCCTCATGGGGTTGGAGAGTAGGAGCGGAAACTTCGGAAGAAGAAGTGGATGGTTGTAGGACAGTTCCAATAGGTCCTTGAACCATGCTTGGCTCGGCCACAGCGGGGCAATCAGTAGCAGTGATATCCTCTGTAACTGCAGTTGGTGTAGAACTCTCGCCAACATGGAGAAAGGTGGGAACACATATGCTCCAAGAGGAGGCCACTTCTGTAGAAATGCATCTGACAGGAGGGTGCTACTGACACTGACAGGTAAGTGTCCTTTAGGTCAAGGTGCGTGAACCAATCGTTCTGAAGGAGGAGGTCGCGTAGTAGGTGTATACTTTCCATTTTAAAATGGCGGCAAACCATGAAGGCCTTGTCGTAGGTTGATGAGCGGACAGAAATCCCCTGTCTTTTTCCGTACCAAGAAGATGTTGCTGAAGAATCCTCCATCGCTCGGTGCAAATTTAAAAGCACCTTTGTTAGAGAGTGCCTGAATCTCCTCGTCTATGAGGTACTCGTGGTCTCTGGAAACCAGTAGAGGGGGTGGTGGATGTTGTTGGTGTAGAGGCGAGAGAAACTCGATTATGTAGCCCCTTACCGTCTGCAGGATCCAGGCATCCGCGGAAATCTCTTCCCATTTCTGCAAGAAAAGGGTCAATCTGCCTGCAGTGCATATATTGGAGAGGCATAGTGGAGATGAACTCACATGAGGAGAAGCATCCTCAACCTCTGCCACAAGTGCCTCTTGACTTATCCGCACCTTTTGAACGAGGGAGAGCCCCGGTATGATGTTGGGAAGAAGGTGGATGGTGGAGGATGAGGCCTGGTGCCGGAGGCCCAGAAGCGGCTGGTGGCTCAACCTCTCTTCCCTTCAGCCCTCCCGAAAACACCTCTTTGCTTGGGCCATATTCTTGGGCTTGGGCCTTATTCAAGGTGGTAAAGAGTGAGACATGCTTTTTAAGCTTGTGGATGAAGGCCTCACCAAAAAGAGAGTGTTGTCTGAAGGGCCTAGTTCCTTCTTTGACATGTCCATTAGCTTGGAGTTGATTTAAAGCAGCTTGGCTCATCACCTTTCGGTTCCCAGGGCAGTGTTGTTTTTGCCTAGCAGGCAAATGCTATGCTGTGCCCACTCACTAACAGCATGCGGGTCTTGAGCCTTGGGAGAGGGCCAACTCTGCGAAGAACAGTATCTTCGCCAGGGGTCCCAGGATGTCTAGCAGCTTGTCATGGGTGCCCTTCAGCCCCTTTTCCACGCCTTTGCGGGGGTCCTGCCCTGACCTAGACATAAAAATGACCACCGATTGGTCAAATTCCGGGCTGATTGCCATCTTGTCCGGCAGGGTAAGTCGAGGGCATTCTGCCCGGAGTCTGGCTCTGACCTCCCTGTCAATGGGTCTACGGATCCAGAAATAGATGAATTTGTCCTGATGAGGAGGCAGGAACCACTCCGAGGATCTCGGGTGTCGTATGGTCCTCGGACCAGACATTAGGCACCCCTTGTTGTCCAGGAACAGCCCGTAAGCTTCTTGTGGGGCCGGAATGTCTCAGTGAGAGAGGGAACCTCCTATATATGATTCTTTAACATATTTTGACTATGTGGTCGGAACGTCCAGTCAATCATCCTCACCACCAGATGCTAAGTCTTCTGCCCGCCATTCGTCCAAGACATCTAGGCCAGCAGCGTCAAAGTCATCCTCCTCCTCTGAGGATAGTACAGGCAGTGACAGTTCTGATACCGCCAAACGTTTGGGGAGTTTAGCCGCAGTAGTACTCTTGGCCTTGGTGGCGTTTTCTGTGGCGTTTGACAATGGCCGGTGCTTCGGTGTTGGATACATCTGAGCCCACAGTGTCATGCCACACGTGATGCCTATTGCTTGTGTAGAGACCTCAGAAGGAGGTTGGGTCAGGATTTTGGAGAGTGCTTCTCGATTGTTGCTGCTACCTTAGCATGTATCATGGGCTGGAAGTCCTGTGGTTGGGTTGGTGAGTCACTCATGTCACGGTATTGAGTCCTGCAGAGAGAGGACCAGAAGCGCTGAAAACCTCCAGAGGCAATGGGATAACACCATGCGCCTAGTAAGACTGGGTAGGTACCAAGGTATTCAGATCACAGTCTGTTTATGATAATGGGCAATGCCTTGGAGAGGGCTAATGGTACATTTAGTGGGGTGTACCCAAATGTGGCTCCTTCTCCGTGTGGTATATTGGGATAAAGGGCTCACCCCAATGGTACTCTACGAGTATACCCCTGTGTGCAGCTGTTAGGTTGCACTATGAGGCAAGGCACATTAAATATACATTCAATCCTTTCACAGTTGCAATTGCAGTGCACATAAGCATACATATTTATAAAATCATAAAGTGTAGAAGCACCTTGTGAGTAGGTGGAATCCTGTAGGGTCCTTAGTAAGTAGGAGTGAGTTTTCTATAGTCAGGAGTCCCCCGTAAGTTCTTTTTGTAAGACAAAAAAAACCCCACAGGTGTGTAAGCGCTATAAAGTGTGGTACAGACAAATAAGCAGCACTAAAACAGTGATACACCAAGATGTATACAAAATAGATAGTTACCAAAAAAGCGCGTTAAAAAGTCTGTAAAAATATAGAGAGAGACACAAATGATAGTGCAGACTATCTGAATTAGCACCAAAAATACAGCTGGGGATATGAGGGAGAGAACGCACATATACCAGAGCCCTATCACCCCTGGCTCTGGGTATTCAAAGCTCCTCTGGAGAGGGAATGTTCCCACACTAAAGATGACTTCAGTCAGTATGTCCACAGAAAGCTTGATGTAGCTGTGCAAGATAGAGAATAGAGAGAGGCAGGACCTCCAATTGAATAATATCAAATGTGTTTATTATATAAAAAAAGATAAAAATCCTGGTGGGTTTGGCTTGCAAAGCTATCCACATAAAAGCATATACACAGGCAAAGAGACAAGGGCACTTCCTGGTTCCGCCTGTCCCTGTCTTCCTCCGACCTCAGAGGTAGCCTGTGGGGGCGGACCCGGAAGTTGGTCATGTGATCGGACAGGCAGAACATTTTCAAAACAAGCATAACTATGGGAACAACATGTGAAAAAATAATCTGAATCGGTTCAGTGGTTCGGGAGATAGCTGGAAGTCACATTTGACCGAACGCACGCATGGCTTTTATCCCCCAAACAGTTCCACAGATTTGGGCTGTGCGGCCAGTCTATTGTCTCCTTCAAAAAAGTACAAATTCCATGAACGGATCCGTTCGTGCATACTGTCATTGCAAGTGTCTCGTTCATGTGTTTCTTCCCTTAGAATAGCACTCCGTTCCTATGGATTTAGCCAAACGCACGGAAGGTAGAAGTCTCAGCTGTGTTCGTGGAAATAGTAGCCGAAAATAGTTCCAGACGTTCGATGACCAAACACCGCTGAGCGCGTTCGGCTAAACAAAATGGCCGCCACCACGTGTTTGTTCAAACAAACGCCGACTACCCAGCTGTTTGTCAGTTAATATGCGGTTAACAGTTAACAGCTCCTGGGAGGTCAATGAGCAGCACACTCCCCTTGCGGGTGGTCTCTGGTTCGGCAGTTTGTTTGTTCATACGAATGGGTTAGCAGTGTCATTCGTTTTCCCATTCGTATGTTAAATATAACAATGGTAACAAATCCAGGGGTTACAATGTTTCAAGTCTGTTGGCCGGGCAATAACAGGGGTTCTGTTACAATTATGAAAACAATTTATAGGGACTATAAGTAACTGTAGTTTGGAGGCATTCAGTAATCAAGGAGAAAAATGACAACTATACTGTTTTATATAACTGTTAAAGAAACACTATAGGGTCAGGAACACACACACGTATCCCTGACCCTATAGTGTTTAACCCACCATTTAGGTGAAAAGAGACTTGCGCCCATCAAGTCCAGCCTACCTCACATATGTTTTTGCTGATCCAAAAGTAGGCAAATAAAAAAACAGTCTGAAGCGCTTCCAATTTTGCAACAAACTAGGGAAGAATTCCTTCTTGACCCCAAAATAGCAGTCAGATATCTCCTTGGATCAATCAGCTATTACCACACTAATTAGACATTATATCCATGTCCTTATTGCTCTTACTGTAAAAAAAAAAAATGTTTCTTTGCCTTAGATGAAATCTCCTTTCTTCCATCCTAAATGCGTGACCTTGTGTCCTATGCATAGCCTTGTTTATGAATAGATTTCCAGATAATGGTTTGTACTGGCCCCGAATATATTTGTATACTGTTATCATATCCCCTCTGAGGAGCTGTGTTTAAAACTAAAGAGATTTCAATTTTTTTAAACTTTTCTTCATAACGCTCCATCCCTTTTATATAAAATGCTCCATCCCTTTTATAAATTTTGTAGCTCATCTCTGCATTTTTTTCTAGTGCCATGATATCCTTCTTTAGAACAGGTGCCCAAAATTGCACAGCATATTCAAGGTGTGGTCTTACCAGCGATTTATAAAGAGGCAAAATTATACTTTCATCCCTAGAATTTATGACCCTCTTTATACATGACAAAACCTTACTGGCCTTAGCAACTGCAGATTGACATTGCATATTGCTGCCTAATTTGTTGTCAATAACAATTCCCAAATCCTTCTTGTGTGTTGTTATCCCTAATTCACTACCATTTAAGGTGTAAATTGCATGCGCATTCTTGACCCCAAAGTTCATAACTTTGCATTTCTCTACATAAAATGTTATCTGCCATTTTTATGACTTCTATTTAACATATTTATAAATGATCTTGCGGCAGTGCTGTTGGCGGGCACCGGTCCCTCAATGTCTGATTATCTGGGTGCTGCAGCGGGGGTAGGACACAGAGTCCCCTGAAGAAGTAGGCAGACAGGAGCAGGACAGGGGTCTAGGAGTCAGTTTAGACTCCACTCCCCCAGTCAGAAGTCACATCACTGTGGATACAATTAAGGTAAGTGTCATTTGTGGCACTGCACCCCCAGTACACAGGCACACACAATGCACCCCAGCACACACAGACACACTGCACCCCTAGCACAGACACAGACACACTGCATCCCCAGTACACACAAATACACACTATACATTCCCAGCACACACACAGATACACACTGCATCCCCAGCACACACACACATATACACAATGCACCCCCAGCACACACTGCACCACCAGCACACACACTGCAACCCCAACACACAGACTTTTTCAGCACTCTGTGTATATCCACTAAAAACCATTGATATTGAGGCTCTTCTTAAGGCGATCAAGTGATATTGGGTTTTTATTGTATCACAGCTATAATTGCAGTATTAAACTATAGGAGTTATTTCTGTTTTATTTCATTTTTGGATCTAGACAGCCTTTAACATTATAAATGGATGAGGGACCACGGCCTTCCACATCTGAAATTCCACCTGGCTGGTGCAACAATCACATGTATCATGACACAGCCAAAGTTGCCCTATGCAGTAGAAGGCACTTCAGGGTAAATGACCAGTAACAGAGTGGTGTTTAAATATGTCACTACTTTCTGAGTTTAAGGATCAGCAGCAAAGTTAAGATAATACACTGGCGACTCTTCGGGCTATGCTAGAATACTTGATTGGACAGGCAGCAAACACAGCAGTACACACATGCTTTGCAGTGAGTGATGGGGAAGCCAATATGGTTAAAGTTAAGATTGAGACACTGTGCACCCATGTTTTACATCTGGTGTAATTCCGAGTGATGCAAAGGGTGGCAGATTGAGCAGTCTATTAAAGAGATCTAAAATGATTGGCAGCCCCTTCCAACACAATTTAAGGGTAGTCAAACACTTTGGAAGCATCAAGAACAGCAGGTTTGCCATGTCACAAATGCTGAAACATGTCACTGACCCCATGTAGTATTATATGTGCATGACAATTAAGCTTTATAAGAAGTGATGTTTTGACTTGAAACATGAAACATGAATACTCCCCCCTAAAGAAAACCCAGACAGTTTCAGACATCAAATGTCTAAACTACAATACTAAACTTCAGCACTTTAATGGAAGCAGACAGTGTGTGACTACTGTACATAACTTGACATATTACTGCAACATATGAAATTAGTCAATGTTGGCATGATGTGCCTTTAATAAAACCATACCCTTCAAAGGCTTCAGCTGACATTCAACGTGCATGTGACAAAGAGGAAGAGCATTTTGCGGCCTGTACTACAAAATATTTTAAGTTTTTCTTTTGCAATTAATGAGTTTTGGTATCTGAAATAGTGACCGGATTTACAGATAAGATGGTATACATTGATGTTTTAAAATACCATTAAAATATGAACAACCTGGTACTTATACTTTAATGAATATTTATTTAGAGACAAATAAACACAGACACAACAAAATGCCACATAAACTGACCGGAGCAACAAAATGCCTGTTCACAACTAAGCTCAGAAATGATACAGCATCTTATAAGTTAATGATTAATAGATAATGTTTAATGTAGCTCAAAGGAGAAGTGATGTTGAAACTAAGACATTATCACTGTGAGTCAAAGAAGAAATACGATGAAACATTTCCAATAATACCAAAATATTTAAATTTTTATTGTAAAGAAAAAGTAAATGTTATTTTTAAACAAGCATTTTTTCTTTCATGTTCGTATACAATATTACCTTTATAGGTCCGGAACAAACATATCTCTGCATACACTGTGGTTATTGATTGTGTTATGTTTTATTTTTCATAAATGCATGATTTCCAAAAGAAACAAACACACAGCTGTTCTGGGTAGCAGAAACGATGCGTAAAACAATTTCACTTTTTATTTATGATTTTTTTTCACACTGATTATAAAAGAATAGGAGAGCGAAAGCTTTATCTTGTGATGCTGAATGCAGCCGAACCTCCGTTGCATGTGCTGGTAGATTGAGATAATGACTTTGGCTGTGTAATTGATCTTACTTCAAATGGGTAATGATCTTCATACAAAAGATGAACAATTTATTTTATTTAACAAAGAATGGAGGAGTTATTACATATTCCAAGGCAGTAGGCTAATTTTAATAACAAGCACATCAAATAAACCATCGAAATGAGCAAGTAACTGCCTGCAATTGTGCACTTCAAGGCATCAGAACTTTGTATACATACCTCCCAACATGGGGGACATGGGGCCTGGGGCAGGTGTGTTTGGGTCAGAATGGGGAGGATACAGGAAAACTGGAAGCTGTAGCTCTCTTTGCATGGGCTTTATATCCAGAGTTTACCAGTAACGTGTTGAACCCATGACAGATGAGAGTATGTGTTAAATAATGATAATGTATATCACGCTAAGCCAAACTAAACAGCATTAAAGGAAGTAGTCAATTTTGCTGAATTTGCATCTTGTGAAACAGCAACATTTGGTAAACTGGACATCCTGCAGATAACTCACAGTGTACAGCTCTCCCAAGCACATCTCCTGCCATTTTAGTTAGGGCAGATTAAATGACAGCATCCTTCTTTTACAGCTACTGCCTAGGGGTGTGATTCTCATTAATCTCAAACAGCCCAGGAAACGTATGCCCTTATGCTGTACTAAGAAGGAATTAACAATGAATATGTGTTTGTCTTTGTATATGTCATTGTCTCTGTTTGTATGTGTTTATCTGTTTCTGTGTGTTCCATTCCACAGCACCTGGAATAGTGCAGAGCAACAAGCTCTCATTCCAGCTGCAGCAGAGCAAAATTCTGTAAAAGTCATGCAATATAAAAAATACATAGTGGTGAAATGTGTGTTACGGAAAATAAATGCCATAACAGTAATTCTGGAGACATCCATAAATGTCATCTACAAATCCGGTCCTGTGATTATTTATGATGGATTCAGATGCCTGGAAGCTAACTGCAAGAATACAATAAAAATGTGGTTTACAAGCTTTTAGCCATGCCGCCCCATCTCTATGGAACACTCTCCTAGCAGAGTAAAAGAAGCCATATCAATGGACATTGTTAAACCTACCTGTTTACACAAGCCTTTCAGGAATAGAATCTGTAACTTCTAAATACGTGTTTGTATATTGTCTAGAGTGCTTTGAGTCTTATGCGAAGAAAAGCGAAATAAGTTAATATTATTATAATGCTCAACACCATGTAATAGAAGGAAATAAAAAAACAGTGTTAACACACTTCCTATGGTACTAAACAGCAGCAGTGACATGTATATTACTGCAATATCCCACTATATATCGTGGCATCCTAGTGCTCTCACACTTTCATCTAAAATATACAACCCCAATTTTCCTAACCTTGGAGACAGCCTGTCTTAGTAGGTAGGATGTCAGTGGGAGTCAAGTGGGCAGGCCAAGGAGCAGAGAAAAGGGATAACAAATCAGTGTACTCATTTGCCGGGCAAGCCAGATAGCAGGCAGGCAGCCAATGCCAAGAGAATGGACAGGGTTATTTACTTTAAAGTCATAATAATCCTACCTGCCTAACCTCCTCTATATTTGTTCCTGTCCTGTCTGTGCTGCTGCAGAGTGTGAATAAGACTACATTAAAGTAATTTAATATATATATATATATATATATATCAATAAATGTTTCAAAGCCATAACACACTGACGGTAACTGGGATGGATTACCCTCTGGGAAACATGGAAAGTGGGTGAGGGTGCTGTGAGGTTCTTACACACACTACATCATCTGTTTTATTCAATGGGGTGCTAATCCATCCCAATTGCCATTATGTTTTCTACACATGCCATTTAGTTTTCTATGTGTGAGTGAGAGGGGTACAGTGTGTGTGAGTGCATTGTGTGTGAGTGATATAGTGTGTGAGGGGTGCACCATGTTACTGTGTTGGGTTGCATAAAGTCTATATTGTGTGTGGGGGGTGGAGGGGAAGGGTGGTACTGGCAGTAACATGTATTATTTTTTTTATTAAAAAAATAAAAATCTTTATATCCCCCTCCATTCTTCTTACCTTTTGCCAGGGAGAGGGAACATTTACAGACTCTAAACCAGTTTTCTTGCCAAAATGCTATGCTATCTAAAGAACTATGAAAATCAAAAAGTTTTCTTTCCATACCTGGAATTAACAGCATATACTTAAAAAAATAGTCCACCCACTGAGAGATTTGGCAATCCTTCTGGGAAGACTCTGGAGTCACTGATTTAGGAAAGGCTATAAAGAAGGACTTGATGTTGTATGTCTGCCCCACATGTGGAGGTATCAGAATCAAATGAAAGATTTCCATTGGAAGCTCCATGGGAAACCTTAATTGCCTTTAAAATCATTACACTTTAATTAGAAATTACTCACATGCTAAATTGATCTCACTTCAAGGGCTAATCCACTCCTAAACCTATCATAATCCCTGGCCTCCCAACAGTCCCTCTTGGCATATCGTATCTGGGGACACCAGGGAATTGTCCCAAGGCAGCACAGTGTGAGCGCAACATTAGATGCACATGTGTTGTGCAGTGGGCACTAGGACCATGTAAAGAGTGCTTCAACAGTGCCCACGTATGGTCCTAAAACCTGCGGACCGTTTAGGCAGCCCATCAGTCGGTATGCATCTTTTCTTGGTGGCCTGCCCTGTAAGACCAATGCTAGTGATGTGGGTCACGCCTCTGGAACCAATATCCCAGAATAGATTGTTGGGAGGCATGTAACCCATTTTGGGAATATTAAAGAAGGCAAGGGCATCATTTTAAATTTTGTGCAGCAGGCATTGGGTAAAAACAGGAGTATAATAAGTATATATTTATTATAGAAGGCTATGACAAAAAAAAAAAAAAACTGACAAAAGTAGCAAATGGAAATTGTAACCTGAAATTTCAGTGGTTAATATAAGTTGTATTAAATACATTTTAACAAGGTTTTAAACAAATTTTATGGACAATACATTTATCATCTCAACATATGAACTCAGTTTTGGTCACAATGACAGATCAAAAATTAATTTCCATGGCTCCTGTCACTCTCAATAAGCACATGCCCCTATATACTTTCCAGAGCAAAGCAGCTGAAAATATAGCACTGCTGTATCCCAGTGGATTTGACCCATTACCCCTTTACTCATCACAACTGCCAAAAGCATTCCAAATTTCTTTTGTAGAATGCTCACAGATGGTCGATAGGCAGAGGAGTCAAACATGGTAATGAAGAATAAAGGAAAGGCACTTTTAACCTTCAACTTCTAATTTGCATAGTAACAACAGAAATTTGAATTTGATATTAATTCTAAAATAATAATTTGCACACATAAAAGGAAGTCTTGAATGCATGGATCTCACATAATTGGTTTAGCAATCAATGATATTATTGCAAATGACGGTAGGGACTATACAGCAGCAAGGCTTATAGTTAATGGAACACAAGAATCCAGGTGAATAAAAAAACTAAAATAAAATACTGATTTTATGTCCACAGCTGCAGAGTGTTATATGTAGTTATTGTGAAGCATTGCCCAGCTGCTGGCTAATGATCAGGTACTTTCCTATATTGTATTCGGGAAATAATGTTTGTAAAAGTTTTGTATTTTAAATACCATACTATTTTTATTATTCATGAATTCTATCTGCAGGCATTTGTCAGGAAAACTCTAATAAAACAAAAAATGAGACATGCAATTTTGAGCCAAATTTCAGTTGTAGTGGAAATTTAAAACAAACACACCCATTTGCGATTGCGCCATAGTACCACTAAATAAATGCGTTTGTAGAATTATAATTGGTAGTTTTTGTGGTTCAATGCAGGTAACCATGAATAAAATGAAAATACTTTGCTCTGTCTGTAGCAATAATATTTTATAATATATACAGAAAGTGTAATGCATCATTAACAAACATTTTTTAAGAAGGCAAAGCTATGTATTCTAGTGAAATAGTGAAATAAATTTGTCCAGTTGATATTTTCCCAATTAAAAATTGTGCCCTCTAATAATTTGTATTTTGTTATTTAAAATTATTATTATTATTTTTACTGTAACGTTTGACTGTTCTAACATATAACAATGTTTTAGGGAAAGCCCTTGATTATATCTATAAGGAAGGCAGCAAGCATCCCCAAAATTAACCTTTTTTTGAGTGCACTCTCAAACAGTGTTGCTTAGTCCTCTGGTTTAAATACCCTCAGATTTCATCTGGATGTCTATGTGATGAATATGCTGGGACAGAGCCATTAAATATCTCACAAATGTATCTTGGTTACCCCTACTGTTGTACAGTAGCATCCTAGATCCCCAGAATTAAGATAGAACTCTAGAATGTAGGAAAGTATCTAGCATAACAAAGGTTAAGGTGTAACCAACCTTGAAATGATTTGAATGAAAGAATGCCAGGTCTATGGCTCTAATGGGATTGGCTTAAAGAGTGCACGAGACCGCCAGAAAATAAACTAGTTTTCAGACTAAGGGTTCTCAACAAAAGTTAGACCAGTAGCGAGGGGCCAAGTTTAGATACAGACCAAATTCAAACATGATCAGAAACACAGTATCAGACGCCAGGCCTGTAACATAAAAACTGGAAATAGTAAAAGGCAAGTATGGAATCAGGAACATAATTAAATAATAGAAAAACAAACAAAAAAATATTCAATAAAGACAGTAACTACAGAATCAGAGTAAACATAAGGGCAAGAAACCCAAGGTTTTATTCTTGAGTACAATAACAAAGGAATTGCAAAATGTATTGGATTTATCATTTTTTTTTATTGAAAAACATTTTTGCACAGTACAGTGTCCAGAAATCACAAATACAATGTTGCAGAGAATACATAACATTAAGTCAACTAGTACTGTTTTAAATAGATAAATAAATAAGGACAGATGAAGGTATAGATGAAGAAGAAAAAAAGGATGTACATTGGGATAGGCTTTGGGAACTAACAGAGAAAATGTATGACAAACTTACCGTAATTTTCGTTTCCTGGCTATTTCTCATGGTAGCATCACGGGAAGCTCCTCCCTTAGCAGTCACAGGACAGGAATAAGATTAATTAGACTGATAGGTATAACTAGTCCCTCCTCCCCTTACACCACAGTCCAATTACAAAGCTGAAAAAAAAAAGAATGGGTAAATTACGGTCAATTTGTCAAATTTTTATCTATTCCTGGCTAATCATGGCAGCATCACTTATGGGTAATACCCAAGCTCACAGAAATATAGGGTGGGAATAAAGAAGCCAAGAAAGACACTATACAGACTCTCATGCTGCAAATATATTTAATATCAGTGGGATAAAGAAACTGTGACAGAACACTCTTCCAAAAAGGAGTTGGAAGGAGAGGCCACGTCCAGTTTGTAGTGTTTTATGAACATCATAGCGGGAAGACCAGGTGGCTGCCTTGCAAACATCATCATACGGAACCTCTGCCCAATTAGCCCATGAAGTTGACAATGCTCTGGTAAAATGTGTTCTAATCTTTATTGGAGGAGACTGACCTTTAGAGACTTACGCTTTCCTGATTAGTAGATATTACCTGATTAGTAGCGATTATTTTTCAGCGTAGATAAAGAAGCTGCCTCACCTCTCCTAGCTCCTGAAGGTAGAACGAAGAGTTGGTCAGTCTTTCTGTATGACGTAGAACGGAAAAGGTACATAGACAGACAGTTCTTAACATCCAAACGTTGCCACCTAACTTCCTCTTGAGTAGTTGAATTGGGGTAGAATGATGGAAGGACCACTTCTTGAGAGAGAGTTGAAACTGAGAGACCACCTTAGGAAAAAACTCAGGTTTTGGTCTCAGACACACCCTATCCTGATAGATCTGTAGGCATGAAGACATGGTAGAAACGGCTTTAATCTCTGAAATTATTTTTGCGGAAGTAATAGCCACCAAAAACAAAATCTTGTAAGTCAGAAGGGAAGTATCCAAATTTTCAGTTGGAACGAACAGATCATCAGTCAAGTAGTTGAGAACAAGAGGAAGGTCCCAAGGAGGGGTACCAAATCTGGAAGGAGGTCCAAACCTGAAAGCTGCCTTGAAGAATCTGGAGATCAAAGGTTCCGAAGCCCATGAGATTGCATAATGCTGAAAGAGGCGAGGACTGAACTCTAAGAGTGCTGAGGCTAAGGCCTTTGTCCAGACCTTCTTGGAGGAAATTCAGGATCTGATTACTGCGAGGTTGCAAGAAGTCAATGTTCTTGGCCAATTCCCATTATCTAAATATATCCTAGATTCTGTGGTAGCACAAGGAAGCAGAACCCTTCCTAGACTGCAAAACGGTATTGACCACTTCTTCCGAAAGGCCTGTGCGACCGAAAACGGAGGTTCTTGATCCTCTCCCTCTGGAAGCCTTATTGGTCGTCAAATGGAAGAAGCTTTTCCAAGAGGAATTTCTAGAATACTCCCTTCCTGGTTTATAGCTTCTGCTGTCCTGAAAAGGATTAATCCTTGAAGCATTTAGTCTTTAGTCAGGAAGAGGAAAAAGTCTCTTCTTTCTTGTGGCAAAAAAACTTTTTGGCCATCTGCAGCCTTTTGTATGGCATCCTACAGAATCTTACCGAATTATAGATCCCCTGGAGCAGAAGGCCACACAAAGATGTCTTGGAGGCATAGTCGTCTCCCCATGAATGAAGCTATAAGGTCCTTCTAGAGGCAACAGACATGACCATACTTTTAGCAATCATACGAGTGATGTCTATAGAGGCTTCTGAGCAGAATTCTGTAGCAAGGCTAATGTCCTTGAGACATTCCCTGTGGACTCCACGATCAATGTCCTCCTCCAGATTTGCGAGCCATACTCTTAAGGCCCTTGAGAGAGTGGTTAGAGCCACTGCAGTATGGAGGGCATAGCCCAGGGCCAAATAAGATTTTATAAGATCCCCATCCATATGTTTTTCCATAGGCTCTCTAAGGTAGGCCATGGAGTCAATGGGGAGCATATTTTTCTTAGCCATATGAATCACAGCAGCATCTATTTTTGGAACTGAGTTCCATAGTTTGCAGTCAATGGCAGAGTAAGTATATATCCTTGGGAACTTATTTTTCAAGGTGGATTTTCTTTCCGGCTAATTCCATTCTTGAAGGATCCATTCTTGAAGCCTATTAGGCTTTAGGTCCTCAAAGAACCTGTCAGCCTCTCTCAACTCTGACTTCTCTTCCGTGAGACTAAGAGCATCCCTGATAAGGGTAATCAGTCTATCAATAGACTTAGACCTGGAGATATATTCAACTTCCTCCTCACCATCATCTGATACCTCCCACATATCAGGGTCTTCTTCAGAGCATGAAGACTGAGGTTCTGCTCTGCATCTCTTACATGGACCACCTTTATCCATGGTAGACTTAAAGCCCTCAGCAATAGCTTGGGAAATCCAGAGTTTAAGGTTCTCCTGTTGGGAACTCCTATTGGAAGCATCTGCTATTTCCAATAAGCATTCTCTGCAGAGGTTCCTTCCCTGAGGTGCAGAGGACGAACAGTTAATGCATTTATTGTTTTTTTCCCTTGATTTTCTTGCAGGTAAATCTAATGTTTTGCTGGGGCTGAAACAAAGCCATATATAAACATATATTACAGGCTCAACCTGGCACTCTTTTAAAAAAAAAAAAACAACAGAATATTAAAAATGATTGGCTCACCTATGTTTTCTAGAGAGGGATCTTGCAGAGGTAGAGGGAAAATCCATACTGAAAAGGGAAATCAAAGAAATGTCAAAAGACACAAAACCACATTCCAGAAGCAAACTGAATGTCAAGAAAAAAAAGAAGCCTGCCTTCTGATAATGAGACACAATCCAAGAAGCCAAAGAAACAGAGAAAACTCCAACTTCAATGCACAGAACCAAAGCAGTGCGCTCAGGATCGCTATTAGCTGATGCAGCAAGCACACATAAACTAATATCACACAGATTTAAATTGCAGTTCTGCGCATGCACACTATGCATTCCAGGTGCTCGCGTCAAATCCGCGCATCACTTCCGAGATGTCACTTCCACCCGCTGGAACGCACTACTGCGTTCCAGCGATTGAAAATGGAATGAACAGCTGCCGAGAGCCCAGGCAGCCAAAATCCAGCCAAAACCAGGTAAAACAAAGAGACAAAGAAGAGGGTCCAGGCAATGGGTCCCTCCAACAGGAGGACCCCAAGAAACTGTCACAAGGGGGGGGGGGGATTTCAGACCCCAATTTATAGGGGTAATGCCAAAGAAAAGGGAATTTTTAAGGACCAATCCTATGGGGAAGCATTGTAATTGGATCAGGCTACCACTTTTTCTGATGTCAGCAGGCATTGGGCAGGTCTAAAGGAAACAGGGACAAAGTAAGCAGCTGCAGACTTGAATAGCATATTTGAATACTATATTTAGGGAGGCATGTTTGTGTTCCTGACCCTATAATGCTCCTTTAAGTATTGATACATTCCTCTCATGGTCTGAAAGATTCTTAAAAGTAAATGCACATTTTTTTCTAGTAATTGCTGCTCCATTTTTTAAGAAATATAAAATAAAATATCTTAAAAGAGTGCACATTTCTAGTTTTATTGTGAAATCTGCATGTTATTGGGATTGAATGTATACAGCTTTGAACCAAAAGACATTTACAATGCTTTAAACCAAAAGACATTTGTGGGACACTTCTGCATCCAGAGTGGAGGCTTGGCAGAACCACATGTAGCTGCGATGACAATAATTGGTAGAACTCAATATAGCTATGATTAAATCTGTTAGTCTTTTGAAATCTACACTACTGGTATTATATATCTTGATTCAGTAATGTTTGACCATCTTCAAGGTTTAATGGATACAGTTTTGAACAGAACTGTTTAGGTCTTTCCACAAATTCTTAATCATTTTGACCATAAGAGGAGATTTCAGGTCCTAAAATAAACTATTATCGATCTGGCTGTGTGTTTAGGATCATTATCCTGTTTAAGGTAAACCTCAGGCCACAACATGCTGGAGTTGAATAAAGCAACACCAGATCCCAAAAGGGAATAGATGTCCACACTCAAGCAAGTGAGTAAAATATTAAGCTTTATTGATCTAAAAATAAAATTGTCAGTACAGCTTAATAATAGCCCTCATTTTATGCCTACAAGGCACTTTCTCAGAGATCTTGTGGAAATGTGTAAACATCTGCTTTTCTCTACCACTCATCTGCACACTGGCTATTGCCATTATGTTATATTGACATTTATTTTTTATCTGATGAATAAAGCTTGAACATTTACTCACCTGCTCGATGTCTATTCTCTTTGGGTATCTGGTATTGCTGTATTCAATGGTGCTAGTGGATGAAGAACCCACCTGGTCACATTACAAATAATTCGCAGATGGTTTTACCCATAATGCAGTATAGTTTTAAAACATGATTTTGCCCATTGAAAGATCAAGTAACATACATAGATAGATAGATATTTAGATAGATAGATATAATATAAACACAATACATGGTTCCTGAATTTTTATAAATACAATCGCATTTTGCATGTTTGCTTCTTTTAATCTATAAAAAACAAGGTAACATTCTGAGCATACAAATAAAAGAGAGCATGAGGCCTGACAAATCTCTCAAAGGCAAAGTATTCATCTGCACAGCAGGTGATGTATTAGAATAATAAGTTCTCTGTTAGACCTAATTAAACAGTTTGACGAAGCAAATTAAGATATGCTGGGCAGCCGAAGTGTTTCCTGCAAGGACCAGGGACAATCAATAAATTATTAATTAAACAAACTAGTGACTACTAAAAACTTTATAAAATAAAACCTACTCTGATCTTAAAGGGTGACTAGATACAAGGTATGAACGGGTTGCTTGGATTATATAATGGGGAGTCTGTACTTTCTAGCGTGCATCATGGATAAATAACTGATTTTCTCCTAATTAGCAATGTATTAGAGTTATGTGTTTTATGTGCAAAGGTGGTTGAAACTTTCAATATAGCAGTGTTGTGATAGTTTTTGATAAGCAATGTATCTGGGCATTTAGAAATAATATTGTATCAATATGATAAAACCAACATTTTTATTCAGTCTTATAGTTGGTTTTAGGACTTTTTACCTAGGTCCTTAGTACCATTCAACTTCTTCTTGGTCTATGAGAACTTATTTTTTCTATTTAGATCCCTCTCCTTCTCCAGACCGGGAGCCAAGTGTGCACAGTTGGGATTTAAAGATACAGTGATACCAGCTCCTTTTTTATGTAATACATTTTTAAGGCAAACTTGTATTATAGTATTTTCATGTTTTATCCTATTTCTTGCTATATGATTGTAATTAGATTGAAATAAAATTTGCATTATTTAATGTAATTTGTATATGCTCCTCCCTTTTGCGCTATCTTTGATTTTTCTAAATACTTTATACAAGGAGGGATAAGGATACCACCCACAAGAAAGCAGCACTGGTGCAGGCTACATATACTTTATCATATATATTTATTAAGGAATATACCTTTTTATGCACGTATTGTTAAATTTGGGCACAACATTTGTTGCACAATTTTCTACTGACTTTGTAGTCCAGTACTCCAGAGCCATTTCATTCTAATCCCAATAATCAATGCAATTGTATGCTGGTAAATCATATTCCGTGTAACTTCATAGGAGACCGAAGTATCTTCAGTGCCTTAATATATAAAAAAGAGAACAAATAACCATAGTGTAGAACTTTAAAATAATAACACATACAATGTTTGCACTTACGAACATAATTGCGGTATGAACAAGATAAATGGCGCTAACTGAAAGGTCTGGATCCCATTGCTCATGTTTTCTAACATCCCCCTTAAAGGACCACTCTAGGCACCCAGACCACTTCAGCATTAATGAAGTGGTCTGGGTGCCAGGTCCAGCTAGGGTTAACCCAATTTTTTATAAACATAGCAGTTTCAGAGAAACTATGTTTATAAATTAGTTAAGCCTTCCCCCTAATCCTCTAGTGGCTGTCTCATTGACAGCCGCTAGAGGCGCTTGCGTAATTCTCACTGTGAAAATCACAGTGAGAGCACGCAAGCGTCCATAGGAAAGCATTATAAATGCTTTCCTATGCGACCGGCTGAATGCGCGCGCAGCTCTTGCCGCGCGTGCGCATTCAGCCGACGGGGCGGAGAGGAGGCGGAGAGCTCCCCGCCCAGCGCTGGAAAAAGGTAAGTTTTACCCCTTTTCCCCTTTCCAGAGCCGGGCAGGAGGGGGACCCTGAGGGTGGGGGCACCCTCAAGGCACTCTAGTGCCAGGAAAACGAGTATGTTTTCCTGGCACTAGAGTGGTCCTTTAAGTCAAGAATTAATTGCTCTCTCCAATTACCTGTTCTAGCAGATATCATTAGAGCGGGTTTGCATGCAATCACCTCCAATGATTCCTACCGTTTTCGTCCCTCTGGACTTCGTCATGAAGTAATCATTCAAGATACCACTGGTCTGATTCATTTATATACCTTTCTAGAAAAGCATCTTCCACTTAACTATCTAGACTATTCTGAAACAGTCATCAGGCTTTGGAACATTGCTATATGATCTTTCTCTGTTTTCTCATTGTCACATTTGATTGGTGGCACTATGAATGCACAGCCAGTAATGGTAACAGATTGAAACTTAAGAGAGTTTAGGAGAACTATTATTTCCCTGCCTCCTAGTACTTAGCAAGACAATCCAAAGGGAGACAGAGATTAGATGGAAGAAAGTTACCCTCTTGCTATGCTTTCCATCTTATCTCAGTCTCTTACACTTTTTATATCTTTTCCGTACCTTACTCATAAGTATTGTATATGTGTTTGTATGTGTTTCTAACATCATATAGAAATCTGGCATGTTTTGATAATGCAGGAACAATCCATCTTCCAAGAGTAGTATAATTTTTCTTTTTTTTTTTTGTGAAATCTTTTTTTCCACGAGTAGTATTATTAGTACTACTGTAATTTATATAGCGCCAACATATTCATTAGTACTTTACAATGATAGAATGGGGACAGAAGGTGAGGAAGGCCCTGCCCAAAGAGGAGGAGAAGAAGAAGAGATGCAGAAGCTTCCTCCAGCATGCCATTTGTTTGAAATAAATGGATAAACAACAAATTCAAACATTAGCATGTAAACGCTTACTCTAATGGTGGGTATGGAATAAAAGAGAGGAGTGTCTAATTCATGTGAAATGAGGACAGCAAAACTGGACAAAACTCCAGAACCGTATGTAACACATCCCTTTCCTCAGATCATATGAGAATCATAACCTTTCGATGAAAACCTCCTACTACAGACCTCCTAACCCCAATCTACCTTTATATTTAACCTTTCATAGACTTTAGCTTAGTCTAATCTGCCCCACAATTCTAAAGTCACTCTAATGAAACCATTATAAATGCCACAATTGTTAATAAAGCTTTAATTGTGCTGTATTTTTTATGTAGCCCCATGGAGCAAAAGCACAGCTTAGCGGAAAAGGGCCTTGACAGGGGTTAGGAGGCGGGCTTAGGAGGAAGGAAGATAGGAATGGAGTTATGGGTAAGTGGGCTGTCTATTTAAATAGGCAGCCATTTTATAACAGTCACTTTTAATTCCTACCTGGCTAAGTTTGTGTGCACTCCTGTGCTCATAGATTTGGCCTGGTGGGGTTTTCTCTTTTTTCTCCTTCTGCAGGGCCATGGACGAGGTGGAGAGACTGCTAGCGGGGATCCGGTCGGCGGCCCAGAACCAGGGAGCGGATTGGTTGCGGGCCCAACTTGGACCGGCCCTGGCGTTGGTGGCGGATCCGGAGAGAGGACGTCCTGTGCGGGCCAGGAGGCCACCGAGGAGGCTGAGCCCGGGCGCTGGGCCCGGTGAAGACACCCCTGGGACCAGCGGAGTGGCTGTATCGGGCCGAGGTGGGACCGGCGGCCGCATGGTTGAGGCGCTGCCTCCCGGCGCGCCGCGGGGGCCCGGGAGGATCGTCGCCCCTGACCGGGGCTCCAAGGCAAGCTGCAGCAGGTCCGGCAGCCGCATGGTCGAGGCTCGGCCTCCCTGCGCACTGCCGGAACCTCGGATTGCCACCACGCGGCGGGCGGCCGCCAGGACTGGTGCCGGCGCGGCTCCCTTGTTAGGTGAGGCCGCGCCTGGAGCGGGGACTGCGGCTGAGGTCGGGCGGTCCCCCGGAGTACATGGAGGCGTGGGCTCGCGGCCCAGGAGGGCGCCCCCTCCGACGGGAGCCGTGGATGTCGGTAGCGGAGCGGGCCGTCACACACTGGACCCCTGGACATGCAGGCGAGTACAGGGGGCTCCGGCAGGGGCCCTCTCGGAGGGCACGATAAAGGAGGTGCCCAGCAGGGGAGCCATAGGCGGGGGGAGGGGAGAGGGGGCCTACTGGGGTTGTAGAAAGGGGGGGTGGTGGGAGTAATAAGGCACTAGGGAATTTAAGGGGACAGGTGGCTGGGCAGACCACTCAGGAGCACGTACAGGGGATGAGTGAGGGGTTGCAGGGTAGGGGGGGTCCTCTTTGGGGGTGGGGGATGGGCCAGTAAGTCATAGTCTGTCGGGTTCGCATGGGGTGGGTAGGTCAACTTATAGGGCAGGGGCATCGGGTCGGGGTGGGTCCGTTGGCCACGGGAGGAGTTCATCTTGTAGCAGTGGGCAGTTAGGGGGGCATGGTCTGAGGGGTGATCCGGAGTCTAGCGGGGGTAGTATTTCTCCCGTTAGGGCTAGGGGGTCCGCGGGGGCGGGGGGTAGGCCACGGGTCAGCCGGTCCACTTCAGATAGCTCAAGCGGGGGCAGGGGAGGAGCTCCCAGGCGAGGCAAATGGGGGCAGTCGTCAGGTATGGATCGTAGGAGTCGTAGTCCCCGCGGCGGGGCTGCCCGGGCCCGTAAGGCGCGCGGCAGGAGAACTAGGCAGCGGGAGGCTTTGGTGTCCAGCAGGCGCTCCCTGGGGCGGGACGGGAGGGTGGCGCAAGGACAGTTCACCCTTCCCAGGACTTCTTCTCCTCGTTGCAGGTCTCGGAGTCGCTCCTCCTCAGTGTTGGCTAGGCACCGGGTTGGCTCCCCGGTCGGCGGGACATCGGCGGATGTCGCTCATCCTGGTCCAATGGCGGTGGACACTGCAGCCCCGGGGGATCCCGGTACGAGGGGCTTGGCCGGTGAGTCCTGTGAATCATTACACTCCTGCACGTTAGTTAACACACTACAAACACTTCTCCACTCACTGGGAGCGGGGGGTGGTACGGGTGGGAACGTAGGTCAGGTGTGGGCGCAAGGGGCTGTGGTCGCGGGTTCGGGGGCCGGGGTGGCTGCCGGGACCGGTTCGGGTGCGGACGTGGGGGAGGTGGCTGGATCGTCGGTCGCGGTCGACCTGGTAAGGAGAGCCGGGCGCGGGGCACTGATGGCTAAGGTGGACATTGAAGCCGCATTTCGGCTTCTTCCGGTCCACCCGGTTTGTCATCACCTGTTGGGGTGTTTCTTTGAAGGGGGTTATTACGTGGACCTATGTCTTCCGATGGGGTGTTCCATCTCCTGTGCTTACTTCGAGAAATTCAGTTCCTTTCTCGAATGGGTAGTGCGGATTGAGTCGGGTAACGGTGCATTGGTGCACTACCTGGATGACTTTCTCTGCGTGGGGCCGGCGGACTCCCCGGCGTGCCTGCACATGCTCAGAACGGTCGAATGGGTGGCGGGTCATTTTGGTGTACCGCTGGCAAGGGAGAAGACGGAGGGCCCCGCAGCTTGCCTTAGTTTCCTGGGTCTTGAGATAGATTCGAGGCTCGGGGAATGTCGGCTGCCGGCTGCGAAGTTTGAAGGTTTACGGGGCGTGGTGGCTACGGTGGCGCGGGCTCGCAAGGTGACCCTGCGGCAGCTGCAATCTCTGGTGGGAATGCTCAACTTTGCATGCCGGGTGATCCCGATGGGTCGGGTGTTTAGCCGCAGCCTATCGGCTGCGACGGCCGGGGTGCGCTCCCCACATCATTTCATCCGGGTGTCAATGGCCATGCGGGCCGACCTGGCGGTGTGGGACACCTTCCTGCGGGACTTTAATGGGACAGTGTTTTTTCGGCAGGAGGGTGTATCGGCGTCAGAGCTGGAATTGTTTACCGACGCGTCGGGTAGCGTTGGCTTTCGCACGCGCCATGTGCCGGGGTATTTGAATGAGGTGGCTGACGCTCTGTCTCGTTTTCAGTGGTCCCGATTCCGGATGGCGGCCCCGGAAGCGCTGGAAGTGGGCCAGACGTGCCCAGACGAGATGTGGAATCTAGGAGCGTCTTGCTTGGGGGATTAGTGAAAGCTTCGCTGGCGCCGGCCACTTGGGCCGCCTACGATAAGGTTTGGAAATCCTGGGAACAGTCGCTACGAGGGCTGGATCAGGCGCGGGTGAGAGAGTCGCGATTGGACGCCCTTTTGTGGTTTGCCTTTCGGCTACTAGCGAAGGAAGCGTCTCCCGCGGTGGTGGATAGGGCCATGGCGGCAATGGCGTTCTGGTTCAAACTCCGGGGGGAGGAGGATCTGACCAAGTCCTTCGTAATTAGGCAAGCACTCAAAGGGTACCGGAAGGGCCGGAGATCTCCTGATACCAGGCGCCCGGTGTCGGTGCGGGTGCTTGGGGACCTAATACGGGTCCTGCCGGAGATTTGTTTCGACGGGTTTGAGGTTTCCCTGTTTCGGGCCGCTTTCCTCCTGGCCTTTTTCGGGGCCTTCCAGGTTGGGGAGCTGGTGAGCTCCAACCGAGTGGTTTCCGGGGGGTTGCAGTTTTCGGGCATCCGGGTACTGGAGAACAAGTTGGTGGTGCACCTGGCCAGGTCCAAGACGGACGTCTTGGGAAAAGGCCGGGACGTGACGCTGGGTGCCCTGCCGGGCTCCGCGCTATGCCCGCTAGCCGCAGTGGCGGGGTACTTGGCTAGGAGGCCCGCGGGGGGGGGCTCGTTGTTGGTACACGCGGACGGGTCTTCACTGTCCCGGTTCCAATTTACCAAAGTCTTTCGGTCGGGCCTGGGTAAGCTGGGCCTGCAGGCGGACAGGTTTGGGACACATTCCTTCCGTATCGGGGCGGCCACGGAGGCCACACGCTTGGGGTTTGGCGACGATTTAGTGAAGCGGATTGGGAGGTGGGAGTCGGTGAGGTTCCGATCTTATGTTCGCTTGGGTTTATTGGATTGAGATTTGTGGTCCCGGATGGGGACGGGGTTGTCTGACAGTCTGTTTATTTCTTCCCCAGGCCGGGTCGCATGGATCGTGGGACACTCTTTTGTCGTTGGGGCTGAAAGGAGGGCCGCAGCTCGAGCTCAAGGCCAGCAGCTGGGCTTTCCGAGGGAACACCTGTTAGTGCGATGGTTTGGGTACCGGGGAGGTTGCTGGGGGGATGTCTGCGGGGCCGTGTTCAGGATGGTGGCTGGTGGGCGGAGGCCCGATCTGCTGGTCATACATGCCGGGGGCAACAACTTTTGTCTGACGCCGCAGCGTCGACTGGTAAAATGGATGAAACAGGACCTCAACAAGTTGAGGGACCTGCTTCCGGAGGTGATGCTGGTCTGGTCGGAGATGGTCCCGAGGCGGCGGTGGCGCCACGCTCGGGACCCAGGGGCCATAGATAGGTGCAGGAAGAAAGTGAACAGCTTGATGGCGAGCTTTATTCGGAAGTTGGGGGGGGTAGTAGTGCGGCACAGTGAGTTGGAGGAGGGGCTGCTAGGCTACTACCACCCAGACGGTGTTCATCTCTCGGCTGTGGGCTGGGATCTGCTGAACCTGGGTTGGCAGGAGGGGATGCAGAAAGTACTTTTTCTTCGGGGTGGCGGAGCTCAGACGGCTTAAGGGGTCAAGGTCTGAGCTAGTGGCGGGATGGGGAGCTGAAGGAGAAGAAATAGGCTCCCCAGGAGGAACCGGATGGAATTGGAAAATGGTGGACATTGGTAGTTGGTAGGTTTCGAGTCCTGCATTATTGGTGCATTATTGGGTAAGGTATGTGGGTTGGTTGTCCTGGATTCCGACTGCCCATATGGCGACTATACACCGGTCATGTAGCCCCATGGAGCAAAAGCACAGCTTAGCGGAAAAGGGCCTTGACAGGGGTTAGGAGGCGGGCTTAGGAGGAAGGAAGATAGGAATGGAGTTATGGGTAAGTGGGCTGTCTATTTAAATAGGCAGCCATTTTATAACAGTCACTTTTAATTCCTACCTGGCTAAGTTTGTCCCGCCCACCCTCCCTGTGGTTTGGTTTTAAGGGTATCCCGTTTTGTCACAGCGGCGGGATGGGGAGCTGAAGGAGAAGAAATAGGCTCCCCAGGAAGAACCGGATGGAATTGGAAAATGGTGGACATTGGTGGTTGGTAGGTTTCGAGTCCTGTCGGTGGCTCAGAACCTGGTGGGGTAGGGGTATCCGGGTATACCCCTGCCGTGGTTAATTAATGGTTTGGCACTTTAAATTGGTTCATGTTGGAATAATTTGATATGTTATGTATTTGTATATACGTGTTATTTATATTGGGGTCATTGCCTTTTATATTGACAGAAGGATACGGGTGCAAGGGCAGAGTATGGGGGGCAATGACCCATGTTTACATGTTAAATTATTTGGTTATGTTATATTATGATATTATTATAATGGTTATTAGTTGAAATTGTTAATAAAGCTGTGGACAATTTTTCCCATATATCTCTAGTGTCAGTGCATTATTGGGTAAGGTATGTGGGTTGGTTGTCCTGGATTCCGACTGCCCATATGGCGACTATACACCGGTCATGAATGCAGCATCATTTGGGCTTTGCTATTGATGATTCCCCATTTCAGCAATGACATTTCAAATATGTACAGTAGCCAGCAGCCAATATGAGAAAACAGAAGATGAGTAGTTATGGTATTCTAAAATAAATTTTTTAGAAAATCTAATCTAGTCGCGTTATTGGGCACAAAATAAAAAAAAATTAAAATATACACTTAAGTTATGCTTGCATTTAAAATGTTATCGCAATAACAAATATATTCCTACACACATATCTAAATGCACATATGAACTAGCAAACACCTTACATTTGGCAAGTAATTTTAGACATTCGTTTTTCATATATATATTTTCAGAAATTACATAACCGAAGTCACATATTTGGATGTGTTGAGAATGGTATCCTCCATTCATGTGTAAGGAGAAACACCTGGTTTGCCTGGAGAATGTTAGGTTATACCTTCAGAGGTATACCTAAATAAAAAAGTAGAAGATTTATGACTTAAAATTGATTTAAAGGGCAATACAGGATTTCTCATTTTGCACACTTATAGAGTTTTTTATATATATATATATATATATATATATATATATATATATATATTTGTTTTTTTTTATTTTTTGCACACTTATAGAGCAAGGGATTATGTAAAAAATGTTTATTCTGAAAGAGGAGTTCACATTATTATTATTATAAGATCTGTACCCATAGACCAGAATTCTGCTTCTGATTAGAGCTGCAGGCACACACATTAAAAGTGTTTTGCCTGGGATTTTCTAAGATTATCAAAACTTTTTTAATGCGTTTTCTATATAATGCTTTAAAATATTGGGTCAAATGAGTTAGATAACCTCTCTAACAGATGCTATAATTAAATAAAACTTGTATGAGCCATATAATGAATAGTAAGGGATTTTTTCTAGCATGTTTGTTCTGTATAATAAATAGTGAGTAAAAGCTTTGTGCCTCTAGCTGTCCTCCAGTTGTAATTCTGTATAAAACTCCCATGTGCGAGAAATCAATAGTGAATAAAATCTATCTTGAAAATACATATAACAGAGTATAGCTAGAAGCCAGCTAGAGGCTTCCAGCAAACTGGAGAGTTAAACCATGATTCGACATATTAACCCCTTAAGGACTGGACTTTTTTTGCGATGTTGTACATTTGCGACCAGGCATCTTTTTGACACTTTTGTGGTGTTTGTGTTTAGCTGTAATTTTCCGCTCTCTCATTTACTGTTCCCATACAAATTATATATTGTTTTTTTCAGGACAAAAGGGGCTTTCTTTACATACCATTATTTATATAATCTCATCTAATTTAATTTAAAAAAAATGAAAAAATATGATGAAAAATTTAAAAAAATACACGTTTTTTGAATTTTATGTGAAAAATCTTTTACTCATCTACAAAAGCGAATGAAAAAAACTGCTAAATAGATTCAAAATGTTGTCCTGAGTTCAAAAATACCCAGTGTTTACATGCTTTTTGCATGTTATAGGGCTATAAGTACAAGTAGGATATTGCGGTTTCAAAACATACATTTTTAAAATGTATCAATAGTGACATTGTAACACTGTTATCTGTCATAAATTGCTAAATAACACCCCACATGTACATATTTTTTTAAAAGTAGACAACCCAGGGTATTCAATATGGGGTATGTCCAGACTTTTTTAGTAGCCACTTAGTCGCAAACACTGGCCAAAGTTAGCGTTCATATTTGTTTGTGTGTGAAAAAAGTAAAAAACGAAATTGAACGCTAATTTTGGCCAGTGTTTGTGACTAAGTGGTTACTAAAAACGACTGGACTTACCCCATTTGCAATACCTTGGGTTGTCTTCTTTTGCAAATGGTATGCCATCATGGGGGTAATTCTCATTCCTGGGCTACCATATGCTCTCAAAGGCAACGTAACCAACCTGGCCATTTTCAATGTAAAAATATTTGACCTATATATTTGACCCTGTAACTTTCAAAAACGCTATAAAACCTGTACATGGGGGGTCCTGTTCTACTCAGGAGACTTTGCTGAACACAAATATTAGTGTTTCAAAACTGGAAAATGTATCACAACAATTATATCATCAGTAAAAGTGCTGTTTGTGTGTGAAAAATGCAAAAAAAGTCACTTTCACTGACAATATCATCGCTGTGATATGTTTTACTGTTTTGAATCACTAATATTTGTGTTCAGCGAAGTCTCCCGAGTAAAACAGTACCCCCCATGTACATGTTTTAGGGTGTCGTAGAACGTTACAGGGTAAAATACAGTGATATCAAATTAAATTCTCTGGTCTTTCGGCCTGGGTTGGCAGGCAGGTCCCTTAAATTGCAATCAATAAAATAACTTAATTATGTAAAAATATTACCTAAATACGCACGTAGAATTTAAATATATATGCATATTTATATATTTGAAGTCTACGTGTATATTTATATAATTATTTATGTAATTTTGTATATCGACATATGAATAGTTCGCATTCTTTTTATTTATTTAAATATACATAGATATATATACAATTTCATTCTAAGTGTATTTTGATATAAATATATATATATTAATATCAAAATACAGTTAGAATAAAATTTCGTATAGATATATAATTTTTTTTCAATTTTTTATTATTATTTTTAATTTTTTTAATTTAATTTAAATTATTTATTATTCGTATTTTATAATAATATATATATATACAATATATATAGTTATTATATATATTATATATATACGTGTGCAAATTAATTATAAGTGTATTTTTATATTAATATATGTACATATTAATATAAAAATACACTTAGCATGACATTATATATATGATATATAGACATATATTATATAGGTATAATATATGTCTATATATCATATATATACACATATATAATAATATTTTTTTTTTATTAACTATAACTTTAAATTTTTTTTTTGATTTTACAGTTGCAGGGAGACTGCCTGTCAGCACAGACAGTCCCCCTGCAGGCAGAGTCTAGGACACCTATTGTGACCATGTGGTCGCCCTGTTGGGCGATCACATGGCCCCAGGGGTCCTAAACCGCCATGGGGAGACTGTCTGGGCTGCAGGCAGTCTCCCCACAACGGGAGCACCGCCGATCGCCGCCGGGGGAACGACGGCGATCGGGTAAGTACATTTTAAATTTAGGACGGTTCAGGACCGTCGTCGGTCGGCAATGCAAAAATGCCGATGACGGTCCTGAACCGTCCTGCGTCGTTAAGGGGTTAAGGAAACCTGCTCAGATCTATATTGTGCTGTAATCTTTATGTAAGAGCAATACGGCAATTTATTTCCACAGTGGTTTTGTATAACACTTTACTATAATTAGAAATTTACCACTTTTTCCATTTTATTACCTTTCACTTAGTTTTTTGACAATCTTTATTTTGATTTTACTTGCATTTTCCAGGTGTATAACAATAGGAAGTGTAAAAAGTTTACTTTCAGACACTCACAGGTGGTTTAATTGGTGAACAAGAGTGATGCATAATAACAATAATGGTCACATTTCAAAGTGGTAACAAGTATCATTGCTCAGTTGAAGTAAGTATGTGTCATCTGCATGCGAAACATAGATTATAAATTTGGAACCTGCGACCTTCTACTGCTTACGTATTAACAAGTGTCGGTGACACCTGTTGAGGTATCAGGTCTGGCCCAGTATATGTTAATTACAGCTAAGGTGTGTTTTCATGGGAAGTGAAGCGCTGGTTTATAGGAATGGGTTTGCAAGTTTCGTTATATGGAGGGAGGAGGGGCACAGGGAAAGTTGAGGTAAAAGGGGAAGGGCAGAAAAAGGGAGGAGAGACAAGGATAATAACAAAAAACCTAACTTGCCCCTCTGTATGGTTAGTGTCTAATATGTGCTTGCTTTTTGTGTTACCCCCTGGAGCGTTTGCCCCAGAGATGAAATCGCACCACAGGAACCAAGTCTGTGCACATTTAGCGACATTGACAGTAATTTCTGCTGTCATCATTTCCATGTTATATATTTCCTCTACCCTGTCCACCCACTGTCTGAAGGATGGCACATCCCTCTGCTTCCAGAGAGTTGGGATCAGGGATTTCAAGCCATCATTAAGTGTTTAGTCAGTGATTTTTTGTAGGATTTCAATGGTCTGATCATGTGGTGTAGGAGCATGGGTAAAGGTAGCAAGGGTAGGTCAGGGTCAGCTATTTCTTTGATGTGTACCATTGTCCAAAATGGGGCAATCACTGGACAAATCCATCAGATGTGTAGAGTTGTACATACTTCGGATTTTTTTTTAGAATTGATGTACGTAAAGAATGCTTTGGGGTTGGTTTTGCTCTCTTGTGCTATTATTTTTTTCATTTTGAAGTTTAATGTCTAATCGCCTTTTTGCACGACATGCTGAACATGGAACTAGAAACAAATAGAATAATAGGAATACCATCACCTCTGTTGATCATGGTATAGATAAATAAAGCAAAATATTCTACTATAACTATCTGCTTCTATTGGACTTATGTAATCACCCTTTATTTAAAAGAAAATATTTTAGTAAGACGAGTCTCTGCTTATTTTAAACATTTTTAAGTGAAAAAGTGTTCCGTTGATCGTTTGCACTATTGAGTAGATTCTCTGTTTGTTTTTTAAAATGTATAGTAAAAACATGGAAGATTACATCATAATCCAGTTCATAGAATGCAAAGTCAGTGCAAATTGCAATACATTGTTTAATTTCTCCTCTTCTCTGTATGTTTTCCCCATGCTGACAGTAAGGTGCATGGGACAGAGGTTAAAACTAGACTTATGCGAACAAAGAGAGCTCGATTCAGCACAACCATTTTTCAATAAATTTAAATTTTGTTCATGGCATTAGACAGTCGTCCATGTGACGGTTTGGTTCATCTGAATTTTATTCATGAAAATATATTTGGAGAAACATTCGGACATGCCAAAAAAGCATCACTGTGCTGCAATGCAGTAATGACTACAATATTACTTAGCCTAATAAGGCAATATCAGCCAGTTTTGATATACAAATTCTAAGTTCTAAGCAACTTGTCATAATTACATGATTGTGTCTCTATTAAAAAAAAGATATATAATGGAGAGAACTCGATGATGATGATGGTTGACTGATTGTTTTACTTTTTGCAATTTTGTATTAATGAATTATGAGGAGCAGATGCAGCAAGAGTCATTTTACGTTGCAAAAGTCAATGGGCAGTTGATCACCCACTTACTCCTTCCACCCTGAAAAAAAAATAAGCTTTTGCACATGTCCAGTCTGCAGTGTGAGTGTGGAAAATAAAATCAGTGCTCTATTAGCAGTAGGAGTCAGCATGTCAATGAGTGGGACACTATTTAGAAGTTATATTCCCCAAAACAAACATATTTAATAATTTGTTGTATTTGGTGGGGGTGTGAAAAAGTTAACTTAGATTAACTGCAAAAATAGTTTCGGCAGATATTGCAAATATCTGCTTTCAAGAGCTTTCAAATAGAACAGCCTTGTGGACAAATCATGCATGCATCCAACTGGTCAATGAGCAATGAGCAGTATTACAGCTCAGTGAGAAGTGTATAAGAATCAAGCACCACAGCTGGAGTAAACATTTAGGTTAAAATTAGTGTTAGTATTGGAGGTAGGATTAATGCTATGGATATAGCTTATTGATTAGAATAAAGTTTTTAATTCAGAATAAATATTAAGAATAGAGTTTAGGGTTAGGCACTATGTTTATGTTTATTTTTTGGGGTTAGAGATTAAAGTCACAGTTTGGAATTAGGGTCTAATTTGAGTTCTAAATCATATCTTAATCTCTAATTTAACTAATTACAATAGTCAAGGGAGGGGTAGAGTGAATGGACCATTTAGTAGTCCAGAGATTGATAAAGATTTCTATAAGTTTTAAGTTACTTTATTTTAGAAATATATGATTTAACTGTAGTTACTGTATGTTGCATGTTGCTTAAATGCAGACATTTTTACATTGTGCTGTCAGTTTTAGTAAACTGCACTGCCAGTAATGCCTCTGGGGTCCTCACAAATATCTTTAAGCAAGGTATTTGATCATTTTTATTTATCTGATTTTGTCACATCTACTATATGTGAGAAAAATTGCATTTTTGCTCTTATACTAACATTTCAGACCCTGTGTGAATTATGGCAAAATAAAGGACATTGTATACTGTTAGCTTTTCATTTCCCAAATATTTTTTATAAAGGCTGAATGAATAAGTGAAAAATAAATATGGCGTAAATTTCAATAATTAAAATTTTTTTATATTTGCTGCAAAGCAATCTATACACAAAATACCCTTGTTTCAAATGGTATGCTAAAATTTTTTGCTAATATTTTTTTTAATAAAAAAGTGCTCAATAATGTAGGAGTTGATTCCCCCCTTTACCTCAATCATTATGCTCCATGAGTGAGCTTTGTTTGTCCCTTGATTACATCCACATCTCCATCTCAAACTTAAAGGACTCAGTGAGGACATTATCACGCCTATGGAATGCTTACTTCATCCAAACAGAATTTCTCTAGTCTCCAGTCTATATAAAAATCCAAAAACCTATTTTAGAAAACATATCAACACACTGAGTCAATTCTCTTTACAACAGTGGTTCTTTACAAATACAAGTGTTTTACCATGAATAGTTTTCAAAACCATTTTGTGCTCTAAACTCTCCACTCTACAGATATCCCACACACTTTATATTTTTGAATAGATATTTACTAAACATAACTAGCAATAACTTTTGTCTTTAGTATATATTGCATTTTTTTTTAATTCTTCATTTTTGTTGTGCATGGCTTGACAGATTCATACAAATGTGGCATTGAGGTGAAAGCACATTTTTTAAACATTTTTAAACGTGGTAAGACTATCTAGTGATATATGATATGCGAGTATCAGCGTTAGTAGGTATACGAATAGAAAAATTATATATTTTTTTAAATGTCAGAACAAAAGATATAATAACATGCTAGATAGGTCTCGATCTTGTAGTCTACATGTGTGTACATGCTAGATGCAGTCGCAAGTTGTATAGTAACAGACATAACAGGCATATCAGGCATGGCATTGCATAAGAATAAACGGCCCATTTTTTAAGTTAGTTAAGAGGACGTTATAACTGTGGGTTTGACATAGCATAGGGAACATTGGCATTATTCTAGAGTTTAGTAGCAGATTATATGAGATTAGCAGCACTAAAACCTGCATGCAGTAATGGTTAAAATCAACAAAGTATGCATGCTTCATGTCATGAGAAACCAAATGAAAAACAACATCAGCTCCTGGCTGTTGAGCATGTAGGCTTGTCGGCAGAATGTGTGTAGTGCCAGGGATGTGAAGGGTTAACTCAGCCTATACCCTGCTGGGGCAGCAAGCCTAGTCTCGATTGTCCCGATATCAGGCTTTGTAGACCGCCTGTTGGGAAGGAGTAGGTGAGTCTCTGCGAGGGAGCCATCTTCTTCACCTGATCCCTGGTAGGCGTGAGTGTTGCCGGTAAGAGGTAGCTGGCTTGGGGGCTGTGCCATCGAGGTTGGTGCTCAGATTGCGCCGTCCGTCTATGTCTACACCTCGGCGGTATCGCCCGAGGGACACACATCCGGGGTAGCTCCCTGCATCATTCTCCGGTAGGTTGGCACTGATGGACAGGAGCTTGTCCGCCCTTGTGCAGCTTTGTCCAGAGTTGTGTGCACAAATTTACAGGATCTTGAAAAAGCGGGACCGCCACGTGGGTAAGCTGTCAGCAGGCCTTCAGAGGAGCGGGCCCAGGTCTGGTGGCCATCTTGTTTTGGGCCTTGGGCTCACGTGGGGGCGTGGTATTGCCTCCAAGTGCCGTTATGGGGCGAGGACCGGGATAACCCCCCCGGTCCAAAGGGGGGGGGATCGGGACCGGCACCGCAATGATTCAGCTTTTCCGTTGGGCCCCGTAGGGCAGGATAGTGGAGCGGTGGCCGTCCACTCCACTCACCGCCGGGCAAGTCCCGCTTGGTATGGCAGAGATCTCTCCCTCGAGGGACTAAAACTCCAGGAGTAAGCCTCTCCTCGGCTCTGGTGGCCCTTAAACATTGAGGATCGCAGTTATGGGTCATTTAAGTTGCCAAAAGTCTCGGTTTTCAGGCTTAATAGTATAAGATTTGCAGGAGCTGGTCTTTCCTGCAACCGTTCAGCTCGGCGGCCCGGCCCGGCCCCGCCCCCATTATATATTGCATTTTAACTAATGTGTTCTTATACTCCACTTTAAGATTCAAGTAAGATTCAGGTAAACTGAACCTGGCTCTTTTTTTCTGTTCACTTAACCTTGCTTGTCATTAAACTTGGACATTTGTCTTATGAAAAATTGGGCAATCGTCGATTCATCCGAAAATCGGAATTCTGAATTGATGACTCAGTCACAATGCAAAAGAAATGCCAATGGATGAGTAATCTCATTTGTTTCATGATTCCGTCTTTAGTATTTGCCCACTGGTATCACATGCACCATAAGCAAATAGTAGAAAACTGCCTATGTGGGTCACTATGAACCCCACATTAGTACATGCAAGGTTTTATACTGATCCCATCATAGCAATTATTAAGAAAGACCCATTTATCTCCTCTGCTTTGATTTTTACCTCCTTATTCACTGGTAATGAGTGAGAGGTTAAACATGATATTGGCTTGCCCTCATTTTGTTTGAAATGCTATTATGTAAACAGAAGTTGGTCAAAACGAATGAGAATGAAGATGATTAGGAATAAAACAATACATGAGTAAGGAAAAATAGAAAGGTATCAGATTATGAATGGATTATACATGAGAACATGGAATTTTAAAATAAAAAGATTCAAGTAAAATATTTTCAGTAAGGAGTTGACAGCACTATTATTTAGCATTTGAGATTTACTGTAAAGCCAACCAAACTGGAGAGCATTTTAAAAAAACTATTATTTTTTTAATCTACCAAGCCTTTGGGTCATGGATCAATATGTTTTTTTTTTTTAACGTTGTGCTTTTCATGTAACAAGATATTGATTCAAATGTTTTTTTCACAGTAATAAAAATTGTATAGATGAAATATTTATTTCACTCATCTAAGGTATTAGAAGGGCTATGGATCCCATTTTTATTTTGTTCTGAGCAGTAACCAACAATCATCTCATATACCCATTCCTTAATGTTTGTATTGGTACTGTAGCATTCTAAAGTTTGTATTAGCGTTTGGAGATCGATGTCTTGCATAGTGCACAGCAAATTAAACAAAAAAAAAAATACTAATCTGTAATTCTAGTAATAATAAATTATGTTGACCATTTGTCCAACATTCAAGAAGTAGTGACCAAAATATGGAATTATTTGTAATCAATTTTAAAAAAAAATACATGGGGATCTCTAAAACTTTCCTGAAAAGGAATATTTCTATAGGATAAAGGCATCTTTGCATCTCATAACAGAAACTCTTCTCTGAGGAAAAGGATAAACGGGTAAGTAAAGAAATAGAATAGAAGAAAAGGATATTTAAGGCAGTTATTGCAGGTGGGTCAGTCATCATATATAAAATATAGGGATGGCAATAATGCTTGCAAATTGGTGTTTAGATGGGCTAAACAAGAAAATGAACTCATAGCCAAAGAGAGCAAAATCGACATAGTACACCAATTAAAAAAATAAATAAAAGAAATACCTCAATAATAAGTGGATTAAATCAGATATGGATGTAATAGTAGATGCAAATCTGTAAGAGGCATATTTAAAGACCACTCATATTGATTTTTTTTGTTTTATACAATTTAGTAGATATATAAATTAAAAAACAGGTAGCTGTGTGTAGACTATTTCCACAGATGTGAAAAATAGGCACACAGAGGTAAGGGTGGTGGTACCAGATCCACCAAATGGGCTTGAACCCAATATATTACGTAGAAAAAAATAAATACATAAATAGAATCTCAGAGAGATTCAGAACTGGTTTTAAATATACAACGTCGAGTAAAAATAGTAATAGTAGTGGTGTAGATTGTGACTGTTCGAAAAATAAGCACGGAGCTGAGGTTGTGGGGGTTGCCAGAATTAGTAATTCACATGCAGTTCCCAAAAGTGCAAAAAATTGTAATAAATACTTTATTGATGAATAAGAAAAAAAATCACTGTATATGGAACAAGTGCTGTGAGGCAAGGAGTACATGAATCATTAGAGGGTCCTCTATTTCTTTAGGATAAAGTACAGACCCCAAAGCAATATCTTAGGCCCAAGTAGGATACAAATATGACTGCTATGGGAAATTCACTAAATAGTGGTTAGACTGGTACAAAATTCAAACCAGGAGGTCAGTAAGTATATACAGAAAAAGCTGCCAGCAAATACTGGGACAATAGTAGTGGCTAGGGGGCATCATGATCTTCAATGCTAGCAGGGCAAATGTATAGGCATGGACATAAGAGGTGATAGAGAGCAATTGAGTAGGAGTACTCCAAAGCCTCCGTGGTTAACCAGGTATGCTGGGTATAACATAAAGCCCCCAAATAGAAATTCACTGAGCTAGTAGACCCTGCTGCTCCTAAGTCAACACCTTCAAGGGTGTTCTGTGCTGTCCCTAATTTAGGATAAGCTGCAACCTCCCAAAATACCCCTTCGACCAAAAATCTCTTAAAGAGATTAAAAATAAAATAAAGGTGTTAGACACCTAGTGCCACCATAAGTGAAATAAAAAAATAAGAAACCCAACGCGCATTTCCGTGCGTGCAGTTGCACCTTTGTCAGGGGCTAAGAGTACCTAAATTTCTGGGGTGAATTTAAAGCTCTAAGGACCAATCCGCGTCGTCCTCCGATCACCCAGGTGTCCATTAGCAGGTGTGCGGATAGGCATGATGGTGGTGGTGAACCAGGGTCTATGCCGTGGAGCGATAGCTCCTCCCCTTTCGTGTCGTCATCGGGTCATCTCTAGTAAACCATTCATAGATGTCAGAGAGGGGCGAGATGTGGGCAGATCAGGTCGCCGCGTCATGAGGCTCTAGCTCCTCCCATTTTGGGCCGGGCATAATTCATTGCCGTAATGTCATGTAGAGTAGAAGGAGAAGGAGCAGGGTAAAGGGGCAGGATAAACCTCCATACCGGTACAGGAATAGCTCCTCCCATATCGAGCGTATACCTACACAATGTAAACAATGATAATAAGTTAAGTGCCCATAAAAGCTTAATACTCCATGTATGATATTACACTATACTATATATCGCTTGAGTACAAGGAATATATAATATATTTAGGGGGGCGAGAAAGGAGGGCAGTGGGCTAGATGGTAATTTTAGCACTATAAGGTCAGGAATACATGTTTGTGTTCCTGATCCTATAGTGTTCATTTAAATGGTAAATGACGTTAGCATGCTTACATTTTTCTACCTGATATGACAAAGTTACATTAGTTGATAAATTGCTTTATTTTCATAACTTTTCCACAATCCAATAAGGCACTATTATACCAGCTTGCATGTGTCTGTCATCATAAAGTGAAGCACTATTTTACTATTCCTATTGTACTAAGCAAAATCTTTTAGCATTGTTTAAAGTCTAAATGGTGTATCTCTTCTTTATTTGATAGAAATGTAAAAAAATGTACCACATAAAGAGTAAAGAGTGCTGTGAATATCATTACAAGGTGAGAAATGTATTAAACTGAAGATTGTTTCTTGTAAAAAGTCAGGGTTTGGTTGTCGAGAAATACCCTGCTGCTTTGCAGTACTTCACTAGTTGTACTGCTGAGTAACCTTTTGCTATGCCAGTTTTCAATAAAAAGGCATTTAAGCTGTGCTGCTGGTGGTATTCTAGCCCTTCGTGATGAGCACAGAAGCAGATGAGGTATGCTGGATGTAACATTAATTTTGGAAGTAAAACAGTTTCTTGATTTTGCCTTCATCCTGAAAATGAAATTAATCTGTGTACATACTTACGTTTTTACTAACACCACATTAAAGCCAATTGAAATGTTAATGGAAACATTTAGGTTAAGGCTATAATAATATTATTGTAATTTTAGCCTCAATTTTGCCATTCATTTAATTTTGCTACAATTCAAAGTTTAGTGGTTAAGCCTCACTGTGACAAGATCAGAAGAATGAATTCCACCTCCATTGAATGCATAAAGTTGTATGTAGGTAACCTGCATGCTGATGTGAAGATGGACATTATTATTTTATTCATTCGCTGATATCAAACTTTTAAATAAACTTACCTTTAAAATTGAACTAAATTGTAGTGCCATGTACTTAAAGTTTCTATTGTCACAATGGACAATAAACATACATACGCATAATGTGGCATTAGAAACCAAATTGTTAATTGTACTTATAACTGATTGCAATTATATATGATGTCAGTTTATAACAAGCACATTTTGTCTAGGAAAGCCGTGAAAAGGCAATATAACAAGAGCATTTGCATCTCAAATTCAGTAATTTACTGAGCTATGAAAACAGAAGGGCCTTTGTGACTAAATCCCATAGATGGGAGAATAGAAAAGGGCATTGCTGTATAACTAATGCAAGAGTCCAGGCACATCAGTGTGTTCTCTTATGCATTCTAGCACTGTACAATACTGAAAAGGCAATATGGGAGAGAGGAACCAGATCTATCACTTGCTGAATACTTATTTGACAGCAGATTATTAATCCCCAAGTATTATCATGTCACAGTACAACATGTCTTGATCATCAGCTGAGTCTGGTATCTGTGACCACTCATAAAAAATAAAGACACACTTTTTTGAAGGGATACATAACACATATGTTTTTAAAACAAAGTGGAATTAATGTATTATTTATATTTTACTAGGTTACATTTAACTATTTCAGCCATTTTCCCCAGCCTATATAAACATAATTTGCAGGGTTATTTTCTCAAAAAATTCTCCAAGTCAGCTATGTTATCAGTTCTGTTTTATGGTATAAATATTAAAATTCTGTTTTAATTCCTGACAATTCACATGTGCTGGCATCACAGAGATCAAATAGAGTAGTGTAACGTCTTACATTTATAAAAACAACGTGTTATCACTTTGGGGAAACAATATACTGGTACCCTGATCCCATAGCATGTCACGCCATGTCACAGGAATTCTTGGACAGCAAAGGAGTTGATTTTTTTTTTTGCCAAACATGAGAATTACTGAGGGTAACTAGTACAGCTTTAGAGCTTTAGAGTCTGGAAAAAGCCAAATACAATCATTACTGCTTTCCCAACATGATGGAAACTGCTTGGATGCTGAGAAGAATGTAAAGAAGGTGATTTTAATACTGTTATTAATATTTTATATCAGTGGTTTCCAATCATCAGTGCACATAAGCAGCCAGTTACCAATTCTATTCCAAAGAGAATCCTAGCAAAACCTTGACCATTGTTGTGCAACCAAAAACTGCGTCTGCACTCTTGGATTGCCTGAAATAGAGAAAACTCCTGGCTAGGGTAAAATTAAAGTTATATTTATTAAATACAAAGTAAATTACCTGAAAACCACATTTTCTTAAGGAAAAGCTGGCGCACACCACCAGCATGGTATTTTGGTAGCAGGTACAATTTGTTTTAATCTCATTTCAATTGTGCTACTTGACTTTGTTACTTTATTAACCAAAGTTTTATCTTGCTTGACTGTTTTTGTGCCTTGAGGACTGGGTTTGGAACCAGTGCCTTAAATTGTAATTGAAATAACAGTCACTGAGTCATTTTCCAGTTAAAAAATGGGTCATATATCATTTACTTTAATTTGGGTGCCTGCCAAAAAAAGGTCAAGATCCACTCCACTAAAAATAGTGAATTGTGGTGAATTGGCAAAACAAATTGCAAGTTTAAGTAAAGTGAGAAAAACTATTCAAAACAGCTATTCCTAATCAACTACCATGACATTAACTAATGAGTTAGCTCCACCCACTAAGAGCAGAAAGTTAACATAAATAGGACAGCCTCTTACCAAGCAGATATTGTTTTTTTTCTAGTCTAGAGCAAGCTAAGAATATTTTACACTTTATGCAGTCACTTGTTAGAAATATACAGCCCAGGAAGCTTACCCTCTCTTACTGGTGATTTTTTTTTAAACAAAAAGTATCTCCATGGGTGTTCCAATGGGCTCCAATTAGTTGCATAGATATCTAGATTGAAGGAAAAAAAAAGATTAAAGTCCATCAAGTTCAACCAAGAACCCCATTCTTTTATACTGTTCATCCAAAAGAGGACAAAAAAAAACCAAAAAAAAAAACATTGGAGTTATTTCTAATTTTGCCATAAAAAGGGTAAATCCTTATTGACTCTGTAATAACATTCAGATTTCTCCTTGGATTAACATCCTGTTTATATACATATCTTAAATATTCTGTCTATGCAAAAAAAAGCATCCAATCCTTTAAAATTTATCTTTAGAATCCGATAACACAACCTCTTTAGGCAGAGAATTCCACATCTTTATTGTTCTAACTGTAAAGAACACTTGCCTTTGCGGTAAGCGAAAACACTTTTCTTCCAGTCTCAAAGGGTGACCTCTTGTCTGCTGCATATTCACAATAGATTAGCACATAGCTGTTTACAGTGATCCTGTCCACATTTTATAGTGCTATCATATCCCCTCCAGGTCACCTTTTTTCTAAAGAAAACAAATCCAGTTTTTTAGCATTTCCTCATAACTAATGTTTTCTGTACTAATTTGTAGCTCACCTCTGTACTTTTTCTAGTTTTAGAAATGTTAAATTCTTCCTTAATACTGGTCACACAATGGCACCGCATATTGATTTGTAAAAATGCAAAATTATATTTGGATCATATGAATCAAAACTACTTTTTATACATAAAAGCACCTTACTAGCTTTTGCAACGGCAGACAGTTGCAGATTGTTGCCTAGTGTGTGATCTATAATTGTCTCCAAGTCCTTTTCATTGAATGCTATCCCAAATTTTACTCCAGTTTTTATATAAGTAAAGAACCCACACCTTATTCCAAAATGCATGACTTTGCATTTATCTGTGTTGAATCTCAACTGCCACTTGCCTGCCATGTCCCCAAATGTATCAAATCTCACTGTAGAGAAGTTATATCATGTTCAGACTGTATTTTATTACCTAGTTTTGTGACATCTGCAAACAAAATTACTTTCAATGACTACGTCATGATCATTTATTAAATAGATTAAGGAGAAATGGACCCAGGACAGAACCATGAGGCTCTCCAATTATTACTTTTATCCAATTTGATACTCTCTGCACTCTATCTTTAAGCCAGTGTTCTATTCAAGAGCACAATTTTTTTCTAAACTAACTTATTTAAGTTTTACTTGTAACCTTTTGTGTGTAACTGTATTAAACACCTTATCAAACTCCAAGCAGATCACATGTAATAGATCACCCTGATCCTATTTCTACTAACTTCTTCATAAAATGCAATCAACTTAATTTGGCATGACCTGTGTTTCAGAAAACCATGTTGATTCCTGCTAATGATATTTTTGTTCAAATTAAATTCTTGAATATTATCCCTTAACAGTATTTCAAATAATTTCCCAACCACAGATGTAAAAATCACGGGTCTGTAGTTTCCGAGTTGAGCTTTTGAATCCTTTTTAAAAATAGGCACGACAATTCCTGAAAGAAAAGAATCCTGAAAAATTTAAATTTGATTTAATTTTAATTTCTGAAACACCATATCCTGTGTTAATCAGTCAACTGTTTTGCTATAAGGCTGTAGCGGTACTTACCCTCTCCAGGGGCCGTCCTCTGTTCGCGCCGCGCACGGTCCTGCTGTTGCACGAGCTGCGCGCGGCTCCTCCGACGGCAATACTAGAAAGGCGGGCAGTGACCGCGAGAAGCGGTCATGTGTCCTGCCTGACTCTAAGAGCGCGCCGCGTGTCTCAGGCGTGCTTTTAAAGGGACAGTGGGAGCCGAAATCTGAAACGGTCTCCCATTGTCCCCTGTCATGCCACATTCCCCATACACTCACGTTTAGGTGGCGTGGATATGACAGGGGCCAATCAAATTAAATGTTAAGGTATTTATACTCACCTTTTTCCCTTAGTTCCTTGCCCTATCGTGGTTTCTATTTCAGTTCCCTTTAGCGCTTGTTCTGTTCAGTTGTGTTCCTTCGTACTTGACCTTGGCTTTGTTTCAGACTCTGTTTATCTCTTGATCCCTTTCTGTTCTGTTTGCCAGCTTACTGACTACTGTGTACCAGACCTTGGCTAGTCCTGTTTACGCTGTCTCTTTGTGCCCTTGACCTCGGATCGTTCCTGACTCTGTATTTCTCTCATTTACGTCGAGTCCGGCCATTCTAAGGTCCGGTAGACGTATCTCTGCTCTGTGTTGTCATTGTAGAGCTGAATCCTGCGAGTTGGGGTATATTGCCATTACAAAGGCTTAGGATTTCTGCCTTGTCCTGATCCCCTTTATTAACTCACTCATCTCACTTTCCAATGGACCAACACTTTCACTCTTAACCTTTTTAAACTTAAAATAACTCTTTGGGGTTGGTCTTTCTATCTTTGGCGTTCATTTTCAAGTTTAGCCCATCTAATTGCTCTTTTTCAAGCTCTACTGCCATGCTTATATTTGTTATAGGATGCAATGTTTTGAATGCCCTTTTCTTATATTTTATAATCTGACTGACCCTTGTGCTAAGCCAAATTTTTTTTTGCTTATTTCATATTTTGTTCTTTATGGTATGTATTAAAAAGTGTACTTTTGTAGAATTTGTTTAAAGGCTTTCCATTTATCTTCTGTGCTTTTGCCAGTGAATATTTCCTATCAGTCAATTAGTGGGAAAGATGACCTTTTGGATTTAGCCTTTTTTAACATATTTTTGTACAGCCCGTATAAATATATAATTTTTGAGTTAATATCAAATGATACCATATTATGGTCACTATTTCCTAAGTGTTCCTTACTTTAATGTTTGAAAATAAGTCAACATTATTACTTATGACTAGATCTAGACAAGCATCTCTTCTAGTTGGTTTTTCTGCTAACTGAGGCATGAAATTAATGTTTTTCAGGTTCTAAAACCATTTTCCTTAACTGTACTACTAGGCCTGATCAGTGTCTGGATAATTAAAATCTCACATTATTAACAAATTACCCAGTTGTGGAGCCTTATTAATTTGAGACAGCAGTTGCTCTTGCCTGTCGGTATTAATGTTTGGGGGCTTGTAACATATTCCTACTATTAATGAATACCCCGTGTTTCCTTCAATGCATATTTCTAACTATAAGGTTTCCACATCCTCACCTGCATCATCACATACAATTTATTTAACACATGGCTTCTCATCCAGTTTAACATAAAGACATACCACATCCCCTTCTTGTATTCTTTATAAATGATACGTATTGATTTAAATTATTATGCCAAATTAAGTGTCTCGTCCCACCAGGTCTCAGTAATCCCAATTATGTCATTGTCTCGTGCTCCCCTATTTCCCTACACAAGCTTCTGGCTTTAGCAATCAGACATTTAAATGAAAGATGTATTCATAACACTGGTGCCCCTCTGCCCCCTACAGCCCCTCTACCATCCATGAAAGGGTTAAAAATGTTATTTTACTTACCTCGGTGATGGGTCTAACACAATTGTATACATTGACACAAAACAGCATTGACATCCATAATTTCATTAGAGAACAGAAGTAGATATACTTGCATCATTCAGTCTAAGTAGCCAACAGGTTTTACATCTCATGAAAGTAATAACATGGCATTTATGTGTAAACAGCATTGTACAAACTTTTTGCATATTGAAAGGAGAGAAAGAGTAAATAACGTAAAGTATTCAGGGTAAGGGTGTGGGTGCAAGACAAGAAGTTAGGGGGTGAGGGGTAAGAGTATTTGCCTGCTTGGATTCATCCAGGTTCCACGCAGCTTATTGACCAATTTAACCTTGTATTAGTGTGTGTTGTTTGTCAGGATATTTATATCGGCAGACATTTTGTGCTAAAATAGAAATTAAAAGTGTATATTGCCTGAGTCACTTAGAACAGAGCAGACTCCATTTTGGATCTTTAGGCTAACAAAGACACATAATTGCCTTCTGTAACACTAACCACTGAGCCTGAGCTTGTTTATATGCATTATATATAAACAAGCCAAGTGATAAGCAATGAAGCAGGGGGATGGAAGGCTCTATCTAAATGTTAATGTAATAGAAATAATTCTAAACACAGACATTAGTGACAGAGAAGACTAAATAATTAATTTTACTTTCTAAATTTTACAAGGTCCCATTGTAAGTAAAGGTGACATTTAGTTTAAACTGTCAATTTTAGAAATTACGATCAAAATCGTTGCCACAAATACTGAGGCAAACGCTTTGAACTGACAAGTAAAATTAATTTATGGTAGTCCTTTTAGATAAGCCAAATTACGTCAAAATCGTCATCAGGAAAAGTTAACTCTTTCCTGGATAGGAAGGTTTAGTGAGGTGAAACTGCCCTCTATGGACCAAATACCTAAAATGCAATCTGCAGGTTGACCACACCTTCAGTTTCCTATTGGCCTTATCAACTGATGATGTACAGAGAATCTGGCCCTTTAAACGTTAGGCCAAAGGGAAGAGAGAAGTGAGTTGGAGTTAGAATTTTGAGCTTTCAGATTCGGACATGCAGAGAGATCCATGACAGATATTCACTCTGGGACTAACTCAAACTCTCTTGGAGCATATTTATGGTTTCCACACCTATTCTTTGTTATATAATAGAGTGAGTAACGGTCCAGATTTAGTTTTTTGGTTGGCAGCCAGTCTGGCCATTTTTTCAGACAGTCTGTTTTTCTCAACAAGTTGTATGCAGTCTTTCAATGTAGGGGCTACATTCCTCCAATTTCTGCTTAAGACTGTAAGTGCAACTATGTTTATGTGGTAAAGGAGATAAATGGTGTACCTGGACAGCTTTAAGGGGTAGTTGTGGAGCAGAAGTTTTTCCAGGGTATGCGGGATGCGCATTCCCATTGTATTATGCATCAGGTCTGCTACGTTCTTCCAATAGGTCGTTAGTTTGGGGAATGCGCAACAAATGGGGAGCATGTCCCCACGTCCATCTTGACAGCTCCAACATTTATCAAAGATGCTGGCATTTATGCAATGCAAATACATTGGCACCAAGTACCGTGTGTATTAAATGTTCATAGATAGTTCTATGTGATTGTAGCTGAAGGTGTGCAAACTCCATAACCTTGTCTTCCTGAATTAATTGGTTAACGTAATGCATGCTATGTCTTTCCCAGAGTTGAATGTTAAGATTGGTTATTGCGGACTGGAGGGTGGTGATTGTCATCGAAGGGGAATATAGTTTATGTGAGCAATATCTATCTGTGTGCGTCCCATATCCGCATTGTCAAGGCTGTAGTGGGAAGCGGGTGTAGCCCTTTAGGTAAGAGGTTGTTGGGAAGTCACATCAAGGAGGAAAAATGATGACCTTGTGCCACGGTTGACTCAAGACCCACCCAATGCAGGGGAAGGGTTTTTTTCTGTGTCTGCGCTGTTACTAATGGGCTTATGTTAGCTGCAAGGTAATAGTATTTATTTAGTCTTTGAGGGTGAAATAGGCACTCCTAGTTGTGTGAACAACCGAGTCGTAGAAAGGAGGCTACTGGGTGTTAACAGGTTACTCTCTATGGACAGAAAATCATCCAGGTAATGGATAACGGTGGGGCACCTACAGATGTTAAGCAGCATCCAACACAACGGCAAACATATCAAAAATTCTTGGGCTGCTCTTAGAACGTGAGACGCGTGAAAAAATAGTATGACCCTTGCCACTTAACACCATGTAAATGCCACAGGGACGGATGGATAGGGAGTAGCTTGAATGCATTCACTATGTCCGTTTTGCTAAGCCATGCCCCTACCCCCGCTGAGAGGATGGCAGTGATGGCATTATCTATGGTTGTGTATGTATTGGAGAGAAAATTCTTCTGATGAAATAAGTGAGTTAAGACTTGGGGTAAGTGATGCATGGGGAGCAGAGAGGTAAATAATCAACCTATGCTTATTGGAGGATTTACCCATGACAAGTCCTATGGGGTTAGTTCACCATACCGCGAACGGCAGAGAGTTGACCGGGCCAATTAAAAACCCTTGGTCAATCTCTGTCTGAAGCAGTAGGTTAATCGTATCAGGATCAGCCAGGGCCATCTGCAAGTTCTTACATTCTATGACTCTTGTAGGCATATGAATTATACCCGTGTGAAACCCCAAGGTGAAACCTGTCACCAAAAATTCTACGAGATGTTGAGATGGGTGATCACACAATAATTCTTTCAGTAGGGAGACATTAAGAGACGAAAGGTACTGCTTAGGGTATAATTTATTTGGACACATTATCTTAGAGTGAGCACGGAAACATTGGGAGCAAGTGCCAGTGTTAAAGTTATTACAAACTTGAGATTTTCCCAAGAACACTATATCGCGTCCTAGCTTATTCTTGAGAACCTTGCCTGGTCTCCCATGTTGGTAGGGGGGTAGAAGGTATTCACAGCCGGGGTGTTAGGGCACATATTCACAGTGTGTGAGTTGGAAGAACAAATGGCACAAGCTGGTGTCTTTAGGCCCGCAAAGTGTCAACAAAAAAGCTCCATATCAAGCACACTCCAATCAGCTTGATGATTAAACTGGGATAAAGCTGCTGACGCCTTTGCGGAGAAAGCACGGTGGTAGTCGTAAAAAGACGTGCCACCGTACTTGTGCCACAAATCTACCAGCTTGTGGAGGTAGAGATCCAATTCTTCCCTCCTATTGGGATATTCAGAGCATATCACGCCTCTGTAGATCCCGAAACCTAACACAAATTCAGGTATGGATAGCTTGAGATTCAGCCTGGGGTACCTGGATTTTAACACAACAGACATGTCCTGATATGCATATGTTTTGTTTTCAAGGACATCTTGAGAGCAATGAGAAGGGATATCAGATTGACATCCTTCCTTTACAAGATGTCCTTCTTTATGTTAGCTGGCACCATGTGTGCCGGGTTAATAATATGAGGGTCTTTAGGACCAGTTGGAATATTACCAGGTAGGGGGCCGGGGGAAATTGCAGCGTCAGGATTCCCCAGAGCCGTGAGAGAATTCAATATATGATCATATAATGTAACTAAACCCCCATTGTTTTGTTGCCTAGGTGAGGTGTTTTTAAATAAAACTACTACAATCTCTAAGATTTGAAAACATTGTTTAGTGAATAAGCGAGTGCGCTGGATTCTGTATTTTGTATATTTTGGCCCCAGCAGCACCCTATAATGTATGCATGTTTAGGTGAGTGCAGCCCTCTTGGATTTGTCCAACTTCTACTATTCTGTCATTGCCCACTTTCTACCTCGCCACTTCCCACTCTAGCTCCACTCTTTTCCTACAACTGCTTACTCTGCTCCATCTCCCACTATGCACTATCTTCAATCAATGCACCACATCCCACTACCAATGCTACTGACTTACAAGCCAGTTTTTCCTGTTGCAGCTTAAAAACTCTTACCATCTCCTGTCAATGCCTCACATTCATTTACACTCTCTACTACAGCAATCCCACCTTAAACTATCCTCTTTCTAATGTCACCTCCAGAACTCCTACTATCCACTCTCTGCCAGTGCTTGAATTCTCATTATCCCTTCTGCTGCTAATGTAAATCACACTATTCAATCTCTTCCAATGTCCAACTCCCACTGTAAACTCTTAAAACTATCCCTGCCCATTCCACCCTAACTCTACTCTCACAGCCCATATCTTATCCCTATCTACTTCTATACCCCAGTAAATACCTCTACAACAATTACCCCATCAAGCACTGCCTATTTCTCCCAACAATAGAATATTATTAAAGAGCAAGTAAATAAATCTCTGCAAGCACAGAAAACAATGACACATAACCGAAAATCATGCCTATATTTATTTTCTTACAATGTCACAAAATACAGATATACCCCTGCCTGTACGTAAAGATGTGTACTAATGTGTTTGCAATGATGAGTAACTTTTAGGACTGGATACTTGTGCAGGACTTAAAATGTTGAGCCGTGCTCGGCGTCATTTTTGAAACAGTTAATATTTTCAGATGTGCTGTTCCATTTAATTGAACTGCTCCTGTCATTTTACATTACAGTCAACGGCTAACCAGATGGAGTAATAAGAAAAGTGAATCGGTAAAACGAAAGCAGTCTAGATCATATTCAGTTATCTCAGCAAAAAGGTCATAGTTTGGACTAAAGTCTATGGTGTTAACAGGAAATGTCGTCTTTCGGAATTACTGGTAACCTAAAACTATTTCTGTCTATTTAAAAGCATGTGTATCCTCAGATCTGCCTTATCTACAATATTGAAGATTTCTTTTTTTTATTAAATTGTTTTTTATTTTCTTTTAATCAAATCGAGTCCAGGTCTCTCGAGTCTCTACAATTTTCTTGGTAAAAATGGTAAAAGAAGAACAGAAAGCATCTATGACAAGCTTTTAACTATGACAGGAACCTGTTCATCAACTGTCTCTTTTCTGTACAAATAATCCGATCTTCAGAGCACCAAGTTCAAGAAACTAGCAGCCTAAAATAAAGAGTAGTGACAGACACACTGCCTCGAGCATCAAGAGGATAGGTATAAATCCTCAAGGGATATGCGTATGTAAATTTGAAAGAAAATGCAGAAAGTGAAAATAGACTGGGTGTCAGGTGGGAATATAAGTTTTGAAGAAATAAGTTATAAAAGAACAAGATGACTACAAAAAATATTATCATAAAATCCAGAATACACATTGAATTTAGGGTAATTATGGTGATATAATTAGGTATGTAAAAGATTACAAAATTAATTAAATATCTATAAAAAAATGTATCTAACTGAAATTCTATTATAATATTCTTTGTTAACATGCCTTCCTTTCCCATGCATTATTTACGAAGAAGAATTTACATTTTGCCGGAAAGAATGAATAGAAATACATTAAGTTGTTCCCAAATGTGCCAACATATCCTCAAAAGCTTTCTCGATACATTGATACAGCTATAAAAGGTTGCAAAATAAAACATAAATTGAAGTGAAAATGTAAATGTTTCTCTGCGTCATGGGTGCATTCTCACGTTAATTCATACATGGAATTCTTACTCACTGCACCTAGGAAGATATAAATCATACTTTATCGGAGAGGTCCTCAAGAGGCCAAAAATGATTGCCTGTGTTTTTTTGTGCCGAGGAGATGTGTCAGATATTTTGCACCTAGACAATCATATGGGACGTAATAAGTTTGATTTATTCATGGAAAGATTTCCTTTGTTATGGCTCAAGTGAGCCACTGCTAATTTGATATGTTTCCAAGTGGACACTTCTTATAGAGTGGTAGTTCTCTCTATTTTTGGTCCATTGGATCTTGAAAGTTAGCACAAAAAATAAGTCAAACCAACAAAGGAGGTGACTAAACAGTGAGATCTATTGTTTTGATTAGCATTTTTTACAATCGGATTTTTGTTGCTGGAAGAGTTAGACTTGTTGAGTGCACAGTGTGGTAATAATTTACTATATTTACATGATAATTGACTAATCTGTAACTAGCTTGGCATTGACCCAGTGAATTATAATTCACAGTTTAGTGAATAACCTTGATAATATTAACTCCTAAAGGACCACGGACGTAATAGGTATGTCAGACAAAAAACGGTACGTCCGTGGCATTCCATATTACTTACCCGATCGCCGCCATTCCCCCGCTGGCAATCAGTGTTGCTCCTACTTTGGGGGGACTGCCTGACAGCCCAGACAGTCTCCCCTTGGCAAATTAGGCCCCCACGGCCATGTGATCGCTCTGAAAGTGAGGTCACATGGCCGCACATACCGTCCATGCATCTGCCTGCAGGGGGACTGCCTGAACTGACAGGCAGTCTCCCGTTTCTGAAAAATAAAATACAAATATGTTAATAAATAAAAAAAATAAAAAATATATATTTATATACACATGTATCATATATATATATAATGTCATACTAAGTGTATTTTTCTATTAATATGTAAATATATTTTTATAAAAATATACTTATAATTAAATTATACATGTGTATATATATAATATATATTGTTTGTATATATTATTATAAAATATAAATAAGTAATAAATAAGTAATAAAAATAAATTTTAAAATGTAAAAAATAAATAAAATAAAAATGTAATATTTTTATATAATTAAGTAATTTTATTGATTGCAATTTAAGGGAACTTCCTGGGAACCCAGGTCGAAAGTCCAGAGAATTTAATTTGCTAGCACTGTATTTAACGATGTAACTTTCCATGACACCCTAAAACCTGCACATGAGGGACACTGTATTAATCAGGAGACTTTGCTGAACACAAATATTAGTGTTTCAAAACAATAAAACATATCACAGTGATGATATTGTCAGTGAAAGTGAATTATTTTGCATTTTTCACACACAAACTGCAATTTCACTGATGATATCATTGTTGTGATACGTTTTACTGTTTTGTAACACTAATATTTGTGTAACAGTACACCCCATCTACAGGTTTTATAATGTTTTTGAAAGTTACAGGGTCAAATAAAAAGCTTGATATTCCATTTGTTTTCACTTTGAAATTTGCCAGACTGTTTATGCAACCTTTGAGAGCGTATGGTAGCCCAGGAAGGAGAATTACCCCCACGATGGCATACCATTTGCAAAAGAAGACAACCCAAGGTGTTGCAACTGGAGTATGTTCAGTGTTTTTAGTAGCCACTTAATCACGCACACTGGCCAAAGTTAGCGTTCATAATTGTTTTTTGCATTTTTAACACACAGACAATATAAATGCTAACTTTGGACACTGTTTGTGACTAAGTGGCTACTAAAAATGACTAGACATACCCCATATTGAATACCCTGGGTTGTCTACTTAAAAAAATATGTGCGAGGCGGGGCCTGACCAACATGGCAGCAGGACGCATGTCTGAGGAGCTCCTCCACCAACACGCCAAATGTGGCACTTTACAGCCCAACACTGCTCGACCTGAGCTAATCAAATCGACACCCAAGCTACCCGACTTACCTACAAAGCGTGAAGGAGTCTGAAATCTCGAGGTAACTGACCTGCTGCCTCCGTGTAAAAAGCGGCACGGTGAGTCCCGGTCGGGGGAAGCGGCCGATCCCCTGCTACGGGGCAACCTAGCTGCCGAAAAGCATGAACCTGTGCCCTGTAACCCCCCCCTTGGACCGGCAGGGGTGATCCCGGTCCCCCCCAGGAGGCAGCCCAGCGCCATCAGTTGAGTCCCCGGCTACGAGTACACCCAGCAGTGATCAAACCAAGATGGCGGACGCCACATGGAAGCCAGCTCCTAACACTAACCCCGACGATACACTCACCCGGATGGATAAACTGTTCCTGGACTTCTGGCGGAGGCTTAAAAGCAGGGTGACAATGTCTGCCCCTGCACAGCCAAATTCTCCCCTACACCAGAGCCCATCACAAAAACTCGCAGCACCACAAGGGGATAAAGACCACACACGACGACAGCACAAGCGGCATGCACAGCCCAAGCAACGGACATCCCGCAGACCTCCCACGAGGATGCCGAAACCCACCATGAAGCTTCCACAGAGGGCGGCACTGCCTAAAGACCATCTAGCAGCAACTGAGCTCCTGCACTGCCAACCGGCACCTGCTAGGCACACCCTGAAGCATCTCACCGGGAAGCCTGCACACAGCCTGCCACGTGAGGGCATCGGCTGAGCTGGGCCACATGAAGGGACTTATGGAACTCTTGGCGACCATGCCTGCCTATAAGATATACTGGGATATACTACGTTGGGGGCCTCGTGGGTGAGACTAACTACACTAACACACTTTACTGTCAACGTAGGAGATTAACCCATGTTCAATCTCCTAATATTGCCCAATCCTACTGACAAGTAAAATAACCTGTCCCTTTCTATATATAAAACTGTTGACCTACCAACATACCTAGCTTGAGTATACTACAACAATAAGCACGTGCTATGACCGTTAACCTTAGCTCACATAGCAACTGTTTATTACTAGCAACTATTTATTCATGCATGTTATACCCATCGTATCATTAACTTTAAAAATGTGCAGACCCTCTTAAATGCCTTCAAGTGTTAAACCTTGCCTCACTTGCATATACTATTGGGGCACAACCAAAATAAAGAATTAAAAAAAATATATATATGTGCATGTGAGGTGTGATTCAGAGATGTATGACAGATAACAGTGTTACAATGTTACTATTGATACATTTTAAAAATATATATTTTGAAACAGCAATGTCCTACTTGTACTTATAGCCCTATAACTTGCCAAATAAAGCTAAGAACATGTTAACATTGGGTATTTCTAAACTCAGGACGAAATTTTTAAACTAGCATGGATGTTTTATGGCGGTTGTAAATGCGTAACAGATTTTGGGGGTCAAAGTAAGAAAAAGTGTTTATCATATTTTATACTATTTTATGGTAAATTATGTTATATGATGAAAATAATGGTATCTTTAGAAAGACCATTTAGTGGCGAGAAAAACTGTAGACAATATGTGTGGCTACAGTAAATGAGTAAGAGAAAAATTACAGCTGAACACAAACACTGCAGAAATGTAAAAACAGTCCTGGTCATTAACGGTAAGAAAATTGAAAAACGGTCTGGTCACTAAGGGGTTAAACAAAGTGCAGAGAGGGAGATGTCTGGAGGCTTGCTGGGAATGGAAGTAAAGCAACCCACATCACATGAAATCCTAGGCATTTTACGTGGCCCTAAAAATGAAACATAGAATGTGACGGCAGATAAGAACCATTTGTTCCATCTATTCTTCCCAATTTTCTAAATACTTTCATTAGTCCCTGGCCTTATCTTTTAGTAAGGATAGCCTTATGCCTATCCAATGCATGCTTAAACTCCTTTACTGTGTTAACCTCTACCTTTTCAGCTGGAAAGTTATTCCATGCATCCACTACCTTCTCAGTAAAGTAATACCTGATATTATTGATAAACTTTTGCCTCTCTAATTTAAGACTATGTAGTAGTGGTAGTTTTTTTTTCCTTTTAACCCCTTAAGGACCAAACTTCTGGAATAAAAGGGAATCATGACATGTCACACATGTCATGTGTCCTTAAGGGGTTAAATATACTCTCCTTTAATGTGTTGATTCCTTTTATGTATCTAAAGGTTTCTATGAATAATAACTTCAGTAAACAACTTAAAACTTTATTTTCATTATAAAAAAATAAAAATATAACAAATCTTCCTTCATTGGAAAAATGTTATTTTTATTTGTAATGTTTACTAAATTAAGCAAACTTAAAGTGACACTATAGTCACCAGAACTACTACAGCTTATTGTAATTGATCTGGTGAGTATAGTCAGTCCATGCAAGCTTTTTGCAGTAAACACTGTTTTTTTTAGAGAAAAGTGTTTACATTACAGTCTAAAATGGCTACTAGAGGTGCTTCCTGGGTCATTCAGTGTATCCACCCTCTGCATGGAGACACTGAACTTTCCTCATAGAGATGCATTGATTCTCAAGTGTGGTGTTTGGCTCCACTCCCTGCCCCACATGCTTTGAAATCTGAACGAACCAATCCAATGCTTTTCTATGTGAAAGCATTGTTATTGGCTCAGATTATCAGATCAGGGGCAGAGCCAGCACCAGCAGACTGGAGCAGAGGTAATATTTTACTATATTTAGGGTGGCAAGGGTGGGGGGGGGGGACTTCGGCTAGATTTTGATTTTAACACTATAGGGTTAGGAATACGTGTTTCCTGACCCTATAATGTTCCTTTAAGTAGATCCTTAGTTCAAACTATAACATCCCAAAGCTTCAAGGGAAATCCAGTCACAGATATAAGAATGCCTAGACATTTAAAAATAAGAAAACACCTTATCTCATTTACAACAGAAATCTATTTATATATAGCTGATATAACTGAAGACATTTGTTAATAAATATTACAGAGGAATATGTGTAAATGTGATGTAAAATATAAACAAAATACATTTAAACTTGTTATATATCATATATATAAAGCAGTACATTATTTAGTTATGTTTTCCTATTCAAACCTTTTATATCTTTCTGGGAATATTCTTTTAATTTTTTAACAGAGAGGGATGTACACTCGGTTTCTTGTCTCGGTTTCATGGATAAATATTTATATACTGTGGAAGTACCCTCTGATTCTGCAACTTAAATCCCCCTTTGAATATAGTCACATAGTAATCTAGGTTGAAATAAATTATATGACATTCAACCTTGGAAACCTATGAAAATCCATTTATAATTTCGATGCAAAAGATGGCAAAAAGCCAAATTTGCAGTGATGGTCATATATGCCACAAAAAAGGGAGAATTAGAGAGAAGGGTTGAGAGAAATGCCACTTCTGTGCCTTAAAAATAACCTTACACCATCTAATACATTTTGCCTTTCCCTTTTTTGAACCTAAGGAGATTAGAATTGTACATTGTAAACTATCCCATAATGAATAAAATAGAAGGAGTCTAAAACTGTGCTTCAAAAGACCATTATTATTATGATATTTATATAGCGCCATCAAATTCCGCAGCGCTTTACAATGGGTGGACGAATAGACATGTAGTTGTAACCAGACAAGTTGGACACACAGGAACAGAGGGGATGAGGGCCCTGCTCAATGAGCTTACATGCTAGAGGGAGTGGGGTAAAATGACACAAAAAGGTAAGGATAATATTAGACTAGTGACAGTTGCAGAAGAGACCATGTCTTGCTTGAATATCCAAAATGACTAAAAATACAGTAAGGCCTAATTGTCGAATAAAATACATGCTACCTTTACAAGTACCCCCTTTAATGGTGTTCTTCCCATTTCCTTATATAGAGACCTTAAAATAACCATAGTTAAGGCTGTCCTCGACTCTGGTGCCTTTATCGAATGTTCTGTTGTTTAGAATAAAAAAATAGCATGCATTATAAAAAAGATACTGCTCTCTATATACAGGGAGTGCAGAATTATTAGGCAAATAAGTATTTTGACCACATCATCCTCTTTATGCATGTTGTCTTACTCCAAGCTGTATAGGCTCGAAAGCCTACTACCAATTAAGCATATTAGGTGATGTGCATCTCTGTAATGAGAAGGGGTGTGGTCTAATGACATCAACACCCTATATCAGGTGTGCATAATTATTAGGCAACTTCCTTTCCTTTGGCAAAATGGGTCAAAAGAAGGACTTGACAGGCTCAGAAAAGTAAAAAATAGTGAGATATCTTGCAGAAGGATGCAGCACTCTTAAAATTGCAAAGCTTCTGAAGCGTGATCATCGAACAATCAAGCGTTTCATTCAAAATAGTCAACAGGGTCGCAAGAAGCGTGTGGAAAAACCAAGGCGCAAAATAACTGCCCATGAACTGAGAAAAGTCAAGCGTGCAGCTGCCAAGATGCCACTTGCCACCAGTTTGGCCATATTTCAGAGCTGCAACATCACTGGAGTGCCCAAAAGCACAAGGTGTGCAATACTCAGAGACATGGCCAAGGTAAGAAAGGCTGAAAGACGACCACCACTGAACAAAACACACAAGCTGAAACGTCAAGACTGGGCCAAGAAATATCTCAAGACTGATTTTTCTAAGGTTTTATGGACTGATGAAATGAGAGTGAGTCTTGATGGGCCAGATGGATGGGCCCGTGGCTGGATTGGTAAAGGGCAGAGAGCTCCAGTCCGACTCAGACGCCAGCAAGGTGGAGGTGGAGTACTGGTTTGGGCTGGTATCATCAAAGATGAGCTTGTGGGGCCTTTTCGGGTTGAGGATGGAGTCAAGCTCAACTCCCAGTCCTACTGCCAGTTTCTGGAAGACACCTTCTTCAAGCAGTGGTACAGGAAGAAATCTGCATCCTTCGAGAAAAACATGATTTTCATGCAGGACAATGCTCCATCACACACGTCCAAGTACTCCACAGCGTGGCTGGCAAGAAAGGGTATAAAAGAAGAAAATATAATGACATGGCCTCCTTGTTCACCTGATCTGAACCCCATTGAGAACCTGTGGTCCATCATCAAATGTGAGATTTACAAGGAGGGAAAACAGTACACCTCTCTGAACAGTGTCTGGGAGGCTGTGGTTGCTGCTGCACGCAATGTTGATGGTGAACAGATCAAAACACTGACAGAATCCATGGATGGCAGGCTTTTGAGTGTCCTTGCAAAGAAAGGTGGCTATATTGGTCACTGATTTGTTTTTGTTTTGTTTTTGAATATCAGAAATGTATATTTGTGAATGTTGAGATGTTATAGTGGTTTCACTGGTAAAAATAAATAATTGAAATGGGTATATATTTGTTTTTTGTTAAGTTGCCTAATAATTATGCACAGTAATAGTCACCTGCACACACAGATATCCCCCTAAAATAGCTAAAACTAAAAACAAACTAAAAACTACTTCCAAAAATATTCAGCTTTGATATTAATGAGTTTTTTGGGTTCATTGAGAACATGGTTGTTGTTCAATAATAAAATTAATCCTCAAAAATACAACTTGCCTAATAATTCTGCACTCCCTGTATGTGGTTAATGGATTATGTATTCCACTATGTGTCACAATGTCCTGGGGACATTCAGAATTTCTTGTGTTCGTTACTAAATGTCACTATTTTCTTATAATCTTAGGGTCCTAATGGTAAAACAACACAACTCATATTTCATGGTCTCCTTTAGAAGTGACATTTAACCCCTTAAGACCGCAGGACGTACTATGCCGTCCTTATTTTGGTGGCTCTAAAAGCCGCAGGACGGCATAGTACGTCCTGCGTTCTTATGTACTTACCCGGTCGCCGGCGATCCCACGCCGGCGATCGCGGTATGGGGGACTTACCCGGGAGCCCAGGGAGTCCCCCTGCGTCCTCTTCAGCCGCCCAGGGCCATGTGATCGCGAGGTCCTTGCGAGGACCCCGCGATCACATGGACGGCATAGCCGTCCAAGGCATTGCCAGCAGGGGGAGTGCCTGTAATGACAGGTACTCCCCCTGCTGTCTGAAATACAAATAAAAAATGTTAAAACAGTGTAAAAATAAATTATATATACTTAGATCATATATATATTTATTATATATATGATCTAAGTATATATATACACACATATACACACATACACATAAATATGCATACACTGTCTACGTGTATTTTAATATTAATATATACATAATTATATATATATATTAATATCAAAATACACGTACAATGATATTGATTAAATATATATATAATTTTCATTATATATATATTTATATATAATAAAAAATAAATAAATATATAAATACGTTAAAAAAATAAATAAAAAAATAATAAAAAAATAATGAAAAAAAAATAGATAAAAAATATATAAACATGCGTAATTTCGTTCTAACTGTATTTTAAAATTAATATATATATATTGATATCAAAATACATGTAGAACGAAATAATATATATATCTATATACATAAGTATATACGTATATATCACTATGTATATACCTATATATAAATAAAAATAATTAAAAAAAATTATATACATATATATACACACATATATATATACACACATATATATATAATAATTCTACGCATATATTTATGTAATAATTTTACATAATTAGGTCATTTTATTAATTACAATTTGCAGGACCTGCCTGCCAACCCAGGCCAAAAGTTCAGGGAATTACATTGTCTAGCACTATATTTAACTCTGTAACTTTCCAAGACACCATGAAACCTGTACATGGGGGGTACTGTTTTACTCGGAAGACTTCGCTGAACACAAATATTAGTGTTTCAAAACAGTAAAATATATTACAACGACGATATCGTCAGTGACAGTGACATTTTTTGCATTTTTCACACACAAATGGCACTTACACCGACGATATAATTGTTGTGATACGTTTTACTGTTTTGAAACACTAATATTTGTGTTCAGCGAAGTCTCCTGAGTATAACAGTACCCCTCATGTACAGGTTTTATGGTGTTTTCAAAAGTTACAGAGTCAAATATAAGGTTTGCGTTTCAGTTTTTTCACATTAAAATTCGCCAGGTTGCCTTTGAGACCGTATGGTAGCCCAGGAATGAAAATTATCCCCATGATGGCATACCATTTGCAATAGTAGACAACCCAGGGTATTGCAAATAGGGTATGTTCAGTTTTTTTAGTAGCCACTTAGTCACAAACACTGGCCAAAATTTGCGTTCAAATTAGTTTTTTGCATTTTCAAATATTAACACTAACTTTGGCCAGTGTTTGTGACCAAGTGGCTACTAAAAAAGACTGGACATACTCAATTTGCAATACCTTAGGTTGTCTACTTTTGCAAATGGTATGCCATCATGGGGGTAATTCTTATTTCTGGGCTACCATATGGCCTCAAAGGCAACGTAACCAATCTGGCGAATTTCAATGTAAAAAAACTGAAATATGTAACACGCTATATTTGACCCTGTAACTTCCCAAAACACCATAAAACCTGTACATAGGGGGTACTGTTTTACACGCGAGACATCGTTGAATACAAATATGTGTATTGTATTGCAGTAAAAGCAAACAGTATTATGACATTCACAGTTAGAATGTCACGTAGAACTAAAAAAATGTAAAAAATTCTTATTTTCTCCCATTTTTTAAATATTTTTTTCATATTAAATTATGTTCCATACCTAAATATTTGATGTTAAACGAAAGCCCCGTTTCCCCTGAATAAAATGATATATAATAATGGGGGGTGCATTTAATATGAAAGAGGTGAATTATGGTTGGACAGACATATAGCGCAAATGCCAGGTTTTGTTTACGTTTTTTTGGATCACAACTTGTACATTTGGCTGCGGTCTTAAGGGGTTAATTATCTCTACTGTACCTCCACTTGTTTACAAAATTGTTCTGATTGATACAGATGTGGCAATTCCAGGACATTATTTAGAGTTCATGGATGTATTTAGTAAGAAAGAAGTAGAAGTGCTTTCACCCTCCTATAGGAGCTATGAGTGCCCTATTGACCTACATACTGGGTCACCCATACCTTATGGACATTTTTTCATTGTCTCAGAAAATTAACTGAACATCTTAAAGGAATACCTGTAAGAAAATCTCAGTAAAGGGTTCATGAGGCCCTCCACTTCTTCTGCCAGAGCTATATTTTTTTTGTCCGAGAAACAAAGATAAAACGATATGCTTAATCATTGATTTTCGTTGCTTGAATAAATGAATGATAAAAAAAAAATGAATAAAACAGGAAATACTGGAGAGGCTATTAAATGCATGTATCTATTCTAAGTTGGACCCACGAGGTGCATGGAAGTTTTATTAGAATAAAAGGTGACAAGTGGAAAGCCACCTGTTGAACTAGGTATGGATTGTATAAATACATATCTTTACAATAAATAGGATGCACATGAGAACAGCTACAATGTATATTTGCTTATACATTTTTATTCAAGGAAATAAAATATACAACACACCAAATGAATGGACAAAGCAAACAAGGTAAGGCACTTGATACAAAAGTAATTACCACAATTCCAAAAACCTAACAGGACAGAAAAATGATCACAACAGAACTCACTCATGCTTGAGAAAGCCCCGAGAGGCGGGGCAAAACACATAGCACACTGAACCCGGAAGTAACTGCATGTGTATGGAAATTCTGCGATCAGCTGGAATACACAATGGGGTAGAACTTGGATGGTTTATCCACTGACATCCAGGACTTTATCTTATCTACTCTTACACTACTTTTCATTACTTATATATATATATATGTTTACTTGGAAATAAAGAAAAATCACTTTTACTTCAACCTTTCGGCTGAGAGTGAGTTCATCAAGTATACTACTTTTGAACGTTCTCCAGGGGCTTTTTCTCCCAGTGCCTGATAGTTTGGAGTGGTACTTCACCCACTCCACAATTGTGAGTTCAATACTTCTGAATTATTTCTGTACAGTATTGCACTAGGTTCTTGCTTTTATGTATTCTAGATTAAGCTGAGTACAAGTACATGTGCAAGTATATGTTTGCTTGTTACAATATTTTATTTGACCACTTGGTGTCTTGTACATGTTCTAGCTGCTCACTGGTTTTATTTGTATTTCTACATATACTTGTGTGTGCATATTGGTGTATTTTATACTTACCATATAATCTGTCTAAGTATATATCTCTGGCTGCTATTTTCTATACTGTTAATATAATTTTTGGTTTTACATTTGATTTCTTGGAGGTTATTTATATCAGAACTCCTTGCAGGTTGCTGCATTTCTACAATATTAATTCAAACAATATTTAGTTGATTCCCTATTGCGCCAACTTATTCTATTTGCAATTTTCGATATACCGTATATACTCGAGTATAAGCCGAGTTTTTTAGCACATTTTTTGTGCTAAAAAACCCCAACTCGGCTTATACTCGAGTCAATAGTCTGTATTATGGCAATTTACATTGCCATAATACAGACAGGGGCTGTGGGGGCTGTAAGAGAGTTTACTTACCTCTCCTGCAGCTCCTGTCAGCTCTCTCCTCCTCCGCGCCGTCCGTTCAGCACCTCGGTCAGCTCCCAGTGTAAGTCTCGCGAGAGCCGCGGCTCTCGCGAGACTTACACTGGGAGCTGACAGAGGGAGCTGCACGGACGGCGCGGAGGAGGAGAGAGCTGACAGGAGCTGCAGGAGAGGTAAGTAAACTCTCTTACAGCCCCCACAGCCCCCCACTGAACTGCCAATGCTGGACCACCAGGGAAGGAGAGCCCCCCTCCCTGCCATGTATCAAGCAGGGAGGGGGGACGAAAAAAAAATAATTAGTAGTAATAAAAAAAAGACAAATTAAATAATAATACAAAAAAAATAAAAAAAATAATTAAATAAATAAAAATAATAAATAATAATAATAAAAAAATATTAAAATAATTATAAAAAAAAAATTGCCCATCCCCCACCAAGGCTCTGCAACACACACACACACACACACACACACCACTCATACACACACTGCATTCATACACACACACACTGCACTCATGCGCTCACACACTGCACTCATGCGCTCACACACTGCACTCATACGCTGCATTCATATACACACGCTGCACTCATACACACACGCTGCACTCATACACTCACGCTGCACTCATACACTCACGCTGCACTCATACACTCACGCTGCACTCATACACTCACGCTGCATTCATACACTCACGCTGCATTCATACACTCACGCTGCATTCATACACTCACGCTGCATTCATACACACATGCTGCACTCATACACTCACACTGCATTCATACACTCACACTGCATTCATACACTCACACTGCATTCATACACTCACACTGCATTCATTATACACACACTGCATTCATTATACACACACTGCATTCATTATACACACACTGTAAATAAATATTCAATTAATATATTTTTTTTAGGATCTAATTTTATTTAGAAATTTACCAGTAGCTGCTGCATTTCTCACCCTAGTCTTATACTCGAGTCAATAAGTTTTCCCAGTTTTTTGGGGTAAAATTAGGGGCCTCGGCTTATATTCGGGTCGGCTTATACTCGAGTATATACGGTATATAGTATTGTGTGAATATTATTGTCCAAAAAAGACTACAAAATTATTTTCAAAATTTAAAAATGAAACATAAATGGAATTCCACTTGTGTAACTACAGTATATCACTTGAATAACCACATATGCTGAGGATCGTAGTGCAATCAACCAAGTGCAGTAGTGTTTTTTGTAATACTCGACAACTGACCTATACAAAAAAAACAGTGGACATCCTAAGAAGATAGATTAACTCTATTTACAAATGACATTCAGCGGGGTTACTAAGAAATTACAACAAACATCAGGGAAAAAAAATCAAAAAAAGTCCACTTGTTACTGAAATCCTTAGTAGTGATGTTCCCAATTGAGATGAGAAATATTATTTTTTAGTCATTTATGCCACTATTACTTTTACCCTTAGTATATCAGTTATTCAAGTGACACACTGTATCCAAAGTCGTATTTAAAAAAAAAAAAAAATGATATATGTATGCAGTTGTACCGTCTTACTATTTGAAAGTTTACTTTTGTTGACATATTAAGATTTAAGATTTTATGTGTGTGTGCATGGGCATGTTTATTTTTCTTCTTTTAGAGATTGTAGGAGAGGTCATACAGGAAGACTATTGCAATGGGGATTTCTTTGTAATTCCAATTAGAAAAGAATATGTGGGATAGCACTGTTGGTACCTCTCCAGATTTCATATAAGATACTTATGTAATTAAATATTTTGTTTTATTTTGTTATGTCATACAAATATTTGGTCATATTAAAATGCAAAAATACAAAGGCAAAAAGTGGTGTGGTGTGAATGTAAAACATCAGTTGAAATGTCAGTATAATACAATACTTACACTTAGAAAGTCTTCCTAATGTGGTGTCTCAGAATCCACATGAACATCACAGATATGAAGATGCAATTCTTCCCGTCTCTTTAAATTAATCTTCTTTAAACACTTAGAATTGTATCAAAGACATGAAAAAACATAAAATGTAATAAAACCAGCAACACCAATACAATTAGAATAAAATATTGCACTCACAAATGTGGGACCACTGTAAATGGTCAGTAGGGCATGTAGAAACATCTAAAAGACCTGAATATGCAGAAATATGTCCTAGCAATTAATTTGCTCGTAGGTCCACCCTCTTGTGCTGGGTCTGGATCCCTTCCAATGGGGGAGTAGATAAGATCCAAATATGTTTTTAATAGCTAGACTGGAGAAGAAAAAAAAGACTTCAACTGCTCCTTAGTACCAACCAGTTTCATCTATGGATTTCCTAAAGGCAGAATTTGGATATTACCATGTAATGTGGAGTATGCTGCTCAGATAAACTTGAACTACTTTACTCAAATTTTTTAAAACTTGTTATATTTCTGCCATAAAATCTTTTTACGAGAAACACTAAAAATAGATAAAACCTTAACTTTCCCAAAGGATTGCCCCAACTCCACAACATCTCAAACACTGTAGAAATACATGTGTGGTATTACATCGTTTCAAAAAACAAACAGGTCCTGTGTTATTTTTGGCTATTTTTATTTTATACATTTCTAGCAAACATAATTTCTCAAGTGGCAGAGGTGAAGAGAGACCCTCAAAACAGTATAGTTTATCAGTAAATGTCAAATTTGCCACCTGGTCTAGGTAAACAGATGTGCAAGTTCTAGGATCAAAACAAAACTTAGCCCTTCTTTTTACATGTTTGTATTGTGTCAGCAATACTTCAATGTGAAAATTTAAAAAACATTAACTAAATTGACCTCATAAATCACAGCATCTACAGCATTTTGTAATAAGTAAAGTAAGAGTATGCAAATAAGCTGATTTCAAAAGAAAGTAAGGAAAGGCAATTTCCTGATAAATGTTTTAAAGAAACATAATTTTTACACACTGATTACTTAAATGTGCCAAAGCTAATTTAAGGAGGAACTATCACTAATACACTACGGTTTACTTTAATGCTTTCTTATTTATTAATTGATTATCTGCCCTTTAGCAGATATCTGTAGACATTACATGTACTCAGGGCCGGCCTTAGGGGTGTGCGAGCTGTGCTCACACATGGCCGGCCGGGATAAAAATAAAAATTGTGGCGGGGCGGAGCTTATCGTGTGGCAGGGGCGGAGCTAAAATGCTGTCTAACTGCTGCAGGGGAAGCAGGAAGGAGTCCCTGCTTCCCCCAACAACCAGGAGCTGCACTGCCTGTTTGCCTCCACAAGGAACAGAGGTAACTATGTGATTGTCTGCGTGTGTGTGTCTGTGTGTTTGTTTGTCTGCCTGTGTGTGTGGCTGTCTGTGTGTGTGACTGTCTGCCTGTGACTGTCTGCCTGTGTGTGTGTGTGTGACTGTGTGTGTGCCTTTGTGGCTGTCTGTGTGTGTGTGTGTTTGTGTGTGAGACTCTCTGCCTGTGTGTGTATGTGTGTGTGTGTGTGTGTGCGAGAGACTGTCTGCCTGTGTGTGTGGTTTTCTGCCTGTGTGTGTTACTGTCTGTGTGTGACTGTGTGTGGCTGTCTGCCTATGTGTGTGTGTGTGTGTGTGACTGTCTGCCTGTGTGTGTGTGTGTGTGTGACTGTGTGTTTTGTGTGTGTGGCTGGCTGTCTGCCTGTGTGTGGCTGCCTGCGTGTGTGTGACTGCCTATGTGTGACTGTATGGGCCGAATGGTTCTTATCTGCCATCACATTCTATGTCTGTGTGTGTGTATGTGTATGTGTTTGTGTGTGTCTGTCTGTGTGTGACTGCCTGCCTGTGTGTGTGGCTGTCTGCCTGTGTGTGTTTGTGTGTGTGTGTGTGGCTGTGTGCCTGTGTGTGTGTGTGTGTGACTGCCTATGTGTGACTGTCTGGGCAGACTAGATGGGCCGAATGGTTCTTATCTGCCGTAACATTCTATGTCTGTGTGTGTGGCTGTCTGTGTGTGACTGCCTGCGTGTGTTTGTGTGTGTGTGTGTGTGTGTATGGCTGTCTGCCTGTGTGTGTGTGTGACAGGGTGTGTGGGAAGGGGGAGGAGGGAGGGAGGGGGGACGGGAAGAGGGGGCGCTGTGAAGATTTTTTGCACAGGGCGCACAAAGGCCTAAGGCCGGCCCTGCATGTACTATATAATCTATACATGAACAGCCAGTTTTTCTAGAGGTCTATTTAATCTTTATCTTTGTAAGCTAACAGTTATCTTTGTAAGCTAACAGTTGCAGTTCAATGATGACAAACACTACACAAGCATCCCCTTTCTCTTTGTGACCTATATAGATGTCTGCCTACACTACTGCATTTATGAATGTGTTTTTAATATTTTTAATATTTTAATAAAGGCATTACTTTATTGTATACATTTTTAAATGTGAAATGTTGTTCACCTGTACACCAATTGTTGGGGACCCCTTGCCAAACTACTTACGAGATTTGCACTGTACACCATTTGTGGTTCTAACTTAAATTCAGAAGTGAATGATGCTGAAAATGTAGTTGCTCTGACATTTGTCACACAATTTTCTAGGTTGTTGTTTTTTTCTTGTGCCCAATGCTCATTCACTCAGGAATTTTCTGTTAAAAGAGTTGATTTAACACTGCAGAATCGCTCTTCTCTGTAGAAATATGTGTGACCCGTATAGGCCTTGATTTAATATTGCTGGGTATGTTTTCTACCTTATTTAAAATTTTGGATACACTTTTAGAATGATTTAATTTTATGAAAAATATTGTAATGTTGTGTTTTATTATTAATGTGTGATATATTAATCTTTTGAAATACAAAAAATATTTTGCACCTTCAAAATATTTTCACCTTAACCACTATAATAACTTGTAATATTTCTAGTTCTTAGAGTGTCCCACGGGTTTTTTTATGTATGCAAACCTGATCTAAGTGTTCTAGACATGTTTGTTATTTAATTCATTAATTTATTTATAAAATAATAAAGACATATGAGGATGGTTTATTCCTAAATATAGGAAGAAAAAACCAATACCTCAAGGTAAAATTCAATATAGGGTAATAAACTTTATTGAAAATAGGAAAAGCACATACAAAACATAAAAAGTGTGTCTCAATTAAATGTGATGTGGAAAACATTAGGATAGGCATTTTCCCTATCCTTTTGTAGTTTTGTTTTTATTTATAAAATATTTTACCAGGAAGGATACATTGAGATTTATTTTGTTTTCAAGTATGTCCTGTGTCCACGAAACATACACTATATAATCATAATTACACATTTTCAAATTTTTTTAAGACCTTTTGTATAACCAATTGTGTGTGTCTCGTTGCATGATTGTAATTCCTTTATTTTTTTTATATATGTGTTCATTTTTTTTTGTGTAGTAAATTTTACCTTTTGATTAAAATCGATTTCTTGTTTTGTTTCAGTGTTGAGAAGGTTAATCTCAGTAAGTAGCATGCACTAGTCTTCCAGCTTGCTGTTTTTTCCAGTGACTGCCTGCAGTGAAACACCTGCTTGGTGGCTTTGCCGCTTGCAAGAACATTTCCATCACTGGAGCATTCATGGACCAAAGAGCATGTATGTACGGCCAGTTGCACCTTGTTAGGATGGGCACATGTTAGGGAATTCTATATTGAATGCAAGAAGACAGAATCCTGATCTAACAGCAATAAACGTAATGGTATAGGAAATTAGATCTGACAATTAAAATGAAAGGGATGAGACAGTCTGACAAATCAACTTAGGGATCAAAGTACAATGGCATTAAATATATAGAGTACCACTTCGGATTGTTTTTTTTAAGATGACATCTTAAAGAAGTAGATGAATAAAAGCTGACTGACATACTGTTACTGACATAAAAGAATCTTTTACATTTTTACAGGTTTTTTTAAACTTTTATTTTGTATGGTGACCAGTAATTTTTGATTTGATTATCTTTTTCCAGATATATTTTTGCAATCCAGCCAATCACAGTGTACTGAAGGCTTTTGAAGCTGTTTATATAAAAGTCTTTTATGCTCGGATAGCTCTTTATTTCTAAGACATCCAGTTCATAGGCTGGAGGATCTGGATTTGAATTATTTACTTATTTTCTTTATGTTCTGAGGTAATTTTGTTATTTATGTTTTTGGCCACTTTGGCCGATGCGATTATAAAAAAAAAAAAAAAAAAAAAAAAATACCCTATATCGCAAAGGGATGACAAAAGAAAAAAAACAAGTAACCCCTGTGTGGATTCAGCAGACTGAGCTTTCAAGGCAAGAAATCCTTTATAAAGACGTGCCCACACTTTGAAATCTCAGGCAAAATGGTTTGATTGGTTGGCTGGCAATCCAACCAATCAGGGTGCTCTTATAGGCAAGTGTGGTCTCTTACAAAACGTGTCATTTATGTCAACCCCATTTTGTTATTAATATCCTCCACCCAAATCCCATTGGTAGTGCAAGTGGGGATGTAATATTTTAAACAATATATTTGTCAAACAAGTTAAAAAAAAAGACTACTCACCAGTATGAGAGGTCAGTCTGGGAGAATAAAGGATAATCACCAGGATTGAGAGTGATGTTTAGGTGATAATCCAATTAGTTAGAATTTTATAAGAAAAATCCAGAAGGTTTGTTAAAGTCCGGTTTGGCAACATTAAATCAGTCCATAGGAATATTTAGGAGTAGGGTCAAATCCAGTCCTGTTCGGCAACAATTAATAAGCAAAGTAAGGAGAGTCCGAGAGAAGTGTCAAATTCCAGTCCGGGTAAGTAATACTCAAATATCTGGTCTCTTATCTCTTAAAGGAACAGCGTGACCTTCTTCCACTGTAAGGTTCAGTGTTATCCCAAACACGCCTGCCTAAGTGATCTGAGCCTATTCTGCTAAGGCTCAGAACCATGTGAGTGGGTTCATATCTTTTATTACCACTCCATAATCACCCAAACGTATTACACAATATTGCTGTTTATTTCATCCCCACCTCTAGGTTATTCAAACAGCCCGCGAGTGGGGTGAGTTACCTCACTTTGAGAGCTCCACCTATTGACTGGTGTTGTTTCATTAACCACTCAGTCTAACACCACATTTGATGTATTTGTGCTAAGTTGTGAGAGGATTGCACACTGGTGGTAGCAGCACAATTTTTTCCACTATTATCCATCTTAAGTGCCTGAATACACAAATTTCTTTTTTGTATTTTTCTTTTTTGTATTTAGGAAAACAAACTTGTTTTCCTGGCACTATAGCTTCACCCTCTGTCAAGGCACCCCAGTGGTTACAAACCCCTTCTGTCACTTACCTGGTAAACAGCCACTAGTGGAGGAGTTAACCTTTGCAGGTAATTATTGTAGTTTATAAAAACTGCAATAATTACCACTCTAGGGTTAAGGGTGATAGGAGTTTGCTCTGGGTGCCTACGGTGTCCCTTTAAGCTGTTTAAAACAAGGACACCTTTGTGCTTTCAGGGTAGCACACCACCTTCTTTGGATAGGAATTACCCCTAATGTATTAACTTGGAAGAATGTGTTTCACGTAATGTAATATGTCAAAATAAAATTCACTATATGGAAAGGAAATATGAACACTCGCATGGAAATGAGCCATTTAACCCCTTAAGGACACATGACGTGTGTGGCATGTCATGATTCCCTTTTATTCCAGAAGTTTGGTCCTTAAGGGGTTAAATTGATTCAAACATATGGTTTATCAAGGTAAGAGGAGCAGTTTACTTCTTTGTTACTGAACAGCCGCTCACAGCACTAACCTTAAAACTTTAGTGTGCAGTAGTGTAGCACCAAAGTATAACCAAAACTTGCAAAAACAAAAATATTAGCAAACTACTCAAACACATACAATACAAACTCATACACTTAAAAATTTTTAGTATCACCTTATAGCCGCGCAGAATAAGCATACCTGCCAACATCAAGGCAAAAGTCTTAGACAAACAGTTCACCTGACTGCTCTTTGCTCAAAGGCAAAATTTCTCATTTCTAAGTTTATTTTCTTAAAACGCTGAAAACAAATAATGATGTAAGATTCTTGCAAATAACACTAACTACTCAATAAAAATATGACATGTGTTTGTTCAGATTCTTCTGTACAACAAATCAAAATCTATCTAGGCAAATTATATATTTTTTTTATAATTCTTTATTTTTGTTGTGCATGTTATACATAGCAATGTCATACGCCACAACAGCGTGTCCAAGAATGTACTTAGGTTGAACAGTGACAAGAGGAATTGCACATTTTTGTATATTTATACTAAACATTAGCTTGGCTAAACAGTGAAGTTATTAAAATAAAAATGCAAAGGTAGCTTATTATAACCATTATAACTGAATATGTTCTTGCTAGAGATGCCGTGGTTACCACAAAATAACATACGAACTAATTGGAACAGGCTAGGTCTAGCTGCAACACATGGGTGAGTCACATATAGTTAGAAGTCATTAAAATAGAGATGAAAAGGAAGCTTATCATAACAGGTATAGCTGGATATATCCTCGCTAGCGTTGCTGTGATTACCATAAAATAACATATGAACTGGTTGGTACAGGCTAGGTCTTAGCTGTAACACATGGGTGATTATACGTATAGTTAGAAGTCGTTTAAATAAAGATGAAAAGGTAGCTTATCATAACAGTTATAAAGTTTAACAGAATATATCTTCGCTAAGGTTACTGTGAATACGATGACATTTGAACTGATTTATACAGGCTAGGTCTAGCTGTTATATGTGGGTGAGTCACATATAGTATTAACAGGCTGAGCGTGTGTGCTTGCCGGTTGCGTTGCCATGTGTCAAACAAGAAAAAAAAAAAAGCAAAAGTTACTGGCATATATGTAGCATGGGATAGTCTGGAGTAATGGCTATTAGCTTGGGAGCCCAGATCAACCTATGCCAGTCACCATCACATTTGAGTCTCGCAATGGGAGATATAGTGGCGGGCCAGCAAGTGTGACGGTAGCCATGGACCATGTGGGGGTTTCCCCCAGTACCTTCAGCCCTTTGAAAGTTCTAGTGCTTGGCTCCTTCGGTGCCTTCTTCTTATATCGCTTGTGCTGGCTGTTGCTTAGCTTTAGGTGAGTTGTCTTGGTCTGTTTATTAATTTCCCTTGTGTGGTTGCTGGAGCCGGACTTGAGGTTGTCTCCAATGAGGACTGCAGTTAGTCGGCGTTTGGACTCGCTGTTGCAGCTGTTTCGCCGGATAAGTGGGTTTGTGCCGCTCCTCCGAGTCAGGCGTGTGTGGCATCCCCGTTTTCTCTGTCTCCGCTGGGTCCGTCGGAGCCTGGTCAGGCCTGATCTCTGGGTTGTGGGGGTGGTGTTGCCATGGGGGGGGGAGAGACCGTTTTGGAATCGCTGCTGTTCTGCCCCCGTTTTCCATTTTCTCCTGCAATTTCCTCCACAGATCCGCAAAGTGTTGAGCTATTCGGGCTGGTAGGCTGTCGCATAGCAGCTGTGGGTCAGCGTGGTTCTCTTGCGCCATGTCCTGGCAGGCAGCCGCCATCTTAGGAATGAGGTGTGGCGCTATGCTGTCAGTGTGAGCTCCCTTGGGTCTGGAGCTGGGCAAGATGTCTCCCACCGTGTTGGACCGGGATAACCCCCACCGGTCCGGGGGGGGGGGGGGGTGAGGGAGCAGCTGGGTGCAGCAGTCGTTTATGGGCTTTGAGGGCTGGGAGAGCGGCCGTCTCTCTCCAGCTCAACGTGGTGTAGGCCCCAAGCCTCTGTTCGGGCTGTTCGGCGTCTGGAACGCTCGTGTGGGGTATCCCCCGGTACACCGTTGCTTACTGAGCAGGAGTCTGTCGGTGTGGGTCCAAATCGATTAGGTGGCCCGTGCTTGGGTCCCGAATTGTATTGCCAGGCCTAGGAGCTCTTACATAGAACGTCCATTCTGCTCCCCAGCCAGGCTCCGCCCCCCGGCAAATTATATTTTTAACTTTATTTATCAATATTTTTCAATGTGAAATGGCTCATCATAATACAACAATAATAGTTTTTAAAATCAGACTAAAAAGAACTTTGGTTCAGGACTAGTTGAGTCCAGTACCTTAAATCAGCAGATCATTATAAATAATATTATTATACCAAGTTAGTTTCCTTATGAGAAAATGTTTAGACATTTGCAAATATTAACATTTAAAGAATACGATATATGGAATGATACTGAAATCTGCTTTAACTTGGGGGTGGCAGTCACTACGATAGCTGATTTATGTCTGACAGCCATTGCTCACTGAAAGAATGTGAGCTGTACAAACCAGGCATTTCAAGGCAGCCAACAATGGACTCATGAAGGTAACTGAGCTTCAGTGTAAATTACTGGTGGGCATTGAGCAGAGAGGCAAGTCACAGTCACTGGCTGTAAATACTCCTCAAAGACTTCAACCCAGTGCTCTCAGACCACTTTAGATGGTACCCACAGGTCAAAGTGTTCTATTTATCAAGATGCTTCCTCCCCCTCTTCCACTGTATCAGTAGGATGCAATGGTATATTCTACAGTGTTATTGTAAATCCCTGTGTGTTTCTGAGTGTGTAATTGTGGGTATGTGTGCCTGTTTTGAAAGTGTATTTATGTGTGTGAGGTTATATTTGTGTATATCCAGATCAGATGGTGTCATTATTTGTGTGAGTTTGTGGTTAAAGGTATAAAATATATATGTGTATTTGATGATGTAGATGTGAGTGAGTTTGACCTGTGTATTTTTACCATGTAATTGTGTGTGTTTGAGAGTATAACTGAATAAGTGTTTATGATGCAATTTGTAGGTTTTATTGCTGTGGAGCACTTCTTTCTCACTCACACACAATGCATATTGTGCCAATAAAACAAAAAAAATCAAAGGTGAAAATCAGGCAAAAACAAAAGCGTACAAGGTGCTTTCCAAAATTGGGTTAAAAATTAATAGTGTAAACTCTAGAAAATACTCCAAGATACTCTTTAATACAGTGCTATATATGTGGTATACAATATAAAACATGTAATATACTTAAACAGTAAATGTAGAATGATTCTTAAGTATTCTGAGCATATCTAAAATGCAAAATATAAACACAGTGCAGAAAACTCCTTGTGACAAATCCATCTGTATAGACTTATATTGCTGGTTCGTCTGTTTGCCTTGATTTCGTGGATTTCCTGTCCGTATGCCCCTGTTCGTGTGTTTCCCCTAATACCGATTGAAACTACCGAACAAGCGGCCACCCAGGAGAGGAGTGTGCTGCTTGTTAACTCATTGACCACAATTAGAACATTGCGGTTAACCGCAGACACCTCTCCATTCCATTCGTACGGGTGGTCGTCGTTCATATGCCGACCACGAGGCGGCGGCCATTTTGGGACACGAGGAGAATCAGCGGTCTTCGGTGCAAATCCTATGGAACTAAAAACGGATACTTTATCTGCCGAACACCGCTGGAAGCTGCCGCCCGCCTTCTATTTCGTCGAGGCGTACGAACACCGGTCAGTTCGGGAGTTTCTATCCTTCGTATGGACTTTACCCAGGTAGCCGTCCCATGGAGTCATTTGTATACCGAAGGACTTGTGAAAGACTTTGACTCCATGGCGATTGAACTATGTACATCGGATCTGAGCGCTATTCAGTAGGAATATGCACTCAGATCCAGGCTATCTGGGGATACGTTACACGAACCATATGCAATCGGTATTTCTGAATTTATGTATTTTAATGTATTTTTCTTATTATGTTTTAAAATGGTGTTTGTCTCTATCCTGGGAGATAATTAGGTTTCTTCCTAATTATCTCCGGGATAGAGAAGAAGGATTTATGGGTAAAATGGGAAGGGCTTATATTGAAGCCACTGCGATTGGCTACTGTCTAATATATTGTACAGTCTTCCACAAGGTCCCCTAGTGGAGTGTCCACCTTGTGGAGACCCGCATAAATACCGGGCAGGTAGCCCCCATTAAACACATTCCTGTTTGACCTTCAAGACGGAGCTTGGTCTCATTTGTGGAGGGATTTACTATTGGGACAGCGTTTTCGTTTATTTCTAGCTGTGAAAGGATTTCGGATGGATTGATCGGGTGTTGCCGTGTTCGTATGCTCCGTTCGGGAGTTTGGCGATCGGCTGGACTAAAACTGCATTTCTGGAGAAAGGGGATTATCTATTAAACGGCGGCTTCACTCCCCTGGCGGTGAGTAAACATACCCCTTTATATAATGACACCCATTGGTAATCCACTCACACAAACCAGAGCCTTAAGAGCCTGGCTATTAATTAAAGATGAGATTCCACTTATGACCAATACTTTGGTTTGGCAACCCAGAATATGCAACAAAAAGTACTCCAGAATATGTAAAACAGAAAAGCAGGGATAAATCCAATAACGTAATACATCAAACACTTTATTTCTAAACTCAATGAAAAACTCTTACATTTAGTGATCTCCAACAAGGGAAAGTCACCAACAGCACTCGAGCCATAAAGGGCTCTGAATAGTGCACAGCGTAATTGCTTCTCCCTCATTCTACACCAAGGATAGCAGCTTCCGCATTCCTTTTTCATGCCGCCCAGTGATGCAACTCATCCCATGATGCCTTCGCCTTCAAATCATGTGGGCTTCCTCCAGTGACATGTTGCTGCATCCTTCCCATTAAAGTGCCCTTACACATGCCCTTACATGCTTTTCATTGGTTGCCAAATTATTTAGTCCTCATTGACAGTACACTGATCAATAACAATATTAAAACCACCTTCCTAATATCATGTAGTTCTCCCTCGTCCTGCCAAAACAGCTCTGATGTGCTGAGGCATGAACTCCACAAGACCTCTGTACATGTCCTGTGGTATATGGCACCAATACACTAGCAGCAGATCCTTTAAGTCATGGGTCTTGTTAGGTGGGTCCTCCATATATCAGATTTGTTGTTCCAGCATATTCTACAGTTTATCAATCAGATTAAGTCAAAACAACACCATGAACTCCTTCCTAAACAATTTTGCAGTGTGCAAGGGTGCATTATCCTGCTGAAAGAGGCCACTGGCATCAGGGAACACCATTGCCAAGAAGGAGTTTATGTGGTCTGCAGCAATCTCTAGGTATATGGTACGTGTCTAAGTAATATATACATGAATGCCAGGACCCAAGGTTTCCCAGTAAAACATCTCCCAGAACACAATACTGCCTCCGCCGCCCTGCCTTCTTCCCAAATTAGGATGCACTGTGTCTTCTGACACCTTCCTGACACAGCATTAATTTTTTCAGCAATTTGAGCTACAGTAGATCTTCTGAGTGATTGGCCAGATGGCCTAGCCTTGGCCCCTACATGCATCATTGAGCCTTGGGTGCCCATGACCCTGATGCCAGTTCACCGGTCCTCCTTCTTTACTCCACTTTTGGTAGGCACTAACCACTGCATACCGGGAATGCCGCACAAGATTTGCTGTTTTGAAGATGCTCTGACCCAATCCTCTTGTCACTTAGATCTTTTCACTTGCCATTGCCATTGTTTACTTGCTGCCTAATATATGCCACCCCTTTACAGGTGCAATTGTAGTAATGTAATCAATGTTATGCACTTCACCTGTCCGTGGCTGATCAGTGTATAACAGCTGTCAATCTACTGCGGCTGTACATGAGGTTGCATCAGTAATATAATATGAACTCATCTGCCTTTCAGCTTTTTAAAATGAGCTAATATCGACTAAGCAAGAGGAAAGAAGTTTTCTTAACAGCACATTTGAAATAGAGAACTATTTACTGTTCCTGTACATCAACTCATAATCAGTCTATAAAAGGTGACAACATCAATAAAACACTAAGGAAATGGAAGTTCTCTATGGAAACCGTCAATATTAATGAAGCTAGAGATCCCAAAACTGCATATTAAAAGAATTCAGTAAAATTCATTGGAGGAAAAATAAAAAAGGAAAATTCAATACATAAAATGAATCACCTAAAAAAATAGCAATGTTCAAATTGTGTATTAAGTCCATCTGGAATAGAGTGCCTTGAAATTCCACCTCATCTCTATTTTGCTAAGTGCTTTTGTATGGTTACCTCCTCTCTAGTTACTCACCACCATTTGGATTGCTCCAAATTTCAATAAGCTGCCATCAGTAGATGAGTTGTGAAATGTTCTAAAACAGAATGGTCAATTTCCTAATTGCTAATATTTCTAACAACTCCCCTATTCTTGTTGCAACTATTCTTTTTGTTCTTCCATCGTACTGGAATCCACAAAGGCATTCCAAGTAGTAAATTTAATTTATGCTTGTACATATGATGAAATCCTTTAGTTTAAACACTTATCACTGTATGAGATTATTTTCACACCTTATTTGTAGCATTAAGATACCTAATTATGTAAAAATATTACATAAATATATATGTAGAATTAATATATGTATGTATATATATATATATATATATATATATATACGTATGTACGTGTATATATATGTATATATATATCATTTTTTTAAAATATTTTTATTTATATATAGGTATATACACTGCGTGCAGAATTATTAGGCAAATGAGTATTTTGACCACATCATCCTCTTTATGCATGTTGTCTTACTCCAAGCTGTATAGGCTCGAAAGCCTACTACCAATTAAGCATATTAGGTGATGTGCATCTCTGTAATGAGAAGGGGTGTGGTCTAATGACATCAACACCCTATATCAGGTGTGCATAATTATTAGGCAACTTCCTTTCCTTTGGCAAAATGGGTCAAAAGAAGGACTTGACAGGCTCAGAAAAGTCAAAAATAGTGAGATATCTTGCAGAGGGATGCAGCACTCTTAAAATTGCAAAGCTTCTGAAGCGTGATCATCGAACAATCAAGCGTTTCATTCAAAATAGTCAACAGGGTCGCAAGAAGCGTGTGGAGAAACCAAGGCGCAAAATAACTGCCCATGAACTGAGAAAAGTCAAGCGTGCAGCTGCCAAGATGCCACTTGCCACCAGTTTGGCCATATTTCAGAGCTGCAACATCACTGGAGTGCCCGAAAGCACAAGGTGTGCAATACTCAGAGACATGGCCAAGGTAAGAAAGGCTGAAAGACGACCACCACTGAACAAGACACACAAGCTGAAACGTCAAGACTGGGCCAAGAAATATCTCAAGACTGATTTTTCTAAGGTTTTATGGACTGATGAAATGAGAGTGAGTCTTGATGGGCCAGATGGATGGATTGGTAAAGGGCAGAGAGCTCCAGTCCGACTCAGACGCCAGCAAGGTGGAGGTGGAGTACTGGTTTGGGCTGGTATCATCAAAGATGAGCTTGTGGGGCCTTTTCGGGTTGAGGATGGAGTCAAGCTCAACTCCCAGTTTCTGGAAGACACCTTCTTCAAGCAGTGGTACAGGAAGAAGTTTGCATCCTTCAAGAAAAACATGATTTTCATGCAGGACAATGCTCCATCACACGCGTCCAAGTACTCCACAGCGTGGCTGGCAAGAAAGGGTATAAAAGAAGAAAATCTAATGACATGTCCTCCTTGTTCACCTGATCTGAACCCCATTGAGAACCTGTGGTCCATCATCAAATGTGAGATTTACAAGGAGGGAAAACAGTACACCTCTCTGAACAGTGTCTGGGAGGCTGTGGTTGCTGCTGCACGCAATGTTGATGGTGAACAGATCAAAACACTGACATAATCCATGGATGGCAGGCTTTTGAGTGTCCTTGCAAAGAAAGGTGGCTATATTGGTCACTGATTTGTTTTTGTTATGTTTTTGAATGTCAGAAATGTATATTTGTGAATGTTGAGATGTTATATTGGTTTCACTGGTAAAAATAAATAATTGAAATGGGTATATATTTGTTTTTTGTTAAGTTGCCTAATAATTATGCACAGTAATAGTCACCTGCACACACAGATATCCCCCTAAAATAGCTATAACTAAAAACAAACTAAAAACTACTTCCAAAAATATTCAGCTTTGATATTAATGAGTTTTTTGGGTTCATTGAGAACATGGTTGTTGTTCAATAATAAAATTAATCCTCAAAAATACAACTTGCCTAATAATTCTGCACTCCCTGTATATATATATATATATATATATATATATATATATATATATAGTGATATATACGTATATATTTATGTATATAGATATATATTATTTAGTTTTACGTTTATTTTGATATAAATATATATATATTAATATCACAATACAGTAAGAACGAAATAACACACATCTATATAGTTTTTATTTATTTTTAATTATTTATTTTATTTTATTTTTTTAACGTGTTTAGATTTTTTTTATATTATATTATATATATATATTTAATCAGTATACGTGTAATTTGATATTAATATATATATATATATATATATATATTTATATATATATATATGAAAATTAAAAAAATACAGAAAAATACAGAAAAACAAACTTGACCATAGTGTACCAAAACACTTCAACTCATGTCCCCTATTTTGCTGGAATACCTTCCAAACCTTTGGAATTGATTCGGTCCAACTGGGCTGGAGGGGAGGAGATAAAATGCAGGAGTTGGTCAGAAAGGAAGCTCTATGGATCTTCAACCTTAAAACTTTACATTTAGGACTTAATCAAGAAATTGATTTACAAGGTCTCATCTGAAAGTGTTGTTTTCTTTATGTATTCTCTTTATGTTATTCTTTATAATTATGCATACATTTTCCCTTTAAAAAAATAAATAAAATAATTTTCATATACATGATTATATTTAATATTGGTAGTGATCTGTTTTACATGATTATGAATGTTACAGCTACGATTGTATTCTTTCAATGGATGTTTGTATATATTGTTCAGTGTGATGCATCGGAGTATGATACACATGCACATCGATATATTTCTATATATGCCAGACTATTCCACCAATACTTGGAGTAATATAGCATAGAATCTATATTCATATTCCATATGATTTTTATATGAGTATACTTATTTTTTATTTTTTATTTTTTATTTGGATATACTTTATTCTCTATATTTTTATATGTTTATTATATGGTTTATTATGTGGAAGGTGGAAGGTGAAACTGTCACAACGTCTAAGCGCAGTACATAGAGTATAATTAGCTGTGATAAGCTTGGACAAGAATAAACATATTACTGGGCATTAGAGTAGCCAAACTTAACATATAATAAAGAGCAAACATAGTCAAATGCAAGTCTAGGCCAGGATAACAGAAAGAGAGTGCAAATGAGCACTAGCTGACGTAAGGTACATGGTAAATCAATCAGACAGGTAAACAGGACAGGAAAGGGTTACAGAACAATCTACCTCTCTACTCCTACTCTTACCTTTTGTGTCACTTTATCCCACTCCCTTTAGCATGTAACCTATAGATACATAACAGGCATGGCAGGCCCAGATCAACAACACAACATTAATGTACTGGCAAATAAGAAAGGGTGAGGCTCAACTAAATAGGGAGAAGTTAATCACAAAGTAAGACTAGCTGGGAACAGAAAGAGATCTCAGTATGGGTGCAGAAGCCTGGAATAGCACCACAGACAGGTAGTGACACTGTGAGGTACTGCACCAGACCATAAACTGAATTGTGACAGATGAATTATGATTTCTTTAAGTTAACAATCGGAGTACCTTTCACACTTGTTGGAAATGCCAATACATTCTTTTTGACTAGTAAATCCAATTGATTCATGAATATCCTCTTTTTTAGACACATTCGGAGGCCAGGGGGCCATGCCCCATTTTTATGTAGCTTGGGTAGAATATACAGATTAGGATTTCTAGGATGATCCTCAAATTAGTAATCGTAAAAATGCTTCTTAACAATACCATATTTCAAGGCTGCTGACAATGTGAACAAAATCAAAGACTGAAACACTGCAGTCGGGTCAGAAGTTCTGAGTTCATAAGTTGTGCAGTCAGATAATTGTCTATATGCAAAAAGGAAGCTGCTCTCTTGCATATAGAGACCAGGTGATCTAAAACCAAGGACTGACAAACCCTTACTTAAACTTACAGCTTGACAAAGGCCCCTGTGTGGGCTGAAACATAGCAATTCATGTGCACTTCCAATACATCTGCTTAATGTGATGTCTGGAGTGCCTGGACCATTCCTTTTTTTCCTTGACTGAGTCAGTTAATTGTCTGTGAATTTTGGACCTATAGTAAGAATAGTCCATATTGACAATTCCACCACCCTTACCCACTAAGCAGGTTTTGATGGAGATGACAGAAAACAGATCCAATGATCCTTGTCTTTCACTGCAGGAAATGTTAGTGTGTGGGCTCATTTGACTTTTGCTCAGGGTCAGGCTATCCTGGCAGACAATGGTGGATGAATTTTGGCCTATTTTAAAATAGGTTAAAAATTCACAATTATCTTGCTGCACAACTTATGAACTCATGCATTCTGAACTGACTGCAAAGTTTCAGTCTTTGATTTTGCAAATATTATCATCAGCAAGCTGCATGAAAATAACCCCGGGTTACCTGGTTGTGTCTGCTAAAGGCCTTCTTGAACTAATTGGGACTTGGTTAAATTCACTTTTTGAAAAGTTTGTATTGGCACTTCCATCATGTGTGAAAAATGCTTCAGCTGTCATTGCCAAACTTCAAGAAATCACAATTCCACCCACTGGGGTGATCTTTCAAACAATAGATGTTACTAGTCTTTTCACCATCATACCAGCTAATGAAGGTACTTCTGCTTTGCGATGTACCATTCAGACATTTTCATGGTGTTGATAGGCAATGTGGACTCTTTCAGTAACATGATTAGGTAAAAACTTGCCCTGAACAACTTATACACAGTTTGTTTTTCTTTAAAATACAGCTCCACCTAGATTACGTTTTTGGATCTCTGTATTATCATCAGTGGTGATAAAATTAGGCTTCTCTCTTTACAAATCTGACAGATCGCAATACTAAATTCAGAGACAATGATAATACATAAGGAGCAAAAAGGTTGCATATGAAAAATAAAAGTCAATAAAAAATTACATAATGGGGTCCAAGAAGCTCTTCCAAGTCTGTTCCAAATCGTAAAGCAAAAGAGGATGTTAGAGCAAGGGAAATCCAGGTCAGCAGGAAGACATTAGTTCATAATAGGTAATAAGTAAGAGACATGAACATAATCGAGTATAAGAATTCTGAGGTTAAATTGTCAAATTCCAAATAGAAAGATAGAACTCTAGTCGGGAGGCAAAAGGGGGAAAATAGAGTAGTTGGAACAGTAATAAGTGTGAGACACAAAAATTGTGAAGAGTTCACAGCATATTGGCCGTAAATAGGTAAGCATGCAATAGGATCTATGTCTTCGTTCTAACTCCTAAAACATTGACATCTCATATCATTCGAACATTATGACCATGAGGTACTAACAGGCTCTGGACACGCCTTGAATAAAATAAAATTAAAAAATAAATAAATATATTTTATGTGTGTTTGAGGTTTTTGGCCAGGCTTTTAACTTACCGTATATACTCGAGTATAAGCTGACCCGAATATAAGCCGAGGCCCCTAATTTTACCCCAAAAAACTGGGAAAACTTATTGACTCGAGTATAAGACTAGGGTGGGAAATGCAGCAGCTACTGGTAAATTTCTAAATAAAATTAGATCCTAAAAAAAATATATTAATTGAATATTTATTTACAGTGTGTGTATAATGAATGCAGTGTCTGTATAATGAATGCAGTGTGTGTATAATGAATGCAGTGTGTGTGTATGAATGCAGCGTGTGTGTATGAGTGCAGCGTGTGTGTATGAGTGCAGCGTGTGTGTATGAGTGCAGCGTGTGTGTATGAGTGCAGCGTGTGTGTGTGTATATGAGTGCAGTGTGTGTGTGTGTATATGAGTGCAGTGTGTGTGTGTATATGAGTGCAGTGTGTGTGTGTGTATATGAGTGTAGTGTGTGTGTGTGTGTATATGAGTGCAGTGTGTGTGTGTGTGTGTGTATATGAGTGTAGTGTGTGTGTGTATATGAGTGCAGTGTGTGTGTGTGTATATGAGTGCAGTGTGTGTGTGTATATGAGTGCAGTGTGTGTGTGTGTGTGTATATGAGTGCAGTGTGTGTGTGTGTATATGAGTGCAGTGTGTGTGTGTGTGTGTATATGAGTGCAGTGTGTGTGTGTGTATATGAGTGCAGTGTGTGTATATGTGTGCAGTGTGTGTGTATGTGTGCAGTGTGTGTGTATGTGTATGAGTGCAGTGTGTGTGTATGTGTGCAGTGTGTGTGTGTGTGTGTGTGTGTGTTGCAGTGGTGGGGGGTGGGCAATTTTATTATTTTATTTATTATTATTTTTTATTATTTTAATATATTTTTTTCTTATTATTTTTTATTTAATTATTATTTTTATTTTCGTCCCCCCTCCCTGCTTGATACATGGCAGGGAGGGGGGCTCTCCTTCCCTGGTGGTCCAGCATTGGTAGTTCAGTGGGGGGGGGGGAGGGGGCTGGCAGAGATCTTACTTGCCCGTCCTGCAGCTCCTGTCAGCTCTCTCCTCCTCCGCGCCGTCCGGTCAGCTCTTCTGTCAGCTCACACTGTAAGTCTCGCGAGAGCCACTTACAGTGGGAGCTGACCGAGGTGCTGAACGGACGGCGCAGAGGAGAAGGGAGCTGACAGGAGCTGCAGGACGGGTAAGTAAGATCTCTGCCAGTCCCCTCTCCCTCAGTCTGTATTATGGCAATGCAAATTGCCATAATACAGACTATTGACTCGAGTATAAGCCGAGTTCCGTTTTTTCAGCACAAAAAATGTGCTGAAAAACTCGGCTTATACTCGAGTATATACGGTAAGTCTTATTGACGTGTATGGACTTTTTTTGTGAAAACTTGTATTGGCAGTGTTTTTTTCCCTTCAGGCCAGAATTCCAATAAATTCCAGAATTCCAATAAAGGAACATGCAGAAAGTAAAACATTTTTGACATTGTGTTCCTTGTGAAAAAAAAAAAAGGAAGATGTGCTGTGAAGTAACCCATCTCCACTACTTGATGATACTTTTCACACTATAACTTAATATATAACGTCATGATATTAAATGTATGCTTACTAATGCAAGGAGCCTTAATAACAAAATGGGGGAACTAGAGGCATTAGCATACACTAAGCAATATGATATAATAGGCATAACTGAAACATGGTGGGATGAGACACATGACTGGGCAGTTAACTTAAATGGGTACATGTTATTTAGGAAGGATATGAAAAACAAGAAGGTGGTGGTGTATGTTTGTATGTCAACCATGATTTAAAGCCAAATCTTAAGCAAGTGGAATGTGATGAGGTAAATATCTGCTTGGGGGAAAAGAAGGGAAACCAACTATTGGTTGGGATATGTTATAAACCACCTAATGTTAATATTGACGAGGAACAAAAGCTGTTTGAGCAAATTGAGAAAGCTGCAAATCTGGGTAACACTTTAATTATTGGAGATTTTAATTACCCGGACATAAATTGGGACAGAGGGACTAGTAGCTCAGCAAAGGGAATTAGGTTTTGAAACTTGTTAAATGACACCTTCATGTCACAACTTGTACAAGCACCAACTAGAATGGACGCTTGTCTGGACCTGGTTTTAACAAAAAATGTTGATCTTTTGACCAACATTCAAGTAGGTGAGCACGTGGGAAATAGTGATCACAATATAGTGTCCTTTGAAATAAACTCAAAAAACAAAAGCACACGGGGTATACTGAAACATATAATTTTAAAAAGCCCAATTTCAATAAGTTAAGGGTAGCTTTACAATATATTGACTGGCATAAACTCTTTAGTGAAAAGAACACTGAGGATAACAAATATTAGAAAGGTACTTTTCTCAGTATGTACCCAGGGCCGGCCTTAGGCCATTAGGCGCCCTGTGCGAAAAGTCTTCACGGCGCCCCCCCAACAAGTTGCCTTATATATAAAGTCACACACACAGGCAAAGGCAGACAATCAAAAACAAACAGTTACAAGCAGACAGACCTGCTCAGTTACAGGCAGACAGTCACACACAGTTACAGGCAGACAGTCACAGAGCCAAACACACAGTTACAGGCAGACAGTCACACACACAGTCACAAACAAACAGTCATGCATACTCCTTTACAAGCAGATAGTCATAAACACTCGGTTACAGGCATGCAGACACTCACGCTGATAGGCACACACAATGGCACAGCTACAGCGACACACACAATTGGAGTCACACACAGGCAGACAGCCACACATATACAGTCACACACACAGGCAAACCATCACACACAAGCAGACAGACAGTCACACACACACACACAGACAGTCATGCAGTCAGGCAGACCGTCACAGACACACACAGGCAGACAGTCACACACACACACAGGCAGACAGTCACACACAGGCAGTCAGACAGACAGTCACACAGGCAGGCAGACACACACAGGCAGGCAGTCACACACGCACAGGCAGACAACACAGGCAGTCACACACAGGCAGACAGTCACACACACACACACACACACAGGCAAACAGTCACACACAGGCAGTCGCACACAAGTAGGCAGTCAGACAGTCTCACACACATACACACACAGGCAGTCACACACAAGCAGGCAGTCAGACAGTCACACACACACACACACACACAGTCACACACAGACAGTCACACACACACAGGCAGGAAGACACAAAGACACACAGTCACACAAACAGGCAATCGCACACACACACACACACACACAGACTTACCTTTTTACATTATGGATGAAGGGAGAGTGGAAGCAGTTAGATGTTGGGGAAGCAGGGACTCCTTCCTGCTTCCCTCTTCCTCTGCAGCAGTTACCAGGGACTTCAGGTAGGTATAAGCCTCGCGCCCGTCTCGTGATAAGCCCCGCCGCCTCGATTTTTCTTTTCATTTATTTTTTTGCTCACCTGTCACCCGGCCATGTGCGAACTGTGACGGCCACAGGGCGCACACCCCTAAAGCCGGCCCTGTATGTACCATTGGGTAATAAATATAAAAGAAACAAATTAAAACCAATGTGGCTTAGTAGAGAAGTAAAACAAGAGATTAAAAAAAAGAAAAGGACATTTAAAGCATTTAAATCAGACAAATCAGATGCATCTTATAAAAGATATAAGGAAGCAAATAAAGCGTGCGAAAAGGCAATTCGATTTGCTAAACTTCAAAATGAAAAAATGATAGCTAAAGAGAGCAAAAGTTTTTAAGTACATAAATTCTAAAAAAAACAAAAATGAAAGTATAGGTACACTAAAAACTGAACCGGGGGTGTTAGTTAATGAAGACCAGGAAAAGGCAGGAATTTTAAATAACTTAATAATTTCTCCTCCGTATATATTAAGGAAGAACCCATGGCAATAGATGTGCAAATGATTGCCACTAAAAACTTGCAGAATAATTGAAATTGGTTAACTCAAGACAAGGTGCTGCAGCAACTAAAGAAAGTTAATATAAACAAAGCTCCAGGGCCTGACGGTATCCATCCACGAGTACTTAAGGAACTAAGTGTAGAATTAAGTGAACCTCTGTTTTTAATCTTTCAAGATTCTTTTCTTTCAGGAAGTGTTCCGGAGGATTGGAGGAAGGCAGATGTGGTTCCTATTTTCAAAAAGGGTTCAAAATCCTTGCCTGGAAATGATAGATCTGTGAGCTTAACTTATGTGGCTGGGAAAATATATATATATTTTTTTAATTCTTTATTTTGGTTCACGCTACATGGAGAATGTACATTTTATCTCGATAAAGACAATATCAACATTTAGCAATAACCCTTAGAGTCGCCTATCATCAAAGCGTCATGAACATGCAGCGTGAGTGTTTTGTATGGAAGAAAGGTTGGCATTACATACATGTTGCGAAAATAATATACAAGAAACTATAAAAAGTTAGGTAGTAGGTAAATCCAGAGTAACTTAGTGAGCTAGGTAGGTCTGCCATTGCAATCTTGTGTATAGTCATCTGGTTAGGTGTCACTGGGTCCTCATGTCGTGTTTTGGCATCTTAAGGTTTTGTGCGGTCGTATCATAGTTGGTAGTCAGTGTGGGCATGATGTGCTATTTGCTGGCGGCTTACTGTAAGTCGGTTACTGAGCAGGTATGCCGTGTATGTGTCTGGGGTGGCGAATTAGTCTAGGCTGGGAGAGATTGTCCGGCCGTTCTCCGGAATAATATATATTGTGCTGCGTGGGTTGTGTGTGGGTGTGGTGTTACAGCACTCCTTGTTTGGGCATCGTAGTGACCCGCCGTGGATGATGTGGGATGTGTTGTCAAGGTAAGGGACATCTGCGGCTGGGGTATAGCTGGTCTGAAGTAACCAGGGGAAGTGCATTGGGTAATAGACTGTGGTCCCGTTGCTAGCTATGTGAGTCAGGTTTATTGGGGTTGTCTCTTAGAGGCGTTGGCGTCTAGCTACCTTTGTGTCCCCCCTGCTGGCCAGAGTAAGATATTTGGTGTTTGGGCAGCTAGGGTTTATTTATCCTGTTAGGGTCAGCGTCAGTAGGGTGATGTGTGGAATGTTGCTAGTTTTCTGCAATTAGGTCAGTGGGTGGGTAGTGCCCTCGTCTGGGGTAATAAGTCTGTCTGGGTAGTGGTGTGGTTGTCGGCCTAAGCCTGGTACTGGGCTGTGGGCTCTGTGGGGTATGCTCTTTGGAGGTTGTCACTTTGTTACAGCCATATGTGTCTCTCCCCCCCGTTGTCCAGGGCCGGAAGCATGCTTGCAAAAAAAAAAAAAAAACGGTAAAACGATAAACAGTTGCATTGTAATAAGACTTTTAAGGCCTAGATGGGGTGCCTCTATGGCTAAATAGTCTCGTTTGTAGGCATACATTACTCATAGCAGATAATTAAGCCTGAGATGGGAACTGCGGCTGCACGAGTCCCATTAAATCAGATTATCAGAGTCCATAATTCCCCCACAGTCCATGCAGTAGCTTGTTGGTGTGCAGGGCTACACATGTGTTATCGTGGGCTGTTCGACTCTTGGGTATACCAGTCCATGGAGGGTCTCGGGCTCTGTCTCGGGCCAGCTCTCCCGGTCCCAGGGACCTGTCATTCTCTGCCTTAGTTGTTCTTCGCGCATGCGGTGTCGTGTGAGGTAGCTGCAGCTCGTTGAGGAGTTTCTTTGGATCTTCTCCCGCGGACAGGATCAGCACCGACTCGCCGTGGGGTACTACCAAGGTTCCAGAGGCTCCCCATTTGTATTTGATGCTGTGGTCTCGCAGTATCCTGGTAACCGGTTGGAACCGTCTCCGCTCTGCTAACACTGCAAATGGTAGGTCTTCAAAGATTTTTATTTGGCAGTTTTCCACCATCACTGAGGTCAGGTGTCTGGAGCGGGTTAGGATAGTCGTCTTGACCGCGATGTCCCATGTCACCACAATGGTGACATGGGGCATCCGCAAGGGCAGTGGGGGCCTTCTGAACCCTGAATGCCGATATCAGTGGCGGTGCTCCGTTGTCTCCCCATACCCCCAGAGCCCCGGCCACCTTGGTGGCAAAGTCCATCAGGGCTTCTGGGGTCACAGTCTCTGGCACCCCCCGCAGCCACACGTTTCTCTTGCGGTGCCTGGTCTCTAGTGTTGTGACCGTTCTAGTCAGGCTCTGGATCTGCAGGGACATGGTTTGTATCTGGGCTTGGGTCTCTGTTAGCCGGTTGTCTCGCTCCCCCTCTCGGGTTTCCACTTCTCCGATGCGGTGAGTCAGGGCACCGACCTCTGCCTGCACTCCCGCGAGGTCAGCTTTCCACACTGCTCGGAGGTCCAGTAGCAGCCGTTTAATGTCCCCTTTGGTGGCTGGGGATGTGTCGGCATCAGAGTCTACCCTGTGGTTTTCCGCCCGTGAGGTCACCGATCTTTCGTCCCCTTCGGATTCCTCTGATGTGCTGGAGCCTCGTGGTCTGCTGGGGGCCATCTTGGATTGGGCCTGCGGCTGCGGCCCATCAAAGGACCTGCGGATGTCGGGCTGGTAAAGGTCCTCCGAGTGGGCTAATTTTCGATTTTTGCGTCCCATCTCGTTTATGGAGGTAGTGAGTGTAAGCTGTCTCCTTTTTGGGCCGTTTTCTTGGGTTTTTGGCCTATGTATATTGTCTAGGTAGCAGGAGCTCTGCTTAAACGCGCCTGGTCGGTTGCTCCGCTGGCCACGCCTCCGGCTGGGAAAATATTTGAAAGGTTATTACTAAGAAGATTTCTTCTAAGGCAAAGGAATTTTTTTTTACTGTAAGAACAATAAGGATGTGGAATTCTCTGCCTGAAGAAGTGGTTTTATCAGAGTCCATACAGATGTTCAAACAGCTACTAGATGCATACTTGCAAAAACAGAATATTCAAGGATATAATCTTTCAATGTAGGGTAATAACTGCTTGATCCAAGGATAAATCTGACTGCCATTCTGGGGTCAAGAAGGATTTTTTTTTCCTAGCTTGTTCCAAAATTGGAAGTGCTTCAAACTGTGTTTTTATGTAACTATGTAACTATATTCAAATTTGTATATTTCTTTCTACATCTGTACAGTTCCTCATGCATATTTCTGCAGCATGCAACCAAGAAAACATCCAGTAAATGATTATTTTATAAGTTTGCTGTCTCAAACTCTTGTTTATTAATAAAGGCTAATTATTGATTGTTGGTATTTAGGTAAGACAAACTTGAGTGTCCACAATGACCACCCAGGTGTGATTTGAGATGAATGCAGGGGGAATCTTAGATTTATAGGGTTGGCAGACTGGCCACCTATCTATATTTATTATGAATATTAGCTATAGGGACAAAGGATTGGGCATCCTCTGGCCCTTGTTATAAACACTATATTTACACCTGAGTATTATACCAAAGTGGACTTTTATGATATCGCACTTTAAATACATAGACATTAATAAGTAGTTGGTTCCCCCTTTGCAGCTATAACAGCTTCTACTCTTCTGTGAAGGCTTTCCATGAGATTTTGCAGTGTTTCTGTGGGAATATTAGCTGATTGATCCAATAGAGCATTTGTGATGTCAGGCACTGATGTTGGGTAAGAAGGCTCGCACCATTCCAGTTCATCCCAATGAACAATGGGGTTGAGGTCAAGGATCTCTGTGGGCCAGTCAAAATTCTTCTACAACAAACTCATCCAACCATGTGTTTTGTGCACTGAAACATAGTCATGCTGGAATAGAAAAGAGCCTTCCCCAAACTGTTCCTACAAAGTTGAAAGAATAGTATTGTCCAAAATGTCTTGGTCTGCTGAAGCATTAAGATTTCCCTTCATTGGAAGTAAGTGGCCTAGCCCAACCCATGGCAAAACAGCCACATGCCATTATCTCTACAACACCAAACTTTATGGTTGGCACAATGCAGTCAGCAGGTAACGTTCTCCTTACATCTGCCAAACTTAGGCTTGCCCATCAGATTGCCACACAAAGAAGCATGTTTATTCACTCCACAGAATACATTTCCACTGCTGCAGAGTCCAGTGGTGATGTGCTTTACACCACTCAATCCAATGCTTGGCATTGTACTTGATAATGTAAGGGCTTGCTTGCAGCTGCTCGACCATGGTAACCTATTCCATAAAGCTCCACACCACACAGTTTGCATGCTGATATTAATGCCAGTGGTCTTGATGAATTTTAAAGGGATAGCATCCATGGATGTGAACAACCATGTATATTTTAACACTGTAATTTCATTTTTATTCCCACATAAGAGATTACTGAATCTCATTGCTCCCTACTGAAGTTCCTCTGATCACATGCTGAGGTATCACTGATTTTTTTGTTTGTGTGTTTTAAGTATGATGTATTTTTACCTGAAAACAGCAACAAAGTGTTGCTGGTTGCAACTATACTTAATCATGTATACCATTTTTTTCCAGAGATATTGCAGATTCTACTCTTTTGCAGGAAAAATATTTTGAATGACTAAGCTGAGTTACATTTAGAAGTCAGGTTGTGAGCTGTCAAAGTAACGTTCCCGGATCTATTAAGTGACTTCTGAGTATAACTAATTTTAGCAACTACAGTGGTTTCACTGTCAACTAGTAGGTTGAGTTGTTTGCGTTGATAGAAATATATAAATATAAAAGTAGGTAATAATGCAGAGTAATCTAATGTAACATCTGCTAAGGTCATAAAGGTCCAAAGTAACCGTTCTAACATTTTTTCTCTTCTTCATAAAAACCAGGTGGAAAATATAATCATTTTTCACATATCTCACTTTTTTTAGGAGCCTGAAAACCTCTACATATAATAAAAAATAGAACAGAATAAAAAAGAGAATTCCAATATTTATGACAGTGCTTTGAATACAGATTCAGAGTTATGAAACTGTTCAAATTACTTTGAGGATAAATTAAGTCAAAGTTTGCAGATACAAACCAAGAGGTACAATATGAATGATTAAATAGATAGCACATTAAAAAAAACAAAAATGCAGTCTTGAACTTTTAAAGGTTAACTCATGATATAGGTAGCAATACAAATTATAATTAAAATTAAAATGTTTATTTTTCAAAGTCAAAAAAGATTACGGTCCAGTTTTCATGATGTTTCATGGTTGATTGCCAGGTTTGGAAGAAATCTTAAAGTGGAAAATTGCCCAATGTGCTGTAATAGTCATGCTAAGCATGTACTAATCTGCCCATTTCACAGCTGCGGGCATTTGTCTATTCACTGGTGTTTTGTTGATCCTGTCTTTGTAGGCATGAAATCACTATGTCAGAAGAAGGTAAGAGAATAGAGGAGGTCAAACTTGTTAAATTGTTAAAAATTCTCTGACTAGGTGAGTATATGAAGAAAATCTGGAATCATCTTTTTTGCAAAGTCTATTTACTATACTGAAGACAGTGACATTGCTTTATGACGTGCACATTAAGGGTTCTTCATTGCATATTATCATGCCTATATAGTTTTTCATGGCTGTATTTTTACACATTATTTCTACATGCTATCACAAAATATTTTTAAAGGTTATTATACCAGAACTTGCTAAAAGAACAGCCGTCTATATATATATATATATAATCCCAAAGAATGAGAGCACTCACTGGCTTTAGAAAAAAGTGTTATCAATATTAAGCAAGCAAATCAAAGTTTCGACCGTCAAGCGGTCTTCATCAAGATGCCAAAACAATGCAAAAACAAACAATATATAGCATATCTTAGGTTAAACTTACCCAATCACCAAATGAACCCCAATGATCCGACATGCCCCTGTGACAAGCGCCGAGAATCGCGTCCTTGCGTACGTGCGTGATGACGTGATGTCATGTGATCGCAACACTATCTGTTGCCTAGTAACAGCAAAACACTGTGAAATGTTTAAACAAAAAAATGTGGCATGACTAACACATGCCTAAAAGACACTCAAGATTTTTTAAACAAAATAAAAAATTGCAAGATATTGGATTCTCAGTATATTTTTGTCCACAGCAGATGTCAAAAATCTCTATACCGTTATTCCACACACGATGGGTATAGAAGCAATGTGCGCTTTACTGACACAATCAGAAATTTACGAAGGACCTCCGATTGAATTCTTACTCGAAGGTTTACCTTTAACGCTGTCCAACAATTATTTTCGTTTTGATTGTTTTTTTTATATTCAGGAGACCGGTACAGCAATGGGATCAGCAATAGCGCCAACATATGCCAACAGTTTTATGTTTGCATATGAAAACACGCATATACTATCTAAATATAAGGAGAAATTTATACAATATCATAGATTTGTGGATGACATTTTCCCTTTTGTGGAAAGGCACGACAGCAGAGCTGGAAACTATGATTGATGAACTAAATAATCTTGATTCATCTATCAAATTAAGTCTCACATATGACACTGAGAAGATTCAGTTTTTGGATGTCGAAGTGTACCGGAAGGATTAAAGTATAGCACATCGGTTGTACAGACCGTGGAAAAACAGACAAGCCTGTGGCGAAACACTTTCTTGAATTTCAACATCGCTTACCAACCCTCAAATTTATTGTGATTGATCATATTCCACCATTGGTCAGAGGCGGTGACAGATCAAAGACTTTATTACAAAGAGAGACTTTTTGGATCCACTATTTAGATACAGTACAATCGAAGGGATTGAACAAATACAACTCTTTCAGTTGTTTTTTGAATACTCGTTAGGATAATGTTGCACCTAATACCCGTTTTAAAAACAGTAATCAAGTTCTGTTTCCAATATCTTTATAATATGTTCTGTAACAAATTAGTTTTTTTATTGAGACAGATTAGAATAATTTGTTTTTCGATATAAGGTTTGGCATGATAATGGTTGTGGTCAGTAGTAGCAATTTTAGACCCATAATGGAGGTCGGCTTTTTTCACCCCCTTTCTTTAGATAATTTCTTTTCACTTTAGCTGTATTCTTTATGGTTTGCACATTTTTTTTTTTTTTTACAGTGTTTCACATATCTTTTGTCATTTCCTACAAAAGATATGACCTGATATTCACATTCATACTTTGCACTCATTTTACATTTACAACATTATCTGATTCATAGTATATACATTTTTTACAGTCACATTTAGTACATTATCACTTATTTTGTCACATAGGTCACGATATACAGTTTTCATACATTATATAGCCACCTCTTTCTATCTTAGTTTCATTGATTATATTACATACTCAGATTTAGACAATAATACCAACTTTGATGTTTTTTAACAGATCTCCTCCATGCATGATTTTAATCACTTTCCGATTCACATTTCACAGTGTTTTGCCGTTACTAGGCAACAGATAGAGTTGTGATCACATGACATCACGTCACCGTGTTTTGCCGTTACTAGGCAACAGATAGAGTTGCGATCACATGACATCATGTCATCACGCAAGTACGCAAGGACGCGATTCTCGGCGCTTGTCACAGGGGCATGTCGGATCATTGGGGTTCACTTGGTGATAGGGTAAGTTTAACCTAAGATATGCTATATATTGTTTGTTTTTGCATTGTTTTGGCATCTTGATAAAGACTGCTTGACGGTCGAAACGTTGATTTGTTTGCTTAATATTTAATACACTGTTTTCTAAAGCCAGTGAGTGCTCTCATTCTTTAGGATTCTATATATGCACCGAGAAGCACCTTGGTCAGATTTTTTTGCGATTGCTTTTTTGGGAAGAGTGCCAGAGATTGTTGAATTATATATATATATAAATATATATATATATAAATAAATAAAACGGGGTTGAGGGGGGACCTGAACATGCATAAATGGGGTGCTGTTGGGGGCCAGTGTATTGTAGTATATATATATATATATATATATATATATATATATATCCTTCTATCAAGATTTAATGAGTGCCACCCTCCAGTTGTGCAGGTCGCTATACCCAGTAACGCAACAACTATGTGCTGCCAACATGAGCTATAGATGGGGAGCACCGGGATCGCTACTAGCTACCCACAACGTCACCTAAATTGATGAAGCCCCATCCTTCCTGACAACACTGGGACTAATAGCTGCTGACACACAAGCCTCAGAGAGAACCTGGAATCCTGCCAACATCACTCCCTTCGTCCCAAGAACCGACATGACCAACTGCCCAACAACCTGACTGCAGCAGGACAAAGTGATGACCCTATTGGCTCTGCACTGTGATTACTGTTAACCTGCTTATTTAGATGCCAAAGATAAGATTCTGTTTTTTTTTTGTTTTAGATTTGCTTAGAATTTCAGTTCGAGTTTTAGGCCTATTAATAGGGCCTTCTAACTGCATTTACCTGGTAAACCTGTGTCTCTCTTAAGGGCAACTGGACTTGCCCTCTATACCTGCTACCAAGCACTCTAAAAAATACAGCTAACTGACGAGATAATAATCCCCTTGGTTAGGGTTATTAAACTAAAATAAAAACAATAAATATCATTGCATGTCACATTTGTGACAGGACCAAATGCATAGGGTTGGTACCCACACACATAGTTGTCATGCCTTTTAAACACAGTCCGCACCACTCTCATGCAGCAGCCCCTGTAAAAGTTTAAATTAACCATTGTTTTCTGGGAGCTTGGTTCTGAGTTCCCAACAATACTTACCTACAGTCATAACGTCTTAGCGCAGAATCTAGACTCGGAACCATAATGCTACGCCAGGCATTCCTGTTATATCCCCATGAGCATTGTCATGTTTTGTTTAACACATACCACACTCATTTACTCTCTGACATGCCCCATCATATTCTGTTATCACAAAAATGTGCTGTTTAATCATCTTTAATACTCAGTCATACAACTGTAAACCTGTTCATAACCTATCTCTGCTGTTGTGGCAGACTAGGCACTCCTGTGTCTCTTCCACACAACAAAAGTAAAGAAGTTAAAAAAAAATCATTAATATTCTTCATGAAAATTATTTTATGTTTGCAGGCACAATTTATGTCAAAAAGCTGGAAATGCTATGGGTTCAAATATCACTTATTTTTATGCAAATCTCTTATGGTTTAAACGTGGATTCATATATGACAGGTAGTTGTTCCCCAGATATACCTTAATATGGTGGTATTTTATAGATATTCTTAGCTTTTTGAAAGGACTGTACAAACCAATATTTCAATAAAGCAAGACTTAAATAAATACTCATCTACCTAGCGTTTAGTTCCCGATGAGATAAACTAGTGAAGTATTTTTGGATACTACTCTATTCAATCAATATGGACTATATACAGATACATATATAAAACCCATGGATTACAGCAACATTTTATATTATAACAGTTTGCAATAATATCATTACTTCTCAATTTCTTTTGGTTACGGAGCCCTTGTATGTGTCTGTGAAACATAGTAAAGGGTAACGATATTAGAAAAAACAAGTAACAACTACACCAAAATCTTCAAACCAAGAAATAACACAAAACCCCTAATCATTTACAATGTCTGGGTATAGAAAAGGAAGCAATAACATGATCCTTTTGCAACCATTCTAACACTAGCAATCACTCAAACCAATAAGCCCCTAGTAAACTACTGTGACCTTGAGCTTAGAGAGGCACAATAGTAGTGTGTGCCAATTCAGAACACTCTCTCTGTTCAGAACACTCGGTTTGTTCCGCCAACTCCTATTCTGCCATAGATGGCACTTTAAGGCCAAGATTTTCCTTGGATTGCAAACACAGCAAATGAAGACTCTAATACCTCTTATAACAATGCTGAGCTTTACCATTAAACAGTTTTTATTAGACATGTGCACATAGAAAAAAAAAGTGTTTTGCCTAAGCCATTTTACCTTCGATGGCTAAAATTAAAACATTTCTCAAAATTAAATCATTTTTAAGACACATGGATTTTGGCCATACAGCATTTTGGCTCGTCCAAATTTCAGCAAGAAAAATAAAGATTTGGAAAATGAAACATACAATATAAAACTGCACAAAAATGGGCCAATCAGTATACTGCAAAACGTATACGTAAGATAAATATTATGTATATATTTTTCAGTAAACTGATAGAAGCATTTTTTCGACATTTAGTTTATAGATCAAGTGAGAAAAAAGAACCAATACATGGAAACTTCTACTTTTTTTCTCTATTTTTTTAATTTACTGCTACTCTATTGGTCACTTCTCACCTTATTCTAAATAAAACCAATATTTAGTGAGGGTCTCCTAGCCATCAGTCATCTTTTTTTTCCTGTCAATCATCTTTTTATTTGACACTACAAGCGGAATACTGAATTGAGAATCAAAATGACCATGCTAGTTCATTGTGCATTTTGTTTTGTTTGTGATTCATCTACATTTCAGCTCAAAAAAATTCCTGATTGGGCAAAATTCTGATTTATTGCAGTTCAGAACTAAACACATCTCTGAATCTGTTTTTTTATGAGCACTGCATGGTCTTCTGGAAGTTGCTATAGAAAGCTAACAAATGAACTGCAACTCATGGAAACCTTAAAAGAACCTCATAGCATTGGGAATACAAACAAGAAATCCCTAATGCCCCCTCTGCCGTGTGAAGGTTGGAAGTGTACGTTTACTTACATTTTAGCTCTTCTTGTGCCGGTCTCCAAGAGGAAGTTCTGTGTTCTTAGCTGAGATCTTTGAGATCGATGATCTCAAACAATCCAATGCTTTCCATTGTAAACCATTGGGAAGCTAGTATGCATATGTGGTAAAATACTGTGGTGCGCCAATCAGTTGGTCTCTATGAGACCATCTGATTGAAATAGCCAAGTTTTACGTAACTATTTCTGAGAACACTAGAGACATTTAAATCCTCAAAGTTGAACTTAAAGAAATATTTCCATAACCTTCATTTTAGAATTCAAACAACCAACTAACCTAAAGCAAAAACCTGTCTGCCGAAAACTGACACAGGAACTGGGAAACACATAAAATGTCACACTTAAACTCTCAAAAAGTGTCACCAATTATGCAACAGTAGCACAGCCAGGGCAACAACAGAACATACAATCATGCATAGTTTATATTCATGCACATCTGCAAATGTGGTATACATGAGGCAATGCACAGCATGCTACAGATGACAATACAGTAAAGTTAATCCTCCGGAAGAGCCCACATAGACATTTTATCAGTAAAATAAAATAAAAATAAATAAATAAAAAAACACACAAATATTGCACCCAAAACTTCATTCAAAACCTAAAAATAAAACTTCAAAATGCTCAAGAATGAAAATCATTTAAAAATAAAACATATTTAGATATTATAGAGAAAGGACTTAATATAGATTCTGGATTTGTATTATATTACCTAAATATTATACACTTATATTCAACCTATATAATTATTGTGTATGTATACAGGTATGCGTACGTCTTTGTGCCTTTAAAACTCCCACCTCTTTTTGAACTTACTATAGGTGTTTAATTATGTGACATCCTCACTTTGTGTGTAAAGGCTGAATGGTGAGATTTAAGGCAGATAATCTTACCTGAAGTTTTCCTTGTGGTCAGAGATCTATTGACAAGACCACAATACCAGAGGATCCTCCAAAAACCAACTCATGTAGTGTTTAAGAAGATTTCCCACACCCTGTACTAACTAACGCAGTGGGAGAGAAGCCATGGTGTGAGCTCCCTCTATACGCAACCTGGATTTTGCCCTACGCAAAGTTGCCCGGACTAATGATATCTTTGATTGTGTTCAAATTTCAGTGAAAGTTCAGCACAGTCTGCTTGAGTATTTCAAGATTTGATGACAAGGTAAAAGGGCTGCTTTCATGCTAACTGAATAAATACTAACCTTTACATTAACCTCCTACACTACTCCAAACCTAATAAACTAACTACAGAATAAAAATAGACATATAATGGCTAAGCATTAGTGTATCAGTGGCAATAATGAAGTCTCAGGGTTCTGGAATAAGAAACGCTCAGTGATATTGCTTTCCCAAAATACATGGTTCTCCTTTAGGTGGTCTGTCTGGCAGTCTGTCTGTCTATAATATACATAAATACACGAGAGCACAAAATGAACGTTAGGGTGTGTTACTTGCCTGCTAATGGAGTAGGATGCTGATCCCGACAGCTCCACTCCTCCAGCCTTACAAGCCCCTAAATTATTATTATTTTATTATTTATATAGCGCCATCAGATTCCATAGCGCTGTACAATGTGTGGACTAACATACATGTAATTGTAACCAGACAACTGGACGTACAGGAACAGAGGTGTGGAGGGCCCTGCTCCATGAGCTTACATTCTAGAGGGAGTGGGATACAGTGACACAGAGGGTAAAAGTAGGGGTATGAGGTAGGTTGTTATAAAAGTATTAATTGAGGGCTTAGTAGGTAATTTTTTGACAGTTGCAGGAGAGGAGACATGGACGGTGGGGGAGGAAAACCTGCTAACAGTTTAAATGATATGCTTTCTTGAAGTAAGTTTTCAATGATTTTTTTGAATGAGTGGAGACTGGGTGAAATTCTTACGAAGAAGGGAAGGGAGTTCCACAGAAGAGGTGCAGCCCTGGAAGAGTCTTGGAGGCGAGCGTTAGAGGTGGAACCCATATGCCCCATGACTCCTGGCAGCACAGCATCCCCAAGGAGAGCCATGGGTCCGATGGATGAGTTCCTGGCGACACCTGATGGCCTCCGCATCACGTGGCCTACAAACAAAATGCTGCTGAGCTCCCCCGGCAGGGAAAGACTGGCGGACTCATTGGCAGGGACCCAACGTGACGAAGCACTCACCCAAATCTCGGGGGAACTGGCCTCCATATCTGCCATTATGCTGACTAGGAGTGACAAGGCGGCCCTGGTAACTGAACTCCGCACGGTCATCAAGGAGGAGATCCTGGAGGTCCGCAGGGACTTGTCTGCACTGGAGCAACAGGTGACAGACATGGAGGCAGAAGGGAAGCTGACAGCCCAGCACCTCCAAGCTGCGGACGTGGCAAACTCCAGACTGGGCTCAGTTTTTCTGGAACTGTGCCGGCAGTAGAGGACCTAGACAACTGGGGACGACTCATTAACATCCACGTCAGAGGGCTCCCCGAAAGTGAAGATGAATCTCTGCCTGACATTCTGGCCCACTTATTTACCCACATTCTGAGTGAAGATGCACATGTAGAATTCAATATCTAAAGAGCACACAGAGCTCTCAGACCACCCAGACAGGATGGCTTACCAAGAGACGTGATCTGTTGCCTATTATCCTTCCAAGTAAAAGAAGCCATAATGCGAGCTGCCAGACCACAATCCTCCCTACCATACATGGACACACAGGTATCTCTATACCAGAATCTGTCAGTCCTAACACTAGGCGCCCGCTGTCAGGATCCAAACACTAATTTCAGAACTTTATGCCTTTCATTCAATGTTGCACCTGCAGTATCTATGTTTTGCCACTAGTGGTGTCCCTAACCACTATATTAGAACTTTCCTTTACTCATCCTCACCTGCCTGGACTGATTACTTATACTACAAAAGGCTACACCCTGCTCAATACCTAACCTTTAGATTGAAGTTGATGGTCAATCTGAACAGACTTCTGTCCCTGACTCCTGTGAAGTTACCAGTTACTAGTCGAATACTAACCTGATCTACTCAACCAAGCTTCTTTATTCCAAGGTGAACTACACAACCAACCTTCTTTGCTACCAAGATTCTTTATATCAACCTGAACTACTCTACAAATCAACCTTTATTACGAACCTGCTTCATATCAACCAGAAGTATGCAATGAACCTGCTTTATAAAACCTGTTTCATCTCAACCTGAACCTGCTTTATGATGCCAACCTGCTTTATTCAAACCTGAACTACGCACCCAACCTGTTTTGATACCAACCTGCAAATTACCTACCTGAACTACGATACTAACTTGTATTGCAAAGAGTAATTTTCCTGCTTTATCAGTGCTCCTACCAACAGGGGGCTGATTCACTAAACTTCTGTTTTATTTGCAATTCTGATACCTTTCCGTTCTGATTTGCTTGTTTTTCTTTATCCCTTTACGTTATACTATAAGTATTTACTACCTTTTCTAATTATATCTTGGTAACAACCTGTCTGGGGCATATTGCCTAAACCTATACTAAACCTAATATTTCACCTTCTACCTACTTACCTATAATTCCACTTATAGATTCTCCTTTAAAATTGACTCATTCCACTTTGCAACAACCTGTCTGGGGCATATTGCCTAAACCTATATTTCTATTATTTCACCTTCTACCTACTTACCTATAATTCTGCTTATAGGTTCTCCTTCAACCTTACCTATAATTCCGCTTATAGATTCTCCTTCAACCTTCCCTATAATTTTGCTTATAGGTTCTCCTTTAAACTTAACTATAATTTCGCTTAGTAACAACCTGTCTGGGGCATATTGCCTAAACCTCTGCTTCTATTATTTCACCTTCTACCTACTTACCTATAATTCTGTTTATAGGTTCTCCTTCAACTTATATATAAATCCAATTATAGGTTCTCCTTCAACCTTACTGTAACGGACCACCTGGCACCCCGACTGGGCACCTCCGTCAACAGATGCTTCCTAGCGGACGCCAAGGTCTATAAACACCACACCGGACACCATCAGCACTGCATACTCTGCAACCGCCGTAGCTTAACTGGAATCTCGCCATCTTCCTCCCACCCTGGACCAACCACTGACATCCAGGACCGTGTGGGAAAGATCTCTCCTCCAGGAGAGCGTAACCGGAACAGCTCTTACAAGAGCTGGTGATTATCCAAAGGTGTATAACGAGTATAGCAATCCCTGGTAGTGATATAGCAGCTCCCTACAATTAGAGATAGAACTCAGTATGGAGGGTGAAGAGGTCTGAAGGTTCATTAGTACAGGTTAGATTTATATACAATTCCTCAGGCCAGGGGAACACCCCCTGGACTTGATGGGGCACCAGATTACAAAAATGTACAGACCATTAAAACAATGTAGCAATAAACGACACTCCCACATACAGTAAACAATCCCTCCCCTCTGCCTGTGATATAATTAAGGTAGTTAATGCATTAACTTAATTATCCTCAGGCAGAAAAAACACACATTTTTATAAAGTACCATTAGTACCCCACAACACAACATATCCCCATGTTACATCCCCTGATAGCTCTGATCTGGGTGAACAACATATCAAAAAATCACCCAGATCAGATCAGGGGTTCAGAATTTTATGGAAGTCATATTTTTTCCCAGGTGAATCATGGCGAAAATAGTTCCAGGGCATTCGCGGCTAAGTCCCCCTGAAGTCTATTTGCGGTTTTAGTCCATGCGAACAAGATGGCTGTCACCAAGTGTTCGAATGTCGAATGGCGGCCACTTCAACTGTTCGGGAGTTTGAAGAACCAATTTTTAAAGTGCCAATGGGCACAATTAGGGTCTCTCAGCCAAAATAAATTAAAGGGGCCATAGTCACAGGGTAAAAGGCTGGCAAGTAGTACCCTCCAAAACCCAGTGGCGAAATGGCTTTCGGCACATTTACCTATAATTCCGCTTATAGGTTTTCCTGTTACCAATTGCCTAACTCTTATTTCTGTTCCTTCTTTACTTACCTCCCTTTTTGGCTTGCTAAGTAAACCAATTGTGTGTAAGTATGTCTAAAGTCTCCAATAAACTATTAAATGTTAACCCTGGCATAATTCTCTTACCTGACCTGCTCAAGACCATGACACCCGAAGAGCATTGAGACCGTTCACCTGAGTGCTCCAGGAGAGGAGACTACAACATAAGTGAGGACACACCGGACTAAATTAGTCAAGTTTTGTAACACTTAGTAACACTTGTTTAGTATGCTGAAGCCCTGCATACACCAATGCATGGGGCACGAGTTGATTCTAGCAGAATTCCCTGTTTTACAGTTAGCGACCATTAGGTTCAATGCTGCTACATATGCTGGATAAATCCAGCTGGGAGATATTACTCTGCTAAGTGGGTTGAGAGGTGGAGGAGTCTGGTAATGTATATTTGTGTACGTTCAATTTAGGGGCTTCCCACAACTAACCCCAAGTAAACTCGAGCTGTGGCCCGGAGGTTGTGCTTGTCTCTTCGAGGACCGCACACCGCATTTTGCTCCCGCACCCCTGAAACTCTAACAATACCAAAGGCCTCAACATATGAAATAGACACATGTGCAATTACTTTGATCACTCTGGTGCCATAGGGTCTCAATCACATTATTACAGGAGATGAGCTTTCAAGAGCATGGGGCCCCGACACTGGTAGGAGATACCCTCTGGGCTACTTTTTAATCACCCCACAGCTACACGCTGGGTTGTCATCTTATTCGAACGCACAGTTCCATTTTAGTGTAGGGCGGTAGAATCAGACACCTTTCGTAAAAGGAACTATAGCAGACCACATGTATACTTTTGCCTCAATATACTGCCCTAATGTGCAGCAACACACCTTTCTGTCTAAAACAAGGTCACTATTGGAAAAATTCAGAGAAGGTCTATTATTCCTGGCCAGAGACCTTAATATGCCCCTGGAACCCAGGCAGGACACCTCTAGAGGTCATAGCATCTTATCCCCCCCCCCACTCAATTAGAAGGGTTAAAGGGACACTATAGTCACCAGAACAACTACAGCTTAATGTAGTTGTCCTGATGAGTATAATCATTTTATGAAGGCAGTGTTTACATTGCCCCTAGAGACACCTCCAGGTGGTCACTCTTCAGATGGCCACTGGAGGTGCTTTCTGGCTTAGTGCTGCACAGTAGGCAGCTCTGCATTTCAGCTTCCCCACTTCTCCATGAGGACGCTGATTTTTCCTCATAGAGATCCAGATTCAATGCATCTCTAGGAGTAGGTACTGGTAGGGCAAAAAGGCATTTGGCCCCACCCCTTGCCATTTTGAACAAATCCAATGCTTTCCCCATCATCAATGCTGGCGGTCCCGCACGGTGCTGGAAATAAGGCGAGTTATGGTCATACACAAAGAGGCTACTCTAGCTACCGTCTAATCCCACTGCTGAATACAGATCTCAAACTGTTCTCTAAAGCCATGGCACTGAGACTATGCCGGGTCCTACCCACCCGGACCAGGTTTGCTTTATCCCTGAACGCAAAGCGCGAGAACACCATCAGGGCCCTCAATGTCATCCACGCAGTCAGGGTTCAAGGTTGGAAGCTCCACGGATGCTGAAAAGGCGTTCGACCGCATAGACTAGACATACTTGTTCACAACACTACAACATATGGGTTTTGGCCCTCATATGTGTTCCTGGATGTCATCCCTCTACATGACCCTCTCAGTGCGCATAAGGGTCAATGGGGATTTGTCTTTGCCGTTTCCCTCTGTCCCCTGTCCTGTTTGCCCTCACTCTGAAGCCACTTCTGGAGGCGGTCAGATGGGTCGGGGGGCTCAGTGGGCCACAACTCGGGGTGAAAACACTGTGTTGCGGCATATGCAGACGATATGCTGTTCTTCCTAGAAAACCTGACGGTCTCACTTCCTAACCTCTTATGTATTTTTCAATCTTACGGGACAATGTGCAATCTCAAGCTGAACATGGACAAATCTGAAGCACTGAACGTCACACTACCTAGGGACCAGGAAATGCACCTGCGGACAGAGTTCCACTTTTCATGGCGGGATGCAGAACTAAAATATCTGAGCATCTACTTACCCAGAGATTTAACGAGACTATATCAATTACATTTCCTCCAAATTCTTGCAACTCTACAAACAGATATGAAGAAATGGACAGGCCTGTAAGGACCCGTATCCCCAGAAGAATACCGGTGATATACACCATGCTGATGCAGGGGAGGAGAGATTGTCATCCACATACACAACACACTGGGAATGGGGCACGAGGATAATGCTCACAGACCAGGAGTGGGACAAGATTTACACACACACAAATGCTCCATTTGCTCTAAATACCAGGAAATTAGCTACAAGCTATTATCTCGCTGGCATAGTACACCAGAAGTCCTACATCGTATAAACACAGCTATACCTGACACTTGCTTTCACCTCAATGCCACATTTGTATGAATCTGTCAAGCCATGCACAACAAAAATGAAGAATTAAAAAAAAAATGCAATATATACTAAAGACAAAAGTTATTGCTAGTTATGTTTAGTAAATATCTATTCAAAAATATAAAGTGTGTGGGATATCTGTAGAGTGGAGAGTTTAGAGCACAAAATGGTTTTGAAAACTATTCATGGTAAAACACTTGTATTTGTAAAGAACCACTGTTGTAAAGAGAATTGACTCAGTGTGTTGATATGTTTTCTAAAATAGGTTTTTGGATTTTTATATAGACTGGAGACTAGAGAAATTCTGTTTGGATGAAGTAAGCATTCCATAGGCGTGATAATGTCCTCACTGAGTCCTTTAAGTTTGAGATGGAGATGTGGATGTAATCAAGGGACAAACAAAGCTCACTCATGGAGCATAATGATTGAGGTAAAGGGGGGAATCAACTCCTACATTATTGAGCACTTTTTTATTAAAAAAAATATTAGCAAAAAATATTAGCATACCATTTGAAACAAGGGTATTTTGTGTATAGATTGCTTTGCAGCAAATATAAAAAAAATGTTAATTATTGAAATTTACGCCATATTTATTTTTCACTTATTCATTCAGCCTTTATAAAAAATATTTGGGAAATGAAAAGCTAACAGTATACAATGTCCTTTATTTTGCCATAATTCACACAGGGTCTGAAATGTTAGTATAAGAGCAAAAATGCAATTTTTCTCACATATAGTAGATGTGACAAAATCAGATAAATAAAAATGATCAAATACCTTGCTTAAAGATATTTTTGAGGACCCCAGAGGCATTACTGGCAGTGCAGTTTACTAAAACTGACAGCACAATGTAAAAATGTCTGCATTTAAAGGACCACTCTAGGCACCCAGACCACTTCAGCTTAATGAAGTGGTCTGGGTGCCAGGTCCTTCTAGGGTTAACCCATTTTTTCATAAACATAGCAGTTTCAGAGAAACTGCTATGTTTATGAATGGGTTAAGCCTTCCCCCTATGTCCTCTAGTGGCTGTCTCATTGACAGCCGCTAGAGGCGCTTGCGTGCTTCTCACTGTGATTTTCACAGTGAGAGCACGCCAGCGTCCATAGGAAAGCATTGTCAATGCTTTCCCATGTGACCGGCTGAATGCGCGCGCAGCTCTTGCCGCGCGTGCGCATTCAGCCCACGGGGAGGAGAAGAGGAGGATCGGAGGAGGAGAGCAGGAGGAGATCTCTCCGCCCAGCGCTGGAAAAAGGTAGGTTTTTACCCCTTTCCCCTTTCCAGAGCCGGGCGGGAGGGGGTCCCTGAGGGTGGGGGCACCCTCAGGGCACTCTAGTGCCAGGAAAACGAGTATGCTTTCCTGGCACTAGAGTGGTCCTTTAAGCAACATGCAACATACAGTAACTACAGTTAAATCATATATTTCTAAAATAAAGTAACTTAAAACTTATAGAAATCTTTATCAATCTCTGGACTACTAAATGGTCCATTCACTCTACCCCTCCCTTGACTATTGTAATTAGTTAAATTAGAGATTAAGATATGATTTAGAACTCAAATTAGACCCTAATTCCAAACTGTGACTTTAATCTGTAACCCCCAAAAATAAACATAAACATAGTGCCTAACCCTAAACTCTATTCTTAATATTTATTCTGAATTAAAAACCTTATTCTAATCAATAAGCTATATCCATAGCATTAATCCTACCTCCAATACTAACACTAATTTTAACCTAAATGTTTACTCCAGTTGCCTAAGGCACTTCAGTTTGCTTAAGTGTCACAGGCTGAAAGTGTTTGTTTCTCCATGTTTATTTTATAGAAGTGATTATTTCAAGAGACATCAACACTTTTACATACCTCCCAACTATGAAAAGTATAAAATCAAGATGAGTTAGATGGCCATCAATGGTTGTTGCCATTGACTTAATGCACTGTTGACACCAATAACATAAGTGTTGCAAGTGATGGACAGGTGGCCTGTCCCTTTTACAGTTGCCCAATGCTCATTGACAGGCTGTCTGGCCAGACCTTAGTCTTCAGGCTATCTGGCCAGACCCCAGCCTTCAGACTTGTGTTGCTCTGACCGGGGACATTTTCCTGGTAACCTCAGATGAGGGGACACTATGGAACTGAAGTGGGTCGGCAGGAGAGGACACTGGAATTGGCATTATCCAGCCAAAAGCAAGACTATCGGTAGGCCTGATTTTCTGCCATCTTGTTTTAAACTATAGTTTTAATTAGAAGTGATGAAAAATGGGCATGATCATTGATACTAACACTAAAATGAATGATTATGCACATGCAGACTGTGGTGCTTGATTCTTATACACTTCTCACTGTGGTTAACTCATTGCAGTTAATCTAAGTTAACTTTTTCACACCCCCACCAAATACAACAAATTATTAAATATGTTTGTTTTGGGGAATATAACTTCTAAATAGTGTCCCACTCATTGACATGCTGACTCCTACTGCTAATAGAGCACTGATTTTATTTTCCACACTCACACTGCAGACTGGACATGTGCAAAAGCTTATTTTTTTTTCAGGGTGGAAGGAGTAAGTGGGTGATCAACTGCCCATTGACTTTTGCAACGTAAAATGACTCTTGCTGCATCTGCTCCTCATAATTCATTAATACAAAATTGCAAAAAGTAAAACAATCAGTCAACCATCATCATCATCGAGTTCTCTCCATTATATATCTTTTTTTTAATAGAGACACAATCATGTAATTATGACAAGTTGCTTAGAACTTAGAATTTGTATATCAAAACTGGCTGATATTGCCTTATTAGGCTAAGTAATATTGTAGTCATTACTGCATTGCAGCACAGTGATGCTTTTTTGGCATGTCCGAATGTTTCTCCAAATATATTTTCATGAATAAAATTCAGATGAGCCAAACCGTCACATGGACGACTGTCTAATGCCATGAACAAAATTAAAATTTATTGAAAAATGGTTGTGCTGAATCGAGCTCTCTTTGTTCGCATAAGTCTAGTTTTAACCTCTGTCCCATGCACCTTACTGTCAGCATGGGGAAAACATACAGAGAAGAGGAGAAATTAAACAATGTATTGCAATTTGCACTGACTTTGCATTCTATGAACTGGATTATGATGTAATCTTCCATGTTTTTACTATACATTTTAAAAAACAAACAGAGAATCTACTCAATAGTGCAAACGATCAACGGAACACTTTTTCACTTAAAAATGTTTAAAATAAGCAGAGACTCGTCTTACTAAAATATTTTCTTTCAAATAAAGGGTGATTACATAAGTCCAATAGAAGCAGATAGTTATAGTAGAATATTTTGCTTTATTTATCTATACCATGATCAACAGAGGTGATGGTATTCCTGTTATTCTATTTGTTTCTAGTTCCATGTTCAGCATGTCGTGCAAAAAGGCGATTAGACATTAAACTTCAAAATGAAAAAAATAATAGCACAAGAGAGCAAAACCAACCCCAAAGCATTCTTTACGTACATCAATTCTAAAAAAAAAATAGACGTGTAGGTACACCAAAAACTGTAATGGGGGTGTTAGTTAATGAAGACCAGGAAAAGACAGGAATTTTAAATAACTATTTCTTCTCCGTATATATTAAGGAACCACCCATGGCAATAGATGTGCAAATGATTGCTGTTAAAAACTTGCAGAATAATTGTAATTGGTTAACTCAAGACAAGGTGCTGCAGCAACTAAAGAAAGGAACTAAGTGTGTAAATAAGTGAACCTCTGTTTTTAATCTTTCAAGATTCTTTTCGGGAAGTGTTCCTGGAGGTTTGGAGGAAGGCAGATGTGGTTCCTATATTCAAAAGGGTTCAAATCCTTGCCTGGAAATTATAGACCTGTGAGCTTAACTTCTGTTGCTGGGAAAATATGTGAAAGGTTATTAAGGGATAATATTCAAGAATTCCTTGAGAAGAACATGGTTATCAGCAAAAATAAGCATGGTTTTATGAAGCACAGGTCATGTCAAACTAACTTTTTTTTTTTTTTTGTAAATCTGTTTATTAAGGCATAGTAAATAATACAGAGTTGGCTCGCAGGCCAGATAAACGAGCAAAATTTTCAAGGCATTAGCAAGACATGTATACAAAGTTTTAATATCTAGTAAATTGTGATATAAACAGGAGCAATACGATTAACCTATATCGGATCAGGAGATCCGAGCTTCCTCTTGTGGGTCAGTAGCAGGTCCCCAGCTGTCAGGTTCAGATATGTAAATGAGCAGTACCTCAGAACATTCCCAAGGTATTTACATGGGTGCACCAGTGACTATTCTAGGTGTGACGTTGCTTTAGGTTGGGCAGAGATAGTTGGCATGATCTATCCCATGAGAGCAGAGTTAGGAAAATTGGGTCAACCGTTAGCAACGTAGAGGTTTAGAATTCTGGGTCTGTGAAGACGATATAGAGTACTGCCTCATCACTTCACATGCATAACCCCTTTACCTAGTGTATCCCCAGACAAGGCCAATATTCAGGCTCTAAGACTCTGCGGTAGTGGGAGATCATCCCTCCAGACAGTGTGCCACAGCGGAGCTCGAGATATATCCACCGGCTAGTACACCCAACAAACCACTAAACCATTTAAAAAAGGGGGTCAATTGATCGCCCATGTCAAAGGTCACGAGTTCTCAATGCGTAAGTACGTATGGGCACCATCCCGGGGCATTGAGGGGGTGGACTAGAGCGGTGGTCGCCCAAATTTAGTAAGTGTCCAGCGTGACCTAGGTCTCCAGGGTCTCCGAGGGCATCCCCGGAGATCATGGTTTACCATCCGCCATCAAGTCTGAACACCGAAAAATCGTCAGTCGGTAGTCAGGTCAGTCATGTACCGTGAGATGTCGATTATCCGTCCTGTGTATGGTCTAGCCAGTCCCGGGCCCAGATCCCCTGTGGCCCAGAGATCAGAGAGAAGAGAGTAGGAAAAGAGGTTAGAGAGGGGGGGGCATTGGAGGTTGCGCTGCGCGCCCCCGGTAGTCCCCGTACTGTCGGCAGCTGGCGATATAGAAGAACCACGGTGCCCACATTTCAGTGTGTCTGGCTACCCGGCCCATGATGGTAGCATGGGCTTCTTCTGCCCCCTGAATATCTTCCACTCTTTTAATCCACTCACTTCTGGTCGGTACTATGTCCGTCTTCCAGTGTGCCGGAATGTTAGCTTTTGCGGCGTTAAGCAGGTGTCGTAGTATTGATTTCTTGTACACTGGTATGGGTAGGGCAGAGATGTGTAATAAAGCCAGTTCTGCACCCCACGTTGGTAGATCTCTTAGGATGAGCCGAACCGCCTCTCTAATCATATCCCAGTAGGGAATGATAAGCCTGCACTCCCACCAGATATGTATCACTGTACCGAGCTCCTCCTGACATCTCCAGCACGTCGGAGGAGTAGAAGGGAAGATGCGGTGGAGCAGCACCGGTGTCCTATACCATAGGGAGATCAGCTTATAATTTAGCTCCTGATAATAAGAGCTCATAGAGCTCTTATGTTGCCAAAGTAGCGCGGATTCCCATTGTTGGGTGGTGAGATCCTTCCCTAGTTGTCCTTCCCATTGCCGTTTGAATGCCATCCGTGTGGAGGCGCCTCCGGTGAGCAGGTGTAAATATAGAGATGAAATTGCGTGGTCTAGGGTGGTACCTTGATCACAAAGCTGCTCAAACCACGTAAGTTCCCTGTGGAGTCGTGCATTGTGTGGTATGGAGGCCAGAAAATGTTTCAGTTGTAGGTGGCGGAAGTGTGAAAGAAAGGTAGGAGGTCTATCCCCTAGGAGCGATGAGAGATCCCGCAATCGTCCACCACTAAGAACCGTGTATATGGGTACAAATGTACGTTCACTCTCGATAGGCCATGCCTCAGTCGGGAGCCCCCCTCCAACTTCTTCATTGTGAGTAATCGGTAGCAGTGGGCTAGGCGTCGGCGACACCTGTTCTTGTTCCCTCAGGGATTGCCATCCAAGCAGGGTCTGCGAGACCAACCCCTCGCTAGGCGTCAGGGTGGGCCGTCTCCTGGGGGATCCCCATACCCTCGCCTCCAGCGTCGGGCCTATGAGACCTCTATCGAGGGCTACCCATTGTTTAGGTGTCGACGTTGAGTGCCAGTCCAGAACGCGCTGTAGGATAGCAGCTTGATAATACCTTTTGAAATCGGGGAGCGCTAGGCCGCCTTGTGTCCTCGGCCGGCATAAGAGGTCATGGCGAAGCCGAGGGCGGCCCCCATGCCAAATATATTTGAGCACTCCTGATTTTAGGGCCGCAAAGAAGCTCACCGGAATGGCCAGGGGTATAGTCTGTAGGAGGTAGAGAACCCTCGGAAGGATGTTCATCTTAAGCACTGCCACTCTACCGTGCCACGTAACGTGTGGATAGGACCATTTGGAAAGGTCCGTTAGGATATTTTTAAGGAGAGGTGAAAAATTGCAGTCGTAAACTTCTTCCGGATTCGTGGTCACCCATACCCCTAAGTATTTCATTTTACTAGATAGCCAATTGAACGCAAACTGTGGTTCCAGAGATCGGTATTCCTCCGGGGGGAGCGTGATGTTTAGCGCCTCACATTTGGAGATGTTAAGTTTAAATCCGGACAATTGTCCGAATTTATCAAGTTCCGAAAGGAGGCAAGGTAGTGTAATCCTGGGATTGCGGACAAAAAAGAGAAGGTCATCAGCATAGGCCGCTACTTTGTGGTGAGTGCCATGCCATTCATAACCCTGGATGTCTGGATTCCGTCTGATCGCTCGGAGAAGTGGCTCTAGGTGGAGTGCGAATAACAGAGGTGAGAGCGGGCATCCCTGTCTGGTACCGTTTCGGATAGCGAAGTCGGCAGTCGTGGCCCCATTGACCCGTACCGTTGCTCGAGGATCAGCGTACAAGGCAGAGATCCACGCGAGGAACCTCTCTCCACACCCCTGCCATTGTAGCATTTCAAGCAGGTATGACCAGTTGACCCGGTCAAATGCCTTCTCCGCATCCGTGGAAAGAAGCATCAGCCGGGTCCCCTGTCTCCGAGCATGGTGTTGAACGGCAAATAGTCTTAGGGTGCTGTCCCTGGCTTCCCTACCCGGGATGAATCCCGTCTGATCAGCATGAACCAGTCCGGGTAGAAGGTGCTTGAGGCGATTCGCCAGCACCTTTGTGAATAGCTTGGAATCCACATTAATCAGGGATATCGGGCGGTAACTGCCGCAATGTAGCGGGTCCTTCCCGGGCTTCAGGAGTACAGTGATGGTAGCGGCAACTGACTCCCGGCCCAGAGGACCCCTGTCTCCTATCGCGTTGATGGCGTTGGTGAGCCGAGGTACAAGCAATCCCGAAAACTTTTTATAATATCCTACAGAGAAGCCATCCGGGCCTGGGGCCTTCCCAGTCTTGGACGATTTCAAGGCCATGGCTATTTCATCCACACTAATTGGGGTATTTAGGAGCCCCGTGGAGTCTCGGTCCAGCTTATCCACGTCCACGTCTGACAGATAGGTGCGGATTTTCTCGCGGTGTCTCATGGCTTCGCTCTCCCCGATCGGTGCTTGTAGATTATAAAGTTTCTCATAGTAGAGTCGGAATTCTTCTGCTATCAGCTCCGGGAAGGGAGACACTTCCCCTGAGGTCAGTTTTAGCTGGCGAATTTGTCTGGGCGGCATGGGGCCTTTTAATAGCCGGGCAAGGTATTTACCACCTTTATTGGCGTGGGCATAATAGAAGCCTTTGGTTCGCTGCACCGCCCTGAGGTGTCGTTTCAGGAGGAGTGCTTTAAGCCGTCTCCGATGCTCCATCAGTTCTCCATAGACAGCGTTTAACTGAGAACGTTTATGACTGCGCTCAAGTGTGGAGATAGTGCGATGTAGTTCGGTCATTTCTGCCATGAGCGTTTTTCGTTTTTGCGAGGCGATGCGAATAAAGATGCCGCGGATCACGCTTTTATGCGCTTCCCACAGAGAAATCGGGGATATGTCCGGGGTATCATTTTCCCTGAAGTATTGCTCCAACTCCCGGTGCAGCTGATCTTGGACATCCCGATCCAGTAGTAAGGCTTCATTAAGTCTCCAGGTCCAACCAGTCGGCTTGTAGAGAGGGGAGGCCAGTTCCATCTCAACTGATCCGTGGTCCGACCAGGTGGCCGGAAGAATGTTGGCTCCCATCAGGCGAGAGAGTCCTTCTTGGGTGACAAAAAGGTAATCTATCCGCGAATATCGGTTGTGAAGTGCAGAAAAATAGGTGTAATCTTTCACCGTAGGATTCAGCACCCGCCAGCTGTCCACCAATCTCAGAGAGTCCAGCGATTGTCGGATGGACCTGATGTGACGTTGTGGGATACAACTATGACCTGTGGAGGAGTCCAGCATAGGATCCAGCGGGGTATTAAAGTCGCCACCAACAATCAGGGTCCCATCCGAGAAGTCCTCCAATTGTTGAAGTGCATTGCGGAGAAACGGTGCCTGTCTCTTATTAGGAACATATATAGAGGCTATCGTGTAGATCTTATCAGCAATGACCCCTTTAAGGAAGAGGTATCTCCCCAGTGAGTCCTGTGCTCTATCTAGTTCTTCGAATCCCAAGTGAGCTGACAGTAGGATAGCCACACCAGTTTTGTGAGCGGAAGGGTGGTTGCAGAAGTAGTTAGTAGGGAAGTGTCGATCGCGTAACTTGGGGTGAGACTCTCCCCTAAAATGAGTTTCCTGTAGCAGTGCGATCGCAACTTGTTTTCTTTTCAATTCCCTTAATAGGTGCGATCTACGTTCAGGAATGTTGAGTCCTCTGCAGTTCTGCGAGATAACCTTTAGGGGTGCTTTGCGGTAAGCCATGATGCGTAGTGTCACTACGAACAAGGGCTGCCTTGGTGCCGTGTAGAACCCTCAGGGAGCGCGACAGTCAGTCCAAAGCTAGGTGAAGAAAAGGGGAAGGGGGGATAGCGAGTGGTGGGGAGGGGGGGGGGGGGAAGATGAGAGAGAAGTTAGAGATAAGAGTAGTGGGTGTAAGGTGGGTCAGCCACAGGAGACCGGGGACCAGGGCCAGGTGTCTGTTAAGAAGTTAAAAGGAGGTATGTATCCTTATCGTCGATACCCTCACAGAATTTGGGGGTAACCCAAATCTACGCCCCCCGCCCGAATGGAGGGGGGTATTCCCGTGCAGTGACCGACACTAGAGGTGCTTCGTTCCGGTACCAGCCCAGGAAACCCAAGCACTCTCTATGTGGCCACGACTACAGCACGAGTGTAAGAAAGTGGAGGTACAGCTCGAGCTCCGCCTGGAAACTATCTCTCCGAAAGACAATCGGCAACCGCTCCCAACCGTTCCCCCGGGCTACTGTAAAAGGGCTATGGAAATTCCCCGGAGAGTGACAGCGGGGTCAAGGCTTATGGATGGTAATAGCAAAACAAAAGGGAAAGTAAATACAGAGGAGTCGTACCAGTACGTAACTACCAGAGACAACTGGCATACCCCGGGCATTACCCCACAGCAGGGCACTCTATCGGAATCCCATACCCGCCCCTCCCTTAGAATCTCGTACGGACAGCATCCTATCTCATGGCGTAACAGCGGGTGATGTGTACTTATCCCGCCCCCCAGTACCGGAAGGCCCGTGGAACCCCTAAGCCCCATCTCCCCTAAAGGGTTACATTTATCAATACCTATATCTCCACATAAATTCAAACAGATAGGTGAACACTAATAACGGCACAAACATTTTCTACCATCGAATCCTGCAGTCGTACTTGCATCATAGTTAGGAGGCACACTCCTCTTGGGATGGGCAAGCACGGGCGAGGGAGGGGAAGGGGAGAGGAGAGGAGGCGGCACGATGGGGGGGGGGGAGGGGGGGGGGGGGGGGGGGGGGGGAAGGGTGGACCTCATGTAGAGCAGTACCTATATCAATAGTGAGCTCGTTGAGATTGTCTACATAAAAGCATATGTTCTCTATCTAAAAATGCACAGATGATTGCCATCCTCGAGGACCCCACCTTTGAATGAAATATGTGAACACAGCGAACTGGGCGGCGGGTTGCAACTAAAAGGGTTAGATTGGTCGTAACCCTGCATATAATCGCTTGTCAAAAAGTGATTGCATAGTACAGTGGGGAGGTTTACACGGCGCAACGTGCCGCACGTGCAAGCAACCAAGCAAGGCCCTCGGAGGGTGGCAATGAAACACACAATACTATACAGTATACCGGGCATCAACATCCGTAAACAGCAATAACAATGTGTAGCTGTATCTCCCCAAAACCCCCCCCCCCCCCAATCCCGAACCCCCCACCCAAAGCCCCAGCAGAGGGTCCAATGCTCAATCAAATGTCCCAGAACATGGAGAGTTCCGTTGCCAGAGGACAACCCAACTGAAGCGTAGACATCCGCCCCCCCCCCCAACCCCCCCGCCCAAACCCCAAAAACTTGCATATGCAGCCTGTTCTTAGCTGAGACATCGAGGAAATTATAGTAGTACATAAAGCAGGTATGGTGAACTTAAGCGTAGGAGTCCCCAAGGAAACCCGACTGGGCCCAATATCCCCCTCCCAAGAGCCAAAAACAGCCCCACAGTACCTTAGAGTATGCAGTGTAGTACGTGCGTCTCACACAGTGGTCGGGGTGAGTCAGCCATCTGAAGCGGAGTTCCGTGGCCCAGATCCTGCGGAGGTGCAGCATCAATCATGAGAGATGGGGTGGTTATTCCTCTGGTGAGGTCGGATCCCGATATCTTCCCGTACGGGGGGCAGAGGGAGCTCTGGATTGTCGTTGCCTGGGTTCCCTCTGAGCTCTCGGCGGTGGACCCAGCGGGCCTAGAATCCAATTAGTAATAGGCTGCGACGGGAGACCCAACTCTCCCATGAAACGTGGGACTTCCTCCGGCCATCGCATAGTGATCCAGCGATTCTGATGTCTCGCCATCAAGGCAAATGGAAAACCCCATTTGTAGACCACATTATGATCCCGTAGCGCAGTCGTGACAGGGCGGAGAGCCCGTCTGGCTTCCAGAGTGATGGGGGACAAATCATTAAAGAGTGTTACTTGGGCTCCTCTGAAGGGCCAAGATTGCCGCTCCCGGGCTTTCGTCATGATGGCATTCTTCACCGGGAATGAGCTGAGGCAGCAAACAAGATCTCTTGGACCGTCATCCGCATTCCTGGGCCGTAGTGCCCTATGTGCCCTCTCAAAGTGGATCTGTGGAGGCGGGGATGATTGCATAATAAGTTGGAAGAGCTCCAAGAGGGTGTCCGCCGCCACCTCGGGGCCCTCAGTTTCTGGGACCCCGCGTACACGTATGTTGCATCGTCTACCCCTATTATCCACATCCTCCAGATGACGGCGCATAGCCAGGATCAGTTCACCCTGTCTCGAAACTGCGGTGTCCGTGGACGCCATGCGGGTGGACAGGGCCGCGCCTGCTTCTTCAAGCGTAGTGATGCGGCCTGTATGCGCTGTGATCTCGGCGCGAAGTCCTGCCACTTCATTCCTCATAGCTTCCTGAATATTCGCCTCCATGACCTGTAGATCAGTTTTAGTGGCCATGGCAGCAGTCAGGTCCCTGAGGGTGTTTTCAATTCGTTCCAGAGCGGTGAGCGCTGGGCCCTGCTCCGGCGCAGGCGCCATCTTGGGAGTAGCCGGGTCGCCGCTCGCGCTGGGCTGTTGCTGCAGGTAATTGTCCAGGGGACCCTGCTGGGGATTCCCCGGGGTCTGGGGATGCTCCGGGCGTTTAGTGCGCCCCATTAAGTATGCTTAGCCGCTCTTAATAGCTGTAATCGGGGGACGGTGGAGCGGAGCTCTGTCTTCAAGCGGCCATCTTGGACGGAGCCGGAACCACGCCCCCATGTCAAACTAACTTGATTGCGTTCTATGAAGAAGTAAGTAGAAGTATAGATCAGGGTGTTGCAGTGGATGTGATCTATTTGGATTTTGCCAAGGCATTTGATACAGTTCCACACAATAGATCAAACTCAAGGAAATTGGTCTAGATGAAAATGTGTTCTTGGGTAGAACATTGGCTTAGAAATAGAGTACAAAGAGTTGTCATTGATGGTACATTTTCAACCTGGACAGAGGTGGCAAGTGGTGTCCCTCAGGGGTCTGTTCTGGGACCCTTTCTATTTAACATGTTTATAAATGATCTTAAAAAAAGCATTGAAAGTCATGTTTTAGTGTTTGCAGATGATACAAAACTCTGTAAAATAATACAATGGGAGCAAAATATTACTTTGCTGCAGAGGGATTTAGATAGACTGGGGGACTGGGCACTCAAATGGCAGATGAAATTTAATGTTGAAAAATGCAAAGTTATGCACTTCGGCATAAAGAATACACAAGCAACGTGTTCCCTTAATGGAAGCGAATTAGGGATAACAACACACGAAAAGGACTTGGGAATTGTTATAGACAACAAACTATGCAACAATGTACAATGTCAACAAACAGTGGCTAAGGCCAGTAAGGTATTGTCATGCATGAAAAAGGGCATTCATTCTCGGGATGAGAATATCATTTTGCCTCTTCAAAATCACTGGTAAGACCACATATTTAATATGCTGTGCAATTTTGGGCACCTGTTCTAAAGAAGGATATACAAAATGAATAAAAGGAATGGAACATATCAGCTATGAAGAAAGGTTAACAAATGTAAACCTATTTAGTTTAGAAAAACATCGCCTGAGAGGGGATATGATATCATTATACAAATATATTCAGGGCCAATACAAACCATTGTGTGGAAATCTATTCACAAACCGGACTTTACATAGGACACAAGGTCATGCGTTTATACTGGAAGAAAGAAGATTTCGTCTAAGGCAAAGGAAAGGTTTTTTTTACTCTAAGAACAATAAGGATGTGGAATTCTCTGCCTGAAGAAGTGGTTTTAGAGTCCATACAGATGTTCAAACAGCAACTAGATGCATACTTACAAAAACAGAATATTTAAGGATATAATTTTTCAATGTAGGGTAATAACTGCTTGATCCAAGGATAAATTTGACTGCCATTCTGGGGTCAAGAAGGAATTTTTTCCTAGCTTGTTGCAAAATTGGAAGTGCTTCAAACTGTTTTTTTTTGCCTTCTTTTGGATCAACAGCAAAAAACAAATGTGAGGAAGGCTGAACCAGCTATGTAGCTATGCCGATCCATGTCTATTTACATGTCTTGCACACCTTAAGAGAGGTCATAGCTCAAGTCAACTACAAACTTGTGAAGATGATCATACATACTGATGTACTATAGACCTTGGGTATGTATATTTAATAATAATGCAGTCAATTTTAGAGAGAATGGACAATGGTAAGAAGAGATTCCCAATTTTCTCATTTTTTTATTTTTTATTTCTTATTATATTATAGATATATGTAATAACAATCAACTTAGCTTGTTGACAATCTACCAAAACAGCCAAACTGTTGCATAAATATATCTGCAAGTTTACTAAACACTTGAAATGCACATATTACACAATAGCTTCTGTCAAAATACAATGACAGATGTCATTTCATAATATTACTTATTATAACTCCTTTGTACAGTCTGCTATAGTGGTTGCAAAAAAAAAAAAAAAAACTGTGACTGGAGCATAGACTAACTGAAATGCATTTTAATACAACATATTTTCCATGTCATTTTAAAATGTTAATTCGATGCTTCAAAATGTTTAAACGATGTGTAAAGAGATTTAATTATTTTTAAAGGAAATGTTACTTAGTGTTATGTCACGGCTTATTTACTTTAATTTTCTTTTCATTACAACTTTTTACTTAATGACGCTTAATGCCAAACATGACAGTGCATAAGGCAATCCCTGCTTGGTTATTGGTATTAACCCTTTCAAGATGAGATTTTTTTGCACTGTTGCAACAACAGTAATTATTGCATTCTAGATGTATTCCACTATATTTTCGCTCTTTTTTTTTTTAGTGTATTCACATATAGTATATGTTGATTTTTAACAGATGATGTCCTACATCATAAATGCTAAGGCCATCATTAAGTATTAAAACATGTACAAAACTGGTAAAACTTAAAGAAAAAAACTTTTCTTCTTCTAACAGAATGGAATAATTTCGGATTCAAACTAATTTAGTTAAAATGCGTGTCCTTCATTTGTTTACTCTTTTTATTTTCCAAGAAGGATATTTCCTTTACCTTGGTAGATATTTCCTTTATCAGTTAACCTGTCTATCCATGTCAAAAGCCAACAGGAAATGTTCAGATAGTAAAGTTGGACGAATATTATATGTATACTACCAAGTGTATTATATTGTCATCAAATGTTTACCATCAGAGTTACAAACAATATTTTTTCACAAAGTTTTTTGCAGCCATAAATACATTTCTAAAAAAAAAAGTATTTATTAAGAGAAAAATCTCAGTAATTTGCATTGATTAATGTATATGAATAACTAAGCCAATCTATAAACATATGAAATGTTAGCATAGGGTTTAAGAGAGACAACCGTGTCCAATATGAATGTTGTTGTTGTTTTTTTTTAGCTTAAAGCGGCTTTATTAAAAAAATACACACACTTTAACAGAAAACTAAATTTCACCTTGCTATAAAAATTGTTGTCAAAATGCTATGAGAAACTGCCATGTCAGTGACAGACTCTGACAGAGGGCGGTTTATTGGCTGTCCATCAACTGTGAATGTAAACTGCATTTAAACCAGAGATTATAATTTGCTCCTTCACGATTCACAACTCTGTCGGTTGACAAGTATGGGTATTGTCAACTAACCCAAGATGGGTGCCAACAATACTTTGAATCAAAATAAGTGGTAAATACTAGTGAATCAGGTGATAAATAAGCTTTACACATAAATATTAGAATGTTTAACAATCTCTAAAGAAATGAAGAAATAATGAAAAGATATAAACATCTGAAGGAAAGCATAAAGCTATTAACCAACTCAAAATCAATTCCTCCTAGCACTAGTGTCAGTGCTACCAATACCTGGTATTCACCTGGGGTGCTGACATGTTGGGGGCGCACATGAGGTTTAGTGGTGGGCTGCCTTGCTGCTGTCTGGGACTGGTGTGTTGGGTAAGCGTCTCCTCAACCCCCCCTCCTCCACCTCCTTCCCCACCGTGTGCACCCATTCATCTGCTGGGCTACTCTTAATGCTGATGATTTTCTGCTCAGGAAGCAGAGTTTACTATAACCCAGGGTCTGAGCACAATGCACTGCTTCCTACATGCAGGGGAAGTTGGGACGTGACCTGGTATCCCAGCTGCCCTCTACCTGTGAACAAAGGAATTCCTCCAATGGGAACAGCAAGCGGTCTGTGCTCACAGTGCAGGGCTCTCCTGCTCTCCCATTACTAACAAAGGACCCTCTCTACATGCTGGTCCCCTTTTCATCCAGTTACAGCACTTAGGTATGTCATATATGTTGTGTGTTTGTGTGCGTTAAATTGTTGTGCTTCTGTGTATAAATAAAGTGTAACTATGTGTAAACTGGTGTGAGCTTATGTTTGAGTGACATTTTGTATATTGTCAATGAGAGTATGTGTGTGTGTATGACAATGTAAATAGATCATTATATATTAAATTATATTTATAATATAATTATATATAATACCGGACATTTTTTACATGTCGACAAGTTCACTGTAATGTAAATTAAGCCCCATTATAAATTATTTCCCACCAATTGCATTGAATACATACCTTATCACAGCGATAATTTATACATTCAATGTAAAGTAGGCAATATGTGTTTATAGATGTACAGGTGATACTCGAAAAAATTAGAATATCGTGCAAAAGTTAATTTATTTCAGTAATGCAACGTAAAAGGGGAAACTAATATATGAGATAGACGCATTACATGCAAAGCAAGATAGTTCAAGACGTGATATGTCCGAAGTGCGATGATTATGGCTTACAGCTCATGAAAACCTCAGTAAATTAGAATATTACATGCAATCAATAAAACATGGAGTGTACATAGAACAATATCGCACCTCTGAAAAGTATAAGCATGCATATGGACTCAGTACTTGGTTTGGGCCCCTTTTGCAGCAATTACTGCCTCAATGCGGCGTGGCATGGAAGCTATCAGCCTGTGGCACTGCTGAGGTGTTATGGAAGACCAGGATGCTTCAATAGCGGCTTTCAGTTCTTTTGCATTGTTCGGTCTCATGTCTCATCTTTCTCTTGGCAATGCCCCATAGATTCTTTATGGGGTTTAGGTCAGACGAGTTTGCTGGCCAATCAGGGTTTGGTACTTTTGGCAGTGTGGGTAGGTGCCAAGTCCTGCTGAAAAATGAAGTCCGCAACCCATAAAGCTTGTCTGTGGAAGGAAACATGAAGTGCTCCAAAGACTTAATGAAGCACAGTGGACCAACACCAGCAGATGACATGGCTCCCAAAATCAACACAGACTGTGGAAATTTCACACTGGACTTCAAGCATCTTGCAGTGTGTGTCTCTCCATTCTTCCTCCAGACTATGGGTCCTTGTTTTCCAAATCAGATGCAAAAGTTGCTCTCATCAGAAAAGAGGACTTTGGACCACTGAGCAACAGACCAGGTCTGTTTTTCTTTAGCACAGGTAAGACGCTTCTGACTTTGTTTGTTGTTCAGAAGCGGCTTGACAAGAGGAATACGACATCTGAAGCCCATGTCCCGGATCCGTCTGTGTGTGGTGTCTCTTGATGCACTGACTCCAGCCTCAGTCTACTCATTGTGAAAGTCCCCAACACTTTTGAATGGCCTTTTCCTGACAATCCTCTCCAGGATGCAGTCATCCCTGCTGCTTGTGCACCTTTGTCTTTCACACATTTCCCTTTCACATAACTTTCTATTAATGTGCTTTGATACAGCACTTTGGGAACATCCAACTTCCTTCGCAATTACCTTTTGAGACTAGGTCAGCAGTCTTCCCCATGATTGTGATTCCTAATGAACCAGACTGAGAGACCATTTAAAGGCTTAGAAACCCTTTGCAGGTGTTATGGCTTACTTAGCTGATTAGAGTGGGACACTGTGAGCCTAGAATATTGCACCTTTTCACAATATTCTAATTTACTGAGATTGTGGATTTGAGGTTTTCATGAGCTGTAAGCCATAATCATCACACGTATGACAAATCACGGCTTGAACTATCTTGCTTTGCATGTAATGCGTTTATCTCATATATTAGTTTCCCCTTTTACGTTGCATTACTGAAATAAATTAACTTTTGCATGATATTATAATTTTTCGAGTATCACCTGTATGTATTAGGCAGTATGGGTATATGGATATACGAGATCTGTCTGGAAAAAGCCCTTCTTTATATATGGAACGGTTTGCGCTACATCAATGTAATCTGACAGCTAAGAAGAGTGGACTGGAATGCGTGAACAGTGATGACTTCACTGTACTAGTGTTATGCTTAATTTGAAGCAAAACAAAAACTGGAACATAACTGCAGATTCAACTCTTTAATTTGTCACTTATAGATGTATTTATTTTTCTAATAAGAACAGAAGGAGTGTTTACTTTGAATACATTGAATATAATTTGGAATGATTATGGCAAGTATGAAATGTTTCTATAAGATTTCTTGATACGACAAACTTTCACTTTAAATATTTTAGATACAATTTCACTTTAAATAGCTTGAGTAGTTGAGCAACAATCTCAACAACTTTAAATAAATGAACAGTAACTTTAAACAGCTTGGGAAGTTGAGCAGGAATTTGGAAAAATTTGAATCATGAAAAGTCACTTTAAACTCCTTAAGCAGTTGAGCATTATTTTTAAATATTTTGAATAAATGAACAGTAACCTTGAGCTCCATAATAGAATATGCAATCCCTTTAGAAGGTTTGTTAAAGCGGAGAGTCACTTAAGTGATATTAAAGAAGTGAAATGTAACTTTAAATGAGTTGTGGACTAAATGCAGATTCTTTAAGCAAAGATGCCGTCACTTTAAACAAGAACTGAGTGTATCCTGGCAGCCTAAGGACTATACATTACAAGATAGAATACTCCAAATATAAGTCTTTATAATCAACAAATAACTGTAGCTGAAAGGAATCTCCAGAAGCTGATATCATGGTATATTCACTTAATTACGAATTTAAAGAAGGTAATCTGCTTTATCTATACAACGCTTAGTGAATATGTCCCTAAACACAGAGTTATAAACTTTCCTATTTCAGGACGTTGGTCTTATTTCCTGTTTTCTACTTCTGTATTTCTAACTGCGTACTAACATATCTATTTGTAAGTTCATATTCACTTCTCTATTTCTAACTGCAAGATTTCCTGTTGGTAATATGCAAGGCATATGATTAGCTAGGTGCTTGCTATTGATTGTTGGTTAATTAGCTATTATTTGCAAATATGTATAGGCCTATCCTGGTGTTTAACATTCCTAGTGGGTGGTGCTTTTAGGTGTATTATAAGGTTGTGGTCCTTAGCTTGGTTAATATAGCTTGGTTTCTACATCTAAGTGCTGCTATAAAGTGTGTAATTAGAGATATTCTGGAGAGAAACTGGGGGTAATCTGAGGAATACAGGAGATAAATAAATAAATAAATACATATTTGTTTGATTTTAATTATTCACCTCATTAAAATGTCAGACTTAGTACAGTGTAATAGTTGTTATGCATTTGTTTAAAGTTCCACTTTTTGGAGATTTGGATGCTGTCTAATCTGTAGACGGTTCTCTATATTACGGCAGGAGATTGCATTTTTGAAGTCTGAGATTTTTAAATTATCTGGTAAACAAACTCATGCTGGAACTGCTGCAAAGCCACTGCCGCAGAGATGTACTAGGAATGGCAGATGGATTACTGTAGGATCTGGTAGACTTTACTTACAAGTAAAGGTTAAAGGAACTTAACATGTATAGCTTGGAGGAAAGACGGGGGCAGGGGGATATGATAGAAACATTTAAATACATAAAGGGAATCAACACAGTAAAGGAGACTATATTTAAAAGAAGAAAAACTACCACAACAAGAGGACATAGTCTTAAATTAGAGGGGCAAAGGTTTAAAAATAAAATCAGGAAGTATTACTTTACTGAGAGGGTAGTGGATGCATGGAATAGCCTTCCAGCTGATGTGGTAGAGGTTAACACAGTAAAGATGTTTAAGCATGCATGGGATAGGCATAAGGCTATCCTAACTATAAGATACGACTAGGGACTAATGAAAGTATTTAAAAAATTGGGCAGACTAGATGGGCCAAATGGTTCTTATCTGCTGTCACATTCTATGTCTCTATGTTTGTATAGGTTAAGATATGTTAAGATAAGATAGGCAAAATATGTTGTTATTATTGGATAAAGACCACCCATGTTTCCTCTTGAATATAATCTGTTGTACCACCTATTAAATATCAGAAGTCACCTTAAACCTTACACTGTGCTGTCTCGTTCATTGGCAATCCTCAAGAGCTGGTTGGGGATGAGGAGAAGAAATACAGAGAATTCCAAATTGATGAATGAGTAAAATTGCTGACCCAGGAAAACTTTACTTCCTAACAGCGATTCAATATTGCTACAGCTTCGTCTAAATAGGAGGACGTCTGACGTCATGTGTGGAGGTGGGTCAAACGACAAAAACCAGAACAATAGTAAGGGGAATCGCTGATTGGCACAAATGCTTCAAAGTTGGTCGAGAATCTGTTGAAAGATTTGGTGCTTTGTGACTCCTGGCTTTTTCCAAAACTAAAATCGCCTTTGAAAGGGAAGAGATTTCAGACTGTCAATTAGATTCAGGTAGATAGATTCAGGTACACCTTCTCTAGACTGTGAGCACATTTGAGCAGGGCCCTTATCTACCTATTTTTCCTGTGTCACTGTGTAATTGTCTAATTTATTGTAAATTGTCCCCCTTTCATAATATTGTAAAGAGCTGCAGAATTAGTTGGCTATATATATACCAATAATATTAGTAATAATAATAGGACAATGTCATTGTCATTGGATAATTGACTAGGTCAGCAGGAGTCCTTGCACCAACACTGCCTGGCCTATAAACGACAAAAGCCACAACTGCAGGTATCTAGATGATTTTTTAATGGTTTTAATGATTTGGCATAAACATCAACTGAAATTTCAACTAATGTCACAACAAATATATGTAACAAAAATAAGTGGAAATGGTACAATATAAAACGTTAAAGTAGAACTGTATATAATGCCCTGGAAACATATTTTTGTTTTAAGCATAAATGTATTGGTATTGGTATAGTAGTTGAGCTTTGAGTTGATGTTAACATTTGGGTATTAAGGGTACTATCTCAAGATGGCCACCACAGGCCCTGAAAATCAGTCAATCAGCCTAAACTCATGAGAATGTAAATACACGAACTAAAAAATAAATAGATACATAATTCAGTGAAACTAAGGAAATAAATAGCATTGTGTAGCAAGTGCACTTATTTGTGAGGGAGTAGACAGAGGGAGTGTGTTCAACGGATATGACCTACATAAAACATGGTGAATATTGTAGCCCTACTTATATAGACTTTGCTGCTCTCTGATTGGTTACCATAACATTCTGCTCATCAAGTTAGTGTGTGAAATGTCTGTTCAAGTTTGTTTACATGATTTTTTCTTTACTGCTATGGGAGTAAGTAAATACAGATTGTGCATAATATGGACCTCCTGTCTGGAATAAAACACATTTTATAACTGTATATGTTTAAAATTGAGGTCAGGTAGATAATATAATCAATCAACTTTGTATATCCCATTTTACATACAGCCTTTCCAGTGATAGTGTATAATGATTGCCTATAGAAAACCCAACATTCTAAGTCTGCCTGCTAAGGCTTGATGTTGTTTACTAGTACATTATAATATACTGTCTTCCCAAATTTATATGGTCCCTACAGCAATATTTGTAACTTTCCTGTAGCTTTCAAAACATGAGATTATTACAAGAGAGTACCTTAGAGTATATTAGGGAATAATCGTATGTTATACTCTGCAATATTAGTTTTTGCATCTTATTAATCATAACACATTTATGTTAAAAAAGACAGCCTGATAAATACTCAGAGTGAGAACCACAGCTTGCTAGTGTCAAAAATGCATGTTTAATAAACTATAGATGCTCATAGATGCAAAGGATTTATATAACTGACCTTTCGGTATTTGTGTGTATCGGTTTGTGCTAGATCAATTCATTTCAAATCAAATGCAGATCTGTCGAAATTATCTGCAGGACCTATATCAATCCTTTCAATTCCAGGAAGACTACAAGCACAATAGAAAAAAAAAAATCATTAACAGTCCCCGAGCTCTGTATGTGTAATTAATGTAGTTAGACCAATATCGAATGAATATGAATCTTGATTATGCAATGTTGTATTTACCATGTAAAATCTGACACAAGGAGCCAGAAGATATTTTGCACAGCTAAGCTTTCAAGAAATAAGTGGAATTCGTTGAGTAGTCTTACTTAACCTCTGGGTAATGTTTGTTATTTTGTATTCTTCCCTAAGGTCCTCCTTTTCAAAATTGCATGCCATGACCCTTTAGATATGTTTGTTTTAATGAGAAATAATTAAAATGAAAGACACTTACTATAGCACACATTGACGTTGCCTCAGTGGATTTTGTGATACATGAATATTTTTGAAATTCATGTTTGCTTTAGTGTGAAGCAAGTGAGATAATATAATTATGTTTTTTTTTTTAAATAACAAAATGTTCTTGACATACGCCAGCTTATACATGTGGGTGTATTTATTTTTCATATACTTTAAAGTAAAATAGTCAAACTTGCCCGTTTAAGATAAATTTACCTTTTATTTTCACTACAAATATACCCCCCCTAGAAAACAAAAATATAAAACCTAAAATCATTTTCATTTTGTATTTATAATCCTTTACGAACTCTATGTTAGCAGTCAGTACATACTCATGTGATGAAAATACATATGCTAAATAATTCTCCAAGCGTTTTAAATATGTTGTGGGTTGTGGTTTGGGGTTCAGAAATGAAATAGTGGTATGCCACAAATGCTGTCTAAAAAGCTGAAAACTGATTTGTGATAGAAGGGTATACTACTGTGAGCTCAGTACTATATTCTGACTTGAGCCTGTAAGATTAATAATATACAAATATGCGTATTGTTACCTGCTGGGCAAATCCACTGATATGAGGCAAGAACAAGCTCCTTAGACACCATGCATTTTATTTTATACAATTGTAATCAAAATTATTCAACCACTATTGAGAATCAGGTTTATTGTCAAATTTAACAGACCTTGAAATAGCTCAATACGATGCATAGCCAGACACCAGTTTCTGGCAACGTTCCTGAGGAATCTTAGCCTCCAGTTCAGTAATATTCTTGGGTTTGCATGCTGCAATCTCTTTCCTTAAATCCCACCAGAGACCAACCAAACCTATGAGCTTAAGTAAGGTGACTGTGATGGCCCTGTAGAATTTACCAGGACTTCTTCTGCAACCAAGCCTTGGTGGAATTTGAGGTATGCTTGGGAGCATTATCTGTTGGAAGGTACAATGATGCCCAAGCTCGAGCTTCCTCACAGACGGCGTGGCGTTTTCTCCTAGGATTTCCTGATACTTCCCTGCAAATACATATTTGTTAAACATAGGAATAAATAAACATAATATTAAAAATCCGACAACATGCCAGTTCCCTTTAAGGTCTGGGAAACAGCCAAACATACACTTAACAATCATAGTAATGCCCATAGATTCCCTTCCCTTTAAATTCACTTACATTCAAATCACCTTATAAAAGTAGAACGGTCACATTTGAGATTTTTATGCCACTGAATGCCAATGAACAGCTATTCTTCTTTTTTAATCTTGTTCATTCCTATGTTAACCCTTCACATACAGAGCCAGGGATACCAGGCATGGCAGGTAAATCAGATTAACTGCTGAAAGGATGTGAGGCAATGCATGTGCTTATACAACATTTATGTGTAGATGTATGACCATGCCTGAAGGTTTGATGGGACTGCAAAGTAGCTCACTGTGTGAAAGTGCAGCGTATTTTTTTTCACCTGCTTTATTGACCGCAACTTGTTTTGTTACTTCAATAAATGCTATAGTTGGGGTACAAGGAACTGTCACCTACATAAAAGTAATAACTCTGCTTTAAAAATTGTCTAATCAACTTTCTGAATTTATAATGATCACATATCTACAACATTTCATAAGACTTTTGCCAGTTACATGGTTCTAAAAGATGCAAGATAAAATTGACCACCGTGCCTACTAAGCCCTTGACCAGCATTTCACATAAATATGCATAAATGTACATGCCTATAAGCAATGAAAGAAGTCTGCCTCCTCCCAGCTCCATTTTAGAAATCTCGATTAATCTCTAATTTTTTTTTTTTTGGAAAGAAGTTAAGATGATGTGGCTCAAGACTTAAGAAACAATTAAATCTTAATATTGAACTAACTATACTAAACGTTCAAGTAGAGATTGTAGCCGTATTAGTCCAGTGGTGCAGATATAAAAAAACTGATAAAATTAGTATCTTGTAGGGGGGCGTGGTTTGAGCGCTGAACGAGATGGCCGCCTAGAGAAGGAGCTCCGCACCCGAGACTCCCAATACCGCCCTGTAACCCGCTGAAAATCTCGACTCACCACGATAAAATCCCGATCCTGACTCAGCCCGAGGAGGTGCACCCCCGTACCCGCGGATGTCCAGCCGCAAAACCGGCAAGCACAGCCGCAGAGAGGCAGTATCGGTAGCAGAAATGCTCACCACGCCGAGGCCCGCTGCACGTGGCGCACACAGAGACCAGGCTGCATCTCAGAGAGGAGACGAGAGTCCACCCGCGTGGTCGGATGCCCCCCCCAGAAGCCTCCAACGCTGCCATCCTCCAATCCCTGGCAGAGGTAAAGGGGTATTTAGCAGCAGAGATCGCACGAACGGCGGCAGAAGTTAAGGCCGAAATCGACGCCATTGGGGCCCGCACCACGGCTATAGAGCAACGCATGGCTCGCATAGTTACAGCACACAACGGCTCCACAGCAGCCTCCAACGCCATGAAACAGCGAATCACGGACATGGAACTCGAGATAGAAGATATCTCTAACAGAGCGCGCAGAAATAACTTGCGCGTCCGCGGCCTACCTGAGTCTGTACCAGATGCTGAACTGGAGACTACCCTTATACACTGCCTCCGCCAAGGTCTGCCTTACATACCAGATCATCACTGGCTAATTGACAGAGTCCACAGAGCCCTCCGGGCCAAGGGCCCCAACAACAGCCCGCCCAGAGATGTGATTATAAAGTGGCACTATTTCCAAACCAAAGAAGCCATACTGAAACGCAACAGAACGCAAATATATAAATGGAACGAAGTAGAGCTGCAGCTATACCAGGACGTAGCGCCGGCAACGTTACAGCGAAGGCGAGAATGGAAACCGATCACAGACCTCCTCAGAGCAAAGGGAATCCGGTTCGCATGGGGATATCCATTTAAGATAATAGCATTTCATGGCGCGAAGCCTGCCGTCCTCCTACCCTCTATGGACGTTCATGCCTTCCTGAAGAGCGTCGACATCACGGCTCCTGCGGACCTCCACATCCCCACAAGCAACACGGAGGGACTAACCCTGCTACCAGAAGCGTGGGGAGCTGGCGGCTCACGCCACCCCAGTGCGGGGGACTCCAGATAAGAAGGACATAAAACACGCAAGCTTCAGCTGATAACCATAAGTTTTACATTGTCATACTGCATATTGTTATTGCACCTAAGATAGCTCATTATGTTTGGGACATAGGATAGTAAGGGAGTAATTTGCACTATGTTACTACGGGCGGAGGGGGGGGATGGGGGGGAGGCGAGTTGTGCCTCAGGGGCCCTGGCTACTCATACAAGCACCAGCCCACCTACTGTGCGGACAGGGGGTGATGTGGGAACCCCTATCACCCAAACACGTGGCAATAAGCCACCAGCATAGGGGGACGCCCGCAGGCCTGCTGGCCAAACTAGCGCAGGGAGCGGCCTGGATGCCCGCCCTGCAGGGGGCAGCCTGGTCACCTCTGCCTTAAAAAAATAATGAATAAATAAATAACCATATAATTGTAAAAATGTATATTGATATATTTAAAAAAACAAAACAAAAAAAAAACACCAACTACAAGCATGCATAACACCAACCACCTACGAACTCTATACTAAAAACCTAGAAGGATAACGAAAGGCCCTATGCCTACCCCAGTCCTACCCTGCCCACCAACTACAGCATGTGAACCCTACTATCTAAGGTTGTATTTGTTCTAAATGGGAGCCTCGTTAGGGTGCTAGGCGGCTGAGCCTCCACCCCGCCTGAGGCGAATCCCTCAGCGCGGTGGATGCACACCCCCATAGCTCCTGGCGACTGGTAAGACCCGGAATTGTTATATTATTATTTTGTTACAGTATCGTATTTATACACTGTTATACGGACCCACCACTTGGGGGGTTGTATTTTAGAACTGTGAACGGTAAACGCGCAGATCAATACTAAATTGTATATTGCTTTCTCTAAGGTAGCAGACCACCTATCGTCTACTACCCCTTCTCCTCATCTTCTCTTTTCTTCCTACCACTCTCTTGCTTTCCTCTCTCTCCCCCCCCCCCTACCTTCTCCTCTTCGGAGGAGCTACAACACCTGAAAGGACACAGATAACACGGACGCAGACGGACGAGCCTCGGACCTACAGTAAGCAACAAGGCACAGAGTGAGTACACCTTTACGACGCACACTGACAAAAAATGGACCTCAAACTGACCTCACTGAACGTTAACGGACTTAACGCCCCTAACAAACGCAGGTTACTTCTCAGGGAGCTACGCAGACAACAAGCAGACATTGCATTCATACAGGAATCCCACATACTGCGCTCAGCTAAAACGCAGCTAACAAACCATATTTTCACGAAAGCATACACCTCCAGAGCTCCTTATAAAAAAAACGGAGTGGAGATCCTCATACATAAAAGGTGCCCCATTCAAATCACGGGCACACACACTGACACTGAAGGCCGGTACGTGGTACTCACAGGCACGCTGCACGCTAATACGTATCACCTAATAAATGTATACGCCCCAAACACCCCCACCCCGCAGTTCTGGACGAACCTAACCAACCTGATTAGGGACCTCCCCAGGGGGATACTCATCCTGGGAGGCGACCTCAATGCCACACCCTGTCCCGCTTCTGACCGTAGTGGAGGCACACGCCTCCCCCGTTCGCATAACAGGGGAGCGCAAGATAAACTCCTACACCAGTTTATCCAGAGCACAGGCCTGCTGGATCCATGGAGACTCCAGCACCCTGGAGAACGGGATTACACGTTCTTTTCCGCGGCACATACCACTTACTCACGTATAGACCTGTTCCTTACAAACAAACTCGGTATGCATTGGCTTAAGACCACCGAGATTAACCCCATATCATGGTCTGATCATGCAGACATTGCTCTTACTCTAAAAACCCCAAGCAACCACACCCCCTGGAAGTGGAGACTGAACGCCTCCCTCCTCAGGGATCCACACATCAAAGAGGACCTTCTCAAAGAAATAGACCTCTACTTCCAAACCAACGACACCCCTGATATATCCCCAACCACCCTCTGGGCGGCCCATAAAACAGTAATCCGGGGTCTCCTTATAAAGATAGCGACACGACAAAAACAAAAAAAACACAAGAGGTTAGTAGACCTGCAAAATCAACTACGCAAGCTAGAAGCACAACACAAGCAAACAGCCACCCCGGCCACGACTAGCGCATTGACAAACACAAGAAGATCCCTCAGAGAACTCATGACAGATGACGTTGCTAAAGACCTCCTCAGGACTAAAAGACTTTTCTATGAAAAGTCTAACAAAATGGACACCCTCCTTGCGAGAGCCCTTAGACCCAGAGCTGCCAACACCTTAATAACAGCTATAAGAAACAAACATGGACAGGTCCTCACAACCCCTAAAGAGATAAATGAGGAATTCACAAACTATTTCGAGTCCGTGTATAACCACTCCCCCACACTAGCAGGAGATAATGCAACATACGCAGCAACGGTGTCCTCCTTCCTGGATGAAACCCAGCTCCCACAGATAGGGGCCGACCTAGTGGCACCCCTGGGAGAGCCCATAGACGCAGAAGAGGTAGAAAGAGCAATCGCAGGGCTCAAGGGGAACAAAGCCCCGGGCCCCGATGGCTTTGACGGCACCTACTACAGGGCCTTCAAAGACGAATTAACACCCTACTTAACCAAAATGTACACACAGTGGACTGGGGGGGCTGCCCCCAACCCAGACATGGCGACCCCGAATATAACACTCCTCCCCAAGCCAGGGAGGGATGCCACACAAGTCACCAACTATCGTCCCATCTCTCTCATAAACTATGACGTGAAAGTCTATGCCAAGGTACTTGCAAATAGATTAAACCCCCTCCTTACCACATGCATACACGCTGATCAGGTGGGCTTCGTCCCCACCAGACAGCTCTATGAAAACACGAGGAGGGCCACTGACCTCATGCGGTGGGCCGGGAGGACTCGAACGCCTTCTCTGATCCTCTCTCTGGATGCGGAGAAGGCGTTCGACAGAATCCAGTGGCACTACATGTTCGCGGTCTTGCGTAAGCTACAACTACCAGACCTTTTTATAACGGCTGTGATGGCCCTGTACTCCAACACCAGAGCGCAAACCCTTATCCAAGGCGCTGCAGCACGCCCATTTACTTTGACGAACGGAACACGCCAGGGTTGTCCCCTCTCGCCCCTTCTATTTATAATAGCCTTTGAACCACTACTACAACGCATCAGAGCCCACCCCCACATAACGGGCATGACTATAGCGCAGACAGACTTCGTGGTCTCTGCTTACGCAGATTATATATTGCTCACCCTCACCGACCCAACACGCTCAGTACCTAACCTTATCACCCTACTGGAAGAGTACCGACTGGTCTCTGGCTATAAGATCAATCTGGACAAGTCGGTGGGCATGCCACTGGGTTTGACAGAGACGGAAGTGACTTGGCTGCAACGAGCCACGAACCTACACATAAGCCCCCGACCAATCAAGTACCTAGGTGTACAACTAACCGCCGACCCCAAAGACCTCTACGCGGAAAACCATCAGAGACTCATGACCACCCTAATAAAAGACCTTGATAAATGGCACGAAAAACCCATCTCTTGGATAGGGAGACTCCATAGCGTTAAGATGAACCTTCTCCCTCGCCTCCTGTTCCTTTTCCAAGCACTACCAGTCAAAGTAACTAAGGGAGATCTCAAAACACTACAAACATCCATAGACAACTTTATCTGGGCGCACAAGAGGCACAGGATAGCCAGACAGACATTGTATACTCCGAAGAGCAAGGGGGGACTGGGGCTCCCGAACCTCTACCTCTACTACCTTTCAGCACAGCTTGCACAAATCATCGAATGGCATTCACCACCAGACGCCCATAGATGGGTCGACTTAGAGACCCTGCTCATGAGCTCCGACCTCCCGCAGTTCTGGATCTGGGTGCCACGACCCGACAGACCAGAACTTCGAACGAGGTGCCCGGCCATCCTGAACTCAATCAGGATCTGGGACTTAACAGCACATAAATATGCCCTAACACACCAAGTGTCGCCATTAACCCCATACCTCCGTAATAAAGCATTCCCGCCAGGACTAGTGGCGAGGGATTTCCGTAACATTGAAAATACGGACATACAGCGTTATCACCAACTATATAAGGGGAATCACATCAAAACATTTGACGACCTCAAAGCATTGGCCCCACTAACCACGAAAGACTTCTTTCGTTATATGCAACTGCGTGACTTTGCGGGACAACCGCAGATACGCACAGCAGCTCAGGCCAAATTCACCTTCTACGAAACATTGTGCACAACCGGGGGACCACGTACCGGCCTCATCACCCTCCTCTACACACAGTTAAGCGCACCAACAAAAAACACACAGACACCCACATATGTGGCACAATGGGAGGCAGATCTACAACAACCCCTTGAGTGCGGGGAATGGCAGGATGTGTGGGAGGCGGCAGCAAAGGCATCCATTTGCGTCCTACACCAGGAACAATGCTACAAAACCCTGATGAGGTGGTACACCACCCCAGTCAAACTCTGCAGAATGGGTAAAACAACCACAGACATATGTTGGAGGGGATGCGGGGACAAGGGGACATGTACAACCAAAAAAAGTTAAAGCGCACACACACACCAGACAGGAGTGATTACCTGAAATATAGCAAATAGGTATCTCCTCCTTAGTACACAATGATTAGGTTGACTAATGGAAAATCCCTATACAAAAAATATAAACACAAAGAGGGACATAGTGCAACCTGTATAATGTATAAACTACAAAGGGAAATTTTGAGATGGAATCACTCACACTTTTATGAGCCGTTTAGAAGTAGGCTCGGGACTTATACAGCTTCCATGTCACTTAAATGGGACATGCACATTTCCTTTAATCCTCAGGCCGGTTCCCCTTAGGTCTCAATGAACATCAAGTTTGGAGTCAGGAGTCAGGAGCCAGGAGCCAGGAGCCAGGAGTCTCAGGATAAGTAATTTATTTTAACAAATAGTTAAAAGATAAGTAATAAAAAGCAATATTGCACACACAACGCGTTTCAACCAACTGTTTGTGGTCTTCCTCAGGTGCTCTTCTAAATTACAATGAATATATCACCACTTATATAGGGGAAAGTATTACATACTTGATTGTTGAATTAACAACACTTGTATAGCTAATTACCCTTATATGGTCCGGACCGGATGTAGTCTGCCACCTCCAATATGGCTCCACATCCGGTTCGGAAGGGCACATTGATAAATCCAACATTACACACATAACAACAAAAACGAAGTATACATGAAAACATAGCCTCCCCCCATCGTAGTCAGCATCCATGATATAGTGAAATCATGTGTGACTACAAAGCGAGGGGTATATAAAGTCTTCTCAATGTTCCGTTGCGTCACTTCCGGTGACGTATCCGAAAATGGAGTCCGTCCGTCGCGTCACTTCCGGTGACGTATCTAACCATAGCAGCCGTCCGTATCACTTCCGGTTCCGTGATCAGCTGGCGGAAAAGCTTTATTCACTCCTCCAGGAGTACAAACATGTCCATTATCGAATTGAGGGCAAGGTGGCCATCTTGGAAGTGGGCAACCAGTCCTCTTATGAATATACTCATTCGTAAGGCACATATTGCATACAAATATAAAAAACACAAAACGAAAAAATATATATATTAATTACATCATCCAAGATAAAAAACAAATAAAACTATAGATGTAACTCAGTATGTAGCTCGCTAGTATAGATAGTAAGTAAGCTACATGGTTATAAGGTGCATGAACCTAAAAATACTTCCACATGTGGTGGACTTGCCCAAAAGCGAGCGCCTTCTGGAGCGAGATAGCCAAGCTACAAACAGAAGTACTACACAAACACATACAACCGGACCCCGGTGCATTCTTAATCGCAAAACCACTAGATGCTCTGACACACAGGGAACAAAAACTATTCAATAAAATAAACTTAGCTGCCAGACGAGCCATGGCACAGACGTGGTTGCACGCCGACTTGCCCCCAATGGACAGAGTTACTAGCAACATAAAAGAAGCACATATCATGGACAAACTCAGAGACACGTACCCCTCCTTTCTCAAAACGTGGGAACCCTGGGAAGACTATGCCGACCATTAGACGACATAACACCGACTCGCACACACATGCAAGAACATTGCGCGCATTTACAGACAGATAGCTCAGGCTCCAACTGCAAAGTGTAAGTCCGTCCCGCTCCTCCCCCCTAAGCTTCTCCCCACCCCCCACCTCTCTTTCTTTCTCTCTCCTTGTCTTTCACTACCTCATACTGCATCTCACCTCTACTAAAATAAAGGAAAACTCATGCCTAAACCTCAGCACTCTCGATCGTGGCATTAGTACTTAAAGTACAAACTGCGGATAGGGAACGACACTAATACGAACGTTGAGATACAATGGCCAGGTACTGGCAAAAGCACCACCAACAGCAACCAGAAGAACCGAAGGTGTATGTCGTGTGGGGTGCCCCTGGTGGGTGTCGGGGTGGGAACGAGTGGCCGGCTGTGCGTGGCCGTCTTGGCGGCTGTGCAGGGCCATCTTTGGTGTCTCTGTGTGGCCGCCTGGATGTCCGCGCATGGGGGCTGTGGCTCTGGTACACAAAAGTAATGATACCTGTATATAACCACTGTGAAGGCTTTCTGTAACCACCATATTGAATGTAAATAGACAGCTTACAATGAACATGTGTCCATCTTGGCATCCCTGTGTGGCCGCCCCTCTGTATATATGTAACCGATATGTAAAATGTGCATGGCTAACTCGGCATCTTTCCTAGACCTTCTCAGAGACTAAGCAAAATCGATTGAATATGTTTCCCTATGTATATGTTAACATGAGCAATGTGCTCACTTTTGTACCCAGTTTGTGCATGACCTGACAAATAATGAATTTAAAAAAAAAAATTAGTATCTTGTAATACCTTTTTTATTCGACTAACATAATTTTGTAAAGAACTTTCCTTTCTCAAGTCTAAAGCATTTCTGAGCAAAGACGACACAAAAAATTCAAAGTTGAGTTGTGATACAGGGGTTAAAGAGTGTAGATAAGACACAGGTTTGATATAAAATAGACACCAGAGGGTCGTAAATACCTTGTGTGAAGATCACGGAATGATCTTCACACAAGATATGTATCCCCAAAAACTGTATTCAAGACCCTGGCAGTAGATTCATAATATGGTTGCATGGAAGCATCTATAAAAAAATTAATAAAAATACATCTCAAATCTAGCTTCCTGTTAATAACAGTTTAGACCCAACCTGAAAAAGACAATCCATATAAGCTTTCAGTACACACAATGATGTGCACCCATATTTGATGTTGTTACTTATTTCACGTTAAATGCTATAACTATTAAACCTATGCGACTCATAGAACTAGTTGATCTTAGGGGGCAGGGAAGGTTGGGGCAGGTGACAAAAGTGTCTTTGCAATCAAAATGTTATCATGTGTTTTAATGTATTTCTGTGTTTTATTTTTGTAAAGCATTGACATTTTGTATTTACCCTGGCAGTTTCTGAAATCAGTCATGAAAGTTTTATCTGATACAATTTGTTAGAAAGGATTCCCTATACAGTTGTAATCCACATTTTCAACCTCCATTGAAAATCAGGTTGTCAAAATTTACAGGCTTTCAGCTGTTTGCAATGAACAAATCAAACAAAAGCAATTTAACAGCTCAAGGCAACAAATGCTTCAAGTAGTTTCCCCAAATTCAACTAAAAATGCAACTTACAAAAATTATTCAACCCTCTGATTAGAAATCCTCACAACCAGGCCCGGACTGGGCAAATGCTGGTGGGCTGCGATTACCATGGGCCGAGGCAAGCAGGCGAGATCTTTGGATCTCCTCTGTCGGCCAATGCAGGGCCGGCACTATCCGAGCCTCGGCCCTGCTGTGTACCTTCATGGGCTGGTGGGGAGATAAAAGACCTCCTGCACCTGCCCACTGGTACTTCACTAGGCAGCCGACGAGGGAGAGAAAGAGGAGAGAGAGGACCAGTGGGCTCTAGCCTGCAGCTTCGCCAAGTTCCTCTCACGAGGTCGGAGCATTGTCACAGTTACCATGGCAATGCTTCAGATCTCCCAAGAGATCTTTTCCGAGATGGTACCACATCCCACTCCTGCAATTTTAGAAATATGTTAGGGAAGATTTAGAAATTTTAACTAAAAATTACTTTTGGATTGAAGGAAAAATCCCTCTGTTTATCGATACTGCTCTTCACATAGTTACAAATTCAGAGCTTTGTTTACATTGTTCTTCCATATTTTACTAATCCATACTGTGTACTCTTATAGAAATTTGAATCAAGATACTAAGAGTAACTAATATACTAAAACATTTTAGTTATTCAATGAGTAACCAGAGGCTAGAGTTTACTCGCCACTACGACCACCAGGGCTTGCAGCAAGGTCCCCCTCAGAGGCAAAAAGTAAGAAGGCAGGGGAGATAAAAAAAAAAAGTATTTAAAACAAAACATATTTACATGAATCTGCCTCCCCCAACAAATACAATACCTCCAAACATATTCACACACTGCACCCCTCTCATACACACACAGCACACCCCTTTTTACACACACACGTCACGCCTCTCGCACAAACACAGCAGCCCCCAACACACTGCATCCCTCACACACACATACACTACTTCCAAACATATATATATATATGTACACCCCTCACATTTTTGTAAATATTTTATTATATCTTTTAATGTGACAACACTGAAGAAATGACGCTGCAACAATGTAAAGTAGTAAGTGTACAACCTGTATAACAGTGTAAATTAGCTGTCCCCTCAAAATAGCTCAACACACAGCCATTAATGTCTAAACTGTTGGCAACAACAGTGAGTACATCGCTAACTGGAAATGTCCAAGCTAGGCCCAATTAGCCATTTTCCCTCCTCGGTGTCATGTGCCTCGTTAGTGTTACAAGGTCTCGGGTGTGCATGGGGAGCAGGTGTGTTGGTGTTATCGCTCTCACACTCTCTCATACTGGTCACTGGAAGTTTAACATGACACATCATGGCAAATAACTCTCAGAGGAACTGAAAAAAATAATTGTTGCTCTACATAAAAATGGCCTAGGTTATAAGAAGATTGCCAAGACCCTGAAACTGAGCTGCAGCATGGTGGGCAGGACCATACAGCAGATTCACAGGAGAGGTTCCACTCAGAATAAGCCTCACCATGGTCGACCAAAGAAGTTGAGTGCACATGCTCAGCGTCGTATCCAGAGATTGTCTTTGGGAAAAAGAGGTACGAGTGCTAGCAGCATTGCTGAAGAGGATGAAGGGGTGGGGGGCCAGCCTGTCAGTGCTCAGACCATACGCCGCACACTGCATCAACGTGGTCTGCATGGCTGTCGTTCCAGAATTAAACCTCTTTTAAAGATGATGCACAAGAAAGCCCGCAAACAGTTTGCTGAAGACAAGCAGACTAAGGACATGGGTTACTGGAACCATGTCCTGTGGTCCGATGAGACCAAGATAAACTTATTTGATTCAGATGTTGTCAAGTGTGTGTGGCGGCAACCTGGTGAGGAGTACAAAGACAAGTGTGTACTGTAACATACTGAAGCAGAGCATGATCCCCTCCCTTCGGAGACTGGGCTGCAGGGCAGTATTCCAACATGATAATGACCTCAAACACACCTCCAAGATGACCACTGCCTTGCTAAAAAAATCTAAAGGTGATGGACTGGCCAAGCATGTCTCCAGACCTAAGCCCTATTGAGCATCAAACCGAAGGTGGGGGAGTGCAAGGTTTGTAACATCCACTAGCGCTGTGATGTTACATAGTTACATAGTTAGATAGCTGAAAAGAGACTTGCGTCCATCAAGTTCAGCCTTCCTCACATTTGTTTTTTGCTGTTGATCCAAAAGGCAAAAAAAAAAAAAACCCAGTTTGAAGCACAATTTTGCAACAAGCTAGGACAAAAAATTCCTTCTTGACCCCAGAATGGCAGTCAGATTTATCCTTGAATCAAGCAGTTATTACCCTACATTGAAAGATTATATCCTTTAATATTCTGTCTTTGCAAGTATGCATCTAGTAGCTGTTTGAACATCTGTATGGACTCTGATAAAACCACTTCTTCAGGCAGAGAATTCCACATCCTGATTGTTCTTACAGTAAAAAACCTTTCCTTTGCCTTAGACGAAATCTTCTTTCTTCCAGTCTACTAAACGCATGGCCTCGTGTCCTATGTAAAGTCCGGTTTGTGAATAGATTTCCACACAATGGTTTGTATTGGCCCCGAATATATTTGTATAATGTTATCATATCCCCTCTCAGGCGACGTTTTTCTAAACTAAATAGGTTTAAATTTGTTAACCTTTCTTCATAGCTGATATGTTCCATTCCTTTTATTAATTTTGTAGCCCGCCTCTGCACTTTTTCTAGTGCCATGATATCCTTCTTTAGAACAGGTGCCCAAAATTGCACAGCATATTCAATATGTGGTCTTACCAGTGATTTATAGAGAGGCAAAATTATATTCTCGTCCCGAGAATGAATGCCCTTTTTCATGCATGACAATACCTTACTGGCCTTGGCCACTGCTGATTGACATTGCACATTGTTGCATAGTTTGTTGTCTATAACAATTCCCAAGTCCTTTTCGTGTGTTGTTATCCCTAATTCACTTCCATTAAGGGTATACGTTGCTTGTGTATTCTTTACGCCGAAGTGCATAACTTTGCATTTTTCAACATTAAATTTCATCTGCCATTTGAGTGCCCAGTCCTCCAGTCTATCTAAATCCGTCTGCAGCAAAGTAATATCTTGCTCACATTGTATTATTTTACAAAGTTTTGTGTCATCTGCAAACACTGAAACATGACTTTCAATGCTGTCTTCAAGATCATTTATAAAAATGTTAAATAGAAGGGGTCCCAGAACAGACCCCTGAGGGACACCACTTGCCACCTCTGTCCAGCTTGAAAATTTACCATTAACGACAACTCTTTGTATTCTGTTTTTAAGCCAATGTTCTACCCAAGAACAAGCATTTTCATCTAGACCGATTTCCTTGAGTTTGATCTATTGTGTGGAACTGTATCAAATGCCTTGGCAAAATCCAAATAGATCACATCCACTGCAACACCCTGATCTATACTTCTACTTACTTCTTCGTAGAACGCAATCAAGTTAGTTTGACATGACCTGTGCTTCATAAAACCGTGCTGATTTTTGCTGATAACCATATTCTTCTCAAGGAATTCTTGAATATTATCCCTTAATAACCTTTCAAATATTTTACCAGCCACAGAAGTTAAGCTCACAGGTCTATAATTTCCAGGCAAGGATTTTGAACCCTTTTTGAATATAGGAACCACATCTGCCTTCCTCCAATCCTCCGGAACACTTCCTGAAAGAAAAGAATCTTGAAAGATTAAAAACAGAGGTTCACTTATTTCTACACTTAGTTCCTTAAGTACACGTGGATGGATACCGTCAGGCCCTGGAGCTTTGTTTATATTAACTTTCTTTAGTTGCTGCAGCACATTGTCTTGAGTTAACCAATTACAATTATTCTGCAAGTTTTTAGTAGCAATCATTTGCACATCTATTGCCATGGGTTCTTCTTTAATATATACGGAGGAGAAATAGTTATTTAGAATTCCTGCCTTTTCTTGGTCTTCATTAACTAACACCCCCGTTTCAGTTTTAAGTGTACCTATACTTTCATTTTTGGGTTTTTTGGAATTTATGTACTTAAAAATGCTTTGGGGTTGGTTTTGCTCTCTTTAGCTATCATTTTTTCATTTTGAAGTTTAGCAAGTTTAATTGCCTTTTTGCACGCATTATTTGCTTTCTTATATCTTTTATAAGATGCATCTGATTTGTCTGATTTAAATGCTTTAAATGCCCTTTTCTTATTTTTAATCTCTTGTTTTACTTCTCTACTAAGCCACAATGGTTTTAATTTGTTTCTTTTATATTTATTTCCCAATGGTACATACTGAGAAATGTACCTTTCTAATATTTGTTGGAAGATGATCCATTTATTCTCAGTGTTCTTTTCACTAAAGAGTTTATGCCAGTCAATATATTGTAAAGCTTCCCTTATCTTATTGAAATTGGCCTTTTTAAAATTATATGTTTTAGTATACCCCATGTGCTTTTGTTTTTTTGAGTTTATTTCAAAGGACACTATATTGTGATCACTATTTCCCAAGTGCTCACCTACTTGAATGTTGGTCAAAAGATCAACGTTGTTTGTTAAAACCAGGTCCAGACAAGCGTCCATTCTAGTTGGTGCTTGTACAAGTTGTGACATGAAGTTGTCATTTAACAAGTTTAAAAACCTAATTCCCTTTGCTGAGCTACTAGTCCCTATGTCCCAATTTATGTCTGGGTAATTAAAATCTCCAATAATTAAAGTGTTACCAAGATTTGCAGCTTTCTCAATTTGCTCAAACAGCTGTTGTTCCTCGTCAATATTAACATTAGGTGGTTTATAACATATCCCAACCAATAGTTGGTTTCCCTTCTTTTCCCCCAAGCAGATATTTACCCATAAAGCTTCCACATTTTCCTCATCGCATTCAATTTTCTTAAGATTTGGCTTTAAATCATGGTTGACATACAAACATACCCCACCATCCTTCTTGTTTTTCCTATCCTTCCTAAATAATGTGTACCCATTTAAGTTAACTGCCCAGTCATGTGTCTCATCCCACCATGTTTCAGTTATGCCTATTATATCATATTGTTTAGTGTATGCTAATGCCTCTAGTTCCCCCATTTTGTTATTTAGGCTCCTTGCATTAGTAAGCATACATTTAATATCATGTGTCTTTTTTATTTTGTGAATTACCAACATTACATAGCTTCTCTGTTCTGAGCTTGCCCCTCCCCCCGTCTCCACCCTCCTTATACTCTTCTAAAGCCCATCTCCTTTCTGTCCTATCTCCATTTTGTAGATTGCTATGACCCTCCCCCCCTACTACTAGTTTAAAATCTCCTCCAACCTTCTAGCCATCCTATCCCCCAGCACTGCAGACCCCCTTCCGTTTAGGTGCAATCCATCACTACTATATAGGTTGTACCCAATCGCAAAGTCGGCCCAGTGCTCTAAAAACCCAAAACCCTCCTTCCTGCACCAAGACTTCAGCCACGCATTAACCTCTCTAATCTCCTGCTGCCTTTCCACTGTAGCACGTGGCACAGGTAATATCTCAGAGAATACCACCTTGGAGGTCCTTTTCTTGAGTTTGCTACCTAATTCCCTGAAATCATTCTTTAGGACCTTCCATCTTCCTCTTACTTTGTCATTGGTACCAACATGGACCATGACCGCTGGGTCATCCCCAGCCCCTCCCAATAATCCATCCACTCTGTCAGCAACATGCCGGACCCGAGCACCCGGGAGACAGCAAACTGTCCGGTTGAGCCGATCAGAGTGGCAGATTGCCCTATCTGCTCTCCTAATGATAGAGTCCCCTACCACCACAACCTGTCTTGCCTTCCTTACATTTTGATCCCCACCCGTACTAGAGGGGCTGTCACCTCGGCTGTTAGAAGTAACAGCTTCCTCTAATACAGCTACTCCTGAGCTGATGCTCCCAACATCTTCCCTCAAACGGGCAAATCTGCTAGGTTGCACCAAATCAGGACTAGCTAGCCCTTTCCTCTTCCCTCCCCCCTGCTTCCTCGCCCCACTGTCACCCAGCTACATGCCTGTTCCCCATCTGTCATATCTCCTCCCTCTCCACTACCTGTCCCCACTAAACTCTGCTCAGTCAGCAGCAGACTCCTCTCAAGATTGTCGATCTCCCTCAAAGTTGCGATTTGCTTCTCAAGATCAATCTGAGCTTCCAGAGAAGCCACTCGCACACAACCATCACAGAGGTATGGACCATGGACGGGTACATCCAGGCATCCATACATGCAACAAGATGTGCATTGAGTTAAACTACCAATCTTGCTAACACTCATTTCCCCAGATACAGATAAAAAAATAAATAAATAAAAAAAATATATATATTATTATATATATATATATATATATATATATATATATATATATATATATATATAAAATAAAAAATTAAAAATTACCTTGATAGTTTAAACCCCTAGTTAGTTTGAACTCCTGGTTTTCTAACTCATACTTGAAAGAGTCTACTTCCAAATAATGTGAGCAAGCTCAGTGAGTTAGGGGTGTGCCTTTATAGGGATACAAATCCCACACAGGTGCAATTAATGAACACTCCCCCCAATCAATCAAGCAGCAGCAGCACAAAAGAGGGGGAAAAACCAGAACACCAGAAAAAAAAAAAAAAAAAACATTTTTTTTTTAAACTTTACAGACTGAACCGATTAAACAAAAATAAAGTACAAACCACTCTCCACAGTATACAAACCACTCCAAGCAACTCCTGGCAACTCCTGCCATCATGGAGCAGTGTAAGAGGACTCCATTGGCAACCTGTGAAGCTCTGGTGAACTCCATGCACATGAGGGTTAAGGCAATGCTGGAAAATAATGGTGGCCACACAAAATATTGACACTTTGGGCCCAATTTGGGCTGTTGCCAGCAAATTGACACTGTTATATAGGCTGTACACTTACTACTTTACATTGTAGCAGATTGTTATTTATTTAGTGTTGTCACATGAAAAAGATATAATAACATATTTACAAAAATGTGAGGGGTGTACTCACTTTTGTGAGATACTGTTTTTATATATATATATATATATATATATATATATATATATATATATATATAAACAGTATTTCCAAACACACACACACACACACACACACATATATATATATATATATATGTGTGTGTGTGTGTTTGGAAGTATTGTGTGTGTAAGGAATGAAGTGTGTAGGGGGCTGCTGTGTGTGTGAGAGGCATATATATGTATATATATATATATATATATATATATATATATATATATACACACATACACACACACATACACTGGACCCCTACACACATTACGTTTCAGACACACACTAGATCCCTTACCCAACCCTGCATCATCTATACACACACACACACACACACACTCTAGATCCTTTTATACATTCTCAATCATCTACACTAGATCTCCTATACACACTCTAGGTCCTTCAAACACGCACTAGATCCCCTACACATACACTGCACCACCTACACACATTCTACATTTCTGAAATACACACTCTGAATCCCCTAGATTTCTTGCAAGCAAACACATACTACACAACACTACAGCCCATATGCACATACTTACTACATCCCCTAAACACACACTATGCCCCCTAAACACACTCTCTCACTCTCTACAGCCTCTAGTCACCCATATTACACCACACATACAACACAATTGAAACCATCCTATTAACACAGTACCACACCACAATCAGCCACAACCAGCTCACTCTACACACATGCAATCCCACAAGCAGGCTCCAAACACAGGTCCAATATGCTTTCCTGGCCCATTTGTCCTCTAGTATCTCACTTATGGAGACACCACAGACAATTTACAAGCAAACACAGCCCAATCATATTATTGAATATGCTTGTGCTGCGCAGAGCAGCTACAGGGTATTTTTCTCATGCTAGAGCATTGAACCAATATGCTCACTTTGAGAGGGGGCGTACTAGTCATGGGTGATGAGAAAACACAGCCTTTCTGGCCCTGCCCCGTTCTCAGTAGGTTGCTGTGATCAACAAATGCCCGGGACAAATTTATTTCCTAGTCTGACCCTGCTCACAACTGCACACATTTGCAAAACAGGTGTTGTCTGAAGCACACCTGATGCAACTAATCAAGGGCTTCATTAGTTGGACTAGGTTTGTTGAGCTGCAACACTTGAAATACCTGAACTGCGGTTTGATGAGTGTCACGTGTGAACGACAGCCCTATAGAAGGGCATGGGCTGCTTTTCAGGGTCAGGAAGTGATTTCATCAGGGTACTGGCTTGTGTTGGGTTAAAGGTGACATACATTATAGGGGCCTTGTCTCCCGGATACTTGCGACCAAAAGGGTTGTTTAGTGAACGACGGGGTGGTTGGGGCGATACCTCCCTGGATTCAGGTGGGATCTGGTAACCATGAGAACTAACCGTGTCAGACTCGTCTGCGCGGGTTACCCGGACTCCCGGAGGGTGTACTACCTGTGGTGTCAGGGGCGGAGGTAGGAGAGGTACTCCACCAGCCGGGGCTGCTGGTGAATCATGAGTTGGAGGCAGCAGATCATTCGGAAGGACTAGCATGATAGGTGCCGTATTACTTGGGGATGCCATATTGGAGGCATGGAAGGAAGTGGCGTTTGGGTTAAGTGAGGAAGTGGCGGCTATGTTGGATGTGGGCACGGTGTGGGTAGGTGTGATCGGGGTCGGCTGCGTGACTACAGGAGGTACAGGGGAAATGGCTGAATAGGGCGGGAGTGCAGGTTATGGATAGGGGAGAGGCCAAGGCATTTGAGCAGAGTAGGTGTAGGGCGGTGGCGATGGGTAGGGATGAGGATAGGCGGAAGGATATAGAGGGTACGGATATGACGACGGGGAAGGGGAAGGATGGGATGAGGGTGGAGCAGGAGTAGTCAAGGGTGGAGCAGGAGGAGTCGAGGGTGGAGCAGGAAGGACTGGCGGAGTAGGTGGAGGAGAAGGTCGAGTAGGAGGAGTTGGAGATGCAGGAGGGGGAAATGAGGGAGCAGTGGGAGGGGAGACGGATAGAGGGGATGGGTCAATGGGAGAGGAAGAGGAAGTTGGACGAGCAAGTGGGCATGCAGGTGATGCAGCAGAGGAGGATAGGCGAAGAGAAAGCATATTGGAGGGGTGAAATGGGCTGGAGGGAGATGGGCAGGGTAAAGGATGGGATGAGGATGATGGGAGCTGGGGGACTGATGGGGGGGAAAATATGGACCCATCAGCATTCAGGACTGGGCAAACGGGGGCAGTGACAGGGAAGGGACCAGGGGTGGGAGCCATGGTCAGCTGCATTTCAGTCATTGCTGACGTGATGCTAGGAGTGCCGCCTCATGTGCGCCATAACTGGGCGCCGGCTGGGAGAGTTTCCCAGCAACAAAGTTTTTATAATACACAAACATTCTTAAACCTTTATGATCAACCTCTTCCTCAATCCATCCTTCTTGCTGAATAGCTTTCGCTACTTGATACCAGGCTTCCGCTGTACGGACTAAATCATGGTCCGACAGCTTCCCTTTCTTCTCTGTCAGTAATTTACGCCAGCTCTCTGGCTGCAATCTACCGCACGGAGGTACGGCAATTCCACACACTTTAGCAATTTTATCAACTTTCTTAACCATCTCTTCTCCTTCTCTATCTTCTACCAAATCACATGCTAACCAACCCTTATTGGGTTTATCTAACTTCTGTCCCATCCTCCCTATACAAGGCGTCCCAGATATAGAGAAAGAAAAAGGAACAGAATGTCTACAGTGCTCGACTGCTACGTAAGAGTGGGTTCCTACGTACGTCTTCCCAAAACGTAGACTAGTCACTGATTCCGCCTACCCAAGGTAGCCGCGGATTGGAGCGTGGCAAGAAGTGTGTGACCAATCACTTCTCTCAACAGAAAAAGAGAAATAGGAGGGGAAAGTGCAAATAGTACAGAGAGTAAGATAAAAGTAAACACAGGAATCTGTGTGACAGACAATTAAGACAACATTTCAGTGTAAATACAGTGCATGCATCACAGTTCAAATAAGTTCAACAATAATCCCTTTCCTTTACTCATGTGGCCGAAGCCACCTCCCTCAACTTCGTAGTGTCCCCGCTCGGGGAATGACTGCAGATTAGCCGCACTACCTGACGGCGACGGAACACAGCAAACACCGGCCCGAGTTCCGTCCACCTCCCTCGTTACAGTGGTTCGGACCCGTAACCACCTCTTCCCTCACTCCCGTAGTGTCCCTGTTGCGGACCCACCCGCAAGTCACACAACCACGTGGTGATGGAGACAGCAATGCCTGCCCGAATCCACACGCCACAAAAGAAAAGACTTGGAATGTTACCAGCCTCAGCGCTCGAGGCTGGAATGTACCACCTCTCTGCAATCCAAGCAGAGAAACGAAGTGTCCAATGAGGCTAGCTAAGCTGTCAGAGCGACACTATGGGGAACCCCCAGGAAGCAGTGAGTCTACACCGACCTCCACAGATCCCCCCCCCTCTTTTTCCTTACTGCCGTAGCTACTCGGCACCTAAAAGAGGTAAACAGGTAATAGAGGACCCCCAGGAAAACCTCCACAGGTCCACCCCCCTCTTTCCTTACAGCCACAGCCACGTGGCTCCTAAAAGGGGTAAACAGGCAAACACTCTACCCGGGCACTAAGCTAAGGACAAACCAAATCAGACACACCCAGGTAACAGATAGTCAACAGGTGCAGGTAAAGTAAGTATTAACAAGTAAGATGTAGGGTCTCTGGGCAAGCTATTACCTGACTTTGATGTCCTCTCGGCAGCCAATCTCAGATGCTGGGGCAGGTCAATCACAGGGGCTGGAACATACCGGCCAGGTGCTGCAGCAAGCTCTACCGTGTATTCAGAGGTGATCAATCTCCTTCCTTCCCCCAGGATTCATCCACCCTGCATCTTCTTGGCTGGCTGCCCTAGCAGGGCATAACCCAGAGCCGCACGGTTGGGCGCCAAAATGTTAAGGATTCTTTTCAGCAAACCAATAAGTTTGAATGACTATCTGTTCCTGTCCAAATTAGAAATAATAAAGTTGCGTGCACGCAGAAGTAAATTCACACTGAGACACGAGGTTCAGGTTAAATGAAAGAACTTCAGGAAATTTAATGGCATCTGATAAAAAGTGGGTGCGCAGACCCTTATAAAGGCATAATTACATCACTAAAGAAATTCAAGATAACAACAAGTAAACATTATTAATTGGTCTAGGTGTTAAGTGGTTAGTTAAATGCCCTCCCTACTGGGTGTACCATCTTAGGTCACTACTGTCGTCATGAACTTCTCCTCCAGATTCCAGCACCATCTTGTTAGCACGAGGAGTTCACTCGATGGGAGGGGGGCTTTAGCAGCCATTTTGAGTAGTTGGCACGTTAGTCTCAAGGTTAGTTTTTCAAGGCTTTTAGTAACTTCACATTTTATTAAGACTAGCTGCTACAATGTTTCACTCAGCAGGAACCTAACATTTCCTGCTGACACACAACTTCTATGAACAAAGCATTCTTGTAAGACTCTGAGGCCTGAGAAAGAAATATAAGAGTATAGATTTAAAGGGCCTAATAATTCTACAACAGTTGTATCCTGCTGTCTATCTCTAGACCTGGACATTTGCACACCTGTTCCTGGTTTCCTGATAGTGGCAATTACTAGCCTATATAAACCCTGCCTTCTTGGTAGCTCATTGTCAGATCGTTCTTCCTGTTGCACTGCTATTCATATGAATCCTGGTTTTGTTCCTGACTACTGATATTGACCTTCACTACTCTCTTTGGATTTGCCCTTCCCTGTACTGCGTTCCTGGAAGCACTGGTTATCAGCCCCAGTGCACTGTTTCACAGCCTTGGGGATTTCTGCATTGAGTCCCCTTGGCTTGTGTCATATTGCACAGGGTGCATAAACTCTGCGTGTCGGACTCCCACTCCAGGTAAGATCCCTGACAAAGAGGCAGCATGGGGAGTTGTGTGGAGTGTTGTGCATGTGGTTTCTGACTGTGGTTGTGTGTGGTGGCTTACAGGTACAGACAACAACTCTCCATCAATGTTGTAATGGGGTATAGGGTCGAGCAGAGATAATTTATGAACTCTCTGTTGACTTAAGGATGGCCCAAACAAACAGCCTACGTTGCTTAAGTGGTAATCCAACTGTTTGTGGGATATATAAAAAAAAAAAGTAAGTGTTGAAATCCACACCTTTTATCCTACAGCTAGGAGCCTCCATCTTAGTTCCCTGCCCAGAATAGAGAAAGCATTCAGAGAAGAGGAAGCCATGCTTCTAATTATACTCTTTATTTGCAATGTTTGCCATGCCTGTGCCTTGCCTTAACTGGATTATGATGTAATTTGCAAATCTTATAATATAGGGTCAATGCCACCAACTAACTGGCTTCTTTTTAACATTCATTATTTTATACAACAGGAAGGTTTCTATAATTGTTTAACTGTGTCAGAGCTTTACAAAGGCTAAGATCATGGAAATAGACATGTACAATATAACACTGGCATGAAGGGTTCAACATAAGTTATCCGAGTGTTAATAAAAACGAGAACTGATAGGAGGTTAGAATAATACTGTAATTTAATTCTGATGATTGTCATCCTTTATAATGAGCACTTTGGACAACTCTGGATATTAAAGGTTTCCAAAATGACAGATGCTGCCGTAATGGTGATGAAACACATTTTGTAAATGTCTTGTGGTCGCTAGATTCTGTGCCTTAATATTATAAATGTTAGGATGTGGTTAAGCAGAAGACAGAATGACAATAATGATCTTAACAGTCTTTCCAGCTGTCAGAAGATAATTGGCAAAAGGCTGTCTCTTACTTGGTTCTGAATCTTCTACTGAACAGTGCTTACTATGTGTAGCATAAAAGCCAATATTTTAGCTTGTTGAATATAGAGATTACAGTGAGAGTGTGTGCCAAAGTTTGCCAATGAAAAGGGACTATGATTGTTACTGAAATACAATTTTGACAATATTTTACATTATTAAACAAAATAATTGTCAATGTTCCAGTAGCAAGATATAGTGACATTATAAAAGGGATTAGCCAACCTATTAATGTGCAAAGCAAACCCCAGAGTGCAATTCAGCCTTACATAACTGCTAAATCTACTTCAAAGAATAAGAGATAAAAGCCTTGTAAATTTTATTACACAGTAAATTTTTATGATAAATTCCATTTGTCATCTAGAAAAATAGTAAGTAATGTCTGTAATACTTATATATTAGCTTAGATAGATGGAAGCATTATATGAACAAATGATTTACCCAAATCACAATTATTTCTATAAACTTCTATATTTAATAAGCTTTAGAGTTGGATTAGTGTATACCTGGAAACAAAATCTCAATTTCCAAACTATCCCCTAACAAACTGACCATTTTGGGACCATTTTCAGCAGACATTACCAGAACATTAAAATTAAGAGTCTTGCAGAAACCACCACTGTCTTGACGTACAGTGATTTTTGTTTTCCACCAACCTCCAAACTCTAATTTACATATTTCAAACCTCAACTGTCTTAGCTCTGCAACCTCCATCTACAATTTTACCCTATCCTCTGAATAGATATCATGACACCTTCTTCTTCTAAACATTATAAGCCACCCCAGTCCTAACCTTGTCACAATAAGCTGACCCAATACTTCCAAAAATGCTCCAGAACTGCTAATTGCTGCTGGAGAAAGTCCCATTCTGCTTTCACTTCTATATTAAACCCATGCTATGCTTGTACAATTTGCCTTTTTCCTCTACAAAGAGCATTACTTCAATACCTTCATAACCTCACTCTCCTGAGAATGCAAATGCTTCTCGCAACTAGTTTCAATGAAGATTTCCATGATCAGGAAAAAGATCTCTAATCTCTTTAGTACCCCTACCAATACTTCCCCCAACCCCTCTCCCTTCTCTGTTCTATCATCGCTCACACTCACTATGCCAGAAGAAGTCTATTTTCGGTTCTCCTGCCCCACCACCTGTTCTCTCAATCCTATTCCCTCACCTCATTTGCACTTTGTCTCTTTCTTTTGCTCTGCCCCTCACTAAAATATTCACTCATTCCCTATCATCTGGCATATGTGTTTCACCTTTTTAGTAAATCCTAATACTAAAAAATGTCCAACCCTAACTCCCCATCTAACTATGGTCCTATCTCTCTACTATTGTTTGCCTCTAAGATCCGAGAGAGTTGTGTACACAAGATTGACAAACTTCATGAATCCAACTCTCTGCTTGACCCTTTTTAGTTTGGATTCCGTACTCATCCCTCTGTCACCAATGATTTAATTGCTGCTAAATCTAATGTTCTATAATTCTCCTTAACATTTTTGCTGCTTTTGACACTGTCAATCATAAACAACTTCATCTCATCCCAAGTAATCTTGTTCTACGATACTCTGCTCTTCACCGGTTCTCATCTTTCCTCTCCCAGCATTACTCTCTTACAGTGTTTCCTTTCATTGCTCTTTCACTTCTTTCTTTGGAACCCCTCTGTTGGTGTTCCTCAATGTTCTGACCTTGGTGCCCTACTGTTCTCAATTCATACTGCTTCCCTTGGAAAACTCCTCAGCTCATTTGGCTTCCAATATCACTTTTATGCATATGACACAAATCTATCTGTCCTCTCACGGTAATTCTTGATTTGTTTGTCTGACTGCCTCTCTGCCTCTCTGCTATTTTTAACTGGATGGCTGCTTACTTCCTTAAAATTAAATTGCCCAAAAAAGAACTTATCTTTTCTCCCTTAAGTGTTACTATACCCATGTCTGTTTGCCATCAGTTCTACCTCACAGGCTCGCTGCGTAGCTGTTTTCCTTGACCCAACCCCTCCTTAACCACTAATGTCCAGTCAACTGACAAATCCTGCCATGATCTTAAAACCATAGCTTGTATTGTCCCCTAACACCAGATGCAGCTAAGGTGCTAGCCCATGCCACTATTCACTCACCTTGACTACTGCATTCTCTGCTTTTCATTGGTCTTATGCATTCCCAGCATATTACAGTCTATAATGAAAGTGGTGGCAAGGCTCATCTTCCTGTCTGCCCACACCTCACATTCCTTCCCTCCCCCCCCCCCCCCCCCCCCTCCCTGTCTGTCGGTACACATGCTTCCCATAAGATGTAATGCTCAGTTTAAAATGCTGGTACTTACTTACAAATCTCTATATGATATTGCTCCTACCTATTAACATACAAGTATGGTGAGGCCCCTATGTTCTGCTAAAGACCTGCAACTACCCTCTGTTCATACTTATGCCTCTGATGCTTAACGTCGAGATTTCTCTAGAACTGCACCGTTCCTTTTGAACTCCCTCCCTGCTACATTAAACTTTCACCGAGCCTCCATTCCCTCAAAAAGCCATGAAAACTGACTTAGGAAAGCATATCAATTAAACGGTAATTGGTGTTTCTTCCCCACACCTTGGTAACCCAGCTTTCACCTCTCCTACAATTGTCAATCAAAAAGCCTCCATTGTAAACTATTCTATCAACCTTCTTTCCTGTACATGAAATATATGCTACCCTTAAATGCTGTGTCACTTTACCCCACTCCTTCTAGAATGTAAACTTGTTTGAGCAGGGCCCTCAACACCCTCTGTTTCTGTTCGTCTGATTAGTCTTGTTGTGAATACTTGTCTGTTAGTCCACTTATTGAATAGATCTGCAGAATTTTAGTGCTTTATGAAAAAAAATATATAATAGTAATAATAACCAGTCCTTAGGGATGCAAGGGCTTAATGCAGATACCTATAGATAGGTGAATAGCCAGACTGTGTCAAGTCTCTTATACCAGGAGCAACAATTCACGATGAAAGCACTCTTGAACAATAGAAATGATGACAGGGCACTGCAGAGTGTGGAGGGAGATTATATAGTGAAAAGCGTATAGGCTAGTATCTTTCCTGCTCTGTGGAGTAAACAGATATCCAGATGACATAAAGGACGCTGTCTCAATGGAATAATACACAATAGCAGCTTCTTAAGAAAGGATGGGATGACTGTGTTGGTCATCAGAATTAACACAGAAATTATGCACTGTTAGGCAATATGGTGAATGGAGATATGCAAGAGTCACAGGTAAAGTTACAATGAAAAAATCACAAGGGGAGAGAAATCTGTCCTTAAATTGAAACACAATATTCGAATATTAGTATCAAAAAGACATTCCTAAGTAAATATTAGTGTCAAAACTAACATTCCTGAGGTGAACCGTCACTAGCGGAAAAGTATAGTGTGCTGTAAAAATAAAAAGTAAAATACAATGCTTTAATATATCGAAAAAACGTACCTAACGTAAACTGTCACCGATTCTTAGGTACAGTATATGCTGGCTGACTATTGACTAGCAGTCAGAATAGCTGACACAAGAAAATAGAGACGTATACATAGGGGGTAAGAGGGGAGAGGAGGGAAAAAACAACATAGAACGTAAACAAAAGTTGTTTAGTTATTTATCAGTTTTAAATGAATAAGTATATTTATATCCTAAGGTACCCGGGGTGAGAGAATACGTCAAAAAAATCCCCAGTGTCCAAATAGTGGAGCTAATATTCTCCAATATTCGAAAAAGGATTAATAGAAATTGACCTAGTAAATCTTAGAGGAATAGGTTTGTATATTCGCAAACTAATAAAGTAGATTATTTATTATGTCCAGTGAGCTCAATGAGACAGTATAGATATTAGGTATAGCAAATAGATGTAATTGCCAGTCTAAGTGAGCTCAGAGATACTGAGATCAATAGCAGAGTAATTCCTGTAGAGTGGTCAGTATTAAAGTGTTAACTGACTGAATCCTAGATCTAATGCTGAACCGAGAGATTGGTGCAACCAGTTGTCTATACAGGTAATAGTCCACGTGATTAACTGATGGTAGCCTACTGCATTACCGTTATTGTCAATGAACAGGTTTCAGAAGTAATGAGACAAGTAGCGGAATCAATACTAGGTCTGTATACAAAGTATCCACTGTCTTGCTCCAGAATGTTATACCATGATAAGACAATAGCGGAATAAATATGCCAAGCAGTACAAGGCTAGTGAGACAAATCACGGAATAAATACTAAGAATGGTCTGAATAGAAAGTAACCGCTAACTTGCTCCAGGGTATTATACCTTAATGAAACGCATGGCGGAATAGATACTGAGAATGGTAAGTATACAAAGTATCCGCTGGCTTGCTACTAGATATTATGCCAGGCAGTACAAGTATTAGCATTGGAAATGCTGTTTGACTACTACTACGTTGTCTGAAGGGGCGGACCAAATCTTTTCATCAGCTTCTCTTCTTAAACAATTCTAAAGATTAAAAGAAGGGAACGTGCCTTCATGGGCACCAGTAATAGTAAAGAGAGAATATTAGAGATTTGCCAGTGCAAAGAGTAGGCAGTGGCAAAAGTAGCTAGTATAAAGTAGTTAGTTTCAAACCCTCGGTCGGTCTGTTAATCAGCGCTACTCGTCAATGAACTGCATACCAGGGTACCTTGATCGGTAAGTTTAAGCAAGTGTGATTGCTGTAAATCCGAGGGAGCAGTCATGTGGTAAGTGTTCTGACGGGAACTTCAGACATCACTCTGCATTCGGGCCGGGAGGACAGTAGGTCTCCCCCACCCGCCGCCCAAGGGTGGGGGCCGTTGAGGGGGAGGACAGTAGGTCCCCCCCTCATTATCTTTATGGCCCCCACCCGCCGCCCAGGGGTAGGGGATGGGGGGGAAGGAGAGTAGGTATCCCCCCTTCATTCACTATTGTGGCCAGAAATAGTCCCTGTGGGTTTTAAAATTTGCCTGCCTATTGAAGTCTATGGCGGTTCGCCCGGTTCGCGAACATTTGCGGAAGTTCGTGTTCGCGGTTCACGAACCGAAAATTTTATCTTTGCGACATCACTAATTAGAAATGCTTAGTCACATCTAACCAAGGAACATACCCTCAAAAATCCTCATAATCTTTTCATTTTCCTTTTATTTTGAAAACATCTGCCATTACATTCAACAACGGTGCCATTTAATATTAAGACTTAAGTTTGAGTCGTAGATAAACTATAAGAAAAAATATATAAATTAAATGATATTTCATAGATACCATTTACATAATCATATGTAAAGGTAGCGTATAGTGCAGTGTGATACCTTTGCAGTGATAAAATTATAAACATATAAGAGTATTAAACGTTTACTTGGTATTCAGAAATATTATATTATATAAAGCAAAATATGGTATACCTCAGAAGTGGATGGTGAGCGATATTGAACTAACCACTGTATTGTTAGCATTGTTTTGATTCTGTGCCACTCATAAAAATCTGTTGAAACTGAACACTTTATAAACCCTTTGTTTTTATCAATAGATTGATGAATTGTCAGATTGCACCAGAAACTGTCTCTGTGTCTAATTCCTCCCAACCAGTTGAAACAACAAGAGTTTGTCCATAAAAGAGAAGGTTGGCCAACCATAGACGATACCGCGGTCAGCTAAAGAACCAATAACAGGCACCACCATTATAAATAGTGAAACCATTTTAGAACAGTTTGAGTTCTAACCTGGTGCTCTCTGGATGCCAAAACCACAACAGCACACTATAGTAACTATGGTCCTTGGAGTGTTCCTGCACCTCCAGATGTTAAGGACTATATCTATTTGCCATCTTTGCCAGCATTATGGCTGTAAGAGAATTATGGAAGATGTAGTCAGCAACATCTGGAGTGTCGAAAGTTGCCTTCCTCTGGTCTAGAGTGTCCCTTTAACCCCTTAAGTACCAAACTTCTGGAATAAAAGGGAATCATGACATTCACACACGTCATGTGTCCTTAAGGGGTTAATATGATGATGCAAACTGATTATTATTTTCTCTCTCTTAGTACTTTGTATCACATTTCTCTCTCCTCTCTAAGATTTAAGTTTTCATATTTTCTGCAATTAACACCTCCCTTTTTTCTATTCTGACACCTCACATTTTTCCATAATGTATATTGTTTCCTTATGTAATATTATTTCCTGTACTCATGTCATTAATCTCTGTATCACCCCACTGCAGACCTAAATGTTACCTTGACATGCTTTTACTAGACTTGTCATGTGTAAATGTGTGGATGACAAGGTCACGTCCATGTAGATATATACTAAATGTATATATTGTGCAGGAAAATCACCACAAATGCATTTTTAAAATGTTTACCAACATTGGTATGCCAGATGGGAGAAGTGAGACATTGTTTTAATTAAGTATGATTGTGTGCACAACTATCTTCCATGAGAATGTGAATGGAATTAAACATTCTGAATTTACAGCTCAGTCAACTGGGGATCATGTTCATGGTCTTTTACCTATATACATTTGTAAAATATACACTGCTGAAACATTAATTTCAGAATAAAATTGACATTATGAATGTGTTATTTTGGTTCTATGCAGATGGGCTTTACAGTGTAAACCACAGCACACTATAGTAACTATGGTCCTTTGAGTGTACCTGCACCTCCAGATGTTGAGAACTATATCTCCCATGATGTTTTGCCAGCATTATGGCAGTAAGAGCATTAAGGGGGATGTAGTTTAAAACATGCTGAAAGATGCCTAACTCTGACCTAGAGTGTCCCTTTAATAGGATGATGTAACTGATCATAACTTTAACTATTTTCTACTCACCATTTAATTTTACAAATTTTTTTTCCATTTGCAGCTGGTTATGTCATGGTTTCTTCAGTGTTTTATTACACTACAATTGATGATGATATGATAATTTTTACATAATGCATACTTAATGGATTTTCAATCATAACAATTAATTTGCTCAATAAACTGAAAAGTTTATTTTAAAGTTATCTTACAATGGTAAAAGATGTACAGTAACTACCATTAAGCAGCAGTGTCAGAGCCCTGAAGGAAAGAAGGAGCTGGTTAATATGAATTACTGGGTAAAGAATAGTTACTTATACGATGAGACATGGACCAAATGTACAGCCAAACACTCAGCAGACAGTCACTTTTTATTCCATTATAAATAATCTATAGCTATTGTTTCTATCTTTTATATGTTTACTATACATTCTTGATTCTTTGTAGAAAATAATTTTTTTTTCTGATTATTTTGTTATGACATATTTAATACAAACTAGACATCAACATCTGTTATAATGAGAGCAGAGTCAATCCTGGGTGGATGCACAGCACCCAGGCGCTCTTAGATAGAGGTGCATTGGCGGGGTATGCACCACTATGATCCGCCCCCTCATGTCAGTGCTCACTTCTCTCATTAAGCACCACCACCTTGTGATTGGCACTGGGCAGCAGAGCTGGAAGGCAAGCTAACCTTTTTAACTTAAAAAAAAAGCAAACCGTAGAAGGTAAGAAGGGCGCTAAACTTAAAAAATAAAAACCGGTGCAGCTTTTAATCACCTCAGTGTATAGTCACTTTGTACACTATATATAGAAACCAAGATAGAAGAGAAAAGGTGATAGCGCACAGGCTCAGTAATATTTCTTACCTTTTGTTATATGTAAGTATGTAGGTCCTATTGGCAGTAATTATTCTTAACTGTGGACCCTGTATACAATAGATATAAAATACAGCATAGTGTGTACTGTTGTTACAAATATATAGTGTAGTAAAAAGTGAAAGGCACACTCACAATTTCCAGAGCCAAATAAGTTAGGCTCTGGACTGTAGAGGCATTTCATCCACCAATGGGATGAAACTAAACTAAAACTTTTCTCTTACATATGTTATCTAATAGTGGCATTCCTGACATTCCACACATGCGCACTGGTCCAAGATAGTTGCACAGTAATTTTAAACCATGTGAGTAGTGATGTTGCGAACATAAAATTTTTGGTTTGCGGACGGTGAACGCGAACTTCCGCAAATATTCACGAACCGGGCGAACCGCCATAGACTTCAATAGGCAGGCGAATTTTAAAACCCACAGGGACTCTTTCTGGCCACAATAGTGATGGAAAAGTTGTTTCAAGGGGACTAACACCTGGACTGTGGCATGCCGGAGGGGGATCCATGGCAAAATTCCCATGGAAAATTACATAGTTGATGCAGAGTCTGGTTTTAATCCATAAAGGGCATAAATCACCTAACATTCCTAAATTGTTTGGAATAACGTGCTTTAAAACATCAGGTATGATGTTGTATCGATCAGGTAGTGTAAGGGTTACGCCCGCTTCACAGTGACAGACCAAACTCCCCATTTAACGCACCGCAAACAACCGCAAACAGTCCATTTGCACAACCGCAAACTCCCCATTTGCACAAGGTTGGATACCAAGCTAGCCATGTCCCGTTCCTTGTCCTCACTGATGTCATTGAAGGTCTCTTCTTCCACCTAGCCACATACAACACCAAGGGTCCCCAAAAGGTGACAACTTTTCTTATAAGTTTCTACTTGATGAAGCCTATTGTGGCGAAACTTGTATAGAATTTTTTTTATATATAATCTAAGTGTTATTAAAGGAATATTTGGTTATTATACATTTGGTTGCCACATTCCTCTTTCCACTATAGAATTATATTAGTATTTGTTATTTTATTATTTGAAAGTTTATTTTATTCAGACCTAACTACTACTGCCTTTTTGTTCGTATTGAAGTACCAAGAATCCTAAGGTGGGGATTATACCACCCATACGCCATCCACCGAGCAGTACGTCTGCTCCATATACCGTGAGTATATTTTATTTTGTTTCAACATTTTATCAACTATACAGTGAGCACTATATATTTTATCCTTTTATCCCGAGTTGGACTACTCCACCAAATTATTCCACTAAAGAACAAAAGAGGAGCACCATATATCCTTAAGTGGGGTTTTTTCCACTTCGTGCCATTCATACCAGAGCTGGATTTAAGCTCTGAATATTGTGAGTAGTTCTTCTATTATCTACACAATATTATTTATTGTTCATACTACACCATTGAAGTTTTCGTTTTCTCCTGTTTTTTCCACATATCCACTTTTAAGTTGCGGACATACATCTGGGACTTTACATACCGTTTTATGTACTACTAGGACTACCACCTGCATATTTGGACTATTTATATTCGGACTATTAGGTACAACTGCTATTACTCTCTAGTATTTTTCAACATTTTTTATTTTATTTTATTTTTCCACTTGTTTTAGGCGCACCCTTATTCCTTCTCCTCCATTGCATATGCCTGCCACAACGTCAATGTACCCCATCTTTGGCAGGTCCTACTGTAACAGCCGAATGTCTGCTAAATAAGCTACTTACTTGGGGAAACGCTTCCATCTCGAGTTCTCTGCAGTACAAGGCTAAATAGGATCCTGAGATGATATAACAAGGGGTTGGCTGCACTCACCTGAACATGCTTAAATGGGGTGCTGCTGGAAGTCAATAAGTAAAAATAAAAATCCAGCGCACTCCCTTATGTACTAAACAGCTACTTTGGTGCTGACCGATTTTGTTAGTTTTATAAAAAACACCTCATCTAGGCAAAAAATTATTGAGGTTTAGTTACATTATGAAGTGTAGGAAGGGCATAATCTACATGTGGTTGAGAAAGAAAACGGCAAGGTGGGGATAATTCTTTCCTTAGCTGTTCAATCTTGTTGGTAAAATAGCATGCAATGCTATCGTCTGTAAGGTTAGTTTGAGGGGTGGCTACAGCAGGGCGAAGAAAAGAGTTAAAGGTGTCAAAGAGACACCTGGGATTGCGGGAGCATGAACTAATGAGAGGAAAAGTATGACTGTTTGGCGAGGGCAAGGGCTATGCAGTATGAACACAATATGAATCTATAATGGAGAAAGTCTGACTGGGTGCGAGATTTCCTTCAGGAGCGTTCAGCACAACGGGAGCAACTTTGCAGGTAGCATGTTGATTTAGTATGCCACGGTTGGGTGCATGTCCTCCTCGAGGTGTATGTTTGGCACGGGGCTGCAGCATTCAAGGCCAAGGTGAGGGTAGTGTTATATGTGGATATGGCCAGTGAGGGACAGGAGAGGGAAGGGATGGATAGCAGTTGTGAATCAATATCAGCTGACAGCTGCTGGAGGTCAATAGAATTAAGGTTCCTCCTGAGTAGAGAGGGGAGTTAGGCTGAGGTTGTTGGATGAAGGAGTACTCAAGAGCAAACAACAAGAGGTGGTGATCAGAAAGAGGAAATGGAGTGTTGCAGATATTAGATACTGTACATGCATTAGAGAAAATGAGGTTGAGGGTATTGCCAGCTACATGGGTGGAAGAATTAGCCCACTGCGATAGCCGATGGAGGAAGTAATTGAAAGTAGTTTAGAGGCTGCTGAGGTCAAATGTGGGTTAATGGGAATATTGAAGTCCCAGAGAATTAGGGATGGAATATTAGAAGAGAGAAAGTACTGTAGCCAGCAGCAAAGTGGTCAAGGAAGAGGAGAGGGGAACCAGGGGGACGATAAATAACAGCAATGTTAGCAGAGAAGGGTTTGAAAAGGCGAATTGAATGAATTTCAAATGATGGGAAAGAGAGGGAAGGGGGGGTTGGCAGAGTTTTAAAGGAGCAGTGGGGTGAAAGCAGAAATCCTACACCGCCACCTTTACTCTCAGCTTGTCTCGGGTTGTGTGCAAAGTAAAGACCACCAAAGGATAATGAGGTAGGGGTAACAGTATCAGTGGGAGAGAGTCATGTTTCTGTTAGTGCAAGTAGGTTTAGGGAGTGTGAGATAAATAGGTAATGGATGGAAATTGATTTAACAGTGCTGCACACAGAGCATGCATTCCAGAGGGCAGCTTTAAAGGAGGAATTATAGTGATAGTTACATGGAATGGATATGAGATTGTTGTCGTTTATGGTGTTAGCACCAGGTGGCTTAGTAGAGGAGGGATCAGGGTTTGGAGAGACATCACCAGCTTCCAGGAGCAGTAGGATAGAAAGGAAGAGAAGGTGGGAATAAGTTATCCTGAGTTGTTTAGTGAGGGCATTCTTTGAGGTTATCACACTACTTTATTTTTTTTATCATGCCTGTAGGCAGGTACAAGACAAAGGGAACAGTGCTAATATAAACCAATACTATAAATATTGAAAATAGAAGGCAGCAAACCTTGGGATAGGACTCGCTCTAAGCCCTATAAACAAAGTTAATACACAAAACAAGACAAAAGAAGGTTGCGCCAAAGCTGGCTGTAGTCCAGCTAATATGAACAAAGTCCAAAGTAATATTCAAACCAAGTCCAAAGTAATATATAACAAACTCTTTAGTGGAGCCTGATGGGGCATCGACGGTCTATGTAGAGGGATATTCTGTGTGGATCAAATGGAGACAGCTTTTCCAGGATCCGTATGTAAAGAAAGAAGAAGATAATGGTGCAAATACGTCTAGTAAAAAGGTTGGATAGCAGGAAAAAGAGATCTATGGTGGTCCTACTCATGTGTAGTCAAGCTAAGCTAGCTCTAGTGTGGATAGTGTACAGCGGTTCAATCCACGCTTATGGGATACGTAGAGAAGTGTTGGTCTTTTTATCCGTATGTGGAAAGAAAAGACAGATGATAGGGCAGTACGTCTGGTAAAGGTGGTATAATGACAACAGAGTCTAATATAGTACTACTCACGTGCAGTAGATACATTTTACGGAATCAGAAATACTATAAAAAGTAAGAATTGTGGGAGAAGAAACAGATTAAGAACAAAAGAGCAAAGAATACAGATAACAATAAAGGAAAGTGGAGAACTCAAAATCGGAAAAAGTTAGGTGAATCATATATTGATAGCAGTCAAAGTTTAAAAAAAGATGGTTAGGTGGGAAACCTCAAGTGTAACTGTAAAAGGTAAATTAAATTTTATTGGCTTATTTATTTTTTATTATTTACTACGAAATAAAATTATAAATGTATATCTGTTTTTTTATAAATAGTTAATCCACTTTCCTATTTGTGTAACTATATGCTTTTCCCATTTCATGAATATCTTTTGATTTTCCTACCATATTTTTGTTTTATCCTGGAAGTTAATTATCTGCATCCACCATCCTTTTTGTGTTAGAAAGTACTTACTACTTAATAGACAGGCTTTTAGGAGAACTGATTCTAAAATCTAAAATGTTGCAAAAAAATAATAATAAAGGCAGAGAAGCACAACTCGGATGTGCCAGTTTCCAATTTAGATGGGAAATACTACTCATCTGAGCACTATTTACCATATGAATAGATAGCTCAATCTGTATAAAATATTAAATGTGTCTTTTAACATGCATTTTGTGGCACTCATGTATTTCGAAGTGAGCTATAGACTTAGCCGTTAATAGCTGTACTATTTCTAAATTAGCCTTGCTGAAACCTCTAAACACAGTCCAATCATTAGAGGAGTGTTTATGGAAGCAAATTTAACCTGTCAATAGACCACATTGTGTCTAACGTGTGTACATTATTTCAGCGGGTTTATTTGATAGGAAAGTGCCACATCATTCTTTTCAGTTCCTTATAATTGATTATCTCACTGATTTAGTCTTGCTGCAAAATGTTTCTTACTTGTGTCAGTCTTCAGTTTGAATTTACTGATTGTAAATCATAATTAAATTAATAATACAAACAATTTTTTTTTTATTGTGTAATATTTTTATGCATTTTTCTTATTGTATGGATACATTTCTAAAATTATTTTTTCAAAATATTAAAATATCAAAACATATTGTACATAAAAATGTTTAAATCAATATTTTTCAAATCAATATAGAAATATTTTAGTAATTTTTTTGTATTTTTTGAAAAACGTATCTAACATTAATTTGAGGCCAATGTCAGAAGAGAAAATGACACACAATAAATATGTTTAAGTCTCACAAAATGGAATAAACAAATTGACAAGGTACTCTGTGTTATCAGGTGCTTAAAACGGAATTTAATAAGTGCTCTTAATATAGCAGCTCTCACACGGAAATAGCAGCTACCCGAGTATCCTTTACACCCCTAAGGAATTCTGGGGAGTAAGTGACTATTGTTTAGCGCTACACACCTTCACTATCACATAGTGTTTTCTTTTGTATTGGATCACAAGATGTAATAGTTTACATAAATAATGTAACTAAATACCCATTATTTCTGCCTAGGTGAGGTGCTTTTAAATAAAACTATTACATTCTTGAGCTTTGCAATTGCTGTTGAGTGAATGATTGAGTGTGCTGGATCTTGTATGTTGTATAAATTGGCCCCAGCAGCACCCTTATAAGTTAGAAACATAGAAACATAGAAACATAGAATGTGACGGCAGATAAGAACCATTCGGCCCATCTAGTCTGCCCAGTGTTCTAAATACTTTCATTAGTCCCTGGCCTTATCTTATAGTTAGGATAGCCTTATGCCTATCCCACGCATGCTTAAACTCCTTTACTGTGTTAACCTCTACCACTTCAGCTGGAAGGCTATTCCATGCATCCACTACCCTCTCAGTAAAGTAATACTTCCTGATATTATTTTTAAACCTTTGTCCCTCTAATTTAAGACTATGTCCTCTTGTTGTGGTAGTTTTTCTTCTTTTAAATATAGTCTCCTCCTTTACTGTGTTGGTTACTTACTTGAATAAACAAACAGTTACTTACTTGAATAAACAATATACAATACTTGAATATACTGCACTAAGAAACTGTGCAGATCCCTTAGACTCCCAGGCCTCTGGTAGAGAACCTGAGAATACATACATATATATATGAGTACACATTAAAAAAAAAAAAAAAAAAAAAAAGGATTTTTGCACCCCTTCTGGGTTGTAGATTTATTCCTCATTCTTGGGTGCTGCGCAGTATCTGTGCAGCTGTTCCTATAACTGTACTCTTCTGGACAGCTATCTCAGATGTCCCACCTGGAATTTGTTGAAGGCACTCCCCCAAATTGGGAGTCACAGCCCTGTGTGCTCCTATCACAGCTGGGACTACTACTGCCTTTACTTTCCACATCCTCTCTAGCTCTTCTTTCAGTCTTTGGTATTTGTCCATCTTCTTATGTTCCTTCTTCCTGATATAATTACTGAGTATTGCTAAATCCACCATGATTGCAGTCTACTGTTTCTTGTCTACCACCACCATTCTCCGGTTGGTTAGCCACTACTTGCTTGCCTGTCTGGATCTGAAAGTCCCACAGGATCTTAGCCCTTTTGAGTATTGCTCATGTATTGACTCATATACCCATCGATCTTGAGGGCTGTGTTACCTGACTAGACCTTCCATGTTGGGGAGGCAGGTGCATGGTTGGTAGTTAAATAGTGTTGTTCCCTTGTGAGGGTCATTTATGAAACATTATTGTTCTGTCTTGTGTTAGCTAGTCAGGGTGGGAGCCTGTTGCTAGTAGCTTATTCACTTGTGCTACTAGGCATTCATGCAGCTTTGTTATTTTCCTTATCCAGTAGGTGTGGATCATGTAAGGTCCTGGGGCTGACCAACTCTTCATGTGGGCTACTCTTTGCTGGATATCTCTAACTGTGATGGTGACTGGTTCCTGTTCTGGCAGCAGGCAGTGGTCTGCTTTCAGGTCTAGTGATGCTTATTTCTGCCCGATCTTCTTCGAGTGATCTTTAGTCTCTGCTGTGGGTGGGTCTTGGGTGGATATCTGGTGGTTATCTTGCAGCTGTGCATACACCTTGGATGGTTCTTTGGTAAACAGGAAATTGATTCTCTTAGCCTTTGCTTCTCTGGTGAAGCCTTTGCTTCTCAGTCTGGGGATTTTTCCAGTGCCTATGGTATAGGCATATTCTTGTACTTCTTCAGTAGCCAGGATCTATCCTTGATCTTTCCTCCGGAGACAAGACTGTGAAAATTCCACTGCAGCGGTCCTAAGTGTCTTATACACTGTTTTTGTACAGTTTGTCTTGTGTAAGGAAGTAATTAACCCTTACAAGTTTTAAGATGGGTAGCTCTGAAAGCACTCAAGGGGGGTTTACGGCTTTGACTATTGTCAAGCATCACAAAGGACAATGAGCAATTAAGAAAGCTGGCATGCCCTCACAGGGCACTCTAGACCCACATATATGGAGTGAATTTATGGCAAATTACAGAGGTTGGTCAGAAGATAATGACATAGTAGAAGTTGCCCAAAAATGGCATGATATTGCTGTTGAATTAACTAAATGTGGTTGTAGAGAAACCACCAGAAAAGGTGTACCATATTATCAATGTTTTGGACCTCTAGGGTCCCAGAATGGGCAAGAAGGAGGGTAGTCCACCAGACTTAAGGGAACCCCTAGTTGCCCCCATAGACACCCCAGTGGGGCCATTAGCTCCATAATTTACTACTCCCATGATACCCAAAGTTGAAAGCGTATACCATGAGAAGAGACAGCCAAGCTCAGGTATCCAATACTGGGAAGAATATAAGCCCTGGACACCTAGTGGAAAAACTGGCAATAATACAGAAGCTGCCGGATGTTGAAAAGGCCCCCTTAGCTCTAGTCCAGTCTCTATCTGCCATTCAAGCTACTTACCAGTGTACTTGGATGGATTTAAAACAGATTGTTGCCCTAAAAGCTGGCCCCATTTGGGCTAGAATAATTGCTAAATATACCGATGCCCCTGCTAATCTACTAGGCAGTGATATACTGTCTGCTCTTAGTGCAAATATCCAGTATAGCCCCACTGGAAAAGTGACATTGTCTGTGCCTTTGGAGGACAAACAAATTATATATCTTTCAAAAGTTCTGGCAACTCTCACTATGTCCAGCCATGTGCCAGAACCTACCATTGACTTGTCCTCAATCCCTGATTCCTTATGGGCTACAGGGAAGACAGATACAGGCAGACTCTCTGTGCCCGCAGTCAAAGTGAATCTCCTGCCCGGAGTCAAACCTCCCTATCAAAAACTATACCCACTAAGCCCAGCACAGCCCTAAGATGCTATTTTCCAATCTGTGCAAGAGTTTTTGCAGGCAGGGGTAATTGTCAAGACCACCTCCCCTTGTAACACACCATTGTACCCAATTAAGAAAAAGCAAGAGAAAGGGAAACCTGTGGTCTACCGTATGGTACATGATTTGAGGGCAATTAATGCTGTAACTGAACTCATTGCCCCTAATGTTCCCAACCCACACACCTTGTTGGAACAAACACCACCTTCCTCTAAGGTATTTACTGTTATTGACTTGGCAAATGCATTTTTCAGTGTCCCCCTGGATCCCGACAGTCAGTATTTATTTACATTTACACATTAACACAAGCAGTACACTTGGACAGTATTGCCACAGGGCGCACAAAACTCACCCACTATAGAATGTGACGGCAGATAAGAACCAATCGGCCCATCTAGTCTGCCCAGTTTTCTAAATACTTTCATTAGTCCCTGGCCTTATCTTATAGTTAGGATAGCCTTATGCCTATCCCACGCATGCTTAAACTCTTTTACTGTGTTAACCTCTACCACTTCAGCTGGAAGGCTATTCCATGCATCCACTACCCTCTCAGTAAAGTAATACTTCCTGATATTATTTTTAAACCTTTGTCCCTCTAATTTAAGACTATGTCCTCTTGTTGTGGTAGTTTTTCTTCGTTTAAATATAGTCTCCTCCTTTACTGTGTTGATTCCCTTTATGTACTATGTACAGCATTCAGATTCTTGAAGAGTGGCAAAGGTCAAATAATGTAATTTTATTGCAGTATATTGATGACCTAATCCTATGTTGCGATAATATGGAGACTTGTATTGTAAACACTCTTTCCTTGCTGAAATTCTTGGCAGAGGCAGACTGCAGTTCAAAATATTACACCCCCCGCAGCCTAGCCCAGCTATGATTCATACTGCCAACCTTGGCTTCTACAGCAATCTACATGCAGCCCCTGTATGATTGCCTCGCCAACAAAAACAAACCCTTTAAATTAACCCATGCAGCAGAAAATGCTACATCTGTCCTTACACAGGACCATGATGGTAAACAAAGACCAATAGCGTACTACTCCACCAGTTTGGACCCTGTTGCCAGGGGTGCCCCCTCATGTGTTAGGTCAGTGGGGCTGTTACTGCCCTCCTGGACAAAGCCACTGATATTGTCTTATATAACCCAGTGACAATATGCCTTGTTTATGCCACCTAATGTTATTCTGAAAAGGTGTATGGTGTTAAATCCATCTACATTACTTCCCCTGGATTTAAAAGAGGGGAGTGGGGATAGTGGGAATGGTACTTGTACATCTGATCTTTTTGTAAATTCACTTTCACCAGATGAGTTAGCGGACACCCAGGTACCCCATGATTGTGCAGCCCTAATGGCACAAGAAACAACTGTTTTTTTGCATGTAATTGATTCTCGATTATCTAATGCAGATTTTGAGTTTTTTGTAGATGGTTCCAGATATGCTGATGAGAATGGTAATTTCCACACTGGATATGCTGTAGTCTCTGCACATGAGGTAATAAAAGCTGAACCACTCACTCCTCACTGCTCTGCACAGGAGGCAGAGCTGAAAGCACTCACTGAAGCATGTAAAATGGCTTCTGGTAAGACTGCTAATATTTATACTATGCTTTCGGTATAGCCCATGATTTTGGCCCTATATGGCGGGCTCCTGATTTTCTCACCACAGCAGGAACTCCGATCAAGAACTCTGAAGCCGTGAGTGCACTTATGGACGCTATCCTGCTACCCACTCAAGTAGGCATCATCAAGGTGGCAGCTCACATGAAGATCACAGATGAGATCTCAAGAGGTAACCACAAAGCAGACGAAGCTGACAAGCAAGCAGCAATTCAAGTTCATCCCTCAACAGGTGATACCTTCCTACAAGTTATTCTTACAGATGACGCCGTTGACTACCATTTACTGTTGAGCTTACAAAGACAGGCAAGCAAGGAAGAACATGACCTCTGGAGGAAACAAGATGCAGAACCTGATGATGACAGAATGTCGAGGAAAGGTAAAAGACTGTGTTTGCCACGAGTATTGTATCCCATGATGGCCCAGATTGCCCACGGACCTACACATCTATCCAAGATGCACATGAACAGCATAGTAAACACCCATTGGGTAGCACCCGGATTTACTGTTGTAGCAGCTAAACACACCCAAGCTTGCATGATTTGTGCTAGAAACAATCCAGGACAGGCTGTCAAAACACCAAGTAAGCACACCAAGGCCCATTTACCCGTTTCAAAGACTGCAGATAGACCAGAGGCGGCTCTAGACTTTATGAGGCCTTAGGCGAAACGCAAACATGAGGCCCCACTAACAAAAAAGTGTCACATATACACATTGACGCACTGTCTACCTGTGTATGTGCCTGAGAGTGTGTCTGACAGAGAGTATCCTTGTGTGTGCGAATGTATGTCTCTGTGAGCATGTTTGTGTTTTTGTCTGAGACCCTATGTGTATGGGGTAGCTGATGAAGAGAGGGAGCGGGGGGTGTGATGGTGAGAGGGAGTGGACGGTGATGGTGAAAGGGAGCGGGGGGTTGATGGTAATGTGAGAGGGAGCAGGGGGTGATAGTAATGTGAGAGTGAGAGGGGGTAATGTGAGAGTGAGGGGGTTAATGTGAGAGTGAGGGGGTTAATGTGAGAGTGAGGGGGTTAATGTGAGAGTGAGAGGGGGGTAATGTGAGAGTGAGAGGGGGGTAATGTGAGAGTGAGAGGGGGGTAATGTGAGAGTGAGAGGGGGGTAATGTGAGAGTGGGGCGCGTAATGTGAGAGTGGGGGGGTAATGTGAGAGTGGGGGGGGTAATGTGAGAGTGAGAGGGGGTAATGTGAGAGTGAGAAGGGGGTGATGTGAGAAGGAGGGGGTGATGGTGAGTGGGGGGAAGCTGAGGGTGGTGACGGAGGGTTATGCTGAGGGTGGTGATGCTGAGGGTGGTGGGGGGTAATGCTGAGGGTGGTGAGGGGTGATGCTGAGGGTGGTGATGCTGAGGGTGGTGGGGGGTGATGCTGAGGGGGGTGATGCTGAAGGTGGTGGGGGGAGTGATGCTGAGGGGTGGTGAAGCTGAGGGTGGGGTGAGGCTGAGGGTGGTGGGGGGTGAGGCTGAGGGTGAAGGGGTAATGGTGAGGGTGGTGGGGGTGAGGCTGAGGGTGGGCAGGGGTGAAGCTGAGGGTGGGCAGGGGTGAAGCTGAGGGTGGGCAGGGGTGAAGCTGAGGGTGGGCAGGGGTGAAGCTGAGGGTGGTGGGGGGTGATGGTGGTGGGGTGATGGTGACGGTGGTGGTGGGTGTAGCTGAGGGTGGTGGGGGTGAGGCTGAGGGTGGTGGGGGTGATGGTGGGGAGGGGTGATGGTGAGGGTGGTGAGGGGTGATGGTGGTGGGGGGTGATGGTGGTGGGGGTTAAGCTGAGGGTGGTGGGGGGTGAGGCTGAGGGTGGTGATGGTGGATGATGGTGGTGGGGAATGAGGCTGAGGTTGGTGGGGGTGATGGTGACGGTGGTGGGGGGGTGAAGCTGATGGTGGTGGTGGGTGTAGCTGAGGGTGGTGGGGGTGAGGCTGAGGGTGGTGGGGGTGATGGTAGGGAGGGGTGATGGTGAGGGTGGTGGGGGTGATGGTGGTGGGTGGTGAGGCTGAGGGTGGTGGGGGGTGAGGCTGAGGGTGGGGAGATGGTGGTGGGGGTGAGGCTGAGGGTGGGGTGATGGTGGTGGGGTGAGGCTGAGGGTGGTGATGGTGGGTGATGGTGGTGGGGAATGAGGCTGAGGTTGGTGGGGGTGATGGTGGTGGGGGGGGTGAAGCTGATGGTGGTGGTGGGTGTACCTGAGGGTGGTGGGGGTGATGGTGGTGGGGGTGAGGCTGAGGGTGGTGGGGTTGATGGTGGTGGGGGGTGAAGCTGAGGGTGGTGGGGGGGTGATGGTGGTGGGGGGTGAGGCTGAGGGTGGTGGGGGTGATGGTGAGGGTGGGGGTGAGGCTGATGGTGGTGGGGGGTGAAGCTGAGGGTGGTGGGGGTGATGGTGGTGGGGTGTGAGGCTGAGGGTGGTGGGGGGTGAGGCTGAGGGTGGTGGGGGTGATGGTGGTGGGGGGTGAGGCTGAGGGTGGTGGGGGGTGATGGTGAGGGTGGGGGTGAGGCTGATGGTGGTGGGGGGTGAAGCTGAGGGTGGTGGGGTTGATGGTGGTGGGGGTGAAGCTGAGGGTGGTGGGGGGTGATGGTGGTGGGGGGTGAGGCTGAGGGTGGTGGGGGGTGATGGTGAGGGTGGGGGTGAGGCTGATGGTGGTGGGGGGTGAAGCTGAGGGTGGTGGGGGTGATGGTGGTGGGGGGTGAGGCTGAGGGTGGTGGGGGGTGATGGTGAGGGTGGGGGTGAGGCTGATGGTGGTGGGGGGTGAAGCTGAGGGTGGTGGGGGTGATGGTGGTGGGGGTGAGGCTGAGGGTGGTGGGGGGTGAGGCTGAGGGTGGGGAGATGGTGGTGGGGGTGAGGCTGAGGGTGGGGTGATGGTGGTGGGGTGAGGCTGAGGGTGGTGATGGTGGGTGATGGTGGTGGGGAATGAGGCTGAGGTTGGTGGGGGTGATGGTGGTGGGGGGGGGTGAAGCTGATGGTGGTGGTGGGTGTACCTGAGGGTGGTGGGGGTGATGGTGGTGGGGGTGAAGCTGAGGGTGGTGGGGGGTGATGGTGGTGGGGGGTGAGGCTGATGGTGGTAGGGGGTGAAGCTGAGGGTGGGGGTGAGGCTGATGGTGGTGGGGGGTGAAGCTGAGGGTGGTGGGGGTGATGGTGGTGGGGGGTGAGGCTGAGGGTGGTGGGGGGTGATGGTGAGGGTGGTGGGGGGTGATGGTGAGGGTGGGGGTGAGGCTGATGGTGGTGGGGGGTGAAGCTGAGGGTGGTGGGGGTGATGGTGGTGGGGGTGAGGCTGAGGGTGGTGAGGGTGATGGTGGTGGTGAGGCTGAGGGTGGGGTGGTGGGGGTGAGGCTGAGGGTGGTGGGGGTGAGGCTGAGGGTGGTGGGGGTGATGGTGGTGGGGGTTGAAGCTGAGGTTGGTGGGGGGTGATGGTGATGGTGGGGGGTTAAGCTGAGGGTGGTGGGGGGTGATGGTGGTGGTGGGGGGGTGAAGCTGAGGGTAGTGGGGGTGATGGTGGTGGGGGTGAGGCTGAGGGTGTTGGGGGTGATGGTGGTGGTTGAAGCTGAGGGTGGTGGGGGGTGATGGTGGTGGTGGGGGGGGTGAAGCTGAGGGTGGTGGGGGTGGTGGTGGGGGTGAGGCTGAGGGTGTTGGGGGTGATGGTGGTGGGGGGTGAAGCTAAGGGTGGTGGGGGTGATGGTGGTGGGGGGTGAAGCTAAGGGTGGTGGGGGTGATGGTGGTGGGTGAGCCTACCTTTCCCTGGTGGTCCAGTGGGCTCCCTGGTGGTCCGGTGGCCCCTGCTCCCGGTCTGCAGCTCCACAGAGCTGCAGACCGTGTAATCTCGCGAGATTCAGAGCGTTGCCGTGGTAACCCGCGGCAACGCTCTGATTGGCCAATTCTCGCGAGTCACATGGTCTGCAGCTCTGCACACTGCGGAGCTGCAGACCAGTGTCTGCGGTGGCCGGCTTGGCAGCAAGGAGGGGCCTCGCACCCGGCGGCATACTGGGCAAGCCGCCGGGCCCCCTCCTGGTGTCAAGTCTTCGGTCACTGACCGAGGACCTGACACACTCTGCTAACAGGCGGTTTAGGCGGCCGCGAGGCCCCCGCCAGCGCGAGGCCTTAGGCGGCCGCCTAAACCGCCTAATTAGAGAGCCGCCTCTGAGATAGACTATATTCAACTGCCTAAGGTAGGAGTGTATGAATATGTGTTGGTGTGCATTGATCTCTTTTCAGGTTGGCCTGAGGTTGAAAGCCACAAGAAGGTCACAGCAAGTAAGCTTCTGAAGGAACTGGTATGTAGATATGGAGTACCTGAAGTCATTGGAAGTGACAGAGGTAGCCATTTCACTGGGGAAATAATGCAAGAAATTATGAAAGCCTTAGGGATCAGCCAGGCCTTCCACACCCCATATCACCCCCAGGGTAGTGGGAAAGTAGAAAGGGCAAATGGCACCTTAAAGAACAAGATTGAAAAAGCCATGCAAGACCCAGTGAAGCCCTGGACTGAATGCCTTCCCCTAGCAATCTTTTCTATGAGATTTAGACCCAATTCTAGACATGCCTATCCCCTTTTGAGATACTGTTTGGATGTGCCCCAAAGACAGGCCTCTATTTTCCCCAGACCCTCCAGATGACTGCCTATGTACAGGCCCTACACCAAAGATTAGGCAGGGTGCATAAACAAGTCTTTGAATCTATTTCAGATCCAGACTCTGATTCTGAAACTCACAAACTACAGCCTGGTGATTGGGTGGTGATAAAGAGGCATGTGAGGAAAGGACTTGAACCACGCTTTGACGGTCCATTCCAAGTGCTCTTGACTACGGCTACCTCAGTGAAACTAGAAGAAAAAACAACGTGGATACACGCCAGTAACTGTAAACAAGTCACTCCGACTGATCCACCGACATGAAGCTGTTCTTATCCTTTACCATTGTATGCTCTGTTCAGATATGCTACTCTGACTTGAGACCAGAAGATAATAATGCATAGCAGAGAAATAAATAATTGCAGATAGCAAAGACTTTTAATTTACCTTCTTTTGCCTCAACCCTCTCCTCAGTACTGAAAACGCCATAGAATCTTGTCTTATAGCTGTCCCTACCCCCATCTCACTCTTGAGGAAGTATCTACACACACATAGACCCCATAAATATCTACCCAAGTAATTAATGCTGTAGCCTGTTCCCTTGCAAAGGGTTTAAATGCCACTTCACAGGCCCTAGAAGAGCTACTTATGGACAAGCCATTGACTTTAATAATTAAGAAAATTTTATACATTTTGCTATTAGCTATATTTGTTATTATGTCCATATTTTCTAACCTTTAGTTTTTTCTCATGTCTACTAACCTCTCTATGTAAAAACAAACCTACTGTTGGTCGTACCTTAACTTACATTCCAGCTCTGAATTTTATGATGTTACCTCACCTAACAAATGAAGGAACTCTCCTCCGCTGATTCTGGTGGTCTCTCTCAGTCCAAGGGAACCATAGTGAAGCAATAAATGAAAGTCCCACAGGCTTTGGCTAGCAGTCCTTGAAATACCTTGGACATTTGGGGGACCCTTGGATCAAAAGAGGGGATTGTGATATAATTTATCTTGATTCCAAAGCTCAAGCTTATAGGTGTCATATAATGATATCCTATATTAAAATTGGCTAACTTGGATTCAGGAAATACAACACTTAAGACCATATATGTCTAGTTCCGGGAGCAGATAGCCCCCACCTGAGATTTCTCTTCTCTAATCTTTGTGTTCTTTCTCTGAACTTATTTGTTATGGGTACATGACGTTCATCCCTATGCCTTAACTGTACTTACATTCCTATTACTAAGAGTATTTGCACGTAAGCACTTACTTTTTAATGTATAAAACCCAGCTGATGAATAAAATGGCAGAGGCTTATTTTAAATACCAACAGGTGTCTAATTCTCGCTTCTCCGAGTGCACTTGTAATAATAATTTGTAATAATAATTTGGGCTTCCTCTTAATATAACAAAGATCATTATTTGGATCCACAACAACTGTGAAGTTGATCCTGCTTGCTAACTTCCTTCGATGTTGTCTTTATCTTGGCTTCCAGTTGTAGTCTCTATGGTAGGCATTTCTTTTCAGTGAGCCTGATTGGTGGCAGGTTTCCTGTGACCATTGGTAGTCTTGTTCACTTGTCAATGACTGTTAGCTTTTCTTTTTTTTTTTCCTAATATAATTTATTTAATTTTTAATTGACAGACTTACATAACAATACCATCTACAGTAATATATATAGAAAGTGCACAGTGACCGTTTTCCTCAAATTAGAGAGGACATAAGACATTGCCATACATTGCCATATTCCTAATTCGTGGTTATTCCACTTATCTTGTGCTCATAACAATTATTACATACAATAATCCATATTTATAGTTTAAAGTACATTATATTTATCCATACAAATCATCCTCATTTACTTATTTATATAGCACCACTTCTTAACTATTTAACTTCTTACACCTTGATTACTGTGATAGACTTAACACACATGACAAAAAAAAAACACTGTTATGCATTGAAAAAAAATAAGATATTATCCTAATTATTTTGTCCAGGAATTTATATAGTCAATCTCTCCATTTTTTTTTCCAAAAATTACTAACTTCTCTAATTTTTACTGACTGATATCCCAAGGCCTCCATAGTTAATTGGTATTGGACTTGTGAATATAATTGGTTCTGTGTAAAATTCACACTACTCTTCCAATTCCTTGCGATTATTATTTTTATTGCAGCAACAAAGTGGACATATAGAAATTTTTCTTTAAAATGTGGTGGTTGTAGGTTTAAGTGAAAAAAAACATTATGATGACCTCTAGGGATATTTGTCTCTGTAATATACTCCAATGATTCAAATGCCATATACCACAAGTTTTTAACTTTACTGCATTCCCACCATATATGACCAAAAGTCCCCTCTTTCTCATTGCATCTCCAACACATTGGAGAATAAGAGGTATACATTTTGGCCATTCTGGTGGGAACTAGATACCAACGGTTCATTAGTTTAAATAATACCTCAAGAAGGCTCAAACAATGTATTATTTTACCTGTCTGGAATAATACTTGGTCCCATTCAGTCTTAAAAATCTGTATATTTAATTCATTACTCCATTTCTGAATATTTACATTCATAATAGGTGCCTCAATTTGTAGAAGAGCACTCCTTGCCTTTGAAACTATTTGCGGTACATTCTAATTTTTTAATAAAGCTATCAGATCTTCTATTCCCTCTATGGGTCGATATGACAAATACTGTTTGATAAAACCTCTGATTCTTAGATAATTATACCACTCCTGCCTGGGTAGCGAAAATTCTTGTATCAAATTTTGGAATGATTTGATTTTATCTCCCAATATTATTTGGTTTATAGAATTAATGCCTTTCCCTATCCATACACTTATATTTAAATCTTTCATCCTTAAATGTATAATACTAAAGTTAAAGTTTCCCAATATTTTATCACTTATTCCGCAATTAGTCCTCAGCTTTTCCCATTCCTTCAAGATTGATTTCAAACAATTATTTAAAGAACACACCTTCTTAATTCTTTCATCTTGTTTAGTTAACCAAATTAATTGATACACTTTGTCTGTTTCTGTCATCTCCTTTTCTAATTGATACCAGCCCACTTCCTCAGAACTTATAAGTTGTGTTTTATATATATGGAACATCATATTAGCTAAATAGATTATATTGACATTTGGAAAATTTATCCCACCTTTCCTACTCTTCTGCATCAAGAGTTTTTTATTCATCCTCTGCCTTTTTCCTTTCCAAATGAAATTATTTATATCTCGTTGTATCATAGATAACCATGGTTGTGGCATTCTCAAGGGGATCATACGAAATAGATAGGACCATTTAGGGAGTAAATATGAGTTAACCAAATTAATTATACCCCACCAAGATAATTCAGTTTGTCTCCATCTTTTTAATGACTCATGAGTTGATCTAAATGTTTTTAAAAAAATTGTTTGCATCATATCTTTTAGGTCATCAGTAAGCATTATTCCGAAAAAAGATATTGTGTTTTTTATCACAATTAAATTTGGATTAATCTTTTATATATAGGCTACATTCTCTAGAAATGTTTATAGCTATAAAAGTAGATATAGTTACATTTATTTTATAATTTGAAATCAGACTATATTTATCTACCTCTTCCATCAAGGCACCAAGCGATTCGACAGGGTCGGTTAGGGTCAAAATCAGATCGTCTGCATATAGGTTTAATTTAAATTCTTTCTCACTATAGCTAAAGCCTTTAATTTGAGAATTATTTCTTATATTAATAGCTAGAATCTCCATTGTCATAATATATAAGATGGGCAATAGAGGACAGCCCTGTCTCGTTCAATTTTTTAGTGTAAACCAATCTGCACATATGTTTGGGGCCACTGTTCTTGCTCTTGGACCTTCATATAGTGCCAATATTGCTTTGAGCATCCATCCCTGTATGCCAATTTTTTCCATAGTTTTCTTTAAAAAGACCCAACCGACCCTGTCGAAAGCTTTCTCGGCATCTACTGCCAATATAAATAAAGCTTTTTTATTTCTTTGAGCTGCATCTATCAGGTCTAATAGTCTTCTAGAGTTATCTACTGGGTCTCTCCCCTGTACAAAACCGATTTGATCATTTTTTATAATCTTATCCATGAGTCCCTTTTGTCTATGAGCCAAAACTGATGAAAATATCTTTACATCTGTATTGATTAACGAGATAGATCTGTAGTTTTCCACCTTTAAATGGTCTTTATTTACTTTAAGAATTGGAAGGATATTTGCTCTTAGCATCTTGGTTGGAAATTTACCCACTGAAACTATTTCGTTAAACATATTAGTTAAATGGCTAGCTATATGGTTTTTAAAATATGTATAGAATATATTTGGAAAGCCACCTGGACCATATATATATATGGTTCCATATATATATGGAACATCATATTAGCTAAATAGATTATATTGACATTTGGAAAATTTATCCCACCTTTCCTACTCTTCTGCATCAAGAGTTTTTTATTCATCCTCGGCCTTTTTCCTTTCCAAATGAAATTATTTATATCTCGTTGTATCATAGATAACCATGGTTGTGGCATTCTCAAGGGGATCATACGAAATAGATAGGACCATTTAGGGAGTAAATATGAGTTAACCAAATTAATTATACCCCACCAAGATAATTCAGTTTGTCTCCATCTTTTTAATGACTCATGAGTTGATCTAAATGTTTTTAAAAAAAATTTTGCATCATATCTTTTAGGTCATCAGTAAGCATTATTCCGAAATAAGATATTGTGTTTTTTATCACAATTAAATTTGGATTTATCTTTTATATATAGGCTACATTCTCTAGAAATGTTTATAGCTATAAAAGTAGATTTATTTACATTTATTTTATAATTTGAAATCAGACTATATTTATCTACCTCTTCCATCAAGGCACCAAGCGATTCGACAGGGTCGGTTAGGGTCAAAATCAGATCGTCTGCATATAGGTTTAATTTAAATTCTTTCTCACTATAGCTAAAGCCTTTAATTTGAGAATTATTTCTTATATTAATAGCTAGAATCTCCATTGTCATAATATATAAGATGGGCAATAGAGGACAGCCCTGTCTCGTTCAATTTTTTAGTGTAAACCAATCTGCACATATGTTTGGGGCCACTGTTCTTGCTCTTGGACCTTCATATAGTGCCAATATTGCTTTGAGCATCCATCCCTGTATGCCAATTTTTTCCATAGTTTTCTTTAAAAAGACCCAACCGACCCTGTCGAAAGCTTTCTCGGCATCTACTGCCAATATAAATAAAGCTTTTTTATTTCTTTGAGCTGCATCTATCAGGTCTAATAGTCTTCTAGAGTTATCTACTGGGTCTCTCCCCTGTACAAAACCGATTTGATCATTTTTTATAATCTTATCCATGAGTCCCTTTTGTCTATGAGCCAAAACTGATGAAAATATCTTTACATCTGTATTGATTAACGAGATAGATCTGTAGTTTTCCACCTTTAAATGGTCTTTATTTACTTTAAGAATTGGAAGGATATTTGCTCTTAGCATCTTGGTTGGAAATTTACCCACTGAAACTATTTCGTTAAACATATTAGTTAAATGGCTAGCTATATGGTTTTTAAAATATGTATAGAATATATTTGGAAAGCCACCTGGACCATATATATATATGGTTCCATATATATATGGAACATCATATTAGCTAAATAGATTATATTGACATTTGGAAAATTTATCCCACCTTTCCTACTCTTCTGCATCAAGAGTTTTTTATTCATCCTCGGCCTTTTTCCTTTCCAAATGAAATTATTTATATCTCGTTGTATCATAGATAACCATGGTTGTGGCATTCTCAAGGGGATCATACGAAATAGATAGGACCATTTAGGGAGTAAATATGAGTTAACCAAATTAATTATACCCCACCAAGATAATTCAGTTTGTCTCCATCTTTTTAATGACTCATGAGTTGATCTAAATGTTTTTAAAAAAAATTTTGCATCATATCTTTTAGGTCATCAGTAAGCATTATTCCGAAATAAGATATTGTGTTTTTTATCACAATTAAATTTGGATTTATCTTTTATATATAGGCTACATTCTCTAGAAATGTTTATAGCTATAAAAGTAGATTTATTTACATTTATTTTATAATTTGAAATCAGACTATATTTATCTACCTCTTCCATCAAGGCACCAAGCGATTCGACAGGGTCGGTTAGGGTCAAAATCAGATCGTCTGCATATAGGTTTCATTTAAATTCTTTCTCACTATAGCTAAAGCCTTTAATTTGAGAATTATTTCTTATATTAATAGCTAGAATCTCCATTGTCATAATATATAAGATGGGCAATAGAGGACAGCCCTGTCTCGTTCAATTTTTTAGTGTAAACCAATCTGCACATATGTTTGGGGCCACTGTTCTTGCTCTTGGACCTTCATATCCCTGTATGCCAATTTTTTCCATAGTTTTCTTTAAAAAGACCCAACCGACCCTGTCGAAAGCTTTCTCGGCATCTACTGCCAATATAAATAAAGCTTTTTTATTTCTTTGAGCTGCATCTATCAGGTCTAATAGTCTTCTAGAGTTATCTACTGGGTCTCTCCCCTGTACAAAACCGATTTGATCATTTTTTATAATCTTATCCATGAGTCCCTTTTGTCTATGAGCCAAAACTGATGAAAAGATCTTTACATCTGTATTGATTAACGAGATAGGTCTGTAGTTTTCCACCTTTAAATGGTCTTTATTTACTTTAAGAATTGGAAGGATATTTGCTCTTAGCATCTTGGTAGGAAATTTACCTACTGAAACTATTTCGTTAAACATATTAGTTAAATGGCTAGCTATATGGTTTTTAAAAGATGTATAGAATATATTTGGAAAGCCATCTGGACCTGGTGTCTTATCTGATTTCAAGTTGTTTATTGCTACCTCCACTTCTTGAACTGTAATAGGAACATTTAGCTTATTTCTTTGTTCTACCGTGAGTTTAGGTGTATTCATTTTACTCAAATAGTCCTCCTCATTTATTGATTGTCGAAGGAGTTAAATTATACAAAGCCTGATAATATTTATTAAATCTCTCCCCTGTTTTTTTGGGGTCCAAATAAACCTCTTCCTCATCCACTATCTTTACTATTTTATTGGATCCGATTTTATCTCTATATGACTATATTTTTTTTAGTCATTATCCTATCTGCTCGATTCCCTTTATAGTAATAATTTGCTTTTAATTTATTCATAACCTTTGCATTCTTTTCTATAAGGAAATTATTGATTTTATTCTGAATTTTTTTCAGAGAATCTGCATTTTCTTTAGAAGGAGACTGCTTGTTCTTATTTGAGGCCTTTTTAAATTCATCTTGAAATACCAAAAAAAGTTTATTATTTTCTGCCTTATATCTAGTTTGTATGCTTATTATATTGCCTCTAATGGTAGATTTAAATGCACACCAATTATTTATATATGAGGTATCATTTGGATCATTTTTCAAGAAAAAAACTTTCAATTTGTTTTTCCAATATGTCAATATTGGTCTTAGATTTTAACAAATTATCATTCATACGCCAGGTTTCACGGTTAATCCTGATCCATTGGTTTTTCGTCTCCCACATATTAATACTGTGATCTGACCAAGTATTATCAAGTATCTTACAATATTTAATATTTGTTAATGCTGTTGTGTTTCCCCAAACCATATCAATTCGAGAGTAAGACAGATGTACACGCGAAAAAAAACGTATATTCCAATGAGTCAGGATTGATCGTTCTCCATAAATCAAAATAGTCAAAATTAATCATATTTCTCTTAATAGATTTTGCAAGCTTATCTGTTCTTTTTTGATGTAATAATATTGAAGTTGTCTTTTTATCTAATATCGGGTCCAGTACACTGTTAAAATCCCCATCTACCAGACACATGCCTATTTTAATGGATTCCATTAAACCCAAAACTTTTTTTAAGGTTGTAGCAGCAAAATCATTAGGGAGATATATATTAGTCAACGTATAAGGTATCTCATTCAATTTACAGCAGACTATAAGATATATACCTTCCTTATCTTTAATTTGATGTAATATATCTACTTTTAATGTGTGGGAAAAAAAATATTGCTACACCTCTTTTCTTTTTCCCGCTTAATGAGGCATGTATTACTGTAGGGAACTTTAATCCACCCCAACCATGGTTATCCATATCTATCCAATGGGTTTCTTGAATGAAACCTACTTCTACTTTATTTCTTAACATATAATTATATATTAGAGATTTTTTACTTGGAGAATTTAGACCATGGACGTTGACCGAAATCATCTTTACCATTTCAAATCATAAACCCTTAATACCACTGTCCCCAAGAGAGTTGCAATGCATTTACATAAAACACAAATAGTCCATTTAGCATAGACCAAAAATAGCCTTATGGGAAACACACCCAGTCTGGCCCAACACAGCCTGGCTCCTGGAAGGTTGTCTCTCAACTCACCCCCCAAGGGCCATCTATGTTCACGTGATATGGTATCTCTAGTTACCATATCTCTGTGTTTGTGTCAAACAAAAAATGGCACTTGGTGAGGCAATATAGTATCAGAGTGACCGAAAATCCTATTCCTTATTTAAAAAACATCCTACTATCTCATTTAGTTACTTTGTAGAGGAGGAAGAGGAAGAGAGAAAAAAATAATAATTTAAATTCCACCCCAATGTATGCATAATCCATCCCTTTATTATTTTAAATCTTACCAAGACTACTTAAACATATTACCAATACATCCTAACACTTTATAAATTTCCCCACAGTGTAAACGTAATCCATCCTTTTACAGTGTTAATTCATCCCATACTTCTTACACATATTGCCAATACATCCAACTTCCTATTACATCAATACTTATTCTATAAATTTGAATTATTATTTACTACCGCCGTATTTATCTCTATCCCTTCTCATCCCCCACCTCCCCCCCCCCAGACACTCACTATCATTAATATCACAATATAATGAAGAAGAGAGAGGAGAAAAAAAAGTGATTCTTTATATACTTTCATTATCACTTTATATATTCCACCACTGTGTATGAATAATCCTTCCTTTTATTATTTTAAATCTTAACAAGACTACCTAAACATATAACCATTACATCCCAATACTGTATAGATTTCCTCTTTGTGTAACATAATCCATCCTTTTATAGTGTTAATTCTTTCCCTACTTCTTACACGAATAACTTCCTATTGGATCAGTACTAATACTATAAATTTGAATTATTAAATTCAATTACTATAAAAAAAAAAAAAAATGTTAATAATTAGAATTGTCCTCTTTCATCCGAACAGCTTCAGGGCTTCTTCAGTTGTTAATTATTGTGTTGGTCCCGATATTAGTGTTTCTTCCATCCATTTTCTCAAAGCATCCAAAGTTGTAAATTTTTCATTTTTTTTCTCTCCAGAAAATCCTAAGACATTTGGGGAATCCCCATATGTATTTCACCTCTTTAGCTCTTAAAATAGATAATTCTTGGCTGAAACTTTTCCGCCATGTTCTTGTGTAAAAAGGTAAATCTGGGAAAATCTTGAGATTCTTGAATCTTTCTTCCAAGACCGGATTATTTCTTAATGAGATCATTATTTGGTTTTTGATATGGAGAGATTGAAATTTAACAATTAGGTATCTTGGTAATGTTTCTGCCACATTTCTAGGCCCAGGTAGCCTGTGAAATCTTTCTAATTCAGAGTCTTTTAAACCAACTTGAGATAGTACTGATTAGAAATGTTTTCAATGTTGAATCAATAACTTGTTCAGGGATATTGCGAATTCTTATGTTGGTTCTCCTCAAACGATCTTCAAAGTCATTTAATTTATCCTCTAATTGAGCTACTTTAGATTGCAAGTCTGCCGTTAATGACTCTATATGAACATATTTTAGGTCGTTTGCATCATCTTAGACTCTATAGATTCCAATTTGACTTTCATGCTTCCTAATTCTTGTTTTAGATCAGATGATCCTCTTTGAATATCTTCTTTAATATTCTTCTGAAATTTATCCAGGTAATTAATTAAAGTCTCTTCAGTAAGGGGTTTTCCTGCCTGTGCAGCATGAGAGGGATTAGAGTTAAATTTGGGGGGAGGGGAACCATCCTGATTTTCAGAAAGCAATTGAAATTTATTTTGAGAAGGGGAGAAATAGCCTGATAGCCTTTTTTCAGTAATGGGATTTCTTTTCTTTCTCTCTTTCTCTTTTCTTCCTGTGGTTTTCTAGTTGCCATTTTGTATTATTTAAATTACTTTTTCGTTTTTTTCTTTTTTTTTTTCTTTTTTTCCATTCTTTCGGTTTCCCCTTCCTTTCCTTCCTTTCCCTTCTGCTTTCTCTCCTCTCTATACTCTTTTCTCCCTGGTCTTTTCAACTTTCAAGGGGCAGTATCTCACAATACATCAATTCCGTTGGATCTGTATAGTTTATTTTCTCCCCTCCACTTTCTCCATTTCCTATTCAACAAGTCTCTGCTTTATAATTTCCCTCCTCCCCACCCCTCTCTCTTTAACCCTCTCCCTTCCAGTATTACAATTGTATATTAAGAAGCAGACTTATCTTTCAACTATTTGCAGTCTTCACTCTCCACACCAAAACCTCTATACGCCTCCGACCAGGAGCTACGGGCACCGACTCAATAATGCAGCGTTACAAAAAAGCTGGCCATAACTGTAGAGGAAACCCTGCGGTTGCCGCCAATGTTATCCTCTCGTCCTCTCGAGCGTTCGCTCAAACGTTCCCTCAAGCCACCAAAATCCTCGCCGGCCACCCTTCCGCCATATCGCCCCTCCTCTCCCGTAGACGCTCACACGCGCCTACGTCATAACGCCAGGGCCGGATTAAGAGCCCAGTGGGCCTGGTGCTGATAATTATGATGGGCCTAATTACAAAATCTTATTGACCAAAAACACTAAAACAGTCCTACCTCCTAAACGTCATGTATCTGATGGAGATGATGCAGTAGGGAAACTCATAGGATGCAACTATGAGAAAACACATACCCTTTGCTAATCTCATGCTTTCATCTTTCAAGTAAACCCATACCTCCTAACAGATGCGGTAAAAGGGTGGGCTACTGACACAAATCACATAACCAGAACGGCCGAAAGGGCGAACATACACAAAAAGGGGGAATGTCTGTGTCCCTATGTCTCCCAGTCCCTTAGTGTTTGTGTCCTCATGTCTCCCAGGGTCCCCATGTCACTAGGGGACATTGAGAGACATTGGGACACTGGGAGACATGGGGACACAGATACTAGGGAACACTGGGAGACCTGGGAAATCTGAGACTCTTGGGGACACTGAGTGACAGACACGAGGGGACACGGGGAGAAATGGGGCACTGAGATACTGTGATATATAGGGGACACTGGAGACTTGATAAAAACCTGGGTACAGGTCAAAATGTTGCGGTGTCCAATAAACCTGGTTAAAGCTATCACAGTGAGTGCCTGAGATTTTTTTCTTTTATACTAGGGGACACTGAGACACTATGGGCACAGAGACACTATGGGCACTGAGAGACATGGGGCACTGAGACACTGATACATAGGGGACACTGATACATAGGGGACATTGGAGACTTGATAAAGACCTGGGTACAGGTCGAAACGTTGCGGTGTCCAATAAACCCGCCTAAATCTATCACAGTGAGTGCCTGAGATTTTTTCTTTTATACTAGTGGACACTGAGACACTAGGAGACATGGGGACACAGAGACATTGGGAGACTAGGGGACTTTAGGAGTCTAGGGAACACTGAGATACTAGGGACACTGGCTGGGAGACATGGGGACACTGCCATGTCTCCTATGTCTCAAAGTCGCCCAGTGTCCCCATGTCTCCCTGTGTCTCCATGCCTCTCAGTGTCCCCATGTTGCCCAGTGTCCCCTAGTGTTTGTGTCCCCATGTCTATAGTGTCCCTTAGAGTCTGTGTCCTCATGTCTCCCAGTGTCCTGATGTCACTAGGACACTAAGGGACACTTAGAGACATGGGGACACTGAGACACTAGGGACAGTGGCTGGGAGACATGGGGACACAGACTAGGGGCCACTGGGAGACATGGGGCCACTGTGTCCCTAGTGTCTCAGGGTCATGGGAGTTTGAATGTGGGGGTAAAGAGGGGTACTTGCCCCCCCACCCCCCGGATTTTTCAGCTTGTGCTGCTATTTTTCGTTTTAGTGTGAGAATGGAGAAAGGCAGGAAGCTACAGCTTATCCCTGCCTCTCTCTCATGACTGAAACCGCAGAGGAGCAGCACAGAGGCAACCTACAGAGCAGGTAAGTGAGGGATGGGGGGTGGGGGAGACCGCATAGAGGAAGGTAAAGTAGAAGGAGCAGAAAGGTTCTGCAAGGGGCAGGAGGGGTCAGCAAGGAATGGAAAGGGGCAGCAAGAAGCAGGAAAGGGTCGAAAGGTTTTCAAGGAGCAGGAGGGTAAAGTAGAAGGAGCAGCAAGGAGCAGGAGGGGTCAGCAAGGAGCAGGAGGGGTCAGCAAGGAGTAGAAAGGGTCTGCAAGAGACAGGAGGGGTCAGCAAGGAATAGGAAGGGGCAGCAGGAAGGGGTAGGGACGGTCTGCAAGGAGTAGGAAGGGTCTTCAAGGAGCAAGAGGGGTCAGCAAGGAGTAGGAAGAGGCAGCAAGGAGCAGGAAGGGTCTGCAAGGAGCAAGAGGGGTCAGCAAGGAGTAGGAAGAGGCAGCAAGGAGTAGGAAGAGGCAGCAAGGAGCAGGAAGAGGCAGCAAGGAGCAGGAAGGGGCAGCAAGGAGCAGGAAGGGGCAGCAAGGAGTAGGAAGGGGCAGCAAGGAGTAGGAAGAGGGAGCAGGAAGGGTCTGCAAGGAGCAGGAAGGGTCTGCAAGGAGCAGGAAGGGTCTGCAAGGAGTAGGAAGGGGCAGCATGGAGTAGGAAGAGGCAGCAAGGAGCAGGAGGGGTCAGCAAGGAGTAGAAAGGGTCTGCAAGGAGCAGGAAGGGTCTGCAAGGAGTAGGAAGGGGCAGCATGGAGTAGGAAGAGGCAGCAAGGAGCAGGAGGGGTCAGCAAGGAGTAGAAAGGGTCTGCAAGGGGCAGGAGGGGTCAGCAAGGAGTAGTAAGGGTCTGCTAGGAGTAGGAAGGGGCAGCAAGGAGAAAGAAGGGGCAGCAAGGAGAAAGAAGGAACAGAAAGGATCAGCAAGGGGCTGCAAGAAGCTGGAAGGGGCAGAAAGAAGCAGGAAGGGCAGTAAGAAGCAGGAAGGGTCTGCAAGAAGCAGGAAGGGCCATCAAGGAGCAGGAAGAGCCATCAAGGAGCAGAAAGGGATCAGAAAGAGAAAGGAGCAGAAGGGCGCAAAATAAGCAGAAAGTAGCAGAAAGGTAAAGGAGCAGAAGGAGCCTCAGAAGACAAAGAAGACTGTGTCAAATGAAGGAGAAGAAAATGAGATTGGAGCACTTCATTCTGGACACCACATCATAAGGCGTTGGTATCTGGGCCTGGCAGGGAAACTTTGGACCTTCTCATGTCCCCAGGTAAAAACAAACAATATCAGTGTTAATGTGTTCACTTTTATTTACTGAGTGTCAGGAAACACAGAGGGCCGCTGGGTAGGGGTGCCGCTGATTGGCTAGATGGGTCTGCTAGCACTCTAAGCCAATCAGTAGCTCCCCATTCATAAAAACGTAAAAAATTTTATGAATCGGGAACTAGCGATTGGCTTAGAGTGTCAGCTGACCACTCTAGCCAATCAGCGGCACCCATGGCCAACGTCAATCTGCACTTCCTGACACTCTGTTTCAGAAGTCGAATACCACTGAGCGACCTGGAGATCTGGAGCTGAAGGGAGCCTTTGGGGGTAAACCATTTGAGAGCGGTTTCACCCCTTCAAAGAAAGAGCACCCAGGGGCCTCCTTGCATCACAGCATTTTCATTTATATAAAGTTGTTATGGTGACCAGAATGTTCCTGTAATTTGATGAAAGGAACACTATATAGTGTCAGGAATACAAACATATATTCCTGACACCATAGTTGTGAAAACGCTATTCATCCTTGCTTTATGTGAAAATGACTATGCCCCTTCCCTTTCATGACACTGTCAAAAAGGGGCCAAGCATGGATGTCATTACAATTATGCCCCCCTCCCCCCCCCAGAAAAATTCCTGCGGACGTCCATGCTCAGGGTCCCCATGTTCCCCAGTGTCCCAATGTCTCAGCGTCCCCATGTCTCGGAGCTGCTGTCTGGAGTCTCTGTGCAGAGCTGCTCCCCGCGGATCAGTGAGTAGAGAGAGGCAGGGAGAGAGATGCCGTAACTTCTTATCACTGCCTCTCTCCATACAAACAGCGGCCCCTACTGGCCGGCGCTGGTATTGCAGAATAATCTATGTTTATACTGAGACAGACATTTGTATTGCCGGTATTACTGCAATACCGGCACCGGCTAGGCAGCCTCAAATACCTGAGAAATACTTCTGAGAAATACCTGGCAACCCTAATAATTACATGAGAAATACCTGGCAACCCTAAGAGTAGTGTGTAAAAAAAATTTTTTTTTTTTCAACCAATGGGCCTATTCCATGGGCCTGGGCCTGGAGCTGCAGCTCCATCAGCCCCTATGTTAATCCGGCCCTGCATAACACCCCTCTTTCTTCAGCCCGACTGCTAGCTTTTCAACAACCATTTTCTTTATATCTGTTTTATGACATATTGGGGCAGGGATTTAGGCTGGCAATCCTCTGCAGGTGTGGATGTGAGTATGGGTTTCTTCCTCCTCATGGTGCATGGTTGGTGTTTTCTGTAGTCCCTCTAATTCCAGTTGTGACACTAGCTTCCTCTTGACGATGTTCATGTATCGTGTAACCAGCTGTTTTGGTGTTAGGGTAGATGAGGATTTCTTGCTCATCAATAGTTCCCACACTCTCATATTGTTGAGGTGCGCAGGGTACATATCGTAAGGTATCTTGCCCAGGGACTCTTACTGGTGTAGTGGTACCATTGGAATTCAAAGGCAGTGACATTACCACTGTGCTAGCCAGTCAATAAACACATATGTGTGTTTTTTCGTATATATATATATTTATATATACGTATAGTATAAGGTTCTTTATTGGGGGTCCAGCGATCAACGTTTCAGTCCCCAACCGGGACTTTCATCAGGATCAGGATAACAGGTAAGGTTAAAACATACATTTATATAGAGACAAATAAAGATAAAAACTTACCACAGGTGTGATTACCAGCGTCCTCCAGTGTAACTGGGTCATAATCACGTTCTTTGAACTTTTGTGTCATTTCCATTAGTTGTGTCTCTTTTTTCACTAGGTTGGAATTGTTGCGAATGACTCTGATGAATTGAGCCTTGGGTAAGGATCGTTTCAACTGTAAGGGATGTGTGCTTGTAGCATGTAAAAGTGTATTACGAATGGTAGGTTTAGTTTATAAACAATACTTCAAGTTGTCATCTTCTATAGAAATGTCCAGATCAATATATATTGGATGTGGCAATATCCAGTTACCATAACATCAAGAAGAAGGACAATGGAAAAGTGGACAAATACTAAGGACTGGAATAGGAGCTAGAAAGGATGTGGAAAGTGAAGGCGGTATTAGAAAGGAGGGTGGCTTCAACAGATTCCAGATAGGACATTTTAGATCTCTATCCAGAAGAGATCTTTGGGTGGGACCCTCCATTCCTTGTGAGTAGTTTATTGATATTCATGGTGTCCAGTTCTTCTCTTGGCCAGGTTATTATTTCAGCTGGGTGCTGTGGCGGACCCACTGCCTGTCTGTGAATTGCCTGTCTTTACATTGTGTGTGTTTTCCATATTCTTTCATTTATTGTAGCCACTCCCTGTTCGGGAGGTCTTCCACAAAGGGAATCCATTTACCTCCCAAACAGGGATCACCCTGATCCCTCATTTTGAATGATAGGGACATTCACACATAGCCACATAAGTGTCAAACCACAAACCCCACAATAAAGAAGTACATGCCTACTAGTATCATTTTAACTAAAACATAACCTTTAATATATTGATTAAAAGTATTACTGTTGATAAGTCAACAGGTGAACTAGAAAATATTAATTGACAATACGACTATCAATAGCATAAAGCAAAATATATAAAGAAAAAACTTGTACCAAATGAATCCAAAACCATATCAGATGATAGATGATTTTAACTAGAAAAATATTTCTAGGAATAGTTAAAATTAAATTTGTATATAGCTGGATTTTCAGGCTGAGCCCAAATATAAAAAGCTTTGAGTGTTTCTTAAGGGATCACAGTAAAGCTAAGACTGGCAATCCCAGGAGACACAAGATATCAAATAAAGTAAACATAACAATTTGATCGATCTGTGGTATACAATTGCTGCAATATTCTTGAAGGGAGCTATTATTTTCACTATGCTAAGGTAACTGGGGCACTGGCGAATTTGGCGGGCTCTCATGAGCCTGAGTGACAAAGAGACCAGCTCTTTTACCACGAGCAGGCTTTTTCGTGCCTGGGAGACAAAGGGACGGTCCCCTTTTCCCGTGCCGAGACTCCCAGGCACAGAGGCTCTTGGGAAGAAGACCCCTGGCGGTTTTTGTAACTTTAGTGGCAGGCTTTGGGGACAAAGGGAACAGAGTCCCTTCCCGTGTTAGGGACCCGGAGAGGGGAAGGATCCTGGGAGGGGACCTTGTATGTTTTGTGTGATCCACCCCTTGCAAGGGGTTATTCATAAAAGCCATGTGTGGCCAATAAAATTGTGATGTACCTCCAGGACTGTGTGTCATCCAGTTACTAGGGGGAAATTGATCTTTTGTCCTTTACATGGTTCCTGACCGGCTGAAGGAAGGGAATTAGCGGAGGTAACGGTCGGGTTATCCGAGGATCCACTACAGGTACCAGATGACTGGTTAGGAGTTTGTGTTGATCTTGCCATTGACATTGCCCTTTAGTGGAACTTCAGGCCGATTTGAAGGCACTCTTAAGGCACATGAATGTTCCTAAACAGGGGATGAAGGGAAGCAGCACTTAACAATTAAAGTCTTTGTGTGGAGTCCAATGAAAAAGCCTTCTGTATAGGTGAAACGCGTTAGTGTGTTACTTACTTTTTACTTGTTTGATAAAATTAATCTGCATTGTACCCCTGGGCCTTCATTGGACATCTTTTATTGCAGAAGCTGTATCTCACATTCCCAGTTGGGGGACAAACCACCTATGCTGTAAAGGACTGAGCAATCCCTATTTGCTTATCCATTATGAGTATATTTCTCTCTTTATTTTATTTGTGTTATTAATACAGAGAACACTATTCCTTTTCTTTTATATCCTATATATATATATATATATATATATATATATATATATATATATCACTGGAGCATCATCTGGAATACACCATGTGGCTTATTGGCACAGGGATACAATACCAGAAGAAATCAGGACCATCCTAACATCCACAGACGGGGATTGTACAGTCCATACACTGTGATCTGGAGCTGGTCTTGAGCTCCAGAAAAGTGTGAGTGACATATATTTGTTCCTTATATTCTGCCTCTGCTTTTATAGACATACTACACTATATTAGTATTCCTGTCCCATTTTGTTTTCTCCCTTATATTGGCGCCATTTGACTCCACACAAGGACTGCAATTGTTGAGTGCTGCTTCCCTACATCTCCCGTTTTACTTGCATCAATGACCAGAAAAAAGAGACTCTGGTTTGGGAACGTTTTAGCTGCAGTACACATAAGGAACAAGCGCCAGAAATCTCACTAGCTGCTATATCTGGAACTTGAATGTTCCTGTCCTCCTTGCCTCTTCCTCATCATCAAGTGTTTTTAGTTTGCCAAGGTACTTGTAACTGTACTTCATGTCTCCTATTTAGATTATGGCACTTCAACTCCATCAGTCCTGGTTATCTTCTCTCATTTTTGTTATCATCAGCCCATAATGATTTAGTCCTAACAATATTCTTTTGTTCTCACTGCATATACCATGTAGCTGGATCAGTAAGCCGTCTTTTGCTTGGCTGTTTCCTGAGCCTTTGTTATGGGCATATTTACTGACCCATTTATGGCCGTATTACTGATCCACCTAACTATTGTCTCAGTAGTCAGGATTCTGAAGAAACTATTCATCTGGGCAAGTTAACTTTATTGCCAGTGCCATTGTTATATTAAATTGCTTGTGTAATCAAATTGAGGATACACATTTTTTTTCCCTGGGTCATGGTGACCAATTGAAATCCATCTTAGGTAAACTTGAATAGTGAGAGCTGCTCTAATGATTTTAGATTTAAAACTTGGTGCTTGAATGAATAAAAAAGGGTACAATTGACCTCTACCTTTTAATATATACATGATAAATAATAAATAACAATTCTGTTTAGTTGCATGCAGACCACTCTAACACAAGCAAGAGACATCCAGTCAGAATTATCTTCTTTTTGAGGAGGGGGAGCGGGGGTTATTCCATAAACCTCAGCACCATCCTGTAATGGAAACAGTGGGTGATTGGTCTCTGACTTGAATTCCTGTTCCGCTAAATGGTCTGGTACCTTCCTGGTAGGTATCAACCCTCTGCTTATCCTCCGCCTTATGTGGAATTATAATCCCCTATTCCCTCTCCCTCTTCCAAGCAAACATAATTTCCCATGCTTCCACGTGCTGCCATTAAAGGCACTACTTGTGGTTCACAAGCCTAGCTCTTTGCTTAAAGGTCCCTGTACTAGGGAATAGCCAGAAGAAAATCCCAAAACTACGTTACTTGAATCCCTAAAAGAACAAGGCAGGACACACAGTTCCTGATGTAACTACTGCATTAGGAGCTACTGCATTATGAACTACAGTTCATAATGTAACTACTATCTTTATTTAAACCAGAACTAGCCTCTGGGAGCTTTAAATGTAACTAGTGGTGACACAGTCAATGTAAAACATAATCAAATTGTAAATATTGGGGCAACAATGTAATCATGAGTTAGTGAGGTCTAGGTAATATAAACCATAAGAACTCAAAAACATTTTATCTTATTACATTACACAACATATATGCATAATATATTGGTGACAATGATGGTTCAACCAATAGATGGTTCTGTGCCACAATGTCCCTGTGGATTAATGTGGTTCCATCACAGTGCTCCATCTTTGCCCAGCTTGGGCTATCAGCTTAGTCTCTGTCAATTTTTTCAAAGTTTGTATTGCTGGGATTGCCCATCAGCATTGGCATTGTCTCTCCTTGGCTGGTACTGGGGACTGAACTATTGTGTGGGCTACCATAAGAGCCTGTATTATTTACAATATGGCAATTAAGACATGGTATTCCTGAATTCCTGACACACTTAATTGCCTTGCCTGTGATTGCATTGTATGCATAAATCTGGCATTTCTCTACATTACTATTGTAGGGATACTGAGCATGGGTTATTTTCAAACTGCTCTAGCGGTTGCTGCCATGACAACCCATGTTACTGCCTGTGTGGGGATTTAATACATTGCATGCTCTATTTGCTGTTTCTGACAAGCATACAGCTATGGATGTCGGCTCTGATTCTGTTTTCTTCATGCCTTGATGCCATTATACTAGTTTGTTTATGTGTTATTACTGTAGCATTCCGGTACAGAGTGCTGGTAACGATTTACGATTGGGTCTGTTACTATTATTACTTGCTTCTGCATTTGTTGGACTTTCTAGGACTGGAACCAGGCAACAGGGCAGCAACTATACCTTATATATACACAATAATTATATTATTTCGATAGTGACTTGAACGTGGCAGTGATTGGCCTAATCCATGAGTATTGGGAGAGGGCTTCAATTTAAAGAACTAAGGGTTTGATAGATCGCAGTTTAGAGATTCTGATGAAAAACTGAAATCAAAGCTGTGACATGTCCTAATTCTGGAGCAATTGAAACAAGAAATGGTCATTTGCTTTGGGATTTGGGTTTAACTATTTGCTTACTGCCGGCACTAGCAGCCAGCGGACAAATGATGAAAAACTGGCCTGTGGGAGTCACTTTGACCCCTGCATTAGTACAAATGAGGTTTTATACATCCACCATGCTCCCACTCAACATATCATGATGGAGGACATGTCTACTAAACAGCAAGCAGCCAGTGGCTTCTCTCTGTAAAAAAAAAGACTAGCGTGTGGGCAGCTATTGCAATCCAGTAACTAGTAACATCTACCAATTGATTACCGTACATCCTCAGTTAAATAAAAGTGCAAGGAGGGGCATAGTGTCATAGGGGCATAGTGTCATGCCACAACAGATGGATTCTAATTATCACTCATTGGCCCATTTTCATGCCCTTTTCATTTGGTTTCCCATTTAGGTTTTCAATACCAACATTTACTAAAGCTACATTTTCTCACTGTACACAAGTCTACTAAGTTCTACCTTCAGTGGTGTAGCATTGCCATGGGAACCAAGTCTGCACCAAGCTATGCCAACTTGTTTAAGCCTAGGACATAGCTTTCTATTATAGGATGGGTATAACCAGACAACATAAAATGTATTTAGAAGGATTACATTGACCTCAGGGATGTAGCTTTGAAACCCATGCTCTAATATCTTTGAGTATTATCATTAGTTTTTGGATATTAGCGATTGGGAGTTGAATTTGTAGTTCCTATGGTGAGGAGATAAGTTGGAGAATAATAATAATAATAATGGAGAAACAGAAGATGTTTTACAGAAGCTGATGCATGATGGGGATGATTTTAGGGATCAGAGCTTTGTTTTGTGGTGGGGTGTGAAAGAAGTAAATTGGTAACATGGTGTCAGACTTTGTATTTTGCCAAAATATATAGGGGAATATGAAGGGGAGGCTGACCTGTGGTTGGTTAATTCACAAAGAAATGGTCCAGCATAATGCAGTAGTAAATTAAGGCATTTAGAGAGATCCTAGATAAAGTTTCTGTAAAGCTATAGTGATAGTGCCAATAAGTGAGTAAATATCATTGCAACTACGTATTATTTGTCATCAGAATTAAAAGGTGTTTTAGTTTTTTTAGTGTATTATTTTAAGCATGTTTTTTGCAATAAAGCGATGGGTTCGGTGGAGCTGTACCTACACCTGTATATGCACTGTTAAACCCTAAGTATCAAATGTCTCTGTAAAGTATGATTTTTTTTTTTTTACTATGAAATCCTGAAAATCCAATAAACACAGAATGTTTAAAAAAAAAAAACCTTTTAATAAAAAATAACCTCAAAGCGAATTCATGCCATCGTAAGAAAATGCTTAAAAGAGAAAGAGACTTTTTAAAATTCACATTTTGCCTTGACACCTTCCCACAGTTAGGACATTCCATGCTGTCCCGTATATATTAAAAATAAAATAAAAAATAAATTATCAAAGTGAGTTCTACATATGGCCCTTTAAATTCTTTTAAATCACTGTAGCTTAATTGGAGCATTGTTCATGTCGTTTTTGGATTGCTTGCATACTTTTAGAATCCATTTTTAGTTTGAAAAAATGTATTACAATTTATTGTTTTTGTATAAATGTATTATATTCAACATATTTCATGCCTTTGAAGTATCACAGGGTATTAATTTAACAGCTTATCAAATAAATTTAAAGTCATATTTTAAGGATTTTTATAGCACGAGAGTTAGTAAAACATTTTTTATGAGTGAGTATGATTAATTTGTTTCCCACAATGCTAGTAACACAGACATTAGTCTTCCTTTGTGAGAGCTAAGAAATTTTTGCCTTCAATTTATTTCATGGGCATTCTGTCCATCAAACCTCTAAGTCACTCTGCACAGACAGCAAGCACGACCCCACATGCTCACTGCAGAGTGATTTACTTCTTATTTCAAGACACAGACAGCAGCTGATCCTATTATATTGGGAAGAATACAGAAGATGTGTAAGTCTCTGGTAAATTAACCGTTATTTTATATTATGCTCTGAGAAGTCTCCTGTTTTAATGAAACTCTTTGCCACTGCGTTAGACCAATTACTTTTACAAATATTGTACATTTTAATAATGTACCATATAAGGGGGATATATATATGCAGGGTGACCAGTTCCGCCATGTTTTCTGGGACACATATCATATATACATACCGATGGGCAGCACATCAAAAGGGTAGCCCTGCAATATGTAGAATTCAGAAGTAGGAATATAGGATTAAGAAATTAGGCAATAAAGAATCCAGCAATTAAACAATAAATACTCCTGCAGAATATGCATGATACATACTGCAAGGCAACGGTTTTCATGTGTTTTTATAAATATGACAAAATTAGATGTGTCCCGGTAAACATGGTGCATCTGGTCATCCTGTATGTATCAAATATGCTTCTTAAAAAAATACAGAAATATTAATTAGTGGATTTTCTCTCATTCTATTCTCATCTTCCTGCTGCAACTCTGTTTCTTCATGTTTTGTTTTTTTATTTAAATGTTATTACTATAAAAATAATAGAGATGGAAGAAAAAAGGGTGAAGGTTAGAGAAAGGTGCAGAAACATTCCAGATCAATTAGGTAATAGAGAAATATCATGATGTAACACATATAATCACTATTGTTTAAGGCAGTATTACATAAATGACTACTTCTAAACGGCTCACATACTTGAATATACATAGTAGTCTTTGACCAAGAAACTCACCAAGAAGCTACCTGATGAATGTTTAAAGGCTTGTACTAACTTGTCACATATCTGCTACACCAAGCAGATGGTCAAATGAGCTCACACTCATTGCTGGTATTTTTTAGTTGTTTTTTTTTTGTTCAGTTGCCTAGACTGTATTTTCAACTGCCTCTCAGAAATCTGTTTTTAAAACCTGATGGGTTTTTTCTGTCATTTTAATATTAAAAAGTAGATGGAATTGTGTATATATTTAGCAAACTACAGAGTATATTCTTGTCAGGTCTGGATAAACCCTTACCCCCAGAGAAAAAGATGCAAGTATATAAAGTGCTCAGGGTTCTAAAAAGAATCAAAAATAACTCACACCATCTCACCGTACTATGGAAGGAAAGAGAGTAGCTGTTGTTCCATCCTCCTGTTCCTTCAGCTAAAATCTGTTGCTGGATCCAGCAAGAAGTAGTACAAGGCATTTTGGAAGTCATTAGTTACAAAAAAACCTAAATGTACTTTAAGGTAGCAATCTACCAAAGTCTCCTGATGCATGCAGAAGTGATGGATGACAAGCAAACATTTTGCAGACAATCAGACAAATGGTGTCATAGTGGCTAGGAGACTAGCCAAGAGCCAATCTACATGTTGTGTTCACACTCACTGATGGGAATGCTAACATGATCAATGTTCTGCAACACCGTTCCTTTGTAAGTGTGCACTGTTCTGTACAAATCCTACATCTTATAGTGAAGGGTGTAATTCATGAAGCCAACACAGAGGTGAAAACTATACTTGAATATTGCATGTGGATTGCCAGGCATTTCCCCCATAGTGTGAAGGATAGCCAATTCTTGAGTAGGGACCAAAAGAAAAGAGGGATTTTCACACATAGTTTGTGTCAGCCCACAATGGAACTCCACTTTAGATGCAGTTGTGCTCAAAAGTTTGCATACCCGGGGGGCGGAGCCAGCGCTCAACCTGAACGGACGCATACCCACAGCGCTCTGACGTTCAGACACCCTAAAGACCCAAATTCTGCCCGAAGATGACTGCCAACAGCATGGAAAGCAGCCCAGTGATACCCCAACACCAATAGGGAAGAAAAAAAAACTGCGCCCGGATCGGCCCAGGCAATCAGCAGATATAGGCGATCTTCTGAGGAGTCCGCATGGCACGGCGGGGCCTAAAATGGCGGCCGACATCGAGGAATATTCTGACAGCTCGGAAGATACCTCCCTGCGTTGCTTGGAGAATACGGGATATAGAGGGCCGGCAAAGCCAGCACAGTCAACAATTGGATACATGATCACCACAGAAATACTTACCGCTCTCCTCTCGGACCTACGCCACTTACTGTCCACGGAGATCTCACAAGTAAGGGGAGATGTCAGAGAGTTCACAGCTCGCCTCACCACTGTGGAGCAACTTACTAAATCACACGCAGCACAGGTGCTCGACCTCCAGATGCAGGTTAGAGATCTCACGACGGCCCACACCGCAATGTCCCACCAGATAGCAGCCATGGAGGATAAACGCAGATGGAAGAATATCAAAATCCGAGGCCTATCTGACACAGTGTCCCCAGCTGAATTGCCCCATCTTCTCCACAGGCAATTTGAAACTCTGTTGCCCCTCAGACAAGCAAAGTGGATCCAGCTAAATGGCATGTTCAGCCTACCCAAACCACCACAGCTCACAGGCAACCCAACAGGTGACCTCCTGGTCAAACTCCAAAACAGGCAGGATAAAGTAGCAAAGAGAATGTTGACTGCGCTCTGGCCTCAGCTTTGAGGGCATGGACATAACATTTTATTCAGACCTGTCATGCACCACCCTGAGGTGGCGGCAAACCCTCCATCCGCTGACAACGCTACTGACGGCCAGAGGGGTAACATACCGCTGGGGACCACCAGAAGTGCACATAATACAGCATCAGGGCACCGAACAGCGATCATGGACATAGCAGAGATGGACACTGTAGTGGCCAAGCTAGGCCTTGCAACCTCCCCGAACACAATGACTTGGGATCCAGCCAATGTCGTCCCGTTTGTCCTGGCTCTCGAGAAAGCACTGTGGGAAAAAGACTTCATATGTTTAATATGTTTTGGTTACCTGAAGGGCTCATAGGCACCCGTTATAGACAACGGGAATAACCTGGGCTACTGGCTCCAATATGCCACCTAACCCCCCCAGCTACAAGCTGCTCCCAGTATAATTCAACCTCACTAAGTGGAGCTGGCTTACACGCTAAACAGACACCACGCAGATACCCTAAGTTCTTTTTGAAAGCCTACGTTACTCTAGGCCATAACCTTGCCCCTGCTATGTACACAGCAACCGGCCACCTGAAACGGCCAACTCACGTTGTTTCCCTGCACCTTAACAGTAAAGGTATACCTGCCCCACTGCAAGGGAGTAGGCCATGAAAAAGATGCACCTTACAGCACGCAACCGACACACACTAGGTCCTCCCATACGTGCCCACTATACCTTTGCCCTAGACTAACACCTTTGTCCACCTTTGTCCACCCAGGGGTGGGGGCCGGGGGGGGAGGACAGAAGGTCCCCCCTCATTATCATTATGGCCCCCACCTGCCGCACAGGGGTGGGGGCCTGGGGGAGAGGATAGTAGGTCCGCCCCCCCTCATTATCTTTGTGGCCCCCACCCACCGCACAGGGGTGGGGGCCTGGGGGGGAGGACAGTAGGTCCCCACCCCTCGTTATCTTTATGGCCCCCACCCACCACCCAGGGGTGGGGGCCGGGGGGGGGGGAGGAGAGTAGGTCTACCCCCCCTTGAATCACTATTGTGGCCAGAAATAGTCTCTGTGGGTTTTAAAATTCACCTGCCTATTGAAGTCTATGGCGGTTCACCCGGTTTGCCCGGTTCACGAACATTTGCGGAAATTCGCGTTCGCGGTTCGCAAACCGAAAATTTTATGTTCGCGACATCACTATTATTAAGATTTTAAATAACTATCTGCCATTATTATACTTAGATTCAATGTATGAAAGGACTTTACTACAATGGTTAACTTGTGGTGCTAGAAGATGAAAAACCCTAGGGTCCATTTTTTTAATTTCTTCTAAACATCACACTTTCAAAAAAATGAATTTTTCTTCTAGAAAAACACTTTCTGTTGGGATTATTTTTCTACAATAAGCACAGTATCTAACTGTGCCATTAGTACACCACTTTTCTAATGGAGACGCTATTATACATAACTCCCATAGATTCCTAATTAAAATTCTCAGACAAATCATTATATAGACTGCAAAGAAAGAATTAAATAGCACCGGAGAAGCTCTAAAAGTCCTGGTTACTGTACTTTATGATTACTCTCGTATGCCTGGCAGCAAACAATCACAACTAAAAACAAAAGTGAAATGGTGTTTGTTTGATTTTTGGAAACAAAGCATAACCCTCAAACTTACCAATCTGTAATTTCAGTATTTTTAAGAGCGCGGTTTGGCTACGAGCCATGAGTGAGTTTCCTTATCTTTCTTTGACATGAAATGCAGGAAGGCAAGTACTTGACTTTAAAATCACACTGTTTTCCTCCAGCATTCTCAGACAGCCGTGTGATATGACTCAAAACCAGACACCATTCTGTTCTATGTTACTATATTCTTTTATCTCTGCTCTTTTTCACTTAATCCTGGTCATCTGTCTGAATGTTGCCTCCTTAAGTCCTCCAGGGGAAAATTTTCACGTTTTTGTCCTAATGCAATTATGACCCAGTCACACTGTGTGAAATCTGTCAAGGTGTTGGGAAGCATTAATCAAGATGGAAAGTGTCCCCACGGGCAATCAAGTCACATGATGTGTATGAGATTTAAAAGGCTGTGACACATTTATTTTTTACTGCAATTGCTACAGCTCTTAGTGATTAAAATACTTAACAATGTTACATTGAGTATAAATCTATGAAATTGTTGAAGGCAAAACCAGAGGGTGATCAGAAACGTTTCTATTGCTTCCATTTCTTAACATAAATAGATACATAAAACAGAAAGCAGTCTACATTTACCACCTTTTTGTCTATATTTTAAATTGAAAACAATATTTATGTATTTATAAAATATTTTACCAGGATGGATACATTGAGATTTCTCTAATTTTCAAGTATGTCCTGGGTCTTTGTCCACAAAACATTGCATTGTTACAATAGGATACAATATTAAAAAAAAATACAATATACAAGCTATATATATATATACATACACACATATATAGATGTAATACCTAACAGGTAATAAATATATTCAACCATGACAGGTGCATTCTGTTCTGTGGTATACTGCCATAGATTTCTTAAAAGATTTAAGATTGAATGAAGATTTGACTGTGTCCCATTGCGGTACTCTGTAGGAAAAGGAGGATCGAGACACTTTATTTTTGTATTGCGGTATGCTAAATATTGTGCTAGTACTGGATCGGAGGTTTTAGGAGGTGCGAAGAGTCAGGATGAGCATTCTACTCAGGTAGGGTGGGAGCTTCCCAGAAATGCACTTATGCACAAGGCTGGAAAGATGAAGAGTGAGTAGGGATTCCAGCGACAGCCAGTTTAGCTCTTTTAAAATGTCACAGTGGTGGGTAAAGTAATTACATTCTAGTACAAAGCGGCAGAACAAATTACATAACGTATTAAGTTTATTAAGGTGGGTTTGTGGTGTTTGTGCATACACTACATCCCCATAATCAATGAATAGCATTAGCCTTTGTTGCACTATCTGTTTCCTTACTGTAGGGCTTAGGCAGGATTTGTTTCTGTACAGGGCACCTAGTTTTGGGTAAAGTTTTGAAGAGATTTTTTTTAATATGAATGCCAAAAGATAGATTGGGGTCTAGCAACATACCTAGATATTTAAAAGAGCAGACTGCTGTCAGAAACATAGAAACATAGAATGTGACGGCAGATAAGAACCATTCGGCCCATCTAGTCTGCCCAGTTTTCTAAATACTTTCATTAGTCCCTGGCCTTATCTTATAGTTAGGATAGCCTTATGCATATCCCACGCATGCTTAAACTCCTTTACTGTGTTAACCTCTACCACTTCAGCTGGAAAGCTATTCCATGCATCCACTATCCTCTCAGTAAAGTAATACTTCCTGATATTATTTTTAAACCTTTGTCCCTCTAATTTAAGACTATGTCCTCTTGTTGTGGTAGTTTTTCTTCTTTTAAATATAGTCTCCTCCTTTACTGTGTTGATTCCCTTTATGTATTTAAATGTTTCTATTATATTCCCCATGTCTCGTCTTTCCTCCAAGCTATACATGTTAAGATCCTTTAACCTTTCCTGGTAAGTTTTATCCTGCAATCCATGAACCAGTTTAGTAGCCCTTCTTTGAACTCTCTCTAAGGTATCAATATCCTTCTGAAGATAGGGTCTCCAGTACTGTGTACAGTACTCCAAGTGAGGTCTCACCAGTGTTCTGTACAATGGCATGAGCACTTCCCTCTTTCTACTGCTAATACCTCTCCCTATACAACCAAGCATTCTGCTAGCATTTCCTGCTGCTCTATTACATTGTCTGCCTACCTTTAAGTCATCAGAAATAATCACCCCTAAATCCCTTTCCTCAGATGTTGAGGTTAGGACTCTATCAAATATTCTGTACTCTGCCCTTGGGTTAGTCAGTGTGCTATTTGAATTTGTTCTGATACACAATTGTTGATTTTGTAGTTTATGTAATTTAGGTACAGTTCCAAAGATCATTGTAACGGTTTTGTCAGTGTTTAGGAAAAGTTTGTTATGCGCTATCCACTTTTCTACCTCTGTGAATTGGTTTTGGAGCACAGCCTCAAGCTGCGGCAGCTTGGGTTTACTAGAGTAGATTACAGTGTTGTTTGCGTACATGTGTACAGTTGAGGATTTGCAGACGTTAGGCAGATCATTTATAAAAGTAAGGGTTACGCCCGCTTCACAGTGACAGACCAAACTCCCCGTTTAACGCACCGCAAACAACCGCAAACAGTCCATTTGCACAACCGCAAACTCCCCATTTGCACAAGGTTGGATACCAATAAAGCCATGTCCCATTCCTTGTCCTCACTGATGTCATTGAAGGTCTCTTCCTCCACCCAGCCACGTACAACACCAAGGGTCCCCGAAAGGTGACAACAAGCCCCCTGGGACGCCTGCTGTGTTTGGTCTTCCACCTCCTCAAAGCCACCTTCCTCCTCTGACTCCTCTTCTTCAGACTCCTCTCTCTGCGTTGCCTCTCTCTGCATTATTATAAGGTGTGTTCCTATCAGTTTATTCCCTGTTACGTCCCCTATCAGGGGACGTGTATATGGCATCGATTTTAGGAACCGGGAGATGGAAAAAGATGCTTGGTCGGTCCTCCTACTTCAAATTTGGGGCACTGCGCGTGCAATCTAATGTGCCACCAGATAGGAGTGGTGTGTTAAGTAGTACTATTCTTATCAGTTTAATCCCTGTTACGTCCCCTATCAGGGGAAGTGTATATGGCATCGATTTTAGGAACCGGGAGATGGAAAAAGATGCTTGGTCGGTCCTCCTACTTCAAATTTGGGGCACTGCGCGTGCAATCTAATGTGCCACCAGATAGGAGTGGTGTGTTAAGTAGTACTATTCTTATCAGTTTAATCCCAATGTCACGACTACTAGTGTGGTCCAGCACAAAGAAACGTATGTAAACATATACATAGGCAAGAATAGGAAAATAAAAGGACAGAGCGTAAACCGGACCTTAGAATGGCCGGACTAATACGCTAGAGACAGAGAATGGTCAAAGGGAAAGCCGAGGTCAAGGAAGCAAGAAAATACACAATACCGTTTACACAAGCCAAGTCAGGGAAACCATAATTCAGAATAACCAGGGAAAAGCCAAGATCAGGATACCAGGAAATCAGATTCACAATGATAAAGCACTCTCAGGAAACCAGGAACAGGAAACCATGACAGGGCAAGGTACTGGGGTGAGCTAGGGATTTAAATATCACGCGGTGGGCCGGCAGCCGTGACACCCTGTTACGTCCCCCTCATCGGGCGTTTTTTAGTCGAATGTGTCGCCCACTGTCAGTCCCTTCAGGATCCATCCCTCATTCATCTTAATAAAGGTGAGTTAATCTAGACTTTTTTGACCTAGGCGACTTCTCTTCTCAGTGACAATACCTCCTGCTGCACTGAAGGTCCTTTCTGACAGGACACTTGAAGCGGGGCAGGCCAGAAGTTCTATCGCAAATTGGGATAGCTCAGGCCACAGGTCAAGCCTGCACACCCAGTAGTCAAGGGGTTCATCGCTCCTCAGAGTGTCGATATCTGCAGTTAAGGCGAGGTAGTCTACTACCTGTCGGTCGAGTCGTTCTCTGAGGGTGGACCCCGAAGGGCTGTGGAGATGCGTAGGACTTAAAAAGCTCTGCATGTCCTCCATCAACAACACGTCTGTAAAGCGTCCTGTCCTTGCTGGCATGGTCATGGGAGGAGGAGGAGGATTACTCTCACCTCTTCCCCTGTTAGATTCCTGTTGTGCTGTGACATCACCCTTATACGTTGTGTAAAGCATACTTTTTAATTGATTTTGGAACTGCTGCATCCTTTCCGACTTGCCGTAATTTGGTAACATTTCAGGCACTTTCTGCTTATACCGGGGGTCTAGTAGAATGGACACCCAGTACAGGTCGTCCTCCTTCAGCCGTTTTATACGAGGGTCCCTCAACAGGCACGAAAGCATGAAAGACCCCATTTGCACAAGGTTGGATGCCAAGCTACTCATGTTCCGTTCCTCGTCCTCAATTATCTCACTGAAGGTATGTTCTTCCCCCCAGCCACGTACAACACCACGGGTACCAGATAGGTGACAACGAGCACCCTGGGATGCCTGTTGTGGTTGGTCTTCCTCCTCCTCCTCAAAGCCACATTCCTCCTCTGACTCCTCTTCCTCACAATCCTCTTCCAGCGTTGCTGTAGGTCCAGCAAGCGGTGCTGATAAGGCTTTTTCTGGTGATGATGGTGACCACAACTGTTCCTCTTCACGCTCATCTACGGCCTGATCCAGCACTCTTCGCAGGGCACACTCCAGGAAGAAAACAAATGGTATGATGTCACTGATGGTGCCTTCGGTGCGACTGACTAGGTTTGTCACCTCCTCAAAAGGACACATGAGCCTACAGGCATTGCGCATGTGTGTCCAGTAACGTGGCAAAAAAATTCACAGCTCCGCAGAGGCTGTCCTAGCACCCCGGTCATACAAATACTCGTTAATGGCTTTTTCTTGTTGGAGCAGGTGGTCGAACATTAGGAGTGTTGAATTCCAACGGGTTGGACTGTCGCAAATCAAGCGCCTCACTGGCATGTTGTTTCGCCGCTGGATATCTGAAAAGTGTGCCATGGCCGTGTAGGAACGCCTGAAATGGCCACACACCTTCCTGGCCTTCTTCAGGACGTCCTGTAAGCCTGGGTACTTAAGCACAAAGCGTTGTACGATCAGATTACACACATGTGCCATGCACGGCACATGTGTCAACTTGCCCAAATTCAATGCCGCCAACAAATTTCTTCCGTTAGTGCAGAGTCAGCCACTGATCCACCTGTGCGTTCAGGGCGGACAGGAGTGCTGGTCCGGTGTGAATCTCTGCTTTCAGGCAAGTCAACCCCAAGACGGCATGACACTGCCGTATCTGGGATTTGGAATAGTACCTGGGGAGCTGGGGGGTGCCGTTGATGTGGAGCAAGATGCAGCAACAGAAGAGGACTCAGCCGAGGAGGTTATGGAAGAGGATGGAGTAGGAGGAGTAGAGGAGGTGTCAGCAGGCCTGCCTGCAAGTTGTGGTGGTGTCACCAACTCCTCTGCAGAGTCATGCATTCCACGCTTGGCAGCAGTCAGCAGGTTTACCCAATGCGCAGTGTAGGTGATATACCTGCCCTGACCATGCTTTGCAGACCAGGTATCAGTGGTCAGATGGACCCTTGCCCCAACACTGTGTGCCAGACATGCCATTACTTCCTTTTGCACAATCGAGTACAGGTTGGGGATTGCCTTTTGTGCAAAGAAATTTTGTCCGGGTACCTTCCACTGCGGTGTCCCAATAGCTACAAATTTTTTGAACGCCTCAGATTCCACCAGCTTGTATGGTAAAAGCTGGCAGGCTAAGAGCTAAGTCTGCAAGAATGTGTCTGCTGACTGTGAGGTCAAAGTTTCCTCAATGATGACCGAACATCGCATATGTTCACCGTCCAAGCCGAACGCGAACAAGCGATGTTCGCCAGGAACTATTTGCCAGCGAACCGTTCGGGACATCACTAATGTGCATTTGCTTCACATTTCTGTCTACAGAAAACATCATAATTAAAGTATACTACTTTACGTCCTTCAAAACTAGTTTTGTGTTGTGATACATTTTAGATGATGTATCTTGCAAAATAAAATACTTATAGTTTTTTGACCCCAATATTTTCCTTTTAAAGTGACTCTATAAACATATATTTTCACCTTGTCTTTTTGATATCAGCAAAACAAATATGAAACCTTTTTGATAAGAAATACCATTCATCATATATAATGAGTGTGTTAGGCTGATTGAACAGTGGATGGAGATGTTACAAGCTAAAAAGTACAATATGTACTATTATGTGTACGTTAAGAAGTAAGTAAGATTTTGCCTAAAATTCAGAAGGCTTGCTCACTTTGACTATTATCTGCTGATTGATATAAATTAATAATTTTGAGATATATTTTAATTACATTTGCATTAAAGAACAAGTTGTGGATATATATTTAAACTTAGATTTTTTTTTTTTTAAATGACTTATTCTCTTTTAGTTGTGTTTATTTTGTTTTGCTTGATGCCAATACGAGAGGGGATACTTGATTTTATTTGTGGTGCATTCCGTGCATTCTTTTTAACTCAAAAACTATGATATAGGTAAACATCAAGTAAACAGATGTAGTAGCTGAAAGGCAAGGGGAAAGGAAGAGTGTGCGAATCCTGATTCTGATAATTCAGTAAATATGCCCCTTTACATTGGGATTGCATGCTCTAGAGTTGCTTTGTTGGAGAAATCTGTTCCTTCTAACAGCAAAGGAAACAGCTTTTCTAACATGGATGGGCTCCAGAAAGCAGGAAAGGCTAGACAGAGTGCAGTGGTAAGGGACTACTAATAGAACAGACAGGGCAATCTGCCACTCTGATCACCTCAACTTAACAGTTTGCTGTCATGAGCACTGGTTTGGCAAGTTGCTGACACATTGTTGGTAGGATCTGGATATGTCCCAGATGTTTAGGAATGATTATAAAAATTGGAAAGGAATTGGAAAGTTAAGTGTACATTTGTATGTCAAAAAGGTATAAACGGAAGGTATAAACGGAAATATTAATTTTAGGAATACACACTAAATTCTACAAAATGTTTAAACTGATTATTTAAATCAGCTGTTGTTACAAATGGAAAAAAGCTGCACTTGGATCAGACTTTAATCACTGGACATTTTAATAATTTATGTCTAAAGGTAGTTTATTAACAGTGAAAAGACACTGAGTGGAAGTATCAGAATATATAACAGAAGTATACAAGGGTATGTCATCATATATATGGAAATATATAAAGTTATATTTAAAATAAAATAAAAAAGAAATACATCATATTCAAATAGGGCAAAACAAATTGTTATATTCAGCCAAGGAGTATCTAGAATTATTAGATCAAAGAGTAAGAGCTGAAAAAAATGCCACTAGCTGGTATCCAGTGTTGCTACCCAGTATTGCTGAACCAATAAGCCCAGAAAAAAAGTCAAGGAAAGTCAGTAACATAAACTGGCTTGACATTTAGAACACATGGTGAGGAAGATAAAGAGGTGGGATTGAGAAATCTAGAAACAAAAAAGGCAGCAGATCGAGATGCAATATTGAGTAAAAGACAAAGAAAGGAAATAAGAAGAAAACTAAAAGGGATGGTGGGGAGGTTGAAAGGGACCAAAAGTCGACGAGTTAAGGTAAAATTCATGTAAATGCAAAGTAAAATGAGAAGGGGGATCAAGGAGACCAAAAATCAAAGCAAAACAAAATTCATGACATGACTGGATCCAAAGCTGCTAGCCACTATGGGGCAACTCATGAAAAAATATATTACCACTCTGAAAGCACAAACACAAGCATCCAGGTACCAAGTAATTTCCAGGGCAGAGAGAAACTGCAGTCAGTAAAACAATCTATATGTGTATCATACAATAGCTCAGACCATACCAGCCACAAACTCCTTGTTCTTGCGAGTCTCTTCCACCTCACAGACCAACCTAGCAATGTAAAATGGGCATGATCTGCACTAGGCAAGCGGGATAACCACTCAGCATACATGGGGCAACTGAATGTTTATAAGCTTGTAATAAGAGATGTGTTTTTGATGCAGCAACAATGCTGTCGGTTTAAAACTGGAGTTTTGTCAGATAACTTCAGAAACCCTGCACCAACGCACAATTCCAATAAATATGTAGCAGCTCACATTCCACCACCCCACATCAGGAAAGGGGAGAGAAAATGGGTTACAAGAGCGTAGTTCCATCAGCATCTTGTAGCATCTGGAGGACAGTTTATGCTGTTCTCTTGATATCTTGCCTTAAGGGAACAATTACAGAGCAAATCTTGGACCAGTTATCATGAGTAAATTATACTTCACACTGGACAGGTTTTTTGATCTGCACTCATAGGGAATAGCCAAAAATACATCAGGAAGAAATCATAGAAAACATGCACATTTATTGAAAATAGAAATGGTAAGATACTAGAACAGCAGTCTTCATGTATGCTGTATTGGTCCAAGCATGTGAAAAATAAAAAGAAAGATTGTGAGTGAACAAAGTATAAAAAGTCCAAAAGAAAGCCGCCAGAGTGGTGTGAAATGTGTCCAGGGCTTCTCTAAACTTTCTTTAGGGTGGGCTTCTTTGGAGGTCATCCCCCTGTACAGATAAGCAGCTGCGGTTGGTCCTATGCTCAGGTTGTAGACTTTTTATACTTTGTTCACTCACAACCTTTTTTTTCATTTTTGGACCAATACAGAATACACGAGGACTATAGCGGACAACGGGTAACCCGACTGGTTACCTCCACTATTTCCCTTCCTTCAGCCGTTCAGGAACCCTTACAAGAAGTAGACATCCATTTTCCACCCCAGTAACTGGACAAAACACAGTCCTGGAGGTATAGCAGGAATGACTACATTTATTTTGTACACAAGGCTTTTTACAGACACAGACCCCTACATGAGGTCTCTAAACCAAAAACAACAGGTGTTTCAATCCCAAGAAGCTGAAGGGGAGGGAGGAAGGACAAAACATCTGGCTAAACTGGGCAGGCCGTATCTCTGTGGCAACGTCCTGCTGTGACAGGAAAAGAGAGGGGGGAAAAAGAGGGAGAGGTCTAGGCAGACACTACATTCACAAAAGGAGGGGGGAGGGAGCCCACAGCTGTATATACAGGCACAATACATGAAACACATAATACAAGGGAAAACCACAAATAGCCAGGGTTCCGTCACAGAAACGTTGTTGTATCTGTCCTGTTTTTTTCAATAAATCTGCTGATGTAGGAAGACCTGGAGTGCCTGGACTACTTTGCTGTTACTATATGGATTAGGGGTTTGCCAGCCCTTGGTACAGAGGTAAAGATACAGAGGTCTACAGGTGATGAGAGTGCGGATTCCTCCCTTTTTTTCCTATCAGGACAAGGCTATCCAGCAGAATTTTGACCAGAACAGTGCCTCCGCTTGGCTGCCTATAGTGCATCTTGCTGCCATCACTTCCCAAGGTAAACGACACCCATACACTCGGTGTAAACTTATTCAATTGCTCCATATTCCAGTTATAATATTTACATCCCTATTGAAGGTGCTTTCAGTGGAGGACACGGGTCATCATGGACACTTTGACCAGTCTGCTACTATGTATAAGTAACTGAGATGCACTGCGTGTTGTGCTACCTTTCTATCATGTCCAGCATTTTCAGGAATTTGAGCTACCGTAGCTCTTTTTTTATGATTGAACCAGACAAGCAAATTTTTCCTCCCTGTGGCACCCATGACCCTGGATCACCGGTTGTCCTTCCTTGCACCACTTCTATTAAGTGCTAACCACTGCATGACCCTTGTCATAGTCACTCAATCTTTTCGCTTGCCCATTTTTCCTGCTTCCAACACATGAAATCCAAGAACGGACTGACGTTCACTTGCTGCCTATTATATTTCACCCCTTGACCCCTTCCAATGATATAAACAAAGTTATTCACCTCTGAGAGGTTTTAACCCCTTAGCGACCGAGGTTGGTTCAGGACCATCATCAGCATTTTTGCCTTGCCGACCGGTGACGTTCCTGAACCGTCCTAACGGTCTTATGTACTTACCCGATCGCCGTCGTTCCCCCGGCGGCGATCGGCGTTGGTCCCGGTGTGGGGAGACTGCCAGCAAACCCAGACAGTCTCCCCGCGGTGGATTAGGACCCCTGGGGCCATGTGATCGCTCAACAGAGTGATCACATGGTCACAATAGGTGTCCATGTGTCTGCCTGCAGGGGGACTGTCTGTGCTGACAGGCAGTCTCCCTGCTAGTGTAAAATCATAAAAAAAATTAAGTTAAATTTAATTAAAAAATAATAATTATATATGTGTATAAAAAGAAAATTACTAAGTGTATTTTTATATTAATATGTACATATATTAATATAAAAACACACTTATAATTAAATTACACATGTATATATATATATATATATATATATATATATATAATATATAATAACTATATATATTGTATATATATATTATTATAAAATACAAATAATAAGTAACTTAAATTAAATAAAAAAATAAAAATAATAATAAAAAAAATTACATATCTATATGAAATTTTATTCTAACTGTATTTTGATTTAAAAATATATATATATATTTATATCAAAATACACTTAGAATGAAAGTGTATATATCTATGTATATATAAATAAATACAAATAATACGAAATATACATTTGTCCATATACAAAATTACATAAATAATAATATAAATATACACGTAGACTTTAAATATATAAATATGCATATATATTTAAATTCTACGTGTGTATTTATGTAATATTTTTACATAATTAAGTAATTTTATTGATTGCAGTTTGAGGGACCTGCCTGCCAACCCAGGTGAAATTCCAGATAATTTAATTTGCTAGCACTGTATTTTACCCTGTAACTTTCTATGACACCCTAAAACCTGTACATGGGGTACCGTTTTACTCGGGAGACTTCACTGAACACAAATATTAGTGATTCAAAACAGTAAAATCTATCACAGCGATGATATTGTCAGTGAAAGTGACTTTTTTTTCGCATTTTTCACACACAAACAGCACTTTTACCATTACATTGATAATGGCCAGGTTGGTTACGTTGCCTTTGAGAGCGTATGGTAGCCCAGGAATGAGAATTACCCCCATGATGGCATACCATTTGCAAAACAAAACAACCCAAGGTATTGCAAATGGGGTATGTCCAGTCTTTTGTAGAAGCCACTTAGTCACAAACACTGGCCAAAATTAGCGTTCAATTTCGTTTTTTACTTTTTTCACACACAAACAAATATGAATGCCAACTTTGGCCAGTGTTTGGGACTAGGTGGCTACTAAAAAAGACTGGACATACCCTATATTGAATACCCTGGGTTGTCTACTTTAAAAAAAAAATGTACATGTGGGGTGTTATTTCGAGATTTTTGACAGATAATAGTGTTACAATTTCACTATTGATGAATTTGAAAAAATTTATGTTTTGAAACCGCAATATCCTACTTGTACCTATAGCCCTATAACTTGCCAAAAAAAGCAAAAAAGCATGTAAACACTGGGTATTTTAAAACTCAGGACAAAATTTTGAATCTATTTAGCAGTTTTTTTTATTCGCTTTTGTAGATGAGTGTAACGGACCGTTTCGCCCACAGCAGGATAAAAAACGTTTAGGCGATATCCCCCTTTCCAGATACACAGGCAGCTACTGTAAGCACCAATCTCCCGAACTGCAAACTACTCGAACCTGGAAACAGCCGAACAGGAAAAACCATACCTAAGGTTTACACTCCTGGCAGGCAGCATACAATCCAATTCCCGCAATAACGAGACAACACTTTGTTTTGATGGTCAAGCAGAATCTCTGACTGTATTGGCACATACAGTCTCTTTTATTCCCAATCCACAAACATAGTACAGCCCACAGGGTTTTACAGAACAACCAATCAATCCGTACAATACACACAGACACTCCCACCCAAAATCCTCCCCTCTGCCTGTAATATGATTACTGAACACAATGGGTAATTTAATTATCACAGACAGAGAAATACAGTTTTTACAAATATGCTATAACTTTAAAACTATAAATTGCATTCACATAAAAACTACATATTCACAATCAATCCATTCAGGGGAACAATATATTAAAAAAATGACACGAATCAGACCAGGGGTTAAAAAGTTAAGGTAAAGTCCTATTTGACCAAATGAAGCATGGCTTTTCTGGCCCAAGCCGGTTTACAGAACCCTCTATCCTGGAGACAATGGGGGAAATAATCCAATTATATCCAGGGATAGAGGCAGACTCCATTGAGCACATGGTTGCAAAAGGACATAAAATTACACAATGTTACAATTACTACATAAAACATATACATGCAACATATCCCCAGATAGCTTAGGTCTGAGCGCATATTATTGAATGGCGCTCAGACCACACACATCCAGTTCAATTGCCATGGAGCTAAAGTCTTTCCCATAGTCTTTCATAATACGAATGGGCTCCATGGCATAGCTATCTGGGGTATCACTGCTCAAACAGGACAAGCATACATGGGGCCATAGTCAGCAGGTAGGAGGCGGGCAACCAGGCTCCTCCAGTGGACAGTGGCGAGGTTGGTTTCGCCACAATGAGTAAAAGATTTTTCAAGTAAAAGTAAAAAAAAATGTATTTTTTTTTTAATTTTTCATTTTTTTAAATTAAATTACATGAGATTATATAAATAATGGTATGTAAAGAAAGCCTTTTTTGTCCTGAAAAAAACAATACATAATTTGTATAGGAACAGTAAATGAGAGAGCGGAAAATTACAGCTAAACACAAACACCACAAAAGTGTAAAAAGAGGTCTGCTTGCAAATGTACAACATCGCAAAAACAGTCCAGTCCTTAAGGGGTTAAAGGGAAACTATAGTCACCAGAACAAATACAGCTTAATGTAGTTTTTCTGGTGAGTATAATAGCTTTCTTCAGGCATTTTCATGTAAACACTGCCTTTTCAGAGAAAAGGCAGTGTTTACATTGGCCCTAGGGACATCTCCAAGTGGCCACTCCTTAGATGGCCACTGGAGGGGCTTCCTGGCTCAGGGCTGCACAGTAAGCAGCCCTACCATTCAGCGTGCCAACGCTCTGCATGGAGACGCTGAATTTTCCTCATAGAGATGCATTGATTCAAGGTCTTGATTGGCCAAAATGGCGTTTAGCTCTGCCTCGTGCCGATTTTAGCCAATCCAATGCTTTCCCTATGGAAAAGCATTGGATTGGCTAAAAATCGGCCATTTTGATGATGTCACAAAAAGTGCGAAGCCAGCTCAGGTGGACCCGCGCGGCGCTGGAAATAAGGTGAGTTTTAAACTTTTGTAGGGGGGATAAGGGGGGCAAGCCACCTAAATGGTGAGTTTAGCACTATAGGCTTAGGATAACATGTTTGTGTTCCTGACCCTATAGTTATCCTTTAATGTTTTGGCTGATATATGTTATATATCTTGTATGAGAGAAAATGTGAAATGGTGGTTGAGGGGAGATATATCAGGCCTGCTTTACTAAACAGCAGCGTGAGGTTTCTCAATTAAATGTCCCAGGGAGAAATGTTAAGTTTGCAAAATACATTGTTGATAGTCTGCAAAACCATGAAAAGGGGGCGGAGCATTTGGAAAGCAGGGTGGGCCAGTGCTCCAATAGCACTAGTTACTATGTAACAACCAGACCAAGACTTGTATTTAACTTAAGAGTTCCAGAGATGTGGATTAATTTAAACTCACCTGTTGCCTGTCAATTAGCAGGCAGGCTTTTAAAAGATTATATCAGCCTGCTGCAGAGTGAGGGAGAAAAAGCCAGCTAAGAGAATTGAAGGTCAGAGCAATTGTGTTTATTGCAAGAATATTTTGTTATTGAAAATTGGTAAGTGGGAAAGACACCCAATTACAAATAGTGATTTCTACGTTTAGTAAGTGCTCAAGCAAAAACAAGAAATTTTTTGTTTTTGTTTTTTTGTTTAACCCCTTCAGGACGGAGTCAATAGTACACGTTCTGATCAAAACAAAACGTAAACAAAAACTGGAATTTGCGCTATATGTCTGTTCACCCGTAGTTCCCCTCTTTCATATTAAATGCACCCACACTTATTATATATCATTTTGTTCAGGAGAAACAGGGCTTTCATTTCATATAAAATATTTGTATATGAAACAATTTATTATGAATAAAATAAAAAAAAACTGTGAGAAATTTTAATTTTTTTTTTAAATTTGTAGTTCCGCCTCACATTTTAGCTGTAAATGTCATAATACTGTTAGGTTTTACAGCAACAAAATGCACATATTTGTAATCAGTGATGTCTCACGAGTACAACAGTACCCCCCATTAACAGGTTTTATGGTGTTTTGGAAAGTTACAGGGTCAAATATAGAACGTTCCATTTTCAAATTGAAATTTGCCAGATTAGTAATGTTACCTTTGAGACGGTGTGGTAGCCCAGGAATGAGAATTACCCCCATAATGGCATACCATTTGAAAAAGTAGACAACCCAAGGTATTGAACGTGGGGTATGTTTAGTTTTTTTTAGTAGCCACTTAGTCACAAACACTGGCCAAAGTTAGCATTCATATTTGTTTTTGTGTGAAAAAAGCAAAAAACTAATATTTGGCCAGTGTTTGTGACTAAGTGGCTACTAAAAATGACTGGACATACCCCATTTGCAATACCTTGGGTTGTCTACTTTTGCAAATGGTATGCCATCATGGGGGTAATTCTTATTCCTGTAACACCTGTAAAGACCCACTAACCTTCTCAATGCATATTCTATCCCCTACAACACATTTCTATCTATCTAGCAAGACACACAGAATATAAGGACTAAACATTTAAGGCCAAACTAAGAACCATCACCATAGCACGATCAGACATGTCCCCAGATAGGACAAGGCATTGGGAACCAAATCCCCCAACCCAAGAGTGACTCAACTGTGGTCTAGACAAACCCACCCTAAGATGGACCCTGACAACTAGGAACCACATACTCATGACTGAAACAATAAGGAACCCTCAAAGGGGGAAACCCGAGACAAGGCAGAGGTTAAACCCACCCAACAGATCGCAAAACATTCTTGCCAGCATGTCTTATGAAATGAGCCTACCATAAATATGAGTCAGACATGGGGCACACAACACACAAACCCCCTAACGCTATCTTGGTGAAGTCATGATCCTCTCATAGTCCAAAGCCAGTTCATGAGCGTGCCCGCACGCAGAGCCTGTACTGTTACAAACCGTTTTGCTTCTCTCTATGTTTCTTATAAATGTATGTACTGACCTTTAATTCATAAGAAAATTAAAAATAAAGAATTTTGAGGGGAAAAAAGGACACCAATAGAGAGATTGCCTCCAAGATAAAATTAGAACATGAAATACGATCTTTATTTAGATATCGATACATAAATAAAATTAAAACAGTAATAAAGTGAATTGAAAATATCACATACTAAGTGGAAGTATATAAAGCATGTAAGGGGCAGAAGCTGATGAATATTGAAAAAAAAAAAACATAATTTGTCCCAACATTTTTGAGAATGTCACAATAAAAACCCAAGTAAATTATTATTATTTGGATTTCAGGTTATTTAAAATCATTGGTGAGGGGGCAGCATGGTATCTAATATTTGATAGAGTCCTAACCTCAACATCTGAGGAAAGGGATTTAGGGGTGATTATTTCTGATGACTTAAAGGTAGGCAGACAATGTAATAGAGCAGCAGGAAATGCTAGCAGAATGCTTGGTTGTATTAGCAGTAGAAAGAGGGAAGTGCTCATGCCATTGTACAGAACACTGGTGAGACCTCACTTGGAGTATTGTACGCAGTACTGGAGACCGTATCTCCAGAAGGATATTGATGCTTTTGAGAGAGTTCAGAGAAGGGCTACTAAACTGGTTCATGAATTACAGGATAAAACTTACAAGGAAAGGTTAAAGGATCTTAACATGTATAGTTTGGAGGAAAGGCGAGACAGGGGGGATATGATAGAAACATGTAAATACCTAAAGGGAATCAACACAGTAAAGGAGTAGACTATATTTAAAAGAAGAACAACTACCACAACAAGAGTACATAGTCTTAAATTAGAGGGGCAAAGGTTTGAAAATAATATCAGGAAGTATTACTTTACTGATAGGGTAGTGGATGCATTGAACAGCCTTCCAGCTGAAGTGGTAGAAGTTAACACAGAAGGAGTTTAAGCATGCATGGGATAGGCATAAGGCTATCCCAGCTATAAGATAAGGCCAGGGACTAATGAAAATATTTAGAAAATTGGGTAGACTAGATGGGCCAATTTGTTCTTATCTGCCGTCACATTCTATGTTTCTATGTTCATTCTTTGTACCGTATATCACAGTTTAGTCTTTTTGCAAGAATTGCTACTCTTTATCTCCTCCCCTACATAGTGAAACTGTTCTTATATTAGGGTTCAGACCTCCTGCAACAATCAGCTAGTCTTGTTTCTTTTCACATTACACAAGATATCCTTTAGCAACTTTGAATCAACTATTTCCTTAGGGTTCCTTCTTCTTCTAACAATGGCTTCCTTGACTAACTTTTTAAATATGTATTACTAACTATACAACAGTTACTCTACATCCTAGTTTTGTTAAGAGTTTTCAGGATATTTTTTTCCTATATTTAGACAAAAAGTTTACTGCTTTACTGCAAATGTTTATTGCGTCTTTTCATTCTTGGATATTCACCAACTTTTACTTAGTATGTGGTATATTCACTGCATGCATACATATCTAATTAAAGATTGTATTTCATGATCTACTTTTGTTTTGGAGGCAATTCCTCTATTGGTGTCCATGAGGTAAACTTTTTGTATATATTTGTAATATTAACATACAATGCCTATTTTTACTATTATTTTGAATAAATTGTTTCTTAACTTTGGTGGTAAAATAAATAACAAATGGAAGCAGAATAATTAAAAATCAATAATAAAATTGGCCATTAGATTCTTAAGGCACAAATGCCTGTTGTTCAGACTAGACATCTAGCACAACTGCTGGAACATGTATGCAATGGAAGTTGGCACCCAGGACTACTTTAGATGTTGTGTGGTACTGCCATGCCAACTTCTTTTAATCTCACTCTATCAGAAATTGTGGAGTTATGAAGCAAGGGCAGTGCTTTCTCCATGCATTACTAGAGTAAATAATATAATATATTCATGAAATGGTCAAATATATGTGACATAAACATGATTCTATATGGACCACCTTGAATAAACTCTTAATTAAGTCAGTTCATTTTGCATAGCTATGCTAGTCATCAATCTTTAGTATGAAGTGTTAATCTGGTACAACGTCTGCTTTCTTCCTTACTTCCATGCTTATTTTCAGACAAGTCACCAAGACAATATCATTGTATATTTCTACATTATACGGATTCTGTCCTTTCCCTAGAGAGTGTTGGGAATATGCCAAGTTTTAAACTGTGAAATGCTAATTACTGAAGAGTAATTAAAAACTCATTTGTAAATTGATTGTTATCCTACTGAAAGCGGGTGGTCTCAAGAGAAGCCCAGACTCTCCCCTACCAAGGTTCTTGGTTAACTGGGGATATACATGTTTGTTTCTCCGAATTAATCCAGCAGTGAAACCTGAAAGCTTTTGGTTAATCACAATTACTACAGAGTTTAGAAGCTTTATAGTAGCTTACAATAAAACTTACTTTTGTTGTGAAAATAAGGAGAATGACATTTGAAAATCAGTTCCCTCGAGGTGGATATTTTTCTACCAACCTGAAAATGTTCATTTAGCAGTGTATATTAAACTGACTTTAAATAAAGTCCTGATATGTTCATGTGCTAAGTGTGTGTGTGTATATATATATATATATATATATATATATACATATATATTTGTGTTCAGGTCATAGAAAGCCATAATGACAGCAAATAACATATCACTTATACCATATAACAAAATAGAAAATCTGAACAATCGGTTGTGGTGTGCCGAAACCGACGATGCGGTAGGCTTGTAATAAAGAGGACCTACCCTGAGTATTACTGTTATTAAAGGGAGCAGTGGGAGGGGTAAATCGCCAGACAAACAACAGCAATGAGGAGGGGCCTGGCTATCCTTAAGTAGGGAAATCATGCCCCTCCCACAATCATGCCCCTCACACAAAAATTGGAATGCAGAGGTGTACTTGTAGCCTTCCATTTGTGTTCAGGGCATAGAAAGACATAATGACAGTATATAACTTATATAACTTATACCATATAACAAAATAGAAAATATGAACAGTCGGTTGTGGTGTGACGAAACCGACGATGCGGTAGGCCTGTAATAGAAGAGGGCAATAAGAGTATACTATACAAGATTTATTTCAGCCTACAATGTGACAATCATATAGCATATATTACATGTTCATGTTACAAAAAGCTTCAATAGGCCAAAACCCCCAAAGCCAATCATCACCAAAAATAGCCGCAAAGCCTGAGGTGGCAGCTTCATTTGTAAAAATAGTAAGGTAGTCAGAGGCAAGTAAAGGGATAAACACTTTTCCCATTCCATCTTGTGAGGAATTCCTGCCACAGGCGTAAATCCGCAATCTGGAATGTCCAGTGAAATGTGGGAAGTATCAGACTGAAAGCGGATTGAGCAGTCTAGATATAAAAGCCTTGCCCTGTGGGATAATTTTCATTGCAAAGTTGAGGGAGCCCAGTAGAGACTGTAATTCTGTACGATTATTAGATCCCGCAGAGAGATATAGATTGATGTTGGATAGGATGCACTCAATCTTATCTCTAGGCAAACTTGCATGCATATTAACCGAATCTAGCGTGATACCTGGAAATTAATAAATGTGTCGGGTCCTTCTGTCTTTTTAGGGGAGACAGGGACCCCCAGGCATTGGAATAGCTAGATCGTGGTTCTCAGGCTACTGGGTGGAAATAAGTTATAATAAGTTAAGGTATCGACAATCCTGGGGCTACTTTTGCACCAAAAGTGAGACGAGTGAAAAAATAGTAAGAACCCTTCCACTTAACACTGTGTAGATGCCACAAAGAAGGATGGATTGGGAGGAGCTTACAGGTGCTAATGATGTCATAATTGCATCAATGACATTATCAATGGTAGCATACTGAAGGGAGAATACCTCTGAAGGTATGAGAGAGTTCAGACTGGGGGTCGTGGAAGAGTTGGGAGCAGAGAGGTCGACAATCAACCTTAGCTTGGCTGAACTTTTACCAGAGACCACCCCTTTAGGGTTAGTTCTCCATACTGAGAAAGAAGGTTCTCCATAATATCTTGGGAGAACTAGATTGACATCCTTGGTTTCTAAGATATCTTTCTTAACATTAGCTGGTACCATGTGAGCTGGGTTGATAATATTGGGATCTGTAGTGGACCAAAGAATTTACTAGTTAGGGTGCCTGAGAGTCCAGTAGGTTCTGGAGTAACCAATCCAGATGGTCCAACCTATCAGTATTTTGTCCCAATGAGGACAATACAGTTGACAGGACGGCCTGGAGGTTGTATGACTGGGCACCAATTGGACCCTTGCCAGCCCCAGGGTTATCCGTGTTGGTATTGAGCAGTCTATAAAGTTCAGACTTCCTGGCAGTGGTAGGGCAGGGAATATTCCTATTTCTTAATTTGGCTGTGATCCTAGGTATGATCCAAGACCTGAGGGAAAACAGGCCAGCGTTGTCCCCTTCATAAGATGGAGAAATGGACCTTGCAGGAGTGCTGGGAATTGACAAATCCTCAATAGCTTCTGGTAGTTCAGACATGCTAGGATAGGACAAAAATTCATGAGTAACCAAAGTGATAATATCGTACTGGCTAGCTTATCTAATGCCAAGTGGCAAAGAAATTATCTAATAATTGAAAGCTGAGCCCTACTAATTGCCAAGTGGCATGAGAGGCTCTAGCTATGTGTTGGCACAAGAGAATTTTGTGGCCACCAAAAATGTGGCGGGGTGGCGGCCTCTCGGTGACCCGTAAAGCAAAAGATAGCATGGGAGTGACAGGGGAAGGCCCTCTCTATACCACCATGTGAGACGACTAACTATGAGGTGGCTGTTGGGCATGAGTACCTCCAAGTATGAGGATGGGTGTTGGCCTCGTTGGACCACTAAGACAAGGCAAGAAGGCCAGAAAAACTAAATAAGCGGACTCTGAAATCTATCAGCCAGTAGACAAAGTCTTACCCTAGTGTCATTTGCAGGATGGGGAGGGGGGAAGGTATAACGACCACTGGGTTCACTTACCTGTCGTATCAGATCGATATAGAGTAGGACAGAGTAGATGAAACCCGAGCAATACCTATGAGAGTAATAGCAATGTTCTAGTACCCATATCGTGACTATTAATAAGCAACAAAAAAATAATAATATGGGATACCTACCAGCCAACAGACTAGGCCTAAAATGAACCAGGCAAAGCGTAAGTGGTAGTATAACCAGGAGGGCCTACTACCTAATAACATAAAGAGGAACAATTAGGCTATCTGGGCAGTGATGGTCAGATTGTGGATCCCCAAGACAAATCTAAACCACTAACCGAAGTGAAATTATAAAAATCGAAAGAGAGGAGATGATAGTGAAATGGCAGATTGACTTCAATCTGTAATATATAATACCATTAATATTGGAACCTTCAAGAGAGCATAACTGACTACTAATTGACAAAAAATAAGCAAGTTGGACAAAAAATAAGCGAGTTGGACAATTGAAACTGAGTCAAGCAGACTTGAAAAACCCTCAGAGGCACAGCCAATAAGAAGGTTTAAGCCCGGCAATCTATCAAACATCTTGTTACAACATATCTAATAGGCAGAACAAAATCTAGCAACAAGGCGCTGTTCAATTAAATTTAACAAAGCAATGGGCCAATCAACATCAGCCTTTAAGAGCTATATGGTTGAGAACATGGGAAGCAGACAATTCCTCAAAGACAAACTTATGCCTACTCCCTTTTTAAAGGAAGAGGGAAATCATACTGAAGATGGCAGGGTACAGAAAGTCAAGGTTGAAGCCCGCCTTGGAAATTATCATAAGTCTGAACCTTGCACGTAAAAGACAAGTGGGTTCTATCAGTTATAGAAAGAGGGTACTTTCTAGAATGCATAGAAAATAACTTTTAGATAGATAGATAGTAAAGTAATTGGCTGCACTCTCGGATTCCAATAAAATATAACTTTTATTCCAGCTTCTAAAACAGATCAACGTTTCAGTCCAACTTGTGGACTTTATTCAGGATCATCATGATCCTGATGAAAGTCCACAAGTTGGACTGAAACTTTGATCTGTTTTAGAAGCTGGAATAAAAGTTATATTTTATTGGAATCCGAGAGTGCAGCCAATTACTTTACTATCTATCTATCTATCTATCTATCTATCTATCTATCTATCTATCTATCTATCTATATTTGTTTGAAAATATTTGAAAAGGACCAACTCTTAACAGATAAAGCCAATAGGCACTTTTTTAATTTGTGAGAAAAGCTCACCTAACACTTCTATTTCTGCTCATGAGGTGGAGGAAGAGGAAGCATGGCACAAAGTCCCAGTAAGTAAAACATTTGTTAGCAAATGCAAAAGAATTGGTTCTCTATATGAAGAAATGGATGCTCCTTCAACTATATATATATAAATATTGTTTTGAGGACAAATTGAACTATGCAATGATATGTAGTGATGTCGCGAACATAAAATTTTCGGTTCGCGAACGGCGAACGCGAACTTCCGAAAATGTTTGCGAACCGGCGAACTGGGCAAACCGCCATAGACTTCAATGGGCAGGCGAATTTTAGAAGCCACAGGGACTCTTTCTAGCCACAATAGTGATGGAAAAGTTGTTTCAAGGGGACTAAAACCTGGACTGTGGCATGCCGGAGGGGGATCCATTGCAAAACTCCCATGGAAAATTACACAGTTGATACAGAGTCTGGTTTTAATCCATAAAGGGCATAAATCACCTAACATTCCTAAATCACAATGGATATGGATTGACACCTGACATATGATATATTGACACCTTGACATATGGATTGACACCTGTCCTCAGAGACCCTGATACACACTGACACAGAGCAGAATAGGGACTGTTCCCCCTACATAGGGTCACTTGGCAGATATGGATTGACACCTATCCTAAGGATCCCTGATACACACTGACACAGAGCAGAATAGGGACTGTTCCCCCTACATAGGGTCACTTGGCAGATATGGATTGACAACTATCCTAAGGATCCCTGATACACACTGACACAGTGCAGAATAGGGACTGTTCCCCCTACATAGGGTCACTTGGCAGATATGGATTGACACCTATCCTAAGGATCCCTGATACACACTGACACAGAGCAGAATAGGGACTGTTCCTCCTACATAGGGTCACTTGGCAGATATGGATTGACACCTGTCCTCAGGGACCCTGATACAGACTGGGGGGGGGACCTACTGTCCTTCCCCCGCCCCCACCCCTGCGTGGTGGGTGGGGGCCATAAAAATATTGAGGGGGGAACTACTGTCCTCCCCCCAGACCCCTACCCTGCGCGGTGGATGGGGGCCATATATCACAATGAGGGGAGGACCTACTGTCCTCCCCCCGCCCCCACCCCTGCGCGGTGGGTGGGGGCCATAAAAATAATGAGGGGGGGACCTACTGTCTTCCCCCCAGCCCCCACCCCTGCGCGCTAGGTGGGGGCCATAAATCACAATGGGGAGGACCTACTGTCATCCCTCCGCCCCCACCCCTGCGCGGTGGGTGGGGGCCATAAAAATAATGAGGGCGGGACCTACTGTCCTCCCCCGGCCCCCACCCCTGCGCGGCGGGTGGGGGCCATAAATCACAACGGGGGAGGACCTACTGTCCTCCCCCCACCCTTGCGTGGTGGGTGGGGGCAATAAAAATAATGAGGGGGTGACCTACTGTCCTCCCCCCGGCCTCCACCCCTGCGCGGTGGGTGGGGGCCATAAATCACAATGGGGGAGGACCTACTGTCCTCCCCCCGCCCCCTCCCCTGCGATGTGGGTGGGGGCCATAAAAATAATGAGGGGGGACCTACTGTCCTCCCCCCTGGCCCCCACCCATGAGCGGTGGGTGGGGGCCCTTAAAAAAACAATAAGGGGGACATACTGCCCCCCCCAGCCCCCACCACCTGAGTGGTGGGTGGGGGCCCTAAATAAAAATCCCCCCCAATCAAAGATGACAAAGGGTCCCCAAGCCCCTAGTCACCTACCCCCCACCCCCAAAAATGCTGTGTAAAATGACAAAGAGAACTCTGATTGGTGGGCTTGGAATCTAACCAATCAGAGTGTTCTGTGTCATTTTACACAGTGTGGGAAAGTTCTTTGGAATTGTCCCACGCTGTGCAAAATGACAAAGAGCACTCTGATTGGTGGGCTTGGAATCTAACCAATCAGAGTGTTCTGTGTCATTTTACACAGCGTGGGAAAGTTCTTTGGAATTTCCCCATGCTGTGTAAAATGAAAAAAAATGACAAAGAGAACTCTGATTGGTGGGCTTGGAATCTAACCAATCAGAGTGTTTTGTGTCATTTTGCAAAGCATGGGAAAGTTCTTTGGAATTTTCCCACGCTGTGTAAAATGACAAAGAGCACTCTGATTGGTGGGCTTGGAATCTAACCAATCAGAGTGTTCTGTGTCATTTTACACAGCGTGGGAAAGTTCTTTGGAATTTTCCCACGCTGTGTAAAATGACAAAGAGCACTCTGATTGGTGGGCTTGGAATCTAACCAATCAGAGTGCTCTGTGTCATTTTACACAGCGTGGGAAAGTTCTTTAGAATTTCCCCACGCTGTGTAAAATAACAAAGAGCACTCTGATTGTCTTAAACCAGCCAATCAGTGTGTTCTTAGCCTAATTGCAAGGCGTGGCAAGGCTTTATAAGCCTTCCCCGCCCTGCAGAGCTCAGTCTGAGCGGAGCCCTCTATGGGTGAAGATGGATTATTTTTTTTGCGCTGTTTTTTTTTTTTTGCATCGGTTCTTATGGCTTTTTATTTGGCCTTTTTTGGGGCTTAAAAAAGAAGATTTTAGAAAAAAGAAGACGTCAAATGGTAAGTTTAATTTTTCTTTACAGGTTAGTTATTTTATTCCCCACTCACTATTCTTTTAGGGTGAGGGGGGGTAGGTAGGGGGTAACTTATTTTGGGGTGGGGGGTGGGTGACTAGGGGCTTGGGGACCCCTAGTCACCTTTGATTGGGGGGATTTTTATTTAGGGCCCCCACCCACCACTCAAGGGTGGGGGCTGGGGGCGACAGTAGGTCCCCCCCTTATTTATTTTTTTAGGGCCCCCACCCACCGCACAGGGGTGGGGGCTGGGGGGGAGGACAGTAGGTCCCCCCTTCATTATTTTTATGGCCCCCCACCCACCGCGCAGGGGTGGGGCCCAGGGGGGGAGGACAGTAGGCCCCCTCATTATTTTTATGGCCCCCACCCACTGTGCCGGCGTTGGGGCGGGAGGAGGACAGTAGGTCCTCCCCCATTGTGATTTATGGCCCCCACCCACCGCGCAGGGGTGGGGGCCGGAGGGGAGGACAGTAGATCCCCCCTCAGTATTTTTATGGCCCCCACCCACCGTGCAGGGGTGGGGGTGGGGGGAGGACAGTAGGTCCCCCCATTGTGATTCATGGCCCCCACCCACTGCGCAGGGTTGGGGAGGAAGGAGGATAGTAGGTGCCCCCCCCAGTGTGTATCAGGGTCCCTGAGGACAGGTGTCAATCCATATCTGCCAAGTGACCCTATGTAGGGGGAACATTCCCTATTCTGCTCTGTGTCAGTGTGTATCAGGGATCCTTAGGATAGGTGTCAATCCATATCTGCCAAGTGACCCTACGTAGGGGGAACAGTCCCTATTCTGCTCTGTGGCAGTGTCTGGGGGAGTATCCGAAGTAATACAGAGTGTCTGGAGGGAGTATCTGCAGTAACACAGGGTGTCTGGAGGGAGTATCTGCAGTAACACAGGGTTTCTGGAGGGAGTATCTGCAGTAACACAGGGTGTCTGAAGGGAATATCTGTGGTAACACAGGGTGTCTGGAGGGAGTATCTGGAGTAACACAGAGTGTCTGGAGGGAGTATCTGCAGTAACACAGGGTGTCTGGAGGGAGCATCTGCAGTAACACAGAGTGTCTGGAGGGAGTATCTGCAGTAACACAGAGTGTCTGGGGGGAGTATCTGCAGTGATACAGAGTGTCTGGGGGGAGTATCTGCTTGTAACATTTATATGCACTAAAAAAAAAAAATAAGTATAATAAATTGAAAAAAAAATGTTTGCAGCTTCCGAATGAATCTAAAATGGATGCTGTCCAGTAGGTGGGAGGGTCTGCTAGGGAGGGTGTGCTGCTGATTGGCTGGAATGTGTCTGCTGACTGTGAGGTACAGGGTCAAAGTTTACTCAATGATAAAGAATAGGGGGCGGACCGAACATCGCATGTGTTCGCCCGCGGTGGCGAACGCGAACATGCTATGTTCGCGAGGAACTATTCGCCAGCGAACCATTCGGGACATCACTAATGATATGTATCTGAAGATGCTGAGCTGAAATATTCTGCTGTACTTTTGACTCAGTTGCCGGAACAATGAAAATTGTCAAATTGAAAAGAAAAAAAAGAAAGAAAGAATTGAAGATCTCACCCAATCATAATGCTATCTCCGCCAAGCAGGGCCGGACTGGCCCACCGGGATACCGGGAAATTTCCCGGTGGGCCGTCGGCAACTGGGGCCGGGGTGACCTGCGGCCGCAGGGAGAACTTGAAAGGCGGCCGCAGGGGAAGCTTTTCATGAGGCCGGGAGCAGGCTCTTCTGGGGGAGCAGGCTGTTCTGTCTCTGCTCCCCCTCCCTCGCGCGCAGCTTAATGAGACCGGAGCCGGAATATGACGTCATATTCCGGCCCCGGTCTTTCTAGCGCGCGAGGGAGGGGGAGCAGAGACAGAACAGCCTGCTCCCCCAGAAGAGCCTGCTCCCGGCCTCATGAAAAGCTTCCCCTGCGGCCGCCTTTCAAGTTCTTCCTGCAGCCGCCAGCACAACTACCAGTCTGCCCACCCACAGGCAGTGGCGTACTACTTCAATAAAATGTAAGTAGTCATTTTATGTGATGGGGCTAAATTAATTAAAGGGGGGGTGGATAATGGATTAATTAAAGAATTAAAGGGGAGGGAGGTTTAATAAAGGGGGGTGTATTAATTAAGGGGGGAGTGAGTATTAATTAAGGGGGTGTATTAATTAAGGGGGTGTATTAATTAAGGGGGAGTATTAATTAAGGGGGTGTATTAATTAAGGGGGTGTATTAATTAAGGGGGAGTGAGTATTAATTAAGGGGGTGTATTAATTAAGGGGGGAGTGAGTATTAATTAAGGGGGGTGTATTAATTAAGGGGGGAGTGAGTATTAATTAAGTGTGGTGTATTAAGGGGTGAGTGGATTAATTAAGGGGGATGTATTAATTAAGGGGGGTGTATTAATGGGGGTGTGGGTTAATTAAGGGGGGTCTATTAATTAAGGGGGGTGTATTAAGGGGGAGTGAGGATTAATTAAGGGGTGAGTGGATTAATTAAGGGGTGAGTGGATTAATTAAGGGGGATGTATTAATTAAGGGGGTGTGGATTAATTAAGGGGGGTGTGGATTAATTAAGGGGGGTGTATTAAGGGGGAGTGAGGATTAATTAAGGGGGTGTAATAATTAAGGGTTGTGTGGATTAATTAAGGGGTGTATTAATTAAGGGGTGTGTTGATTAATTAAGAGGGTGTATTAATTAAGGGGGAGTGAGGATTAATTAAGGGGGGTGTATTAATTAAGGGGGGGTGAGGATTTATTAAGGGGGGTGTATTAATTTAGGGGTGTGTGGATTAATTAAAGGGGGCTGTGGATTAAAGAATTAAAGGGGGAGGTTTACATAATGGGGTGCAGGGTTTTTTTGATTAAGGGGGTTGCAGTATTCTATTTATTAAGGGAGGATGTGCACTGCAGATTTTTGTTTTTTTGTTAAGGGGGTGTGCAGGGTTTTTATAAGGGGGTGTGCAGGTTTTTTGTTATTAAGAGGGGTTGTGCACGTTTTTGTTTTTTATTAAGGGGGTGTGCAGGGTTTTTTATTAAGGGGGTGTGCAGGATTTTTATGTGTAGGGAGTGAATGAAATTTATGCGATCGGGGTGCAGGGTTTTTATGTGTAGGGAGTGTCTGAAATTTATGTGATCGGGGTGCAGGGTTTTTATATGAAGGGCGAGACAAGGGGCTTTGTAGAAAGGGGCAGGGCAGGAGTTTTCTAGAAGGTTCTCACCAGCCCCTTTCTACAAAAGCACTGGTCTTCCCCCTTCTACAAAACTGGCGCATTTTACAAATTTTACAAGCAGTTTACAAATTTGTGCAATAAATATTATTGAAAACATTGAAAAAATATGTGGGTGTTTTCTTACATTTTTATTATGGGGGGGGTTGCCACACTCAGGGTCCTCCCCGGGTGCCAAATGCTCTAGGTACGCCCCTGCCCACAGGTACTAAAAAATATGTATGTCAGTGGAAGTGTGTGTGTGTGTCATGCTGTGTGTGTTTGTGTCTGTCTGTCATGGTGTGTGTGTATGTGTCTGTGTCATGCTGTGTGTGTGTGTGTCTGTATCATGCTGTGTGTGTGTGTGTGTGTCTGTCTGTCTGTGTCATGCTGTGTGTGTGTGTCTGCGTCATGCTGTGTGTGTGTGTCTGCGTCATGCTGTGTGTGTGTGTCTGTGTCATGCTGTGTGTGTCTGCGTCATGCTGTGTGTGTGTGTGTCTGCGTCATGCTGTGTGTGTGTGTCTGTGTCATGCTGTGTGTGTCTGTATCATGCTGTGTTTATGTCTGTGTCATGCTGTGTATCTGTGTCATGCTGTGTGTGTGTGTCTGTATCATGCTGTGTGTCTGTCTGTGTCATGCTGTGTCTGTATCATGGTGTGTGTCTGTCATGGTGTGTGTGTATGTCTGTCATGGTGTGTGTGTGTCTGTCTGTGTCATGCTGTTTGTGTGTCTGTGTCATGCGGTGTGTGTGTGTCTGTATCATGCTGTGTGTCTGTCTGTGTCATGCTGTGTCTGTATCATGGTGTGTGTCTGTCATGGTGTGTGTGTGTGTGTGTGTCTGTCATGGTGTGTGTGTGTGTCTGTCATGGTGTGTGTGTGTCTGTCTGTGTCATGCTGTGTGTGTGTCTGTGTCATGCGGTGTGTGTGTGTCTGTCTGTGTCATGCGGTGTGTGTGTGTCTGTGTCATGCTGTGTATCTGTCTGTGTCATGCAGTGTGTGTGTGTCTGTCTGTGTCATGCTGTGTGTCTGTCTGTGTCATGCAGTGTGTGTGTGTCTGTCTGTGTCATGCTGTGTATGTGTGTCTGTCTGTGTCATGCTGTGTGTCTGTCTGTGTCATGCTGTGTGTGTGTCTGTCTGTGTCATGCTGTGTGTGTGTCTGTCTGTGTCATGCTGTGTGTCTGTCTGTGTCATGCTGTGTGTGTGTGTCTGTCTGTGTTACGCTGTGTGTGTGTGTCTGTATGTGTCATGCTGTGTGTCTGTCTGTGTCACGGTGTGTCTGTATCATGGTGTGTGTCTGTCATGGTGTGTGTGTGTCTTTGTCTGTCATGGTGTGTGTGTGTGTGTGTCAGTCGTGGTGTGTGTGTGTGTGTCAGTCGTGGTGTCTGTGTGTGTTTTTAAAAATAGTGTTTTACTCACCTTTATTTTTTCCAACGTCGTGCTGGTCTCTGCCTCTATGACTGAGATCATCAAGCTTGATGATCTCAGCCAATCCGCACTGACACAGGAAGCGCCTCTAGTGACCGTCTGAGTGTCTGTCACTAGAGGTGTCACTAGGAAGCAATGTAAACACTGCCTTTTCTCTGCAAAGTCAGTGTTTACATTCAAAAGCCTGCAGGGACAGGCTATAGACACCAGAACCACTACATTAAGCTGTGTGTGTGTGCGCCTGCTAGTGAGCTTGCTTGCATGTGTATGTGTGTGTGTGTGTGTGTGCCTGCTAGTGAGTGAGCTTGTGTTTTTATGTCAATGAGCTTATGTATATTAGTGAAATTGTTTGTCTATGAGGCTGTGTATCAATGAGCTTGTATGTGTCAGTGAGATTGTCTGTGTCTGCATGTGAGTATGCTTTACTGTATAATGAGAAAGGCGACCTGTTTCTTGAGAATGGCGACCTGTTTCGCCGAAACGCGCGTTGAGCGTTTACTCCCCGTGGATGATTTTAATCTAGGATTTCTGTGGCGTTTTCACCATATAGAGGACTAGAGATCAGCCTATTACTAATACTATGCTAGGGACTCCTTCCCCCGAATCTCCTATAGCACTATAGGTTTATTAGGTGCATCTGTATTACCAGTGCATCTACAGGTTTATTGCATAGTATACATGCTTTTCTCTATTTTTCTCTGTATTTGGGGCACTTGTCCTTTCATTTATAGATCGTGTATCTAAGGACTGTTCAGTTCCCTACTATTATTGTATCTAATTTGTTTGGGGACAAAGAGCTTGAACGGCAAACAGACACAGACAATCTCACTGACACACACAAGCTCATTGATACACAGCCTCATAGACAAACAATCTCACTGAAATTCATATGCTCATTGACATAAAAACACAAGCTCACTCACTAGCAGGCACACACACACACACACACACACATGCAAGCAAGCTCACTCACTAGGAGGCACACACACACACACACACACACACACAGCTTAATGTAGTGGTTCTGGTGTATATAGCCTGTCCCTACAGGCTTTTCAATGTAAACACTGACTTTTCAGCGAAAAGGCAGTGTTTACATTGCTTCCTAGTGACACCTCTAGTGACAGTCACTCAGACGGTCACTAAAGGTGCTTCCTGTGTCAGTGCTGCACAGTGTGCAGCACCTACATTCAGGGCCTCCACACTCTGGAGGCGCTGAATGGTCCCCATAGAGATACATTGATTCATAATAGGGAAATGGCATGGCTTGGATTCCCACCGTCACTTCCTCCATGTTCCTGTTTGCCAGCTTGTTTCTGGGCAGCAGTCTGAGCATATCCGATGTGTATCAGAAAACTGGAAAGGATGCACAGAAGGTAGCGGTGTGTCACTTCCTGGTTGTGGTTTGCATCATCTTGTTTAATAGTGTCCACAGCAGCCCATTAAAAGTCCTTTAGGGAATTCTATGGGCTCACTTTAGCAGGCCCAAAAAAGAAGGAAAGCAAAACAAGCATCAATGCTCTTACATAGATTATAATCATATTTTAATATGTGCCTAATCTCCAATTATGTTGTACCCATTTCTACATTATATTACACATAAATAGGAAAAATAGAATAAAATGAAATAAAAATAAAATTGGGGGATACAGTTACCTTAAAACACATAGGAAGTCACTATAAGTGTGTTTTAATGTAACTGTATCAAGTTATTACCATCAGATCAGATTCAATTTATAATAGTCCAAAATCAACATATCCTACCTCATACACCATGAGATACAAACATGATTTCACAGTTGGTTATAAGGAAAATGAAAATAACTGTAAAATAGAAAGATATGTAGTTTCTTAATTTTTTTTAAGCACAACAATTTTATTCAAAGTATCTTTGTTGCCTTCTGGAGGCTTTGCATAATTTGCAAACACTCCCATAATTAAATTCATGCATGTTTTCATGTTTTGGTATATCTAGTAAGCAGTGATTTGTCTATTTTGTTTTGTATTTGGAAACACAAGTCATATTGTATGAGACCATTCTAAAAGATTTTATAGAGAAGATGCCAGTTGCATACAAGGTATGACATTGCGAGGACTAAACCTTGGAACAGAATGTTGACTGATCAGCTAGCTAGCTAATATGTTTGTTACTTTTATTTCAACAATTTTTTACTAAATCTGATATAAATTTTTACTTTTTTAATACATCTTAAAACATCAGTGACAGGGCAAAGACAGGGCCACGTTGCAAACATTTTTACCCCCTCCCCCCATCTACCTACTGGTAGACTCCCATTTGTCGTTCAACTCCCACAATGCTTTGCTTGCTGGCTCTCTACCATTTGCCACACGGCGCTCTGTGATAGCTGAGAGGAAGTGTCCAGCTGTCACTTCCTCCCAGCCCTGACATCACTAATGGGGCTGGGTCGCACTGTTAAAAGGTTGCAGCACTGACAGGGCCCCTGAGGACAAGTTGCCATCGACTGACCCTTTCTGAATGGGCCACCTGATGGGCCCCCTTAGCATGCGGGCCATCGTGCAGCAGCACCGGCTGTACCAGCGGTAGATCTGCAGCTGTCTCTTTTGCAAAAAAATTAAATAAAAATACAACATTCTAAAATTCAATGAGTAAATCATACAGTAGCTTTGGTTTCATATAGAAACATTATTTACACAAAAATAATACCTATCTAAAAATATAACTGCACCGAATGATCGGACATGCAAAAAAAACAAAAGCTTTCATAAATATTGCAGTGTGTAAATTTTACTGATACAACGATGTCTTAATAGTCTTGAGCATGGTTGCTAAGCTCAGTTTCTAATAAAAAAAAGCATGCAAACTCACAAGTACATCTAATGAAACCTTTAATAATATCATGCTGTGCTCTACGGAACTCTTCTAACACTCACTGTGATCTTGATTGCTTGATTAATGGTTAAAGTTTATCATAAATAAAATCTTTACTCCAGCAAGACATTTTTGGTTCTTCTGTTTTAATATTATTTCTTGTAGCTGTTTCCAAAGCAAAACTGTTTTTTTTTTTATTTCATTTTTTTTTTCATTTTACTAATTAACCCCTTAACACCGCAGCCAAATGTACAAGTTGTGAACGAAACAAAATGTAAACAAAACCTGGCATTTGCGCTATATGTCTGTCAAACCGTAATTCACCTCTTTCATATTAAATGCACCCCCCCTTATTATATATCATTTTATTCAGGGGAAACAAGGCTTTCATTTAATATCAAATATTTAGCTATGAAACATAATTTAATATGAAAAACATGGGAGAAAATAAGATTTTTTTTTATTTTTTTAGTTCTACATGACATTTTAACTGTCAATGTCATAATACTGTTTGCTTTAACTGCAATAAAATACACATATTTGTATTCAGCAAAGTCTCACGTGTAAAACAGTACCCCCTATGTACAGGTTTTATGGTGTTTTGGGAAGTTACAGGGTCAAATATAGCGTGTTACATTTGAAATTGAAATTCGACAGATTGGTTACGTTGCCTTTGAGACTGTATAGTAGCCCAGGAAATAAATTTACACCCATAGTTCAGCGAAGTCTCCCGAGTACAACAGTACCCCTCATGTACAGGTTTTATGGTGTTTTAAAAAATTACAGCGTCAAATATAAGGCTTGTGTTTCATTTTTTTCACATTAAAATTCGCCAGATTGCTTACGTTGCCTTTATGACCCTATGGTAACCCAAGAATGAAGATTACCCCTATGATGACATACTATTTGCAATAGTAGAAGACCCAAGTTATTGTAAATGTGGTATGTCCAGTCTTTTTTAGTAGCCATTTGGTCACAAACACTGGCCAAAGTTAGCGTTAGTATTTGTTTGTGTGTGAAAAATGCAAAAAACGCCAATTTTGGCCAGTGTTTGTGACTAAGTGGCTACTAAAAAAGACTGGACATACCCCATTTGCAATACCTTGGGTTGTCTACTATTGCAAATAGTATGTCATCATAGGGGTAATCTTCATTCTTGGGTTACCATAGGGTCATAAAGGCAACGTAAGCAATCTGGCGAATTTTAATGTGAAAAAAATGAAACACAAGCCTTATATTTGACGCTGTAATTTTTTAAAACACCATAAAACCTGTACATGAGGGGTACTGTTGTACTCGGGAGACTTCGCTGAACACAAATATTTGTGTTTCAAAACAGTAAAAAGTATTGCAGCAGTAATATCGTCCGTGTAAGTGCTGTTTGTGCGTGAAAAATGCAAAAAACGTAACTTTTACTGGCGATATCATCGTTGTAAAACATTTTACTGTTTTGAAACACTAATATTTGTGTTCAGCGAAGTCTCCCGAGTAAAACAGTACCCCCCATGTACAGGTTTTATGGTGTCTTGGAAAGTTATAGGGTTAAATATAGTGCTAGCAAATTAAATTCCTTATACTTTCGGCATGGGTTGTCAGGCAGGTCCCGCTAATTGTAATTAATTAGGATACCTAATTATGTAAAATTATTACTTAAATATATGTGTAGAATTAATATATGTATATATATACATATGTGTATATATACGTATATATATATTTTTTTTTAAAAAATATTTTTATTTATATATTGGTATATATATAGTGATATATACGTATATATTTATGTATATAGATATATATATTATTTCGTTCTACGTGTATTTTGATATAAATATATATATATATATTAATATCACAATACAGTTAGAACGAAATAAAACACATCTATATATTTTTTAATATTTTATTTTTAATTATTTTTTTTATTTTATTTTTTTACGTATTTACATATTTATTTTTTTTATATTATTTATAAATATATATATAACAATAATTATATATATATATTTAATCAGTATCAGTCTACGCGTAATTTGATATTAATATATATATATATATATAATTATATATATATATTAATATTAAAATACACCTAGACGGTGTATGTGTATGTGTGTATATGTGTATATATATACTTAGATCATATATATATATAATATATATATATATGATCTAAGTATATATATATTTTTTTTTTTTACACTTTTAACTTTATTTTATTTTATTTTCAGCCAGCAGGGGGACCAACTGTCATTACAGTTGGTCCCCCTGCTGGCAATGCCTGAGCCAGCTATCCCGGCCATGTGATTGTGAGGTCCTCGCAAGGACCTCACTCTCACATGACCGGGAGGGACCGGAGGAGGCAGATCTGCCGCGGGGGGGCTCCCGGGGAGTCCCCCCAACCGCGATCGCCGGCGTGGGACCACCGGCGACCGGGTAAGTTAAAAAAAAACGGCGGGCGAATATTTACGTCCTGCGGCGTTTAGAGCCGCTTTTAAAAGGACGTAAATATACGTCCGCCGGACTTAAGGGGTTAAGGAGCAAACATTAATTAAGGTTAGATCGGGCTACATGTATATCAGATTAAAACTTCTGCACATATTGTTACTTCTATTGATTCTCCCTCTCCCCCTCCAAAAAAAAAAACACAAAACCAGGACTAAAGCACTTAGCAAACTGACTGCAAAAAGGTAAAACTTCATCGTAGTTCAAGATGTTCTTTGATTTATCAACGTATCATGAATTTAACGGTTTTATTCCCTTCTGCCTAGCCACATTAGAAAAAATCCCTTATTTAGTACAAATATTTATTGTACTAATAATGCAACTTCAGTAGCATTATTGATTGGGGAAGGGCTTGGTTGTAAACCCTCTCATGCAGTTTTAATGCTATGTTTACTTATCCCCTATATTTAGCCAATTTGTAAAAATAAATAAAATATAGAAATACACACTGATCCTCTTTTTGTAATTGCCTCATTTATTGTTAAAGCTCCCCCTCTTATAATATTGTAAAGTGCTACAGAATTTGTTGGTGCTTTATTCCTTCATATCTCATCCACACTTTGTCTCCTACTCTTGCTCTGCCTCTCACTAAAATTTTCAATCTCTCCCTCTCCTCTGGCACATTTCCTCTACCCTTCAAACATGCAACCATAACCCTGATTCTGAAAATGCCCAACTTTGACCCTAATTAACCGTCCAACTACCGCCCTATCTCACTACTGACGTTTGTCTCCAAGATCCTTGAGAGACTTGTGTAGGAGGTTGACAGACTTCCTCGAATCCAACTCTCTGCTTGACCCACTTCAATCTTAATCTGCTCTTGTCACCCTGTTGAAACAGCTGTGACCAAAGTATACAATAATCTTATCACTGCTAAATCCCATGGCCACTACTCTGTCCTAATTCTCCTCGACCTTTCTGCATCTTTTGACACGGTTGATCATCAACAGCTTCTTCTTATCCTCCGTAATCTCGGTCTATGAGATACCACTCTTTCCTGGTGCTTTTTCTACCTCTCCCAGCGCTCATTCAGTGTTTCTTTCTCTGGCTCTGCCTCTTCTCCCCAATCCCTCTATGCTATTTCCAACTGGATGGCTGCTCATTTCCTTAAACTGAACCTGTCCAAAACAGAACTTCTGGCCTTCCCTCCCTCAATTGTTGCTACTCCCTTGTCTGTGTCCCTCCAAGTCATTGGCGCTACCACCCGCTCCACCTCTAAGGCTCACTGTCTAAGTGTTCTCTTTGACTCTGACATCTCCTTCACTCATCATGTCCAATCAATCGCCAAATCCTGACGCTTCCATCTCAAAAACATTGTACGCATCCTACCCTATTTCTCAGTGGCCTTACATGTTCCCAACTTGCCCTGTTACAGTGATTGTGGAGGCGAAGCTCATCTTCCTGTCCGCCGGCACCTCTCACGCCTCCCCCTTTGTCAGTCCTTACATTGGCTTCCCGTAAGATATAGGGCTCAATTTAAGATCATGACACTTGCTTACAAATCTCTACACAATGCTGTTCCCACTTACTTATCCTCACTAATACACAAATGTATATGGTACACTCTGCCGGAGGCCAGAGTCTACCCTCTGTTTGTACTCCTACCTCTGATGCTCACCTTAAAGACTTCTCTAGGGCTGTACCATTCCTATGGAACGCCCTTCAACTCTTTGTTAAACTCCCACCCAATCTCCACTCCTTCAAAAAATCTTTGAAAACTTTCTTCTTTAGGAAAGCATATCAATTAAACTGTGAACAGCTTTCCCTCCCACACCCTGATTCCTCTCCTGAAACTGTCATCAAAACAAAACACTAAGCCCTCGATGAATACTATCCTAGCAACCTACTTTTCTACCCTACCCTTACCTTTTGTGTCACATTACCTCACTCCCTCTAGCATGTAAACTCATTAAGCAGAACCCTCAATCCCTCTGTTCCTGTGTGTCGAACTTGTCTGGTTACAAATATGTCTTTTAGTCCACCCATTGTACAGCGCTGCGGAACTTGTTGGCACTTTATAAATAATAATAATATCCATGCCAATAATAATAATAATCCATCAAGGAAATGAGAACATTCATTTGGCTCCCTGTAAAATCACTGTTATAAAGTCTGTCTTTAGATAAAACATAGAGAGAGGTAGAGAAACTGAAACAATAAGATAGATTATAATTATAATTATAATTATAAATTATGCAAAAATGCTTAAGGGTAAGAGTCACCAATGGAATATGCTTGCTGATTCTACTGGTTTTCATAGAGACTGTCCCACTTTAAGTACTTTGAACACTTTTTAGAACACCACACTTTGATAAATCTCTTCCAATGTTTCTGCTCTGCCTCCTTCAAAGCAAGTTGTCCACTGACTAGGCAGAACAGAACTAGTGATGTCAATTGTTAAACATATAAACATAGAATGTGATGGTAGATAAGAACCACTCGGCCTATCTAGCCTGACCAATTTTCTAAATACTTTGATTAGTCCCTGGCCTTATCTAATATCTAGAATAACCCTATGCCTATCCCACTTGCTCACTGTGTTAACCTCTACCACTTCAGCTGGAAGGCTATTCCATGCATCCACTACCCTCTCAGTAAAGTAACACTTGATAAAAAAAGTAATTACCTGATATTTTTTTAAATCTTTGCCCCTCTAATTTAAGACAATGTCCTCTTGTTGTGGTAGTATTCCTTCTTTTAAATATACCCTCATTTTGTACTGTGTGGATTCCCTTTATGTATTTAAATGTTTCTATTATATTCCCCATGTCTCAGCTTTACTCCAAGCTATACATGTTAAGATAATTTAACCTTTCCTGGTAAGTTTTATCCTGCAATCCATAAACCAGTTTAGTAGATCTTCTCTGAACTCTCTGTTTTGTATCAATATCCTTCTGAAGATATGTTCTCCAGTACTGTCTATAATACTCCAAGTGAGGTCTCACCAGTGTTCTGTACAATGACTGCTAATACCTCTTCCTATACAATTATTATAAACATTTAATATACATTTGAAGGGAAACGGATCATTACAAGTAAAAAGATTTACAAGTTATAGATGATTCACGATGTTTTATTAAATGGCTTCATTGAATTTTCCCCATTAATTTTCATGAATCTGATTCAGCAAAGAATTTCCCTTCTTGTATTCTAGGAGCAATATAGATTTGCCTATACTCAATAGGGATTGATGCATGCTAACAGTACATACAAATATATTTTTCCACTGCTGAAAGATAACCCATAAGAAACATGTATTTGATATTCAGCACCTTCAAGTGTTGAAATCCTTAATTAAAACTTAACAGGATGCAAATTTTCACATTACTGTTACCAAAACAGCAGGTTTCTAATGTCAGATATGCTCTCAAAGCTGACTTGATTATGAACATAGTGCACAACAATACTGTTAATTGCTGCAGTGCTGAATCTCTTCAAGGTGTGTATAATGGATTTAAGGGGTTAAATTAAGAAAGCAATCTCTTGTTATATTGAAATGCAATAATTTCTTGGTTTCTCATTAGACATTGCAAGAACATCTGGTTTGATTGCCAGACTGTTTTACTATCACTGGGATTGCACTGGAGCATAATTTACCGCTACATGAGACTGGTAATTACATATGGTACATGGCATGAAATCTCCCTCATCTGTTCTTAAAATATATGAAAAATTCAAACAGATAGATCCCTTCTCTAGCTAACCTAAACAATAGGCTTTAAGCATCTCCATTGGGTCTTTTATATCTTGCATGATTCGCATCAGTCAGTCACTACACAAAATCCAGATTGTGTATCTCTGACAGTGATTTGTGTCAATGCATCACATACTTGCTTCCATTAACAATAGATCATGAATAATGGAGTGATAAATATTTTATTGTACATCCTCACCTGTGCATGTTGATGTCTCTGTTAGGAGTGCGAGCTGTTGCAATCCAGAAATCCGTTAAAACCACCAACTTTTCCCATTTTTTTTATCCACCTGTCATAAACACCACATTATAATTTGACTAATACAGTAAAATAACTGGCAATGTATTTTGATCAGCATCTTAGATCCTTAAATACTTGTGATTGATCACAGTCATTTTTAAAGGAGCACTATACCCTTAACATTAAAATGTACCTGTCACTAGAAGTATTAGGGATCCTTGACCTGTTCGAAAGGTTAAAAGCCCTTTTTACTTACCTTGATCCAGCTGTCCAGGTCGTCCCCAGGCATAGGCCACGAGTAGCATGGAAGATGGAATGTGTATTTTCGGCGAAGGATGCATGCACATTCAAACTTATCCATAGATGCATTAAATCAATGCTTTGCCATATTCAGCATCACGTAACCACGGTCAGCGTCTCTAGTTGGTGCCATACTGACAGTCACTGGAGGAGGACTTAACCTTGCAATGTAAACATTGCAGTTTCCAAAACACTGCAATGTTTTACATTGCAGGGTTAATGCGACAATGACAATGAGACAATGAGATAAAGTCTGAGAGACTACAGCAGGGGTGCCCAAAAGGTAGATCCACAGATGTTTTAAAACTACAGCTTCCATGATGCTTTGCCATTCTAAAGGCATGCAAAGCATCATGAGAGTTGTAGTTCTACAATATCTGGGGATCTACCTTTTGTGCACCCATGAACTACCGTGTCCCTTTAATGATATTCCTATCAAAAATGTAAACGTGATAGTAGTTTTTTAAAAAAAAGTAGCTTCCAGATTTTGAAGTACTGTATAGCTTGTAATACACGGTGAAGCACTTGTGCTCCATAGCCAGAGATTAAAAATTAAGAACAGTGTTCTGATCAAGTTCATTTTTTCAACCAACTGCCCAACTTTGGTCTATTGCCTAGGCTATATGTCTTTAATATAAACACCCAATGGACCTCTATGTCAGCTGAATAATTTTAATGATACAACAGATACACCATTCCCAATTTCTGTGTATCTATCGTCCTTCTCAAAAATACTCTAATCAAATTTGTCCAGCATGACCCTATTGACCTATATTCATGCAGTGCCTTTATAATAAGTTTCTTTTTATTCTAGCCAAGCAATTAATTTACATGTAATAATGGTTACCAACACTGTGTGCAGGATGTAGGTCAAACATACTGGACTCTTCCGGGCAAATAAAGCTTCAATTTCATGTTTTTTTATGTGTGTGGATGCTGCATTTACATAATAATAATCTAGACTTGTTGATTTTGAATGTGTTTAAAATTGAGTCCTTATTTACAGCAATGCACGCTGTAATGATTAATGTGTGTGTGTATTGTTTCAGTACTTACCCTAATTAAATTAAGACACACTTGTTGACTTATCTGAAGTTAAACAGGTCAATTTTAGAATTATTGTATTTATTTATTTATTTATTTTAGCTTTTACATGCTTAGATCTTTTTACAAATAAAGTATTATCCAATAGTGTTTGTAAATTGATTACAACCTCCACATCTAGCTGAATGGGTTATTTGAGGGGAAAAAAATTTGCTTTTTCATGACAAAATTGGCAAAACAATTGAATGTCATTAAAAAATGAGGATGTAAAATGGGGAGAAACGAGTTTCAAACTCATATAAATGGACAGCTGAACCAGCTGAACTATAGTTAATGAGTGCTGTGACTACCATAGTCTAACAAAGTTAAACCTCGTTTTTTTGTATCCATAATATTGCATCAATACATAGAAAATGTATATGTGCCCTCGTGCCTTCTGTCGAATGTCCTTTGTTTCTTCCCAGGTTATTGATTTATGCATTACCTGTATGTAACCCAAACATATAAACATAAACCTGACTTCTTCTTTCTTATATACAAATAATGTATATTTATTACTACAAAAACAATTTATATTACATATAAATTAAAACACAATTTGATATTTGAGAATAAAAGAAGACATTCAGCACTTGAATTATACTGATACCGTCCTGTTTGGCAGCTCAACAAACAAATCCTGTGTCTCTCTTCTCCGGTTGAGTAAAAAACAAGTAAAACAGGGCGTAGGTGTTGGACTTGGAGTGTCCTTAAAAGTTTATTTAACGACAAAGAGAAACATACAGAGACTGATAGTGTAGCAAGTCTTTTTGATGATGAGAAATGAGAAATAAGAAGCACACTTACGCTTCTCTGGAACTGTAATCCAGTTAGTGAGTGAGAAGTAGTGAGTGTGAGTGAGTGAGAGAGAGAGAGAGAGAGAGTGAGTGAGATGGAGTGAAAGTGAGTTAGTGAGTGAGTGAGCAAGAGAGTTAGTGAGTGAGTTAATGAGTGAGAGTGAGTTAGACAGTTAGTGAGTGAGAGTGAAAGAGTTAGTAAGTGAGTGAGAGAGTTAATAAATTAGAGTGAGTGTGAGAGTTAGTGAGTAAGAGAGTGATATTTATTGAGGGAGAGTGAGGGAGAGTTAGTGAGTGTGATAGAGAGAGTTAGTAAGTGAGAGAGTTAGGGAGTGAGTGAGTGAGTGAGTGAGTTAGGGAGAGAGTATACAAGAGAGTGAGTGAGGTAAAAGTGAGTGAAAATGAGTTGTGAGTGAGAGAGCTAGCAAGTTAGTGAGCAACAGTGAGAGAGTTAGGGAGTGAGAAAGTTTATCAGTGAGAGTGAGCAAGAAAGTGAGTGAGAGAGCTAATGAGTGAGAATGAGATAGTGAGTGAGAGTTAGTGAGAGAGAGGGTTTATGAGTGAGAGAGTTAGTAAGTAAGAGTGAGAGTTAGTGAGTAAAATAGTTAACAAATGAGAGTTAGTGAGTGAGAGAGTTCGTGAGTGAGAGAGTTGGGGAGTGAAAGTTAGTGAGTGAGAGTGAGAGAGTTAGTGAGTAAGAGAGTGATAGATTTGAGTGGGAGTGAATCAGAGAGTTAGTGAGTGAGAGAGCTAGTGAGTGAGAGTTGGTGAGTGAGAGAGTTGGTGAGTGAGAGAGTTAGTGAGTTAGAGAGTTAGTGAACAAACGAGAGAGTAAGTTCGTGAGTGAAAGAGTTAGTGAGAGAGTAAGTGAGAGAAAGGGACTGAGAGCAAAAGTGAGTTAGTGAGTGAGTGAGAGAGTTAGTGAGTAAGAGAGTGAGAGGGTTATTGAGTGAGAGTGAGGGAGATAGTAAGAGAAAAAGTTAGTGAGTGAGAGAGTTAGTGAGTAAATGAGAGAGTTAGTGAGCGAATGAGAAAGTTAATGAGTTAGAGAGTGAGTGAGAATTTAATGAGTGAGAGAGTTAGTTAGGGAGTGAGAGTTAGTGAGTGAGAATGAGAGAATTAGTGAGTGAGAATGAGAGAGTGAGTTAGTAAGTGAACGAGGTAGTGAGTGAGTAAGTGAACGAGTGAGTGATTCAGTTCATGAGTGAGAGAGCTAGTGAGTAAGAGTGAGAGAGTTAGGGAGTGAGAGTTAAAGTGAGTGAGAGAGTGAAAGTGAGTGTCAGTGAGAGTTAGTGAGTGAGAATGAGAATTAGTTAGTGAGTGAGTGAGTTAGTGAGTTAGTGAGTGAGAGTTAATGAGTGAGAGTGAGAGAGTTAGTATGTGAGAGTGAGAGAGTTAGTGAGTTAGTGAGTGAGAGGTTTAATAAATGACAGTGAGTGATAGAATTTGTGAGTGAGAAAGTTAGTTATTGAGTGAGAGTGAGGGAGAGATTTAGTGAGTGAAAGAGTTAGTGAGCGAACGAGAGAGCAAGTTAGTAAATGAGAGAGTAAGTGAGTGCAATAGAGAGAGTGAGTGAGAGAATTAGGTAGTGAGAGTAAGAGAGTATGTGAGAGAGTGACTGAGAACAAAAGTGGGTGAGAGAGTGAAAGTGAGTGAGTGAGAGAAAGAGTTAGTGAATGAGAGATAGTGAGTGAGAGAGTTAGTGAGTGAGAGAGATAGTTAGAGGGAGAGAGAGAGTTGGTGAGTGAGAGAGTTGTGAATGAGAGTGTTGGTGAATGAGAGAGTTGGTGAGTTAGAGAGTTGGTGAGTGAGAGTGAAAGAGTTAGTGAGTGAGAGAGTATGTGAGAGATTGGGTAAAAGAAAGTGAGTGAGAGTTAAAGTGAGTGAGAGAGTGAAAGTGAGCGAGAGAGTTAGTGAGTGAATGAGGGAGTGAGTTAATGAGTGAGTGAGAGTTAGTGAGTGAGAGTGAGAAAGTTAGTGAGTGACAGTTAGTGAGAGAGTGGTTGAGAGTTAGTGAGAGAGAAGGTGAGAGTAAAAGTGAGTGAGAGAGTAAAAGTGAGTTAGTGTGTAAAAGTGAGCGAGAGAGTTAGTGAGTGAACAAGAGAGTGAGTTAATGATGGAGAGAGTTAGTGAGTCAGAGAGTTAGTGAGTGAGAGCTAACGAGTGAGAGAGCTTGTGAGTGAGAGAGTGAGTGAAAGTGTGAGTGAGAGTGAGAGAGATAGATAAATAGCAAAAGATAGATAATAATATATAGAAAGATAGATAGAGATAGATAGATAGATAGATAGATAGATGGATAGATATATAGAGATAGATAGTGTGTGTGTATGTGTGGCGAAACCGACCTCGCCACGTGTCTTTGGAGGGGGCTGATTGCCCGCCTCTTGCCTTTGGACTATGGACCAGACTTTATGGGAATGTGATACCCCAGATAGCCATACCATGGAGCCTATTCATATAATGAAAGACTATGGGAAAGACTTTAGCTCCATGGCAATTGTACTGTGTGAGTAGGATCTGCGCGCTATTCGGTAGTTTTGTGCGTGCAGATCCCAGCTATCTGGGGATAGGTGAAATGTCTGTGTGTTATGTGTAAATGTGACTTTATGTATTTTAAAGTGTTTTATGTTGTTTTGCAACCATGTGGTTAATGGAGTCTGCCTTTAGTCCTGGGTAATTGGATTACTTCTCTAATTAACTCCAGGGCAGAAGGGAGGAAACCAGGGTGCATTGTGGGGATGTTTTTCTGCCAGCCAGAAAGGAACAAAAGATACTTTTAGTAACTTTTGAACCCCTGGTCGGATTCATGCCATTTTTTAATATGTTGTTCCCCTGAATGGATTGATTGTGGATATGTATTTTTATGTGAATGTGATGTATGGTTTTAAAGTTATGAAAGTTGTGTAAAAGTATATTTTACACTGTATGCATAATGGGATTATGTGTCACACTAAGGGGAGGGGATGTGTGGGAGGTAACATCTATGTCATTGGTTCTTTTATGCCTCCCCCTGGGTGTGGCCTGTATGTGTGAGTTGGAAATAAAAGCCAGGCTGGATGAGCCAGTCCAGAGTTCCTGTTTTACCCTCAAAGTGATGTGTCGTCTCATTATTGGGGGGAAGGATTTATGGCATGCTGTTCCAGTTGACTGCTAGGAGTACAAGCCTATTCGTATGGTTCCTATTCAATGGTCTACGGCATTCATATGCTTGGGAGAATTTAAAAGGTTTCCCGGATTCGGTGATTGTGGTGTCTGCCAGAGTGCTTGGAGTCCTCAGGAAGCACTAGGAGCATCCATTAACGGAGGTACCCAGTCGGGGTGCCAGGCGATCCGTTACATTGGTGGCAAGCGGTGGGATGGCGTCCTAGTGCGAGGAGAAGCAGCTCAGAGACACTGGTAACGTTTGGAATTAAAAATTGAGGGCAACGCTAGTATCCGTACAGCGCCCCTGGCTACAGCAGGATGGAATCAGCTAGTTTTTGGACAGCGTTCCATGATGAGGAGGAGGAGGCGGCCGCGGACTACAGGGATGCAGACAGAAAGGAAGTCTGGTATGATGCCCTGGAAGACGCCCAGTGGCGGCGAGGTGAGAGTCTCCCCAGTGATGAGCAGCGGCTACAGAAGCGTGTGGCGATGCGCATGTATCTATTGGGAGAGCAGCCCCTGGATGAGTGGGTGACAAGACTAGAGACCCTGGTATGGCGAGAGATCTGGCTAGACAACGCATACCAGGCCCTCTGGTGGCATACCATTCGACTTACCCCCTGGACGGCCGAGCACGACTTACCGGAGGGGGATGATTATGATGGCCCGGGTTTATTATGGGATGCCTTGGAGGACGACATTGATCTTGGCAGCACGGAGGGGTCTAGGTTTTGGGACATCTACGACTACCGGATGGGCATGTATGTCTGGGCTGACGAATGCGAGGTGAGCAAAGACATGACCCACCTGGTAACAAGGGAGTGGGAGCTGGAGCAGGACTACCAACACCTGCTCAGCTTCGTGCAGCTCCAACCTACCCGACAAGCAGAACCAGACCTCATAGACTGGTCCTGGAGAGACCCACAGATGGCAGGTGGAGATGGGATCGAGGTCTCTCTACTGGCCCTACAGGGATGCTGGGCAGTCGGCCCAGATCCCCAGCGGCAGGTTACAGTTCAGAGAGAGGAGCTTGTTACACCCTCTCTCCAGCGGCAGCCTAACCCACCAAGGGGAGACCGTAAGCCCCACACCAGCGCAGATGGGACCGTGGTCTCTGCGCCCAAGTTACAGGGAGCTGAAGGAGCCGTCCTCCCTCCCCAGCGGCAGTGTGATTTGTTGGGAATTGGGAGCCCGGTCTCCATTCCCCAGCGGCAGAGTATCCAGCAGGGAATAGAGAGCCCATCCCCCTTTCCCCCACAGCAGGACTCTGTGCTGGGAGGAGAGACAGTCGGTCTCCCTCCGCAGAGACGGGAAGTATGCATGGGAGAGGAGATTGTTACCACCTCTCCCCAGCGGCGGATCATTAATGTACAGGGAATAGAGAGCCCAGTCTCCATTCCCCAGCGGCAGAGTGTTCTAATGGGAGAGGAGCTGGTTACCACCTCTCCCCAGCGGCAGCTTAATGTACCAGGGGGAGACTGTAAGCCCCACACCTGTGCAGATGGGACCGTGGTCTCTGCACTTCCAGCACAGGGGGTAGGGACGGTCGGTCCTGCCCCCCCACAACAGGGCTGTTTAGCCAAAGGGGAGACAGTCTGTCTCCAGCAGCAGAGTTGTGTAACTCAAGGGGAGACAGTCGGTCTCCAGCAGCAGAGCGGTGTAACTCAAGGGGAGACAGTCGGTCTCCAGCAGCAGAGTGGTGTATTTAAAGGGGAGACAGTCTGTCTCCAGCAGCAGAGCTGTGTAACTAAAGGGGAGACAGTCGGTCTCCAGCAGCAGAGCTGTGTAACTCAAGGGGAGACAGTCGGTCTCCAGCAGCAGAGCGGTGTATTTAAAGGGGAGACAGTCGGTCTCCAGCAACCAGGCTCCAACCAGACTACTCCCATGGTAGTGCTGGCAACAGGACAGAGTACCGCTGGTCTCTGCCCCCTCAGCAACCTACCAAGGCAGCCTACCAGTCCCCCACACAGCCGTGGTGAGGCACCTGAACCTGGACAAGATTCTCCCTCACCCAGGTGTAGTAACTGTTTATTGTGGGTGGGCTGCTCTGCTGTTTCTGTCTTGTGGGTGGGCTGCTGGACTAACAAGGGCACTGACCGGCAGGAGGTCAAGTACCCTGTTAGTCTGGGGGGTAAAGGGGAGAAGTGTGGCGAAACCGACCTCGCCACGTGTCCTTGGAGGGGGCTGATTGCCCGCCTCTTGCCTTTGGACTATGGACCAGACTTTATGGGAATGTGATACCCCAGATAGCCATACCATGGAGCCTATTCATATAATGAAAGACTATGGGAAAGACTTTAGCTCCATGGCAATTGTACTGTGTGAGTAGGATCTGCGCGCTATTCGGTAGTTTTGTGCGTGCAGATCCCAGCTATCTGGGGATAGGTGAAATGTCTGTGTGTTATGTGTAAATGTGACTTTATGTATTTTAAAGTGTTTTATGTTGTTTTGCAACCATGTGGTTAATGGAGTCTGCCTTTAGTCCTGGGTAATTGGATTACTTCTCTAATTAGGGCAGAAGGGAGGAAACCAGGGTGCATTGTGGGGATGTTTTTCTGCCAGCCAGAAAGGAACAAAAGATACTTTTAGTAACTTTTGAACCCCTGGTCGGATTCATGCCATTTTTTAATATGTTGTTCCCCTGAATGGATTGATTGTGGATATGTATTTTTATGTGAATGTGATGTATGGTTTTAAAGTTATGAAAGTTGTGTAAAAGTATATTTTACACTGTATGCATAATGGGATTATGTGTCACACTAAGGGGAGGGGATGTGTGGGAGGTAACATCTATGTCATTGGTTCTTTTATGCCTCCCCCTGGGTGTGGCCTGTATGTGTGAGTTGGAAATAAAAGCCAGGCTGGATGAGCCAGTCCAGAGTTCCTGTTTTACCCTCAAAGTGATGTGTCGTCTCATTATTGGGGGGAAGGATTTATGGCATGCTGTTCCAGTTGACTGCTAGGAGTACAAGCCTATTCGTATGGTTCCTATTCAATGGTCTACGGCATTCATATGCTTGGGAGAATTTAAAAGGTTTCCCGGATTCGGTGATTGTGGTGTCTGCCAGAGTGCTTGGAGTCCTCAGGAAGCACTAGGAGCATCCATTAACGGAGGTACCCAGTCGGGGTGCCAGGCGATCCGTTACAGTATGTTTACAATATTTATTTAAAATGTGTGTGTTTTTATACAAACACTATTTATAGAGCTATCTCTATATATAGTGTTTCTATGGAAACACACAACGTTTGGGCTGAGGAGGGTTACGGGAGGAGGGGTCCAGGCATAAACAGTGAGCTGAGCTGTCACTCAGTTCAGCTCACCAACGGCAATACCGCGCACATGCGCGGTAGAGCGCTCAGTATCTATTATTTAATGCCGCTCTATGTAGAACGCGATTGGTGCAGTGCACCAGAGAGCGATGATGCTTCTGAAAGAGAAGCATCTGAATGAGCCTTGCTATTTCGTCATTTTGACTAAAAAGGGGGAGTGGCAGGCCGAGGAGCTCGGCGCTGGAACAGAGGTAAGTTTATATAATAAAAAGCACTCAGATTTATTTATTTTTAATGGCAAACTAATATAAAAGCAAGAGAGAATGACCTGTCTTTCTTGCTTTTATATGTTGACTATAGTGCTCCTTTAAGAACATATTTTCCTGAGCTATTTCTTTTATCAATACACTGTGCTAGCTAAAATTCTATAATATTCCATGATACATATATAAAGAAAGAATAGCCATGCAGATGTTGGATGAATGCTTGTGCCATCGTCTGCATTCAATGAAACTTGCCCATAGAATATTTTGCATCCTGAAATTTTGTGAGGCAAACTTGCAGCTAGACACCTGGAACTAGACATGGGGTTAAAATGAGATTATGTTGTGTTATATTATTTATTTATAAAATATTTTACCAGGAAAGATACATTGAGATTTCATTGTTTTCAAGTATGTCCTGGGTCCACAAAACATTGCATTGATACATTATGGTACAATAAAATACAAAAATAATATTAATACACAATATATACAACATTTAACATAGAACAGGTAGGTAATATGTAATCAACCATGACAGGACATTCTGTTTTGAGGTATGTAGAGAGGGATTTCTTAAAAGACTTGGGGAGGATTTTAAAGTATGCAGCAGGTTGTTCCACAATTGTGGCGCTCTGTAGGAGAAGGAGGATCATGCTGCTTTCTTTTTGTATTGAGGTAGACTAAATAAAGTGCTGGTACTGGATCGGAGGTTATAGGAGGTGGGGACAGCTGAGAAGAGAATTTTGCTCACGGAAGGGTGGGAGTTTCCCAGAAAAGCTCTTAAACACAAGGCGGGAAAGATGAAGGGTGCGTCTGGATTCCAGCGACAGCCAGTATAGTTATTTTAGCATGTCACAATAGTGGGTCCGGTAATTACATTGTAGCACAAATTGGCAGAACGAGTTATACAATGTATTGAGTTTATTAATGTGGGATTGCGGTGCAGATGCATATACTACATCCCCATAATCAATGATTGGCATCAGCATTTGCTGTACATTTGCTTTACTGTAGGCCTTAGTCGGGATTTGTTTCTGTACAGGGCACCTAGTTTTGGATAAAGTTTAAATGCAAGTTTTTCTATGTGGAGGCCAAAAGATAGATTGGGGTCTAACAACATACCCAAGTATTTGAAAGACTGGACTGCGGTCAGTGTGCTATTTGAATTTGTTTTGATAGATAGGTGGGAATTGTGTAATTTGTGTAATTTGTGTAATTTAGGTACTGTTCCAAAGATCATTGTGACAGTTTTGTCAGTGTTTAGGAAGAGTTTGTTTTTTGCGATCCACTTTTCGACCTCTGTAAACTGGTCTTGGAGCACAGCCTCAAGCTGCAGTAGATCGGATTTGCTTGCATAGATTACTGTGTCTTCTGTGTACATGTGTACATTTGAGGATTTGCAGACATTAGGCAGGGGGGTGTCTAAGGTGTGGGTGCAGTTTGGGTTTCGTAGTGGTTACATATTTCGGAATATGTGTTTGGGTGTATTTTTACTCCTGTCGTGGAGGTTCTCATTCCCGCCTGTGGTGACATTGTGTGTCATGTCAGTGGGTTGTGTTTGTCCCACAGGTCCCATGCTGTGGACCAGTGGGAGCTCCTCTGCCGTGTCTTTTGTGCTAAAGTTTCGTATATTTTGGTGTCCTCGATCACTTCTATGCATTGGCTGATCGTTGGGTTGTTGTTTGCTTCCACTGCCTACTTATGACGGTGAGAGCCGCAATGAGAATGTTAGTACCATGTACTGGAGGTGTGTGTGTGTGGCTCCTGTGGGATCAGGAGTAGTAGGAATGTTTCAGGTGTTAGAGGTAGTTGCAGACCCGTGCATCGTGTAGCTAGGTTTGAGACCTGTGACCAGAAATGTTTAAGCAGTGGGAATTGCCACCATATGTGTATTAGGGATCCTCTGTTGGTTTGACATTTCCAGCATGTGTCAGATGTGTCGGGGAAGCTGTGCTTGAGTCTAGATACCATCTGTAAAGTAGCTTGCGTGAAAGTTCTATGTGGTTTGTGCAGAGTGTCAGTCTTTTGTGGGCTCGGTATATATTGTGCCATTGGTCGCCTGTGAGTGGGTGTCCTATATCCCGTTCCCATGCTACCTTGAAGGAAGGTGGGTGCGTTCGATATTGTATATGTTCAGAAGCGTATAACGTGGATATGAGTTTCGTTGCCGGCTTGATCTCCGTACATATTTTCATTATTTTAGTCCAATATGGGTCCAGTGTCTGTGCTATTTGTACTGGTAGGTGGTTTGCCCAAGATTGTATTTGCAGGTAGAAAATTGTTGCCGTGGAGGGTAACTTGGATTCTGTTCTGAGGTCTGAGAGTTTCTTGAGTTTGTTGCCCTGTAGTAGTTGTGACATAGTTGTCACGCCATGTCACAGAGCTTGTGGTTGAAGTCTGGAATGAATCGTGGTAGTGCTTCTATTGGGAGTGCTGGGGACAATAGTGCTGTCGCACCCATTTTCGTTCGATAGCTATCCCATATGGTGAGGGTTAGCAAGGTGGTTGGCAGTAATTCAGAGTTTTTTGGTCTGTGAGTTTTTGAGACGCTCTATAGTATCCCACCACCTTGTGCGAACGGTCTGTACAGCGTGGTTCTTGCCACTCTCGGTTTCTTGTGGTCCCATACATAATCGTTCAATATGTTTTGCAATTCTAGCAGGTACTTTTTTGGGAGAGTGAGTGGGAGCGTGCAAAGCAGGTACTGGATTTTCGGTAGGATCACCATTTTCACTGAGGCTCTTCGGCTCGTCCACGAAATGTATTTTCCCTTCCAACTTTGTAGGAGAGTTTTGATTTCAGTGGTCAGTTTAGCGTAGTTTACCTTGAAGAGCGTGTGTGTTGTTGGTGTTAAGTTGACTCCTAAAAATTTGATGTGGTCCTGTCTCCAGTCATAATTTAAATTTGTTTTTTGGGTCGTCAAGTCTGGGCTGGGGATTGATTCCTAGGGCTAGGGTTTTTGCAACGTTCAGTTTATAGTAGGAGCATTTACTGTATAGGGAAAGGGTTTTATGGAAGTTGGGTAATGATATATTGGGCTGCTCAAGAGTTAATAGAATGTCATCGGCAAATAGAGATAGTTTATATTCTTGGCCTCTGGTCTCAATCCCATGTATGTTTTGATTACTGCGTATTAGTTGGGTGAGAGGTTCTAACGCTAGGATGTAGAGTATCGGGGAGAGTGGGCATCCTTGTCTAGAGCCGTTGGAGATGTGAAATGGTTTTGATATGAATCCCCCATTTACGACACGTGCTGTTGGGGTGGAGTATAGTGCTGTGACTAGTGATAGGAACTGTGGCGGGAAATCAAATTTCCTTAGGATCGCCAGTAAGAATGGCCAATGGAGCCTATCAAAGGCTTCTCTGCGTCTAGGGATAATAGGATGCTGGGAGCTCTTTTTTCTTGTATCTCATATAACAAGTCTAGGGTTTTACATGTGCCGTCTGCTCCCTGCCTGCCCCCTACAAACCCTACCTGATCCTCACCTATGATTGTGGGGATAATGGGAGTCAGTCTGTTGGAGAAGATCTTTGCGATAATTTTCACGTCTGTGTTCAACAGAGAGATGGGCCTTAGATTTTGCCAGCGGGTTGGGGGTTTCCCTGGTTTGGGGAGTGTGGCAACATGTGCCATGAGCATCTCTGATGGCATCGTCCCTGTTTGTAAGGCATGGTGAAATGTATTCTGTAGCTGAGGGGCCAGGATTGTCATGAATTGTTTGTAATAGGAGTTGGTCAGACCGTCTGGGCCTGGTGATTTCCCATTTGGGTGGGATTGGATAGTATCAATTATTTATTGCGTGGTAATGGGGTTTTGTATGATGTCTTTTTGTGCGGTCGTCAGCATGGGTAGTGTGGTAGTTTGGAGGAAGTCGTCTATTTCTTGTTGGGTGGGTTGATGTAGTGTGGGGTCTGTCTTTAGGTTGTAGAGGGAGTGGTAGTAGTCTGCCATGCTATCGTTGATGTCCTGTGGGTTGTGGAGTTTCCCACCTGTGTTTGTGATCAGGTGTGGGATTTCTTTGTCGCATTGGCGTTTGAGGTATGATGCTCGGCTTATCAGCAGTCCCCTCATGACCGTTTTGTGGACCTGCCAGATGGAGAAGATGGAGGCTTCAGAGTTGTCATTATGGTGGAAGTAGTATTGTAGGGTTGTAGTCAGCTGTGCTGTGAATTGCGCGTCGTGTAGGAGCGAGTCGTTGAGGCGCCATGGGGACTTACCTCAGTGTTGGTAGTGGTCTTGCATAGTTAGCATTAGTGGGGCATGGTCGGACAATACTATGTTCCCTATGGTGCAGTCATCTATTTGTGGTAGGAGTGGGCCAGTTGCAAGGCCGAGTCTACCCCGGTCAAACCGTGGGTCTCCTGCCATATATCCCCCGGCATAGCTTTAGAGTGCCCTCCCTCTTCTTTTAGGGGGTGGTAGTGTGTGAGGGTAGCCTGGGTGCCCGTATTACTTAATAGGCACGGTTTAAGAGGTGAGTAGAGAAGGGTGATTGCTGGGTTGTTCATAGTATACCCGCAATTAAAGACATAAAGTATGGCCGACATATCATACAGATAACGATATATAATACAGTTATGGTACTTGCATTGATCATTCCTCGATCGATCGATTTGTGGCGTTAGTCCATAGTAGCATTGTGGCTTGGGCGTTGGGAGATTGGTTGTTTCTCTGTAGAGGGCTTGTTATATAGGCCCCATTCTACCAACGCCGTCATTCCCTCCTCCGGAGATGCGAAGTATGTCTTTTTCCCGTTTTTGTCAGGATTATTTTCGTGGGGAAGCCCCACCTGTAGCGGATTCCGTGGTTGCGGAGTTCCGTGGTGACTTGATTGAAGTCCTTTCTTCGACGCAGGGTTGCCGCTGAAAGATCCGCCATGATGCGTACGGACGGGTATTCTTCATGCGGGTCAGCTTTTGCGATGTGCCTTGAGAACTAGTTCTTTAATGTGGTAGTAGTGCGCCCTGAGTAAGACATCGCGAGGAGTGGAGTCAGGTAGGAATTTCGGCTTTGCCACCCGGTGCACCCTGTCCAGAAGGAGCATGTCCGCTGGGATGTTCGGGACATAAGCATGCAGGAGGCCCGTCAAATAGGCCCCTCACAGTTTCAGGGACTCCACACAGTCTTAGGTTATTTCTGCGAGCCCTATCTTCGTGATCCGCCATGCAGGTTTTCATGCTCTCTATTTTTAGTGTAGAGCCTGCAATTGCCCTGACATGTCAGATTGTGGTGTTGAGAGTTCCTGGCAGTGTTGTTCCACCGAGGTGGTTCTGGTCGAGATGTGTCTCACCTCCTTTTTAATTTGTTCTGCAGTTGATTGCCAGGTACATATTAGTTTAGATGCCATTGCTTCCATGGCTTTTTCAAAATGCCCCCATGTGAGGTGTTCATTAGGCTGAGAGTCTTCTGGCTGTGCTGGCATATGGTTAGATTCAGAATCGTCCGCGCCATCTTGGGCAGCCGCCCGCGTGGTGTCCGCCGTGGAGGTCTGTTTCTGTCCAAAAAAGCTCATATTTTCGGCTTTGGTGGCTGCTTTTTTCGCCTTGGAGTTAGCCATATTGTGTTCAGTAAGTTTTAGGGTTTCAGCTTGATTGTAATGTTAGATTAATGGAGCCCATGTGCCGGAGCAGATTGCTAAGCGTCCATCTTGCTAGGTGGTTAGCCACGCCCCCTCGCCATTGCAAACTTTTAAGAGGGCAGTTGTAGTGGAGTGATTCTGGCGAAAGCCTGATTGATCAGATACAGTGGCGTACATACCGGGGTCGCAGGGGTCGCGGCTGCGACCGGGCCCGGCCCACCAGGGGGCCCGGCCGCCCTGCGACCCGGTATGTATGTCACTGGGCCAGCCTCTTCTCCTGGGGGGCCCAGGAGCCGGCCACCTCCGGGCCCCCCGAGGCTGGCCCGGCTGGCCGGTACTGCGGGCGCGCGAGGGAGCACTGTCTCCTGAGTGCTTCCTCTTCAGCTCCCTCGCGCGCCGCACTGATACCGGAGCCGGAAGATGACGTCATCTTCCGGCTCCGGCATCAGTACGCGGCGCGCGAGGGAGCTGAAGAGGAAGCACTCAGGAGACAGTGCTCCCTCGCGCGCCCGCCAGCCTGCCTGCCCACCGGGTGACCGGCCCCCCAGGAGCCCAGCAGCACCACTGGACCCAAGGGAATCCCCTCAGCTCTCCCACAGGTAAGGAGGCTGGGGGGATTTAAAAAAAAATGTGTTTGTGAGTGTTAGTGTTAGTGAGTGTGTGTTAGAGTGTGAGTGTATGTTAGTGTGTGTTTGTGAGTGTATGTTAGTGTTAGTGAGTGTGTGTTTGTGAGTGTATGTTAGTGTGTGTGAGTATGTGTTAGAGTGTGAGTGTATGTTAGTGTGTGTGAGTGTGAGTTAGTGTGTGTGAATGTATGTTAGTGTGTGTTTGTGAGTGTGAGTGTATGTTAGTGTGTGTGAGTGTATGTTAGTGTGTGTTTGTGAGTGTTAGTGTGTGAGTGTATGTTAGTGTGTGAGTGTGTGTTAGAGTGTGAGTGTGTGTTAGTGAGTGTGTGTGAGTGTATGTTAGTGTGTGAGTGTGAGTGTATGTTAGTGTGTGTGTTAGTCTTAGAGTGTGTGTGTGTGTGAGTGTGTGTTAGTGTGTGTGTCTGTTACTGAGTATGTTTGTGTGCATCTGTTAGTGAGTGTGTATGTATGTCTGTCACTGAGTGTGTGTCTGTCAGTAAATGTGTGCGTCTGTTCATGAGATTCTGTGTGTGTGTGTCTTAAGCACTTACCTTTCTCCAGCGCCGGACTCCCTTGGCGCTGGGAATCTCTCCGCCTCTCAGCTCCGAATACGCATGCGTGGCAAGAGCCACGCGCGCATTCAAACCGCCCATAGGAAAGCATTATTCAATGCTTTCCTATGGACGTTCAGCGTCTTCTCACTGTGATTTTCACAGTGAGAATCGCAGAAAATCCTCTAGCGGCTGTCAATGAGACTGCCACTAGAGGCTGGATTAACCCTCAGTGAAACATAGCCGTTTCTCTGAAACGGCTATATTTTCAGCTGCAGGGTTAAAACTAGAGACCTGGCACCCAGACCACTTCATTGAGCTGATGTGATCTGGGTGTCTGTAGTGGTCCTTAAAGTGTATGTGTTTATGCATGCACTGGCGTACATACCGCGGTCACACAGGTCGCAGCCCTGCGACCCGGTGCCCGCCGCCATGTGTTGCGGCCCCTGCCCGCGCAGCGTAAGTGCGCGCGCGGGGGGGCCCACGGATCAGTTTTCGCACCGGGGCCCCATGGGTTGTGTGTACGCCACTGATCAGATAGTTTAACTTTTGGTAATACTCACATAGTCAATCAGTCTTCCAGAAGGCTACCTGTTGCAAATGTCTGTGGAACAGCTGATTGAGCTCTGAGTTCTTTGCTGGACTGGGTATGTTTAAAAATCAGACTGTGGGAGAGAGATATATATTAGGGTCAGATGGGCTAAGAGATGGGGGGGATGCATAGATGAACTTTTGATTTAAGGTCATTTAAGGAAAAACAAAGGGTAAGATTGAGAATTACAGAGATAATTACAGAATTATTTTCTAATATGGAAATTGTAGAGAATAGACACAGAGAATGGCAAATTGTATGACAAAATGTGCAATCAATTTGCAAATCCCTTGATAAATGGTTTACTTGGACACTTTTTTCCAATTTTTTGATAAGCTGTTGTCACTACAACAGGTACGCAATTTGTCAAGGGAAGATTGTCCCACTGGATAGTCAAAAAGTACTAAATGTTGACTATGGTCCAACATATTTACTTGCAAACATATCTTTGGACATACAAGGGGATGAACTTGCATTTTATCTAAAATATAATTTGATGTGTCTCTCATACCTCTCTCTTAGTGCCTACTGAAAAAAGGAACAGAGTTATGTACCTCCTATATCAATTTCTACTCAGATTGTAGTATGGACCTCTGTCTGCCCACTAGCTCAACATGAATTACCGTATATACTCGAGTATAAGCCGAGTTTTTCAGCCCATTTTTTGGGCTGAAAAACCCCAACTCGGCTTATACTCGAGTCAAGGTCTGTATTATGGCAATTTAAGTAACAGCTCTGCCAGCCCCCCTCTCCCCCCCACTGAACTGCCACTGGACCACCAGGGAAGGAGAGCCCCCCTCCCTGCCATATATCAAGCAGGGAGGGGGGACGAAAAAAAAAATATATAAATAAAATACGAAATAATAATACAAAATTAATAATAATAAAAAAAAATTCATAATAACAAAAAAAAGGGGGATAAGGACCACTATGGGAGGGGGGGGGGGTATAAGGACCACTATGGGAGGGAGGGGGGTATAAGGACCACTATGGGAGGGGGGGGGATAAGGAATACTATGGGAGGGAGGGGGGTATAAGGACCACTATGGGAGGGAGGGGGGGTATAAGGACCACTATGGGAGGGAGGGGGGGTATAAGGACCACTATGGGAGGGGAGGGGGTGAGATAAGGACCACTATGGGAGGGAAGGGGGGTATAAGGACCACTATGGGAGGGAGGGGGGTATATGGACCACTATGGGAGGGATGGGGGGGGATAAGGAACACTATGGGAGGGAGAAGGGGGATAAGGACCACTATGAGAGGGAGGGGGTGGGATAAGGACCACTATGGGAGGGGGGGGGGAGTAAGGACCACTAGGGGAGGGGAGGGTAAGGACCACTAGGGGAGGGGTGAGTCAGGACCACTGGGGGGGGGGTGAAGGAACACGGGGGTGGGGAGGTAAGGACCACTGAGGGAGGAGGAGGGGAAGTCAGGACATATGGGGGGGGAGGGGGCGGCAACATTTTTTTTGCCTACGGCTGCAAATATCCTTGCACCGACCCTGCACACACTGCATTCACACACTGCATTCATACACACACACACTGCATTCATGCACACACACACTGCATTCATGCACACACACACTGCATTCATGCACACACACACGCTGCACTCATACACACACGCTGCACTCATACACACACACATACGCACACACTGCATTCATTATACACACACTGTAAATAAATATTCAATTAATATATTTTTTTTAGGATCTAATTTTATTTAGAAATTTACCAGTAGCTGCTGCATTTCCCACCCTAGTCTTATACTCGAGTCAATAAATTTTCCCAGTTTTTTGGGATAAAATTAGGGGCCTCGGCTTATATTCGGGTCGGCTTATACTCGAGTATATACGGTAGCTTATTTCTTGTGTTGTCAAAGGGCTCATTTCCAAACCTGTTGCTTCTTTGTTACTGGCCAGTTACTACTCGCTAAAGTACCTGTCAGAACTGGTAGCAAGTATTGGCCATTTACTAACTGCAAAAAGTTACTGACTGCTGTTTCTGAAAGCCAGTCCCTAAGCAATGGCTAATGACTTCTTATTTTTTTCCATGTTTAATCTTTTATTGAATTTTGTTTTTTCCATTACACATACGCAATAAAAGTAACATATCACAAGAACAACAGAAATAAACAAAAACACATAAATACATGTTACAATGGACATTTCAAAATGAGAGGAGGGCTCCAATTATATTTGTATCAAACCTTGCGTTATAGGACGAAAAAAGACATTGCGTAGTCATGAGTGTAATTTTTCCCTCAGAGCTTTGCAATTTGTTCCAACCAGAATTCATAGTTATCATCAGATGATTTACAAATATCCCTCTCCATCCTTATTTGATATAACAACTGCTCTTTAACTAGAAGCCAACATGGTGTCACCACACTTTTCTAATTTTTGTCTATCATTAGTTTTACTGCAGTCAAGATATGGATAACTAGAAAAGAATACTGGTCAAATATATCAAGTCATTTTATATGGAGTCAAAATACCGTATATACTCGAGTATAAGTCAAGTTTTTAAGCACATTTTTTGTGCTGAAAAACCCCAACTTGACTTATACTCGAGTCAATGTCTGTATTATGGCAATTTATATTGCCATAATACAGACAAGGGGCTGTGTAGGAGGGGGCTGGCAGAGAGCGTTTACTTACCTCTCCTGCAGCTCCTGTCAGCTCCCTTCTCCTCCGCGCCGGTCCGGTCAGCTCCCCTGTCAGCTCCCAGTGTAAGTCTTGCATGAGCCGCGGGGTCAGAGCGCGGCCACGAGACTTACAGTGGGAGCTGACAGAGAAGCTGACCGGACCAGCGCGGAGGAGAAGGGAGCTTACAGGACCTGCAGGAAAGGTAAGTAAACGCTCTCTGCCAGCCCCCCTCCACTGAACTGCCAATGCCACTGGACCACCAGGGAGTGAGAGCTATGTATCAAGCAGGGAGGGGGGGAACGAAAAAAATAAAATAAATATAAATAATAATAAAATAAAAAATAATAATTTAACAAAAAAAAAATATTAAAATAATAATTAAAAAATAATAATAATAAAAATGCCCACCCCCCACCAAGGCTCTGCAACACATACACAAACACACACTGCATCACACATACTCACACTGCATTCATACACACACACTACACTCATACACACACACTGCATTCATACACACACACTGCATTCATACACACACTGCATTCATACGCACACTGCATCACACACACTCACACTGCACTCATACACACACACACTGCACTCATACACACACTGCACTCATATACACACACTGCACTCATACACACACACTGCACACATACACACACACTGCACTCATACAAACACTGCACTCATACATACACTGCACTCACACACACTGCACTCATATACACACTGCACTCATACACACACACACACACTGCATTCATGCACACACACTGCACTCATACACACACTGCATTCATACACACACACTGCATTCATACACACGCACTGCGTTCATTATATACACACACTGTAAATACATATTCAATTAATATAATTTTTTTAGGATCTAATTTTATTTAGACATTTACCAATGGCTGCTACATTTCCCACCCTAGTCTTATACTCGAGTCAATAAGTTTTCCCAGTTTTGGGGGGTAAAATTAGGGGCCTCGGCTTATATTCGGGTCGGCTTATACTCAAGTATATACGGTAGTTTAGCTTCAAATATAAAGGGCCTATTAAGAAATGTTTGTATTTTAATATAGATCATGTGCCAAAACATTTGGATTGGTTAACAATCCCACCAAATATGGGCCAATCCTCCTTTGAGGCAGTACACTTTTTTATTTACTAATTTTATTGATTCAATCCACTCTTTATGATCACTTTTTGTTTTTAATTCTTGCTTCCATTTTTTTTATAAAGTGGTCTCAACATCCTCACTTATCAATGTTATAGAACATTGATGGCTAACCTTGACACCATAAATTGTTTCTGGACTACATTACCCATGATGCTCAGCTAGCTTTAGACTCTAAAAGCTAGCTGAGCATCATGGGAAATGTAGTCTAGGAACAATTAATGGTGTCAAGGTTAGCCATCAATGTTATAGAGTCTGCTATTAATCTTTTCAGAGTATTGGTCTAAGCATATTCTCTAACTTAACAATTGTATTAGTTCTGACAGTAACCAGGTGGTTATCTAGGTAACTCTTTACTCTCAAGTAGCTGAAAATGTCTTTCTTTTGTAATTGAAAAAAATCTTGAATTGTATTAATCTTCAATAGATCTTCAATAGTAACTAATTCAGAGGAGAACCAACTGTTTATATTAAGATCTTCAATATTATGCATTAAATGACGTAAAGGCAATACAGCTACAATCTTATCAGATAAGAGGCAATCATTCTAATTGTATCCCAAATAGTCAAAGTATTTTCAACTACAATACTTTTTAACAATTGTTTTTTTGTGGATATCTTTTATTTTTATCTCTTTTTAACCAGACAATTGATTCTAGCTTCATTTTCCATTAGTTTTTAACAATGTTGACTCTATAATACACCAAGCCTCATTTCGTACCCAAGATAGTTGGCTCATGATGGCATGCATCAAGCCACATGCCTGCCAAATTACTTTAGATGAGGAACTCCCAACCCCCCTTGATTCAATTTTAATGCTAGGCATTAAGCTCTAATATAGGGCTATTTACCGAGCCACAAGTACTGATTGTGCACGTTTTAGCCAACTCTCTAAACAGTATATTGGGACCATTCTAAAAAGATAGAGCCACTTGGGAATGATGTACGACTTTACAACATTGATTCTTCCTCCCCATGAGAACTGTATATTCTTCCATTCTTTTAATGTTTTACTAGTAGATTTCAATAAAGACATAAAATCACGCTCCATCAATTCAGTGGGGTCATTGGTGATTTGTACTTCCAAATATGTAAATGCCTGTATAGGACAATCAAGCTCAAATCCATTCCACAATATTTTCTTATTTCCGTTAAATAAGTTTATTGCAAGAGCAGCAGATTTTTCTAAGTTCAATTTATACCCAGAGACATTTGAAAACTCGTCAACATAAACTGCCTTAAGAGAAGCAACTGGGTCTAATATAGTTAAAACCACATTATCTGCATACATTGTGGTCTTGATACTATCTGCTAAGTTCATGAAACCCCTAACCTTTGAATCCGATCTAATGCCAAAAGTTCAATAACCATCTAATAAAACAGGGGTGATAGGGGACATCCTTGCCTCGTCCCATTTTTTAAGATAAACTTGATATGAAACTATTGCCAACTACCAAGGCAAAAGGGGGTTGAATAGAGGGCCATTATAGCGTCAAATATATTTCCCTGAAGCCCAAACGATTGCAGAGCACACCAAGGGAGTCCCACCTGACCCTGTCAAAGGCTTTCTCAGCGTCCATCGACAGAGCCAGGAGGGGTGTCCCCGCATGGAAGCCCGAATCAATCACATCTATAAGCCTCCTAACATTAAACACTGAGGATCTACTTCTCATAAAACCAACTTTATCCTGATGTATTATTGAAGGCACGATCATATTTATTCTGGTTGAGAAGATGGATGAGTATATTTTGATGTCTACATTAAGAAGAGATATCAGCCTATAGTTTACAATATTTTTCAAGTTTTTATTTTGTGTGAGAATTGGAATATGTGCTTTAAGCATTTCACTAGGAATTTGGCCAGTTACAATAAAGTTATTAAATATCTTTACTAGAGCATTCTTAAACGTATCTCTCATAGTTAAATAGAAAAAATTTCAAATCCATATGGACCGTGTGTTTTACTTAACTTAAGTTTTTTTATAGCATTTTCTAAATTTTTGAAGAATTATATTTAAGAAATACATTTTTGACGTTCGCAGAGGATTCCCCCTCTGGCAGATTGTACAAGCCATAGTAGATATCTTGGAAAAGCTTTACTAATTTTTTCTGGACTAAGTAATATCTCATTGCTCTGAATCATTTTAGACACCATTTTACTTGCTCTTTCATTTTTCAATCCATTAGTCATTCATTTGTCGGCTCTATTCCCTCTGTAATACTACTTCCTTTTAAGATTCTCTAGGGTGTTATTGGCTTTCTGAATCAGCAGTTTGTTAATCTGATTCGTAATTTCCCTAAGCCTATCGTTTTTTCCCTTTGTGCGTCCGCTCCTGTTTTCGACCTCCAACTCAGTTCAATGAAAAAGATGTGTAAGGAATAAGTTGTTGCAATAGGGAATCAACTAAATACTGATAATATTGTGAGGATGCAGCAATCTACAAGGAGTTCTACTATAAATAACCTCCAAGAAATCAAGAATAAAAATCCAAAAGTGCAGGATTGCACAGCGTGAGAACCTCCAGCGATGCTCTAGCACAGAAAATCTGTGCTAGAGACATGGAAGTGCCCTCTAGTGGCTTTCTAGTAGACAGCCACTAGAGGTAGAGTTAATCCTGCAAGGTAATTTTTGCAGTTTATAAAAAACTGCAATAATTACACTTGCAGGGTTAAGGGTAGTGGGAGTTGGCACCCAGACCACTCCAATGGGCAGAAGTGGTCTGGGTGCCTGGAGTGTCCCTTTAATCTAGAATACATAAAAGCAAGAACCTAGTGCAATATTGTAAAAAAGTCCTTTGCAAAATATATGTAGAAGTATTAAATTCACAATTGTGGAGTGGTTGAAGTACCACTCTAAACTATCAAGCTCTGGGAGGATCAGCCCCTGGAGAACTTAGGATCCAAGTGCAGTGTGCTTGATGAACTCACTCTCAGCCGAAGGGTTGAAGTATACAAAAATCAAATATATCAGTGGTAAAAATAATAAAAAGTGGTGTAGGAGTAGATCAAATATAGTCCTGGATGTCAGTGGACATCCAGGACTATATTGTATACTATTTAACTTGTACGGTTTATCCACTGACATCCAGGACTATATTTATTATTATTTTTTTCCATTGATATATTTGTTTATTTGGAAATGAAAGTCTGCCTTACCTGTTGTGATGCAGATTTATGCCAATAAAAAAAATAATAATAATAATAAAAAAAAAATAATATATATATATATATATATATATATATATATATATATATATATATATATATATATATATATATATTAACCTTTATTATGGATGCAACTCTTTTCTTTCTGATATTATCATAATAATTAGGGGTAGCCATGGAATATTATGGAAATCAAAAAATACTATCCTCAACTAATCCCCAGTGCTTCTACACTGAAGACTAAGGAAGAAAAAAAATAATAATTATATATATATACATTCCCACTCTCTTCCCACTTCTCTCTCTCTCTCTCTCTCTCTCTCTCTCTCTCTCTCTCTCGCTCGCTCTCTCTTCAACTCCCCATTAAGCAACAGAAAATGATATAGCCCATTAGTGTTATCATCTTATGCAAATAATTTACATCAATTTCCATTCCATTTCAATTTTTCCATCAATGTATCATTCCCATACATAAAAGACAGAAATGTTTCAATGGAAATGGAGTTACCCCAATTGCACTAGATTAGTTTAGATGCACGGAATGTCAAAAAATTCTATATAGGGGACGTTTGGCCTGTATAATGCCTAGTCCCTGAAAGGAAAAAAATAATGTATTATAAAAATAAAAACTAATATTGCTAATTGTTGGTTAAATATCATCAGGCATTTTGACATTAACAAAAAAGTAGTCTACCTACCCAGTTCCCGCAACGTTATTGTTCATCTACTACCTTCAACCTTTTCCTTTTTCTTTACAGCAATTACAAATTTAATATGATCAATAATGCATGATATATAAAGCACAACTCCATATCCCATGGTCTAAGGCTCCATATATATGTTTCAAGAACCCTTATGAAACAAGAACTTAAGGGCATCTAACATAACATTGCAAAAACAGAGAGAAAAAATAAATAAAAATGATATATATATAAAGACAGTCAATCTTCTTCTCTCCCTTTTTCTTGACCTTCCCCCTAAGCCACATTTCAATACAGAGATTCCTTTTTCCCTTATTTTCTTCTTCCCTTTCTCGTCAACCTAAGTTATCCTTCTGCAGCCACTGTTGAAGAGTTAGGGGATCTTTAAAGGACTCTGCTTTTTCATTAATTATAACTTTTGTGCCTATAGGGAAAGTCCAGGCATATCTGTCATTAATTAACAAGTCATTAATATCTGCAATGTCTCGAATTTTGAACCAGACATGGAGCTATTTCTCTGAGCCGTTACAATTGCCATCTTGAATTTAAAAAAGTGACAACATGCGATAACATCTCTTGGAGATTGTGTCGGGAGATCTTTCAGTTTAAATATTCTGTGTATGCATTCAAAAAAGTTGACACTATTGTCCCAATGGAGACCCAAAAATTGTATAAACTCTTCCATATACGTCTCCAAATCTGACGGAGGGATGCTTTCAGGTATCCCCCTTATTCTTATGTTATTTCGGCGTGACCTATCTTCATGTTCTGCCATTTTAATTTCAATTTCTTTCAACTTTTTGCTCCAACTGCAAAATGGAGATTTGTTGTTTATTATATTGTTGTGTAGAGTACTCTTTTTTTTCTTCAAGAATTTGGATTTTAGACACTATCTTTGTCAATTCCCCTTTAAGGTCATATGTGTAACGGCACCCCGGACATAAAAGGGGTCAAATGCCGTTTAGAGGATATTCCCCTTCCAGATACACAGGCAGCTACAGAAGACACCAATGTGCCGAACAGGAAACCATATGAATGTCGTAAACAGCTGAACCGGAACCATACGAATGCTGTAAACAGCCGAATAGGAAAAACCATACGAATAGGTTTACACTCCTAGCAGTCGAACTGAAACAGCATACAATAAATCCCCCCCAAGAACGAGACAAGGCTCAGTTTTGAGGGTCAAGCAGGAACAGACAGAGCTGTGGGTTTATTGTTCTTATAGACACATTCTTACACATTAGTACCACCCACAGGGTTTTGTAAAACAGCCAATAAACATGTACAATACACTCAGACACTCCCACACAAAATCATCCCCTCTGCCTGTGATACAATTGCCTTACACAATGGGTTAATGTAATTATCACAGGCAGAGATATACCGTTTTTCCACATTATCCGTAACTTTAAAAGTATACATCACATTCACATAAATTACATTTACATTTTCAGAATCAGCATACTCCAAAATACAAACATATGTCAAAATCATGAAAATTGGTTCAGTGGTTCAAAAGATAGATCGAAGTCCTATGTGACCAAATGAAGCATGGCTTTTCTGCCCAAAACCAGTTCCACAGAGTCTTCTATCCTGGAGATAATTGGGAAGTAATCCAATTATCTCCAAGGACAGAGGCAAAACTCCATTAAACACATAGTAGCAAAAGACAATAAAATACATAAACATATATAACTGTGCAGCTATTGCATAAAACAGGTACATTCAAAATATCCCCAGATAGCTTAAATCTGAGCGCACATTATTACTGAATGGGGCTCAGATCACATACATACAGTTTAACTGCCATGGAGCAAAAGTCTTTCACATAGTCTTTCGTTATACGAACGGGCTCCATGGCATAGCTATCTGGGGTATCACTGTTCAAATAGGGCAAGTACCGAATGACCCGGCTTTCGTGTCTTTGCAGGGGAAAATCAAGCGTTTCAACATGGGGCCATAGTCTAAAGGCAGCAGGCGGGCAACCAGACTCCTTCAATGCACAGTGGCGAGATTGGTCTTGTCACAATATGTAATTGCATGCATTTCGTACTTTATTTTATCCAGCTGGATCTCAAAACACAAATTTAACTGATCTTGATTTATGTACTGAGAATTGTTTTTGCCAGTAGAGGGAACGTCATTAATATGGTCTACACATTTTGTTAGTATTGTAGAGTTTTCTTCATTACTATAGCACATTTTATCATGTTGGCTAGATCTCTCAGTTCTCTTGTAAAGGTGAGAAAAAGTTAGAGAGACATTTATCTTCATGATCTTTTCCCTTTTTTATCTTTCTCTCTTTTTGATCCCTGCTTTGGGGCATTTTTTTTTGTTTCCATTCCTATGAATCTTGAATGTGTCGCTGGTATACTCAAAAGGTTTGTCTGATTTGGATGGTCGTAAGGTAAACTGCAGGCCATTGTGTTCGGGGGAATCCAACTCCTATCACTCTCGTGATGAATGCTATGTAGTGTAGGTACTTCTATTTCTTGGGCAGGTTTTTTTTTAACTGCATTATAGATATCAACTTCTTCAGATTTTATTGAACTACAGACCTCTTTTTTTCAAAAGCTATACATCCCAATTTAATGAGATAGATTCTTCAACTTCCAGTTAGGGAGACTTCAAATATGTGCAGCCATGTGTTATATGGTCAGATAAAATTACATTCGGGGTTGCTCTTAATAACTCACAGTCTCAGTCAGAACGATGCCCCGGTTACTGCTGTCACCGAGGAACGCCAGACCAGCATCCAAACATCAACAGCACGAGGATCAAAGGTGTCTCCCGACCTCTCTGTTAGCCAGCCATACCTTTTACCTGTCTTAGGTGAGGAGAGCTCTCCCTTTCCAATTCCACGTGTCTTCCTGGAATCTTGTGTCACAACCTACACGGTCCTTCTGTAATCCCCTTAACATGGTCCCTCTGTTTCCCGGCTTTACTGCTCCGTCTGTGGTATACTTGAAGGGAAAAAGGTGTGTGAACGCCAGCAGCTTCCTATCTTTACCGCACACTCACAGCCCATATCGGTTGCGTCCTTTATATCCATGGCCACCTGCATCACCCACGTGGTGTAACCTGCATGCACGTCACGTCATCGCTCCACCCCACCCAATGGCTAATGGCTTCTATTATTGTCTATGGAAGCTGCTAACCTCTGCATATTGACTAGTTTCCAACCCTTCTACTGTTTATTTTTGTCCACCACTAACTGAAAAAACATCAGACTCGGGCTTGGTGGAAAGATGTTAAAAACAGTTAAATCTATTAAATCTTTATGCATCCTATATGATTAAAATATTATGTATCATCATTATTGGCCTTTACATATTGTCATCATATTTGGGTATGAGCAGTGGACAGGAGAATGTCACACACACAGCAGAATGGACAAGATGTGGGGTACCAATGAATTAGTGAAGCAATGTAGCAAGAGTTAGAATTGTTGAGAGCTTTGTAGATAAGAGTTCAAATTTTAAATTGAATCCTACAGGATACAGTATACCAAGGTAATGATTGACAGAAGGGTAATGTGTGAGAGGAGCGACAGAAGAGAAGAATAAGCCTGGCAGACATAATCATTATTTACTGTAGAAAGGCAGTATAGTTTCTGAATAGATCAATTAAGAGAGAATTACAGTAGTCAATTAGAGAGATTACAAGAGCATGAACAAGCTTCTTAGTAGAATTTTGCTTGAAAAGGTAGATGCGAGCAATGTTTTATTAGGTAAAATTGCCATAATTTGGTGACATACTCGTTATGATTGCATGGATAGACTGATGCATGTACAATCAACTGGTAGGGAGAGCAACAGCAGGTGATTAGTATTATAAGGAGGGAAAATAAGTATCTCAGTTTTAAAAATATAGCATTTTAGAAAGCAGAGGGACATGCAATCAGAGATAGAAGAGAGACAACTGATTGTGTATACCAGGAGAGTGGGAGAGAAATAGAGGAGTAGAGGTTGATTTGAGCGTCATCACCATAAAAGTAGTAGTGCCATCCAAAAGAATTGATAATCTTTCTAAGAGAGACACTATAAAGAGCAAACAGAATGGGACAATGATAGAAACTTGGGGCATTCCATCTGAGACATGATTAGGTGAAAATGTGTTACTAGAAAAGGAGACACTGAAGGATTATTGGGAGAGATAGGATAGGAACTATGGAAGGGCAATGTCACAAAGATCAAGGGTGGAAAAAGTTTGGAAAAAGAAGGCAGCAGAGAGTTCTAGTAGAATTAATGTGGAGTAGTGACCTTTGGATTAGCTGTGATTATGTAATTAGAAACTTTAGACAATGCAGTCTCAGTAAAATAGAGGTGGCAAGATTGAAGAGGGTTGAGAATTAGAGTTGAGCAATTGTCCATTGGTTATAAATATGTAATTCCATAAGTTGTGAGGAGAAAGGGAGTAGAATATGGGATGGAAGTTGCATGGGGAAGACGGGCCAAGATATGTTTTTTTTTGTTAGATGGATACAACAGTAGCGTGTTTAAGAAGGGTGAGGACAATCAGAGAAGAAAGAGAGCACTTAAAGATATGTTTTAAGGATGGCACAAGGCAAGGGAAGAGAAATGATAATGTGAGAGGGAATAGAAGTGAGAGTAAAGGAATAGTGCAGACACCTGCTGTTCAGTAACTGGGGATAAGGTCTCAAGGGTAGGAGAGGCATAGTCCAAAGTAAATTGAGAAAGAGAGACGTGAAAGAGAAAAATATATTTCCTTAGCTGTGAGTTTAGTATGGAAGGTGGCCACTGCAGGGCAACGTAGAGAGTGGAAGGCTTTAATACATGTTAACTTTATTACATTACAATGAATCTCTAAAGCACACAACTGAGTATTTTAAGTCATAGCAAAGAGCAATAAAATAGATGAAAAGGCCACACATACACCATTAAAAAATTAAATCATTCTATTAGTAAATTGCATATTTCATTTAAATGAGTGATTTTCATAACATAAATCTATCTCAAAAGTTACATAGCTATGTATCTGGCATAGCACAACATTACATAGCTATGTATCTGACATAGCAAAACATTACATATTAATATATTTCTATACAGCGTAGCTATCTCCCATCAAGGCTAATTACAGGGAGGGAATTCACATTCTCAGAGTGAGCCTTCTTGCATGAAGAGTGTGGTTGCTATGGTGACAACTTACACAGCATGTGCTTCTGTGCTTTACCAGCATGTGGATGTTCTGCAACTGGTTGGTTCTTTGCAAGCGGACATTATTGGCGACCATCCAGTATATAGCTGCTGCCACTAAATACCAGCTGCTGTTAATGGAGACAGTTTGTGAGTGCTATTTTCCAACAAGTTTGGAAATGAGCCCAAAGTAAGTAAAATATAAGGCAGGATCAACATATAGGAGTTTGAAAAGAGATGTTAAGAGGGGCTAATAATATATTGTTAGGAGGTGGTTAAGAATATTACAAATATATAGGATTTATGATGTGACTCTAATTCATTCCAAATAAAATTGATATTATGCCTATTATTCATTAAATTTTACACAAAGTATCTCCTCCGGCCATCTTAGGTAACTCCTGCATCTACCATCAATTCGATTTAATAAGTAAAATAATAGTGTGGTCAAGGTGACATGTTTTAGCTAAAATACCCATATCACAGTATGTATGTGTATAAAAACAATACACGCGAAAGCTGCAATTATACAAGTACAATATTAACCAATATTGTATGTGAGCATGGCAGATTACTTGCTCTTCTCAATAGAAGCAATCTCGACCCCGAAGCTAAATAAAACTCTGGTAAATAAAGATACAATCACAAATGAAATAGAATCTGCACTGATTAATATATATTTGACCTAGTATGGGAAGGCAAATCAACAAAATCAAAAAAGACACTCATCTCTGAATGCCCCTCTTTGTGAGCATCACCAAAGATCTTGAGCAGTTTCTGGTCTTCCATGAAAGAAATAGTGAAGTGCTTTTTAAAATGAATGGAAGCAACTGTCATGTTTTATTCACGTAAGCCCATGCCTTCTGTTAATTTTTCTTATCTTTCCAAGTGAAAGCGCTTCCACTGCATCACACATTCATATGAATCATATTTATTGTTATAAAAAACAGTGCTGCCCAAGAGTTTATGAAAAATGTGTAGCTGGTCAAGGTCAAAACATGAAAAAATACAGAGTGGAGCTGTAAGGGATTTTCCATGATAGAAACATAGATAGATAGATAGATAGATAGATAGACTTTAAAAAAAAAAAAAAAATTGCAGTGGTGATGCACTTCTTACAAAACTAAAATAAATCATAGTCTGATTTTCTGCATTGCTCTGTGTTAGATGCATGGTTTCACCTCTGGTGTTTCCCCTTAACTCTCCTCGCTTATTTTTCATCCTCCATTTACCATTCCCTTGCTCACTCCAGGCAGTTCTAAGATTAACCCGTTAAGGACCAAACTTCAGGAATAAAAGGGAATCATGACATGTCACACATGTAATTTGTCCTTAAGGGGTTAAAGGTGGTATCAAGGGAGGAATGTTTAGAGAATGGAAAGAAAGAGAAGGGGAGAGTTCATTGTGAATCTCAGGATAATTTACTAAGATTTATCCATAAGAAAACAGATTGTGCAGCAATTGTTACTGCCAGTTATACAATATCGAGCTGTAGTACATACATTGGCATGGCATGTCACTTTGTTCTCCAATGCAACAGCGATACCCATCATTGTGATATGTTGAAGCAATTAATTTTATTCATTTGCAAATCCTAACGTTCTCTTTACCTGTCTTGTCTGATTCATAACCAATTCTCTGGAAAACTCTCACACTACCAGAACAGTATTTTTAGTCTTGCTGTTTTCATTATCTACATTCCCCTGTTCCATTTCCTACTCCTTATTTTAGATTTCCCACATCTAAAAGTATTTTGGTCAAGGATCATTCTCGTACGAGCTCCTTTTATGAGGAATAACCTGCGTTAGAATTCTGTCACCAGTCTGAAGCTGCTAAAAACACATGTATTAATATTCATTCAATCCAGAAGCACTCATTGTTAATTTGCCTTTGTACATTAATTTCATGTGCAAAATGTATGTATAAGTGTACTGTGTGTCTGGTGTTATATGTGTTACAAAGTTACATAGTTACATAGCTGAAAAGAGACTTGCGTCCATCAAGTTCAGCCTTCCTCACATATGTTGTTGCTGTTGATCCAAAAGAAGGCAAAAAACCTAGTCTGAAGCGCTTTGTGGGGATATTTATGGGATAATAATAGTAAACAGTTGAGAATTGCCCACTATTTCAATTCTCAGATCCCAAATATCGTTATTGTGTAAGTGAAATGTATTCCATATAAATAAAATCACAATTTGTTATAAAAATAGATACAATTTATTGTGACAAATTAAATAATAATACTATGTAACATGCGTGATAATAATCAATGAATATTTAGTATAACATAGTATGCAACACAATGGCAAAACATTCCAATGGTTAACACAGCCAATTGTCAAGACAATGATTTATGATGGGCTTCAGAGAGACAGTTTTTTTCACACAGCTTGCAGCATAAGGCCATAAAAACTTTAGCTAACAGTTAGAATAACCCTTTCAATGCTGACTAGACCTCCTAGGTAATTAAGATCTATTCTCATGTAATTTTAAATAAAATAATAAAATAACATTTAAACCAGCTCGTTAGTTATTTCCTGGAACCATCCAATAAGAATAATCTACAATGTTCTATAAGCAGAATTTTAACTTGCCTAAACAGATATTTTATCTTATTTTAGAGCAAATCAATACACCTGGATAAATATCATGATATGCTAACATGTGATAAATCACATAAATACATAATTATTCTAATTCCATCTGCAGAATGGAATGGTTATAACTATATACTTCTTAGTTAACTAAGATTTCTAAATATCGAAATCTAAACGTGATTTATCCAGTCATATATCATGCTATTAGAAAATTAAACCAGTAGAATTACCAGTTGAGTAGACATTCTCATCAGATGTTCTCAGGTAGCTAAGTGTCAAGGAATGTTTCTTTCTCGCTCTGACTCTGCTTTTCTTTCTTAGCCTGCTTCTGACTCTTTGACTTTTTCCCCCGACTATTCACTCCTTTGCTTCCTTCGCTTCTCTCTTCCCTTTGTCTTAACTTTTTTTTAAAGGGAAAAATTATCTGTCCGTCACTAGGTGATAGACCAATAGAAACTGTAGGTGTGGTTACCTTCCAGATAGCAATTTATTTTATTTGGTCTATAGAGGGCAGTCTCGTCCCACTGAACATTCCTATCCAGGAAAGAGTTAACTTTTCCTGGTGGCTATTCTGACGTTATTTAGCTTATCTTTATGGTTATCTATAACTTAAGTTTTCTGTCAGTTCAAAGTGTTTCTTTGCGTTTTGTCCAGACTATGTGTCTGGCAAATTCTGCTATAATTTCTAATATGACAGTTATAAACTAAATATGACCTCTAAATTACAATGGGATCTTATACAATATCGAAAGTAAAATGTAATTATTTAATCTTCTCTGTCACAAATGTCTGGGGTTAGAATTTATTCTATTCCATTAGCATTTAGACAGTCTGTCCATCCCCCGTTCTCATTTCTTATCACTTGATTTGTATATACCATGCATTCCTTAGCTCTGGCAAAGTGGTTAGTTTTACAGAAGGGATAGAAATCTTGTGTCTTTTGTTAGCTTGAAAATAACAAAATGTAGTCTGCTCTGTTCAGAGTGACTCTGACAATATACATTTTAATTTTTATCATAGCACAAAATGTCTGCCGATATAAATACCCTGACAGCTTCCAATTTTGCCACAAACTAGGAAAAAATTCCTTCTTGTCCCCAAAATAGCAGTCAGATGTCTCCTTGGATCAAGCAGCTATTACCCCACTAATTATAAATTATATCCCTGTATGTTATGTTTTTGTAAGTATTTATCCAATTGCAGTTTAAACATCGGTATGGACTCTGACAAAACCACCTCTTCAGGCAGAGAATTCCATTTCCTTATTGCTCTTACTGTATAAAAACCTTTTCTTGCCTTAGATGAAATCTCCTTTCTTCCAGCCTAGTATTTGAGTTCTCCATGTATTCTTACTGGTAAAATACTTTACAAATAAATAATTAAATAAATAAATAAATAAATAAATAAATATACATGCTTGAATTCAAAGGGAGTAATTTGGGATTTTATTGATCCTGATCTATGTTGATGAGCTAATAGGAATACACTTTGACTTCCCCGTCAAATACCACCAGTACTTATGACTGCAGCGATTAAGGACTGCAGCAATTAAGGTCTAAAATAAGTAGTATAGAAATTTGATCACAACCACAAGAAACATGTACCATTTCAAGACTGGCATGAAAAGACTGGGGAAAAAAAGTTAAATTGTATTGAAACTAGTGAAGAATAATATCTGGTCTTATAAAAAAGCATGCTTCTAAAAGGTAATCCAAATTAATAGTCAGGAAATTGTATATACACTTCCTAGCATGTGTTGTACTGTGCTAAGTAATAAAGGACTTCAAGAGATAAATAACATCTTACAAAATTGTTAAAAACAATTAAAAAAAATGGATTGTGTTTTTTTAAGTCTTTTAGCAACAAATAACAAAGAATGTACATATAAACTCAAGTCTGCCTTCCCCCAAGAAGCATAAGTTTTGCAATTATGCTACAAAGTACACTTTTAAATGTATTATTATTATTATTTGTAAAACTTTAGAAAATTATTCCATTTGTCTAATGCAAAATTACAGGAAGAATGATTGCATCAAAACATGCAATATAGAATAAAAATAACTAATGCAGCTTTAAGTTTGCTATAACTTTTTTCTATATATTTTCCCTTGGTTATAAAAATGACTTTCATTTCTCATTGTACAATATAGCTGCAGTCACAAGATATAAATTGGAATTTTATAAGCAATAATCACAGCAAAGAATACAACTAATGGTGAAAGTTCAATTTTTTTTCATAGCTAATGGGATTTGGAATAATATGCTGAATCTCATATTATATTACTAGCAATTATTTTTTGAGTTGAGATTTTTAATGAAATTGTCCCTAAAATGTCTCCCCTAGATGATTGCCATTGGTAAAACATTAATTACTTTGGTTTTCTCTACTGTGATGCCACACTTTAACTATTAAAAAAAAAAGAAAGCTCTTAGTTCATAGTTAAATACATTCTTAATTAAATTCAGTCTATGCCCGCTAGTATAATTTTCTGAATTCCATAAATGAAACTGAAATAAACTGATAGGATTTGGTAGATTTAGAACACACACAGTATTAATAATATACATTTTATATAAAAAGTATACATAATATTTTTCCCATTGCTCAACCCATGTACATTTCAGTCGTATTTTCTAATGCAACTATCCAACGTTTGTAATCATTGGTGAGTTTATACCTAAATTTTATAGTTCTTAAATTTGCTTATTAGAATTCTATTTTATGGTGAATTGCTTGCCCCATGCTAGAACTATTATTGGCAAGACATTTTGATCTAATGTTTTATACAATATGTAATATACACACAGGTGTAATCAAAATTATTCAATCAGGTTAGATTGTTAAAATTTACTTTCACCTGTTTGCAATGAACAAATCAAACACAAGCAATGGAAATAGCTCAACGCAATGAATGTACCAAGTGGTTTTCCCAAATTAAACTGAAAATACAACTAAATGATTTAACTCAGCTGTTTGAGATTCTCACTCAATTACCTCTTCATTACAGCTGTTTGAGATTCTCACTCAATTACCTCTTCATTCCCTTTACATTTTACCAATAGCTGCTTCTCTCTGTTATCTCTTTTAGCCATCACCTCCAAATTTCCCCTGCTACCTTTTGTTTCGAATCCCCATGGTATCCTTTAGATTGTAAGCTCACAGGCTATCTAGATAAGCACTTTGTATTAAAGAGCTTCAATGGCTCTCTCTACCTCTTGTATTTGTCTGTGTATATTGTACGGCCTCAACTAATTGTACAGTGCTGCAGAATCTGTTGGTGCTTTATAAATACCAGTAATAAATAAATTTAAAAAAAACCTTCATGACGAACATCTTTAGTAGAGCATCTTTTTGCTATTATGACCTGCTGCAAACAAGATGCATAGCTCAGCGTTCCTCAGGAATCTTAGCCCGTTGCTTGTGGGTTTGTGTGCTGTAACAAACATCTTCAAATGCCACTAGAGATTTTCTATGGGGATCAAGTCAGGTGATTGTGATTGCTGCTCTTGAATTTTCCAGGACAACTTCTGCAAGCAAACCTTGGTGGAATTTGAGGTATGTTTGGGATCTTTGTCTTGTTAGAAGGTCCAATGACACCTAAGCTTCAACTTCCTCAAAGATGGCATGCCATTTTCTCCCAAGATTTCATGATACTTTAAAGAATCCATCTTGCCTTCCACACACTGCAGGTTTCCATTGCCAGAGGATGTAAAGCAGCCCCAGAGCACCGAGCCACCCCCATGCATAACTGTAAAAAGAGTGTTCATTTCAGCATATGCTTCATTCTTCTTCCTCCAGACATACCGCTGATCCATTGGGCCATAAAGTTCCAGTTTTGTTTCATTGCTCCACAGAACAGAATCCCAAAACTTCTGTGGCTTACTTATTTGATTTGGAGCATATTGGAGCTGACTTTGCTTGCGCTTTTGGGTCAGTGGTGGTGTACGTCTTGGAGTTCTGGCATGGAAAACTTCTGCATTTAGTACACACCTTACTGTGCTCACTGAAACCTCAGCTCCTGTTGCTACCAAATTTTGCTGCAGATCTTTTGCAGTTACTCAAATGTTTTTCACAACCTTCTCAGAAATCTGTTTGCCGCTACTAATAGCTTCCTTTTCCTGCCCCATTTAGGTATTGTAACCACTGTTCCTTCGACTTTGAACTTGCAAACTATGCTTCCAACGGTGTCTCTAGGAACATTCAGTGCTTTCCCTTTTTTGTAGCCTGTGACTTGTTTGTAAGGGGAATGATCTATTTTCTTAATTTTGTGGAACATGGTGAATGCAATTCTTTAAGTGATGTAGGCGCTAAACAGTGATCTTATCTAAAACAATTTATACAATTGTGCAAATATAGCAGATTACAGTTAGAGCAGGCTTCATCTGCTCTCTAGACAGATACAAAATAATGGTGAACAGCACAGTAAAGTAAAATAACAGTGTACCACCAGTGATGTAAATACAATAAAAGAAGTATATACCCTTAAAGGTTTCTTGGGTATTTCATTTTCCAGAGCCTGTATATGATACTGGTTCAGGTAAGTATATTTTGAGTGTGATGTATAGGAAAAAACTTCCCACGATCTTGTAGGATCTTTATTGATTGCAGCTTCCACCCTCAAGATAAAATATCAGAGAGAGGCACCAATGGTAAGATAAAAATGTACAGTTTATTACATAATCAATATAAACATCTTACATTCCATTTACTATGGCACCGTGTTTTAATTGTGGAACTGGAGTGATTGGTTTCACGATGATAACAAGCTGCATAACACCACATTGTATGGTATTTGTCTGCACTTTATGTTTAGCGCCAGTTTTTATTACACTACTTCTTTTGCTAGTATATTCATCTGCTCTCTGTTTGTGAGTGGTTTCATTCATATAGTTGTACTCTCTCTTTTAACTACATTACACTATAAACACAGCTCAAAAAAATAAAGGGAACACAAAGATAACACATCCTAGATCTGAATGAATTAAATATTCTTCTGAAATACTTTGTTCTTTACATAGTTGAATGTGCTGACAACAAAATCACACAAAAATTAAAAAATGGAAATCAAATTTTTCAACCCATGGAGGTCTGGATTTGGAGTCACACTCAAAATTAAAGAAGAAAACCACACTACAGGCTGATCCAACTTTGATGTAATGTCCTTAAAACAAGTCAAAATGGGGCTCAGTAGTGTGTGTGGCCTTCACGTGCCTGTATGACCTCCCTACAATACCTGTGCATGCTCCTGATGAGGTGGCAGATGGTCTCCTGAGGGATCTCCTCCCAGACCTGGACTAAAGCATCTGCCAACTCATGGACAGTCTGTGGTGCAACGTGACGTTGGTGGATGGAGCGAGACATGATGTCCCAGATGTGCTCAATTGGATTCAGGCCTGGGGAATGGGCGGGCCAGTCCATTGCATCAATGCCTTCATCTTGCAGGAACTGCTGACTCACTCCAGCCACATGAGGTTGCCAACTGCAGTATGCTGGAGTTGCTGGAGTATGTTGCAGGCAGCAGAACGTTCTCCATGGTGTCTCCAGACTCTGTCACGTCTGTCACATGTGCTCAGTGTGAACCTGCTTTCATCTGTGAAGAGCACAGGGTGCCAGTGGCGCCAGTGGTGTTCTCTGGCAAATGCAAAACGTCCTGCATGGTGTTGGGCTGTAAGCACAACCCCCACCTTTGGATGTTGGACCCTCATACCACCCTCATGGAGTCTGTTTCTGACCGTTTGAGCAGACACATGCACATTTGTGGCCTGCTGGAGATCATTTTGCAGGGCTCTGGTAGTGCTCCTCATGTTCCTCCTTGCTGGGTTGTTGCCCTCCTACGGCCTCCTCCACATCTCCTGGTGTACTGGCCTGTCTCCTGGTAGCACCTCCATGCTCTGGACACTACGCTGACAGACACAGTAAACCTTCTTGCCACAGCTCGCATTGATGTGCCATCCTGGATGAGCTGCACTACCTGAGCCACTTGTGTGGGTTGTAGACTCCGTCTCATGCTACCACTAGAGTGAAAGCACCGCCAGCATTCAAAAGTGACCAAAACATCAGGAGCATAGGAACTGAGAAGTGGTCTGTGGTCACCACCTGCAGAACCACTCCTTTATTGGGGGTGTCTTGCTAATTGCCTATAATTTCCACCTGTTGTCTATCCCATTTGCACAACAGCATGTGAAATTGATTGTCACTCAGGGTTGCTTCCTAAGTGGACAGTTTGATTTCACAGAAGTGTGATTGACTTGGAGTTACATTGTGTTGTTTAAGTTTTCCCTTTATTTTTTTGAGCAGTGTATTTTTATTTCCTTTTTATGTACATTAACCATCGCATACCATTAAGGTATGTTTTAAGTAAGTGTTTTACTCTATGCATGACATAGTGGTTCTTGCACAAAAAATTGCACTTTATACAAATTGCACTTTGTTAAAAGCTTTTAGCACAGAGTGAAGTAAACTTTCAGTATAAATTAAGCACATAGATGTTTGCACTTTAAATATTACACTCACCTAATTACGTGGGTTTTGTTTATAAACTATTTTTTTGTCTTAGAGGCTCAGCGCACTTTAAAATATTTTTATTCTTTGGACTTAAATATGTTTCTAACATGCAGACAAATGTGACACTCAACAAACCCCTAGCCTGTTCAGGTATTTCAAATATTCCAGATCAAGCATGCCTGGCTGTGGCGTAGCTAGAGCTTTTGCTGCCCAGGGCTTTCCCTAAATTTTCCGCCCCAATCTCGACCCACGTCATCTCTGGTGCAGTCGCAGACATCCGTGGCTGCATAGGACATACCTCTCTTAAGTAGTCGGCACCTCTACTCGGCCTATATAAGTGTGTATTTACTTTAGGTTACAATACTTTTGAGACCAGCATGTGGTATAAGAGTTGTAGTTGGCACAGGGGGCCTAGGGTCTGTAGTGGGTATAGCGAGTGATGGAGACTGTACTAGATGAGGTGGGTACAGAGAAGGATGCAGGTGTAGGTGGGTGCAGGAAGGATAAGTGCTGTGGTAGGTGCAGGGGAGCATAGGGACTGAGGGATTGGGGCTGTGATGGGTGAAGGGGAGCTGAGGTGGGTACTGGGATGGATAGAGAATGAGGTTAGTCAGGGTACAGGGTAGGGAAGGAATCTGAGCATGGAGGGAGGGGGAGTTTGTTGGGAGGGAGTGGCACTGTCAGGGTGCATGGGGGAGGGGATCTGTGCAGGGTGCAGCATAGAGAGGAAATCTCTGCCGGGAGGGAGGGGGACTGTCAACATGCAGAGGAAGAAGGGGACTGTAAGGGTGCAGATGAGGGAGGGGATCTGTGCAGGGAGAAGGGGGACTGTCAGGGTGCAGGAGAGAGAGGAGAACTGTGCAGGGAGGGAGGGGGGATTTCTGGGTGCAGGGGAGGGAGGAGGACTGTCAGGGTGAAGGGGAAGGAGTGGGACTGTCAGGATGCAAGGGAGAGAGGGATCTGTGCAGGGAGGAAGGGTTGCTGTCAGAGTGCAGGGGAGGGAGGAGGACTGCCAGGGTGCAGGTGAGAGAGGGGGCCTGTGCAGGGAGGGGGGGTCTGTAAGGTGTTTTACTCTATGCCGGGAAGAGCCTACCTCATGTCTCTGCCAAACTGAACTTTAACTTCACTCCACATAACAAAGAAAGCTCAGGAAGTGACTTCACTACCCATCGTCCGGCCTGCCTCTTCCCCCTCACACAGAGCACCGCATGGAGGAAACCTGGCAAGCAAAGCAAGATTGTTGCCAGGTCTCACTCAGAATGTGGGAGGAGGGTCACTGGCAATATGAGAGGGATCAAGTAGAAATGCAGCTTTCATGTCGCCCCCACAACACTGCCATCCCGGGCGGACCTGGTAAAACTAATGAAGTCCTTGATTAGTTGCATCAGGTGAGCTTGAGACAACATTTGTTTTGCATATTTGTGCTGTTGTGCATATTTGTGCTGTTTGAATAGCTTTCAGGCACATCTTCTGCTATTTATGATGCCCCACTCACCCCCCCTCCCTCCTCTTCACTAACATTGGTTGTTTTAAGTGTTAAACTCAGATGTATCAGTGTTGCTTCAGACCTGAAGAAGAGAGGAAAACTCTTGTAAGCTGGACTTTGAAATATTATGTTAGTCCAATAAAAAAGGTAGCATTGCCCTCTACGCTCTGCCGAAGACCTATGTCTATGATCTCTTCGCACTCCCACCTCTGATGCTCACCTTCAAAAATTCTCTAGGGCTGAACCATTTCTGTGGAACGCCCTTCCCCTCTCCATTAGACATTCACGCAATCTCTCCAAAGAAATAATTGAAAACTTACTTCTTCAGGAAATTAAACTGTTAATAGCTCCCCCACCCCGCACCTAGATTCCCTTCCTGCCCCTGGCATCAAAACACTAAGTCTTCAGTGAATAGTATTTTACCAATCTACTTTTCTACTCCTACCCTTACCTTGTGTCACTCTACCCCATTCCTTCTGGCATATCAGCTCATTGAGCAAGGCCCTCAACCCCTCTCTTCCTGTGCATCCAACCCGTCTGGTTACATTTACGTGTTTGTTAGTCCACCCATTGTACAGCGCTGCTAAATTTGTTGGCACTTTATAAATAATAATACTTGTAATACTATATGCACAGACTATATTAGATGATACAAATAAATATAATATAGGTGGTAAATCACAGTATAAATGGGTATAGAAAACACAAAGATGATATTAAGAACGATTAAGTATAAGGTTATAACTGATGAGATACTATTATTTATTTTTTATTAACATTATTATCTTAATTATACAATAGAACTTCAGCTATATCTTAAATTACTTCCTTTGTTGGTGCAATAAAAGTTTCAAAATATGTTTGTGCAACAAATCCACAAAATGTTTTAAAGTACTTACAGCGGTATAAATATTTCATAGGGCATTTTGATGTTTAGTTTGTTCACAGCTGCATGAAGTAGAAAAAAATATCACCTGGAACAGTTGCAGACAGCTTTAAAATGCCATCAAAATGAAAACAAATATTTTTAACTGTATGCCAACTATCGGAAGCCTAGTGTATCTGATATATTCCAATTTTGATCAGCTACGAGCAGTTTTGACAGTATGTATGTAATGTGTTTCAGAGCAATTTGTGCTAAAAAAGAAAATCAATTTGGGTATAGAAATAAAACAGAGAAAAATACTTCTAAATGTACCTGTTGCAAAGACTCAGTGAAACCCAGTTTATTTTATTTGATTCCCTCACTTTGGAAAAATACTGAAAATAGCAAGAGCAATTCAGAACAAGACATTTATATTCATGTTGTGCTTAGTTTTATTTGTTATGTGTTTCTCCTTCAAAGTGGCTTAGCATTATCAAGATGTTAATCAAAGAATGACAGTTACATCAATGCTACCGGAATCCATGATATGTGAATTGTTGCTGATTATTTTAATTTTTTTAATTCTTTATTTGTATAGTTTTTTTTCTCTTCTTTGTTTGGAACATAAATACAGCAAAAGGTTCTGCCACAGCAAAAACATGTGTTGTGTGTGTGTGTGTGTGCGGTGAATTACAGCGTATTGACATAATTTTGTATTCAACATAAATTTCAACAATAAGAAATACGAAAGGGTAATAAAGTAGCAATGAAACAATAAGGATGAAAATAAAGTTAGTGATGGTATAACAGTAAAACTGTGATGCTCATGTATTGGTATATAGCGCTGGAGTTCTATAGGCAGCCTGGGGCCTTATGTTCCCCACCCTACCCAGAAGGCAGTCCCAGGGGCCAAACGGCCGCAGTGCATTCCAGCTCAACATGAAGTTGCATACTTGGATTTTATATATCTGTCAATTTGTCTGGTCGTGTGAGCAGTTTGCAACAGAGACATCTGGAGATTGGTGGGGTTCATGTATGAGTGTAGTGTATGTCCCAACTAATGGGAGTTTTCCAAGGGAGCAATAGTATGTTATTAGGCAGTTGTGTAAATGAGGTGAAAGGTGCTAAGCCTGCTAAGAGTTTGGGATGTGTTGTGTGAAGGGTTGTTGCCTATTATTAATAGTACAGTATTTAATTTGCTATTTATGCATATTAAATAAATGACATGCATTAAAACATGTTTTGGTGTGGATCAATAACTATATATGTACTCCCACATTGTATCACTGAACATGTATCAAGTCTGTGTAGTTAATGCCACATGTAATACTATGTAATCATTTTGATGTCTGTTATCAGTGTATGGGTCATTATTTCACATTGCAAAAATTGTTCATGAATGGTTTGAGGAACATGACAAAAAAGTTCAACGTGTTGCTTTTGCCTCCAAATTACCCAGAAAGCCATCCGATCCATTGAGGCCCCACCTCTCAACTTGCAGGACTTAAAGAATCTGCTACTAATGTCAGAGACCACAAGACCTGTTCAGAGGTCTTGTAAAGTCATGCCACAGAGCTGTTTTGGCAACAGCAGGGGATTTATACAATATTAGGCAGGTGATTTTAATGTTGTGGATGAACAGTGTATTAAACTGGTTGGGCCATTTTGGCTAATTTTCATCCCTTGTGGTTCATCTGATTTCATTTCTTGAATTATGTCTTCCCGGATTTAGTTTTTTGTACCAAATGGCCTTTTTTGCTGCAGATCACACAATTTATAGATTGTTTCAAATTTAGAGTTCATTCTTGTTAATTGCAGTATTGGTAAATGGAGGAAATGTCAAAGCTGGTTAAGAAGCAGAATATAGCTTGATTCTCTATATAGCTTGATAATAGATATCATTGCATCTTCCTGCAGTATCTTATTATAGTCTGAATACACACCTGTACATTTTTACAGCTTTGTTAGATTCAACATCCTGTATGCAGTAAGCAGCTATTATTAAATAAAAGGTAAGGGGTAGACCTGCGCATGTCAACTACTCAAGGTTAGAAGGAAATTTCTCATTCAGTACATTATACAAGAGATAGCAGGCATCATGCTTTAACCAGAATAAACTGGAATATTTTAACCATTCTAATACAAATATATATTAACCGTTCTATACAAATATCATACTACATTACCTTGTACCTTAATGATTATTCCACTCCTTGCCATTTATGTGTATGTATGTATGTGTATATATACACATACACAGAGAGAAAGAGAGAAATAATTTGTTGCTCACTTTATTTTTAGTGGAACTCTTTGAAACAAAATTAAATGAAAACGTATTGTGGAAAGACAGTTCTTTGTGACATTTGAAAGTATATGATTCAACAAATAACTTTTTTACCCACTTATAAATCTATGTAATTTAGAGGACTTACTAGAGCACCAATTTTCTCTGAAAGGTTTGCTTGAAAGTACATCATCCTCCTCTGTTTCTATTCTTCTTCCTCCTCCTGTGCCTTTTGATTGAGAGAGACAAATTAGGACCATGCCCGCTGGGTTTTTCTTTTAATTTTGTCAACATTTTAAATTCCGTTTGCCATGTCAGCTAATTAGCTCATCCCAGCCCAACACTTTGGCAGAACTGCGTGTCATCAGAAGATTTAACAAGCTCTTATAGATTATTATTTTAATGCCTGCCTGGGGCATTTGGAACAAGTTCAAAGAGATAATAGGGTGCCAAACTAAACATTGTGTACATGTTCTACCTACTTTTCTGTGTATAATTCTGCTTTGTAGTGCTGATCAAAAAGCAGATTACGATAGATTGAATGTAAATACATAGAACAATCTGTGTTTTCATTTTGCTTAGAACACATTTTAAAAATAGTGATGTCGCGAACATAAAATTTTAGGTTCGCAAACGGCGAACGCGAACTTCCACAAATGTTCGCGAACGGGCGAACCGGGCGAACCGCCATAGACTTCAATAGGCAGGCGAATTTTAAAACCCGCAGGGACTCTTTCTGGCCACAATAGTGATGGAAAAGTTGTTTCAAGGGGACTAACACCTGGACTGTGGCATGCCGGAGGGGATCCATCGCAAAACTCCCATGGAGTCTGGTTTTAATCCATAAAGGGCATAAATCACCTAACATTCCTAAATTGTTTGGAATAACGTGCTTTAAAACATCAGGTATGATGTTGTATCGATCAGGTAGTGTAAGGGTTACGCCCGCTTCACAGTGACCAAACTCCCCGTTTAACGCACCACAAACAACCGCAAACAGTCCATTTGCAAAACCGCAAACTCCCCATTTGCACAAGGTTGGATGTCCCGTTCCTTGTCCTCACTGATGTCATTGAAGGTCTCTTCCTCCACCCAGCCACGTACAACACCAAGGGTCCCCGAAAGGTGACAACAAGCCCCCTGGGACGCCTGCTGTGTTTGGTCTTCCACCTCTTCAAAGCCACCCTCCTCCTCTGACTCCTCTTCTTCAGACTCTTCTCTCTTTGCATTGCCTCTCTCTGCGTTATTATAAGGTGTGTTAAGTAGTACTATTCCTATCAGTTAAATTCCTGTTATGTCCCCTATCAGAAGACAACCCTGGAGAAGGTCCCAGCGGGACTTCACCAACTAATGATAAAGAAGAAGCTACAGGTTCCAGCCCTGACAGAGACTGGCGGACAGCGCCAGAAACACAGATGGTCCCTTCTAGCTCTGCTCCTTCTCCTTCTTCCCCCTCATCTGGATTAAATCCTGAAAGTCCCAGCTTTGTCCCTCATTCACCAGTTAGGGACTCTAACTCTATACGAGGATCTGGACCTCTGTCTACCAGATCCCTTCCCAATGGTGTGGGCAAAAGACCCTGTAATGAAGAAATTAGTGGACAACCACCGAGCAACCTAGGTAGAGGCAGAAGAAATCGGAGGGCCCTGAGATTCTTGACCTATGACAACATTGGGGAACCCACATATTCTCAGAACCCCCACACGTGCACTAATTTAATCAATGTATTGCATACTTTGACTGAAATATTGAGTGATAGAATTTCCCTGTATTAGATTGTATTGTACCATCTTGTTAAACGGTTATAAACCAGATGGACTGCTCTTGCAAGTGGAAGGCAAGGATTCTACAGAGGGGAGGATGTAACAGACTGCTATATTTTACTGTTTTTACTTTAAGTTTTGAGATATTGAACTTTGCCCTTTGCCCTGTCTTGTGAGGAGGAGGGGCTACGATGGCAGGAAGAAGAGGACAGGGGAGAAGCCATGTTCTCTGAGTCTGCTATAAAGTATGTGTGTTCCTACCTGTTTATATGGTCTATTACTGCTGGGACAGTGAGATAATAACAGGGGAAGGCTAATGCACTGCAACTACAAGAAGTAGGAGACGGTCTACTGCTCTGCTAGGAGAATTAGAAGACTCATTTTATGTTCAACTCCCTGCAGATTCTGGAACTTTCTGCAGGAGTGTGAATGAGCTCTTGCATCCTGCCAGCAGAAGGAAGAGAAAGGATTGCCATTGCTGTTCTGCTGCTGTCCTACATTCTGCTGGATCTCTCTGTAAATATCTGCAGTTACAGAAGTCACTCAAAGGTACTGTCTCCAGACATTGCTTCAGGATTCTCCCTTATAACTGTACCTGGGTAGCGCAACCTACACCTAAGGGCCCCAACGTTGTGCACATAATTTACCTGCAGGTACCTAGACATTTAACTGTTCAGATGTAGTTATTAATGTTAATAAGAGAAATTTGTTGTCTGCATTCCTGCTGCTAAAGACTCTTGTGACTGTGTTTAACATTAGCCAGGAACTGCGTTGTTATATGTGGCTATTATATGTGTATCCCTTTGACCACAATACAGTATTTATTCCCATGTCTGTATTTATTTCATGTCTCTGAGGTATTAAGTGGATGGTACTCATCTACTCAGTGGGGTGGGTTCCCCATAAATAGAGAAAGAAATAAGGTCCAAATGAATGGACCTAAGAGTTAGAGTAAAAAATCTGGCTAAAGGAAAAAACCTCTCAACTGAATAAAGGACTCCACTAAAGTGTCCCTATAGATGCAGTAGGATTAAAGGAAATATCAGATGAAATCTAATATATATTCAGGAGTGGTATGCCTTTAAATAGAAACAAATGCTGGGCAAGATTAATTAGACGAAATATGACTTAAAAAATCTAATACATATTCTGAAGTGATATACCTTTAAATATGAACAAATGCTGAACAAGATACAATAAACAATAAATGTCTTTAAAATACTAAACTATTATATAGTGATATACACAGAAAAATAAAAGAAAAAAATAGATAAATTGATATGATCAAAAAGTGTCTCTATTTGGATACAATTGTATCTGTAAAAGGAAAGTTCACAGTAGTCCAAAATGTAAGCTTGTTACAGCTATTTCCAGTTATCAAAAAACTGGAACTGGTAAGCTGAACAGGCTAGTTTAGTATAATACACAATAAATTTTGAATTTAGTGTATATATAGTTGATAATAATATACCCAGTATGTAATTATGTGACTAACAGATCATAATTGATGATCTGTAGTAAATAAAACGGAATCTCTCCTTTTATAAGAAAGTAGATTGAAATTCAAAGGTGCTTCTTACTGGTTAAAATCCAGATGAATGGACCTGGTTAGTAGCCGCGTGCGTGTCACTGATCTTCCTGCGTTCCACGTGAGGTCTGCTTTACGATGTGACATGCACGCAGCTACTAACCAGGTCCATTCATCTGCCGGCAGACCGAGAGAACATCTAGCTGCTAACACTGCAACTTCCCAGGTTCCAGTCTAACATCAAAGACTCTTTCCATACTGTGAGTGCACTGCTTTCGTTTTTATTCGTTTTGATTCTACTAAATAAATGGATTTTAACCAGTAAGAAGCACCTTTGAATTTCAATCTACTTTCTTATAAAAGGAGAGATTCCGTTGTATTTACTACAGATCATCAATTATGATCTGTTAGTCACATAATTACATACTGGGTATATTATTACCAACTATATATACACTAAATTAAAAATGTATTGTGTATTATACTAAACTAGCCTGTTCAGCTTACCAGTTCCAGTTTTTTGATAACTGGAAATAGCTGTAACAAGCTTACATTTTGGACTACTGTGAACTTTCCTTTTACAGATACAATTGTATCCAAATAGAGACACTTTTTGATCATATCAATTTATCTATTTTTTTCTTTTCTTTTTCTGTGTACATCACTATATAATAGTTTAGTATTTTAAAGACATTTATTGTTTATTTTATCTTGTTCAGCATTTGTTCATATTTAAAGGTATATCACTTCAGAATATGTATTAGATTTTTAAAGTCATATTTCGTCTAATTCATCTTGCCCAGCATTTGTTTCTATTTAAAGGCATACCACTCCTGAATATATATTAGATTTCATCTGATATTTCCTTTAATCCCCATAAATAGAAGTTGCACTGAGTGGAGGCACTGCATCACAACAAGATGTCCCGATCTCCCAAATATAGCGGAGGCTCAGGATCCCTGTCAGCCACAGAAGAAGGTGTAACTGCTACTAGCTATGGCTTGTTGCCAGGAGCAGGGCAAAAAAGGGCAAAAAAGGTTACAGGGTTAAAAAGATCCGGGAGATGGAAAAAGATGCTTGGTCTGTCCTCCTACTTCAAATTTGGGGCACTGCGTGTGCAATATAATGTGCCACCAGATAGGAGTGGTGTGTTAAGTAGTACTATTCTTATCAGTTTAATCCCTGTTACGTCCCCTATCAGGGGACGTGTATATAAGGCATCGATTTTAGGAACCGGGAGATGGAAAAAGATGCATGGTCGGTCCTCCTTCTTCAAATTTGGGGCACTGCGCGTGCAATCTAATGTGCCACCAGATAGGAGTGGTGTGTTAAGTAGTACTATTCTTATCAGTTTAATCCCAATGTCACGACTACTAGTGTGGTCCAGCACGCAGCAACTATGTAAACATATACATAGGCAAGAAAAGGAAAATAAAAGGACAGAGCGTAAACTGGACCTTAGAATGGCCGGACTAATACGCTAGAGACAGAGAATGGTCAAAGGGAAAGCCGAGGTCAAGGAAGCCAGAAAATACACAATACCATTTACACAAGCCAAGTCAGGGAAACCAGAATTTAGAATAATCAGGGAAAAGCCAAGATCAGGATACCAGGAAATCAGATTCACAATGATAAAGCACTCTCAGGAAACTAGGAACAGGAAACCACGACAGGGCAAGGTACCGGGGTGAGCTAGGGATTTAAATATCACGCGGAGGGCCGGCAGCCTCGACACCCTGTTACGTCCCCCTCATCAGGCCTTTTTTAGTTGAATGTATCACCCACTGTCAGTCCCTTCGGGATCCATCCCTCATTCATCTTAATAAAGGTGCGGTAATCTAGACTTTTTTGACCTAGGCGACTTCTCTTCTCAGTGACAATACCTCCTGCTGCACTGAAGGTCCTTTCTGACAGGGCACTTGAAGCGGGGCAGGCCAGAAGTTCTATCACAAATTGGGATAGCTCAGGCCACAGGTCAAGCCTGCACACCCAGTAGTCAAGTGGTTCATCGCTCCTCAGAGTGTCGATATCTGCTACCTGTCGGTCGAGTCGTTCTCTGAGGGTGGACCCCGAAGGGCTGTGGCGATGCGTAGGACTTAAAAAGCTCCGCATGTCCTCCATCAAAACGTCTTTAAAGCGTCCTGTCCTTGCCGGTGTGGTCGTGGGAGGAGGAGGATTACTTTCACCTCTTCCTCTGTTAGATTCCCGTTGTGCTGTGACATCACCCTTATACACTGTGTAAAGCATACGTTTTAATTGATTTTGGAACAGCTGCATCCTTTCCGACTTGCCGTAATTCGGTAACATTTCAGGCACTTTATGCTTATACCGTGGGTCTAGTAGCGTGGACACCCAGTACAGGTCGTTCTCCTTCAGCCTTTTTATACGAGGGTCCCTCAACAGGCACGACAGCATGAAAGACCCCATTTGCACAAGGTTGGATGCCAAGCTACTCATGTCCTGTTCCTCGTCCTCAGTGATCTCACTGAAGGTATGTTCTTCCCCCCAGCCACGTACAACACCACGGGCACCAGATAGGTGACAACGAGCACCCTGGGATGCCTGTTGTGGTTGGTCTTCCTCCTCCTCCTCAAAGCCACATTCCTCCTCTGACTCATCTTCCTCACAATCCTCTTCCAGCGTTGCCGCAGGTCAAGCAAGAGATGCTGATAAGGCTGTTTCTGGTGGTGATGGTGACCACAACTCTTCCTCTTCACGCTCATCTACGGCCTGATCCAGCACTCTTCGCAGGGCACGCTCCAGGAAGAAAACAAATGGTATGATGTTGCTGATGGTGTCTTCGGTGTGACTGACTAGGTTTGTCACCTCCTCAAAAGGACGCATGAGCCTACAGGCATTGCACATGAGCGTCCAGTAATGTGGCAAAAAAATTCCCAGCTCCGCGGAGGCTGTGCTAGCACCCCGGTCATACAAATAGTCATTAATGGCTTTTTCTTGTTGGAGCAGGCGGTCGAACATTAGGAGTGTTGAATTCCAACGTGTCGGGATGTCGCAAATCAAGCGCCTCACTGGCATGTGTTTTCGCCGCTGAATATCGGAAAAGTGCGCCATGGCCGTGTAGGAACGCCTGAAATGGCCACACACCTTCCTGGCCTGCTTAACCCCTTAAGGACCAAACTTCTGGAATAAAAGGGAATCATGACATGTCACACATGTCATGTGTCCTTAAGGGGTTAAGGACATCCTGTAAGCCTGGGTTCTAATTCACAAAGCGTTGTACGATCAGATTACACACATGTGCCATGCACGGCACATGTGTCAACTTGCCCAAATGCAATGCCGCCAACAAATTTCTTCCGTTGTCACAAACCACGTTGCCGATCTCCAGTTAGTGTGGAATCAGCCACTGATCGACCTGTGCGTTCAGGGCGGACAGGAGTGCTGGTCCGGTGTGACTCTCTGCTTTCAGGCAAGTCAACCCCAAGACGGCGTGACACTGCCGTATCTGGGATGTGGAACAGTACCTGGGGAGCTGGGGGGGTGCCGTTGATGTGGAGCAAGACGCAGCAGCAGAAGAGGACTATGGAAGCCGAGGAGGTTATGGAAGAGGATGGAGTAGGAGGAGTAGAGGAGGTGGCAGCAGGCCTGCCTGCAAGTCGTGGCGGTGTCACCAACTCCTCTGCAGAGCCACGCATTCCATGCTTGGCAGCCATCAGCAGGTTTACCCAATGTGCAGTGTAGGTGATATACCTGCCCTGACCATGCTTTGCAGACTAGGTATCAGTGGTCAGATGGACCCTTGCCCCAACACTGTGTGCCAGACATGCCATTACTTCCTTTTGCACAATCGAGTACAGGTTGGGGATTGCCTTTTGTGCAAAGAAATTTCGGCCGGGTACCTTCCACTGCGGTGTCCCAATAGCTACAAATTTTTTGAATGCCTCAGACACCACCAGCTTGTATGGTAAAAGCTGGCGGCCCAAGAGTTCAGTCAAGCCAGCTGTCAGATGCCGGGCAAGGGGGTGACTTTGTGACATTGGCTTCTTACGCTCTTACATGTCCTTGACAGACACCTGACTGTGGGCAGATGAGTAGGAACTGCTCAAGGCGAGAGACGGAGGGGTGGATGGTTGAGAGGGGGCAAGGAGGACAGCAGTGGTTAATGTGGCTGAAGATGCTGGACCAGGAGGAGGATGGCGGATTTGAGTTTGTGTGCTGCTTGTACTCATGTGTTGATCCCATAGGCATTTGTGATGTGCGATCATGTGCCTTCGCAAAGCAGTTGTACCTAGGTGGGTGTTGGACTTCCCACGACTCAGTTTCTTTTGGCACAGGTTGCAAATGGCATCGCTGTTGTCAGAGGCAGACACACAAAAAAATGCCACACTGCTGAGGTCTGCAATGACGGCATTCTGGTGGTGGCAACAGCATGCATTGATTGGCATGCTGTCTGGCTGACCCAGGGTGCTGTCTGACTGTGCCACTAGCTCTTTGCGACGACCTCCCCCTGCTTCCAACTCGTCTCCTCCTCCTCCTCTCTGTCTCCCCATCTGAACTTTCCCCCTGTTCTTCTTCTCTTCTAGCGGGCACCCACGTGCCATCCACGGACGCATCGTCATCATCAACCGCTTCACTTGTATCTGACAACTCAGCAAAGGAAGCAGCAGCAGGTACAACATCATCATCATCACACCGTACGTGTGTAATGCTACCTGACTGAGACATATCCCTGTTATCTACATCCTCTGGCAGTAATTGTTGCGCATCACTTATTTCTTCCAACTGATGTGTAAATAACTCCTCTGACATACCAAGTGAAGCGGCTGTGGTGCTAGTGTTGGTGGTGGCGGCAGGCGGGCGAGTGGTAACTTGAGAGGTGCCCGAAGCTGAGCTGGAGGAGGATGGTGCGTCAAGGTTCCGAGTGGAAGCTGTAGAAGATTGTGTGTCCTGTGTTAGCCAGTCAACTATGTCCTCAGAACTTTTCAAGTTCAGGGTACGTGGCCTCTGAACACTGGGCATTATTCTAGGGACAAAGGGAATCACAGCACCATGACCACAACGGCCCCTGCGGGGTGGCCTGCCACTGCCTGTCATTTTTTTTTCAATTAGTGGTACTATGCGTGCAAGCTACTGTGACAACAGATATGAGTGGCACTGTGCAGTGGCAGAAGTTGGCAGAGTAGACGCTGTAGGCCTGTAGGCCTGACATACACGCTTGCAGACAACTAACTGTGTTATTAGCAATAATCAGCATGGTTTTATGAAACATAGGTCATGTCAAACTAACCTAATTGCATTCTACAAAGAAGTAAGTAGAAATATAGATCAGGGTGTTGCAGTGGATGTGATCTACTTGGATTTTGCCAAGGCATTTGTCACAGTTCCTCACAATAGGTTAGTCTTCAAACTAAAAGAAATTGGTCTAGATGAATATTCTTGTTCTTGGGTAGAACATTGGCTTAAGGATTACAGCGAGTTGTCATAAATGGTAAATTTTCACGCTGGACAAAAGTGGTAAGTGGTGTCCCTCAGGGTTCTGTTTTGGGACCGCTTCTATTTAACATATTTATAAATGATCTTGAAATGGGCATTGAAAGCCATGTATCAATGTTTGCAGATCACACAAAACTTTGTAAAGTAATAAAATGTGAGCAGGATATTGCCTTGCTGCAGAGGGATTTGGATAGATTGGAGGACTGGGCACTAAAATGGCAGATTAAATTTAACGTAGAAAAATGCAAAATTATGCACTTCGTGGTTAAGAATGCACAAGCAATTTACACCCTAAATGGTAGTGAACTAGGGATAAATACACACGAGAAGGATTTGGGAATTGTTATAGACAACAAATTAGGTAGCAATATGCAATGTCAATCTGCCGTTGCTAAGGCCAGTAAGGTTTTGTCATGTATAAATAGGGGCATAAATTCTCGAGATGAAAATATAATTTTGCCTCTTTATAAATCGCTGGTAAGACCACACCTTGAATATGCTGAGCAATTTTGGGCACCTGTTCTAAAGAAGGATATCATGGCACTAGAAAAAGTGCAGAGACGAGCTACAAAATTGATAAAAGGAAAGGAGCATTTTAGTTATGAAGAAAGTTTAAAAAATTTAAATCTCTTCAGTTTGGAAAAACGGCGCCCTAGAGGGGATATGATAACATTATACAAATATATTCAGGGCCAGTACAAACCATTATCTGGAAGTCTATTCATAAATAGGGCTATACATAGGACATGAGGTCACACATTTAGGCTTGAAGAAAGGAGATTTCATCTAAGGCAAAGAAAAGGTTTTTTTACAGTAAGAGCAATAAGGATATGGAATTCATTGCCTGAAGAGGTGGTTTTGTCAGAGTCTATACAGATGTTTAAATTGCAATTGGATAAATACTTGCAAAAACATAACACACAGGGATACAATTTCTAATTAGTGGGGTAATAGCTGCTTGATCCAAGGAGACATCTGACTGCTATTTTGGGGTCAAGAAGGAATTTTTTCCTAGTTTGTTGCAAAATTGGAAGCGCTTCAGACTGGGTTTTTTGCCTTCTTTTGGATCAACAGCAAAAGCATATGTGAGGAAGGCTGAACTTGATGGACACAAGTCTCTTTTCAGCAATGTAACTATGTAACTATGTAACTATGTAACTGCTATTCAATCTATTACAGTCAATTTTTTTTTTAAATGTACACTACTGTTACACCAGATACGAGTTGCACTGGTGTGACACTGTGCCCTGGCAGGCCCTGAAACGCACAGGCGTGAAGTAAACTGACTGCTATAATATTACAGTCCAAAAAGTTTTTTGTTTTGTTTTTTAAATGCAAACTATTGTGACAACAGATATGAGTGGTTGCACTGGGAAAGTGGGCACAGTATACGCTGTGAGCCTGACACACTCTGGCAGACAACTAACTGCTATTCAATCTATTTCAGTCAAAACTGTATTTTATTTTTAAATGTACACTACTGTTACACCAGATATGAGTTGCACTGGTGTGACTAAGTGCCATGGCAGGCCCTGAAACGCACACACGTGAAGGAAACTGACTGCTATTATATTACAGTCAAAAAAGTTTTTTTTTTTTTTAATGCAAGCTATTGTGACACCAGTGAGTGAGTGGTGGCACTGGGCAGGCCCTGAAACGCACACTCGTGAAGGAAACTGACTGCTATTATATTACAGTCCAAAAAGTTTGTTTGTTTTTTGAAATGCAAGCTTTTGTGACACCAGTGAGTGAGTGGTGGCACTGGGCAGGCCCTGAAACGCACACTCGTGAAGGAAACTGACTGCAATTATATTACAGTCAAAAAAGTTTGTTTGTTTTTTTAAATGCAAGCTTTTGTGACACCAGTGAGTGAGTGGTGGCACTTGGCAGGCCCTGAAACGCACACTCGTGAAGGAAACTGACTGCTATTATATTACAGTCCAAAAAGTTTAGTTTTTTTAAAATGCAAGCTATTGGGACACCAGTGAGTGAGTGGTGGCACTGGGCAGGCCCTGAAACGCACACTCGTGAAGGAAACTGACTGATATTATATTACAGTCAAAAAAGTTTAGTTTTTTTAAATGCAAGCTATTGTGACACCAGATATGAGTGGTGGCACTGGGCAAGTGGGCACAGTATACGCTGTGAGCCTGACACACACGCTGGCAGACAACTAACTGCTATTCAATCTATTACAGTCAAAACTGTATTTTATTTTTAAATGTACACCACTGTTACACCAGATATGAGTTGCACTGGTGTGACTAAGTGCCATGGCAGGGCCTGAAACGCACACACGTGAAGGAAACTGACTGCTATTATATAACAGTCAAAAAAGTTTGTTTGTTTTTTTAAATGCAAGCTTTTGTGACACCAGTGAGTGAGTGGTGGCACTTGGCAGGCCCTGAAACGCACACTCGTGAAGGAAACTGACTGCTATTATATTACAGTCCAAAAAGTTTAGTTTTTTTTTAAATGCAAGCTATTGGGACACCAGTGAGTGAGTGGTGGCACTGGGCAGGCCCTGAAACGCACACTCGTGAAGGAAACTGACTGATATTATATTACAGTCAAAAAAGTTTAGTTTTTTTAAATGCAAGCTATTGTGACACCAGATATGAGTGGTGGCACTGGGCAGGCCCTGAAATGCACACTCATGAAGGAAACTGACTGCTGTTATATTACAGTCCAAAAAGTTTAGTTTTTTTTGAAATGCAAGCTATTGGGACACCAGTGAGTGAGTGGTGGCACTGGGCAGGCCCTGAAACGCACACTCATGAAGAAAACTGACTGCTATTATATTACAGTCCAAAAAGTTTAGTTTTTTTTAAATGCAAGCTATTGTGACACCAGATATGAGTGGTGGCACTGGGCAAGTGGGCACAGTATACGCTGTGAGCCTGACACACACGCTGGCAGACAACTAACTGCTATTCAATCTATTACAGTCAAAATTGTATTTTGTTTTTTAAATGTACACTACTGTTACACCAGATATGAGTTGCACTGGTGTGACACTGTGCCCTGGCAGGCCCTGAAATGCACACTAGTGAAGGAAACTGACTGCTATTATATTACAGTCAAAAAAGTTTCGCTTTTTTAAAATGCAAGCTATTGTGACACCAGTGAGTGAGTGGTGGCACTGGGCAGGCCCTGAAACGCACACGCATGAAGGAAACTGATTGCTATTATATTACAGTCAAAAAAGGTTTTTTTTGTTAAATGCAAGCTATTGTGACACCAGATATGAGTGGTGGCACTAGGCAAGTGGGCACAGTATACGCTGTGAGCCTGACACACACGCTGGCAGACAACTAACTGCTATTAAATCTATTACAGTCAAAATTGTATTTTATTTTTAAATGTACACTACTGTTACACCAGATATGAGTTGCACTGGTGTGACACTGTGCCCTGGCAGGCCCTGAAATGCACACTAGTGAAGGAAACTGACTGCTATTATATTACAGTCAAAAAGTTTTGTTTTGTTTTTAAATGCAAGCTATTGTGACACCAGTGAGTGAGTGGTGGCACTGGGCAGGCCCTGAAACGCACACTAGTGAAGGAAACTGACTGCTATTATATTACAGTCAAAAAAGTTTAGTTTTTTTTAAATGCAAGCTATTGTGACACCAGTGAGTGAGTGGTGGCACTGGGCAAGTGGGCACAGTATATGCTGTGAGCCTGACACACATGCAACTGCAATTACATTACACAGAAAAAAAAATGTTACAAAGTGAAGGATACTAAACCTACAATTAGATGCATAGGCACTTATGATCAACTATGGAATCCCATTCAAAAAATCTATGCAGACAATTGGCCGATACTCACCCACAACAAAGAGGTGGCCACTAATCTTTCTATATTCCCAAGTATCACAGCAAGACGAGCTAACAATCTGCGTGACCTGCTAGTTCATAGTCATCTTGAACCAAAACCATCACCTAAGACATGGCTACAAGAAACAAAGGGAATATTTAGATGTGGGAAATGTAAGGCATGTAGGTTTATCAAACCATCAAAATCAGTCTTATGCACCAATACGCAGAAAACACATCCGATTAATGATTTTGTTAATTGCAGCACCACAAAAGTAGTTTACATCATTACTTGTAGCTGTAAACTACAATATATAGGAAAAACCTTCCAAGAACTGAGAAGGAGAATCCTACAACATGTGAATTCCGTCTCAAACCTAAAATTTCGACTCCTGTCTCCAATCACATAAGGAACTTCCATAACTCGGATGCATCTCATCTTACGTTTCAGGTTTTAGAACGTATCCACCTGAACACTAGAAAGGGTAATTTTAATCTCACCCTATTAAGGAAAGAATCCAGATGGATACATGAATGTAAGACCTTATCCCCCTTGGGACTAAATGAAGAATTTAATTTTACCCCCTTCATTCACAAATAAATGCATAATTATTCATTATCAATATTAATTTAGGTCTATTACAAACATTCTCTCTCCTAAAATCTTAAAATCCTAAAAACTTTCATTAATGTTACATTTTAGTCAACAAGTTTAGGAATCCACTAATATATCTGCACTAATCAGTAAATAGTTTAGCAGATAAACGTTGCTATGTTCGTTCAACTAACTATGTCACTATTGTTAATCACATATAAGTTAAAACAATGACATTACTGTCATTTTGATAATCACTGTTACTTACACTTTTCCACCTTTTTTTTTATATAATCAATCATTTTAATATTCAGTAAAAAACCATAAGATTCAGGTAAACATAGGGTTAATTAGTCAATTATTTCTTAATGGTTGAGATTCCCTCCCCAAGCTACCATTGGTCAGAATCCTGAAAATCTCCCAATCAATTAAGAGCTTATGATTTAAATACTCCTATACTTGCCTGTATCTGGTTCCCCTCTGATGAGCTTCACTGGCGAAACGTGCACGTCAGGGGCTCTGGACACATATTGACACATTATTGATGTCGGCACCTAACTCTCTGCTTATCAATTGCTAAATTACCGACATCAAGTTCTTTCATGTCCAGCATCTCAGGAGTGCATATTGGAGACTCTTAACACTAATTTAAGTGCTCTGTACATACTTTATTTCTCTTTCTTTTTCCTTTATTATGTGTATGGGGGGAGATTGATAAGACCAGGCATTTTATTAAGGGGTGCCCTCGAAGGCACAAGACTCAGGAATCTTTATTCTATATGCCTTCCTCTGTCACTGTCTGTATATTTTCTATTACCTAGGCAACCTATTCAAAACTGTTTGCAAACCCTCTCTTTATACTTTGACCTACTATTTAGATGCAGCTAGCACTTAGGCAACTTGTGTGACTTTTAACCGGTTAACTGCTGCCTGTCAGCAGTCCTTCACAGGTGAGCTACTACTTTGTGCTCCACTGTGGTAAAGCATAAGATAACTCAGTGCAGGCAGCCGTTGTTACACTACAATATACTGCTAGGTATCTTGGAGAAAAAACGGAGCCAGGTCAGCAACCCCTTATTTTACACTTTACTGCTTGACAGCAACCTTAATTTATTATCAATACGCTGCTATGATCTAGGCAGCTTTTGTGATATTTAACTGGCTAATCGCCGTCTGTCAGAAATCTGTCTGAGCTGAACCATTATCTTGGATCTTTCGGAGGTTAAGCACCATAGAACATTATCAATTATTGTATGTTGAGCTTACGCATGTCGTTAGTTGTACTATCATGTAGGGATTTACTTATCCATAAATCTTTTAACTTTTGACAGCACTGGTTTAGCAGTCGTCTTATCTCCCCCCTCTTGTTACAGCTATTAGTGATATATAATATAGTATCACTTCTATTACTTGTGAATACACTGTTATATTGTAGCAAAACAGTATTGCTTCAGCATTAGTGTTATGTATACACTTTTACAGCTTGTATAAGTAGTCAGAGTTTTACTCACTGTATAGTCTCCACCCACTCCTGTTGTTCATATGATTTTTCTTTAATATATTTTTATTTTAGATTTATTTATTAAAAGTTACTTTTTAAGCCTATAATCTTCTCAGTAAATCATACACAGGTAGAATGGCATTTTTTTCTTTTTTTCTTTATTCTCTATGATATTCACTATTTAGGGGTTACCCCCCTTTTTGTGCCCTCTACCTTGTGATATCTAAATTTTGGCCCTAGGTTAATTCTTTTCATTTTCTTCGTATAATAATATCAGCTATGAAGAAAGGTTAACAAATTTAAACCTATTTAGTTTAGAAAAACGTCGCCTGAGAGGGGATATGATAACATTATACAAATATATTCAGGGCCAATACAAACCATTGTGTGGAAATCTATTCACAAACCGGACTTTACATAGGACACAAGGCCATGCGTTTAGACTGGAAGAAATAAGATTTCGTCTAAGGCAAAGGAAAGGTTTTTTTACTGTAAGAACAATCAGGATGTGGAATTATTTGCCTGAAGAAGTTGTTTTATCAGAGTCTATACAGATGTTCAAACAGCTACTAGATGCATACTTGCAAAAACAGAATATTCAAGGATATAATCTTTCAATGTAGGGTAATAACTGCTTGATCCAAGAATAAATCTGACTGCCATTCTGGGGTCAAGAAGGAATTTGTTTCCTAGCTTGTTGCAAAATTGTGCTTCAAACTGGTTTTTTTTTGCCTTGTTTAACAAATGTGAGGAAGGCTGATCTTGATGGACGCAAGTCTCTTTTCAGCTATGTAACTGTGTAACTATGTAACTGTGTAACTGTAATTATTATTGGAGACTGTATGAAACATTTAGAAGGACATCTAGTCAGACAGTATACATCAAGACATTACACTTATGTAGATAGACTTTTTTTTGTGCTGTTCATAAGATCCCTGGTTACCTTAAATATATAATAGCACAGGTCTTGAAGTCTTAATTTCTAAATGAAATGAAGTCAGAACTACAGTCACACAGCTATTTGCGGTCTCCAAGGATTATGACAACTCCTCAGTCTGAATAGTCAATAAAGCTAATTTGCAAACCTTGTAGGACAACATGAATGGATAAGATGGGCATAAAATGGTTTACATGAATGATAACCATTATGTTTCTTGAATAAAAAAAAAACATATTGTTTTTAACACAATTGGGGTTGTAATACAATCCAAGTGTGATCTGCATTTTCAGTGAATTGCCATGTTATAGAATAGTTAGCTGAACCTGTTTATTTGGAACACTTTGGAGAACTTGTAAGTAATAAAAATGGTGGCACTTCATATTTATCTAACTCTGACATCAGTTTAATATTTTTGGATAGACATACCCAAATGATTTAATATTGTTAGATAAACTTTTACAATTCTTTAACATTGTGGAAACAATTTAATAGTGTAATATTTTGATACGTGTTTGTGTTGATATATTTTATTATAAATGTTGTATTTTTTAAAAAAGTTTTTTACATTGAACAGATCATTTTAAAAGTTTAGCCAAATATATTTATTTGAAAAGCTTATCCAGCAATATTACACTGCTCAAAAAAATAAAGGTAACACAAAAATAACACATCCTAGATCTGAATTAATTAAATATTCTTCTGAAATACTTTGTTCTTTAAATAGTTGAATGTGCTGACAACAAAATCACACAAAAATTAAACAATGGAAATCAAATGTTTCAACCCATGGAGGTCTGGATTTGGAGTCACACTCAAAGTTAAACTGTAAAAACACACTACAGGCTGATCCAACTTTGATGTAATGTCCTTAAAACAAGTCAAAATGAAGCTCAGTAGTGTGTGTGGCCTCCACGTGTCTATATGACCTCCCTACAAGGCCTGCATTCTCCTGATGAGGTGGCGGATGGTCTTCTGAGGGATCTCCTCCCAGACCTGGACTAAAGCATCTGCCAACTCCTGGACAATCTGTGGTGCAACGTGACCTTGGTGGATGGAGCGAGACATGATGTCCCAGATGTGCTCAATTGGATTCAGGTCTGGGGAACGGGCGGACCAGTCCATAGCATCAATGCCTTCGTCTTGCAGGAACTGCTGACACACTCCTGCCATGTGAGGTCTAGCATTGTCTTGCATTAGGAGGAACCCAGGGCCAACCGCACCTGCATATGTTCTCACAAGGGGTCTGAGGATCTCATCTCGGTACCTAATGCCAGTCAGGCTACCTCTGGTGAGCACATGGAGGACTGTGTGGCACCCCAAAGAAATGCCACCCCACACCATTACTGACCCACTGCCAAACCGGTTATGCTTGAGGATGTTGCAGGCAGCAGAACGTTCTCCATGGTGTCTCCAGACTCTGTCACATCTATCACATGTGCTCAGTGTGAACCTGCTTTCATCTGTGAAGAGCACAGGGCGCCAGTGGCGAATTTGCCAATCTTGGTGTTCTCTGGCAAATACCAAGCGTCCTGCACGGTGTTGGGCTGTAAGCACAACCCCCACCTGTGAACATCGGTCCCTCATACCACCCTCATGGAGTCTGTTTCTCACCGTTTGAGCAGACACATGCACATTTGTGGCCTGCTGGAGGTCATTTTGTAGGGCTCTGGCAGTGCTCCTCCTGTTGCTCCTTGCACAAAGGCGGAGGTAGCGGTCCTGCTGCTGGGTTGTTGCCCTCCTACAGCCTCCTCCATGTCTCCTGATATACTGGCCTGTCTCCTGGTAGCGCCTCCATGCTTTGGACACTACGCTGACAGATGCAGCAAACCTTCTTGCCACAGCTCGCAATGATGTGCCATCCTGGATGAGCTGCACTTACCTAAGCCACTTGTGTGGGTTGTAGACTCCGTCTCATGCTCAAAGCACCGCCAGCATTCAAAAGTGACTAAAACATCAGCCAGGAAGCATAGGAACTGAGAAGTGGTCTGTGGTCACCACCTGCATAACCACTCCTTTATTGGGGGTGTCTTGCTAATTGCCTATAATTTCCACATGTTGTCTATCCCATTTGTACAACAGCATGTGAAATTGATTGTCACTCAGTGTTGCTTCCTAAGTGGACACTTCGATTTCACAGAAGTGTGATTGACTTGGAGTTACATTGTGTTGTTTAAGTGTTCCCTTTATTTTTTTGAGCAGTGTACATTGAGGTCTCCATTGCAAATGTAAGTTGATTTCATATAAAATTCTGTTTGATGTTTAACAGACAAATAAATAGTGTTTACTAGCGATAATAATTTTTTTTTTTTTTTTTAAATCCACAAATAGAAATGTGACGTTTAATTTTTAAGAATTTGAGAAAGCATATCAGATAGTAAAACAGGAAATGCAACTAACTGGAAGCTTCTCATTCATCATGACACAGCACAATTTTACAAAGTAAAGCAACAAGGATTATCAGTGAACACTTAGATATAATTTAAAAGCTCTGAAATTACAACTGTTAACACCGTAGATATCACAGCAGCAGCCAAACATGATGCATCGCTAACGATAACAGAATTGAAAATATATTGCAAGTGATCTAACATAATCTGGCATTTATGTTGATATCTTAGGAATGTTGTACTCAAAAGATGTTTCCGATGTGTGCAGCAGTCATTCAATGGGACATCTGCTGTAAATGCATGTTCAATATTTAACGTGGAGTGACGGCCAAAGTGCCTTCCTGCTTAGCTTTTAACTGATGTGAACTAAGGTAAATCTCTTAATAAACAACTTTTTTTAAATCAAATACAAGCAATTGCTTTAATATTTTTCAAATTGCTTAGCAGTTGTATTATGTTAGTTAAATTTTTAAGTAAAAAACACCTAAATTAGAAAATTAATAAAAAAAAAATAAAGCAAATGAAAAGAAAAAAAATATATATATACTGCGGTTATAAACCAGTTTCCTGAATCAAAACAAGTCTCAATTTCCTCTAACTGGTTTAATATGTGAAATCGATCAAGAAATACATGCCACAGTCTTGGACAAATCTGGTAGCTTGTATAGATTTATTCATATAAAAGTATGAATAAAATCATCTTTGGCAAATGACTTGTGCAGAGTGCAAAAATTCAGGTTGACACAATTAGTTAGTTGGTTGGTTAGTTAGTCAGCTGTTTGGTTGTATTTTGATATAAAAAAAAAATTGGAAAGGCGAGAACATGGCTGTCTTGCAAAAACTGCTACAATATTTCCTGGTCTGATTTCTAGCAATATTAGGCGTTTTTGCAATGCCAAGTCTGAATTGTCAAAATTATATTATTTTTATATATTTGAATAAAAAAAAAAATATTAGTGAGAGAGCTTAGTTTTAAAATGATTGATTGCACTTTTTGCCTTTTACTATCTTGTGGTAATAAAAATGTAGAGTCTAAGTCATTTCAAGTTAAAATAAAGGGATTTACCCAGAAATTAAAGTAAAATGTCAGTGGGCAAATGACCACTCACTCACCTCTTCCACTCTGAGAAGAACACATTTATTACACATCCAACCTACAGGGAGTGCAGAATTATTAGGCAAATGAGTATTTTGACCACATCATCCTCTTTATGCATGTTGTCTTACTCCAAGCTGTATAGGCTCGAAAGCCTACTACCAATTAAGCATATTAGGTGATGTGCATCTCTGTAATGAGAAGGGATGTGGTCTAATGACATCAACACCCTATATCAGGTGTGCATAATTATTAGGCAACTTCCTTTCCTTTGGCAAAATGGGTCAAAAGAAGGACTTGACAGGCTCAGAAAAGTCAAAAATAGTGAGATATCTTGCAGAGGGATGCAGCACTCTTAAAATTGCAAAGCTTCTGAAGCGTGATCATCAAACAATCAAGCGTTTTATTCAAAATAGTCAATAGGGTCGCAAGAAGCGTGTGGAGAAACCAAGGCGCAAAATAACTGCCCATGAACTGAGAAAAGTCAAGCGTGCAGCTGCCAAGATGCCACTTGCCACCAGTTTGGCCATATTTCAGAGCTGCAACATCACTGGAGTGCCCAAAAGCACAAGGTGTGCAATACTCAGAGACATGGCCAAGGTAAGAAAGGTTGAAAGACAACCACCACTGAACAAGACACACAAGCTGAAACGTCAAGACTGGGCCAAGAAATATCTCAAGACTGATTTTTCTAAGGTTTTATGGACTGATGAAATGAGAGTGAGTCTTGATGGGCCAGATGGATGGGCCCATGGCTGGATTGGTAAAGGGCAGAGAGCTCCAGTCCGACTCAGACGCCAGCGAGGTGGAGTACTGGTTTGGGCTGGTATCATCAAAGATGAGCTTGTGGGGCCTTTTCGGGTTGAGGATGGAGTCAAGCTCAACTCCCAGTCCTACTGCCAGTTTCTGGAAGACACCTTCTTCAAGCAGTGGTACAGGAAGAAGTCTGCATCCTTCAAGAAAAACATGATTTTCATGCAGGACAATGCTCCATCACACGCGTCCAAGTACTCCACAGCGTGGCTGGCAAGAAAGGGTATAAAAGAAGAAAATCTAATGACATGGCCTCCTTGTTCACCTGATCTGAACCCCATTGAGAACCTGTGGTCCATCATCAAATGTGAGATTTACAAGGAGGGAAAACAGTACACCTCTCTGAACAGTGTCTGGGAGGCTGTGGTTGCTGCTGCACGCAATGTTGATGGTGAACAGATCAAAACACTGACAGAATCCATGGATGGCAGGCTTTTGAGTGTCCTTGCAAAGAAAGGTGGCTATATTGGTTACTGATTTGTTTTTGTTATGTTTTTGAATGTCAGAAATGTATATTTGTGAATGTTGAGATGTTATATTGGTTTCACTGGTAAAAATAAATAATTGAAATGGGTATATATTTGTTTTTTGTTAAGTTGCCTAATAATTATGCACAGTAATAGTCACCTGCACACACAGATATCCCCCTAAAATAGCTATAACTAAAAACAAACAAAAAACTACTTCCAAAAATATTCAGCTTTGATATTAATGAGTTTGTTGGGTTCATTGAGAACATGGTTGTTGTTCAATAATAAAATTAATCCTCAAAAATACAACTTGCCTAATAATTCTGCACTCCCTGTATAGCATCTGTGACTATCCAGTGTGGAAAAAGACACTGGGCCCAAGCAGCTTCTCCCAACTAAGTCTTGGGAGCAGGCACCAGAGTCAACTTAAGCGGTACAAACCACGACAATGATAGGCATTTGGAAATTAAATTTGACATTTATATTCACCGCCAGATTTAAAAATACTTTTACAAATTCTGAAACAAAATTGATGGGAGAAGTGAGAGGACAATTGGATCTCAAGTATCACAATGAAGAGCAGGGTAACAACATGGGGAAATTGAATTTAAGGAAGGCAATTTATTCCATCAGTTGCAAGGATATATATGAAAATTGGAGATTCAGATTGTTCACTGTTACAGAATACATTTGCTCACTGTGGGCAGTTGTCAGTGGACAGTGATAATAGCTGCTGGACAACCAGTTACAGAGCAGGCTATACACTCTTTTTTATCCAGGTAGTAATGATCAAGTCTTACCATTTTAGAGGCATTATGTCAACGTGTGGTTCTTTGCTGACTCCCTTTCTCCTAGCAAACAGCCAAAACATAGCTGTACCACTCTTCTTTTTTGGGGGTTTTCTGCTTGCACTGCTGGTGGGAGTAGCAGACATTTACAACATAGTAGGTTCAATGAACACATGTTAATAAATCTGTCCCTTCAGTATATCAAGCTATTGGATTGGAGGGCCACTTTACCCTTAATCCTTAGTTTACACAGGGGACAATTCGCATCTCAGATAAACATTGAGGAGGCCTTTTAACTTCCTGACCACGGCTGCTTTAGAGTAAAAACTGCCACTAGCTGCTCAATTATTGCCCAGTCCTCATGCCTAGTGTGGAGTCAATGGAGTAGTGGGAAGCTAGACTATAAATTTCCCTCTGCTGTTCCAAAATTCTTTCTGGACCTCCTCTTCGGTCACTATTATAGCCAGTTTGCCATAAAGGAGATGAATACATGTTGACCAGTAGGAGCGCTCCATAAATCCGTGGTGAAGTGCCCCCATGGACCTTCAGCTTTAGCCAGCTTCTTCTTCACTAATAGCATGTGTGAATGATACAGTGATGGATAGTGAATCACAAGAAATATTGCAGAGCAAGGACCTGGATCAGCTGCTTAATCATCTATAATGGAAAATGAATCTCCCCCTAGAGCAGGGATAGGCAACCTTCGGCTCTCCAGATGTTGTGGACTACATCCCCCCATAATGCTGGCAAAGCATCATGGGAGGTGTAGTCCAAAACATCTGCAGAGCTGAAGGTTGCCTATGCCTGCCCTAGAGCAATTAGTTGGGCAATCAGGTAGATGATTTTGTAATAATCAAAAAACAAGGATTTTTATTGCTTCTGACAATGTAGTGCTTGTTATAAAAATATAACAATACACTTGACACGTTTCGCCAAATCAAATAATCAAATAAAGCCTGTGATTTGGTGAAATGCATTGTGTATTGTTTATAGATTTTTATCTGTAATAAACAGTGTACTTTTTATTCACCCTGGATGCTCCTTATTGCTTTTAGAAAATTGTATCAAGAGGACTCCTGAAATATCATTGGTGGGGTTTATACCAGCTAAGCTATCTGGATTGAGCAAAACCTATTTTTTTCTCTCCTTTTGTGAGTACCTCCTTTTTTTTTATTTAATTTTAATTTTGTTCTTATCAGTGAGCACTATTGGCTGTTTTTATCCTTTTATATATTTTATACATCAGCAATTTGCTGCTATCAAGGCAGAGATTACTAAACATTCCCTCTGGATTTTACAATACATTCTGCCAAGACTCTACTGTACCAGTATATTTATAGACGAGGATCATACTGGCCAGGCGCTACTATTTGGAGCTGATCAGAAGCTTCAAAGAACTGTAAGTGCGTTTCTATATTTTTCTTCACCAAATTTAAGAACATACTACACTACATTTGTTTCCTGTTCTCTTATTTTACATAAGTACTTACTATTTGTCAGGGTACCTGAGGCCTCTACCTCTAAGGGAGGTAGAGACTTGGTGGTTTGTCCGTCCAGGCGAGCTGTTTCCTTCGTTCCTCGCGGTTCATCCAGTCACTTAAACACCGGCCGCGAGGAATCCACGTCCTTTTCTAGCAGGAAGCTCAATACGTGACGTCATGACGCTATCACGAGCGACCTGTCACTCAAGTGTCCGATATCCAATCGGTACTTGTCAGAGGCGTGATTACCATCCAGAGTCAGGGTATTTAAGCTTACTTCTCTCTTCAGCTCATTGCCCTGTCGTGGTTCTAGCTTGTCTAGTCACTCAGTGCTCTGGTATTCTAGTTTGCTCTATTTGGTTTTGACTCGGCTTGTTGTACTACCCTGCTTCTCTGTTATCCCTTGACCCGGCTTGTCTCTCGCTTATCTGTCTTCCCGTTCCCTCGACCTCGGCTTGTCTCTGACTATTCTCTATTACTCTCGGTACGTTAGTCCGGCCATTCTAAGGCCCGGTATACGTACCTTTCTACTCTTTGTACTCTGCGTGTTGGATCCCTGTCCCGATCCTGACATTACGACAGGGCCAATGGATCCTGCAGGTACAAACAGTCAGCTTGGTTCTTCGGATTCCAGGTTTGACGCCATGGAGCATAGAATGGATCAGATGGCTTTGGCACTACAGGCACTTTTGTCTCGTGCTAGTAATCCACCTGAGGAGACACGTACTCCTTCTATCTCTCCTGCAGTCTCAGGTCTAGAGGTAGCCACTGTAGGTGCTTCTTCCCGTATTACCCCACCAGTACGTTATGGCGGGTCACCGGAGAAGTGTCGTGGCTTTCTGAACCAGATTAGCATCCATTTCGAATTACAACCCCGCTCTTATCCTACAGATAGAGCGAAGGTTGGATTTGTTATTACTTTACTCATTGAGAAAGCTCTGAGATGGGCCAATCCTTTATGGGAGAATGATAATCCACTAGTCTATAATTATAATGCCTTTGTAGCTGCGTTTAGAAGAACTTTTGACCCTCCTGGTAGAAAGGTCAATGCAGCTAGATTACTGTTGCGCCTTAGACAGGACAATCGAACACTTGTGGATTATGCACTAGAGTTCAGGTCCTTGGCGGCAGAGGTTAAGTGGAACGAACAGGCTTATATAGATGTGTTTCTGAATGGGCTGTCAGATGTAATTCTTGACGAGGTCGCTACTAGAGAACTCCCTGAGAGTTTGGAGGAGTTAATTTCTTTTATATCTCGTATTGATGAACGCTTAAGAGAGAGGCAGAACACTCGAGATAGGACCCGTAGACCCTCCTTTAAACTAGCGCCTACCTTTCAAAATTCTGAGTTCGAGGACTTACGCATTCCTGAACCTATGCAGATAGGCAGTACTCATCTCACAGAGAGGGAGAGACAGTACAGGAGAAGGGAGGGTTTATGTATGTATTGTGGAGTCAGAGGTCATTTACGCCTAAATTGTCCCAATCGTTCGGGAAACGCTCGCACCTAAGTTTCTCTAGAGGACAGGCCTTGGGTGTTTCTACTTTGTCCTCTATTCACAACTACAAAGAGCTCAGACTTCTGTTACCCGTCTCTTTAAAGTGGGAAAAGGGAGTAGTTAAGACTATGGCACTAATCGATTCTGGAGCTGCTGAGAGCTTTATAGATCAGGGTTTTGCTGCCAAGCATGCTATTCCATCCCAGTTAAAAGAGACACCACTGGCTGTTGAGGCCATCGATGGTAGACCGTTACTTGAGCCTGTTATTTTCCATGAGACCATACCGATTAACTTAACTGTTGGCATCCTACATAAAGAGGACGTATCCTTACTGCTCATTTCTTCTCCGTCTATTCCCATAGTCCTGGGGTACTCCTGGTTGAGGAGACACAACCCTATTATTAATTGGGAGTCAGGGGAGATAGTTTCGTGGGGACAGAATTGTCAAGAAAAATGCTTGCGGAAGGTCTTACCTCTCGGATTAACCAACACATCGGCTAACTCTGACAATCCTACAGAGACACAAATTCCGCCTCAGTATCTAGATTTAAAGGCAGTATTTGACAAAAAGAAAGCCGATACCTTACCCCCACACAGGTCCTTTGATTGCAAAATTAACCTACTCCCTGGTACCATGCCCCCCAGAGGTCATGTATACCCATTATCTACGAAAGAGAACTCAGTTCTAGAGGAGTATATTCACGAGAATTTAGACAAGGGATTCATCAGGAGGTCCTCCTCCCCTGCCGGGGCTGGATTTTTTTTTGTTAAAAAGAAGGATGGTTCTTTGAGACCTTGTATTGATTATCGAGGCTTAAATAAGATAACCATTAAAAATGCCTACCCGATTCCCTTGATCACCGAACTCTTCGATCGTTTGAAGGGCTCTACAATTTTCACCAAGTTAGACCTCAGAGGGGCATATAACTTGGTGAGAATCCAGCAGGGACATGAGTGGATGACGGCATTCAATACTCGCTATGGCCACTATGAATATACGGTTATGCCTTTTGGGTTATGCAATGCACCAGCGGTATTCCAAGATCTGATAAATGAGGTTCTTAGGGAATTTCAGCAAGAGTGCGTCATTGTATACCTAGATGATATACTTATACATTCTAGTGAGATTGAGACTCATCACAAGCAAGTCAGGAGGGTTTTGCACAAGCTTCTTCAGCATGGTTTGTACTGCAAGTTGGAGAAATGTAGCTTTGATCAAACCCAGGTAACCTTTCTCGGCTATGTGATCTCTGGGGAGGGATTTAAGATGGATCCGGATAAACTCCAGTCCATTCTAGAGTGGCCTTTACCCAAAGGTCTTAAAGCCGTACAGAGATTTATTGGTTTTTCTAATTATTATAGGCGCTTTATTAAGGGCTATTCTTCAATTATCGCACCTATCACTAATATGACCAAACAGGGGGCTGATACTAAGAATTGGACTACTGAAGCTCTTCTTGCGTTCAAAACTCTCAAGGAGCTTTTCGCTTCCGCTCCAATTTTAGTTCACCCCGACACTTCCCTGCCTTTTCTACTTGAGGTAGACGCATCAGAGACTGGTTTAGGTGCTGTCCTATCTCAAAGGTTGGGTGTTGATAAACCATTACATCCATGTGGATTTTTCTCTAAAAAATTGTCCGGTACTGAGAGCAGATATGACATTGGTGACAGAGAATTACTAGCGGTTATCAAGGCTTTGAAAGAGTGGAGACATTTATTGGAAGGTACTTTACATCCTGTTACCATTCTAACAGACCACAAAAATTTGTCTTATATCGGAGAGGCCAAGCGTTTGTCCTCCAGGCAGGCTCGTTGGTCGTTGTTTCTTACCCATTTCAATTACGTTCTGACTTACAGACCTGGCTCAAAGAATTCTAAAGCCGATGCGCTATCTCGCCAATTTGAGCCTTCTGCTTCAGTTGAACCACTTGTGTCCTCCATTGTACCCAAATGCAATATTATTGCTAATACCAGTCTTAAAATTCATTCTCCGCTACTTGACCAGATCTTGAAGTCACAACATCTAGCTCCCGGAAACACTCCGGAGGGAAGAAACTTTGTTCCTCCTGAACTTCAACTGGAGCTCTTACAATGTTTTCACGAAAGTAAGATAGCTGGTCATCCTGGTATTCGCAAGACATACTCTCTGATATCCAAGGACTTCTGGTGGCCTTCACTTCGAAAAGATATTGAGGAGTTCGTCGCAGCTTGTGAGACTTGTGCCAAGACTAAACTACCTCATGCTTCTCCATGTGGCCTGTTACACCCCTTGGACGTTCCTGAGAAACCTTGGTCCTGTTTGTCCATAGACTTTATCGTTGATTTACCTGCTTCCAAGAGACAGACTGTTATTCTCACGGTGGTGGATAGATTTACTAAGATGGCTCATTTCGTACCATTACCTAAACTTCCGACTTCTCCTGAATTGGCGGAGATTTTTGCGAGAGAGGTTTTTCGCCTACATGGGATTCCTTCGGAGATTGTTTCTGATAGAGGTTCTCAATTTGTCTCACGTTTCTGGAGATCCTTTTGTTCTCAAATGGGTATCCAATTGAACTTCTCCTCTGCCTATCACCCTCAGTCTAACGGAGCTGCTGAACGTACTAATCAAAAGATCGAACAGTATCTGCGTTGCTTTGTTTCCGAACACCAGGACGATTGGGTCGGTCTGATTCCTTGGGCGGAGTTCGCACACAATAACCTTGTTTGTGATTCAACTCGCTCTAGCCCTTTCTTCATGAACTATGGCTTTCATCCTTCGATTTTTCCTTCGGTTTCCTCTTCTCAGGGGATACCGTCGGTTGATGATCATGTCGCCAACCTGAAGAGATTATGGGATCGGACTCGGCAAATTCTGTTACATAGTTCTTCGTTGTTCAAGAAACACGCTGACAAGCATAGAAGAGCGGCTCCTGTTTTTGTTCCTGGGGATAGGGTATGGTTGAGTACTAAGAATATTCGCCTAAAAGTTCCATCTATGAAATTTGCTCCTCGCTACATAGGTCCTTACAGGGTTCTCACTCGTATCAACCCGGTTGCGTATCGCCTTGCTCTGCCACCTGCCTTACGCATTCCTAACTCTTTTCATGTCTCCTTGTTGAAACCTCTTATTTGCAACAAATTCTCCTCTAAGGTCTCCTCGCCTCGTCCTGTTCAGGTGGAGGGCCGGGAGGAGTACGAGGTCAGCTCCATCATTGATTCCAGAATTTCAAGGGGAAAATTGCAATATCTGGTCAACTGGAGGGGATATGGTCCTGAGGAGAGGAGTTGGGTACCTCAGGAGGACGTTCATGCTTCTCGCCTTCGCAGAGCATTTCACCTCCGCTTCCCATCTCGCCCCGGTTCCTTCCGCCCGGTGGGCGTATCTGAGAGGGGGGGTACTGTCAGGGTACCTGAGGCCTCTACCTCTAAGGGAGGTAGAGACTTGGTGGTTTGTCCGTCCAGGCGAGCTGTTTCCTTCGTTCCTCGCGGTTCATCCAGTCACTTAAACACCGGCCGCGAGGAATCCACGTCCTTTTCTAGCAGGAAGCTCAATACGTGACGTCATGACGCTATCACGAGCGACCTGTCACTCAAGTGTCCGATATCCAATCGGTACTTGTCAGAGGCGTGATTACCATCCAGAGTCAGGGTATTTAAGCTTACTTCTCTCTTCAGCTCATTGCCCTGTCGTGGTTCTAGCTTGTCTAGTCACTCAGTGCTCTGGTATTCTAGTTTGCTCTATTTGGTTTTGACTCGGCTTGTTGTACTACCCTGCTTCTCTGTTATCCCTTGACCCGGCTTGTCTCTCGCTTATCTGTCTTCCCGTTCCCTCGACCTCGGCTTGTCTCTGACTATTCTCTATTACTCTCGGTACGTTAGTCCGGCCATTCTAAGGCCCGGTATACGTACCTTTCTACTCTTTGTACTCTGCGTGTTGGATCCCTGTCCCGATCCTGACACTATTATCTTGACCAGAGGACATCCATAAGCGTGCAACCCTTTTATCATCTTCCACAAGATAATTTTTTTAATGCCCTTGGCACAAAATCTAACATTATATTCAAAAGGGTGCTGGTGGACATGCCCCTGTGATAATGTGGATTGGGAGCTACAAAAAAAAAATCGAGGGTAGCATAGGCAACAGCAACAAGTACACTGTTTTCACCAATCCCTTGCTCCAACACCACTATTCAAAGAAGTTGTAATGATTGAACTATGTGTGGTAGAGGGAGCTGCAGTGGCAGTAGAAGCAGCAGTAGACGTTATTGCAGTATTAAAAGATATATAGACATCTAATTGCCTCCTGGGTGGTGAATCGGACATAACAGACATGCTGCTAATCCCACTATCCTGAGGTGAATGCTACTAATAATGGTTGTGGAGGCAGCAGCGGAGGAGGTGTCAGCATTCCTCATGGCAGAGGTAGAGATTCAGACTCTTTAAGGTCATGACACTACTGCTGATGGTTTATTGGGGAACACAACCCATTCCCATACAATTCCTACGATTCCCTTGGGGATTAAGGTGCAACATTGATGATGGTGGGCGTCTTTATCTTATTACAGTTAATACAGTATATGAATGATTATGTATTGTGTACATTTACACAGCTCTTTAGTAAAAATAGGTGTTTGTGTTGCAAAATTGGGTGATGGTTGGTGGATTTACTACTGTACCATTATTGTGCTATATCAACCAAAGTAAAAAAAAAACAAAAAAAAAACACTGTATAGTTAGTGCTAAACTGATCACACAGTTGCACAGCACACACTGGACTAAGCATAGTCAGAAAAAAAATAGATCACAAACAGTTCACAAAATATAAAATACCTTAACATCAGTATACTGGTAAGCTGATCTCACACTAGAGTCAATGACCCAGGCAAGTAGGCACAATGATTTAGTTTTGTGGCACCATACATTTCAAAAGAAGAATGTTCTTTCTCCAAACAGTTAATTAAAAAAAAAAAAAACCTTTTAACAATTATATATTTGTAAAATAGTCTCACACTAGAATGCATAATAAAATGCCTGCCAACCAATGTGGCACCCATGTGTTTCCCACTCAACGTTTTCTCTAGTGCTCTAGTACTAGCTAGCTGGGTACATTGCAATCCTAAAGCTAGTCTCACACTAGAATCAAACACTATATAACTGCAGGTCTCTCTACCTCAGTAGTTGAAGTCAAATTGCCTAGAAGAATCCTGCTTTGAAGTACAGTTGTTTGATTGCTCCTATTCCCCTCCCCCTATATTGGTCACTTCTTTTGTACTGTGAATAAACTTAACATTTAGTGACTGCACCCTAGCCATCTGTGATTTTCTACATTTAGATTGGACAGTTACATTATTACCTAATTAAAGAAACACTATAGTATTAGGAATACAAATATGTAGTCCTAATGCTATAGTGTTCCTGTCCCTGTTCCTGTATCCCCTGCGAACGTCCAATCAAATGCTCCATTGGGGACCTAATGGGCATGTGAGGCAAGTGCTTTCAATGCTTTCCTATGGGGCTTCCACATCACATGGCCAAGTTTTACTCGTTCAATGTAGTGGAAGTGCCTTTAGTGGCGGTCATAGCGGCAGCCACTAAAGGAGGACTTAAACCTGCAATGTAAATATTACAGTCAATATTTTACAATGCAGGGCTAAGGAGACAGAGACACTGCACCCAGACCACTTAACCCCTTAACACCGCAGCCAAATGTACAAGTTGTGAACAGAACAAAACGTAAACAAAACCTGGCATTTACGCTATATGTCTGTCCAACCGTAATTCACCTCTTTCATATTAAATGCACCCCCCCTTATTATATATCATTTTATTCAGGGGAAACAGGGCTTTCATTTAACATCAAATATTTAGGTATTGAACATAATTTAATATAAAAAATTTATAAAAAAATGGGAGAAAAAAAGAATTTTTTAATTTTTTTTTGTTCTATGTGACATTTTAACTGTGGATGTCAAAATACTGTTTGCTTTTACTGCAATACAATACACATATTTGTATTCAGCGATGTCTCACGTGTAAAACAGTACCCCCTATGTACAGGTTTTATGGTGTTTTGGGAAGTTACAGGGTCAAATATAGCACGTTACATTTGAAATTGAAATTCGCCAGATTGGTTACGTTGCCTTTGAGACTGTATAGTAGCCCAGGAATTAAATTTACACCCATAATGGCATACCATTTGCAATAGTAGACAACCCAAGGTATTGCAAATGGGGTATGTCCAGTCTTTTTTAGTAGCCATTTGGTCACAAACACTGGCCAAAGTTAGCGTTAGTATTTGTTTGTGTGTGAAAAATGCAAAAAACGCCAATTTTGGCCAGTGTTTGTGACTAAGTGGCTTCTAAAAAAGTCTGGACAAACCCCATTTGCAATACCTTGGGTTGTCTACTATTGCAAATGGTATGCCATCATAGGGGTAATTTTCATTCTTGGGCTACCATAGGGTCACAAAGGCAACGTAAGCAATCTGGCGAATTTTAATGTGAAAAAAATGAAACACAAGCCTTATATTTGACGCTGTAACTTTTGAAAACACCATAAAACCTGTACATGTGGGGTACTGTTGTACTCGGGAGACTTCGCTCAACACAAATATTTGTATTTCAAAACAGTAAAAAGTATTGCAGCAATAATATCGTCCGTGTAAGTGCTGTTTGTGCGTGAAAAATGCAGAAAACGTCACTTTTACTGGCGATATCATCGTTGTAATACATTTTACTGTTTTGAAACACTAATATCTGTGTTCAGCAAAGTCTCCCGAGTAAAACAGTACCCCCCATGTACAGGTTTTATGGTGTCTTGGAAAGTTATAGGGTTAAATATAGTGCTAGCAAATTAAATTCCCTATACTTTCGGCATGGGTTGTCAGGCAGGTCCCGCTAATTGTAATTAATTAGGATACCTAATTATGTAAAATTATTACATAAATATATGTGTAGAATTAATATATGTATATATATACATATGTGTATATATACGTATATATATATATATATAATTTTTTTTTAATATTTTTATTTATATATAGGTATATATATAGTGATATATACGTATATATTTATGTATATAGATATATATATATTATGATACATATATTATTTTGTTCTACGTGTATTTTGATATAAATATATATATTAATATCACAATACAGTTAGAACGAAATAACACATCTATATATTTTTTAATTATTTATTTTTAAATATTTTTTTAATTTTATTTTTTTACGTATTTACATATATATTTTTTTATATTATATATAAATATATATATAACAATAATTATATATATATTTAATCAGTATCAGTCTACGTGTAATTTGATATTAATATATATATATATATATATATTTATTAATATTTAAATACACGTCGTGTATGTGTAAATGTGTGTGTGTGTGTGTATGTGTATATATATATACTTAGATCATATATATATAATATATATGATCTAAGTATATTTTATTTGTAACTGCAATTTTTTTAATTTATTTTTTGAACTAATATTTTATTTTTTTTCAGGACAGGGGTCAGAGACAGTGTCAGCCAGTGATTTCACATCACTGGCTGACACACAGGATCAGTGATCACAGTGACTGCCTGTCACTGTGATCACCTCCTGCAGATTGGGTAATTGACCACAGGGGGGAGTGCCTGGGTGGTACAAGCACTCCCCCCTTCCAATCTGCAGGGGGATCACTGTGCCAGTTACATGTGTCAGCCAATAGGCTGACACATGTAACACTGATCGCAGTGACAGGCTGTCACTGCGATCAGAGTGCTTTGAGATCGCAGTGACAGCCTGTCACTGCGATCAGACTTCGCAGATCGCGGTCACTGACCCCAGGGGGACTGCCTGGGGGGCCAGGTAAGTCCCCCGACCGCGATCTGCAGAAGGGGAAAGCCGCCGGCCGCATGTGTCAGCCGATTTGAAATCGGCTGACACATGCTTAATACTGGTCGCAGTGACAGCCTGTCACTGCGATCAGAGACTGCAGATCGCGGTCACCGGCCACAGGGGGGGTTGCCTGGGGGGCCAGGCATCCCCCCCGACCGCGATCTGCAGCGGGCGATTAGCGCCGGCCACGTGGGCGGCCATTATGGCGAGGACGTAATATTACGCCCGCCGGCGTTTAGAGCCGGTTCCTGCAGGACGTAATATTACGTCCTCCGGACTTAAGGGGTTAATTGAGATGTAAAGATCTGGGTGACTATAGTGTCCTTTTAATAATACATTGATAAAATTACACAAAAAACATCAGATCTCTATTGGGTCAGCAAGGTTTTACCAAATTTATTGTTACATACTTGAATATTCCATTTATCTAACAAGGCATTAAGAACTTTTTTAAAAATATCTACACGATCTGATTAAACAAACTCTTTCAGCAAAAACCCTGCATATACTTTTTTTTTACTGTAAAAAACCTTTTAGCCACGTGTAGGCAAAATCTCCAGACTTTAAGTCTAAATTGACAATAAATGGTCTTTTTTATAGTCCTGTTAATGAATAGGTAATCAGAGAGGTGTTTGTACTTTCTTTTTATGTATTTTAGAGTGATATCACATGCCCTTTGAAGATGCCTTATTTTTCTAAATTAAACAGATGTGTTTTGTTTTTTTTTGTCTTTTATAGTTAACATTTTCTGCCTACTGAAAATTGTCAGGGCTATGCAAGTAACTCTTGCAATCCTTTCCAAAACTTTTGCTATGAAAAAAATGACAGTATACTGGTAGAATTGTGCGCTTTCTCGATATAAAGTTCTGGTATTAAAAACGGAAAATGGCAGATCCTGGATTTTGAAGCATCTGCTCTCAAAATAAAAATAAAAATATTTCTTCTTATGTTGTCACTCCACATAGTGGGAAAGACTAGTGAGAGGTCTGTAACTAGTAAGTGAAATAAAATATATTCTCAAGCATTATCTATCTATCTATCTATCTACACTTTGGAACCCTAATAAACACAATGGATGGAACCTAACCAACACAACCACAAACACATACTTGCACACATGCTCATGGGCACATAGATAAACACACTCATGAATTTACACACATACCTATGCACATACCCATACACAATGGCTACAGGTATGATAATGTTATGGCTATAGGTATGATAACAAGTTCAAGTATGCCACTTATTATCTCACAATATGGAATTATTAAAATTATCATTGGAAGATCACAAGACTAATATGTATTTTACCAAAGGAATAAGAGACTAGTCAGGGCATGAGAGAGGGAAAACATCTCACTTTTATATGTGATGAAATGGCCCTGGTGTCTCAGTTATGGATGGCACAACAGTTCAGTCACGCTATCATCCGTGGATTATCTTTTTACATAACCTGCACCACTAACTAATCCAATAAATGCTAGGACTCATCTTTGGTAGCGTATGCTCTGGCAATGCAGGATCTACTGTACTGGTATCTGGTTACTATATGATATTCTATCCATCTATTCCTCTGTCAATACTCTTATTAGCAACAGCATATTCACAGCATACAGTACAAAACATTGCACAAATATTTTCACCAATGGGAATAAGGAAGCTGGGCAAGTAGAACACACTGGAAAGAACTGGCTATACAGTGATTCATTGCACTAGTCGTCCCCCCCCGCACCCCCCCCCCACCCCCCCCCCCCACCCCCCTCCACGCCCCATGCAAGTCCACCCTGACAACAAAAGGTTACCTTGATTGGTAAGGTAAATGCCTGGGCATTACATATGTTATGCCTGGACTGTAGTAGATAATATGTAGACTTGCTTGCTCCCATAGCAGGAGGTCACTCACAGTACAGCATTAAACACGATTAACCCACAAAATACATTTCACACCAGCAATGCAACAGATCACCCTCTCTTGAGCCACAGTTGCATATACAGACAAACACACTGTTCTATGTATAATACAGGCATACACAATACCGAGCTGCCTATGTATATTGCAAGCAGTCACAAAATTATGTCGCAAGCATGAGGCTTGCGCAAAACAAATCAGGGGGATCAGGTGCCATCCATCGCAGTATACAAAAAGGTTTATATCATGACAGGACACCTCCATAGACACCCCTACATGGATAGAGATGCCAATAATCAATATCCTATAGATCAGTGTTTCCCCGAACCAGTTCTCAAGACGCATCAACAGTTTAGGTTTTATTAGCATCTCCATTCGCATAAAACAAGGGCATTTTATATCCTGGACTAATGGTGAGCCATGAGGAGGGGTTTGAGAACTACTGCTGTAGATAGTTTATGCCAGTCTGGAAACATATGTATAACACATTGGTGCAAGGCATTCAGCTTTAAAAGTTACATTTTATAATATAATATTTCTTTGAAAACATATGTATTAAACAGAGCACAATTTGTAGTCAGTTCGTTAAGAGCTATAGACTACCACTGCAGATTATGAACATAGATTTTTATTTTGTAGAGTACATTTTTCCTAAATATTCGTACTAATAACAATATCTGTGACCAAGAACCATTACTGATTATTTAGCAATGAGACAGAACAGCTAAATTGATTTTAAGCTTGTTTTTAAACACTGTTATTGTGACCCACGGTGGTTTCCATCTGTAACAACTTGTTTTTAACTATGGTAATTGAAAAACAGTGATAGGAACAAAAAAGCTTGTTACAGAAAATCTTTTATTGCTTAAAGGGAACAAATAAATGGAAAAGAGATCTAAGCAGCTGAACTTGATAAAGCTTCCCTTTGCAGTCCACATTTGACTTACTATTCCATAAAGTACTGGGATCTTATCCATGGGGCTGCTTAAAGTAATTAACATGCATAGATATATGCAAAGGTACCTGTCACATTTCATTTAAATAATAGAGGGTAAAATCATCTATACATTGGGCTACAAAAATTGCTAATAATATTGTAATGTATACCCTTAAAAAAAAATAATATATAAATATATTGTCCCTTTATTTACCTGTTTAAAGGGGAATTTCTATTTTCTAGAAATTACACCTTTGAATAAAACGCTGACAATTATTTAGAACCTGTGTTAACATGTTTTCATGTTATGCTCTGTTTTCTTTTAAATGTATCTTAAAGGAACACTCATAACCAGCCCATTGTGGTAATGGTTCCCGGAGTGACCTGGTGCACACCCGTTGTAAGGCACTGCTCCCCAACTCCACTATTGCTCACTAAATGCTGAAAGCTCTCATTACTAACTTATAGCAGTTGTTCGGGGTTTTGTTAATTGGCTGAGAATGATTAATGGTGGGGCTTGAGCAGGAGCTTTCACTCTCACTAAAGTGGGAGGGGTGACATCTTACCAGGTAAGAAGCTGAACTGATCTAAAATCTCCTAACGAGGCACACTCCACTCTCACCTTCAGTTATGCTACTTTTCCACCTTGTTTGGTGGCTGTCACCCTTGCTGCCCTGTTGTGTATTTGTACCCCACCTCCTCTAGACTCTAATCCCTCATTTACCTATTGTTTCCGTGTCACTGTGTAATTGTCTAATTTATTGTAAAACCCCCCTCTCCCTTTTTATAATATTGTAAGGGGCTGCGGAATTAGTTGGCACTATAAAAATATGAATAATAATAATAAAAAATGGTTTTACTACTTAAAAAGGGGAATAAGTTAATCATGGCAATATAGCCATTATGGTGTGCTGTAGTGGTTATGGTTTTTAGAGTGTTCCTTTAATCCCTTAAGGACTGAGCCAAATATACAAGTTTTGATCAAAATAAAACGTAAACAAAACTTGGAATTTGACTATGTCTGTTCAACCGTAATTCACCTCTTTCATTTTACACTGTTTTTAACTTTATTTTAATTTATTTCAGGCAGCAGGGGGACTACCTGTCATTCCAAGTATTCCCCCTGCTGGCACTGCTATTGACGACTATTCCGTCCATGTGATCGTGAGGTCATTGCAAGGACCTCGTGATCACATGGCCCAGGAGGGCATGATCGGCAGCAGGGGGCTCCCAGGGATGCCAGGTAAGTCCCTCCAACGTGATCGCCCGCGAGCAGGTAAGTCCCCTGGACGGCGGGGACATACTATGCTGTCCGCCGGTGTTTAGAGCTCGGTCCCCAAGGACGGCATAGCACGCCCGCTGTTAACCCGTTTAACCCCTTAAGGACTGAGCCAAATGTACACGTTGGGAACAGAACAAAACGTAAACAAAACCTGGCATTTGCGCTATATGTCTGTCCAAGCGTAATTCACCTCTTTCATATTAAATGCACCCCCCCCCCCCTTATTATATATCATTTTATTCAGGGGAAACATGGCTTTCATTTAATATCAAATATTTAGCTATGAAATATAATTTAATATGAAAAAAAATGAGAGAATTTTTTTTTTTTTTTTTTTTAGTTCTACATGACATTTTAACTGTCAATGTCATAATACTGTTTGCTTTTACTGCAATAAATACACATATTTGTATTCAGCAAAGTCTCACATGTAAAACAGTACCCCCTATGTACAGGTTATATGGTGTTTTGGAAAGTTACAGGGTCAAATATAGCGTGTTACATTTGAAATTGAAATTCGACAGATTGGTTACGTTGCCTTTGAGACTGTATAGTAGCCCAGGAAATAAATTTACACCCATAATGGCATACCATTTGCAATAGTAGACAACCAAAAGTATTGCAAATGGGGTATGTCCAGTCTTTTTAGTAGCCATTTGGTCACAAACACTGGCCAAAGTTAGCATTAGTATTTGTTTGTGTTTGAAAAATACAAAAAATACCAATTTTGGCCAGTGTTTGTGACTAAGTGGCTACTAAAAAAGACTGGACATACCCCATTTGCAATACCTTGGGTTGTCTACTATTGCAAATGGTATGCCATCATAGGGGTAATTTTTATTCTTGGGCTACCATAGGGTCACAAAGGCAACGTAAGCAATCTGGCGAATTTTAATGTGAAAAAAAAGAAACACAAGCCTTATATTTGACGCTGTAACTTTTGAAAACACCATAAAATCTGTACATGAGGGGTACTGTTGTACTCGGGAGACTTCACTGAACACAAATATTTGTGTTTCAAAACAGTAAAAAGTATCACAGCAATAATATCGTCCATGTAAGTGCTGTTTGTGCGTGAAAAATGCAAAAAAAAAAAACTTTTACTGGCGATATCATCGTTGTAATACATTTTACTGTTTTGAAACACTAATATTTGTGTTCAGCGAAGTCTCCCGAGTAAAACAGTACCCCCCATGTACAGGTTTTATGGTGTATTGGAAAGTTATAGGGTTAAATATAGTGCTAGCAAATTAAATTCCCTATACTTTCGGCATGGGTTGTCAGGCAGGTCCGGCTAATTGTAATTAATTAAGATACCTAATTATATAAAAATATTACATAAATATCTGTGTAGAATTAATATATGTATATATATATATAATTTTTTTTTAAATATTTGTATTTATATATAAGTATATATATATATATATATATATAGGGATATATACGTATATATTTATGTATATAGATATATATATATATATATATATATTATTTCGTTCTACGTGTATTTTGATATAAATATATATATACTAATATCACAATACAGTTAGAACGAAATAACACACATCTATATATTTTCTTAATTATTTATTTTTAATTATTTTTTAATTGTATTTTTTAACATATTACATTTTTTATATTATATATAAATATGTATATATATATATATATATATATATATATATACGATCTAAGTATATAATTATTCTTTTTTTTACACTGATTAATACATTTTATTTTATTTCCAGCCAGCTAACCTGGCCATGTGATTGTGAGGTCCTCGCAAGGACCTCACTCTCACATGGCCAGGGGGGCTTCAGGACGTCGGATGTGCTGCGGGGGGCTCCCTGGGAGTCCCCCCAACCACGATCCCCGGTGTGGGATCGCCGGCGACCGGGTAAGTAAGAAAAGGCCGGAGGGCGTACAATTACGCCCGGCGGCGTTTAGATACGCTTAAAATAGGGCGTAATTGTACGCCCTCCGGTCTTAAAGGGTTAAGGATCAAACGTAATTTGCTGTGTTTTTCACTAAAGGACCAAATCAATCTTTTTTTTTTCTCTGTGTGTTGAACCACACTTTCTACTTTCAATGATTTACTGGATACATAATATGTCAATTATTTCAGTTTCATTTTGTTAATTAAGGGTCACAAAATACAAGGAATAAAATAGAATTTTACTGTAGAGCAATTGTAGAATATTTGTCTTTTAAGCTTAAAATCCATTACAGAAAACAAATTTAACACACAACAGTATACATTTATATAAAGTAAAAATCACAGACTATTAACCAAAGTGTATTTTGGTACTTATTATGTAGCCATTTGACTGCCAAGTTCTGCTAAATAGATAAAAGACAGGGAGTTAGGCGCCCACTAGATAACCGAAATGTGAGGCAGCAGTGAACCAGCAGGATTTCCCAATACCTGCTTACAGAAGACTGAGATGTAAATAAATAAAGTGGTAAAGCGCGCCAAAAAAGTGCTCAAAGTGCAGAATGAATCTCTTATACATACATATTGGTCTTGATTAGTATAACATGGTAAAATCCTCAAGGGATGCAAAAGAAACAACCATATAATAGTGCAATATGCTATAAATTATAAACACGTGTGTGTATAAAATACCTGATAAAAGGCAAACTCACAATTGCAGAGCTACTAAGAGCTCTGCTGTATAGTGCCTGGACGGTATAATCCCCGTCTTAGGTTATGTGGGTGTTGACTGTATGGGGCATCCAAGCTCAACCAAGATATATGTGGGAAAAAAATAGAATACAAAATCCAATGGTACAGCAAATCAACCAAATATAGGAGAGTAGAAGATAAATATCCTACTCACAGTATCCAGAGCAATGACTTGCTCTGGTGTTGATAGCTTGTGGTGGTATAATCCCCACCAAAGGATATAAGGACATAACAGGATCCAGCAGCACCAGGAAGAAATGTAGAAACCAGAAGAGGATGGATAAAAAGCTTGACTTTATTTATAGAAATAAAATAAGGTTAAAATTCAGCTTCCAGTCCTTCACTTTCTTTCACTTAACGCGTTTCGCCCGGGTTTGGGCTTCATCAGAACTGAATATACCTGGATTTTAGCCAGACTTTTATAAGTGGTCCTAATTCTTTAATTTCTGTCTGGTGTGTTGCTGTACTTCCTGTACTGTGAGTTTGCCTTTTATCTTGTATTTTATACACACACACGTGTTTATTATTTATAGCATATTGCACTATTATTTTGTTGTTTCTTTTGTCTCCCTTGAGGATTTTACCATGTTATACTAATCAAGATCAATATGTATGTATAACAGATTTATTCTGCACTTTGAGCACTTTTTTTGCGCGGTTTACCACTTTATTTATTTACATCCAAGTTCTGCTAAATATTGTAGTAACATTTAATTTTTCTCTGATTTTTAAGATACACACAAATAACTTATTTTTAATAAGCATTGTGTAAACCTGATGTGTGCTAGTATGGTACAAAGGCCAATATAAGAGACCATACCATTTTAGTGTTTATAGTTAGAATTTTTATAAATGTATTTGATTGGCCTATGTTTCACTTTGGAGCATTATAACAGTTTGACTTGTGAAATGACCCCACACATTCCTCCATTTGTGAAAGAAGGCAATCCATGTTCTCATATGGTGGATATTGTGCCTTAGCATGCTACCATTGTTTTGCCTGTTTATGTCAAAGTTTGTGATAAAAATTGTTTCAATTTTTTTTACATACTCTTTACACTTTAACTGGCCATTTCTGAAATCTGACATGTGCCACTACGTTCAAACTCCCCAAATTAAGCTCAGCAAACTCTCCTGAATAAATCAATACCTCCAATGTTTTTACACTAATTAGTGAAGTTACAGTGCCATATAAGAGACTGTTTCAGTTTTTACACTTCACATTTTTATAGCTGGATTTGATTGGACTATGGCTCATGTTGGAGCATTGTAGCAGTTTCACTGTTCAAATCACCTCATAAATGCATATGATTTGTAAGAGTAGACAACTCAGGGTATGTTATAAGGTCTTAGGCATAACTACCTGTAGTATGAGATGCTGGGAGGAAATGACAGCGGGCCACTTCCTCACAGCTATAAGGGGGGCCTGTGTGACAGAAGAGGCAGTGGCATAGATAGGATTAGGGGAGAGGAGCAAAAAAAGAGAGCTGCTTCCAACCCCACATTCCTATCACCCACAGCCAGCCACAGGACCCCAAGTAAGCCATCCTCCTGCATACAAAATGCATGTTAACAGAAGTGTGGCTAAAAATCCAAAACTTATGTTATGTATATGTTTGTCAGTTTCTGTGTATATATGAGAGTGTGTGCATCTGTATGTATGTGTCTGGGTGTGTGTGTGTGTGTGTGTGTGTGTGTATCTGTTTGTCAAGGTGTGTGTATCTGTTTATCAAAGTGTGTGTATGTGTCAGTGTGTGTATCTTTGTGTGTATATATATCTGTCGATGTGTCACTGTGTATATGGAAGTCTGTGTGTCAGTGTGTATATTTGTCTCAAGATGGTTGTATCTGATTGTGTGTGTATCTCTACGTCAGGGTGTGTATGTGTCAGGGTGTGTATCTATTTGTGTGTATATATGTCTCTCTGTCCATGTGTCAGTGTTTATATGTCTGTCTGTGTGTCAGTGTGTATGTGTCAGGGTGTGTATCTGAGTGTGATTGCATGTGTCAGTGTGTGTATCTATGGGTCAGTGTGACTCTAAATGTGTGTATTTGTCAGTGTGTTTATATGTGTGTATCTGTTTAAGTATGTATATGGCAGTGTATGTGTGCATACATCCCAGCAATCAAACACCAATACACATGTAAACACACCCCTGCAAAAACATTCAATACGAGCACACCCCTGCTTTAGAACTCCAAAATTGTATACATACACAACCCTTCATTCAAACACCAGCAGTACACAAAAAAACAAACCGAAAGCCAACACTGCATACAAATACACACAACTACATTCAAATGCAAAGACCACAAGCAAGTACATAACACAACAAACAATATTTGGAAAAATAGTATGTCATTTTATATTATACTAAGTAGAATTCTGCCAATTATAAAGTAGTAAAGGGTCAGAGCCGAGTCTGTTTATTGAGTGTTGGCATCGCTCTGTTACTAAAATAAGAAATGTTTTGCTGAATATGCCTTGATCAAATATGTTTTTTTATTTTATATGCATACAAGGACAAAATGTTATTATTGTACAAATAAAATAATGATGTATCTGTAATCTGGTTAACCATTCCAAAAATGTATTATTAGTTATATAACTTTACAAGAGATAACCGTATTGCAAAAAGTAATGGCAACCTACTACCTTCATTGTTTAGACCAGTGTTTCCCAACCCAGTCCTCAAGGCACACCTACCAGTCCAGGATTTAAGGATTACCCAGTTTTGTCTAAGGTGTTTTTTCTTTTTTTTTCTAAAAACACCTTAGACAAAACTGGGTATTCCTTTAATCCTGGACTGGTAGGTGTGCCTTGAGGACTGGGTTGGGAAACACTGGTTTAGACTACATAATGGAAGGTAAATGTAAATTGAACATTTGCTCAATCATCTCTAATTACTCCTTACAAGTGCAAGTAATAGGATAATAATCATTAATTGGAGAAGGTGGACTGTCATTGCTGTATATCAGCATACTAGTTCCATTATAATGCACTTCCACTGATGCCAAGTCCTAAGCCTTTTAGTCCCCACTATAAAATTCTGGAAATGTCTACACTGTGGTATAATTATAGTGCCAGTGTCATGCCCAGCCCCCTTGATGCTATTGGACACTACTAAAAAGCACATCAGTTACAAACTAATTGCGATATGTCAGAATTTCGGAGAATCAATGAGTCATCTGAATTCTGTAACTCTGGATCATCAAAAATAAAATGCAATGTGTAATGAGCAAGTCATTTAGTTTATTTCATGATTAGGATTTCTGTCTGTGGCACCAACATCAAAGATGAATAATGGCCTAAATGTTGATTTTATTTACGGATGATCAAAACAGGAAAAAGAGAAGGAACCGTAAAAAAAAATGTATCTTTATAAATTATATATTTAATAAACAATATATACTATGTAATATTTTAAACAAAAAACTGAAATCCAGAAATCTGAGGACTTTAATTTTATATCTTAGTCTGTTTTAATTTTTATAGAAGAAGATAGAGAGAACCCATACTATTCAGGGGCCATAAAGACCATCCATAATCATCAATAGTTGGACCGGGCACATATAGATGGTGTTTAGTCAGATTTTATTGAAAAACCGTAGAACGTTTTGGTTCTCACAGTAACCTTATCAAGCTAACACAAATGTACCGAATTAACTCATTTAAATAGCCAATCAAGGTGCCGTGTGCAAAAAAAAAAAAAAAAAAAGGGACCACTTACAAAAGCAGGTACGTATCCAATATATACATATCTATGTGATTATTGAAGCATTGGGAATGAACCATCATCGTCTGAAGGCACTCTGGATGGAAATGTTAGCAAGTGTTACTCCACTTTATAAAAAGAGCCACTCATGGCATACTGCAAGGGAATAAGCTAGACACACCCACCACCATCTTTATCGCCCCTCTATCTGTCTCTCACCCTCCTTCCCATCTATTCCTACCATCTCTGTTGTGAAGGACTATAAGCACATCTCTTCAACACAGAAATGACACATGTACACAGCATGCATCCATGTACACTCACAATATGTGCACTCATATGGACACACATTCCTGTTACTTATTGTTAATTTGCTTTAAACAATGTTCATTCATGGTACTAAATGTCAAAACTTCTATGTTTTCTCAATTGTGTTTGAACCACCATTAATACAATTTTTCAATACATTACATTATAAGAAAACATTGATACATTTTGGTCTCCTTTAAAAGGAAAGATACTATTTCAAGGAGATCAAAACAAATTCTTTAAAATGCTTTTAAACAGTCTTATTTAAAGACACACATTTTGGTAACAGGGCTGATAAAAATGTAGAAAATTGGGGGCGGGGCCGGACCGCAGAGCTGAGCGGCAGCAATCCTTACCAGCTCCTGCTGCCAGCTGCTGTAAAAGCGACTTTAAGCTGCTGAAACTGCACCAAAACGCCAAGCTACAGCCACCAAGTGAAGGGGGAAATCGGGGCAAACAAAATGATACCCCACAAGCGACACCCGACCCGATCGGAGCCCGATGCACTGATGAGGCACGCTGGCATGGCGGGCGCGGGAGAGGCGGCCGCTCTCCTGATGCCCAGAACACTGGAAAAGCAGACTCAGAGCCCTCGTTCCCCCCCCTCTGGACCGGCGGGGGATATCCCGGTCCTCCCTCACACGATCAGCCAGACAAGCCATACCCAAGAGTCAGGACCACGGAGTCCGGAGGCCACATGCGGGGAAAACAAAATGGCGGCCGGCCCACACACCACTAGGTGTGAGATCAGAAGGGACACGGAACTCAGGTACGAGCGCATGTTCAGGGCAGTCTGGGAGAGGTTGGAGGCCCTACTGCAGTCCCCACTCACAGAACCCTCAGCTGGCAAGAAGTGTAAAGGCAATAGGAGAGATGGGACAAACCCCACTCTCGAAAAGATCACCCATCCCAAGGTGTTGCTGATACGTCCCCAATGCGGGCGCACACTCCCTCTGGCAATCAGAGCCCGTAAAAGGCGCAGAAAGAAACAAGGCCCCCTGAGGAACCGCAACCATACGCAATCAACCCAGCCGATGGTGTCAACAAGCGGCAACAACAACCCAGCCAAACCCAGCCTGCCATCAAAGCAAGCGGGGAGGACCCCACAGGAACCGCTCCCTACTACATGCTGGGGCCGGGCGCAACTGCGGAGGCCGAGACAGCACCCACTGAACCTCTTCCACCTTCACCGCCCGGATGCAGGCCACAGGAGAGCTCAACGCTCACCTCCCTCATGCAAAGCTAGTAAGCAGAGGAGATCGGTGAAGCCACGACCCCCTCAGGTGCCCTACACAACGGGGATGACACCGCTCCAAGCAACTAGGCATGAACGACACCGCCCCAGGTATGCAGAAAAGGCCTCCAAAACAGGCATTGGCTGAAGCAGCCTAGACTGACACGTTACACGGCTCACAGCCTGTGCCCCTGCACATAATGCAGAGACTCTCGTTACCCGGAGGCAACAAAAGTTTACCCAGTTTATTCAGTTTTAATCAGTTAAATGTGTGACCAGAAGCCCAGTATACTTATGCTTCCCTCTTTTATTTTATTGTATCATAATAAGGTCTCCTGAATCCCTCCTGTATAGAGGAAAATGTATGCCACTCATAACTTTTGCCTTGCATGTGGGGGTTACTTATGTTTATTCTTTGAGATGTTAATCCACAGCCTGTACTCACTGGGCCTTTAAACCCTGTCTAACTCCCTAGATGACTCATTAAGCCCAGCTACAAGCCCATTTTAAAGGGGCTACACTGTAAAGTTAAGCTTGCTATCTATATAACTCAAATCTAAAAAACCCAATACATGGAAGCTTTCCCCCACCTAACATCTAGAGGGTTGAAGCCTGTTTACACATATCTTACGAAAAAGTGCATGCTCCTCATGTGTCATTTACGGCTTGAAATATGTTTAGTGATCCGTGCCCATGTTGAGGCGACATATGATTAGCCTATCTGTATAACTTTTCTTCACTGAAAACTAAAATGTTAATCTTTGTTAAAATATATCCTTAAAAATGTGCCTGTTCAACGAATGCCACAACATGTAATACAAATGACTGCTATCTTACCCTGATGTCGCTGTTGTGGCGCACCAAGGCTACTTGTTGATTTTGTGCACAACAAAAATAAAGAATTAAAAAAAAAATAAAAAAAAAAAAAAAAAAAATGTAGAAAATTTAATTTAGAAGAGTCACAGCAAGCAAATAGCACTGACTGGGTCCCAACCCATGTTGAGGAACATTTATCAAACAATGGAATTTGTACTGTGAAATATCCATGCATTGGAAACTGCTAACATGGATCTCTACAGTTAGAGAATAATTCACATTAATTGCTGGTAGTTATTGGGAGTCTTTTCAATTCATCACAATTCCATGTTTAACCTCCCTGGCGGTATGATTATGTCAGGAATTTTGTACCAAAAGCGGTACCATTTTTTTGCATTTGAATTACCCGCCCAGTTCCGCCCCCATGTCAGGCATGTCAATCAAATTTTAATTAATCAAATCACATAATTACGTTAAAAGATTATTTAAATATACATGTAGAATTTTAATATATATGCATTTATAGGTATTTAAATTCTACGTGTATACTAATGTAATCTTTTATGTAATTATATGTATTTATCTATATACAGGGAGTGCAGAATTATTAGGCAAATTAGTATTTTTTTTTTTTTTTTTTTTTTTTTTTTAACATTCAAGCAGCATTTAGAGGAAATGCACAATTTTTTTATAGTAATAAAACATGCTAGGTACAAGCTGGCTAAGTACGTTTGTCATTATAAGTTACGCACAATTTTATATATTTAACAGCTGTATAACAGGAACTTTCTACCAGATTGCATATAGAATGATTAGTGACTAGTGACTTCGTATGAAAACTACGCGATTAGTCTCGAGGTTTGCATCATAACACATATTCTGCACTGTTTATGCTAGCATGCATACATGTCTAGAGTAGAACTCGATTTTGTCAGTGAATTCTAGAACAATAGCTGGTAGTGCTTTAAGTACTGGAACTGACATCTTAGTGCTTATAAGTGGTGTTAAACACGCTGGGACAATTTGCGAGGTGTAAGACTAGTAAGTCAGGGAAAGGGGAGCAAGAGATAAAAACTAAACATAACCAAAGAGCATTATAAGTGTGAATGTGACTGCTAGTCAGTATGCTGTGTGTGACATTTGCTTAGGTGTATATGGTATAATATCAGTGGGCTTTCAGATGAAGCATAGGCAGTCAAATAGTAACGATAACAATTAGGCAGTTCAATCATGCAGGTCAGGGTTCCTAGCTGCAGCATCATTGGGATTGAGAAGCAATATGAAGGGTCTTAGAAAAAGGAAAATCAAACACCAGGAAGGGAACAATCAATACTTGCGCCTTATTCTCAGGCATGTTGGAGTCCGAATAAGGGTGTCATGGTCAGAGAGTCCAACGTCAACCTATACCCAGACTTGGGTGTGCACGTATGCTCATGGGTCGTATCATGTGGCGGCAGGGTGCGTAGGCCCTTCGGCCCTTGGTCGGAGTGAAGACTTGGAAGGAGAGGCTACAAACTCGGGTCCTCTGTCTTGAGGCTTGGTCTCTCTGGGTTAAGGCATGACTGGTATTCTTGCTGCGATGTCGCCGCCTGCGGCGGTGGATCCCCAGCCTCCGCAGCGGGTGTCTGTGCAGCAGCTTGGGCGTAGTGCCTCTCTTCCCCGTGCTCCCAGCTCCTGCTTTGCGCTCAGTCTGTTTGCTCGGTGGTGCCTTCTCCTTTCTCCCGTTGGGGTGGTGCTGCTTACTCGCTCTTGGTAGTGAGAGTAGGGTCACCTGAGATGCCTGCAGCCGTTTGTTTAAGTTGTGCCAAAATCGGGCAAAAGAAGCTTCAATGCGCTGCAGAACATCGCCATGTTCCTCCGCTTCAGGCGCGTGGTTTGGCTTGCCTGATGTGTTTGCCGCCGCCGCCATTGTGGGGGCGCCATGTGCTCGGCTGCCCTCGTGCTGCGGGGATTCAGATTGTGGATTCTTCTCGCGTATGCCCCTCCTGTCGCTAGGTACGGACCGTGATAACCCCCATCGGTCCAAAGGGGGGGGGGGTGGGAGACGGTAGCCCCGAGGGATCTGTGTCCAGGTCACTCAGTGCGGGGAGCGGCCGTCTCCCCGCAGCTCGATCTCCGGCAGGCCTCAGAGTGTCATGCTGGGTTCCCAAGGGGTTACAGGCTTGAGTTTGGAATCGGGCGATTCCCCCGGGTAACCCCGTCATGCTGGCTTCCCTCCTGTGCGTGATTGTGCCGGTGTTAAGGGGAATTACCCCCGAAAAATGTGTAATAGAGCGGGAGCTGAGGTTCAGCACCACCGCTCAGTCTGGTTGCCAGGCTCCGCCCCCGGCAAATTAGTATTTTGACCACATCATCCTCTTTATGCATGTTGTCTTACTCCAAGCTGTATAGGCTCGAAAGCCTACTACCAATTAAGCATATTAGGTGATGTGCATCTCTGTAATGAGAAGGGGTGTGTTCTAATGACATCAACACCCTATATCAGGTGTGCATAATTATTAGGCAACTTCCTTTCCTTTGGCAAAATGGGTCAAAAGAAGGACTTGACAGGCTCAGAAAAGTCAAAAATAGTGAGATATCTTGCAGAGGGATGCAGCACTCTTAAAATTGCAAAGCTTCTGAAGCGTGATCATCGAACAATCAAGCGTTTCATTCAAAATAGTCAACAGGGTCGCAAGAAGCGTGTGGAGAAACCAAGGCGCAAAATAACTGCCCATGAACTGAGAAAAGTCAAGCGTGCAGCTGCCAAGATGCCACATGCCACCAGTTTGGCCATATTTCAGAGCTGCAACATCACTGGAGTGCCCAAAAGCACAATGTGTGCAATACTCAGAGACATGGCCAAGGGAAGAAAGGCTGAAAGACGACCACCACTGAACAAGACACACAAGCTGAAACGTCAAGACTGGGCCAAGAAATATCTCAAGACTGATTTTTCTAAGGTTTTATGGACTGATGAAATGAGAGTGAGTCTTGATGGGCCAGATGGATGGATTGGTAAAGGGCAGAGAGCTGCAGTCCGACTCAGACGCCAGCAAGGTGGAGGTGGAGTACTGGTTTGGGCTGGTATCATCAAAGATGAGCTTGTGGGGCCTTTTCGGGTTGAGGATGGAGTCAAGCTCAACTCCCAGTCCTACTGCCAGTTTCTGGAAGACACCTTCTTCAAGCAGTGGTACAGGAAGAAGTCTGCATCCTTCAAGAACATGATTTTCATGCAGGACAATGCTCCATCACACGCGTCCAAGTACTCCACAGCGTGGCTGGCAAGAAAGGGTATAAAAGAAGAAAATCTAATGACATGGCCTCCTTGTTCACCTGATCTGAACCCCATTGAGAACCTGTGGTCCATCATCAAATGTGAGATTTACAATGAGGGAAAACAGTACACCTCTCTGAACAGTGTCTCGGAGGCTGTGGTTGCTGCTGCACGCAATGTTGATGGTGAACAGATCAAAACACTGACAGAATCCATGGATGGCAGGCTTTTGAGTGTCCTTGCAAAGAAAGGTGGCTATATTGGTCACTGATTTGTTTTTGTTATGTTTTTGAATGTCAGAAATGTATATTTGTGAATGTTGAGATGTTATATTGGTTTCACTGGTAAAAATAAATAATTGAAATGGGTATATATTTGTTTTTTGTTAATTTGCCTAATAATTATGCACAGTAATAGTCACCTGCACACACAGATATCCCCCTAAAATAGCTATAACTAAAAACAAACTAAAAACTACTTCCAAAAATATTCAGCTTTGATATTAATGAGTTTTTTGGGTTCATTGAGAACATGGTTGTTGTTCAATAATAAAATTAATCCTCAAAAATACAACTTGCCTAATAATTCTGCACTCCCTGTATATATATTTGCGCTTATTTGTATTTTATATATATATAGATATATATAAAATGTCATTCTAAGTGTATTTTGTTACCGATATATATATATATATATTAATAACAAAATACAGTTAGAATGAAATTACATATGCATATATAATTTATATTAAATTTTGTTTCAATATTTTATTTATTTATTATTGTAATTATACGTATTTATATATAATATATATATGTACATCTATTATATATATAATATGTATACATATTATATATATATATATATATAAAAATATATTTAATTTATTTTTACACTTGTCTTTTTTTATTTTTTTTATACTTCCCACCAGCAGGGGGACTGTCTGATATTTCAAACAGTCCCCCTGCTGGCAGATCCACAGCCAGCTATAGAGGGCCATGTGATCGCTCTTTGAGAGCGATCACATGGCCCCCGGGGGCCTGATTTGCCGTGGGAGGGCTGCCTGGGCTGTGAGGCAGTCCTCCCGAAGCGGATCGCGGCAGGGTAAGTAAATATTATCTACCCCGAGCGTGACTCGGGGTTACCGCTTCTGGCAGCGAAAATTAACCCCGAGTCACGCTCGGGAATACCGCCAGGGAGGTTAAAGGAACACTCTAAATAGTGCTTTATGTGTGAAGAGTGTGCCTCTTTTTTCAGCTTACAAAAAGTGCAGATTTCAATAAAAACTGGCACTTTTATAAACTTTGATACACCAACACCGGCTGTCAATCAGACAACAGGTCCTGCTACTTCCTGTCTTGGTTATCCCAGTGGAGTTAAACTAAAAAGGTAGGCAATTGCTCAGAGCAACTGCCTTGCAAATACGTTTCGGTTAGCTGTATTGGGTAATCTGTGATTGCACAGTCACAGAAAGTCTTGGCTTGGTTAGAACGGAAGGGCTTGTAAAGACTTCAGACAAGAGATCTCAGTTTTTATCAAGCTATTTTTACATTAACCCGCAAAGAAACAAATAACATAATTAAACGCATGCATCTTTTCATTGGGGATATGTTTACAAGTTGTTTATTTTTTGTATTTCAGGAGTGGAGGGACCCTTTAATAAAAAAACACCAATTAGTTCTCACATATTTCGTAAACAGATTAGCATCTAGAAAGATTAAGAACTTAAAATGTATGCATTAGACATTTATCAAGTGAGCTTCTGAAACTTATACCAGTGTGACATTTGAATTTATTTTCCATATCATTATTCTGACATAGTTGTCAGTTGTCCTAAACTCCCTATCCATCACTTGATTTAAGGGGAGGCTTATTTGTTAACTACACAGATTCAGTGTTCAGCGCTTACATGTTTTCCAATTAACCTAATTAAAATCCCAAACGAATGATTTCAAAATACTCACAAAAGTTGTCTGCTCTTATCTTCTCTGAAGTTGAAACAAAATCCTCTTGTTATGGTGCTTAATTCTTAAGCTCTGATAAATAAACACTAAGCTCAGCAGGATGTTTTACAATATAGCTGTTTCCTTATTTTCCTTTTTTGGGAACTAAAAATATGTTTATTTATCAATAATTTATTTACCTATCTGTCTGTCTATCTCTATTTCTTGAAACATTTTCTATGTAATCCTAAAAATTTATCATAATTAATTTGTGAAATTATTATTATAACAGGGAACAGTTGTATGGAAAATGTTGGGCTTCCTTGACTGAACAACATATTTGTCGATTTTTTTTTGAGCAAACATAAATCCTACATATTTCTGTATTTATTTTAATTTGTAATTTTTATTAAACTTTTTCCAAATGATAACAGAAGGAAATACACAGTAACAGCATTAAATAATGTCCAAATCAGAGAAATATGCATTTTAATAAAGATAATACAAAACAATTAAACAAATAGTTGTGGCTTACAAACAAATCAATAAAAATTTGGAAAGAAAGAAAAAGAAAGAAATTGAAGTAGAGAGTAAAGGGTGAACCACCTAGATTTTACAAAGTTTGCAATTCCACAATGCAGACACTTAAAAAAAGACCTGGAGACAACATCCTTTAAAACATATATGCAGCATTCAAGAAAATGTAACTGAAATAAATTTAGCAAATTCTAGTTAGATATACAAATCTCAAACATCGGTAGAATGTGCGTCCCACAAACCACAAGCTTCTTAGGTTGCTCGACCCCATTGGAGTTGGTTGAATATCATCTTTCCATATATACTATTTAAAGTCACTTGAATAATTAGGTATTTCTGTGCTGTAATAGTGGCAGCCCAACTTCTAGCCAGAAATCGAATTACCGCGATCTGGTTTTAAAAAATCTATTTGAAAATTGGTTTGGGTGATTGATGTTGCAAAAGAAAGAGAAAGAACACCTCTATGGTAGGCTTCAAATGTCAGCCATCATCAACCAGTAAAGTCTTACACGAGGACAGATCCACCATATATGGAGCATAGTGCATACCTTTAAAATGACATGTCTAACATTTGTTATCGGAGAAAGGGACTATAGTCTACCTTGACTTAAGTATCACTAATATAAGATCTTTCTGATAATTTCTAAATAAGAATTTAGCAGACTCAAACAGTAAATGCGACATGCACACATTTACTTTTTCATTTGAACTACTAGTGATTTTTTTTGTAAAATGCCACAACATAATTGTCTAATGGTGGGATTGTCAGAGATAAACAGGTCAGTCTGGCATGTCAGTTTATTGGGCATACTTTTATCCCCCTCCCACCAGCATCCCGATACTTGGACTGCCGACGTTGGTGGGTAAGCAACTACCATAAGTTCCTCTTTGCCGCCAACTGAGGGTTTAGAAAGTAAAGTATAAACAACTTACAAAACAGAAATCTTTTTTAAAAAATACATTGAAATGCTTTCTACTATATCAACTGGATAAAGCAGTGGTAACCTTACTATCTTAGAAGCAAAAATTCAGACCACCAATGATACCACCTGACTAGTATGTGTCCTTGGGCTAATGATATATATCTGCCTACCTCAAAACTTTCATAGATTGTAAGATCATTTAAGCAAAGCCTTCTTCACTTCTCAAGTATTCCCTTTCTTTAATCATAATTTGTTATAGAATATGTTGGAGCTATATCAATTATATTTTATATAAATACTTATAGTTCATAATGTTCAAAATGTCTGAAAAAAAAATCTAATTAAAAGGAATTATTGAAATCAAGACAAGATCTGGAAGACCATAAATAATCTCCAACAGAACAACTCATAGACTAGTCAGGAGAGCAAAACAAAAGGACCTGCAAAAATACTGTATTGTTTAAATAAGAGAATATAATTTCACATGAACCATTATGTTACTGAAAAGTTTTAAAGTAGAAATGAAGTAGATGTTCCTTAGAAATCTGTGATCTATAGGAGAATTTTCAAATCTAAAAGTCCCACATGACTTACACTAATTTCCTTTGCTGAGGTTAGTAAGAATCATTGTAAGTCACATTCTATGGTCAAGGATTTAGCACTTGGCCTGTATTTAACCTTTGTTGTAGCAGAGGGATTTTCGCAGCTAGAATAGTTTTGCTTGAAGGATCCTAGAGATCAGAGGGTTATAGGTCTTTTACACAGTAAAAACTGGTGACTGTGACCTTTAATAGTGGTGGCTTGCCCATAGGGACTTTTAGGATGACACCACACCATGCTGCTAAATGTTTTTTTTAAGTTCTTAAACTGTTAAAGGATTTCATGTTATATTTATTCTTAAAAAAAAAAAATATTGTCTGTATTGCTTTAAAAGATATATTTGGTTTTATCATGATATATTTTTATGTTTTTGATACTAGTAGATGCAATTTTTTATATATGTTACTATTTTACTTTTTTTTTTAGAACAAACATTATCTACCAGTGTGAAACATTATTTGTTGGTTGACATGTGTTCTAAATTATATTATCTGGCTAGATCTTCCTATTTTGACATTTATCTTTTCAGGATACAATTAGTTGCATCTATGTCTTTTCTAGTAACATTATCCTATGCTCCTTTCTTTTCTTCCCAATTTCTTTCTTATTTACAATGATTAATATCAGGCAACATGGAAAGACATACCTGTGCATGCCGTGGGGCAAAGTCGTAGTTTATTTTAGAAAAACACTCGTCAGAACATAGATCTTACACATGTTCAGTCTGTTAAATCTGTTCCTAAAAATGACATGCTGTATCACCTGTGTATTTATGCTTGAGATGTTGGGGCTTGTAGGTAATAAATAATATCATCAGAGATATCTGGAGGCATCATAATAAACCACATGGCAGAAGATCTAATGGTTTATAAATGTCTTCAGAATCCCCTTAAATACATAAATTACATTACATGGTATTTTTAGAGCTAGTGTGCTAAGGTTGAAGGTAGAGTTATAGTTGAAGTAAAGGATAAGGTAGAGTTAGTCTTATGGTAGTATGGGGTTTTAGGGTTAAGGTTAATGTAAGGTTTAGGGTGTTGTAGGGCTTAAATGTAAGTGTAGTATTGGGTTTTATGGTTAGTGCTATTGATGTGAAGTGTAGGGGATATGGGAAGGACTTTACTGTTGGGTAGCACTGGTAAATGCTTTCATGCAGAGTCACCATTAGTCGGTGTCACGGCAAGGGTGTATAATTTATTATTACACTATGAAATATTATCCTTTAATGTTATTTGTGTAGTAAATGGCACAAATTACAGATATGCTATTGCTGAGGTCAACAGGGGTTACATCTTTTGAAGCTGTAACCCCCACAGAGGTCAATTGACAGAAGGGGTAGTATGAATGGCATAGGAATGTGAAAAGGATTTTACTATATGGACGGGAAGTAATTAAGGCTCTGCAAGGTGTGAGGTTCTACACTTGGAAAAAGTCTGAATGTCTCTTCATCCATTTGGCATGTACCTTGTAAAGGATAGTTCAATCTTTTTGATATGGTAACGGGATTAGTTTCATGAAGATCATTGTGTTCCAATATCTTATCCAAGTGAAACATTAATACTTACCCACAGGTTAATAATTAAGCCTCATTTGTATTATATTTGGAATGGTCCAATCTCTTAATTAAGCCTAAACATGAGTTGCACAACTTAAACCGTGTGGCAGAAGTTGTGATGTCTGTCCTATTGGATCGTGGGCGGGGCGTGCAACATGTCTATGGAATTGGAAAACAATAACAAATTCATAGAGGCAATTATTATTTCTGTGGCAAGTATAGTAGAGGAGATAAAACCAAAAGTTTATATTTGGCTTGTTGTTTCTGGAACAAAGGAGGTGGTAACTTAGAATCACTATAGGTACGCCTTGGCTCCACCCCTGGGTGAGGTGTGATAATCCACAGGGTATATCTCCTGTGATCCTGAAGGGTGGTAGTGTACTTGCTTGGGGCCAAGATCTAATTTTGAGTGAGTCACCATCTTTCCTTGCCAGAGACCCCCTGGACAGAAGTTGTACTTTGAAAAACCTAAGTGAGTAATTAGGACTTCTGTATTTTATCCTTTTAGTTTTTATCTGTTGTTGGTGTAAATAATTTGTTTACCATATATTTTTATATGCACTGTGACCATTTTATTGCTCATAATAAACATTCATTTATTAAGTTCTGCCTTTGTCTGGTTAAGAATCACGTTACCTGAAGAGACTAGTTAGTATTTTTGTAATTCCGTGAATATTGTACTAAGTAATATTTGGTGGGTTTTATTATTGATTTACCTGGGGGACCAAGGCACCCCATTTATAAATTGTCTTGGTGGTGGCAGCGTTAAAATAGTAATAGTTATATTATTATGTTTAAGTGTGGGTGGTGTTAAAAGGGGGATTTTGTCATTATTTCTGGTCTGGTGCAGACAAATAGTGAACTTTAACCCTTTCACCACCACAACTACGTCACGCACACTCTTGGAGTAGGGTGCGTTCGTAACAGTCGGTATAGGCAATAAACTGATAAGGGGTACTATAAATGTCTTTAGATATATCTATGCAGCCATGAGGAAGGAGATCAAAGATTTCCCTCCCTGCTCCATTGCATTCTTGCCTGGTGAGAGCAATGTTAATTTGGTCGGCAAATTTTTATTTAGTTTTAGTCATAGTCTTTCGTCTAAAAAGACATTTGAGTCTCAGTCATATTTTAGTCATCTCAATTGCTTTAGTTTTAGTCTAGTAATATTTTACTAAAATTGTTAGTCAACAAAATTAACACTGGGTGAGAAAGAAAGAACCCGGGAGGCTGTCTCCTCCTTCTCACTCTTTCTTGGGACTCTCTGTCAGAGCATTGTCACGGGTTAACTCTATTATGCTCCCACATTGTACTCTGCTCAGACAAGTCTGGGCAGCCAGCAAAATGTAAACAGAAGTCACTGGACCACCAAGGAATACCATGTCTTCTCTTCCTGACACAGGTAAGAGGCATAGACCATGGAAAATCATAATATATAGTGTAAGAGCACAGGCAGACAGACACACACACACACACAGGCACACACACTGAATCCTCTATAAATATACACACTGCATCCACTATACACACACTGCACATCCCTTGTACACACACAATTACAATTATTTATATAGTGCCAACATATTCAAAAGCACTATACTAAAGGAAATAAAACAGACATTTAATTCTAGCAAAACGTGTATAACATACAGGAACAGTAGGTGAAGAAAGCCTTGCCCAAACAATCTACCTACTGCATCAACGATACAGACACAGCATCCACTATACATACACACACTGAATCCACTATACAAACTGGAGTCCCTGCACACACACACTACAACCCCCACCACAGCTCTACATGCCTGCAAGAACATGGAAGAATGGGGGCAAGATCCTGTAGGCAAAGTCAGGGCCGACCCTGTGGGCAGGCATCAGCGGCCAAGGGGGTCTTAAGCTGTGTAAGAGGCCCCACAATTTCTAATGGCAGCCCTGCTCCCATGTCTCTCTAATTGGAGAAAGTTGCAGTCCCAGGCAACTGCTATTTCAACTGTGGCTATTAAAATTGCAGCAGATAGGACTCAATTCTGTCATTTTATCTTCAACTTGATCTACCACCCTTAAACTGTTGCTGGATATCATTAAGCTTACTAAGCCCCAGTCAAACCATACTGCTTAAAAAATGAATACTCATCCAACTGTCTAAAATGGGACTAGAAGGAGGAGAACCTGTACCATTGTTTCTGGTACTATCCAGACATTCAACACACATTCAAACATATGCTATCCAAACTTTGCACATTAGTGGGGTGGGGTGGGGCAGGACATCGAGCCGGTTGGCAGGCATTTTCTGGGGCTCTGCTTTTGGACCCACAAAACATGCCCAAAAAAAGAATAAGACGACTGAGCTTTCAGCTACCATATTACCTGACAAAGGTAAGGGAGCATGGCAGCTTTAACCCGATGATAGTTAGGAACAGAAAGAGTCAGATTTGCAGAAACGCCAGATGTTTGGGTCTATCCACAAATCCCAACATAGTGGCCCCAACGACATGGCCAATTGAAGACTTCTGGGCGGCCGCATGATGCTCAGCCTGCTTGACAAACTACACCGAGGGGAAGGGGGTTCCGGGAACCGCTGTGGGCAAACCACATACATTAGGGTGGGAAATGCAGCAGCTACTGGTAAATTTCTAAATAAAATTAGATCCTAAAAAAATTATATTAATTGAATATTTATTTACAGTGTGTGTATATAATGAATGCAGTGTGTGTGTGTGAATGCAGTGTGTGTGTGTGAATGCAGTGTGTGTGTATGAATGCAGTGTGTGTGTATGAGTGCAGTGTGTGTATGAATGCAGTGTATGTATATGAGTGCAGTGTGTGTGTATGAGTGCAGTGTGTGTGTGAGTGCAGTGTGTGTGTGTGAGTGCAGTGTGAGTATGAGTGCAGTGTGTGTATATGAGTGCAGTGTGTGTGTATGAATACAGTGTGAGTGTGTGTGATGCAGTGTGTGTTTGTGTATGTGTTGCAGAGCCTTGGTGGGGGGTGGGCATTTTTATTATTTTTTTTGTAATTATTATTTTATTTTTTTTGTTATATTATTATTATTTTTTCATTATTATTATTTTATTATTATTTATATTTTGTATTTATTTTTTCGTCCCCCCTCCCTGCTTGATACATGGCCAGGGAGGGGGGCTCTCAATCCCTGGTGGTCCAGTGGCATTGGCAGTTCAGTGGAGGGGGGCTGGCAGAGAGCGCTTACCTCTCCAGCAGCTCCTGTCAGCTCCCTTCTCCTCCGCGCCTGTCCGGTCAGCTCCCCTGTCAGCTCCCAGTGTAAGTCTCGCGAGAGCCGTGGGGTCATAGCGCGGCTCTCGCGAGACTTACACTGGGACTTGCAGAGAGAGCTGACCGGACCGGCGCGGAGGAGGAGGGAGCTGACAGGAGCTGCAGGAGAGGTCATAATACAGACATTGACTCGAGTATAAGTCAAGTTGGGGTTTTTCAGCACAAAAAATGTGCTTAAAAACTCGACTTATACTCGAGTATATACGGTACTTGGAACCAGATTCTTTGAGGCCCTGGGAAGTAGATGTTCATGTAATTGGCCTATTTAAGGGCTCCCATTATTATTTTTGTTGTAGCCCTTGATATCAGATCAATTTAGAATAAGCAAAAACATATTGTTTGCAATTCTAATCTTAGATATAATAATAATAACAAAGTATTTAACCAGGAAAGGTACATTCAGATTACTCTGGTTTCCAAGTACGTCCTGGGTATCATCGCAAGCTACTGATTATGTATTGGTATTTACACTTGCATACAAGATTTCTTATACTATATTGAACTTTATTATTAGGTTTTTGATTTCAAGGCTATATAGCTTGAATATTAGATGTGTCACTGTTGCCAAATTTCTGTTATTATATTACCATGCTTTATTCCACCTGATATAGCGGTATACCAACATAACTAAGGTTCTATTGAATTACTCCTTGCTGTTAGATACTACGTCCAATAACATATATTATTCAGAACCTCTGCGAAAGTTGCCTCTTGGAGAAACACAGTGTTGTATCTAGTTGCCTCAATATGCCTCTGTGTAGGCAAACTTATCTTTTAGTTCCTACAGCTCAATTGTATTTCCATTATAGCAAATGAGGCATCAATTGTTGAAACACTACCTAATATATTACTTTCTAACGTATTTAAATGCTGAACGTTGAATGCTATCCAATATCATCCTCTGCATGGGAGAGATGCTCCTTTTATGAAACCAATTTTTTTTTTTTTAAACAAACTTTGCACATCTCTCCAGCATTGGCAATATTGGGATTTATCACTATCTTGCTACTTCACCAATCTAAATTGATTCTCATCATTGCAGCAGTAACCAGAAAATCTTTACTCCAAAATTTGGATCTTACATCTACAAATGAAGCATCCCTCATTAGCAAACTTTGTTGATAGAGATCAGCTGTATATGTGATCAGTATACAAAAATTAAAAGGGCCACACATTAGACATGATGATTTATGAGGGCACCATTCTCCTTTGTAAAAAATATATTGATTGCTCATTGATTGGTTATTCTGATATTTATCAACATCTATAAATAAAAAAAAATATGCATTTTAAGAAACATGTACTTTAAGGTTATTTTAATAAATATTATAGTTGGAGTGAAAGTTTTAAATTATTGTTGAATAATACTGAAAAAAAAAAAGAAAAGTTATGTATAGCAAAGCGTTTTTACAAATCATGTTAAAACAAACCTCCAGTTATTCTTCAGTGCATTTTGAAAGCTCTATCTGATTTTAGTTGCCAGTACACCGTTTGTGATGTAAACCCCCATAGCATTTACATATTGTTCTTTATCTGACAAAAAATACCAAGTTACTTTTTTACAAGAACAACCAATGTACTTATTACTGATCATAACTCACCACTCCCAGCATAGGTTTTAAAGGAACTTTCCCACCTCCATAACAACTTCAGCTGAAATAAGTTGTTATAAGGGCAAGAATTTCTGTGCACTGTCTTACCTTCAGGGAGTTAAGCTGTCATTTGGTTAACCTCAAAGTTGGTCCACGGCACACACCGCCTCTTGCCTACACTCTTCTTCTCCTTTTTCCAGTATCAAGAAGGTTTGCGTAGCATGTAAAATACACTGCTCAAAAAAATAAAGGGAAATCTTAAACAACACAATGTAACTCCAAGTCAATCACACTTCTGTGAAATCAAACTGTCCACTTAGGAAGCAACACTGAGTGACAATCAATTTCACATGCTGTTGTACAAATGGGATAGACAACAGGTGGAAATTATAGGCAATTAGCAAGACACCCCCAATAAAGGAGTGGTTATGCAGGTGGTGACCACAGACCACTTCTCAGTTCCTATGCTTCCTGGCTGATGTTTTGGTCACTTTTGAATGCTGGCAGTGCTTTCACTCTAGTGGTAGCATGAGACCGAGTCTACAACCCACACAAGTGGCTCAGGTAGTGCAGCTCATCCGGGATGGCACATCAATGCGAGCTGTGGCAAGAAGGTTTGCTGTGTCTGTCAGCTTAGTGTCCAGAGCATGGAGGCGCTACCAGGAGACAGGCCAGTACATCAGGAGACGTGGAGGAGGCCGTAGGAGGGCAACAACCCAACAGCAGGATCGCTACCTCCGCCTTTGTGCCCTTTGTGCAAGGAGGAATAGGATTAGCACTGCCAGAGCCCTGCAAAATGACCTCCAACAGGCCACAAATGTGCATGTGTCTGCTCAAACAGTCAGAAACTCCATGAAGGTGGTATGAGGGGCCGACATCCACAGGGGGGGATTGTGCTTACAGCCCAACACCGTGCAGGACGTTTGGCATTTGCCAGAGAACACCAAGATTGGCAAATTTGCCACTGGTGCCCTGTGCTCTTCACAGATGAAATCAGGTTCACACTGAGCACATGTGACAGACGTGACAGAGTCTGGAGACACCGTGGAGAACGTTCTGCTGCCTGCAACATCCTCCAGCATGACCGGTTTGGCAGTGGGTCAGTAATGGTGTGGCATTTCTTTGGGGGCCGCACAGCCCTCCATGTGCTCGCCAGAGGTAGCCTGACTGCCATTAGGTACCGAGATGAGATCCTCAGACTCTTGTGAGACCATATGCTGGTGCGGTTGGCCCTGGGTTCCTCCTAATGCAGGACAATGCTAGACCTCATGTGGCTGGAGTGTGTCAGCAGTTCCTGCAAGACAAAGGCGTTAATGCTATGAACTGGCCCGCCCGTTCCCCAGACCTGAATCCAATTGAGCACATCTGGGACATCATTTCTCGCTCCATCCACCAACGTCACATTGCACCACAGACTGTCCAGGAGTTGGCAGATGCTTTAGTCCAGGTCTGGGAGGAGATCCCACAGGAGACCACCCGCCACCTCATCAGGAGCATGCACAGGCGTTGTAGGGAGGTCATAGAGGCACGTGGAAGCCACACACACTACTGAGCCTCATTTTTACTTGTTTTAAGGACATTACATCAAAGTTGGATCAGCCTGTAGTGTGTTTTTCCACTTTAATTTTGAGTGTGACTCCAAATCCAGACCTCCATGGGATGAAAAATTTGATTTTCATTGTTTAATTTTTGTGTGATTTTGTTGTCAGCACATTCAACTATGTAAAGAACAAAGTATTTCAGAAGAATATTTAATTCATTCAGATGTAGGATGTGTTATTTTTGTGTTCCTTTTATTTTTTTGAGCAGTGTATTTCAATGGCCTGCCAGTAGACGTGTACAAGGTGGAAACATTTGGTTCATTCAAATTGATTCATATGTGAAAAAAATAGTTTTGGGTGTTTCTAAATTCATTTATGTGGTGTTTCGGGTCAGATTAATTTTGTCCATGTGAACCAAAAGGGCATGAAAATTCTCCAATGTACTGCAAAACATAAATATTGTATATATGTTTTTCATTACACTGATAGATGCATTTTCCTGCCATTTGTTAAAAATTTTATATATTTATATATTTAATATATAAATAAAGATTTTTATATTTCTCCTCCAATTTCTCCTTTTGTATTCACTTTTCACTTGATCTGAGAATAAAATCAGCATTTAGTGGCTGACTCTAACCATCATCTATTTTAGCACCAAAGCCGGAAGTTCAAAATTACCCCCTTAGTGATCGCGGACGTATAAGGTACGTGCGACAAAAGCGATTGTTAACAACCTCGGACGTACCTGAGGCGCCGGCGGCAAATTTGAGCACTGCAAACGATCATGATCGCTTCCGGGCACTCTAACGGTATTGCAGCAATGCCTCAATGTCAAGGCATTCTGCAATGCTCCCCTGGCTCAATCACTTCCCGGTTGACTCATATGGAGCCCGGCAGTGTAGCAGAGTATCGGAAGCCATCAGGCAGGTTTCTGATGCTCTGCCTGTGTCCTGAGTGCCTCGAGGGGTTGAGGCACTCAGTGAAGAATAAAAAAATGAATAAATAAATATAAAAATAAATAAATAAAATATAAATATTAACCCTAGTACGTCAGCGATATTCCTATGCACTTACCCAATCGCCACCGTCCCCCCACTGGAGATCGGTGTTCCTCTCCATCTGGGGAGACTGTTTGACAGCCCAGACAGTTCACCCTTGACAAATTAGGACCCTGAAAGAGCGGTCAAATGGCTGCAATAGGCGTCCATAGTTCTATCTGCAAGGGGACTGCCTGAACTGACAGGCAGTCTCCCTGCTGGTGAAAAAAGTTAAAGTTAAAAATGTAAAATATTTATTATATGTATATATACATATATTATATCGATATATAATATGTATACATCTTATATATAATGTCATCCTAAGTGTACATATACATAATTACATACACGTAGACTTCAAATATATAAATATGTATATATATTTAAATTCTACGTGCATATTTGTGTAATATTTTTACATAAGTAAGTAATTTTATTGATTGCAATTTGGGGGACTTGCCTGACAACCCAGGCAGAAAGTCCAGAGAATTTAATTTGTTAGCACTATATTGAACCCTGTAACTTTCCAAGACACCCTAAAACCTATACATGGGGGGTACTGTTTTACTCAGTAGACTTTGCTGAACGCAAATGTTAGTGTTTCAAAACAGTAAAACATATATTTTAGATACATTTATCTTGAAGCCTCTAAAGCATATGGAGAACCACAAAGGAATTTTATCTTGGAGGGAATACGTATGATCCTACAAAACAATGACTTTTGGTTTGAGGAGGAATTCTTCTTGCAGATTAGGGGTACGTCTATGGGGACCAAGTTTGCTCCAAGCTGTGCCAACCTTTTTATGTCATTTTGGGAACAATTTTTTGTTTTCCAGGGGCATGGCTATGGTGCAAACCTGGTCCTCTATAAGAGATATATTGACAACATTTTTATTGTTTAGAAGGGGTCTGAGGAAACTTTCCTCCAATTTTTCACATATCTGAATCAGAATGACTGGGGCATTATACTTACCAAAAATGTGAGCAAAGACAACGTGAATTTTTTAGATTTAAACATTTTTACTCAAAATAATGTTTCAATAACTAAAACTTTTTTTAAACAAGTCGATGTCAATAGTTTTATTGAACTAGAAAGCTGCCATCACCATCCATGGTTAACAAACATACCAAAGGGGCAGTTTTTAAGAGTACATAGGAATTGTACTAGAGAAGAGGACTATGCCATTCAAGCAATAACCCTCAAAGATCAACTTACAGAAAAAGGGTATGCCGAACATGATTTACAAGATAAGATTAATCAAGTCGCTAATATGGATAGATCCCTTTTATTACAATATAAAAATAAAGAAGACAACAGACAGAAAGATGATCAGATTCCTTTTATCTTTTCAAGTAATATTGGTGCCGTAAAGAGAATCGTTTACCAGAATTGGCACATCCTACAACAGGAAGAAGACATCCAGCAATATATAGGCACTAAACATAAGTTTATATTTAGAGGAGCCAAAAATCTAAAACAAATGTTGACCTCTAGTTTTATAAAAACAGAAGCTCTGAAAAAGTTCTTAACTAATTGGACACAGGAACAGAAAGACTTCTTCCATTGTGCCAGGCCTGTCGCAGCACTATGAAAACCAATAAAAAAGTGGAAGAGTTTTATTCTACTGTCACTAATAGGAAATATAACATCACATCTCTAATTACATGCCATTCCACAAACGTCATCTATCTTTTACATTGTAGCTGTGGTTTTCAGTATGTGGGAAAGACATCCCGTCAGCAAACATCTTAGAAACATTAAAAAAGGCTTTCCAACCCACAGTGTGTCTAGACACTTCTCACAACATCATAACTCAGATACAAAGTTTTTAAGTTTTTGTGCAATTGAAAAGGTAGTAGGAAATTGGATAGGAGGGAATATATCCAAGACACTTAGCTTAAAAGAATCTAAATGGATCTTTGAGTTACGTACGGTTACGGTTAAACGCTGGGGAGGGGGACAAGGTTCTCCCCTCCCAGTAGAAGACTCTGCCGCTGGGGAGCAGGGCCGACTGTCCGTACTCCCTGTAGCTTGGGCGCAGAGACCATGGTCCCATCTGTGCCGGTGGGGAACTTAGTGTCTCCCCTTGGTGGGCTAAGCTGCCGCTTGGGAGAGGGGGTAACAAGCTCCTCTCCCTTACACACTTTTAGCCGCTGGGGAGGGGAGACACTGCTCTCCACTCCCTGCATTTCACACTGCTGCTGGGGAAAGGAGACACTGCTCTCTATTCCCTGCAAATCACACTGCCACTGGGGATCTGAGCCAACCGCCCAGCATCCCTGTAGCTCACCCTGCCGCTGGGGAGGGAGGACGCTGCTCTCCTCTCCCTACAAGGTACACTGTCGCTGGGGAGGGGAGACCCACTCCCTGCACTTCACACTGCCGTTGGGGAAAGGAGACACGGCTCTCTATTCCCTGCAAATCAATCTGTCGCTGGGGATCTGGGCTGACCGCCCAGCATCCCTGTAGGGCCGGTGGATTGACCTCGGTCCCATCTCCACCTGCCGCCTGGGGTTCCTCCCAGTAAATCGCTACAATATCTTCCCAGCTGAAGGGGTCTGGAACTGGATCTGCCGCTCTGCTTTTCTGTCGTGCCTTTTCAATGGAGTGGAACAGATGTTGGTAGTCCTGCATCAGCTCCATCTCTCGGGTCGCTAGGTGGGTCAGGTCTTGCTCCACCTCGTGATGGTCATCCCAGTCGTACATACTCTCCCTCCACTCAAAACTGTCACGGAACCGGGTTTGTGTAGAGCTCCCAAAATCAGGCTCCGAAAAAGACTCCCATAACAAACCAGGGCCATCAAACTCCTCTGGCTTGTCATGCTCGGCTTTCCAGGGTATATACTGCGCTGCATACCACCAGAGTGCCTGGTAAGCATCTTCTAGCCACAGCTCCTGCCATACCCGGTGCTCCAGTTCCTTTATCCACTTCTCCAGGGGCTGCTCTCCCAGGAGGGGCATCCGCAGTGCCACTCGTGTCTGCTGTCGCTGCTCCTCACTGGGGAGTCCCTCGCCTCGCTGGTGCTGTATATTATCCAGTGCCTGGTACCTTTGTGGACTGCATCTCGATCGTCCATGACACCTTCATCTTATAAAACTGCTGATTCCATCCTGCTGCTGTCAGGGTCGCTGTTGCCCTCAATTTGTTGCCCTCAATTTGTAAATCCAGGGAATGGCGTATCCTTGTAGCTGTCCTTCTGGGCTGTGGGAATGATCCAACCACTGCCACCAATTGTAACGGTACCCCCAGGCATAAAGGGGGTTAAACGCAGTTTAGGAGATATTCCCTTCCAGATATGCAGGCAGCTACTGTAGACACCAATCCAACGAACCGGAGAAGCATATGAATGCTCTCAAACATACGAATGCTATAAACAGTCGAATAGGAAAAAACATACTCCTAGCAGTCAAACTGGAACAGCATATAATAAATCCCCCTCAAGAATGAGACAAGGCTCCGTTTTGAGGGTCAAGCAGGAACAGCCAGAGCTGTGGGTTTATTGTTCTTATATACACATTAGTGCCACCCACAGGGTTTTGGAAAACAACCAATAAACACTTACAATACACTCAGACACTCCCACACAAAATCCTCCCCTATGTCTGTGATACAATTACTTTACACAATGGGTAATGTAATTATCACAGGCAGAGAAATACAGTTTTTCCACATTATTCATAATTTTAAAAGTATGCATCACATTCACATAAAACTTACATTTTCAGCATACTCCAAATACAAACATACGTCAAAATCATACAAATTGGTCCAGTGGTTCAAAAAATAGATCGTAGTCCTTTGTGACCAAATAAAGCATGGTTTTTCTGCCCAAAACCAGTTCCACAGATTATTCTATCCTGTAGATAATCGGGAAGTAATCAAATTATCTCCAAGGACAGAGGCAAAACTCCATTGAACACACGGCAGCAAAAGACAATAAAATACATAAAAATATATAACTGTGCAGCCATTGCATAAAACAGGTACATTCAACATATCCCCAGATAGCTCAGATCTGAGCGCACATTATTACTGAATGGCGCTCAGATCACACATATACAGTTCAATTGCCATGGAACCAAAGTCTTTCCCATAGTCTTTCATTATACGAATGGGCTCCATGGCATAGCTATCTGGGTTATCACTGTTCAAACAGGGCAATCACCGAATGACCCGGCTTTTGTGTCTTTGCAGGGGAAAATCAAGTGTTTCAACATGGGGCCATAGTCTAAAGGCAGCAGGCGGGCAACCAGGCTCCTCCAGTGAACAGTGGCGAGATTGGTCTCGTCACACGTCCTCTAACCCCAAAAGGACTTAACATCGACTTCGAGATCAATAATATTTTATCATTAAGACCTTTTAGATTTTGTTTGTTTATATATCCATATTTTTTATCTATTTGAACAAATGCTGCTAAATTTAAACCATTTTATAGAGTGTTTTATATGAATTTGAGATGTCAAACACTTTTGGCTGGGCTTATGCACTTTAAAACATGTATTATACCTTTTTTTGGAATTTAGGTATAAAATTGTACGGCTTTACTGTATGAAAAAATGAAAACATCTCTTTTTCTCCCCCTCTTATGTACCTCTCCTTTTTTGTCCATATATATGTATTGCAATTATCATATGGGACTATTACACCACTTTGAAAATGGACACCCTGGCCTCATGTGAGAACTTTAAGAGACTACTGAAGGAGAAAAGGGACATACAGCCGCAATTCGACAAAACCGGAAGTGACGCGACGGACCGGATTATGGAATGCGCACGTCACAGTAAGTGACGCGACGGACCAGTGAAGCTTATTTTAGCTTCCCCATCAACCTAGATACTCACAAGTTATCTATCTCGTGATGGATGTCATGGATAGGAAGTGAGAAACATTGAAATTGTTTAAAATATATGTTTATGCTGTGTTTTATAAAAAAAATTTCTATGACGATACATTGGATGTATAAATATGGCACTCGAGATGTCCGAACCGGATGTGTGGCCATATTGGAGGTGGCATTACACATCCGGTCCGAACCATATAAGGACATGGGTGTGATGTTTTGTTACCTGTATAACAAATGATATAATTAAGTATCCATGTTATACCATATATAAATGGTACCATGCTCATTGTAATGTTGAACAGCACCTGAGGAAGACCATATGTAAATGGTTGAAATGCGTTGTGCACTTTTTTATGTTGCTTTATATGTAATAAAGTTTTGCTAATATATCTTCAACTCCTGGCTCCTGACTCCAACTTTCCACTAGATGGTCACTGCAATAATTGGATCCATTTGAAAGGAGGAAGAATTTTCTATGTCCTTAAAAGTGGCTTAAAGGCGTTATAAGTTCCGAGGCAACTTCTAAACCGCTCAAAAAAGTGTGAGTGGTTTCAGCTCAAAAATCTCCATATTATTGTGGATTATATACAGATTACTCTATGTTCTGTTGTATGTTTATACAGTTGCAAGAAAAAGTATGTGAACCCTTTGGAATGATATGGTGTAATGGACCGTTTCGTTCACCAGAGGATAAAAAACGTTTAGGCGATAATCACCTTTCAGATAGACCAGCAGCTACTGCAATCACCAACCTCCCGAACTCCAAACTGCACGAATCCCCCAACTCCCGAACAGGAAACACACGAACCCTGGAAGCAGCCGAACAGGAAAAGCCCTACGAACAGCTTAGACTCCTGGCAATCGGCATACAGTCAAATTCCCCCCAAGAATGAGACGACACTTCACTTTGAGGAACTACCTGTACTGTCACATACAGTCTCTTTTATTCCCAATCCACAAACATAGTACAGCCCACAGGGCGTTACAGAACAACCAATCAATCCGGACAATACACACAGACACTCCCACACAAAATCCTCCTCTCTGCCTGTGATATGATTACTGAACACAATGGGTAATCTCATTATCACCGACAAAGGAATACAGTTTTTACACAATATTTATAACTTCTAAAATATACATGTCACAAACATAAAACATACATTTTCATAATCAGCATACGAGAAAAAAACACATACTCAAAAATCAGGGCAATCGGTTCAGGGGTTAAAAAGTTGGATGGAAGTCCTTTATGACCGACCGCAAGCACATTTTCATGCCCAAAACAGTTCCATAGATTTGGGCTGTGCGGTCGGTCTATTTCAGGCTGAAAAAACGACTAAGTCCCATTCGAACGAGGATTTGAATCTTCGAATGGGACTTAGTCTCTGCGGCTGCAAAATCACCGTGGGAGAAGGTAAGGCTTAGCGGTGTTTGCAGAACTGTGTAGCCGATTTCAGTTCCATGAATTTGGCTACACATACCGCTGACCGCATGGAAGGAACCAAGATGGCCGCCCCCACGTGTTCATTTTTTGAATGGCGGCCACTTCGACTACTTCGGCACTTCGACGGCATTCTAAGTGCCAATTTAAAAGTACAAACCCTTTCTCTGGGAGTTAAAGGGCCAGCAGCAGCACACCAAAAATCCATTATGTCCAAAACTTGTAATTAAAGGACCACATCTTCCCGGGCCATAGTCAGAATGCAAGAGGCGAGTAACCAGGCTCCTCCAGTGAACAGTGGCGAGTTCTGCACAAATTTGTCATAAAATGTGATCTGATCATCATCTAAGTCGCAACAATAGACAATCACAGTCTGCTTAAACTAATAACACACAAAGAATGAAATGTTGCCATGTTTTTATTGAGCACACCATGTAAACATTCACAGTGCAGGTGGAAAAAGTATGTGAACCCTTGGATTTAATAACTGGTTGAACCTCCTTTGGCAGCAATAACTTCAACCAAACGTTTCCTGTAGTTGCAGATCAGACGTGCACAACGGTTAGGAGTAATTCTTGACCATTCCTCTTTACAGAACTGTTTCAGTTCAGCAATATTCTTGGGATGTCTGGTGTGAATCGCTTTCTTGAGGTAATGCCACAGCATCTCAATCGGGTTGAAGTCAGGACTCTGACTGGGCTACTTCAGCGTATTTTCTTCTGTTTAAGCCATTCTGGTGTTGATTTACTTATATGCTTTGGGTCATTGTCCTGTTGCAACACCCATCTTCTGTTGAACTTCAGCTGCTACACAGATGGCCTTAAGTTCTCCTGCAAAATGTTTTGATAAACTTGGGAATTCATTTTTCTTTCGATGATAGCAATCTGTCCAGGCCCTGACGCAGCAAAGCAGCCCCAAACCATGATGCCCCTACCACCATACTTCACAGTTGGGATGAGGTTTTGATGTTGGTGTGCTGTGCATCTTTTTCGCCACACATAGTGTTGTGTGTTTCTTCCAAACAACTCAACTTTGGTTTCATCTGTCCTCAGAATATTTTGCCAGTACTGCTGTGGAACATCCAGGTGCTCTTGTGCAAACTGTAAACATGCAGCAATGTTTTGTTTGGACAGCAGTGGCTTCCTCCGTGGTATCCTCCCATGAAATCCATTCTTGTTTAGTGTTTTACGTATTGTAGATTCGCTAACAGGGATGTTAGCATTTGCCAGTGACTTTTGTAAGTCTTTAGCTGACACTCTAGAATTCTTCTTCACCTCATCTGCGCTGTGCTCTTGCAGTCCTCTTTACAGGACGGCCACTCCTAGGGAGAGTAGCAGCAGTGCTGAACTGTCTCCATTTATAGACAATTTGTCTTACCTTGGACTGATGAACAGAAAGGCTTTTGGAGATACTTTTATAACCCTTTCCAGCTTTTGTGCGAGGCATCATTCACACCAGGCAATGCTTCTTGTGAAAAGCCAACCCAGAACTGGTGTGTGTTTTTTATAGGGCAGGGCAGCTGTAACCAACATCTCCAATCTCATCTCATTGATTGGACTCCAGTTGGCTGACATCTCACTCCAATTAGCTCTTGGAGATGTCATTAGTCTAGGGGTTCACATACTTTTTCCACCTGCACTGTGAATGTTTACATGGTGAGTTCAATAAAAACATGGCAACATTTCATTCTTTGTGTGTTATTAGTTTAAGCAGACTGTGATTGTCTATTGTTGTGACTTAGATGATGATCAGATTACATTTTATGACCAATTTGTGCAGAAATCCATATCATTCCAAAGGGTTCACATACTTTTTCTTGCAACTGTATGTTCTGCATAGGTAAACTGTACCATGTATTATTTAATATATTCTTCATACAAAGGGAAAGAAAATCTACCATCACTTACCAGTTATAATATTAAATTACAGGTAACTAACCTTTACCCGTGGGTGTGCGCTTTTACCTTTTGAGTTTTTTTCATTGTATCTTTTTTTAAGTATATGGGGTGGCAATATACTTGGGTATAGCAACACCTAACATTGTATATATCCTCAAGCGCCATCTCTATTTCTTTTGTAAACCTCTAGTAAAACATATATATTGTCAGTAAAAGTGATGTTTCTTTGCATTTTTCATACACAGACGACACTTTTACAATGATATCATTGTTGTGATATGTTTTACTATTTTGAACCACTAATATTTGTGTTTAGCAAAGTCTCCTAAGTATAACAGTACCTCTCATGTACAGGTTTTATAGTGTTTTTAAAAGTTAGATGCTCAAATATAATGCTTGATTCCCCATTTTGCATCATTGGAATTTTCCAGATTGGTTATGTTGCCTTTGAGAGCGTATGTAGCCTAGGAATGAGAATTACGCTCATGATGGCATACCTTTTGCAAAAGAAGACAACCCAAGGTATTGAAATGGGGTATGTTCAGTCTTTTTTAGTAGTCACAAACACTGGCCAAAGTTTGTGTTGATAATTGTTTTTTGCATTTTTAAAACACAAACAAATATAAATGCTAACTGTGGCCAGTGTTTCTTACTAAGTGGCTACTAAAAAAGACTGGACATACCCCAAATTGAATACCCTGAATTGTCTACTTTAAAAAAAAAAATATGTACATGTGAGGTGTGATTCAGAGATTTATGACAGATAACAGTATTACAATGTCACTATTGATAAATTATAAAAAATATATGTATTTTGAAACAGCAATGTCCTACTTGTAATTATAGCCCTATACCTTGCAAAAAAAGCTAAGAACATGATAACATTGGTAATTTCTAAACTCAAAACAAAATTTTGAAACTATTTAGCAAGGGTGTTTTTTTGGCGGTTGTAGATGCCTAACACATTATGGGGGTCATAGTTAGAAAAAGTGTGTTGTTTTTATTAATTTCATCATATTTCATAATTTTATTTATAGTAAATTATATGATATGATAAAAATAATGGTATGTTTAGAAAGACCATTTAATAAAGAGAAAAACAGTATATAATATGTGTGGGTACTGTAAATAAGTAAGAGGAAAATTACAGCTAAACAAACAAACACTGCAGAAATGTAAAAACAGCCCTGGTCCTTAAAAGTAGAAAATTGAAAAACGGTCTGGTCACTAAGGGGTTAAAAATGAATAAAACTAATTCAAGCATGGTCCATTTTGTTAGTTTTGTGTTTCGTACATATAGTATTTTGGAGTTCAATAATTTGTATGAATCGCCAATTGCCCACAATTCTGACAAATAGCAATTCGTACAAGTCTGCCTGCCAGTGATAAGCTGTAAAAGGAAAAAGAAACAGCCTTAATTTTGATAATAATAACTAGGTACAGCGCAATGCAAGAATTTGAGCAATATAAATAGCACATTGTGCTGATTTCTTAAGTGAAAATAAGTCAACCCAACCCCTGCAATGTTTAACAAACATTTTTTTCTGCAAATTCTAATGCACGGTTATTATTTATTAGCTGTATTTAACTATCAAATTGTAAATACAATGTGCAAAAGAGTAAGATCTTTGAGTTCTAATTGTTTCTAAAAAAAATTGTGATATATAACATACAGTGTTTAACTGTTTCATGTTCTTTAAATCTTAGGAACACTCCAATGCAAAAAAAATAGCCTGTTAGTGGTAGACCAAAGAACAAGTACACGTAATTTATTTTGTACAGTTTCTTTGGGGATATATAAACATAGCTTGTGATATCTGCAGATCTAGTATTTGCAGCTACTATGATCCCTCCATTTATTGTGGCTATGGGCGATGGGCGGGCGGTACGTGACGTAAGCACGTGCGCACGGCCGCACGCTTCGGGGACCAGGAAGTGAGGCAGCAGAGAGGCAGCATGGACGCCGAGCTCGACGGCATAAAAAACTGAGGCGGCCGAAAAGGGGAGGCAGACTGGGACGATAACGATACACAAGGTGTCACAAGAACCAGCTACAAGCTCCTGACTCCAGGTACCTGGGCCTTTTGAAGAGCCATTTCGGCAGAGATCCGAGGGGCACGAGAGGTGTGCTGGGGACGGGAGCAAGGGAGGAAAACTAAATGTGTAATTAAAGTGAAAGGAAAAGAGAAGAAGCATTTAAAAAAAAAAAAAAAAAAAAGGGGGAAAGAAGAGAGGCAGGAGGTGATTGCAAGCTGGAGACAGAGAGTATTTGCAAGGAAACAGAGAAATATTCACTTATCTGTAATTTACTGGCACCTGCTGTGTTACCTGCTGAGACAAATGGTTTATATCTATTTAAGGATATACTTATCTGTTATCAAACTGTAACAGCAACCTGTAATGGTAACTTGTAACCTGTAACCTGTTGAGACAAATTAGTCCAGTGAACACAAAAACTAATACCTGAGAGCAAACTAAGAGATATCTATAAATTTGCAATTTATAAGTACCTGCTACCTGCTGAGACAGATAACTTATACTCAATCAACCTGTTTAGTCAAACTGCCATTTATTTGCACCAGCTATCTGTCGCACAAACAAGTTATACATACTGAATGAATACGTAAAAGGCTAACAAAGTGACAAATACAATCAAAACTTTTGTATTGAAACTGAAGTAGCAGACCCTGCAACACACATGGCTCCCAAGAAAGAGAAAGTCCCAAACAATGAGAAAAAGAAAGCAACAATTGGTACTTATTACTCCCCCAAAACGGCACCTACAGAACGAGAGAAGCAACGTAAATCTTTGCCCTTAGAAAATGCTGAACTCTCTGTCCACCATATGTCTAATTTATCAGAGGAAGACTTTCTACACCTGCCAAAAACCCCACAGGGAATGACGCAACAACTACTATCTGAAATGCTGGACAACCTACATAAAAAAATTAAAAATGACATGGAACAAAATACAAACGACCTGAGGTCAGAAATTTCCATTCTCTCTGAGCAACTTTTAAGCCAGGCAAATATATTACAAAAAGTTCAAGAAGATTATGAACACATTAAATTATCCAATACACAATTAGAGAAGAAAGTGCAAGACATCGAGACTAAAATCACAAATCTAGAAGATCGCTCCAGGAGAAACAATATAAGAATTAGAGGCATACCAGAATCAATTAAACAAGAAGATTTAAGTTCTTATCTGGATAGCTTCTTCTCATATATATTGTCCCCGCAGACCCTGGGTCTTGAACCCTTGGAAAGATTCCACAGACTGCCCAAACCAAAGGAAATTGACAAGTCCCATCCAAGAGATGTTATAGTCTGCTTTTCGAGTTTCCGGATAAAAAATCTAATCATGCAGAAAGTAAGGAACAAGACCCTGGATACCGACGAATGGAGACATCTTAAAATTTTTCAGGACTTATCTCAAATGACAAGAAAAGCAAGAAGAACCTTTGCAGAGGAGACGGCAATTCTTAGAGATATGGACATACAATACAAGTGGCTGTTTCCGACAGCAATTATGGTCTTCTTCAAGGACCAACCATATATCTTTAGAGATAAGACGGCACTAAAAGAGAAACTTACAACTTGGAAGCTCACTCCAACCCTAAACTGAAACGTACTTCCTCCTCCCTTTTTTTTTTTTTTTTTTTTTTTTGTCACATAGCACAACGACTTATACTAAATAAGGTGAAGGGTTAAAAAGAAAGAAAAGAAAAAGGGAAAACTCACAAGATAGGTTGTATTTTAATGAGTAAAAATATAAAGAATGATAATGATGAATTAATATGCACAAGTTGAAAACATATATTATAAATGCACAATTTAGGAGGGAAGGAAAATGAAAAGGAAGGGGTAAGAGAAAGAATAAGAAAAAGGGAAAGAAACATGTAGAGAATATGTACTTAAAATATGCATACCACTAATTTTATCACAAAATATGTAATACCACTTAAAATAAGTATACCACTAAAATTAATACAAAATATGTAATCACTTTATAAAATAGTTAAAGTAGAATCAATTTAGAGGAGAACATGGGAACTATAGGAGGCGAGAAAGTTAATCGAGGAAATTGTATTTATAACAACAAAAAGGAAAATGAAAATGCCCCAGATAGAATCAGATAACTGTATGAAGGTTAAATTAAGGTTCAATTAAAGAACCATTCGCAGATAAGTGGCGGGGTTAAAATATTTATTGAAAATTAATACTGTAATGTCTTTCGTTAAAAGGAAAATAAGGCCCACTATCCTGGTTCGGAGACCTGCGACGGCAGCAGGCTTAAATATGAGGACTTCACATAGAAGTTCTTCATATAATGGAATGAATGCTCAAGTAGATTGTGTGATGTGGAGCTTTCTCTGGAGGCCAGATATTAGACGGCCGAAAGGGGAAGACATGAAAGGATTTGGGAGATGGTCACTATCTGAGGGGAGGTTGGAATGGCGGAGGGACTGGGGGGAACAGTGGCTAGATGTCACTTAACATTTTATCCATCAATGCAAGGGGTTTAAACTCAGGACAGAAAAGAGGATACCTGTACAAATTACTGACGGACAGCAAAACGGATATTGGTTTCGTCCAGGAAACCCATTGGGTTAGCTCTGAGACTAAGCTATGGAATTATAAAAAATTTCAAGTGGTCCATAGAGCTAACCTGATGGGAAAAAATAAGAAAAGAGGAGTAGCAATTTTTTTTTCAAGCAACTTGAAATATGAGCTTGTCTATGAGGAGGTTGACCCTGGTGGCAGGTTTTTAATAGTAATAGCTCGAATTAATGATATACTGTATACTCTTGTAAATATATATGCTCCAAATCAACTTCCATATAGATTTCTGGATAGCTTAATACAAAAGGTTGACCGCGTATCGTCTGGTAGTTTGATTATCGGTGGGGATTTTAATTGCATTGTAGATCACAAGGTAGATAGGAACAGAAGTAAGCCTGCAAATAAAGATGATAGTCATAGAATAGGTTCAACAATGATGCAGACTTTTCTAGCTAAAAATAGTTTGTATGATTGTTGGAGAACGCTAAACCCAGAAGTGCGAGATTACACTTTCTATTCAAATGTCCATCAATCATACACTAGAATCGACTATTTCTTGGTCAGGGCAGGCACTCTGGAACGAATAAATAAAGTGACGATTGGACCTATAACATGGTCCGACCATGCACCAGTATGCTTAGTTATAAAAAATAATCCCGAATATAAAAGCAGAGACAGATGGAGATTAAACGAATCTCTATTAAATTCAGAAATCAATGTAGAAGAACTGAGCATTCAGGCTAAAGAGTTTTTTGAAAATAACGATACCGGGGATGTTTCTAATGCTATGTTGTGGTGTACATTTAAATCGTACATGAGAGGATGTCTTATTAAACTGGGTGCTAACATAAAAAAAAAGAAAGGAAGAGAGCTGAATGAGCTTAATATAGATCTGGCAAAACTGGAACATCTGCATAAGACTACTCTAGATCATAATATCTTGGAGGATATTAAGGAGATTAGAAAAAAAATCCTAGTAAAAAATCAAGAGAAAATTAATAAACCAATCCCAACCTTTTCAATGAGCTGCATTACAGCTCATTGAGAAGTCCCTGCAAGGTAGGTACCCTAGGCAGTTGCCTGCCTTATGAGTTTAGCTCCGCAAAGCTAAACTACAAGGAAGTAATAAGACCATCTATCTGAATGACTGCTGGATGTGTAACAAGGTTCATTTAGAAAAGTGCCAACTGCTTTTGAAAAACATATCAAACACAATTCACACATAAAGCACTTCAGCAAGCTAAAGGGCTTTATGTGTTTAATGTGTTCCTTTAAATGCTTGCTAAAAGCCCTATCTTGTTTGGTTGCCAGGATAGCTATATTGATATAAACCCCATCATGTTTAGAGGCTGTTCTTTCATGTGACACTCAGATATCAGGAATAAATTAAATGTATTGATTATTTTCTTGGAACATGCTTAAAGGGTCAGGAAAGTATGTTTGCTTTAGAATCCTTACTTATTGCTGTTTTGAAAAATAACTAAAACCATGATAGTAAGGATAACAATAATGACAATAATACTGCAAATAATAATAATAATAAGACAAATCAAAAACAGAATAGCATTGTGGAGCAATTAAAGCCAGTATGCAAAATTCATAATGAGAATTTATGAAACAATTGAATGTCTTTTGGAACAATTAATATCAATCTGTTGAGATGTTTATGTTGAAATAATTAATGAACCCATAAGAAGTTATGCACTAACCAAAACATAATATGAAAACATTTTCACAGGGAACAAAAATGTTAAAAATGTGTCAGTTCTTCAAAACAATTAAAAATACACAACATAATTAGTTTCTAAAAAAAAAAATACAAAATACGTGCAAGAGAAATCATTCCATTTTGTGCTTTGTTTTCAATTACAGCTGACCCAGATATCACTCTTCTTAAATATGACACACATTTTTCTGTGGCTTCTACAAAATAATTAAGGTTGTTAATTGATCAATACATACATTATTTGGGTTTTATTGTCTAACAGGTCAGTAAACATATTGCCTACTAATTTTTCAGGTATGATGAGATACAATGATATGAGTGAGCAACAAAATCCAGTGTCAAAGGAATATAGTGAGGAACTGTACTGGATGTGCCTATGTTGCATTTGAGACCGTATGGCAGCCCAGAAATGAAAATTAACCCAAACGTGACATACCATTTGAAAACGCAGACAACCCAGGGTATTCAAAATTGGGCATGTCTAGTCTTTTGTAGTAGCCACTTAGCCACAAACGCTTGCCAAAGTTAGCATTTATGTTACACAAAAACTGCACTTTTACAGGTGATATCATCATCGTGATAAGTTTTACTTTTTAAAACACTCATATTTTTGTTCAGCGAAGTCTCCCGAGTATAACAATTCCCCCCAAGTACAGGTTTTATGGTGTTTTGGAAAGTTATGGGGTTAAACATAGGGCTTGCCAATTACAGTTTCTTAACTGTCTGCCTGGGTTATCAGGCAGGTCCCTCAAATTATAATGAATACAATCAAATAATTATGTAGTTAATAGTTAAATATATATGTAGAATATATGTAGAATGTGTGTCCTGATAAAAGTCCTATGATGAACTGAAACGTTGATTTGCTGTAACCTGTGCGTTATGAATAAAGATGAATACTTTTCTTCAAAAAGCCCAGCGTGTGCCTACATATATATATATATATATATATATATATATACCGTATTTATCGGCGTATAACACGCACTTTTTTTCCCTGAAAATAGGGGAAAAATCGTGGGTGCGTGTTATATGTTGATATCCCATAATTACTTACCTGTCTTGAAGCGTGGGCCGGTGTTCAGCGCGCACCGCGGTACTGGAACTTCAATTTCAGGTTCCGGTTTCCGGTGGGACTGAAAGGAAGTGTGCACACTTGTGCACACTTCCTTTCAGTCCCGCCGGAAACCGGAACCTGAAATTAAAGTTCCTGTACTGCGGTGCGTGCTGTGAAGCCGGCCCACGCTTCAAGACAGGTAAGTAATTATGGGACAAGGGAAAGTACACTATGGGAGGGGAGGGGGGGGGAGAATACTATGGGAGGGGAGGGGGGGAGAATACTATGGGAGGGGAGGTGGGAGAATACTATGGGAGGGGAGGGGGGGAGAATACTATGGGAGGGGAGGGGGGGAGAATACTAGGGGAGGGGAGGTGGGAGAATACTATGGGAGGGGAGGGGGGGAGAATACTATGGGAGGGGAGGGGGGAAGAATACTATGGGAGGGGAGGGGGGGAGAATACTATGGGAGGGGAGGTGGGAGAATACTATGGGAGGGGAGGGGGGGAGAATACTATGGGAGGGGAGGGGGGAGAATACTATGGAAGGGGAGGGGGGGAGAATACTATGGGAGGGGAGGGGGGGAGAATACTATGGGAGGGGAGGGGGGGAGAATACTATGGGAGGGGAGGGGGGAGAATACTATGGGAGGGGGTGGGGGAGAATACTATGGGAGGGGGGGGGGAGAGTACTATGGGAGAGGAGGGGGGAGAATACTATGGGAGGGGGGGGAGAATACTATGGGAGGGGAGGGAGAATACTATGGGGGGAATACTATGGGGGGGGGAATATTATGGGAGGGGGGGAATACTATGGAAGGGGGGGACACTATGGGATAAGGGGGGAACACTATGGGATGAGGGGGGAATACTATGGAAAGGGGGGGACACTATGGGATGAGGGGGGGGAATACTATGGGAGGGGGGAAATTTCCTGGAATTTCCTTCTAAAAATGAGGTGCGTGTTATACGCCGGTGCGTGTTATACGCCGATAAATACGGTATATATATATATATATATTTTTATATATATATATATATATATATACAAAACAAATATAGCTTGGCACTCACCCTATCTCAAAAAATAAAGTTGTAGATGCCTTGGTGCTATCCCACGTGTAAAGGATATATAAGTAGAAATAAGGGAAGCACTCTCCGGTCTTCATAAAAAGTCCTTCAGTATTTTATTTAAAATTTTTCAAATAACGATCGACGTTTCGACCCCTCAGGGTCTTCCTCAAGATCAGTGTATCAATAAACAATAACCGAATATATAACACAATCAATAATGTACTCACCAATCGTGACTGAATCACCTCACCTCCTCCGTGTGCACCCGGAAGTGAATTAGCGATCACGTAACTACGTGACCTGCCGTGTTGCGTGCGTGCTGACGTGTACATGTGTTGCTAGGAAACCCATATACAAAACATATTCCAAAGTTATCTATCCCGAGCTGTGTGAAGATATGTGGATAAATACGTAGGTTAAATGTGAACCATAGGAAATTTAAGAATAGCTATGCATAGAGCTATATAAAATGCAAAAAAATGTTATGTAACAATTTGTAAGGCTTTTAAAGTGAATCCACGTTTGTGATCATGCAATGAAAATTGTGCCAAACTGCATGCAGTGAAAAAAATGTGCATAAATATCATGTAGAGCTATATCACCTTATCTTATATACATAAATACATAGGACATAAAGAATAAATACAATGGTAATATCCACCATATCATATCAAACATAACAATGGAGAGTTGGCCAAAGATGACCAAAATCTATGTAAAGACACAAAGCAGGGCAGCTATATCATGACTGTCAATAATAACTATTACAGCTCTATGTATTAAAGGGTCGACAACTAAGAGACATATAGCCATATTATTGAGGCACTAATCATTTCTCAAGACCTATTCTATCGAAAGGGAACCAACAGGAGGTATCCCGGACCGAGAGACAGACACACCAGAAAGAATGGAAAAGAATGGACAAAATAGAAAAAATAGAAAAAATAGAAAAAATAGAAAAAACTAGAGAAAATAAAAATAATGAAGAATTCAGATATCTAACAACACATCTCACGGTAGTTCACATCCCAATTATAGAAACATAGAAAAAGTAATATTTTCATTGAGCCCCTTAGGGGCGACAGTGTCCAATCGATATATCCATTGGGCCTCTCGTTGTAGCAAGATCCTCGATCTGTCCCCTCCTCTGGACATGGGGGGAACGTGATCTATGGCCACAAATCTGAGAGTCGGGAGTCTGTGTTCCAGGTTTAAAAAATGTTTGGCCACTGGTTTGTCACTGTGTTGATCCCTGAATGCGGTCATGATCGTGGATCTATGTCCTCTTATGCGATCCCGTAGTGTCAAGTCGGTTTTCCCCACATATGAGAGTCCGCAGGGGCATGTGATCATGTATATGACATGATCAGTGGTACACGTAATATAGTGTGGTATTTTGATTTTTAGGCCACTATGAGGATGGGCGAAAGTTGTCCCACTGATCATATGACCACATGTCACACACCCACTGCATTTAAAGCAACCTTTCTTGGAGATCAGAGCGGGCTTGCGATAACTGGCTATAGGATCATTCTTAACCAGAAGATCTTTCAAATTTTTGTTTCTTTTATAACTTAGTATGGGTGTTTCCAAGAATGTCCTAGGTAAAGTTTTGTCCGATCTGAGCATACCCCAGTTTTTATGAATGGAGTTTCTGATGATCGAAGTACCCGTATGAAAAGTGATAGGGAGATAGATCCTCGGTGTTTTGGATGTTGTCATATTTCTGGGAGTAGTTTTCTCACGATTCCAGATGTCCACTGCTTTAATATGTGCCGCCTTGAGTGTACACGGTAGATATCCTCGTTCTCTAAATCTTTCCCACATCTCTTGGATCTGTGTGTCTCGTTTGTCCGTTTCCGTATTGTATCTGAGGACCCTCAGAAACTGTGATATCGGTAGTGATTTTTTAAACTGTTTGGGATGAAAACTGGAAGCCATGAGTAGAGTATTTCGATCTGTTCTTTTTCGATGTAGGGTGAGTTCAAGTTTGTCATCTTTCTTGTATATTGTGACGTCTAGGAATTGGATAGATAGTATGTCTTGTTCTACACTTAGCTTAACTGGTGTGGATAGTTGGTTGATTTCAGTGGTCATCTTTTCCAGCTCCACGGAGGTCCCAGTCCAAATGAGAAACACGTCATCGACGAAGCGATAATAGTGTTTAATGTGTTGTCCATATTTTCGTAGGATATGCGTTTGTTCAAACATGAACATGTAGGAATTGGCATATGCTGGTGCCATAGCCGCACCCATTGCAGTCCCAGCCAACTGAAGAAAGAATTGGTTTTCAAATTTGAAAAAATTACAAGAGAGTGCTATCAACAGAAATTCCATGAGGTATTCGATAGGGGGTCCTTCATATACCGAAGATTTGATGAGAATATCTCTGAGCGCTTGTATGCCTTCCTTATGTGGTATGATCGTATATAGACTTTGTACGTCCATCGTTACCAGCAGGGCTGTGTTTTCCACCCCGGGATCCTGTTTAATCTTGGACATAAAGTCTTGTGTATCACGTAGGCATGTGGGTAACGCCAATACGCTGTCTTTGATAAAAATATCAATATACTTAGCGATCGGTTCAAGTAAGCTGTCTCTGGCGGATACTATGGGTCTTCCTGGCGGTTGTAGTGGGTCTTTGTGGATCTTGGGTAGAGTGTATAATATTGGGTGTTTTGGATGTTCCACTTGTAAAAATTGTGCTGTTTTGGTGTCCAAGTATCCACATTGTATACCCATATCTATGTGGTTTTGTATCCTCTTCTAGAATTTCTTAGTCGGATCAAATGTGAGTTTGGCATATGTAAGCGTGTCACTTAGTTGCTTATAAATTTCTGCCTGATAGTTTTGATAAGACTGAATGACCGTGGCACCCCCTTTGTCCGCTGATCGGATTATGATATTCGGATCTTGTCTGAGATCCTTTAAGGCAAGTTTTTCACCTGGTGTTAGGTTATGATGATGTTCTGGTGGATTTTTAATTGTTCTTTCAATCTCGGTTTTGACTGTTTGCATAAATGTTTTGATCGAAGGATTGGCTGTACGGATGTCCCTTTGATTTTTCGTATAAAATCGCTGGGTGGTCGTCTGAGTTCCCTGTTTTCTTATTTCATTGCTGTATAGGGTTCTTTGAATTTTGTACATTTCCACCTCAGTCATGAATGGATCAGGTTTGGCTACCGGTACAAATGATAAACCTTTGTTCAATAGTGAATAGTGGTTGGCATCTAGAATTTTATCGGATAGGTTAAAAACCGTGGTCATCTTCTCATTCTGGGGGGTTTTGTCATAAGATTTGTATTTTGAGCAGTTCCTCTGCCCCCGCCGAGTGGGTCGGCTTTTTTTGCGCCTCGGGTATATATCCGTGTAGCCTCCGGTGGTTCGTCTGGATAGCTGCCTCTTTCTAAAAAAGGTTCTGGAGTATGTCTCTTCTCTATATTATCAGGGTCAGAGGTGGAGTCTCCTGAGCTGGCATCAACTGTCTGAAACGTGGGTTTCCGTATTCTTGTTCTAAATCTGGTACTGGATCTGTAGTTGTCCTGTGCTCCTCCCAGCCATCTATATACTTGATGGTATTTATAATCATTATTTACTTTTTCCAGTTTCTGTTTTTTGAACCGGATCAGGTCATTTTTGTATTTATTGATTTCATCCTGTAGCTTCAACATTTGGATGGTGGCAGTGGATGCTTGTAGTGTTATGACGTTGGTGGTCTCCAAATTTTGTATAGATTGTTTCACAAAGATCAGCTCTTTCCCAACCTCTTCTACCACGATAACCATCCAATCCAAAGAGCATTTGTTGGATATGAGCATCCATTTCTTACAGAATTCAGGATTTTGCCTTCCTATAGTGGGGGCATTCCTGACTCTGAACCCTCTTGGTATTCTCTTGGCACGGTAGTAATCCGATATGAATACTCCGTGCAGATCAAGATCAATTTCACGTTTTTTTAATTTTAATAGGTCATTATACAGGTCCTGTACCGTATTTGTGTGCATTAGTTCTTGTGAGGTTTGTGGCCATAAGATAGCATTAGCCTGCTCATCCGAAATGGATAAAGTCTCAGCTGACTCCAATAATGCCCCTGCTTTGGCCAAAAATTCTTCCATTGTACAGAGAGGAAGTTGCGAGGGTGATCCAAATTCACTGTTTAGCAGACTTGTGTTGAGGGGGTGCTCAAGTAGGTGCAACGAACACCATAATATATACAAAACAAATATAGCTTGGCACTCACCCTATCTCAAAAAATAAAGTTGTAGATGCCTTGGTGCTATCCCACGTGTAAAGGATATATAAGTAGAAATAAGGGAAGCACTCTCCGGTCTTCATAAAAAGTCCTTCAGTATTTTATTTCAAATTTTTCAAATAACGATCGACGTTTCGACCCCTCAGGGTCTTCCTCAAGATCAGTGTATCAATAAACAATAACTGAATATATAACACAATCAATAATGTACTCACCAATCGTGACTGAATCACCTCACCTCCTCCGTGTGCACCCGGAAGTGAATTAGCGATCACGTAACTACGTGACCTGCCGTGTTGCGTGCGTGCTGACGTGTACATGTGTTGCTAGGAAACCCATATACAAAACATATTCCAAAGTTATCTATCCCGAGCTGTGTGAAGATATGTGGATAAATACGTAGGTTAAATGTGAACCATAGGAAATTTAAGAATAGCTATGCATAGAGCTATATAAAATGCAAAAAAATGTTATGTAACAATTTGTAAGGCTTTTAAAGTGAATCCACGTTTGTGATCATGCAATGAAAATTGTGCCAAACTGCATGCAGTGAAAACTCGGCGGGGGCAGAGGAACTGCTCAAAATACAAATCTTATGACAAAACCCCCCAGAATGAGAAGATGACCACGGTTTTTAACCGATCCGATAAAATTCTAGATGCCAACCACTATTCACTATTGAACAAAGGTTTATCATTTGTACCGGTAGCCAAACCTGATCCATTCATGACTGAGGTGGAAATGTACAAAATTCAAAGAACCCTATACAGCAATGAAATAAGAAAACAGGGAACTCAGACGACCACCCAGCGATTTTATACGAAAAATCAAAGGGACATCCGTACAGCCAATCCTTCGATCAAAACATTTATGCAAACAGTCAAAACCGAGATTGAAAGAACAATTAAAAATCCACCAGAACATCATCATAACCTAACACCAGGTGAAAAACTTGCCTTAAAGGATCTCAGACAAGATCCGAATATCATAATCCGATCAGCGGACAAAGGGGGTGCCACGGTCATTCAGTCTTATCAAAACTATCAGGCAGAAATTTATAAGCAACTAAGTGACACGCTTACATATGCCAAACTCACATTTGATCCGACTAAGAAATTCCAGAAGAGGATACAAAACCACATAGATATGGGTATACAATGTGGATACTTGGACACCAAAACAGCACAATTTTTACAAGTGGAACATCCAAAACACCCAATATTATACACTCTACCCAAGATCCACAAAGACCCACTACAACCGCCAGGAAGACCAATAGTATCCGCCAGAGACAGCTTACTTGAACCGATCGCTAAGTATATTGATATTTTTATCAAAGACAGCGTATTGGCGTTACCCACATGCCTACGTGATACACAAGACTTTATGTCCAAGATTAAACAGGATCCCGGGGTGGAAAACACAGCCCTGCTGGTAACGATGGACGTACAAAGTCTATATACGATCATACCACATAAGGAAGGCATACAAGCGCTCAGAGATATTCTCATCAAATCTTCGGTATATGAAGGACCCCCTATCGAATACCTCATGGAATTTCTGTTGATAGCACTCTCTTGTAATTTTTTCAAATTTGAAAACCAATTCTTTCTTCAGTTGGCTGGGACTGCAATGGGTGCGGCTATGGCACCAGCATATGCCAATTCCTGTTTGAACAAACGCATATCCTACGAAAATATGGACAACACATTAAACACTATTATCGCTTCGTCGATGACGTGTTTCTCATTTGGACTGGGACCTCCGTGGAGCTGGAAAAGATGACCACTGAAATCAACCAACTATCCACACCAGTTAAGCTAAGTGTAGAACAAGACATACTATCTATCCAATTCCTAGACGTCACAATATACAAGAAAGATGACAAACTTGAACTCACCCTACATCGAAAAAGAACAGATCGAAATACTCTACTCATGGCTTCCAGTTTTCATCCCAAACAGTTTAAAAAATCACTACCGATATCACAGTTTCTGAGGGTCCTCAGATACAATACGGAAACGGACAAACGAGACACACAGATCCAAGAGATGTGGGAAAGATTTAGAGAACGAGGATATCTACCGTGTACACTCAAGGCGGCACATATTAAAGCAGTGGACATCTGGAATCGTGAGAAAACTACTCCCAGAAATATGACAACATCCAAAACACCGAGGATCTATCTCCCTATCACTTTTCATACGGGTACTTCGATCATCAGAAACTCCATTCATAAAAACTGGGGTATGCTCAGATCGGACAAAACTTTACCTAGGACATTCTTGGAAACACCCATACTAAGTTATAAAAGAAACAAAAATTTGAAAGATCTTCTGGTTAAGAATGATCCTATAGCCAGTTATCGCAAGCCCGCTCTGATCTCCAAGAAAGGTTGCTTTAAATGCAGTGGGTGTGTGACATGTGGTCATATGATCAGTGGGACAACTTTCACCCATCCTCATAGTGGCCTAAAAATCAAAATACCACACTATATTACGTGTACCACTGATCATGTCATATACATGATCACATGCCCCTGCGGACTCTCATATGTGGGGAAAACCGACTTGACACTACGGGATCGCATAAGAGGACATAGATCCACGATCATGACCGCATTCAGGGATCAACACAGTGACAAACCAGTGGCCAAACATTTTTTAAACCTGGAACACAGACTCCCGACTCTCAGATTTGTGGCCATAGATCACGTTCCCCCCATGTCCAGAGGAGGGGACAGATCGAGGATCTTGCTACAACGAGAGGCCCAATGGATATATCGATTGGACACTGTCGCCCCTAAGGGGCTCAATGAAAATATTACTTTTTCTATGTTTCTATAATTGGGATGTGAACTACCGTGAGATGTGTTGTTAGATATCTGAATTCTTCATTATTTTTATTTTCTCTAGTTTTTTCTATTTTTTCTATTTTTTCTATTTTTTCTATTTTGTCCATTCTTTTCCATTCTTTCTGGTGTGTCTGTCTCTCGGTCCGGGATACCTCCTGTTGGTTCCCTTTCGATAGAATAGGTCTTGAGAAATGATTAGTGCCTCAATAATATGGCTATATGTCTCTTAGTTGTCGACCCTTTAATACATAGAGCTGTAATAGTTATTATTGACAGTCATGGTATAGCTGCCCTGCTTTGTGTCTTTACATAGATTTTGGTCATCTTTGGCCAACTCTCCATTGTTATGTTTGATATGATATGGTGGATATTACCATTGTATTTATTCTTTATGTCCTATGTATTTATGTATATAAGATAAGGTGATATAGCTCTCTTGGGAGATCTACATGATATTTATGCACATTTTTTTCACTGCATGCAGTTTGGCACAATTTTCATTGCATGATCACAAACGTGGATTCACTTTAAAAGCCTTACAAATTGTTACATAACATTTTTTTGCATTTTATATAGCTCTATGCATAGCTATTCTTAAATTTCCTATGGTTCACATTTAACCTACGTATTTATCCACATATCTTCACACAGCTTGGGATAGATAACTTTGGAATATGTTTTGTATATGGGTTTCCTAGCAACACATGTACACGTCAGCACGCACGCAACACGGCAGGTCACGTAGTTACGTGATCGCTAATTCACTTCCGGGTGCACACGGAGGAGGTGAGGTGATTCAGTCACGATTGGTGAGTACATTATTGATTGTGTTATATATTCGGTTATTGTTTATTGATACACTGATCTTGAGGAAGACCCTGAGGGGTCGAAACGTCGATCGTTATTTGAAAAATTTGAAATAAAATACTGAAGGACTTTTTATGAAGACCGGAGAGTGCTTCCCTTATTTCTACTTATATATATATATATATATAAAACACACACACACTTTTATTTCCTATATATGTATAATATATTATAATTAAAGCATTTTATAATTATGATATAAACCTGTGAGGGAACCACTTTAAACCCATGTGGATATCAGTGAGAAACAGGCCAAACAGACCAAAGTCCAATTATACGTGGGTGTAATCACGCTGGTACCTGGTGTTTGATCCCACTGGGTAGCTAGTATAAATAAAGTCCAGTGAAGTTGATAGGCAAATGACTACAGGATAAACCAAAAAACTATTATATGCATATAACATATACATATATTATACATCTATTATACATATATTATCTATGTTTTTTTACTTTTTAGCAGCTGCAACTGCGATTGGAATATTCTTAGGATAACATAAAAAGATTCCAGGGGTGTGCTGATACGATAAGAGTGTCAGATATTTAGATAATGACAATAAATAATCTGGCCAATAAAAGGAGATATGGGAATTGTACCACTACAAGCGCTAGATGCTAGAGCTGGCTAGAGCTCTGCCAAATGTGAGTGCATTATTATTACCTTACCATAACCACTTTATATGATGCATATTGAACTATTAGGTCCTTTTTCTCTCCCTCTCTCCGTTTCATATGACTGAATATCGGAGAGACTGATTACAGATACCATTCCCAAGCTTTAACCCCTTAACGCCGTTACGGCGTTCTATGCCCTCGCGGCTTTAAAGGGCTTTAAAGCCGTTGCGGCGGCATAGAACGCCGTAACGGCTTGCAGCCCTGGAGGTCCGGCGATACTCACCTCCGCCGCGATCCTCTTCTGGGGGGCTGCCTGAGAGCCCAGGCAGCCCCCCTCCGGCAAATGAGGCCCCCGGGGGCCATGTGATCACTCTCAAAGAGCGATCACATGGCCCCCTATAGCTGGCTATGGATCTGCCAGCAGGGGGACTGTCTAAAATATTAGACAGTCCCCCTGCTGGTAGGTAGTGTAAAAAAAAAATATTAAACATATTATAAAATAAATTAAATGTCTTTTTATATATATAATATATGTATATATATATATTATATATATATAATATATACATATTATATATATGTAACGTCATACGTAATGTATTTTAATACTAATATAAGTATATATATTAATATTAAAATACACTTAGAATGACGTTACATATATATATATATATATAATATGTATATATATATATTATATATAATAGATCTACATATATATATATTATATATATACGTATAATTACAATAATAAATAAAATAATTAAATAAATAAATAAAATATTGAAACAAAATTTAAAATAAATTATATATTCATATGTAATTTCATTCTAACTGTATTTTGTTATTAATATATATATATTGGAAACAGAATACACTTAGAATGACATTCTATATATAGCTATCTATATATAAAATACAAATAACCGCAAATATATATATAGAGATAAATACATATAATTACATAAAAGATTACATTAGTATACACGTAGAATTTAAATACCTATAAATGCATATATATTAAAATTCTATGTGTATATTTAAGTAATTTTTTAACATAATTATGTCATTTGATTAATTAAAATTTGATTGACATGCCTGACAACACAGGGAGAAAGTGAATAGAATTTAATTCACAAGCACTATATTTGACCCTGTAACTCTCCAAGACACCCTAAAACCTGTACATAGGGGGTACTGTTTTACTCGGGAGACTTCGCTGAACTCAAATATTAGTGTTTAAAACTGGTAAATTGTATTACAACGATGATATTTGAAGTAAAAGTGAATTTTTTTGAATTTTTTACAAACAAACGGCACTTTTATGGACTATATTATTGTTGTAATATGTTTTACTGTTTTAAAACACTAATATTTGTGTTTAGTGAAATCTCCCAAGAATAACAGTACCCCCCATGTACAGGTTTTATGGTGTTTTGGAAAGTGAGAGAGTCACATATAAGGCTTGCATTTCATTTTTTTGACATTGAAATTTGCCAGATTAGTTATGTTGCCTTTGAGACCGTATGGTAGCCCAGGAATAATAATTACCCCATGATGGCACACCATTTGCAAAAGTAGACAACCCAAGGTATTGCAAATGGGGTATGTCCAGTAATTTTTAGTAGCCACTTAGTCACAAACACTGGCCAAATATTCGTTTTTTGCTTTTTTCACACAAAAACAAATATGAACGCTAACTTTGGCCAGTGTTTGTGACTAAGTGACTACTAAAAAAGGCTAAACATACCCCACGTTCAATACCTTGGGTTGTCTACTTTTTCAAATGGTATGCCATTATGGGGGTAATTCTCATTGCTGGGCTACCACACCGTCTCAAAGGTGACATTACTAATCTGGCAAATTTCAATTTGAAAATGGAACGTTCTATATTTGACCCTGTAACTTTCCAAAACACCATAAAACCTGTTAATGGGGGGTACTGTTGTACTCGTGAGACATCGCTGATTACAAATATGTGCATTTACAGCTAAATTTACAGCTACATTTACAGCTAAAATGTGAAGCGGAACTACAAATTTAAAAAAAAATTAAAATTTCTCACAGTTTTTTTAATTTTATTCATAATAAATTATGTTTCATATATGAATATTTTATATGAAATTAAAGCCCTGTTTCTCCTGAACAAAATGATATATAATAAGTGTGGGTGCATATAATATGAAAGAGGGGAACTACGGGTGAACAGACATATAGCGCAAATTCCAGTTTTTGTTTGCGTTTTGTTTTGATCAGAACGTGTACTATTGACTCCGTCCTGAAGGGGTTAAGAACCCACATCTCTCGTTGAATAAACCATAAAGACACCATCTGGTGTGAACCTAAAGGTTTTCTATTATAACACGGTACTTTCTGTTATTGATGATATTTCATTACTCCTTGTGGTGCAGCCCCTATCTATCTTTGTTTATTTCTGTTTTTGTTCAAAGGGTGAGAGGGATTCCCTTTGTTGTGGTTGCTGCCTACCCCATGATATATTAGCGCTGATCTATTTTTTGAGTACTTGTGTACTAATGCAGTTAGGACAGGATAATCCATTGTTTTAAATGCATTGATTAATCGTACTATCACTCATTATATTTTTTAATTCTATTTGAGATCATTTCTAAATATCTATAGACATTTGGATTTTCCCCTAACAAATTATATTATTATATATGGATTTACTGATAAAAATACCAAAATAATAATAAATGAATACAATGAAATATTGTTATAAATCCGTTAAGATTCAGATTTAACTTTATAATCACTGAACAATGTGCATACAGGGACAATGAGCTGGCATCTGAGCAGAATTACAGCAGCAATTAATAAAAATATTATATAAAATATACTCTCAGTGTAAGCTGTTTTACAATCTATACCTAATACCATAATTCCCCTAATACTTAAGAAATACAATCCGTCTTCACTGATTCAAATTTTAAGCCTTACAATACATTGATATTATACAATAGTAGCACTATATACAGATTCAACATACAACCCATAGCCCCCAATCTAAATAAAAATTCTATCCCATAAAAACAGTTATATGCTTATACGCCACCACCCCTTCACACTTCTCACAGTCTGATTGTGCGACACATAGAGATATCATGAGTGTGTTGCCCGGTACCAGGATGTCTGTGTGTGACTCACAAAAGAATGACTCCCACAATAAAATAATTACCCCTGGGACCTGGAGTTTGTGGTAAAAAATAATAATATTTTTTTAGGACTGCAATTTGTTTGAATTGGGGCTTGTTCAATATTCCTTAACTCTGAGCTGAAATATAGATGAATCCAAACGTCCAATGACCGAACATGTTCAATTTGATTTGTAATTTTGAATTCCATCAATGGCACCAAAAAAAAGAGATAGGAAAATAGATCATTGATTGTTAGGGGACAGCCACTAAATGTTTAGTTTATGCACATATCAAATGAAAAGTGAGCAGTACAGAGGAAAAAAGGAGCAGAAAAAAAAAGAAAAAAAAAAAGAAAACATACGACAGTTAATATGTTGCAAATCTGACCTTATCTTGTTGAAATTGGTCTTTTTAAAAGTACATGGTTTTTATGGGTATGTGTATTCTATTTTGACCCACATAAAATCAAGTTACATTAAGAGTTATTTCGCTGGATGAAAAATGGCACACTTCAATGTTTAATAAATCTTACATTTCTAAATGGTATAATTGTGAAGGACATTGCGCTACTTACTATTAATAAAATTGCCCTATACTCTTTCCCATTCAAAACCACAGTGCGATACTCAACATTTTATTTCACCTAATTCCACATGGTATACATGTCTACCAACTTTTTTACTTTTTATTTCTACTTTCCTTTTCTTCGTGACCTCTAAAGAAGAACGGTCGGTCACTTCTCTGGAAATTTCACCATTCAATAAAAGATTGAAAATCATATATAACTTGTAATTAAATTATTTTAATGAGATGCTCCTTTTTAAAATGAATATTAAAAGATTTAGCAAATAACACCACAGTCTAGTTCAGTCCAGGCATAGCAGGGCACAAATTGCAAACAAAAAGGAGAAATAGAAACATTTTTTTTTTTTTTTTCCTGTTCTCTTTTTGCTTTCTTTATGCTGCGCCTCAAGTGAAAAGGACAGAACTTCAATAACTGACAAAGAACTAAAATAAAAGTGTTCCGCTGCAAAATAGAGATGTGGATTTCGACATAAATTTAAATTTTTTACACTTAACAGTTACATATTAGACTTGGACAAAACAATTTTGAAGGTCCAGTTCAGCCACAAATAGTACATGGAAAAATATTTGGGGAAACATTCAGACAAACCAAAATGGTTGGGAATAAGTGCCAGTGTACTGCAAAATATATACATAATATGAATAGTATATATATGTCTCCATCAGACATAGAGGGCCCCTGGTTAGATTATTAAAGGCTACTTCAAAAGCAGTTTCTGTTAGATACCAATGTTTAATGTACTACTCTCATCTGAGTCCCACTTTCCTATAAAAGGGTTGGGAAAACAAACTACACACAGAGTTTTTGGAAAAGAAATAGAGCCCTTGCCAGTATATCCCAGTGTACTAACCATATTTTATTGTCATGTAAACTTCTAAGTAGGTGGTTCCTTACCCCCACTCGACTAAGTTATATGTTCCTGGGCACTTCTTCTCTCTGTAGACATAACTATGCTGAGGAGGGATCACTTATACATATTTGATGATCCGGTCCCTATATCCAGGGGCAATGGGAAAAACATTTCATGCTGGTGTCACAGTTAACGTCCGTCCAATTGCCATGACAAACTTTCTCTCCTCAACATATTTCCCACATGTGTTCCTTACATGGTCCAAATATTGATCATCATTTTCTGCCCAGCATTTAAATCTTTTATAACCTAAAACTAAAAAAGTAAAAAAAAAACCATGATCCTTACAAGGAGTTTAAACTATGAGTTTGTAACTATGATAATGTATGTTAGCAAGATTAAAGATTTAACACATCTTGCTACATGTATGCATGCCTGGATGAATCTGTGCAGTGTCCATACTACTGTGGCAGTTGTAAGTGAGTGGCTTCTATGTAAACTTAGAGATCTGGAGAAACAAATTGCAATGTTGAGACAGATTGACAATCTTTAAAGGGGTCTGCTGCTCACTGAACAGAGTTTAGTGGGGACAGGTAATGGAGTGGGAGGATATAAAACAGCTGGGGAACAGGCATGTAGCTGGATAACATTATCACACGGTAGCAGGGGGGAGAGAAAAGGAAATGTTTAGCTAGTAATGACTTTGTGCAACCTAACAGATTTGCTCGTTTGAGTGGAGATGTTGGGAGCATCAGCTCAGGAGTAGCTGTACTGGAGGAAGTTGTTCCTTCTAGTATGGGTGGGGTTGTGAATGTAAGAAAGGCTAGTCAGGTTGTGGTGGTAGTGGACCGTATTATTAAGAGAGTGGACAGGGTAACCTGATGCTTTAATTGTGTCAACCAGACAGTTTGTTGTCTCTCCCAGGTGCTCAGGTCCAGCATGTTGCTGACAGAGTGGATGAATTATTACATAGAAGGTACTAAAGAATAAGTTCAGGTGATAAGGAAGAAAACTGAAGGAAAGGACCTCGAAGGCAGTATTTTCAGAAGGGCTACCGATAATAGGTGGGGGCTGGGGCAGAATAATAGGTCCCACACCACACTTTGTTGAGCTACTTAGAGCTATACGGTTTTGCGCTTGGACGGTACAATCCTTGTCTCAGGATATGTGAAGATCCACATGTTTAAACGCAGTAGTGTTCCAATATAGAGAGGATAAAACAAAAAACTCTGATTGTGTAGTATATCAATGTAGAAGTATTGGTAAAGAGCACAGCATCCTACTTACAATGTTTAGTGCAAAGACCTGCTTTGTTTCTTCAAGTTCTTGCAACTCCGTCTTCATAAGAATATTGAGCAGACTTTAAAAAAAAATGTGAACTTATTGGTGTTCGAGCGTTTGCAAGTCATAGTAGCTGCCAACATTAATATCTAATAACTATGCAAAAAAATTAAATAAATAAGCAGCCAGCTGGTGTTAAGGTAAAAATCTAGGTAGGACAACTGGTTTAGTCTTCTGATAAAGACAACCATAGACTCATCATGGTTAACTTAGCATATTTGCATGCAAATTATTAGCAATATCTTTCTGTTCACTATTGAATTCTAGATCAAAGCCCTTTCAAAGCCCTTTCCTCCTATTTATCAGATTAATTGCTTAGACCGTAGTAATATAGTTTTAAAACAATTTCCTAAGGATACAAACCAAAGCAAGACAGCCAAGTTTAGGAATAATAAGGCTTGTGAGATTAAAGGAAACACACAGTGGACAATTGAATTTGCATAAAAGAGTGATGGAAGCTTTCATATCCATTTTTCTATAACTGTGTAGTTATTAATCGGCAAAGTGATATTCTGCAATTTTTACTACCTTCAAAAACACAATTTTTTTTAGATTTTTTCATTTATATATTGAGTTATAAATGTGGATTTCACAAGCCTTGAACCTCCTATCTTCAGCTTTGTTTTGAGTAGTTCCAATTGTTTGTGTTACTTTTTTTGTGTGTCTTAAAGGGCCTCCCTAGCCACTGTAATTGCTTCATCTCATTGCAGTGGCTCATTGCAGTGTCTGGAGTCCACTGGTGCCATCACTCTGTACTGTGTTACATTGTTTTTGAATGGTTTAATGTTGAACAAGTTTCGTCAGTAGCACAGAGCCACTGTGCTGCTGTATGGCTAATATGTTTGCAATAGACCAATCATCATTTACTGTTGGTTACTTCCTGAAAGTGTCAGCTGGCCACTCTCAGCCTATCACAGACACCTATTGCTGGTATAAATTGGTACAGCTAAGGAAGAATGTACTCTCTACCTTAGGCATTCCACCAGTGGGGGCAGCCAGAGACCCTCATTTAACATTAAACTATATGAAAACGAGTTAACACTAAATGGAGGAATAGTGCCACGGGACCCAGCCACTATAACCACTTCAATTATATGAAATTGTTATAATGCCTAAAGAGTGTCTTTAAGCTCTTGTGTGATTCTATTACAGTAGAATATCTACACATCTAAGAACGGTGGTGTATTATGAGATGTTTAAATAAACTAATGAATGCTAAGCAAAGATCCATTCAATTGTGTGATTCTATTCAGGGCAGAATGAAAATGCAAAAACTCCCAATACTGATCTAATTTGAAATAACCATGTTTAATGACTGGTAGATTTAGAAAAAAACATTTTTTTATGTAATCTGCTTTTCCTTGTGCATATGTATTTTAAGGACAATGAACAAACGTTGAAAAAAATATATATATGGAACACTTTGACAACTTGCCCTCGTTATGATGAAGTTGTGTACGGGATTATGGAAGGGGCGCACATTAAACTGTGTGTAATTTAATATATGAAAGTCGGTTGAGGTGTGCCGAAACCGACGTGAGGTTAGGCCTGCAAAAGAGGGCCCACCCAGGTATAATGATATATGATGAGGGTGTGGTGGGAGGGAATTTCCGAAATCGTCGCAGACAGGTGAGTAAGGGGATTTGCTGGGTTTAAATAGCCATCAAATCCCTCCCACAATTTCAGGCATACGCCTTCTATTTGTGTACGGGATTATGGAAGGGGCGCACATTAAACTGTGTGTAATTTAATATATGAAAGTCGGTTGAGGTGTGCCGAAACCGACGTGAGGTTAGGCCTGCAAAAGAGGGCCAAAAAGTGTGTGACATTAATTAAACCTAACAAAACATTTAGACATATTATAGAAAGCGAGCCTGATTTCTTTCTGGATTTGGAATGAACCGGTTGTAAGCCGAGGACTTCCAGCGACCCATCTTCTCTACAAGATGAGTTGGAACTGGATGACTTGAGGCTGCTGTGGCGGCCCTAACACAGAATGAATGTACCGAGAAGGAACTACGGATGGAGGCCAAGACTAACAAACAAGGAGCGAATGTATGGCATGAACTGTTTGAGAGATGTGGCAAAAATTGTACGAGCAACCATTATAATCGGAACGCATTTAGCATCTAGAACCACATACAATACATACACATATCGTAAGCCGTAGAGTACGTTTGCTTAGTATTAGTGGACAAATCTTACCTGCATAGACTCTAACTACAGGCATGATTGATACCTTTTTTGACCTGCAGAGGAAATCTGGACTGTGTGTTCTTTATCTCAACCGTTACGTTTAAGCAATGTCCGACTTCAGGACTTCGGAAGTGGCTAAAGCGGAGGAAACTGCAGGGGAACTTGAGACGTCAGGGTTAGCGTTTATTAAAGATAATACGATACCTGGAGCTAGGTCTTGTAGCATGCTGTGAGGAGGAAGGAAACGTAATAGGTTTAAATTATGCGAAACTCAGAAGCTCATTGAGCTTTCTCGTGTAGTAGAGCTGCTAGCTAATGGGAACCAACAGGTGAAGATAAGGACTATCCCGTAAGAGTTGAGGCCGTGCCAGTAGCCCTGTGTTTGAGAGAAGCCCTACCTACGATTTAGGCCATGTGGACTTGTACCATCTAAGCGCGGCAGGGTATTAACCTCTTGTGGAAAAGCGTTAACCTGACCGAACACGTGCGATTACCTGCATTAAACCATAGCGAAAAAGGACTGTAACAGGCGCCTGAAGAAACTGCCGTGACGTGAATCGAAGAATAGAATGCAAAACCGTGACCCACCGTAGGGAAATGTTTGCACGAGAGAGGAACCTGAAGAGGAGCTTTGACAAAATTTGAAGACGATATGTGTTCGTATAGCAAGTACCCTATAGCAGCTACTTGGTAGGCATGAGATCGTGAAAGATCGTACAACAGGATGCGTAAGGTGTCACGCCTTAAATTAAAACATCCAGCATGACCGAAAGTAACTCCCTATGGACTACTTAAGCTTACATAAAGAGAAGCGTGAACAACGACAAATGCGTGATAAATGAATTGACTGCGCATGGAGGACCCTGTGAACGTCAGGCGTGCAGACAAGTCCCTAATTAGTAGATTAAGGATCCGAATGGTATTTGTTTGGCCAAAAAGAAGGCGGAGTGATGCCTCGGTGTTCGATATGAAACAGGTGGGAATTCCGTTCACCCGGTCCGATCAGATCGCTAAAGCTTGTCCTGCATAGGTCGTATAAGCTACGCCGACGTGAAAACTGAGTGATAGTATGAGTCGATAAACGGTAATTGAGAACTCAGCGAACCGAAGCGCCCCCAAAACGTTGTGAAGAAATAAACGGTATATCCGTGATACATGAGTCCGGAAGCAGTCACTGTACGTCATGTCCGCGCCTGGAGGACCCGACGATGGTCCGATACGAGGCCAAATCTGTACGACGTGCAATGCGGAGGGCAACGTGAGACCCAACATACCAATTCGACTGAATATAAGCAAGAAATGCCCGAAACATGTTGTTGGAGGAACCGCTGGTCTTGGAGTTTCCAAGCTTGGACTGGGCACGTAGTGTACGTGGTACCTAAGGATCGCCAGTGAGCGACAGGTTGGGGTAACATATATATGTATGTATAAATATATACAACCATATATACACAGGTAACCTCGAACAGCTAGCACTAACCGTCTAGCAGACCCATTGCCCGTAAGAGATAACGTATTGAAAGCACCGGAGTAGCCGAGTACGATAGTTCTGAAATACCGTTTTGCACCAATGTAGGAGCATGTAACGCACGAACGAAACAAAGGCGGGAAATACCTGAAGCGGTTATGGGATCTAAAACAGAGCGATTTTGCTTGACGGGTCTGGGGTGTGCCCACCCACCCCCCCCCCCAGCTTGCTAGGAGCGCGAGCGTGAGTGCGTGTGCGCTGGCCGACTAGCTAGTGCCGCGATGCGGCGAAACGATTACACTAGGTTGGTGACAGGTGAGGCCCTGCTAGTTGCCAAGCGGCTTGAGAGGCTCTACCTATGCGTTGGCGCGAGGGGGCAGCGTGGCCACTGAATGAGGTGGCGGGGTGTCGGCCTCTCGGTGACAGTTAACATAAGATAGACTGGGAGTGACAGATGATGCCCTCTCTATGCCACAATGCGAGGCGACTAACTATGATTTGGCCCGAGGGGCATAGTACCTCCGAGTATGAGGATGGGTGTTGGCCTCGCGGGACCACTAACCTATGGCGAAGAAGCCAGGGGGAATAACAACTAGTGGACACCTAGGAACCTGACAGCCAGCAGTTGCTAACTAAGATGGAAGGTCGGGTAGTGAGAGAGGACATGCTACAGAGCGAAACGTGGGTAGCGATGAGGTAGGATCGTACTTCTGAGCGAAACTGGAGTGCCCAGCGAGCATGTGGGGTCCGGATGGTCGGGACGTACGAACTAGAATGCGTGTATGATCGTATGTATGGCCCTCGGGGCTCGTGGTGCCAGACCGTGGCCTTGAGTCGAAATGCAATACGAATAAACGTGTATATCAGTTGTCGTAATACATATATGTTCGTAGTATTGTTAAATGCGTACGTGCCTTAGCCGAGGCTCGCTCCCCAGAACTGCAATATGAAAGTAGACGCGTTTGTCCAATAACGCAAGTGCTTGTCTGCGTAGGAGTACGCCGGGTTTTACACGTAACGCAGATTGCCGCGCTGACTGAGGATGAATTAGGGCTGGTAGAGACAACGCACCGCGTGCTGTGTACCCACATCGCTTAGAAGACCCTCACAACGATGAGCAGGTGAAAGAAAGTCAGAATAGCCAATTAACCAAAAATTCAGCCATAAGCAAACGAGCAGGCAAATGTCCGAAACCGCCAATGCGTGTCCCTGTATATCTGTATGTCAGTGTACATATCTGCGTATGAATGCGTACGTGAACGTCAGGGATAATGTATTAATATAAACACGGAATCATTATATCATTATAATTTTTTTTTTTTTTTTTTTTTTGTGTGTAGAGAGCTTTAATTATGCAATTTGTGTAATGCAGCCCTGGACAGAGGGAAATAAAATCAAAACTGTGGACGAAATGGTAAACTTGGGTAGAGGCAGAAGTGAGCTGTAGTGCAACGATAATGGCTTCAGTGTCTACCTGGAATCATGTCAGTAATGGAGAGATTAATAAGACATGGGGGTGTCAAGCTGCACGCACCAGATGCTATTGAATTTAACCAGAATTCCCTGCCAGCGGTGGGCGTGCTGAGGATTATAGGAGTTGAAGGAGCACAGCATCCGGTGTAAAATCTCTGGTATAAGGAATTAGTTAGTATAAAAGGAGAATATCTATGCAGTGCACAAACAATGCGCAGAACACATTCATAAAACGTGCCCATATGCAATTGAAGACACAGCTAGAGGGCTGTATATATTATAATGAGCACCCCTGGTCCTTTAAAAAGCTTGTCTATCTGTGTGTGCAGGGATGAGTTAAATAATGGGGGCTGGGTGGTGGAGGGTTAAATGATTAATACAATTAGAACTAATCCTTGTGGTGCAGCCAATGAATTACTGAAATAACCCTATGCATCGCTAACCCATTGCTAGGGGTACAGCGTATTAGACGAAATTTAACTGCCCTTTAACTGTAATCAATTGGCCTTCTATATATACACACACATACATACACACACACTCACACGCACACACATATATACATTACACACAATGTCTATATATTTTTTTTTTTTTTTTTATAGGGAATATGATCCATTATCTTAAATTCATATTGTAGTGATAGCACTAGACTTGGAAAAAAAATTTTTTTTTTTTTTTTTTTTTTTTTCACTCACGAGAAAGTGGCCGGAAAATGCAACACTCTTAACGCATTAGGGATTCAGGGATATAATCTCTGCTGATAGAATACATGTAGCAAAATATATACATAACTATATGTACATGTGAGTGTAATGATAGTTGCACAACGCTGGCTGAGTGTAATGATAGTTGCACAACGCTGGCTGAGTGTAATGATAGTTGCACAACGCTGGCTGAGTGTAATGATAGTTGCACAACGCTGGCTGAGTGTAATGATAGTTGCACAATGCTGCCGAGTTTAAATAGGAAACAGTTAGCGGTTTTAACGGAACGTATGCGTGAAAGGAAGATTATTCGAATAGACTTACAGCTTGTACGAGATCGACGAATGGCTTCCGCACGTGTGAAAAGATACTCACAAAAAAACCGGCGGGCCGTGTACGAGCGTCGCGGCAGAATGACGTCAGAGGTCTGTGAAAACGGAAATGAAAGCGAATTTCCGAAATCGTCGCAGACAGGTGAGTAAGGGGATTTGCTGGGTTTAAATAGCCATCAAATCCCTCCCACAATTTCAGGCATACGCCTTCTATTTATCATCTTGACACTGATGTCCATTAAACTACTCAGTAATTGACGTCTTTCCAGAAATGATGTCTATGCTGTCTAAATGATAACTATATATATATATATATATATATATATATATATATAGAGTTCTTGGGGTATGCTTAACCTAGCTCATCTATCCATGTGGTTTATTTTACCTGCGTCTGATTTCCTGATTTGAAATTAATACTTTATATAATCATTTAAGGCAAGAGGATCTGAAGAACATTAGCCTAATGACATCAAAGTAGTAAATATAGGCCCAAGGCCATCATGACCCAGATTTCTTATGCAGTTCTGCTTGAGTGTTTGTAATATACTCTCGCATGCATCCTTGTTAGCTTTAAAACAGCTGGAAGTTCCATATTAGGCTGTAAATGAAATGATTTGTTATTTTCTTATAACCTCATCCATATAGAGATTTTATTGCTCCGTAGATTAATTTTTAGTAATATTGATGCACTTAGTTTAGATGCATCTTTCATTTCTCTGTATCTTTCAAGGCGATGCATAAACAATGTAAAAATCCCTTATCCCAGCTGCTCAATTATAAATATAAAACATTTTAATCAACACTCAATTTAATTGTCATTTTAATTTTGATTGATATAAATACTGCTGTTTTTTCATTTGCTTTGTACCTCGGAATCTGCAGCTGTAAGCTATTTCAAGGACGTTTTAGCAGCAGTTGTGTACATACAAAAAAAATATGCAAATTGTTAATCTGATTGGGAAGACTACAAATAATAATAATATGGAGACTACATTAACCTTTTTTTTTTCCCAAGGCCAGTTTTGGGCCAACTGGCTTTCAATAGATACAAAAATCCTTGAAAGCGGAAATGGGTTTTTAAGAATATATTTTAAGTGTATATTCATGGGAACCAAATCAGAGTTCATCATAGCTTTTCTACAGGTCAAGTGTACTTGAGATTCTTGAAGAGTAAAAAGCAAAATAATTTTTAAAGTATTAAATTCCTGAATTAATGCTTTATTTCATTTCTGAAAGGAATAGGAAACAGAAGATGGTTTACCGGATCATTCACTAAAATTGTATATAGTTTAGGATCCAACGTGAATTTCAAGTATAGGCCAACATAACCAAGATTTTCATGTAATCTATCTTTGCTTAAAATATCAGTTGACTTTAAATTTCCAACTTTTAGTGAAAAGCCCTGTCTTTGTATTTCTGACAGATACACTTATTAATAAGTAGCATCGCCAAGTTACTACTAGGCCAGTGGTATTCACTGTGTTTCTATTGGTAAGTTGCAGTGCCTATTTTATGAGAACTCCCCATTATATATGTAACTGTTATTTTATATGTTTGCTTTACTTTATTGGAGGAGAGTCAGTGGTTCTCTTTGGGGTACTGTCAATGACATACATCCCTAGTATAGATATAAAGTCCTTTAGGACCCTCAAGCAGCAACTTTAAAATCTCTTATCCTTCTTGATAACAAAGCTACTATCAAGAATGCCGGTGTTAGCTGGCTAGTTTAAAATTATAGTACCAAAACTACATTCAATATAAGTAAGCAAAATAAATAAATACTGAAAGTGCAAAGAGGACTTTTTTTTTTAATTATTTTTTTGTGAGTCTGCCTTAAGAAAATTCCAAATGTATTTTGTATCAAAGGGCAGGTTCAGCTATTGCTAGATACATTGTACTCTGCTATTATTAATGAAGTTAATTTTGTATTCATTTGAATCTTGTAATCATTATATCAGTATGTTGGTATAAAACACTGAATGTAAAAGTGCTAATAGAGACAAGTTAATCTACGTCCTCTTGTTCTAGTACCGTTCAAGTGTGAGTTTTAGGTATACCATAATTTAATTTTCAATTAAATATAATGTTATTTGACTGATAAGTGCCTATTGGAAAAATTCAACATATACACACATTTAATATTCAGACTATTTTATTAAATTCAAGGTAGACTTCAGAGTATTTGTAGTTTGCTTCATTTGTCATTTATCATTTTATTATTATTATTATTATTATTATTATTATTATTATTATTATTGGCATTTATGTAGCGCCAACAAATTCTGTACCGCTTTACAATATTATAAGGAGATTTACCAATAAATGAGACAATTACAAAAACTTACAGGAGCAATAGGATGAAGAGGACCCTGCTCAAATGAGCTTACAGTCTATTAGCATATACCATGCAAAACTGCTGTTTAACATAAAATGCGTGTAAAACAAGCACAAAATATCACGAGTGATAGGACCAGGTGACCTGCTGTGCATAAATGCAGATGGAGGTCAAACTAACCCCATATACCAACAAGGAGGACCATGTCCTCAATTATTTACACCTTTCTGAAATTTTGTTTGCAATAAATACACAACCTCCCATCTTCTTCCAATAGAACAAATAGGCAGGGTTCCAAGTCTATTTTTTTTTTTAAAACCAAGTTATATTTGCCTAAATGATGTAGGCAAACATGTCTAGTAAATAGACCTTTAAGTATATAATTTTAGCAACAGTATCTTTAACGCATAGAATACTCTGATAGGGAAGATCAAGTCAAACTGCAAAAAGGACACTAGCACAATTAAACTTGATATATATAAGATGACATTAGCTGCCTTTGAGGTGCTCATTTTCTTTGTTCTTTTTCTTCAGAACATTTTTTGATCAACACGATCACTTTCATATAGAAGTCTGTTAAACTGCAGGAATTGAACTGCGTAAATAGTCTTAACTTCGAATGACTCATGTAAATTGGTAACTATATGTCACATATCTTAAAATCTGTCAAGATTTGGTTACTTTTACATTGATGTAAATATTACAAGCTGATCTCTAATATTGTTTCTATATTCTTCTTTTAAAAGACTTGATGGTTATGGAACATAATTAAAATTATTTTTCTTTTATTCGTAATGCTAACACATTGGTGTGATAAATGCTTCAAAAGTCAATTTTGGCAATGACACGATAAATTTGAAATTAACTGTGACACCTGCACTCTAGATTTTTGTGAGAAGCACAGCGAATATATGGTAGAGTGCTTTTCGTTTTAGAGAGAAACAAGATTTCTACCAGACTAAGCAAGAGACAAGGGCTTGTGATGCGTGTCATGCAAGCTGAGGTCTGTCTTCTAATGAGATGAGTTCTGCCTGAATCTCAAGGATGCCAGTTTTTAGCTCATCACTCTGCATTTACAGTGCAAAAAAGGACAGATGTAAAAGGGAACAAAATATAGGGATGAGAGGGATGGAAAAACAAGTATTTAATGTGACATGAAGGATAACTGTGCAAGACGGCTTGTATGATCCCTTTTGAAAAGTTTATCTCATAAAGAAATGTGAAACGTTTTAACCCTTGTGCATAAGAGTTCTGCACAAGTCTGGAGACATGACCCTGGAGTTCAAGGATTACAATATGTAAATGCAATGTGTTAAACTATTAAGTGCATATTTTGTACATATGATAACATGCAGAAAAAATACTCTAGAACATCCTGGATCTAATTGTGTAAACAAAGCACCTCTCTGCACAACTACGCTACAAGTACAATCTAAGTTATTTTCCAGTATTTATCACACAGTCATCAAAATATGGTTTGATACCCGAGCATGTATTATCACATAGTCATCCAAATATGGTTTACAAGCACACATAAATACAAATATCAATGTTGTCTCCAAATCTTAAAAATAAATATAACTGTACCAGCGTCATCAATACAATTGATAGTGATATTTATTCATCTCTTAGGGCATTACAATGGACAAATATTCCACTTGGCACCAACACTAAGTGCCCTCCATATAGCAGATCAATATGCATTTTATACAAGGCATAGATCTGTTTGCTGTTATGTGGAGGACACTCAGTATTGGTGGTATATTTGTCCATTTTATTTACCTTAAGATTTAAGTAAACATTATTATTCACACACTTTTCGTAACTAATGACATGGTTATTCTGCCCATATCCTGCCCTTATAACATTTTTGCAAAGGCAATAATTAACATAAAAGCCATATGTTGTTTTCTACTAGATGCTTTTTAACATCCTGAGCTTTGTTGTAAAATAAGGATATATAACTAAACACCTTATTCTTGCAATATATAATTTTACTTATAGTGCATGTTCTAGTTCCAGACTTCTCATGAACTGTTCTATTGTGTGGACTGTCTTCTTAGATGACATCAGAAGAAATGCTACAATGAAAATAATTTTATTGAAAGTAAGATTTTGTTTGAAAACATGTGTTTTTATATTCACAAAGGATCTGCCAGTTGCTGTTTTTTTTACAGAGAACAGAGAAAACAGAGTCAAAGGACTAGGTGATGCTATTTGAAATGAATGCACTTAAAAGTAAAATAAAATCAATATGGTGTAAATGGTATATATTATATTATAGTAACTATATTTATTTCTAAGTATAAAAAGGTGCATGCAATTCTGCTGGACTGTGAAGTTGGACGTTGCATAAGTTTATAGCCTCATATACTCTACCAAATTTAATTTCAAACTGTACTTAAAACCAACAGCCAAATTAACAGCACAGATGTGGGATGATGCGTTAGATGATGTGTCCCTATACCTGGCAATCATCACAATCAAGAGTAGAAAATATCGTTGAGCTAAATAAATAAAGAGACTTAGGAAATTATTCAAGAATTGGAACCAGATTTTGAATAAAGAAGGAAATAAAAAAATAAAAAGTAAATTGAATAAAAAAGAGAAGTCAAAAGTAGAAGTATATATGAGATAAAAACAGACTTCAAATATAACCAAATAGCACGCTCACCCTGGCAATACAGTGCAAAAAACTCAAAATATAATTACTAAATATAAATAAAGTACCTAACACAAGGATTCCTGAAATACAAAATATATAAAAGATGTATCTATAAAATATAAAAGGATAAAGACCAAATAGGGTAATTTGTAAAATACACTTGATGAGTAAAATGTAAGAGAGAAAACAGTGGCAAAATATAGTCCAACACTGTCATGTACTGAGCAAGTTGCTTTATTGTACACACTTACAAGATAAATAGTGATAAAAAGCCCATCAACAAAATCTCGGAAGTAACTGGATCAGTGGTAAAGTGCAAGGGCTAATTACAAAACCACCAAATGATACCGCACTCAAGAAATAAAGTAAATATGAATATAAATTTATTGTCACAACTTAATAAAATTAATAAAATTGGAAATAGTTCTCATCTATCCTGTGTTAAGACACCAATGGTATATAGATAGTCCTATTCAATGATTTGCCCACCACTATGAGAGTGTAGAGACACTGAATGTAAGATCCCCAAAAAGTGTCGTCTACCTATACACAGCTAAAGTACAAGAGAGTGGGTACAGTGTTAGATATAAATACAAAAAGATAAGTCCTGAGTTCACTCCCATCACTGCTGGGAGGCAGCAACAACCACAGTACACATCAGCCACCATACATACAGTAAAAACCAGAGAAAAAAGTTACCTGCGCTCTCTCCTGAATCCCTATGTATATTTAAAAAAAATGGAGGTCATTTAGTTACTCCAATGGCCATTGGAAGGAATGCCCGCCTGCCAACGTCAAGGCAGACCCCCCTAGGCGGGTCTTACCTTTCCCCTTGCTTCCTTGAGCTTCTGGCAAAGATATCTCTAATGAGACAGACAGGGGTATTTTTTATATACACCCCTACATATTTCTTAACCCTTAATAGGGAACACATGGTATGGGCGGCAGCATTGTAACAAAGCAGTAAGTCCGGGGTATGAGCGTCCTTGGAAGGTCCCTCCGGGTCAGCCAGATAGAGGCAGGTAAATCCGTGGCTGCGCGTTCGGGAGTTAATCCCTTCAAATGGCCCTGGTGTAACAAACAGAATGTTCTGTTATAAAATTCATCTTAGGCGAAGCGTCATGACGTCATCATTGCATCCTTACGTGGTACGGTAGCTGGAAGTTTACAATTTAGGTATACATATTTAGCGTCCAACAGCTCCACTAGTCAGTTGTGGACAAAATAAGTCATTACAACAGATAAAGTCTAAGCAAAGAGAAATAGTACTATTTGTTCTGTGTCTGCAAAATGCATTTGTTACTTCAAACATCCAGTGTATATATTTTAAACCACATATATAGAGCTAAAATGAATGCAAAAGTATACAGAAGCTCCACGAATACACTGTTTAGGGTATATCAGAAATTATAATACATAGCACTGACCGACTGGTTGGGAAAAAATAGAAAAAATAGAAAGAAGAGATGAGAAAAGTGAAATATATATTGCTCTCAAAACATATATCTAACTCTAAAGATGTATATACAAGATTTCTAATAAACCAAAAATAAATACATTAGTAAACACTAATAATCAAAAAGGCATATTTATAGCTTACTCACATAGTATTTCATATACATGTAAATTCCGATGTGGGATGACCTTGAAGATGTTCAAGTAGCGGACCAGAAGTTGGTCATATCCGTCAGGTGCCAAAGAACTGAACAAGTGGAGCGGACCAAAATTTGTCATTTGGTTGTGAAATGCAGAAGGAATATTATAAACAAATTGTCAAAATATAATTCTGTGATCATTTAAAGTCCATGGTCACAGATATAAACAATGTTATTCTGTCATCCTATCTTAGATAACCCCTTCCACATGAAATTCATAAGAAATGCTTTAAATCATAATATTCATTGAATAGGATATAGGGTCTCAAGAGTCCTAATCCATTTGAATTCTCTTTGCATAAGGAGTCGCTAAAGATCAAGTGCTAATTACACATGATCTTCCCAAACATAAGACGAAGGGGGGGCGTGGCTGACCACCGAGCAAGATGGCCGCATAAGGACTTGCTCCGGCACTGAACTCTACTAAATAAGCATTTAAAGGCACAAATAAGCGTCTTCAACGACACCACTGAACGCCCTACACAACACAAACGAGAATGTCCACGCATAGGACGAAAAAATTAGCGGCGAAAACCGATAAAATGAATTTCTTTGGCAACAAAAGCCAGACGCCGCCACAGACCTCGCGGCCAGAGGCCCAAGATGGCGGAGGAGACTCTGACACGAGCCTTCCCGCGGCTGAGGGCGGACAAGCGGAACAAATCACCAAAAGCTTCCTGGAGCATGCCTTAGACACACTGTCAAATAAACTAATCATCTCATGGCAGCAAACAGCAGAGGCTATGAGGAAGGAGATGCACGAATTGGGAGCTCGCACATCCAAAATGGAGGATAAAATGGGGGAATTTGCATCTGCCCATAATAACATGGCGGACCACGTCCAGCACCTGGAGGAGAAAATAGAGCATCTGGAGACACAAATGGCAGATGCGGAAGACAGAGCGAGACGGAATAATATCCGACTGAGAGGAGTACCGGAGTCGGTACAACAAGCAGACCTCCAAGCTTACGCGAGAGGCCTGCTGGGGGCCTATGCACCAGACATCCCAACAGACATGATGCTGATCGACAGGATACATAGAGTCCCCAAGCCGGCCTACTTACCTGACTCTACACCACGAGATGTGCTGCTCCGGGCACACTTCTTCCACGTTAAAGAGCTGGTACTCATGGCGAGTAGAAATAAGAATCGTCCGCACGAAGATTTTCCCACAGTGAAATTATTCAACGATTTATCCGCGGCAACGCTGAAAAAACGGCGGGCATTCCACCAAGTCGCAGAAGCACTGAGGCAGCATGGAACAAAATACAGATGGGGTTATCCGACTAAGATGCTGATCCAGCGAGGAGGTGCATACAAAGCCGTCCACACTCCGGAGGAAGGCCTCAAACTTTTGGAAGAATGGGACATACCTTTCAACTCGACAGAGTCGGCACCGCATCTAGTAAAGAAAATAACAAGGGAATGGAGCACGGTTCGCAAAAGACTCACCTAGAAACCCATTAGCAGGGACCGCAAGTATTACTCATGCACCACAAAATAGCTTATCATGCCGCATCACACTATACAAACTCCGCATTCATGCTTAAGTTGTTTATAAACCTTCATGTAGTAACACCTATCTTACACTTAGAATATCGCATCACTGAAGCGGTTGACCAATATATGGACCGCAAAGTACTTTCACAGCCTGAATACAGTAATACATAATACATATGGACTATCAAAAGAGACTGCAAAATAATTGGAATGCATGTAATATTGATGCGCACCCAAAATGGTTAATTGTTTAATTGTCATAGTGGAGACTCCACAAGGAAATAGTCATTGTTGATAAGGTTCAGGTTTCATGCAGCACAAACATGTGCCTATTAGAGGCACGGGAGAGGACGTAGATAGGAAAAATTATGTATATAATGTGTATATCTGGGTAATGTGTACTTATGTAAATGTGGAGTGAAGGGGGAACGGAATCCGAGAAAGCCACGAAATGGCGGATTGAGAAGCGCGCGACTGACGAAGCAGGCTAGCACCACCCCTATGCACGGTGATTGTGCCGTGCATACTGGTCGTGGGCTGGGCAGAGGTCGAGCGCCCTCAATAGGTGGGAATGATGCGAGTGCGGGAGACGGTGACCGCACAGGAACGAGGGAATGAAACTCCACAGCATAGATACTTGGCCCCGGGTAACATATGCCAGTACACTGTAATAGATTACGTGAAATATGGAACTTGAGCCTCGCATACGAACGTTTAGATTATTTTTTTAGCCTTTAATTGAAGTTAATAGTATCTCATAGAGTTCGACAGCCACAACACGGGAGAACTGAGGATTCCCCGACCCCGAGGTGTGGACTATCCACACCACGCCCTCAAAGGAGGGAATTGTATTCACGATCACTATCCCCAAGTTCAAATTTCCCGGTTATGTTTTTCCCTTCCCCCTCCTTACTCACAACAAAGAGGTCTAGACAAAGATCTGTTTGCCCTCTATATAATTTACCAGTACATTATGCTACAGCTCAACTCCCATTATAAGAAACAAGGATTCCAATAAAAAAATTTAGCCCGCACCCATGTCTATCACAATACGCTCCCATAATGCAAGAGGGCTGAATCACCCGCATAAAAGACGCATACTAATAGAGGAAGCGAAAAAAGATAAGATTGATATCCTATGTGTCCAAGAGACTCATTTCGTAACAAACAGAGTCCCCAACTTTGGTCGTAGAGATTTCCCGACTCAGTTCCACACAACAAATACTTCCAAATCCAAGGGGGTGACTTTCCTAATCCATCACTCACTAACATTTGAATTATTGCGCATACGAAAGGATACGCAGGGGAGATACATAGCACTTCACTGTATAATTAACAACACTGAATATATCCTGGTGGGGGTGTATTGCCCAAATACAAACCAAAAACAATTTTTACAGAAAGTCTTGAATAAATTACCCACCACGACCACGGGCGATGTCATTGTATGTGGTGACCTCAATCATGTATTAAACTCGCAGGTGGACACGTCGCCCCCTGGCATCTCCCCGCGACACTTAGCGACTAAAACACAAAGTAAAGCCCTAAATAGTCTATTAATAGAACACAATCTATATGATGCTTGGCGCACACTACACCCTAAGGACAGAGAGTTTACGTACTATTCACAAGTACATAAATCATTCTCAAGAATAGACAATATTCTAGTATCAGGAACATTGATGACGAGGACAAACAAATGTCGAATCGGGGACATTGTGTGGTCTGACCACGCTCCAGTCACAATCGAGATACAAAGCTCCTTCCCACATAGAGGACGGGCGCCGTGGCGCCTAAATGACTCTCTACTGAATGACTCCACATTCCAGACGCACATCTCACAGGAGTTAGAAAACTACTTTCATACCAATGATACACCAGATTTATCCCCTAGCTCTTTATGGCAGGCACACAAGGCAACCATACGGGGTCTACTGATTAGCAGGGCAGCACATTTAAAACGGAAATCCACTGAGGAATATATAAAGCTATTAAGAACAATCAGGGATGCCACAGCAGCACACACAGTACATCCTGACCCTGCCCATCTCTCTCTGATCGAGTCAGCTACTAAGAGGTTAAATGACATGCACATAGCCAAATCTTCTTACGCTATGCAACGTTTAAAAATGAGGCAATATTCCCAGGGCAATAAAGCAGGGAAACTTTTAGCGACATTATTAAGGAGAAAACAATCCCAATCTAAAATACCATATATACAAACAAATAAAGGAACAAAAATATATAATCCCCAAGACATTAACAATGAGATGGCAAAATTTTACTATAAGCTGTACAATCTCAAACGGGACGATCAGACCCATCAGCCCACAGACATAGAAATCCAAACACTTCTGGATCGCACACGATTACCAGAACTTACTCAGATACAAATAGAACAACTACAAACACCTATAACGACCCAAGAAATACTAAACACTATCAAATCACTACCGTCTGGCAAATCTCCAGGCCCGGACGGCTTTACGAATTTTTATTATAAGACATTCGCTACTATATTGGCACCACACCTGACGACATTATACAATAACATCACCACTACAGGGGTCATGCCAAGGGAGATGCTGGTGGCGCATGTGGCTACACTTCCCAAACCAGGGAAACCCCCAAATAAGTGTCAAAACTTGCGCCCAATCTCGCTCCTAGATACAGACACAAAAATCTTGGCCAAAGTTTTTGCTAACAGACTGGCGCCGATAGTTCCTACCCTGGTACATGCAGACCAGGTGGGATTTGTGAGAGGTAGACAGGGGGCGGATGGAGTAAGAAAGGTGCTGGACCTGTTGGGTGGATTGCGGGGAGGGGGTGAGCCGAGTGTGGTTGTGTCGTTAGACGCAGAAAAGGCTTTCGACCGGCTTCACTGGCCCTTCCTCCGCGCGGTCCTAGGGAGATTTGGATTCCCCCCACGGTTCAAATCATTGGTGGAAGCATTATACTCCCGCCCCTCTGCAAAAGTGGTAAATGGGGGCTTTTTCTCGGATACTTTTGAAATTTCAAATGGGTCTAGGCAGGGTTGCCCCCTGTCACCAATATTATATATACTCGCCCTAGAACCGCTCACTCACCTAATCAGGGATGACCCCCTGATACAAGGAATTAAAGTAAACAATGAAGAATATAAGATAACACTATTTGCGGATGACATCCTCCTAACCCTACAAAGCCCACACACTTCCCTAACAGCTTTACAAAATTTGATACATCAATATGGGCAATGCTCGTACTATAAATTGAACATTAATAAAACACAGGCGATGAGCATCGATATACCCCCACCTCAGTTGAAGGACCTCAAAGGGAAATTTAAATTCGACTGGTGCAAAGATAAGATTAAATTCTTAGGGATAGCTCTAACTAAAACAATAACGGGAATCTATAGGGCCAACTATGTGCCACTTTTGACGGAACTGAAAAATCAGATACACAGTTGGAGGGGGAAGTTTATCTCGTGGATGGGCAGAATAGCCACTGTAAAGATGCTTCTTCTCCCACGACTGCAATACCTTTTTCGAAACATCCCGCTGGCACTACCAAAACATTATCTAGATGAAGTACAAAGAATGATATCCTTGTTCATATGGAATAAGGCTTAACCTAGGATAGCGAAGAACACCCTACATCAGCCATTGGGGAAAGGGGGCATGGGGCTACCGAATGTAACTAATTACTACAAAGCGGCAATATTAAGTTCGCTAGTGGCGGCCACTGGTACGCCAAATCCCCCGCAATGGGTCCATATAGAAGCATATTACACCAATAACTTCAAAGTATCTACGTTAGCTTGAATGTCCAGAAAGCTCAGACCTAGGTATAAGACTATGCTCCCATCCACCAAACTCACGCTACAAATTTGGGATAAATTCGGGGAGGCATATATATTAAAAGGGAACACATCCCTAGTGACACCACTGGCGATACTATCCATAGCAATACCGGGATTCCCGGTTCAGATGTGGCACAACCATAGCGTCACTACTCTCTACCAAATAAGCCAAGGCTCAGCACTGAGACCATTTCTAGAGCTCCAAAAAAACTTCGGGCTGCCCTCCATAGCTCTTTTTTCTTACATGCAATTAGCGTCATGGTACAAGGCACAAACAATATGTTCATACCATCCAAAATCAGGTCTGCAACTAACAGAGATAGAATCCATCTGTCTCAACCTAAAACCAAAGAAAAAACTAATATCCTTAATATACACAATCTATAACTCCATGAGTGACTCTCATGAACATACATTCATAAAAGCATGGGACCGGGAACTAAAGACCCCTATCACTCGAGATCAATGGGCCCGAATACTCAGGGGACATAGGAATCTCTCCCATGTGCCTCCCATGCAGAAATAACACGCAAACTTATGTATAGATGGTACATGGTTCCAACCAGACTCAACAAGGGGAATCCAGGTATCCCAGACACATGCTGGCGATGCATGACGCACAAAGGATCCATGTTACATATATGGTGGTCATGTCCAAAATTAGACACATATTGGAAAGACATACATAAAATCATACAAGACAGTACAGGCATCTGCCTACCCCTAACACCTGAGGTATATTTATTACAGCTCTTCCCCACAGACATCACAAAATCCTAATTATATCTCATATATCACATTATAGTAGCAGCCCTACAGACAATTAGCAGGCAATGGCGAAACACGAAATCACCATCTGCGACTCAAAGCCTTGCAGCACTACAAATGACAAAACAATATGAAATAATGGCGCGTAAAAATGCACCACCAAAGCAAGCAATAGTGAATGCCTGGGAAACATGGGAAGTGTACACAATAAGTAAGAAAGAGGAGATTTGTGCTACCTAATAAGACCAGAATAGGAGGTACTGAAAGGGCAGACACCTCTACAGGGAAGTTAAGGGACATCGTAATGTAAACCCCACCTACAGGGGAAAGGATAAGCCCTGTAATCCTCCGTACAAGTTATATAACTGCTCTAGATCCGCAATAACCACGATCATAATATCCTTCCCTCATTACCCCTCTTTCCTCTGACCCTCCTACCCCCCTTATCCCATCCCCTTTTAGTTATTGTTCATGTTGTAATATAAAATCGTGTCAACATATAAATATGATGTATGAATCGCAAAAGGAATGTTGCGAAGCATTATACTGCAATGTTATTCACTCATACTATGTGATATTATGTATGTACTGTTGACATTATAAAATGCAAATAAAAAAAAAACATAAGACGAAAATGCCTAAAAACGGCATCAAAATATAATTAAAACAGTCAATAAGGTATATATGACAAACCCTACATGTTTCATCTCATGGAAGACGTCCTTAGGGGTATTAAAAATCAATATGTCCAAAAACAAGTCAGTACAGTATCTTACATGCAAGAAGTTGTTTTAATGTGTTGGAGCCCACCTCTGGATTTCATCAGCCAGTCCTGGCTTGTTCCAAACAGCTGAGCCCATTCGTAATCTTCTTTTTTTTATATAAATTCCGTGCGGAAAAAGGTGTCCTTCCGTTAGGAATACTTTGTGGAATGCATATGCGTTCCACCTGTGTCCTCTCATTGTTCTCATCTCCATGTGTCATCATAGCACTTCAAATTTTGCAACAAACTCGGAAAATATTCCTTCTTGACCCCAAAATGGCAGTCAGATATCTCCTTGGATCAAGCAGCTATTACCCCACTAATTAGAAATTATATCCCTGTATGTAATGTTTTTGCAAGTATTTATCCAACTGCTGTTTAAATATCTGGACTCTGATAAAATGTCGGAACAGACCTCGCCACGTGTTCTTGGAGGGGCTGCTTGCCCGCCTCCTACCTTCTGACTATGGCCCTGGGATATATGGCATTTGAAAACACTATTTGTGCTCTTTGACAAATCTGGAGATTATGCACAAATATGACTATTGTCCATATTTTTTATGATTCCCTTCGTTTGTTGCACTGTTCCCCATGTGTTTCATCTGTTGGTTCGGCTGGATAGACTCAAAGTAAATAATGCAGAACAGGCACACAAATTAAAAGGCAAGTATTAACATTTATTTATAAAAAAATATAAAAATCTTACATAAAAGTTGTAGTAATGCCGTTCATAGTTAGATACCATAAGCACAAAGCGTTTCGACGAACACACTCGTCTTCCTCAGGTGCAATTTTTATAAATGAATGTGAATACTTGCCTTTTAATTTGTGTGCCTGTTCTTCATTATTTACTTAGAGGAACAAGCTTCATACAGAGGAATACCCTTTGGATTATCTTCTATAAACGCTATTACCCAAAACAGACTTTCAGAAATGGGATGTATTATTGAACTTTCCAGCATTTGATTTCTGGTTACCATCTGATCCTGTTTATACTTGGGGTATATTTGTGTGTTTTCTATTGGGTATATACACCTCCACAGTGCATGTATTAAATTTTATTTGTGGTATCACGTATTTGCACTGCACACTATTTTTGTTGTTTGCATTCACTTGGGATTTTGTGATTATTCCCATTAAGTGTGTTCTAGCTGCTTTTTCTTAGTGCCACGGATAATACTGCTCTTTTTTTTTAGTAATTATTTTTCATATAGCCTGTATATGTTCTGCGGAATCTGCATTAAACCGTATCTTCCAAAATACTGAACAGATCTGGGTGAATTTTGGATATGTGGTTCACCCAGATCCCCCGGTTCTGGGTGATGTTTTGGGGTCCCAGTGATATGTTTTATAATACTGTATTTTCCTGCCTGTGATAATTAAGTTAGTCTATTGTGTTGAGATAATTGTATCACAGGCAAGGGGAGGATTTCTGATGTAATGAATGGGAGTATTAGCTGTGTTGTAATGTGTTGATTGGTTGTTCTTCAAAACTCTGTGGGCAGTACTATGTTTGTAGAATGTGAATAAAAGAGTCTGTATGTGCCAGTACAGTCAGTTCTACTTCACCCTCAATTTGTAGTGCCGTCTCTTATTGGGGGAGTCTGCTACAAGGGATTGCTATGCTTGTCATACTCCCTTGCTAAATCACTACTAAGCTATTGTAAGAGCTTGTTTCTGTCCTGCTCTCTGAAGGAGTCCACCGTGGTTATGGTGTCGGCTGGAGTGCTTTGAGCCCTCAGGAAGCGCTAGGAGCATCCTTCAACGATCACCAGTCGGGGTGCCAGGTGATCTGTTACACCAACTCTTCAGGCAGATAATTCCACATCCTTATAGATCTTACTGTAAAAAAACGTTTTCTTTGCCTTAGATGAAATCTCCTTTCTTCCAGCCTAAATGCGTGACCTCATGTGATATGTATAGCCCTGTTTATGAATACATTTCCAGATAATGGTTTGTACAGGCCCAGAATATATTTGTATAACGTTATCATATCCCCTCTGATGTGTATTTTTCCAAACTAAAGAGATTTACATTTTTTAGCCTTTCTTCATAACTAAAATGCTCCATTCCTTCTATCAATTTTGTAGCTCATCTCTGCACTTTTTCTAGTGCCATGATTTCCTTCTTTAGAACAGGTGCCCAGAATTGCACAGCATGTTCAAGGTGTGGTCTTACCAGCAATTCATAAAGAGGCAAAATTATATTTTCATCCAGAGAATGTATGCCCCTATTTATACATGACATAACTTTACTGGCCTTAGCAACTGAGATTGCCATTGCATATTGCTGCCTAATTTATTGTCTATAACAATTCCCAAATCCTTCTTCTGTCTTGTTATCCCTAATTCACTACCATTTAGGGTGTAAGTTGCTTGTGCATTCTTGACCCCAAAGTTCATAACTTTGCATTTTTCTACATTACATTTCATCTGCCATTTTAGTGCCCAGGCCCTCCAATCTATCTAAATCCCTCTGTAGCACAGCAATATCCTTCTCACGTTGTATTACTTTACAAAGTTTTGTGTCCTCTGCAAACACTAAAACATGACTTTCAATGCCTAGTTCAACATCATTTAAAAATATGTTAAATAGAAGCGGTCCCAAAACAGAACCATGAGGGACATCACTTACCACTTTAGTGCAGCTTGAAAATTTACCATTAATAACAACTTGTTGCACTCTATCCTTAAGCCATTGTTCTACCCAAGAACAAGAATATTAATCTACACAATTTATTTTAGTTTGAAGACTAACCTATTGTGAGGAACCGTACAAATGCCTTGCCAAAATCCAAGTATATTACATCCACTGCAACACCATGATCTATACTTCTACTTACTTCTTCGTAGAATGCAATTAGGTTAGTTTGACATGACCTATGTTTCAGAAAACTATGCTGCTTACTGCTAATAACAAAGTTCTTTCCAATTAATTCCTGAATATTATCCCTGCATAGTCCTTAAAATATTTTTCCAGTCACAGAAGTTAAGCTCACAGGTCCATAATTTCCAGACAAGGATTTTGAACCCTTTTTAAATAACGGAACAACATCTGCCTTCCTACAATCCTTCAGTACAATACCTAAAACAAAAGAATCTTGAAAAATGAAATACAGAGGTTCACTTATTTCCCCACTTAGCTCCTTAAGTACTCGTGGGTGAATACCGACAGGCCCAAAGCTTTATTTACATTAATTTTCTTTAACTGCGGTAGTCTTCCAAATTAATCGCATTGTTAAAAAAGAATGGCCAATACTAAAGGAGGATACATTTTTAGGTCCAGTATTACCCCAAAACCTACATGTAATTTTTAGGAAAGGAAACAATTGAATGAACCACTTTGTGAAATAGAAACCAGAGGGACTCTTTAACTTCTAACAATAGAGAGGGTTTTTATGTTTGTGTTCATTGCAAGGCTTGTACATTTTTACCTAGAGCAACTCAATCTTTTCAAAGCACGTCCACACAAGAGACTTTTAAAATTAAGGCCCTTGTCCACTGTTCCTCCACACATGTTGTGTACCTGCTTACATGTGGGTGAGGTGCACAGCATGTGGGAAGGACAGTCAAAGGTCATATTTTTAGAACATCATAATAATATTAGAAAATGTATCACATCCCATTAAGTCCCTATGCATTGTAACCAATGTCCAGTTTTTAACCCCCACACTTTAATTTTTACTTTTATTAAAGAAGTTAAATTAGATGAAACAGGGGGGGTTCTCGCTATGAAACTTAAAAGAAGAGAGGGATACTGGATTCATAAACTACAGACGTTGCAACCTAAGGGCTTGAACTTAAATTTAATTTATTATTTTCTTTATAGTTTTTATCATTTTAATCTCAATTACTTGTTTTTTATTGCATTAACCAGTATTCCCTTTTTTTTTTATTCACATGTGTTTCACTAGTATTGATCAGTCTATTTTGACATATAGCCATCTTTTGTCCTTTGTTGGTTTGATGATTTTGTTCCTTTATGATATAACAAGTTTAAATGCTCTCAATATTATGTATATTTTATATATATTGATTGATTTTACATACAGGCTTTTTTCCTTAATCTTTCAATATTTTTTTTTCCTCCTAATTGCATTATTTCTTTTTTTTTGTCATGATGTACTACATCCTGGACTTTTTCTGAGAACTGGTTGTAGTCTTGTTCACACCAGAACGAAAGGAACATGGCTTGCAATGCATATGCGTTCCATTCCAGGCGTGTTCCTATTTCAGAAGGGCTGAGGATTGCAGGTGAACTGTGTGTGCATTCCACAAAGTATTCCAAACGAAAGGTTCACTTTTCTGGCACGAAATTTATTGAAAAGAGGAAAATCAGGAATAGGCACAGCTGTTTGGAACAAGCTAGGATTGGCTGATGACAATCCCGAGGTGGGCTCCAACACATTTTAAAAGAACTTCTTGAATGTAAGATACTGTACTGACTTGTTTTTGGACATATCAATTTTTAATACCCCTGAGGAAGTCTCTCATGAGTTAAAAAGCGAAGGGTTTGTCATATGTACCTTTTTGACTGTTTTTATTATATTTTGGTGCTGTTTTTAAGCATTTTTGTCTGATGTTTGGGAAGATCATGTGTAATTAGCACTTGCATTTTACCACTGTTCCATAAACTTCAGAGATTTTTCTGATGGGCTTTTTATCACTATTTATCTTGAAAGTGTGTACAATAAATCAACTTGCTCAGTATTTGACAGTATTTGAGTAGTGTTGCACTATATATTTCCACTATTTTCTCTTACATGCACTTCTGGGAGAATTGAAGAACTACTATCACTGAAAAAATCATCAAGTTTGAGATGAGCCTGTATTTTATGGTACACTAGTGAGTTAAACTTTGAAATTTTACTCATCAAGTGTATTTTAAATATTACCCTATTTGGTCTTTGTCCTTTTACATTTTGTAGATACATCTTTATATATATATATAAGTAGTAATCCAGGTTCCTTGCACACTGACTGTAGCTTTAAGGTCCGGGTGCTTGAAATCCAGGGCAGATTTAAATATCAAAAATGAACAGTATGACCAGCACTCACGGTTTTGTAGAGTAGATAAAAAGTATAAACTTTATTCAAACATAATTTAAAAATGGCAGCCCCATGCGCATGCGTGTACGTGCTCCGCCCACTGATAATGTAACCACGTGATACCGGTTGCCATGACGATAGGGTGCAAGTAACGTCCCCATGGCAACCAATACGAATACATAGTGCTGAAGGAAAATAGGAGTTGTGCAAATCATACAATGTGCTAAAGAGTGAAACACTGGTCATTATTGAAACATATGACGAGATTTAACATACTTATTAGTTCCAAAATCCTGAAGGATTAGCATATCAGTATAAATTAAATGCTAACAAAGTGCTATTAAGAGTGCCTGTGGCAGTAAAGTGCAATAAGGGTGCAAAGTAATATTACTAGATATCCAAGTATATAATCTATGTTATCCTGTGCAATTAAAGGTGCAGAAGTAATGAGGTAGGTAATAGAATAATGCATATAAGTTCCACATTGTGCAAATAGTGTAAAAATATGCACTCAAAGTGTTTTCCTAAATACTTAGAAATATAATCCAGTGCAGAAAGTGCATATATAGTACAGTACTTAGTATACCAATTCATTTAAACTTCACATGGTGTAACGGTGTAGAGAAGTCTACACAAAGTGCATAAGTAGATTTATATTAAAGTGCATTGTGGTCAAATAATAGCACCTGATTCCAAATAAATTACAACCATAGTACCACTATTGTCTAAAATATTCAATATAGATGGGGCAAAGGAACATATCGGCTATGGGCGCAGGGGCAAGATGTTTGTAGGACAGCATGTAGAAAAAAACATATAGGACAAAAACATACTATAGGATGTATAAGTAAATATGTGCTACATATAAGTAATTAATTCATAATGAACAATTAAAAAAACATTTAAAAAGAGTTCAAAAAATTAAAAACAATGTTGCAAGAGACTCATATGTCAGGATGTCAGAACAGATATGGATGATATCAAAAAGAAGATTGCTGAAATAGAAACAGAACATGCTATCCTATTGACATCTACAGAGGGTATCAAAATTCAGAGCAAACTACAAGATGAGCTTCTGGTGTACAAACAAGAATTAGTCAAGTTTAAGAAACATAAATTTGAATATGTACGCCAGGATTATCAAGATCACCGAGTATACAGATGTCTCACAGGCGATGGAAGACATAAACCTATACGTCAACGTAGAAAAATTACTCGCCCTCAGATACCTACTATTGATGTTGCATAGGGGGATTCGGCATCAGAGAATGAGGCGCCAAAAGATGCTAGTGCTTTTTTAGAAGATACAGAACTTGGAACAACTACGAGGAGCCAAGGCAAAGGAGCAAGAGGAGGAGAACGAAGCGGGGACATAAAGGCAGGACCTACTTCCCGGGGAAAACCACCACTACGGAAATAACCCCAATCTTTAATCTGCCCTGAAGATCCCTTGCTCCTCACGAAATTGCTATACTCAGCCGAGGCCTCTCTTTTGTTCCTACACCAGCACCAAATCTATTTAAATGGAATACAGAACTTTTTAACTTTGGGAGACAGATGCACCTCAAAGAATTCTTTAACAATCCTGAGAGGTCTACATCTATCAACCAGAATCAAGGGACACCCTCACTCTTTAAGACCAAGTCTTCTTTTGATCTATATACTAATAAAAAACATCGCTCAAAACATATTTATCTACAGTTAATCAACTTACACAGGAAGCCATCGGCATGCATAGGTGTAAATATCACAATATGACCAAACAACAGGCAGAAGGCATCAAAGATCTGGCTAATGATCGCTCCATTATCATTCGGCCGGCCGACTATGGACTATACATATTATGCAGGAGAGTTGGAACAACAATTGCAAAATGATACAGTGTACCAGTTGTTAATGGGTGATCCTACAGATAGGATCAAGAAGAAAGTTGAAGTTACTCTTAGGACTGGTGTCGAATCTGGCATAATTGATGTACAACTTAGTCAATACCTTTTGAAAAATCATCCTCATACACCAATTATTTATACACTCCCCAAGATTCATAAAGACCCCGCTAAACCACCTGGAAGGCCAATTGTATCAGCCATAGATGGACTGTTGGAACCTATTGCTAAATGGCTTGATTCACTATTCCAGTCTCCTGTAACGGAACTCAATACTTGTATCAAGGATACCCCTAACCTCATAAAAAAATTAAAACAACTTGATGTAAGGGATACTACAGTACTTATTACCATGGATGTAGGTAGCCTCTATACCGTTATCCCGCATAAACAAGGCATAGAGACAATGAGATCAGTCCTTGTTTCATCTTTAACATACAAGGGACCATGCATTGAATTTGTTCTTGAATTGCTTTCTCTTGTCCTGAATAATAACTATTTCAGGTTCGAGGACCGTTGGTATCTCCAAATCTCGGGTACATCCATGGGGGCGACTATGGCCCCCATGTATGCTAATGCATATATGTAAACATACGAACAACAATGGATCTTATCCAAATTTGGGTCATATATTCAAGGCTACTTTCGATATATTGACAATTTGCTTTTAATCTGGAATGGGAGTATCGAGGAAGCGGAAGAAATGGTACGATTTCTTAACCAAGTGGATAGCCCGATAAGATTTACGTCAAATATCAGTTCTACATCTGTCCAATTTTTGGACTTGGAAATAGCCATCAATGAACAGAAACTCACTTACTGTCTCTACACTAAACCTACGGACCGGAATACCATCCTACACAGCAAAAGTGCACATCCAATGGCACTAAAGAAATCACTACCTAAAGCTCAATTTATGAGAGTGATTCGTAATAACTCAGAAAGCACCATAATGGAAAGACAAATGGAGGAAATGCTGGAAAAATTCATTGATCGCGGCTATCAACGGAATGACCTAGTTAGAGCACAACAAGAGGCAAAGATTGCCTGCTCTACTAAGGCTAAGAAAGTTGAATATGGAGCCCCAAGGTTAGTCTTCCCGATGACCTTCCATGATGCATCTCCAAATGTCACCAGAATGATCAAAGACAATTGGAAAATGATGGCGTGTGATGATACACTTCCTAAAGTGTTTAAAGAATCTCCACTTGTCTGCTATTGCAGAAACAGGAGTTTGAGGGACCTATTGGTCCATACGGATCCAGTAAAGAGCTATGATACCAATATTGAAGCACAGAGTCAGGGCAGTATTCAATGTCTTGGTTGTGTCACGTGTGGGCACATGACACCTTCTTGCACCTTTCAGCACCCACATAAGAACAAAACTTTTAAGATCCGACACACCATAACATGCAAGACTCCATTTGTGATTTATAAATTGTCTTGTCCATGCGGACTTTTTACATTGGTAAGACCGAGACACCCCTATGCGAGAGAATCAGGGGACATAGATCAAGCATACGAGTTGCCTATCGGGATGGTACATCTGACCAGCCGGTTGCAAAACACTTCCTTGCCTACCAACATCCACTCTCAGGACTCAAATTTTTAGCAACTGATCATATTCCACAGCCTAAACGTGGAGGAGATAGAGGTAAACTTATCCTGAACCGAGAGACATTTTGGATATTTACCCTGGACACTATAGCCCCCAAAGGACTGAATGAAATGATTTAATATCTTTCATTTATATGAGTCTCTTGCAACATTGTTTTTAATTTTTTGAACTTTTTTAAAATGTTTTTTTTAATTGTTCATTAGGAATTAATTACTTATATGTAGCACATATTTACTTATACATCCTATAGTATGTTTTTGTCCTATATGTTTTTTTCTACATGCTGTCCTACAAACATCTTGCCCCTGCGCCCATAGTCGATATGTTCCTTTGCCCCATCTATATTGAATATTTTAGACAATAGTGGTACTATGGTTGTAATTTATTTGGAATCAGGTGCTATTATTTGACCACAATGCACTTTAATATAAATCTACTTATGCACTTTGTGTAGACATCTCTACACCGGTTACACCATGTGAAGTTTAAATGAATTGGTATACTAAGTACTGTACTATATATGCACTTTCTGCACTGGATTATATTTCTAAGTATTTAGGAAAACACTTTGAGTGCATATTTTTACACTATTTGCACAATGTGGAACTTATATGCATTATTCTATTACCTACCTCATTACTTCTGCACCTTTGATTGCACAGGATAACATAGATTATATACTTGGATATCTAGTAATATTACTTTGCACCCTTATTGCACTTTACTGCCACAGGCACTCTTAATAGCACTTTGGTAGCATTTCATTTATACTGATATGCTAATCCTTCAGGATTTTGGAACTAATAAGTATGTTAAATCTCGTCATATGTTTCAATAATGACCAGTGTTTCACTCTTTAGCACATTGTATGATTTGCACAACTCCTATTTTCCTTCAGCACTATGTATTCGTATTGGTTGCCATGGGGATGCTACTTGCGCCCTATTGTCATGGCAACCGGTATCATGTGGTTACGTTATCAGTGGGCGGAGCACGTACACGCATGCGCACGGGGCATCACGGAACGCCGGCGGGACCGGAGAGAGTGTGTACACCTGGGGTAAGCTAATTATTTCATGATTGTATCCCCTATATATTTTGTTTGTTTGTCCATAAGGCTAGTGTTCCTGATGAAAGTCCTAGAACAGGACTGAAACGTCGAGCTGACATTTTTTAATTATGTTTGAATAAAGCTTATACTTTTTATCTACTCTACAAAACCGTGAGTGCTGGTCATACTGTTCATTTTATATATATATATATATATATATATATATATATATATATATATATATGTCAAAATACAAAATACCCCTGCACTCCAACTAAAAATAGAAAAATAGTTCCTGGTGCTCTGGTGGCTTAATCATAAACAAAGTGAAAATACCGGCACTCAAGGTTTTCCAGAAGATAACTTCTCCATTTATTGCAGAAGAAAAATTCGACGTTTCAGCTCAACAAACATTCATAAAACTGAAAAGACATATAGGACATGTAATCATGTGGTACTTACAATCAGCTGGTTTTCATTGCCTTCAGCCACCGAGTTTACTATGCCCGCCCATTAATTTCAAAGGTACTTCCTGGTCAGTTAATCATCTGACCAAATAGGCTAATTTCATTGGCTTGACAACTATGTTACTGGGGCAACCAGGGACGCTTACGTCCCATTGGTTGAATCACCAAATTACGGTGTCTCATATGGACCAAAATAAGCCTGTTTGCAAAGTGCAAAACAATCAACAACAGGGCGTCGCCGTAGCAACCGGCATGTGAACAGGGGCTAAAGGGAAGAAAAAACAAGCTAAAAGGGAAAGCAGTTGATTTAAGATTAAATAAAACAGATAGGACTCTATATAAGAAAAAAGTCTGCAGTTACCAAGAGGTATACTCCAAATAAATAAGCATTAGGTAGAAAGATCACCCCAAAGATAGTGAATAGATATCTGAAGATATAAAGTGCAAGACAATATTTACATAGTGAATATGACATATAAAGTGTGAAAAATAATAAAAAGATATGATAAATAGAGATAAAAAATTTATACTGTTCAGTGAAATATTATCATGATGGCTAAATCAGAACCATCAACTACTGCTATACAGCAGGAATAGTGATAAAGAATATAGGCATATATATAATATATAGGCATATAATATAGGCAATATAGGCAAATATACCTAGAGGCAATAATTACATAAATGTAAATATATATATAATTAATTGAACAAATCTCTTCTATTGGTGCAAAATGTGTGCCTCAAAATCCCCCCACGTGTAAGAGAAGGAATATGTACAATTGCTACACATCTTAATGAGGTCAAATGATGTTGAGATTCTAGGAAATGTCGGGCCACTGGCTTGTCCGACTTGCCATCACGATAATCTAGTCGGATACTAGACCTGTGGCCTCTAATTCTTTCACAGAGAGCAGTCTCTGTTTTGCCTACATAATTCAGTCCACATGGACACGTTAGTTTGTATATAACGTGATCAGTCCGACAATGAATCCAGTGTTGGATTTTATAGATTTTTCCTGTGTAGGGGTGTGTGAAAGTTTTAGAAGGGATGAGATGACCACACGTTACGCACCACAAACATCTCACACACCCCACATTGATACTCTCTTTCTTTGTCTTGCTGTAGCAATGTCGTGGGTCAGTCTTCACTAACAAGTCTCTTAGGTTCTTATTCCGTCAATAGCACATCATCGGGGTCTGCTGGAAAGTCTCAGAAAGTGAAGGATCCAATTCAAGTATGCGCCAGTGCTTCCGAATAGTAGAATTCAGCTCAGAACTCGCCGTGTTCAACTGCGAATAAAACCTACACCTGGTGTTCATGGACTTTGTTTCAAATTTTAGGTCTGAAGAAACAACTGTATTTGCTCTTTGAAGTGCTTTATCTAAAATACATCGGGGGTAACCCCTCGCTTGAAATTTCTCATACATCTGTATGAGTTGGTGTTCACGCTGTGCTCCCTGTGAGTTGTTGCGGAAAACTCGTAAAAACTGGGAGTAAGGCAACGATTGCTTCAGATGCTTGGGATGGAAACTGTCGAAGTGTAGTATTGTATTGCGGTCTGTAGGTTTCGTGAATAATGTGTACTCTAGATGGTGATTAACAATCATAAGTTCGATATCAAGGAATTGGACACTGGAGTCGCTGATGGTTGAAGTTACTCTGACTTGAGACGGTAGGTTGTTGAGAACCTCTACAAATTGGGTGGCTTCTTCAATTGAGCCTCCCCACAAGATTCAAATATAATCGCTAAATCTAAAGTAACGAATGATTTGATGGTCATAATTCTGGAGGATGTTTTTAGTTTCATAATCATACATAAATGTATTTGCATACATTGGTGTCATTGCGGCCCCCATCGAAGTTCCTGATATCTGTAAGAACCAATCATTCTCAAAACGGAAATAATTGTTTTGAAGTGTGATACTCAAGAGTTCTCTTTAGCAGATACATCTCTGAACAGGGGTCCACTATGCAAAAAAGTAAACAACATGTCCACAAGTGATAATGAAAAATAATGGAAAAATTAGTGATAATGGAAAAAGAACAAGAGCCGGTCCCTCCAACCTTGCAAGCTCGGGAAAGCTCAATTTCATTCGAGTGAAGCCATCAACCATTAATCACATGTTACAACCCTAAACTCACTCACCTCCAATGATTAGAAAAAGACAGGGTATTTTTGAGGATAAAGGGAAAAAAAACAAAGACATTAAGAAATGGTACGTACATGTCAGGGATCTGATGTCACCTATACCTGTGTTAAAAGGAAGCTGCAGGTAATCTCAAGTGCTCTGTCAATTTGTTTCATTTTGTTACCAAGTGCCATCTGAGCTCAAGCTGTACACCGAACCTCTGGACTTCCAATCTGACCTTGCTGAATTCTATACTCCCTGGACATGGATCGAACTCTGATTATTCTCACCCTTGAACTACTAAACTGACTTTGCTGAACTCCATACTCCTTGAACACAGAAAGGACAAACTCTATTCACCAACCTCCTCAAACAAGTTAAGTTCTTCTGTTATATAAGGAATTGCTACTTTGTTCAAACATTCAGTCTAATCCTTCCAAGGGGCCCCTGTGAAGCAACCTGTGATTTACCTTTGCTTCAAACCTGATCTACCACTAACCCTGCTTCATACAAACCTGGATTGCCTGCAACTCTGATTTATCCTGCCAACCTGGTTTACTTCCAACCCTGCTTCATACCAACCTGGATTGCCTGCAACTCTGATTTATCCTGTTTTACTTCCAACCATGCTTCATACCAACCTGGATTGCTTACAACTCTGCTTTATCCTGCCTACTTGAGTTATACAAACCATCATAACCCCTATCTGGACATTGCTGCTTACTCTTATTTACAAGGTGTTATTTTCCTACCCTGAAAACTTATTTTTTTTATAACTGTCTTATTATTCTTCCTATACTGTTATATCTAGCTTTCTTATTATTTGCAAATCTGTTTATTATTTTTATAAGTCATATTGCCTTAACGTTTATTTCTCTCACTCCCCTTCTCCCTCTTTCATTCTATAAGTTAACCGGCAGATATGTCAAAACCTACCAATAAAGCCTCTATAGTTAACTCTCTGGCCAAAGCCTCCTATCTGACCTGAACAAGATCATGACAAACGCATTTCACTGAATCAAAAAGCTTCTTCGGTTCATCTATCAAGTCCCTGTGAGTGTTATCCCTTATATTATGTTTTCTCTTTTGGTTAAATAAAGTATCTTATATTTGTACCTGAAGCTGTGGAGACTGATTCCGCCTGAGGAGTAATGGTGGCATTCCCTTACAATTGGGTACACTGCAACCTGAACATAGCTTATTGAGAGGCTCTGGAACAAGTGAGTGGTTATATTATCCTTTATCTACTGTAATGTGTTTAATTTACTATACTTTATTGTGTTTTGTCTGCTCTGTTCCTGAGGTTGCCATCACCAGAGCCAAGAGGGAAGAAGTCCCCCAAGGGAAGGATCCAACATGTATACACAGCCATGAGTGAAGGGTTAACATCCTGGGGATATAAAAGTTCATAAGAAAAACAAATTGGTAAGCCAAGGAAAATTCTGACTGCCATTTTGTAGTCTATAAGGAATATTTTCCATTATGTAGCAAACTTCGAATGTACCCACATTGGTATTTTATTCTTTTGGAATAATAGCAAAAATTGTGTAAAATAAGGGCATTGCAATGTGCTAAAACAAACTCAGTCTTCTACACAATGGTAAATGTTATGACTCTTCCAAAATACGTGGACAGAAGACCCTCTTAAAACAAGACCTAATACCATAATGTACACTGTGTCCCACCTTAAACCCTAACAAGTTCTATAAATAAGTGAATGACTTCAGAGTATTATATGTGTGACACCAAATCTCTGAATTATAATATAATAGTAAGGATCGATTAAAAGGGGTGGTGCTACAATCGCTTGCTCGCCTTTATAAAAAGTGGTTTCGTTGATAAAAGTTTAACCACTTTTGAGAAAGGCGAGCAAGCCGAAACACGTCCAGTGGAGGTAGACTAACTTTTTATTGTAAGGAATCTTTTTTTTATACTGTGTATGTACCAAAAAAGAGTTTGGTGCTTTCTTTACCTACATCCGGCATCCTGGATGTTAGTTGGTGTTGCACCTAAGAAGTATAAACTGCGAACCCAGTATCCAGTTCCTTATTAAGTGGCTATCTTTTTTTCCATATTAGAGCTTTTGGAGTGGCTCAGAACCATGTGAGTGGGTCCAAACATTTTAATTCAGAGTCAGTTGTAACTGTATTACCCTGTGGGTTTGTGATTTTTTTTTTTATTCATAGATTCCACCACTGTATGTGCAGATTGTGGTAACATTTTACTTTATTGTGTGCTCTCACAACTATTTTTAGTAAATCTCAGAATTAACTTAGAATATTAAATAACCCTGTTAATTATGAACATGCCAACTGCTGTATTAACTGCAAACCATATAGTGTTATACAAAATGGCACCCACTGTATTAAAACCTTACATCTATAGCAGAGGCGGCTCTCTATTTCGGCGATTTAGGCGGCTGCTTCACCTTAGGGAAGACTGCCAACACAGGAGGGGGCCCAGCGGCTTGCCCATAATGACACGGGGTGCGAGGACTCTCCTATCAGTCTGCTCGGGAGAGAGCAGCCATCAGTCTGCAGCTCCGCTGGGATTGAGCTGCACACTGAAGTGTCTCTTGATTTCCCGCCTCTCAGAGCGTTGCTGTGGGTTACACTGCCTCCTCCAAACATGGCACATTCACCCCAACCCTGTGATACACCCCCCAACTATGCCACATGCAGCCTGTCACATTAACTTCCTTGAATCCTGTCACACTTACTTCCCCATTTCCTGTCACACTCCCTCCTCCAACCATGTCACAATCGCCCCCTATCATTCTCACCCTCCCTCATTCTGTCACACTTACCCCCAACTCTGTCTCATTTACCCCCCTCGCCCTGCCACAGTTACCCCTTTACTCACCTTGTCACAGTCAAAAACTGAAGACATTCATCATACACACATGCACAAAGATCACAGGCAGCCCCCCATAAACACCACACACCACAAACAGCTACTCGACACACTTACAGTCCCAGACACATGCTCATAAAGACATGCATTCACTCACAAGGATACTCTTGGTCAGACACACTTTCATGCACATACACAAGTAGACAATGCCAGACACACTCAGAAATACAAACACTGGCAGTAATGTATACACGACTGCAAGGCTATGTAATCATACCCCGGGGTCGTGTGTAAATGATTAGCATAATTGCTAATTAAACTTGTTTATTGCAAATAATTTCGTTTGCAAATTATGCCATAACTACAGTCGGAGAGCTTACAACACAGCGGCACAGGGAGCCGCCACGCTGCGAGCCTCTGAACAATGAATACAGAGACTAGCTCTCTGTATCCAGCGCTGCAAGCTTATCCTCTAATACAACTGCATCACCTTACACACACAATGCAACCCATATTTTTATTTTCCGCTTTGGCTGTTAGTGGGGGCCTCATGTTTGAGTTTCACCCAAGGCCTCACAAAGTCTAGAGCCGCCACTGATCTATAGTAATACAATGTTAAACTCTAAATAAACTTTAAATATAGTGCATTAAGGCGGAACTGTCACAAATTCTCTAATTGGAGATGTTATTTCTCTCTTGGTAATATATGCGACAATGAAATGAAGGGGAAAAAAAAGGATGCAAGGCTTTTCTGGTACTCATAGCAACACAATCCGTGTGAAAGCATGAACCTTGTACACTTAAGTCTTTTTTTTTTTTTTTTTAGCCTTTAGCACTAAATTACTAAATTAGTTGCCTTCCAGTTTTACTAGTTTGTCCTTCACAAGTTTTAGTTTAGTGAATAACAATAAAGTGCAGGAAGAAGTACAGAAAATTGTAGAAAATAGAATATTGTACTACAAATTTTATGCCAGAATAGCTGGGAATATAATTGGCATTCTTTTTTTCCAAATCAAACAATTTGTTATAAAATCTGCAATTATGTCAGATTCTCTCAGCTCATGACTTGCCTTGAACATGTTAACAATGTTTTATGCTGTATAAATGACACAGTATTTTTAGTCTGGTAACATGGTCTGTTTTTAAGAATTAAATCTAATTATTTTAAGGGTAACAGACTATTTACATATCTAATTTATACATCAGTAGATATCGTAAAAATGCAATACTTTATCCTCTAATGATCAAGGTCTTGAAACTCTGGCATAGACGTCATACCCAGCAGAGAATAACATGCATTTTCACTGGCATGTCTCGTCCGACCCTGGAGCTTGCTTAAACAACTGATCCATTTTTTTCTGATGAGGAAATAATATTTATTATTAATTTACTTCCTCGCAAGAATGACCTGTGATAAGGAAAGGAGTTACCAGGATAGATATGCTGTCTAGTCCCATTACTCTTTACAGAATGAGCAGAAGATAAATATTGAAGCTCTCAGTCTCTCACACTAACTCAATCTGCACGCCTTTCATTTCCCTCAATTTGCCTGCCTTGTTCTACTTATCTTTTTCTATGGCTCATCATCATCTCACTGTACTACTTTCTATCATACATTGTGTAGATAAAATATTCAATATTTCCATAATTTTTCATCTTTCTATGCCATTAGTAAATATCTGCAACAGCTTCAAATGCATTCTATTACTTTTGAAGTCGTTTGACTCCTTTTGCAGGTGTATGTAGAAGCTCTCCAAACTATAGTTTTAGAACCAAACTATTTAAATTGCATCCTATTTAATATCTGGTTTAAGGAGAGTATGTTCTTTCTTAGATATTCTCTTATACTGCATTCAACCTTGATTTGAAAATTATATAATATTAAGATTTGTTTGCACAATGTTATAAAGAGCATGGAAGGGGGGCGTGGCCACGGACCGCATGGAAACGGTCGCATAAGCCGTGAGCTCCGCCGAGCCGTGGGTCCCACAGCGTGAAACCACAGCGATCGGGCCGCCCTTCACAGCCACCCACAAAGATCAACCTACCCTGCACACCATGGCTTCAAAATCCGCAAAGAAAATTAAGCAGAAAACGCTGGAATCCCACTTACAAGTGCAGCCTGCTACTCCTGCACGGATCCAAGATGGCGGCGGCGGAACGCGATCGCCTGCATGGGACTCAGATGCTGGTGAGAGTCAAAGCAGCTTTCCCTCCACTGTCACTGCCCCATCCACACAGGTCACAGCCCCAGCCACAGATGCTTCCATTAGCTACATGCTAGATACTCTTAGAGCAGACCTCTGCTCAGACTTTCACAAACTGGCAGCAGACATAAGAGCTGACATACAAGTGCTGGGGGACAGGACTGCACATTTGGAGGAGCAGACAGAAGGATTGCAAGAAGCCCACAATGCCCTTGCAGAAGCCCATACTGCACTAGAGAATAAGGTATCCTATTTAGAAGGGAAAATAGCTGACAATGAAGACCGGGATAGAAGAAATAATATCAGAATCCGCGGCATTTCTGAAAACATCAAACCGCAAGAACTTGCGCAGTATGTGCAAACGCTATTCCAAACTATAATCCCTACACTAACGAAGGAGGACCTTCGCCTTGACAGGACGCACAGGCTCCCTAAACCAAAGTACTTACCTGCAACTACACCACGAGATGTCATCACCAGAGTTCATTACTTTACAGTAAAGGACCAGATAATGCAATCATCCAGACTCAACGCAGAACTGACGGGCGACTATGCAGGCATCAAGCTCTTCATCGACCTCTCAGTGACCACCATGTCCAAACGACGGTTATTTGCTCCCAGAACAGCAGTACTACGCAACGCCAATATCCTGTATAAATGGGGTTTTCCTACCAAGCTCGTTGTAAGAAGAAACGGAGTGGACCGGACCATCATGTCGCTGGAAGAAGGCCTAAAGCTCCTAGGGGACTGGAATATCTCAACTCCGGTGTTAGATAATCGCAGGCAAGACCTACCACCGCCACGCAAAATGGCGAGAGACTGGCAACAGGTTCCATGGAACAGAACGCCACCACCGGACCGCAGAGACCCTGCTATTTAAATCCTCACAGACTGTGCGCCCAGACACGTAATTCACACAACGTGTTAATTATTGTATTGCAAAAACTGCAGTTGTTTATGGTTGAATGTTTTATTCCTGTGTATCATGTTTTAACATGCTTCAGTATAAAATGGCGGCCAATAGTTAAAGACCCATGGCCGGCGCTGAGTCACCGCTCACTGCTGTGCTGCGACTCACATTTAAAAGTGTACCTACACAGCTTACCTATAATTTGACTTTACTTGCGTTATCATAGACGAATAAGGTACGCATTGGTTATTGTATCCAACACTTCTCTACCACCCACCCCCACACTAGGCTTATAGAGTAGGCCAACATATATCCGTCTGCATAACCTTGCAACAGGCCCTACAGGCTAACGGATTTCTGTACATAGTTTTCTTCCTCCCCTATCCCCCAAAGACCTGCCCAACCGGGAACGACCTACCATAACACCGAAAATACCCACACCCACTAGGACTCCCCCACCCGAGCCTAAATTTGAGTGGTTGCCATATACTATATCACAGTTTTTTCATCTGACATGGCCGTCAAATTCCTATCACTCAATACGAAAGGTTTAAATTCACCCAACAAGCGCAGGTTGGCACTTCAGGAGGCCAAGAGACAGGGTGCCCATGTAGCTTTCTTCCAGGAAACCCACTTCAAATGGGGTGCGAAACCCAGATTCGACTCTCCCTGGTTCCCAATATCCTATCATGCGTGCTTCCACAAAAAAAAAAGAGGTGTTTCGATACTGATTAGTAAAAATGTTGTCTTTGAATTACTACGTAAGATAGGTGATAGAAAAGGGAGATATCTGCTATTACAATGTCGCATCAATAATCAACCGTTTACCCTAATGAATGTTTATGGTCCTAATGCAAATCAACCAGTGTTTATGGCTAATGTGTTCTCCCTTTTATCGTTGCATAGCTTTGGGAGGTAATTCTTGGAGGCGACACAAACTTCCTTCTCGATATCAACATGGACTCCTCCACCACAAAAACGGTAACCATGACAACAACGAAACAAAGACACACACAAACAGCCAACATCTGTCGCACACTGCAGACACATAACTTTGTAGACCCCTGGAGAATTATCCACCCAGCGGAAATAGATTACACATGCTATACCGCTGCACATAACAGTTATTCTAGAATTGACAGATTCCTACTTAAAAGTACATCCCTAGAGAAAGTAATTGACACAGAGATAGGCGTCATTTCCTGGTCAGACCACGCTCCTATCACAATGTCTATATCTGAGCGATTCTCCAAGGAAGATAGAATTCCTTGGCGATTAAACAAATCTTTACTTAACGACCCTATCGTAGTATCCCACATCACAACGGACCTCCAAAATTACTTTACTGACAATTTACACCCGGATACGTCCCCAGACTACCTATGGCTTGCACATAAAGCAGTAATAAGGGGCAGCTTCATAAAGCACGCCAGTCAAGCCAAAAAGGCACGCCAAGCCACGTACACAGAACTAATTTCAGAAATTACTTCCCTAACTCATAGAAACAAAAGATCACCGTCACCGACCACGCAGACCGCTCTACTGAAAGCCCACACCAAATTACGAAATTTTGAATTAGCTAAAACCACATATCTACTACAAAAACACAAACATAATTACTTTGCCTCTGGAAACAGAGCGGGAGCTAAATTGGCTTCCCAGCTCAAACAAAGATCACCCGTCTCCAGGATTGCCTTCCTAAACAAACCGAACGGTCAGAAAATCATTGATCCAAAGCAAATTGTAAATGCATTCTCGGACTATTACCACAACCTGTATAATCTCAAAGACGACAACGAGACAAAGGTCCCCACACTCTCAGATATTGACAATTTCTTAGATCATATACACCTTCCGACTCTATCGCCCGATGACATACACCAACTATCCCAACCACTATCCGAAGAGGAAATATCTAAAGCCATAGCTGACTTGCCATTGCACAAATCCCCAGGGCCAGATGGTCTCCCCAATAAGTATTACAAAGTCTTCTCACAAGTATTGACCCCTCACCTACTAAATTTATACCAACACAGTGTTCAGACGGGTACGCTCCCCTCAGAACTACTACTAGCACATATTTCCACACTGCCCAAGCCAGGCAAACCTCCCACCGCCTGCAAAAACTTCAGACCTATTTCCCTCTTAAACGGGGATGCCAAGCTCTACACTAAAATATTAAATAAAGAGCATGGAAGTATAAACTCAGGTCCAGATAGCAGATACACTCCACCACCCTATTGAGTCAGCAACCCATTGTGAATTTTCTTGGCGCTTTTCACAAAATGTTGATCTTCTATCCAAAGGTCTAATTTATTTTACATTACTTAAATCAGTGAAATGCATGTAGTGTGTTGTTGTGTTGACATTTTGGTATTTGATTGCCATTTATTACATTGGTTTGTTTGTAAGCCAATTCACCCTTATGCATTTTAGTTAATTATTTAAGATGTTGCTCTCTAAGAAGTCCTCTTTTCTCGGGCCATTGTACACGATCTCTGTTGAAATTGTAACTTGGGACCAATGACTCTAAAGACTGCCCAGCTGAAGCTGAATTAGTATGTTTTACATTCTAAAACTGACCAAACAGGTAATTGCTAAAGGGCTAATGTCATTCAATGGTCTATAGGCCTTTAAGCACATTATTTGGTTCCTCCATTATTGGGTTTCTGATCTGGCTTGTTCTTGACCCTGATTGCTATGCCAGTGATCAGGCTTGTCTCTGATTTTGAGTTTTATTTACCCATTGATTTTGAGTTCCGATGTACCAGACCAAGCATGTCCCTGACTTGTCCCAGACCAAGCATGTCCCTGATGTTTTTGCCTTACCCATTATTACTGAGTTTCAGTGTTCCAGGGTACTGGACCTGGCTCACCGTATCTTTATTTTCTCTAAACTTGGTATTTTCGTTGTTTATTTTAGCAATGATTTTTCCTATATGTCTCTAGCATTAAGCCTGGCCACTATAAAGTCAGGCAATGCACCTATATGTCCTTCCAAATTGTGCTTTTGTTTTTTGGTCACCTTAACAATCTTTATCACAAATGTTTTATGTAAATAATTATTTTACTCACTGTGTCCATTGCCATTACAGCAACAAGAGCTATCCTGCTACATTTTGTAAAATATGTATTTTTAACATTTTATATATAGCATCTAGAGAAGGTTATGTATATTACACACACCTATTTATTTATTTTTTCTTAGAGAGCTTTTTATTTTTCCTTTTCTTTCTCCTTCTGGCAGCATAGTCTAAGTGGGTATCTACTACTATTACAAACAATTTTCCTCTACCATTTGGAGCCAGATATTGTGAAATAACATGAACAATGTCCATATAGTGCTTTCCAAATAGCAGCATACTGCTCTGAATGGTTTTGACCCATTCGGTATGAGCAGTTTAGTGAGTAACCCTAAAAATTAGTGTTAGTTCCATTGTGACAGCAGCTAGCCAAGTTTAATTACTGAACAACACACTCCAACCAAAAATGTTTCTTTCTACAAACTCTTAACAAAAAATAAACACAATACACAAGCACAGCAATGGTGAAACATACAAAAGTACTGCTGGTTTGTGTCCCTCAATATCTGCAGTTAACATGCCTGGTAGAATCCTGCTTGGAAGAGCAGATTTATGTATTTTATTTTTCTTCTGTTGGTTTGTGCATTTAATGAACATGTACTGGCTATTTTCCACCTCTTGATTGGACAGGAGATATAGCTAACATGGTAAAACGAAGCTGCTTATTTGCATTCTGACTCACAAATCAAATGTAAACATGTTTGTGTATTGCACAAATAATTTATACTGCCATTCATGTGACAGTCATGGGCATCCGCGGGGGGGGGATTTTTCAACTCGTTCTGCTATACCGGCGCTGGTATGTAGTGAGACAGTGATAGGAAGCTACATATTATCCCTGCTTCTCTCTGACTGAATCCGCAGGGGAGCGGCACATGTAGCCAGCAACTCCCAGACTGCAGAGACAGCCTACAGATCAGGTAAGTGAGGAATGAGGAGCAGCCTACAGATCAGGTAAGTGAGGTATGGGGGGCAGCCTATAGATCAGGTAAGTGAGGCATGGGGGGCAGCCTGTAGATCAGGTAAGTGAGGCATGGGGGGCAGCCTATAGATCAGGGAAGTGAGGCATGGGGGGCAGCCTATAGATCAGGGAAGTGAGGCATGGGGGGGTAGCCTATATATCAGGGAAGTGAGAAATGGGGGGGGGGCAGCCTATAGATCAGGGAAGTGAAGCATGGGGGCAGCCTATAGATCAGGGAAGTGAGGCATGGGGGCCAGCCTATATATCAGGGAAGTGAGGCATGAGGGGCAGCCTATATATCAGGGAAGTGAGGCATGGAGGGCAGCCTATAGATCAGGGAAGTAAGGCATGGAGGGGCAGTCAACAGGAAGGGTCAGCAAGGAGCAGGAAGGTAAAGTAAGAGAAGGAGAAGGAACAGAGATAAGCAGGAAGGGGCATCAAGAGGCAACAAGGAGCACAAAGGTAAAGTAGGAGAAGGAGCACAAAGGAACAGAAATGAGCAGGAAGGATCAGCAAGGAGCTGGAAGGTAAAGCAGCACAAAGGTAAAGTAGGAGTGGAAAGGGCAGCAAGGAGCAGGACGGGACAGAAAGAGCACAAAGGTAAAGTAGGAGTAGGAACAGAAATGAGCAGAAAGGATCAGCAAGGAGCAGGAAGGGTCAGCAAGGAGCAGCACGCATCAGACGGTGCACAGAGGTAAAGTAGGAGAAGGAGCAGTAAGGGTTTGCAAGGAGCAGAAAGGGATCAGAAAAAGAAAGGAGCAGAAGGGTGCAAAATAAGCAGAAAGTAGCAGAAAGGTAAAGGAGCAGAAGGAGCCAAGGAGCAAGGAGGAGAGAAGACAGTGTCAGAAGAAAAAGAAGACTGTATCAAATTAAGGAAAAGAAAAGGAGATTGAAGCAAGAAGGACATGTGAAGTGAACCCTCCACTTTATTCTGGACACCGCATCATAAGGCTTTGATACCTTGGCCTAGCAGGGAAACTTTGGACCTTCTCATTTCCTCAGGTAAAAAAAAAATTATCAGTGTTAATGTGTTCACTTTTATTTACTGAGTGTCAGGAAGCACAGAGTGCCACTGGGTAGAGGTGTCACTGATTGGCTAGAGTGGCCAGCTGGCACTCTAAGCCAATCAGTAGCTCCCCATTCATAAAAAAAGTAAAACATTTGTATGAACCGGGAACTAGCCATTGGCTTAGAGCGTCAACTGACCACTCTAGCCAATCTGCAGCACCCATGCCACTCCATTTCAGAAGCCAAATACCATTGAACAGCCTGGAGATCTAGAGCTGGAGGAAGCCTTTGGGGTTAAACCATTTGAGAGAGGTTTACCCCCTTAAAAGAAAGAGAGCGCCCAGGGTCCTCCTGGCATCATAGCATTTTCATTTAGATGAATTTGTTATGGTGACCAGAATGTACCTTTAATTTGCTTAAAGGAACACTATAGTGTCAGGAATACAAACATATATTCCTGACACCATAGTTGTGAAAATGCTATTCACCCTGACTTTATGTAAAATGACTATGCCCCTTCCCTTTCGTGACACTGTAAAAAAAGGGACCAAGCCCCCCCCCCCCTTCCCCACCCCGTTACTCAAATGGCAATGTTTTACCTTGACAGAAGTATCTCAGGACCAAAATCACTACATTCGTTAATATAAATAGAAAAAAAAAATGTTTACTGAAAAATGCATGCTTTTACTGTATCTGCGAAAATACGTTAAAAGAAATTTAGCAATAATGCAAAAAACAAAGGACTTCAATCCACAACTCCCACTGAGAAAAAGTGGCGTAGTTCACCACTAAAATTTCCTGTGCATGCATTTTTTTTATTATTACTTTTCAGTGAATGTATTACACCAATATTTAATGTATATATAGTTTTAATAATAATTAATTTTCTGGTTGGCAAACCTTTCAGTTCTATACAACAAATGTCTGCTTTCTCCTTTCCACCCCTCCCAGCAGTAGATATCTCCATTTAACTGTATCTCTTATCCATTGTTTCCCAGAGGTATTTATCCACAACACAACCTAGCAGAAGAAAAAGATAGAAACTTCATGTTCACTAAGAACAACAATACCCCCATCTGCCCCTCTTATCACCATCCTAGTTCCCTATTATTTTATAGAATGCTTTTCCAGCTGCTTAAGATCTCACTCGGTTACCTTCTACTCAGGGACGGGCTGGGCCGGGGGGCAGGGTGGCAATTGCCCCCCAGGCCGCCCGAAATTCTTTTAGGACCGGCCGCGGTGGGCCGGCCCTTTAAATGCTGCAGCCGCCGAGCGCTCTGTAAAGAGCGCTCAGGCGGCTGCAGCAGCTTTTCCCTCCCCTCCCCTGTAGCATGGCCGCCGAGCTGGTCTCCGGTCCGCGGTGCCGGCCGGAGTGATAGGAAAGTGCACACTGAGTGTGCACTTCCTGTCAGTCCGGCCGGTTACAGGAAACAGAAACTCCTGTTCCGCGGACAGGAAAGCAGCTCGGCCACGCTACAGGGGAAGGGGTAAGAAGAAGGGAGGGGAGGGTGGGGGGGATAAGAAGAGGGGAGAGGGGGAGGGATAAGTAGAGGGGAGAGGGGGGAATAAGAAGAGGGGAGAGGGGGGATAAGAAGAGGGGAGAGGGGGGATAAGAAGAGGGGAGAGGGGGGATAAGAAGAGGGGAGGGGGGATAGGGAGAGGGGGGATAAGAAGAGGGGAGAGGGGGGATAAGAAGAGGGGAGGGGGGATAAGAAGAGGGGAGGAAGGGGGAATAAGAAGAGGGGAGAGGGGGGGATAAGAAGAGGAGATGGGGGATAAGAAGAGGGGAGGGGGGATAAGAAGAGGGGAGAGGGGGGATAAGAAGAGGGGAGAGGGGGGATAAGAAGAGGGGAGAGGGGGGATAAGAAGAGGGGAGAGGGGTGGGGATAAGAAGAGGGGAGAGGGGGGATAAGAAGAGGGGAGAGGGGTGGGGATAAGAAGAGGGGGGATAAGAAGAGGGGAGAGGGGTGGGGATAAGAAGAGGGGAGAGGGGGGGAATAAGAAGAGGGGAGAGGGGGGAATAAGAAGAGGGGAGAGGGGAGGAATAAGAAGAGGGGAGGGGGGAAATAAGAAGAGGGGAGAGGGGGGAATAAGAAGAGGGGAGGGGGGAATAAGAAGAGGGGAGGGGGGAATAAGAAGAGGGGAGGGGGGATAGGAAGAGGGGAGAGGGGGAATAAGAAGAGGGGAGAGGGGGGAATAAGAAGAGGGGAGAGGGGGGGAATAAGAAGAGGGGAGAGGGGGGGAATAAGAAGAGGGGAGGGGGGAATAAGAAGAGGGGATAGGGGGGGATAAGAAGAGGGGAGAGGGGGGATAAGAAGAGGGGAGAGGGTGGGGGAATAAGAAGAGGGGAGAGGGGGGGATAAGAAGAGGGGAGGGGGATAAGAAGAGGGGAGAGGGGGGATAAGAAGAGGGGAGAAGGGTGGGGATAAGAAGAGGGGAGAGGGGTGGGGATAAGAAGAGGGGAGAGGGGGAATAAGAAGAGGGGAGGGGGGAATAAGAAGAGGGGAGGGGGGAATAAGAAGAGGGGAGGGGGGATAAGAAGAGGGGAGAGGGGGGAATAAGAAGAGGGGAGAGGGGGGGAATAAGAAGAGGGGAGAGGGGGGAATAAGAAGAGGGGAGGGGGGAATAAGGAGACAGGAGAGGGGGGATAGGGAGAGGGGGGATAAGAAGAGGGGAGAGGGGGGAATAAGAAGACGGGAGGGGGGATGAGAAGAGGGGAGAGGGGGGAATAAGAAGAGGAGAGAGGGGGGGAATAAGAAGAGGGGATGGGGGAATAAGAAGAGGGGAAAGGGGGGGATAAGAAGAGGGGAGAGGGGGGGAATAAGAAGAGGGGAGGGGGGAATAAAAAGGGGGGATAAGAAGAGGGGAGAGGGGGGATAAGAAGAGGGGAGAGGGGGGATAAGAAGAGGGGAGAGGGGTGGGATAAGAAGAGGGGAGAGGGGGGATAAGAAGAGGGGAGAGGGGTGGGGATAAGAAGAGGGGGGATAAGAAGAGGGGAGAGGGGTGGGGATAAGAAGAGGGGAGAGGGGGGAATAAGAAGAGGGGAGAGGGGGGAATAAGAAGAGGGGAGAGGGGGGGAATAAGAAGAGGGGAGGGGGGAATAAGAAGAGGGGAGAGGGGGGAATAAGAAGAGGGGAGGGGGGAATAAGAAGAGGGGAGGGGGGAATAAGAAGAGGGGAGGGGGGATAGGAAGAGGGGAGAGGGGGAATAAGAAGAGGGGAGAGGGGGGAATAAGAAGAGGGGAGAGGGGGGAATAAGAAGAGGGGAGAGGGGGGGAATAAGAAGAGGGGAGGGGGGAATAAGAAGAGGGGAGAGGGGGGATAAGAAGAGGGGAGAGGGGGGTAAGAAGAGGGGAGAGGGGGATAAGAAGAGGGGAGAGGGTGGGGGGAATAAGAAGAGGGGAGAGGGGGGATAAGAAGAGGGGAGGGGGGATAAGAAGAGGGGAGAGGGGGGATAAGAAGAGGGGAGAAGGGTGGGGATAAGAAGAGGGGAGAGGGGTGGGGATAAGAAGAGGGGAGAGGGGGAATAAGAAGAGGGGAGGGGGGAATAAGAAGAGGGGAGAGGGGGGATAAGAAGAGGGGAGAGGGGGGTAAGAAGAGGGGAGAGGGGGTATAAGAAGAGGGGAGAGGGTGGGGGGAATAAGAAGAGGGGAGAGGGGGTAAGAAGAGGGGAGGGGGGATAAGAAGAGGGGAGAGGGGGGATAAGAAGAGGGGAGAAGGGTGGGGATAAGAAGAGGGGAGAGGGGTGGGGATAAGAAGAGGGGAGAGGGGGAATAAGAAGAGGGGAGGGGGGGAATAAGAAGAGGGGAGGGGGGAATAAGAAGAGGGGAGGGGGGATAAGAAGAGGGGAGAGGGGGGAATAAGAAGAGGGGAGAGGGGGGACTAAGAAGAGGGGAGAGGGGGGAATAAGAAGAGGGGAGGGGGGAATAAGAAGACGGGAGAGGGGGGATAGGGAGAGGGGGGATAAGAAGAGGGGAGAGGGGGGAATAAGAAGACGGAAGGGGGATGAGAAGAGGGGAGAGGGGGGGATAAGAAGAGGAGATGGGGGGGAATAAGAAGAGGGGATGGGGGAATAAGAAGAGGGGAGAGGGGGGAATAAGAAGAGGGGAGAGGGGGGAAATAAGAAGAGGGGAGGGGGGGAATAAGAAGGGGGGATAAGAAGAGGGGAGAGGGGGGAATAAGAAGAGGGGAGAGGGGGGAATAAGAAGAGGGGAGAGGGGGGAATAAGAAGAGGGGAGGGGGGAATAAGAAGACGGGAGAGGGGGGATACGAAGAGGGGAGAGGGGGGAATAAGAAGACGGGAGGGGGGATAAGAAGAGGGGAGAGGGGGGAGAGTAAGAGGGGAGAAGGGGGGAATAAGAAGAGGGGAGGGGGGAAGTAAGAAGAGGGAGAGGGAATAAGAAGGAGGGGAGATAAGAAGAAGGGGGAGTAAGAAGAAGAAGGGGGAGTAAGAAGAAGAAGGGGGAGTAAGAAGAAGAAGGGGGTAAGAAGAAGGGGGGGTGTAAGAAGAAGAAGAAGAGGGGGTAAGAAGAAGAAGGAGGAGTAAGAAGAAGTAGGAGGGTTAAGAAGCTCTAAGGGACAGAAGGGACAGCTCTATAGGACAGGGGGCAAGACAGGGAGCTCTTTCACACTATGCGCACACACACACACACACAATGCATCCCTATACATACACAGAAACACACAATGCATCCCTATACATACACAGAAACACAACATGCTTCCCTTACACACAGAGAAACACACAATGCATCCATTACACACACACACAATGCAACCCCCACACAAAGACAATGCATCCTTTGCACACATACACAGAAACAGACAATGCAAACACACACACACACACTGCTTTTCTTACATACACACAGAAACACAATGCATCTCTTACACTCAATGCACACACATACAGACACACACCTTGCATCCCTTATGCATACAAACACAGATTCACACAATGCATCCCTTACACACAACCAGAAACACATAATACATCCCTTATACACAAATACACACTGCTTCCACTACACACAAACACACTGCATCACCTGCACAAACTGGTATCCCTATAAAATACATACCATAAGCACACATATTAGATCCTCTACAATAACTCATAACACATCCCCTACACACTCCACTCCCTGTGAGCGAACTCATGGGTGGGTGGAACATATAAGTGGACTTATGAGTGGGCCTTATGGGCATACTCACCGTCAGGCACTGGGGCCCAGACCTTGAGCTGTGTAAGAGGCCCCAAAAAAATGGAGCTGCTTCTAATTCTCCCAGAACATTGAATTTTGTGACCACAGTTGCAAACAGCCTCCAGAGATCCTGTTCTACACCAGACCAGTGGAGACAAACTGCAGCTCATCATCATCCTCATCTAATTGTAAGTAGGCAATCTAGTATATTATTAGTGACACTAATCTATAATTTACCTCACATTAAAGGGACACTATAGCTTAATGAAGTGGTTGTGGTGTCTATAGCTGGTCCCTGCAGGCTTTTTAATGTAAACACACACTGTGTGCAGCACTGGCATTAGTTCATATGGCAGATCATATGGGTGGGGCATTGTGATGTCACATGGGGGGGGCGGCAAATTTATATTTTGTCTAGGGCGGAAAAAATCCTTGCACCGGCTCTGATCCTGGGCAGGTGCACCAGTCTACTGGTGACCCACAGGAGGGGAGTTCACTGATTACACTGCACTCTCCTCCTGCCCAGACCCGTCTTGACCGCAGTGCAAGTGCCCTCTGCCCTCTGCCCCTAATTTACAGTGGCTCACACTCACAACAAGCAGTGCCTGGAGCCCTTTGCAGAGACGGAAACAAAGAGGTTCTGCGGCAGCTGGCCGTCCAGCAAGCATTACATTAAACAGCTGTTCCCCATGCAGCCACAGGTGGCATTGTGCTGGGAGACTGTGATTACTCTTCACTTCCTCCCAGCCTACAGAGCAGTGCATGGGGGAGAGAGAGGAGGAGGCATGATTTAATCTTACAATAAATCCTCTAAGCAAACCTTTATAAATTTGGGGGGATCAGCTCTGTTTCCACAGTTTATTGGTGTTTACTCTGATGTCTGTATTAATATTGAGGGATGTCTAAGTAGTAACGTCAGTGTGTGACAGCAGGGCCAGCCGTTGGGGTGGGCAAGCTGTGCGGTCACACAGGGTGCCATGACAACAGAGGCACCCGGCGGCCAACACAGCTCACAAGTTGGGTACACCAGCATATTTAATTTAAACGATTCGCTGGTGGTCCACTGGTGCACACCAGCAGTAGGTGCAGTCAGATCATATCCTCTCCCTCGTGGTTCCTGCGCTCAGTTAGTGAGTCAGAGCACAGGCTCAGAGATTCTCAGCCTGTGCTCTGACAACATTGAAAGTCAGAGCCGTGAAGGAGTGGGTATGGCAAAGAGCTACTGATTAGCATAACATCAATATCCGTTATAAAACCAGGAAAAGGTGGGCATGGATGGTGAACTGATTTGGTGGCGCAATGGGCCACTTGACTGGTTTTGCCCCCCAGGCCTAAGGCTGCCAGCCCTCCCCTGCTTCTACTTCCCTTCACATGTTACCAGTAGCTGCAAATCTCTCTGGCCATCATCTCCAAATCCCCTGCTACTGTATCTCACCATATATCCCCATAGATTTTGAGGTCACTACTAGCTAAGTACTGCTGAATGTGTTGAAACTTTAGAAAATGACAGTAATAATAATAAAGGAAATTTAAGAAATAATACTTTTTTTTTTTGGATCGAAGATCTGGTTTTAAATATTAATTTGATAGTAAACTTTATGTTCTTTAATGTATATCAATATAAAGGTAACCATATTATTTATACAAAAAAAAAAAAACATACAAATAGACCAATGTTCTATTCTTTATGCTTCCCACATTTAAAAAGCAATGATCTTCTTGCCCATTAAAGAAGTGAGGGAAATATTCTGCTTAAACAACACAATGTCTGACAACTTGTTGGAAAGAAGGTTTGATTTCAAATATTTAGTTTTACAGGCGTTACATAAATGATTGGCTGTGTAGTGGAGACCTGGTATTCCACAGGTTAACTCCACTAAAGATCCCAGTGAGGCTCAGGAACAAGTAGTAAAAATAGTAGTAGTAAAAAAAAATAATTCCCGCAAGCAAAGTAATCCACGAATATCCCCATACAGATCCCAATGACTGGACGACACACAGCATCAGGAGCAGAACTGACTTTTAATCCACACAGCCTCCTTATAAAGCATTCTCCCATGCAAGGGAGGGATTCACATTAATCAGTACAGTATCCAATAGTGTAACAGTTACCTCCCACACATCACCTCCCCTCAGTATGACACTTAATCCCATTACATATGCTGCAATTTTCCCCGAGTTCTGGATGTACCCTAAACCAAGCAGTGATAATAATACTTTGGGTACCCCCTGGTAGCCCTGATCTGGGTGATTAACATATCCAAAATTCACCCAGATCGGACCAGGGGTTCGGGAGTTAGGTGGAGGGTGTAATTTTACCGACCGCACACGAGGTGATATCTGAAAAGGGTTCCATGTGTTTTGGCCCTGCGGTCAGTCTCCGTTCGGGAGGTAAAACATACATAAAAAACTGCCATCCACGGTTAACATTACATTCGTATGAATCCCCTTGTTCGGTACTTTAAACTTACCGAATGGGGGGCTGATTAGCCTTCCCATTCGGGAGTTACGGAGTCCTGGAGGTCTCAGCGGTGTTCGGGTAATTGAATGTCCGATTTGAGTTCCAGACACTCGACAACCAAACACCGCTGAGATTTTCGTGCGTAAGATGGCCGCCGCCACGTGATCGTATGCCGAACGGCAGTCACCCAGATACATGCACAAAGTACCAATTAACCTTCGGTTAGAGAAGTGTGAAGTCTAATAAGGTTCACACTTCTCTCTGGGGTGGTCTATTGGTTCAGTAGTTTCCATTCGTATGGAATACGGATGGAAACTACCGAACAATCATACGAATCCTACATACAGTTTAACCATATAGAAGAAAACAACACACAAATTGCAGTTTTACCACAGTCTTTTAGGACAGCCCTAGTACCATCCGCTACAGGCTCTTTATTTGAAGATGTAATGAGGAGCTGCTTTTAACAACATTTGCATTGTTTAATGATGACTTAAATTTGAAATTAACATAATAATTTGAAGTGAATTTCAGATACAAGGCCAGATAAGCCAAACAGAAAGCAAAGCTGGCTTAAAAACCTTTTTTTTCATTTTGGCAATTTTGACCTTAAATTTTAAATTCAGTTTGAATTTCCACAAAAGTAAATAATTATGCCTGTATTATGCCAAATAAAAGATTGCCTATGCTTTGTTTTGGTAATTCTGGCATTGCAACACAGACTTACAGGTATCCCTGTCCAGAAAATATTATACTTCATGCAGCTTTAAGTCACTTTAGGCAGTATTTTGTCACTGAGCCCTTATGTTAGTGATCCATGTTGAGGGTCCCCTTGGTTGTACACTTCAGGGATGTGTAGGTGCTGAGATAGGCTTTGTGTAAGTTGCAGTTATGGCCATAGATTTAAGACATTTACTTCTACAGTTATCGGTAGAAAATTAGATTAGGAAGTATAATTGCAATTCAACAGATATAGTCTATCTCCTCGCTTGTATGAAATTTAATTTTAAGTATTGGACAGACTTCTAAGTCTCAATCTTGCTTTTATTTTATGTATTATATTGTACTGTGAAAGTGCCTTTTGTTGGGTTCTATTTATATCTCTTTTCATTGTGAATTAGAAGAGCCAACATATTTCTTATTGTTGCATGTTACTTGGGTTTTGTTTATTATTTCAGTGCTGAGTCTTACTGACATTGCTTGGTTTGAGTGCTGTATTTACTATGCCATGAATTAGAATTGTTACCCTCAATTACATACAATTTTCCTTTTCTAAGGCTATGTATTTGATCCTGTGTCATCTTGATAAAGGTCTGAGATACTGACTGAAATTATGAAACTTTAGTGGAATAAAATTATGAATTCATTGATATAAGGTCTGTGAATGCTCTCCTTCTAGGGATATATGTTTCTAGCAACTTGTGCACCGAGACTGAAGACTTTGTAAAGACGTCTAGTGCACATGTAAATATTTTGTGAAATTGGACACATTCTAACTTATTTTTAATATACAAATTTAGCTTTTGATTGGGATAGTGTCTCTTTTGCAATTCAACATTTTTGCTCTGTCAAAACATACATACAAAATTGAGTAAAAGCAAAACAAGGGCAGTCACCTTGTCAAAAGCTGGTTTAATTATACATTTGATGTTATGTAATGCTGGACTTTATAATTATACATTTGGAGTACTGTGAGACTGAACTCTATAATTATACATTTGGAGTAATGTGAGACTGGGCTCTACAGTAAAATTGAGAAAAATCAACTCTACTGATGTGTCCTAAACAGAATTACAGACCTCGATGAGTGATTAATAATTCTCATATTGAAAGGAAGTTTGTGCAGTCCATTTTTTATTTGTTGTCTTTCAAAACAGTGAAACACTATGTGCCTTTGTGAAGCAGAAATGTCCATTTGAAAACTTTCTGTAACATTAAATGTAGAACATGAAAGATTAATGTGCAACTGCAGTCAGCTACCTAAACTAAACTGATCCGGGTGTACAGAGAAAACAAAGTAAAATGTTCCACTACAGTGAATAACTCTGGCTCATATTCATCTGTCACGCCAATCAGTACACATCCTTATTCTTGTGTTACTCTGTTTTATGAAGGGGTACTTTAAGCAGACAGGTATGTAACAAAGTAATCATTTTAATATTTCTACTACTGTGGGCATCAAGCTATTTAAAGACAATACCAACTTGTGATCTTAGTTGAATAAATACAATGGTCTGCTTGACTTTGCTATTACTGTTCTAAGAGTATTCAAAATAAGCTTCTGATGTTTTATTCATCAGCTGGGTTTTATACATTAAAAAGTAAGTGCTTACGTGCAAATACTCTTAGAACAGTAATAGCAAGGGAGTACAGATAAGACATAGGGATGAGCGTCATGTACACATAACAAATACGTTTCAAGGTAAGAGAGAACAAAAAGATTAGAGTAGAGACATTTTAGGTGGGGGCTCTCTGCTCCCGGAACTTAGACATATATGGTCTTAAGTGTTGTTCAAGCATCAAGCATTTCCTGATTCCAAGTTAGCCAATTTTAATATAGGATATCATTATATGACACCTATAAGCTTGAGCCTTGGAATCAAGATAAATTCTATCACAATCCCCTCTTTTGATCCAAAGGGTCACCCAAATGTCCAAGGTATTTCCAGGCCTGCTAGCCAAAGCCTGTGGGACTTTCATTTATTGCTTCACCACGGTTCCCTTGGACTGAGAGACCACCAGAATCAGCAGAGGAGAGTTCCTTCCTTTAATATAGGATATCATTATATGGCACCTATAAGCTTGAGCCTTGGAATCAAGATAAATTCTATCACACTTTGTAAAATAAAATAGTTTAAGGTATTTTTTTACATTTTATGATGTATACGTTATACATTTCAGCAGTGTTAAGCTAAAGGGTGCAGATGACCTGCAGTGTCTCGTGTTCTTCACCACTGCAGAAATAATTCAATTTTTGTAACAGCAGATTTTGTTTAGTCACCCACCAAACTAGCTTGTTAACAGCATTTGTTCTTGTAATGTAAATTCACCTTGTCGTAGACCCCTATTTAATCACATTCCACTAGTCACTGAGTGAAATTCTTCCACTCATTCATTATTCGCAAGCTCACATACAGGATAAAAGATGTATGCAATGTTAAACTTGGTAGACCTTTGTCTTTTTTTTTCATCCTAGATGAAAAGTTAATTGTGTAGCATACACACGTTGTATACAGGCCCACTTACACACATTGCATATATTGCCACATACACACATTAATGAGAAACATGTACAATTGTTTTGAGAAATGTGACCACCAACATCTACAGTTATGGTTAATTATTATTACTCATCAATACATTTTACAACATTGTTATGATGTTCAGCAATAGTGTCTCATGGTGGTTCATTGTGCCTTCAAAGGTGAAATATGGACAAGGCAATGTATCAACACTAAATGTATCTTTCTCAAGCCATAATTCTATGTGCATCATACAAAGTATTATATTGGGGATTAAAACCAATCAAATCACTATTTCCACATCACATATTTATTGCAATAAGTATTCCTTTACATAGTTAGATAGCTGAAAAGAGACTTGCATCCATCAAGTTCAGCCTTCCTCACATTTGTTTTTGCTGTTGAACCAAAAGAAGGAAAAAAAACCCAGTTTTAAGCACTTCCAATTTTGCAACAAACTAGGAAAAAAATTCCTTCTTGACCCCAGAATGGCAGTCAAATTTATCTTTGGATCAAGCAGCTATAACCCTACATTGCAAAATTATATCTTTGAATATTCTGTTTTTGCAAGTATACATCTAGTTGCTTTTTGAACATCAGTATGGACTCTGATTAAACCACTTCTTCAGGCAGAGAATTCCACATCCTTATTGTTCTTACAGTAAAAAAAACTTTCCTTTGCCGTAGATGAAATTTTCTTTCTTCCAATCTAAACGCATGACCTCGTGTCCTATGTAAAGTCCGGTTTGTGAATAGATTTCCAAACAATGGTTTTTATTGGCCCCGAATATATTTGTATAATGTAATCATATCCCCTCTCAGGTGACGTTAACAAATTTACACCTCTTTAGTTTAGAAAAACATTTCTTCATAGCTGATATGTTTCATTCTTTTTATTAATTTTGTAGCCCGTCTCTGCACTTTTTCTAGTGCCATAATATCCTTCTTTAGAACAGGTGCCCAAATTTGCACAGCATATTCAATATGTGGTCTTACCAGTGATTTATAAAGAGGCACAATTATATTATCATCCCGAGAATGAATGCCCTTTTTCATGCATGACAATACCTTACTGGCTTTGGCCACTGCTGATTGACATTGTTGCATAGTTTTTTGTTTATAACAATTCCCAAGTCCTTTTCGTGTGTTGTTATCCCTAATTCACTTCCATTAAGGGTATACGTTCCTTGTGAATTCTTTACGCCGAAGTGCATAACTTTGCATTTTTCAAAATTAAATTTCATCTGCCATTTGAGTGCCCAGTCCCCTAGTCTATCTAAATCCCTCTGCAGCAAAGTAATACCTTCTCACATTGTATTACTTTACAGAGTTCTGTGTCATCTGCAAACACTGAAACATGACTTTCAATGCTTTTTTCAAGACCATTTATAAACATGTTAAATAGAAGGGGTTCCAGAACAGAACCCCGAGGGACACCACTTGTCACCTCTGTCCAGCTTGAAAATTTACCATTAATGACAACTTTGTACTATTTTTAAGCCAATGTTCTACCCAAGAACAGGCATTTTCATCTAGACCGATTTCCTTGAGTTTGATAGCTAATCTATTGTGTGGAACAGTATCAAATTCTGTGTGTGTGTGTGTGTGTATTGGGGAAGTGTGTGTGTGTTTGTGTGTGTGGGGGGGCCGTATGTATTTTGTTTTAATTTTTATTAAAATCAATATACTTTATATCCCCCCTCCCTTTCTACCTTTGCTTAGGGAGAGGGGGTCTTTCTCAATTCCTGGTGGTCCGGTGGAGAGGCGACTGGTGGTCCTAGTGGTGAGAGTGAACTCTAGCTTATAGCTCCTGAGGCTAGAGTTCACTTTTGCGAGATCTGGAGTGTTGCCATGGCTGCATTTTAGTACTCCCCCGTGTCCTCTCTCCTTCCCCTGCCAGCTGCCAGCATTTCAGTGCCAGTATGGCTCTCTAACTCTTGCTGAGAACAAATATTTAATCAAATCAAATTATTTCTCATTCAAAAAAAATCTCTCCCTACTAAATATCTAAAGTCAATAAGAATACTTCTAGCTAGCTGTTACTTCAGCTTCTGCAGTCAGCATAACTTAACAAGGTGAACCCCCCAGACTAATTATTTTCCCAAAATACACCAAAGGGCAGGCTTATGATTAAAGGATAACTGTGATCATGTTTTCAATTTTTGTTCAAGATAAAGGATTTCAGATAACATAGCATTGATGTGCATTATTATATCATGAAAATATATAATCAGCAAGGACTGATCAAAACACGTTTAACCACTTTAAATACCTCAGAGCTGAAGCAACTGGCCACAATTATAAAGTCCATGGAGATGCACACGCAGATAATTTGACATCAAAATAATCACAGCTTTATTTCATATAAGCCGATGCTGCATAACAAGTTGACATTTCAGTCTACTTGTGAGACTTTTTTCAAGACCTCAAATGTCTTTTTTTCATAAGATTAACTATGTTTTCACCAAATATGATTTTGTGTCTACCACCATTGAGTAACGATAAACTAGGTGATGCCCTGAAAAGAGACATTTAATTATATATGTACAAATCAAAATAATTTAAGATATTATACAATATAATAATACAGTCACTGTAGAGGCTATAACACAAGAAACCTGTTGACGTCAGTTTGACAGTAAAAAATATGCATTGCCTTTAAGCCTTCCAACTTTATATGAAATACATAAGAACGCTTGAGTATGTGCCAAACATCTATTTTGATATTGATATAGCCAGATGGCTCCCCTGAGGCTCTGACTTGGCTGCTGTTTTTACAAGTAGCTATTCCCCTTCCCACTCACAAGTCCCCTTCCACACCATTTTTCCATGCACAGAGCCCCACCCATTTTTGGCAGGAGGTTTTTTTTGTGAAGTGAAATAAAGAGAAAGTAAGCAAAAAATACTGTGGAAAGACAGAGTGTTTACTCCTGCAAAAGCAGAAACAATGAATCACCTCCAGTCAGACTGCCACACAGTAAGGGCAGGCATACTGGAATTTCTGGGGTGGGGGGATATAAGGTGCTGTATATCTGTTTATGTTGATCACTGGGTGGTGGCACCGTTTAATATCAATATGTCCTAATCTCCCTATATATCTGTGGAGGCTCAGGATTAATGACTTGTTCCAGCCAATGCAGTGGTCCCTGGGTTCCCAATGCTTTTGCCCAGTTTGGAGCAAAAATGGACTACGTTATATTTAGGTACAGTTGAATTTTCCATCAGACAGGGGTGTCTGTTTTGAGGGCTTGTATTGTGCCTTTTTGATCTTAAGTAGGCTGGTTTCTCATTTTTCAAGTCAACCTCCTATACTTGATGGCAGAGGGCTTCAATAACTATTATAGATGATGCACAACTCAGCACTGTCTCAACTACTCAAGTGTCTGTGTGTGAGGCTGGACAGGAAGTAGAAGGGATCAGTTTTCATCTGCCCACTAACAACCTCTCACAAAGGAAATGGCTTGCAGGTGGAGCAGAAACAGCAATGAGTGATGCATGTGTTTCAACTTCGGCAGCTCCATAACCAATCATAGGTGGTTGGTTTCATTACAGAAGACATACAAGAGTGAGTGCTTTGCAAATAGACCTTCAAACTTTTCCCTAGTCCTAAATTTAACCCTTCCCAAAACCTAAACATATTTCCAAATTAAACCACTCAAAGTCTGAACTTTAAAACACCTTTACATTAATCTTATGTTTGCCACCTCTTGAAGATTAAGCACTCCACGTACACAAAACTAAATTTAACACAGCTCCAGTTCTAAGCTCAATAATCCTAAATAACCCTGCACCCAAGTACTCAATTTAACACCACTCTAACCCTAAAATTCAGTAATCAGATATATTTGTATATCCATTTTAAGCCTATAATATCCATTAAAGGCTTAAAATGGATATGCATCTAAATCAGCTCTATATTTAGGGTATGATAAAATAAAATTTTGCATATTTGGGGCCCGGTGTCCTTCCATCCTATTCTTCGTCTCCATTAGTCCTTCTTAATCTTTACTTCTTATCTCTTGTTATCTCATCACATTCCAATGCACTCCAATGCTCAACTTCACTTGCAGCCTACAACTACTTAATTAAATATAGATACCACATAGATTATATTAATTTGGATATGTTTTCAAGATTGTCGATAGTACATCATATGGCAGCATCTTCTCAAATCCTCTTCAACCTTTGAATCTAAATTTTAAGGTGAATGCTACTTGAACATGCTCTGATTCTAGGTTACAGGAGATGAAGTATTTTGTGCAATGTGCATGGCCTAAAGTAGTTCACTCTGATCTTAACCCATATTTTACAAAGAGTAGTACAATTGTGCATGATTCAGGAAACTTCTTTGGGGTTCACAAGTAATAATTTCTACTTTGCCACAAACATTAGCATTTTGTTACTAGTTACTAGACAGCTCACATCAGAGTATAGTAACAATGATGCAGCAAGCCTAGGAATATATTTGGTGGTTTACATTGGATACAGATGCATCTCTTCTTAGGTTGCTGCATGCGATGCATGCACCCCAACCCAGAGGAATCCGACAAGGCATTCCTCCAGGACTTGGCCATGGTGAATTAAACCTTAGATAAGAATCCATAGGGATTTTGCAGGAACAGTGGATGCATTCATATATTTTCTAGCTGTGCATGCTCATTTTAAGTGGCCAGAAGTGGTTCAAATGTCAAGTATTACAGCAGAGCAAATCATTGTCAAACTTTCCAGCTTGTTTGCAAGTTTTGGATTGCCTAAAACATTGGTTACAGACCATAGTCCATAATTTGTGTGTCAGGAAATGGAGACTTTTCTGGCTTAAAATAATATCTAGCACAATAAGACAGCTCCATATTTCCCATCCTCTAATAAACAGGCTAAACAGTTTGTACAAAATTATCTCAAAACAAAATGTAATCCACATATACTGTAATGTTTTATTTAACCACACCAAATGCCTCAACTGTCTTATAACTTCCTGTGTCTATGTTTGAAAGACCCCTGAGAACATCTCTTGAACAAGTTTGACCATATCATCCTAAACAGGAGTTTGACACTTATAGTGTTCCAGAGTTTAATATTCATGATAGAGTACGGATTAGAAACTACCATAGGCAGGATAATTCCAGACATCGTATTATAAAGCTTAGACAAGAGAATGTTCAAAATTCAACTAAAAGTGGGTGGTACACTTTGCCTCCATGTAGATCAGATGAGACATATATTTCCACAAGTTAAAATGCAATACTAGGATTCATATACTAAGGATATCTGGCATGGAGTGGGGTAACCAGCTGAATGTCCTGAGGATGGAAATACTGTACCCGAAAATAATTCACAAAAACATCAGAATGATCCCATTCAGCAACAATATTTCATTGGTGATCTACAACCATTGTTACGCTGCCAGAGACCAATTTCCCTCAGCTAACTACTCTATGACCATCAAGGCAAAGAATGGTCATGTAAATATGGACCATGCTCTAGAACTTATGAACATTGACTATACAGATAAACTGTTCTAGTTCAAATTTATGGTTTACCGTTTTATGTTTTTTATATCTCTGCTGAATGTTACATTGTTATCCAAAGTATTTCACAGTTGTTACTCTTTCTTTCTTTCTTTTTTCTTTCTTTCTTTCTTTCTTTCTTTCTTTCTTTCTTTCTTTCTTTCTTTCTTTCTTTCTTTCTTTCTTTCTTTCTTTCTTTCTTTCTTTCTTTCTTTCTTTCTTTCTTGCAGTGTGTTGAGATGACTGCAGCATTTAAGAACAGCAGGACACCCCACCCCCAGAATGTCTAGGTCTCTGTGTGACAGTTAGATATTATTTTGAGTAGTTACTGTGGAATCCATTAGTGAAGAGGATATATGGAGGATATATGCTTGAGGCTAAATAAAGGTCTACTGAAATCCATGTTTCAGACTCTGATATTTAGAGACAGTTACTAAGACAAGGTAATAATGCAGCACTAAATGTTATAACTTTGACCACACAGGAAACCTAACAGTAAACAGTAAGATACCTATAAGAAAAGGCACACAGCAAATTGCGTAGTGTAATAAGTATTATTCACAAATGCTTCACACTACACAGTGATGAACGTACAATCTCTAGAGCCTGTGATTTTGACTCAGTTTTTGGTTTATCTTCTATATAATAGGAAGAAAAGATCACAGGCACTCCAAATTTTAAGCCGTATGCAGCTTTAATGTAACAAAATGCAATGCAACGTTTCGACCAACAAAGGTCTTTTTCAAGCTGAAAAAGACCTTTGTTGGTCGAAACGTTGCGTTGCATTTTGTTACATTAAAGCTGCATACGGCTTAAAATTTGGAGTGCCTGTGATCTTTTCTTCTTTGTATATTGTCCTGGGATTGCTGGTCCTGATCTGGAGCACCCTTGGCCGTTTGGATTGAGTGTGGTTCCCACTATCTACTATCTTCTATATAATGACCAAGTTCTCCCTCCTGATTAAAACTGTTTAAAACTTTTTTTTTAAAACCTTTTCTGTGAAATAAAATTACAAACTTTTGAGATCTGATTATCTTTATCCTTGCTTTTTCTTTTTTTATATAATAAAATATCTTTACTATCCATGTTATTGTGAATCGACTATCTCTTTTTTTGTATCCTTTGTCACAAAAATGGCTTGCTTAATAAACCAAAAATTGTGCATAGGGAGGCTAAGAATTTTAAGAGGCTACTCACAAAAAGCTATATAAAGAAAAATAGTGCAGTATTTCATAACTGTGATAATATATACCTCTAATGTTTTAAAGAGGAAAAAAAGCTAAAAATGTTATTCAAATAATAAAAATTACAAGATCCATTCTCTTATAACATGTGATTCCTAAAATATAATATTTTTTTATTATTATGCTCCTTAGGGTGAGGACATGTCGATAAAACTAACAGCAAGCTAAAATTATAAATAGGAAAAACATATTAACAGTATTAGGAGAGATAAAAAAGCATAATGTGTCCCTATATTTATTAAGATGTGTTAAAAAATTTATTTTTAAGATGGGATATATTTTCATTTTGGGAATCCAGTGATAACCTGAGAGCATAATTTATCTAAACCCTCTTCATATTGCAGTGCAGAGATGCTAGGCGGCCACCTTGGGGATTAAACCATTTTTGCCAAACAATTTAACACCTAGAAGTATAAAAGGTGCCGGGCACTCCTTCCTTCATAACAATTTAGTTTGTTGGGGTGGGAATGTTCCTTCAATTAAGTACACTTTATAGCTAATTAATTAGCTATATATTTTTTTAATAACTGCTATTGACTTTATTGTTAGCAGCTGTTGGGAAATGCTGTTTGTTTGTAGGGGTTTTGTTTGTTTGCTTGCTTTTAAAATTTGAGCAAAATAAAAAAAGTTTAAAAAAAGGCAATATAGGTTTAGATTTTTGCTATCTTTCATCAACATTCCTTCAATTATTTGCTGTTTGGATGTTCCTACCTGCCTTTTTTTTCCTGCAGTAGGTAGAACAGCACCTTTGAAGCTGATCTGTCAAATAAGAAAACATTTCATATCAATAAACCATTACAAAATTGACTATTTGTTGAATAAACTTTTTAAAGCTTTTTTGCAGTTTTGTATGATATTTAATATCCTCTTTAATCTAAATTGACATTTAGCTTACTATGAAAAAGCCATAAAAAGGCAAATATCTAATTATTGCATCTATACTTTTGTTGGGAGTCAGTGTGACCTCGGCAATATTTTTCCAAACCGAAGACAAATGAAAAAAAAAACACATTTTTTCTTGAGATTTCTTGCCACTACATTATTTGTTGCATTAATAGTTTCATGGATGCAAAAACTGCAAGGTAAAATGTGAGATAGCGATTTAATATCTGAAATATATTGTCATTTGCTTGTTTTATACAGCATACAGTATATTTCCATTCATTTTTTAGACCCCTTTCAATTATAAATAATACAAATTGAATTACTGGAGCTTTGCAGTAGTTATTAAATGTTCTGTAAATGATGTATACATTTTTGCTTTAATTCTACTTATGAAATTATAATGTAATAAAATTATTTAGTATATAAATGAGCAACTTTGATGTCTTAAGTGTCTTAAGTTAAGCCTTGATTATCTGAAATGACTATTCACTTTCCCGCTATCTTAAAAAACAAGTGTGTATACAAATATAATTATTTATTTTTGTTTGTAAATCTATTGAAGCAGAAATGTGTCCTTAAGGTCTCTTTTCACCTGACAGAAGAACTTTGATCAACGAGAAAGGTCAATGGTTCATTAGATGTAAGTTGTTAAGATGCAATGCCAAAAATACACATGGCCAATTCTTTTAACTTGTTCCTCTTAAAAAATATAAAATCTTTTTCTGTATTTGTTTTTACAATGTATGTGGAAATATATGAATATACATGAATTCACAGATTAAAACCCATTGAGATACTGGCGAAATTAAAAGACATGAATTTGAGAGGTAATGTATTTCACTTGAGTGTACGAAGTTGAGTGACTAAAGAATGAGTGTAGCCTTAGGGTAGCAATATTTATGTTTACCCCAGAGGGTGATTGATTCATATGTCACTCAAGCTCTAAGAAATCTGCCCTTATATTGTACTATTAGCTGCTATAGCAGTAGAAAATGGAATCACAAAAAATAAAGAAAGAAAAGTGCCTACAATATTTCTACCTCTATAATACCTAAAGATAATGTTCCTATTTTATGTCCAGGTAATAAAAAACTGCTCTGATTGTAAATACAAAGAGATGTATATATCTATTCAATTCCTGTACTGAGTTGAAACATGAAAGCACGGTGTTAATCTGTAGCACTAGCTAAATTAAATCTGAGCATGTGCATGATTTGCATATACATATGTGCCATCTTGCTTATCTCCACAAGCACCAAGTCTACTCTAAATTTTTAAGGAATGTTATAGGCACCCAAAATACTTTATGTCCAAGGGGTGCCATGTGCTCCATATTTAACCCTTCTCAGCCAAAGAGGTGGAACCAGATGCATACAGAGTATTGTGGCATGGGAAGCAAGGTAAGTTAACGCTCAAGATGTTTACTTTTAACCCTTGCATGGGGGGAGCACAGTTGCCTAAACAGTGACTGGGTCACTAAAGCGTTAGAATTCTTGACACAATAGTGTTCTTTTAAGAATGAAAATAATGTTAGTATGCTTGCTATGTGTTTGCAAAGCCATAATTTCTGTCTTTCTCAATAAGTGCACTCACATTTGTCATACACACTTGTCTTGTTGAGCAAGTAAGACTGACATGTAAAGCTTACACTTTGGGTGCATAAAACCTATTCCTAAATAAGAATATTTAAAACATATATTTATCCAAGTCTCATTTAAACCAAAGCAGTCCCTTTGTTTAATATATCCCAAAGTTTATACAACATATTCCTTCCCTGAATTCTAAAATCCTCCATTAAATCCCATTAAATCAAATGCGCCAGTCCATTAATATATAAAGTGTTTATTTGGTTACTAAGGTGTGCAGGAGCTACAGACACTCTGATGAGACATTCATACATCTGTGGTGCCTTCAAAGTTTAAGACTAAATTGTGCGCCAGTCCATTAACCCCTTCCCGACCGGGGACGGACATTTTCCGTCAACCTTGCCCTTCAGTTAAGGACCGTTGACGGAAAATTTCCGTCATTTACTAAAGTTAACCCCAGATCGCCGCAATCACGGCAATCGCGGGGTTAATGGTGCTCCGGTCTGCCTCTGTATTAGAGGCAGACCGGGAGCACCCGATCGGGCTATCCCAGCACCAGTGCTCGCTCTGACAGCATGTCAGAGCGAGCACATGTGCTCCACATACTCACCTTCCACCTTCCGCCTCCCTGCACTTCCGGGTTCTGTGTGAAGTGCAGGGAGACGGATCAGTGCTGATCATCCTCTCCCTGTGGGTAAAAAAAACAAATAAAGTTAAATCCCACCCCCCTTTCCCCTGCTTTAATAAAATTAACCCCTTCCCTGCCAATTGATCACTGACTACAGTGATCAATTGGCAGGGTATACATTTTAATGTCATTTGATTCTTTTTTTTAACCCCTGAGGGTTAATTATTATTTTTTTAACCCTCATGAGTTAAATTTATTTTATTAATTAATTTAAATATTTAAATATTATATATTTAGCTAGCTGGGATGGGTGGAAGTTAGTGGGGAATTGGGGAATTTGGTGTTAGGATAACTAGGGGTTAACGTTAAAAAAACTTTTAAAATAAGCTTTGAAAAGGTAAAAAAAACTTTTAAAAATGTTTTAGTAACGTTTAAGTAAAAAAAAAAAATACCAACCCACTTCACCTAGTCTAAATAAAAATGAACCCCTTCCCTGCCAGTTGATCACTGCCTACAGTGATCAAAATACAGATCACAGTATTATACTCACAGTATTATACTGTGATCTAATGTTTTTTAACCTTTATGGTGTAATTGGAGTATATAGCCTTGTAAAATACTCTAAAATGGGACATGGACACAGCATAAAAATTCTAAGTTTGGAAAAAACTGGAATGGCTGTGTCTCAAATGTGCCCCTTCAATGTCCACATATACCTGGCAAAGGTACATACGGGGGTATTGCTGCACTCAGCCGACATAGCTGAGCAACATATGAGGTAGTATACAGTCGTAGTACACATAAGGTTTGCAAAATATACTGCGCAAACTCACTTTGTGTGTCAAAAAAGCTGAAAAAATGCTTATTACCACTACACTTGGTACAAGCTAGCGGAAAAAATGATCCCACACTAAGGTTCAAAATAGGCGTTTTAAAATACTCTGGGATGTCTTCTTTAAGAAATGGTATGGCTTTATGGGGTATTTGGATTATATAGCCTGGTAAAATACTCTAAAATGGGACATGGGCACAGTGTAAAAATTTAAAGTTTGAAAAGAACTGGAATGGCTGTGTCCCAAATGATGTCCACATATATAAGGCAAAGGTACATACGGGGGTATTTCTGTACTCAGCCGACATAGCTGAGCAACATATAAAGTATTATACAGTCGTAGCACACACACGATTTTAAATATATACTGTGCAAATTCACTTTGTGTGTCAAAAAGGCAAAAAAACGCTTATTACCATTACACTTGGTACTAGCTGGCGGAAAAATTCTCCCACGCTAAGATTCAAAATATGCCTTTTGAAATACCCTGGGATGTGTTCTTTAAGAAATGGTATGCCTTTATGGTGTAGTTGTAATATGTAGCCTGCTCAAGTGCTCCAAAGTGGGACACGGACGCATCAAAACCCTCCATGAAAATTCACACTTAAAAACCTTAACTTGCTACGTCTCTTTTATAGCAGTGTAACTTCACAAAATAGTGTATAGGTCATACATTGGGCATATTGTTTTACTCAGTAGACTTAGCTGAGCATAATTTGGGGGGTTTGAACTTAGTGGCACATATGAAATGTACAAAATGCCCAGCAAAAATGTAATCCGTATGTAAAAAAATACCCAAAATTATTTTGTACCACATACTTTGGCATATATTGGTGAAAAAATGGGGGCATAATAAGGCACAATATGCACCATATGATATACCCTGGAGTGTCTACTTTTACAAATGGTAGGCCTTTGTGGGAGTTTTTTGTACAGTCAGACTGCTGTAATACCCCAAATTGAAGCATAGGCCCATTAAATCCGCCTCTCAAAATTCTACTGTAAATGTTGAAACGGACAGGTCTCCTATATGGCACTGTAGTTTCACAAAATAGTGCCAAAGACATACAATGGGGGTATCGTTGTACTCAGCAGAAGTAACTGAACACAAAATAAAACGTTGTACAGGAATAACACACACCAACTTTACAAAATACACATGAGAAGTTCTTTGTTATAAGTTTATGTGCCAAAACCCCCCAAAAAACCCCAAATTCTACTCCAATATTGAGCAGAGATTGGCGGTGAAATGGCTACTTAGAAAGTGTCAAAACAACCTTAGGACAATAGCCTGTGATGTCTACTTTATATAAATATATACTTTTGTGGGGCAATTTTGTTTTCTTTTATGGCTATTAATCTTACAAGACAAACATACCAAATTCTAAAATCGCTCCACATTAAAAGTTTATTTTACTCCTTGTGCTTTGTGACCTGTAACTACCATAGAAAACTTAAAATCCCAGACACATTATATATTCTGTAAATCAGAACAACTAAATAAATTTATGTTTAATTATTTTCTTTAACCTGCACTAACTAGGCACACATTATTATTGCAAAAACTGTACAAAAAACACATTTCTCTTATTTATTTGCATTTTTCTGTATTTTTTTTAATAATAAATAAGCATTTATATATATATATATATACCGTATATACTCGAGTATAAGCCGACCCGAATATAAGCCGAGGCCCCTAATTTTACCCCAAAAAACTGGGAAAACGTATTGACTCGAGTATAAGACTAGGGTGAGAAATGCCGCAGCTACTGGTAAATTTCTAAATAAAATTAGATCCTAAAAAAAATATATTAATTGAATATTTATTTACAGTGTGTGTATAATGAATGCAGTGTGTGTGTATGAGTGCAGCGTGTGTGTATGAGTGCAGCGTGTGTGTATGAGTGTGTATGAGTGCAGCGTGTGTGTATGAGTGCAGCGTGTGTATGAGTGCAGCGCGTGTGTATGAGTGCAGCGCGTGTGTATGAGTGCAGCGCGTGTGTATGAGTGCAGCGCGTGTGTATGAGTGCAGCGTGTGTGTATGAGTGCAGCGTGTGTGTATGAATGCAGCGTGTGTGTATGAGTGCAGTGTGTGTGTATGAGTGCAGTGTGTGTGTATGAATGCAGTGTGTGTGTGTGTGTGTGTTGCAGAGCCTTGGTGGGGGTGGGCAATGTTTTTTAATTTTTTTTTATTATTTTAATTTTTTTTATTATTATTTATTATTTTTTATTTAATTTAATTATTATTATTTTAGTATTATTATTTATTATTTAATTATTATTATTTTTTTTTTTTATTATTATTAATTATTATTTTTTTCGTCCCCCCTCCCTGCTTGATACATAGAAGGGAGGGGGGCTCCTTCCCTGGTGGTCAAGCATTGGCAGTTCAGTGGGGGGGGAGGGGGGCTGGCAGAGCTGTAACTTACCTGTCCTGCAGCTCCTGTCAGCTCTCTCCTCCTCCGCGCCGTCCGTGCAGCTCCCTCTGTCAGCTCCCAGTGTAAGTCTCGCGAGAGCCGCGGCTCTCGCGAGACTTACACTGGGAGCTGACCGAGGTGCTGAACGGACGGCGCGGAGGAGGAGAGAGCTGACAGGAGCTGCAGGAAAGGTAAGTAAGATCTCTGCCAGCCCCCCTCGCCCCCAGTCTGTATTATGGCAATGCAAATTGCCATAATACAGACTATGACTCGAGTATAAGCCGAGTTGGGGTTTTTTAGCACAAAAAATGTGCTAAAAAACTCGGCTTATACTCGAGTATATACGGTATATATATATATATATATATATATATATATATATATATATATATATATATATATAAATATATAGGAAACATGGGGGGATGGTTGCACTCACCTAAACATGCTTAAATGGGGTGCTGCTGGGGGCCATATTATACAATAAACAATACACAAGATCCAGCGCACTCTCCTATCCACTAAACAGCAACTTCAATGTTGACAGATTTTATTAGTTTGTAAAAGTTTTTTTTTAAAAACACCTAATCTAGGCAAAAAAATGGGGATTTAGTTACATTATATGATCATACATTGCATAAGCCTGCCACAACGTCAATGTACCCCATCTTTAGGAAGGTCCGACTCTCACAGTCTAATGTCTGCTCTTATGAGATTAACCACTTACTTGGGAAAAAATTCCATCTGAGGCTCTCTGCAGTACAAGGCTAAATAGGGACCTGAGATGAGGCACCTTTGCTGAACACAAATATATATATATTATATTATATATATGTTACATCAAATTAAAGCCCTTTATGTCCTTTAAAAAACAGTATATAATATGTGTCGGTGCAATAAACGAGAGAGATGCAAATTGCAGTTGAACGCATGCAGCAAGAAAATGCAAAAATTGCTTGTGTCATTAAGCGTAAGACAAGATTCTGAAGCTGTGTCCTTAAGGGGTTAATAAATAAAATGTTTATTTGGTTACTAAGGTGTGCAGGAGCTATAGACACTCTGATGGGACATTCATACATCTGTGGTGTCTTCAAAGTTTAACCTGTGGTGTCTTCAAAGTTTAACCCCTTAAGGACCGGACTTTTTTTTTGCGATGTTGTACATTTGCGACCAGGCATCTTTTTGACACTTTTGTGGTGTTTGTGTTTAGCTGTAATTTTCCGCTCTCTCATTTACTGTTCCCATACAAATTATATATTGTTTTTTTCAGGACAAAAGGGGCTTTCTTTACATACCATTATTTATATAATCTCATGTAATTTAATTTAAAAAAAAATGAAAAAATATGATGAAAAATTGAAAAAAAATACAAGTTTTTTGAATTTTATGTGAAAAATCTTTTACTCATCTACAAAAGCGAATGAAAAAACTGCTAAATAGATTCAAAATGTTGTCCTGAGTTCAAAAATACCCAGTGTTTACATGCTTTTTGCTATTTTTTTGCATGTTATAGGGCTATAAGTACAAGTAGGATATTGCGGTTTCAAAACATACATTTTTAAAATGTATCAATAGTGACATTGTAACACTATTATCTGTCATAAATTGCTAAATAACACCCCACATGTACATATTTTTTTAAAAGTAGACAACCCAGGGTATTCAATATGGGGTATGTCCAGACTTTTTTAGTAGCCACTTAGTCGCAAACACTGGCTAAAGTTAGCGTTCATATTTGTTTGTGTGTGAAAAAAGTAAAAAACTAAATTGAACGCTAATTTTGGCCAGTGTTTGTGACTAAGTGGTTACTAAAAAAGACTGGACATACCCCATTTGCAATACCTTGGGTTGTCTTCTTTTGCAAATGGTATGCCATCATGGGGGTAATTCTCATTCCTGGGCTACCATACGCTCTCAAAGGCAACGTAACCAACCTGGCCATTTTCAATGTAAAAATATTTGACCCATATATTTGACCCTGTAACTTTCAAAAACGCTATAAAACCTGTACATGGGGGGTCCTGTTCTACTCAGGAGACTTTGCTGAACACAAATATTAGTGTTTAAAAACTGTAAAATGTATCACAACAATTATATCATCAGTAAAAGTGCTGTTTGTGTGTGAAAAATGCAAAAAAAGGCACTTTCACTGACAATATCATCGCTGTGATATGTTTTACTGTTTTGAATCACTAATATTTGTGTTCAGCGAAGTCTCCCGAGTAAAACAGTACCCCCCATGTACAGGTTTTAGGGTGTCGTAGAACGTTACAGGGTAAAATACAGTGATAGCAAATTAAATTCTCTGGACTTTCGGCCTGGGTTGGCAGGCAGGTCCCTTAAATTGCATTCAATAAAATAACTTAATTATGTAAAAATATTACATAAATACGCACGTAGAATTTAAATATATATGCATATTTATATATTTGAAGTCTACGTGTATATTTATATAATTATTTATGTAATTTTGTATATGGACATATGAATAGTTCGCATTCTTTTTATTTATTTATATATACATAGATATATATACAATTTCATTCTAAGTGTATTTTGCTATAAATATATATATATTAATATCAAAATACAGTTAGAATAAAATTTCGTATAGATATATATTTTTTTTTAATTTGTATTATTATTTTAATTTTTTTTAATTTAATTTAAATTATTTATTATTCATATTTTATAATAATATATATATATATATACAATATATATAGTTATTATATATATTATATATATATATACGTGTGTAAATTAATTATAAGTGTATTTTTATATTAATATATGTACATATTAATATAAAAATACACTTAGCATGACATTATATATATGATATATAGACATATATTATATAGGTATAATATATGTCTATATATCATATATATACACATATATAATAATATTTTTTTTTTATTAACTTTCACTTTAAATTTTTCTTTGATTTTACAGTTGCAGGGAGACTGCCTGTCAGCACAGACAGTCCCCCTGCAGGCAGAGACTAGGACACCTATTGTGACCATGTGGTCGCCCTGTTGGGCGATCACATGGTCACAGGGGTCCTAAAACCCATGGGGAGACTGTCTGGGCTGCAGGCAGTCTCCCCACACCGGGAGCACCGCCGATCGCCGCCGGGGGAACGACGGCGATCGGGTAAGTACATTGGACGGTTAGGACGGTTCAGGACCGTCACCGGTCGGCAACGCAAAAATGCCGATGACGGTCCTGAACCGTCCTCCGTCCTTAAGGGGTTAAAGGATAGCTGTCATTAAAGTTTCACTTCATTTTTTTGTTTTGTTTTTTTAAATATTAAAAATATATCAATCTAAAAACAAGTTAACCCTTTCATTGTCAAATTCCTTTTATATAAAAATAAAACGTGCAGCAGTTTTTTAAGGATCGGTTGCGCAGCAAGCGCTTAACTTAGGATAACAAAGAAATATAAAACACTGTACAAATAGGATGGCACAAGTAGCATAAAACATATAATAAAAATGGGTGTGCTATTAACAATGCAGCAGCCCAATCTGATAAGCCCTGGTGATACAACTCAGAAAAACAGTATAATTATAAAAAGATTGATGCGCATAAAAACAATAAATATTATAAAACCCACTGATGATACTTAGGTGAAATACTCAGACCCTATAGAGTACATTAACCACCAGAGCTGTTTTAACACATTTGTGGTGTTTGTGTTTAGCTGTAATTTTCCTCTTTCTCATTTACGGTTCCCATACAAATTATATATTGTTTTTTTTCAGGACAAAAGGGGCTTTATTTACATACCATTATTTGCATCATGTCATATAATTTACTTTTAAAAAAAATAATAAAATATGGTGAAAAATTTAAAAAAAAACATGTTCTTTGAATTTTACTTTAAAAATCTTTTACTGATCTACAAAAGCTAATGAAAAAAACTGCTAAACGGATTCAAAATTTTGTCTTGAGTTTAAAATACCCAGTGTTTAAATGCTTTATAGGGCTATAAGTACAAGTAGGATATTGCTGTTTCAAATAGTGAAATTGTAACACTGTTATCTGTCATAAATCTCTGAATCACACCTCACCTGTACTTTTTCTTTTTTTAAAGTAGACAACCCAGGGTATTCAATATGGGGTATGTCCAGTCTTTTTTAGTAGCCACTTAGTCACAAACACTGGCCAAAGTTAGCATTTATATTTGTTTGTGTGTGAAAATTGCAAAAACTGAAATTGAATGCTATTTTTGCCCAGTGTTTGTGACTAAGTGGATACTAAAAGAGACTGAACATACCCCATTTGCAATACCTTGGGTTGTCTTCTTTTGCAAATGGTATGCCATCATGGGGGGGATTCTCATTCCTGGGCTACCATATGCTCTCAAAGGCAACATAACCAACCTGACAATTTTCACTGTAAAAATATTTTACCCTTATATTTGACATTGTAACTTTCAGAAACGCTATAAAACATGTACATTGGGCATACTTTTATACTCAGAAGACTTTGCTGAACACAAATATTAGTGTTTCAAAACAGTAAAATGTATCATAACAATTATATCTTCAGTGAAAGTGCTGTTTGTTGTTGCCATTTTTCACACACAATCACTTTAATTGACAATATCATTGCTGTGATATGTTTTACAGTTTTGAAACACTCATATTTGTGTTCAGCGAAGTCTCCTGAGTAAAACAGTACCCCCCATGTACAGGTTTAAGTGTGTCGTAGAAAGTTACAGGATTAAATACAATGCTAGCAAATTAAATTCTCTGGACTTTCGGCCTGGGTTGTCAGGCAGGTCCCTCTAATTGCAATCAATAAAATTACTTAATTATGTAAAAATATCACATAAATATAGACGTAGAATTTAAATATATATGCATGTTTATATATTTGAAGTCTACATGTATATTTATGAAATTATTTATGTCATTTTGTGTATGGATATATATATATATTTCGTAATTTTTGAACAACGGCGACCGGGTGAGTAAAGATTCCCGTTTTGACGGTTCAGGACCATCACCAGTCCTCAAGGGGATTTTTCCGATGATGGTCCTGAACTGTCAGCGGTCGGGAAGGGGTTAATAATCATACTCATATTAGGCTGTAACAACTTTACCACATCATAAGGTATATTACAAGTATTTTGAGCGAAGATAATATTTTCATGGTTTCATGGTCAGTATCGAATAAACTTGTGCATGGTGGGAAAGATTGGTTAGCCAAATCATTTTTCTCTAAATTTAAATATTGTATGGGATATCCAATGCTTTTTGTATGAAGATTTTGTTCACCGAATATCATCCATATAAAATTATTTGGGGAACATTCAGACAAACTAGAAAGGCTAGGGAAATAGGCCAATCATTGTACTGCAAAATATATACATAAGATAAATATGATAAAATATAATGCTTGTCTTTTTGCAGTACAATGATAGGTGCATTTTCCTGCCATTTGGTTCACAGATCAAGTGAGAAAAAAGTAACAAATGTTAGTCATTTTCTATACATCCCTACAGTTACCACTCTTTAGAGATATGTAATTTGGCCAAGCAGTCAATTTGTCCTTATTCAGCCAAATCCCAATTCGGCTGAATCCAAATGCACAAGTCTAGTATCAGACTCCTTCGTAGCTAATGATTTTGTAACACATGATCCCAAAAAACAACTCTTTTTAGAAAGAATATTACAGATAATTGTATTTATTTAATTATTTCAGACACATACCGTATATACTCGAATATAAGCCGAGGCCCCTAATTTTACCCCCAAAAACTGGGAAAACGTATTGACTCGAGTATAAGACTAGGGTGGGAAATGCAGCAGCTACTGGTAAATTTCTAAATAAAATTAGATCCTAAAAAAATTATATTAATTGAATATTTTTTTACAGTGTGTGTCTATAATGAATGCAGTGTGTGCGTATGAATGCAGTGTGTGTGTATGAGTGCAGTGTGTGTATGAATGCAGTGTGTGTATGTATGAGTGCAGTGTGTGTGTATGAGTGCAGTGTGTGTGTATGAGTGCAATGTGTGTATATGAGTGCAGTGTGTGTGTATGAATGCAGTGTGTATATGAGTGCAGTGTGTGTGTATGAGTGCAGTGTGTGTGTATGAGTGCAGTGTGTGTATATGAGTGCAGTGTGTGTATATGAGTGCAGTGTGTGTGTATGAATGCAGTGTGTATATGAGTGCAGTGTGTATATGAGTGCAGTGTGTGTGTATGAGTGCAGTGTGAGTGTGTGTGATGCAGTGTGTATTTGTGTATGTGTTTCAGAGCCTTGGTGGGGGGTGGGCATTTTTATTATTATTATTTAATTATTATTTTAATAATTTTTTTTGGTTATATTATTATTTATTTTATTATTATTTTTAAAATATTATTATTTTAGTATTATTTATATTTTTTCCATCCCCCCTCCCTGCTTGATACATGGCAGGGAGGGAGGCTCTCATTCCCTGGTGGTCCAGTGGCATTGGCAGTTCAGTGGAGGGGGGTTGGCAGAGAGCTCTTACTTACCTTTCCTGCAGCTCCTGTCAGCTCCCTTCTCCTCTGCGCCAGTCCGGTCATCTCCCCTGTCAGCTCCCAGTGTAAGTCTTGCGGCCGTACTATGACCCCGCGGCTCTCACGAGACTTACACTGTGAGCTGACAGGGGAGCTGACCGGACCGGCGCGGAGGAGAAGGGAGCTGACAGGAGCTGCAGGAGAGGTAAGTGCTTCCTGCCAGCCCCCAGTCTGTATTATGGCAATATAAATTGCAATAATACAGACATTGACTCGAGTATGAGTCGAGTTGGGGTTTTTCAGCACAAAAAATGTGCTGAAAAACTCGACTTATACTCGAGTATATACGGTAAGTATTTTCATGAAAACCATCAATGAAACAATCTGAACATCTCGAATGTCAGGTCAACAACCAAAAAACATAAGGGAAATCTCACTAAGAAAATTCCTAGCTATTTGTTTCTCAGTCCAGATAGATAGATAGATAGATAGACAGACAGACAGACAGACAGATTTCTGGATTTCGGGTGTATAAATCTGAGGACTGGTATACAACCTACAGATAAATACATTTCACAATTTAAAAAACAATAGAGGGAACACGAAATATCACCATGAAAATAATATTATAAATGATATGAAGGAAATGCATTAAACATCAGTCTCAGTTATTTAATCCCCTTCAAGCTCTAGCAGCTTGAAATGTTATTTAACTGCTGCAGCAAACATGAAATCTGTAAGCCTTTAGCTATATTACATATGCAAAAAAAAATATTTTTTTTTATCACATTTGCCTATTCCATTTTATAACTTTGTAGATCTAACTTCTTGAATATAATTTCATTATTTGTACTCTAGAACAGGTAGAAAATCTAACCTCATTCTGAATATTCTAAAGATATATATTTAAGAAAATATAAGAGAGGTACATTAGATTTTGCAAATATCTGTGCACAATATAATGGTAATTAAAAAGAAAATCACAATTGCATATTACGTCATTTCATATTATAGAGCTAAGAAACAACCTGCACAGTTCCAAGTGCAATTTACCATAGGAATATGCACCACATTTAAGCTATCTAACTGAACCGTTCAGAATGGAACTTCAAAGATAAAATTAGATGCTCTAGCACAGGCAGAACACAAATGCAATTTCCATATATTATTCAATCCAAAAGACAGCAAAGAAAATCTACACAGTAATATCTATCAGACTTTATGTTGAATATTTGCAAACTATAGAGCAAAGATGAAATCTAGGCACATGATTTGTTTCTGTTATGTGATATTTTCATATTATGTCACAAATACAGCCTCTCTCATATATGAGATCATTGAACATCTTAATTCATTGATCATTTCCCTACACCTATTTTCAAATAATAAGTTCTTTGACCTTTGACTTTGTGCACAATGGAAAAATTCGGTTTAGTAAAAAAAAAAAACTGCACATATGTCAACTGAATTTTGGCAATGTGGTAGTTCGGCTTATCATCCACGGAAACAATGCGAAGAAATATATGTGGATGAACCAAAAGAATGCGAAAAATAAGCCTATTGCTGTAGTGCAAAATATATACATAATATTTATTTTTATTTTCAATACAATAAAAGGCTCATTTTCATGCCCTTTATATTAAGCAAATACCAACTGAATAGAATGGTATTTTGCCATTCAAATTCAGTTCACATTCAGTATTTGCGATTTTCAGCATTTAATTACTTTTGAGCATTTGATTACATATTTTATTTCTTTATTTATTTGATTTAGTGGCTGTCCCCTAATCATGAATCATCCCCATTGTTTTGGTGCCATGGGTAGAACGGTGAATCACAAAGCAAACAAACCTATTTCAAAATTGTCCTTGTCACTATTTTGTGATACATCCAAATGGAGCTTCAGTGTTATGTGATAGTAGACTAAAGCGCATGGTAGAATTGTGAGAGGAAGAGTGCATTGTTAGACATGTTCATGCTGCCCATAGTTTAGGCATAAACCTTGCAACCTTTAAAGACCTCATTAGTGCAGAACAAGCATAGAGACTTTCTGGAAGGGATGATGAAGATTAATCATCTGCGGGAAGAAGGCACTCAGATGTTGGATCTTCATTATCAACTGCAAAGTAATCCCACTTGATGCTTTTCAAACATTATTCTAATGTTTATAAATTAATCTGTTTGTTTCTATCCTTCCCACCAATATATAGTTTTAGATTCTCCTTTGGCAGTTATTGAGCTGCCTTTGTTTTCTTGCCTCTTACACTTGCTTCCTAACTCATTTCACAACTACAATTACTAATATTATTAAGATAAAAAGGTTTAACATTTTAATAATTATTTTATATAGCAATAGCAAATCCAATATATAAACTTAAAGGAGCAGTATAGTGCCAGAAAAACGAACTGTAGGATTACTAGGTCCCCCCCCACCCTTGTGGCCCTCCTCCCACTGGGCTGAAGGGGATGGGGGCCACAAGGGTGGGGGGGACATAGTAATCCCCTCCCCTTCAGCCACTTACCTTAATCCAGCACCAGGCTCCCTCGGTGCTGGTGACCTCTCCCCCTCCTGTCAAACGTGCAGTGCGGCAAGAGCCACGCTCGCATTCAACCAGCCCTTAGGAAAGTATTACTCAATGCTTTCCTATGGACGTCAGCGTCATCTCAGTGTGATTTTCACACTGAAAATCGTGGACGTGGCCTCTAGTGGCTGTCAGGTAGACAGCCACTAGAGGCTGGTTTAATCCTCAATGAAAACATAGCAGTTTCTCTGAAACTGCTATGTTTTCAGCTGCAGTGTTCAAACCAGGGGGACCTGGCACCCAGACCACTTCATTGAGCTGAAGTGTTCTGGATGCCTATAGTGGTCCTTTAAATAATAAATTAGTTAAAACCTATACACAAATCCTCTTTTTTTGGTAATGTTATGTAACTGTCATAAAATGGGATTAATTAATTGTTGCATACATTACTAATAAATTAACATTTGTACACAACATAATTATTGGTGAGTTCCACAATATCAGATTGGCATTTAATAATAGTTAACAAACATAACATGGAAGGTATATGCATGGTGTTTACACCTTAAACACTACACAGCGCAGTGGTTGAATTGACACTAATGGAGGAGGGGGCTAATATTCCTCTTAATTGTAGGGCACATCAGGTCTATTAAATTTAGTTGTGTGATATATTAATGAGGTCTGATCATGATTTTATGTTATTCACACTTCTTAATTGGTCATAGTTAGTTGCTGTGACTTTAATATGCATTTACAAGTCATTTAACATAAAATTAAGAAGGTATACATGACTATTTGAATACAAAATTGTTATTTAAATTCACATTTAAAACATAGGACATGCATATATTAGCACAGATATAGCAAATACATTAAAATATGGATAATTTAATAACACAGTTGATTACATTAGCTAGAAGGGATAGCAGGTGCTAGTTGATATTATACAAATTACTTGACATAACACACTTAGCATATATAATATGTATATTTTACCATCATTTAAGTGATGCTCCTAACTTGGGAGATCAATCTAAAGTATTAATAGAATGAAGGAGGACACACAACGCTTATTGTGGTGCATTTGGTGGATTAGATATGAATATAAAACTAAGATTAGTATTAGATTACTTGGATGCATAATTTGGGTTTAATTATAATATTACTTGCAAGCAAAGTGTGAATTGATCAGCTGCTCCCATAATCGTGGCCTATGATCACAGAGCTCCACATCAGGACATAGGTCTTTCTCTGACAGGATATCATTGTTGCGTTTGTGCCTCACAACGATTGGTTGGTGGTGGAACAGCACTATATTGTGCAGGACACCACATTCAACATATTCCTTTGATTATACATTATAAATACCCACCAAACTGGATCAGGTATTGGAACCTAGACTTGAGTACACCAAACGTGTGTTTGATGACCATACACGTAGACTAGTGAGCCTCATTGTATCTATGTTCTGATGGGGTATATTGATTCCTTACATGAGCCAAGGATGATTGAAATGGAAGAGGGCTACAACTCAAACTGTAAGATCAGGATGTATGACCAGTGACCATTGAAATATAAGTCAAAACTGCTGCTGTGTTTTTATATGTCTAGTTTGTGTATTTATTAATACTGTTATTTTATTTAATCAACTGGATCCAAAACCACTGCAGTGTGATAATTCTGGAGGTAGGTTTGTGCACTTAAACTGAAATTTATGAAGTGCTCCTACTCACAAGCAAACCTTTCTCTCCTTAATGACACACTGGTAGCAGTCCATGGTGCCTAGGTATGGTGATGGTAGTGCAGAAGGTCCATCCTTAGCAGCATGGCAGGCTGGGAGTGGATCTAGAGGGTAGCAGGTCTATTGATTTCTCCTGCTACATGATGGCAAAAAATCACACTTAGGAAAACATCTTGCAGGAAATTATATGAAAGGTGGTAAATATAATAGTCACCCATTTACACACTGGGTTTATGGTTACTGACAGAGTTGCTAATATAATGAAAAAGTCTGCCTTCACAGACAAAGTTGGGCACTGGTTTTTTTCCACATTGATGGAAAACCTTTTTTCTTCTCAGGGTGGAATAGGTAATTGGATCATCAATTGCCCACTCACTTTTTCCTTCCATGTTTTTAAATCATCAGGTTTTGTCATAAAAGTGAGAACATTCCTGGATAACCATCTCAAGGGATTTAGTGATAGAATTATATGGTAATAGAAGTTAAAAGCTGATGTGTCCATACACCTTTACAGTCTTTACTCTAACTGTATCCAAGTAATAATGTCTGGGCTACAATGAAAATATTAGCTTACATTCATTGATAAAAGTCTTGAATTGAGCACTATTACCACTAAGCTTCTCAGGCAGTGGGTTCCTGGACTATAGACATTACAGGTACAGACGTATGCAAGGATTGAAGCTGAGTTTGAAAGCTCAGTTGTTTAATATGTAATTCTTAAATTGTCTGAGTCTGATTATCAATCCTAGAATTAATATTGAGTTAATAACCATAATTTAAGATTGAGTTATTGTGTTATGATCCATAATGGGCTAGTGTTTGGTATCATTATTCTGCCACATGCACATTGCTTCTCAGTTACAGTAGAAACTGAATATAAACAATAACGTACAGTAAGTTAAGCAGTTGAGAAATTTACTTTAAATATCAGATAAAGTGGGAACTAAGACCCATAGAAATAAAAGTCCACAATCATTGGTGCAAGGGGGAAAAAGAAAAAAAGACATGGAGGGTCGGAGTACCCAAAAACCCTTGGAGGGAGTAAATCTTCATCGCTGGTGAAATATTATCAAGATTTGAATGTCTTACCAGTCAACAGTCTAGAATCCAATATGACATTAGAGGCCCCTTCCCAGGTGTTGTTTAACTACCACAGCGGAGGTGGATAATAAGGATTTAATGAAGCACTTGCCTTTCAGGGAGGATTTGGCAACCATGCTGGGCAAACTAGAGGCCTTCTTCCAGACCAAGCTGTCCAAACTTGGCACAGACATCTGCCATCTTGGATCTGGAAGAGGATAAGGACCTAGAGTTTATCCTTCCATCTTTCCTATATGCACCTATATATAGAAGACATAAATGCTTCATCACAATATAAGACCGCCCTGGCCTAAAGTTGAGCTCCTACTTGAAGTCCATATCTGCCTTGGGATTTAAATTCTCCATGATCTACGTAGTTCTGCCCTAATTGTCCAACTACTGGTTTGATGACTTCTTTTATGTTTACTCATGTTCATGTTATACATTACGCCATGTTAATATGCTAAATGTATGTTTTGTTTTTACCTCTCCTTATCCACATGATCTAGCTTCATTAGAAACGTGTCACCTTGACACTATTTTAACAGCCAGAATGGCCTCTCTTGCCATACTCTTTCTCAATGTGAGAGGTTTAATTACACATCAAGTCATCTCTGACACTAGCAGAGTTCCAGCATCAAAAAGCTGATGTCATATTGCGACAGTAAACCCATTTCAAAGAGGGGAATGCCACAAAATTATACAATCATAATTTCTCTACTGTGCATTTTAGCAATTATTCTATGAATAAAGAAGATATACAGGGAGTGCAGAATTATTAGGCAAGTTGTATTTTTGAGGATTAATTTTATTATTGAACAACAACCATGTTCTCAATGAACCCAAAAAACTCATTAATATCAAAGCTGAATATTTTTGGAAGTCGTTTTTAGTTTGTTTTTAGTTATAGCTATTTTAGGGGGATATCTGTGTGTGCAGGTGACTATTACTGTGCATAATTATTAGGCAACTTAACAAAAAACAAATATATACCCATTTCAATTATTTATTTTTACCAGTGAAACCAATATAACAGCTCAACATTCACAAATATACATTTCTGACATTCAAAAAGATAACAAAAGCAAACCAGTGACCAATATAGCCACCTTTCTTTGCAAGGACACTCAAAAGCCTGCCATCCATGGATTCTGTCAGTGTTTTGATCTGTTCACCATCAACATTGCGTGCAGCAGCAACCACAGCCTCCCAGACACTGTTCAGAGAGGTGTACTGTTTTCCCTCCTTGTAAATCTCACATTTGATGATGGACCACAGGTTCTCAATGGGGTTCAGATCAGGTGAACAAGGAGGCCATGTCATTAGATCTTCTTTTATACCCTTTCTTGCCAGCCACGCTGTGGAGTACTTGGACGCGTGTGATGGAGCATTGTCCTGCATGAAAATCATGTTTTTATTGAAGGATGCGTATGGCCTCCCAGAGTAATCTCTCCCTTACATACCTGTCGCTTGCTCTCCTATGGGATAGTGCTTTGCTCTCTCCTCCAGCTCTGCTTCACTCCTACTTGATATTTCCTATCCTAATGTTTCTAATACCCCACCTCCTATAGACTGTAAGCTCATTTGAGCAGGGTCCTCTTCAACCTATCATTCCTGTAAGTTTTCTTGTAATTGTCTTATTTATTGTTACATCCCCCCCTCTCAAAATATTGTAAAGCGCTACGGAATCTGTTGGCGCTATATAAATGGCAATAATAATAATAATAATAATACCACTGCTTGAAGAAGGTGTCTTCCAGAAACTGGCAGTAGGACTGGGAGTTGAGCTTGATGATACCAGCCCAAACCAGTACTCCACCTCCTCCAAGACTCACTCTCATTTCATCAGTCCATAAAACCTTAGAAAAATCAGTCTTGAGATATTTCTTGGCCCAGTCTTGACGTTTCAGCTTGTGTGTCTTGTTCAGTGGTGGTCGTCTTTCAGCCTTTCTTCCCTTGGCCATGTCTCTGAGTATTGCACACCTTGTGCTTTTGGGCACTCCAGTGATGTTGCAGCTCTGAAATATGGCCAAACTGGTGGCAAGTGGCATCTTGGCAGCTGCACGCTTGACTTTTCTCAGTTCATGGGCAGTTATTCTGCGCCTTGGTTTCTCCACACGCTTCTTGCGACCCTGTTGACTATTTTGAATGAAACGCTTGATTGTTCGATGATCACGCTTCAGAAGCTTTGCAATTTTAAGAGTGCTGCATCCCTCTGCAAGATATCTCACTATTTTTGACTTTTCTGAGCCTGTCAAGTCCTTCTTTTGACCCATTTTGCCAAAGGAAAGGAAGTTGCCTAATAATTATGCACACCTGATATAGGGTGTTGATGTCATTAGACCACACCCCTTCTCATTACAGAGATGCACATCACCTAATATGCTTAATTGGTAGTAGGCTTTCGAGCCTATACAGCTTGGAGTAAGACAACATGCATAAAGAGGATGATGTGGTCAAAATACTCATTTGCCTAATAATTCTGCACTCCCTGTACAGTATTACAAAAAGTGCACAATTAGAAGTAATTAAAAATGAGAAAGCTCAAAACACCTTGAGTGATATCCCTAAACCACCTCTATGAAATACATAAAATATACATACAAAAGGTGGAGCTGATTGGAATAAAATAGGCAATGAATCTGTCAAGATAAAAAATGGCAGGACAATATTGTCTGAACAAAATAATGTTATAGTCAGTAGGGTTAAGAGTATCACTCACAAGTGGGGAGCCATTCCCGTCATATGGCTCGGATGGTAAGCGCAAATGGACACTTTAAGGATGTCCAACTCCTTTCTCCTCCCAATCCTCTGTGAGCAGTTTTGGCAATACTAACACACAGGATATGGGAGGTGTTCCTTCCAAGGATTCCTTTATTGAACAGTAAAACCAAACTGGCAAGTAAAATAATAAAATAAAAAAAATATAAAAATATATGTATTCCAAAAGGATTGTGGACAATATCGTCCTATTAGTCCAGGTAGTCCAAGTAATCCAAAATGCATTGGGGCTTCCTCAGTTGGTTATAGTCCTCGCCTTAGTACCCTTCTCTTTAAATCCACCGCTTTCAATTCACTTCCGGTTTGTCAATTCCGGCGGGCCTCTCTTTTGGAATGCAACGGGCGTTCCACTGTATCACATGGACGCCTTCTATCTACCAGGAAGTGACGTGTGTGTGTTTATATCAGCGGGGGCTGTCATTTTCGCTCTGTGAAGCGCAATGCTGTGTTTTGCGTTCACTTGTCCATAAATATTGGAATCATTAGATTTATTTATTTATTTATTTATTTATAAAATATTTTACCAGGAAAGATACATTGAGATTTCTCTCCTTTTCAAGTATGTCCTGGGTCCACAAATCATTGCATCCATTACAATTAGGGTACAATACAATACAAAAACAATATTAATACACAATAAATACAAAATTTAACATAGAACAGGTAGGAAATATATAATCAACCATGACAGGTGCATTCTGTTTTGAGGTATGTAGAGAGGGATCTCTTAAAGGACTTTAGGCTTAGGGAAGATTTTAAATTGTGCTCTGTATGCTGTATGTAATGGTGCTCTGTAGGAAAAGGATGATCGGACTGCTTTCTTTTTGTATTGAGGTAGACTAAGTAAAGTGTTGGTACTGGATCGGAGGTTATAGGAAGTGGGAACAGATGGGGAAAGCATTGTGTTCAGGTAGGGTGGAAGTTTCCCACAAAAGCTCTTAAACACAAGGCTGGAAAGATGAAGTGCGCGTCTGGATTCCAGCGACAGCCAGTTTAGTTATTTTAGCATGTCACAATGGTGAGTCCTGTAATCACATTGTAGCACAGATCGGCAGAACGAGTTATACAATGTGTTGAGTTAATTAATGTGGGATTGTGATGCGGATGCATATACTACATCCCCATAATCAATGATTGGCATCAGCATTTGCTGTACAAACTTTTCCTTTACTGTAGGCAGGATTTGTTTCTGTTCAGGGCACCTAGTTTTGGATAAAGTTTAGATGCAAGCTTTTCTATGTGCAGGCCAAAAGATAGATTGGGGTCTAACATCATACCCAAGTATTTGAAAGAGTGGACTGCGGTCAGTGTGCCATTTGAATTTGTTTTGATGGATATGTGGGAAATGTGTAATTTGTGTAATTTAGGTACTGTTCCAAAGATTATTGTGACAGTTTTGTCAGTGTTCAGGAAGAGTTTGTTTTTTGCGTTCCACTTTTCTACCTCTGTAAACTGGTCTTGGAGCACAGCCTCAAGCTGCGGTGGATCGGAATTGCTCGCATAGATTATCGTGTCATCTGCGTACATGTGTACATTTGAAGATTTGCAGACATTAGGCAGATCATTTATAAATAATGTAAATAGTAGGGGGCCGAGAATGGAACCTTGGGGAACACCACACGTGACTGGGAGAGGGAGGGAGTCGTTGTCAGAAATGGACACATATTGCGAGCGATCCAATACATATGATCAAAACCAGTTTAGCAAACAATCACAAATACCTGAGTTTTTGAGTTTGTGCAGTAGAATGTCTTGGTCTACTGTGTCAAAGGCCTTAGCAAAATCAAGGAAAATAGCTCCAGTTAGGTCTCCTTGTTCAATGCCAGTTTGGATGTCATTGCAAACTTTTAAGAGGGCAGTAGTAGTAGAGTGATTCTGGCGAAAGCCCGATTGATCAGGGGGCAGATAGTTTGATTGTTGGTAGTACTCACATAGTTGCGTATGGACACATAAGATGGAAATGTTTAGATGAAAATATTTAAAGTGCATATTTCAATTGCATACAGAATAAATACATATGTTTAAAACTAGGAAAATTATATTTAATTTCTCATTACAAAATATGGTGTGTTTTCTAAATGGATACTATAATGAATGAATGAATATAGTAAAAGTATGAAAAGTATAATAAAGTTAGCACAATCAGATCTATAAGAGTACATAGAATTTTTTTTCATGAATGGATATATTAAAAACACTTAGTGCTAGAACGTATGATATATAATATTAAAATGAATTCTCTAAAAAATATCTTTAAACAGTATTGAAGGGACAATTTTAAATGATGCACAAAGTAAGTGCACCAAAGATTACACATTCTGTTTCATAGCAAACAAATCATGTTCTCGTATAGATATGTTTTTTTCATGCCACAGAGATTTCTTTCCCAATTTACTGCAGCCAAGACTGGCCAAATAACATGGTCAGACAATGCCCCCCTCGATATAAACAAGCCGTTAGGTCCAATCTGGAGGTCTGTGGTATTTTAATTTATACCAAGGTGTCTGTCTTCGCAGACAAATTGCTATTTACACTGTACAACTGACTTACCTTACCTTACTTAATCCAGGAATGTGATTGTTAATCTTCACTATGATATAAGTGAAATCCTCAAACTACATGCTTTGGATTCTGAGGTCAAGGCTCTAAAATGTAAATTACCCTTTTAGTGGGCTATTAAGCTTATTAATAAATAAAAAATACAGAAGAGAAATAAAGTGCTATTTGTGCAACTAGTGAAAATTAAGTACTGCTATTATCACCTTGTGTTTAATCACTCTATAGAAACATACTCATGAAAATCCTTATATATAATAATAGGTGAGAGCCCACTAAAATACATATACTTTATATTACCATTTTGGGACAATCTTGATTACAGTCTGGCATAAAAACAGACCATAGTGTAGTATATTAAGTGCAAATAGTAAAACATATTTAAAACGGTGGTTATTAAACTCACATACTGCTGAGCCTCTTATTAGCAGGAACCAGCGTTCCTCTGTGGTTCCTTAAAAAGCGTTGGAATATCATTCATCGTTACAGTCTTACTGGGTTTTATTCCTACATTGGCGCGGCTTACTGTAAATTTTTTTCACGCTTTTTCATTCTTTTGGGTTCATCCTACTCTCTTTGTTATGTCCTGTTCCTTGTGCATGAAGTCTGATGTCATTCCATTATGACGTCATTTTGGAACGTGAGTGCGTCCGGACGGACTGAATTTTAAATTGCTAAATGCCTTAATTCCTGAATACTGACAGATGAATAAAGTGCATTCTTTAAAGGAGTAGATCCAAAGGGTAGATAGAGAGATGGATGCTAATAAGTTCACATTCGCTCGCAATACTTATCTATTTGTTCTCTGTGGATCTCTTTTCTTGATAACTCTCTCACTGACTAGCACCTGCTTAGCAGGTGCCTCTCCTCTCCCCCTTCTGTTTTGTTCTCCTTCTGAGCAACTATTATATCTGTTGATACCTATAGATCAGCTCCAAATAATAGCACCTGGGCGGTACAATCCCCACCTATGGATAGCCCTGACCATTTGGAGCTGACCTATAGCTACTGATAACTGTAAGTGTGTTTTTATACTTCTATCACCAACTGTCAGAAGATCCTACACTATATTGTTTTCTCTTTTCTTTCGTTTCTTTCCACATATCCACTGACCATGACCTGGATTCGAGGCTACCTACAAGTTGCTGCTCCCTCACTTCCATACCGAACTACACTTCTTACCAGTAGGACTCTGGTTTGGGCTGTTTCAGCTGCCTACTTATGCTTTCATTAGCACTAGAAATTCTTTATTTGTTTTAAAGTAATAGGATTGGAATTAAATAAAAGAGGAAATAGTGAATTGAACACTGAGGTCTGTTTTCAAAGAGTTTATTGATTCTAAAGTAATAGTAAAAGAAAATAAAGTCCCATGTCAGAATTAAAAAAAACTGACGATTGAACTAAAATATTATAATACATTGATACATCCCCATATTTCTATTTGTTTCTCAACATTCCTTAATTAGATTTGACATAAAAATAATTGATGGAATGGAAAGCAACGTTCATTATCTTTATTTTTTGCTTTCTTACAACCCTTTTTTTTTTTTAACCAATGCCTTGTATGTCTGCATTCTTGGTGATTTGCATTATTTTCTAGTAAATGTCTTAACATCTGTTCTTGATAATAATGTGTGAAGTGATTTGAACAAAGGGATTTGAAAGGAATAGGGTAATTTTACAGTGCATACCCATTGAGATTCTTTCTGTTACAATTACATGCCAGAGGTGTGGTGAAAAATACTAAATGAAAATTCAAACTCTGTGGTTTGCCATTCGTAAAATGCAAGCTATTTCACCACTTTTTAATGGATTATGATTCAGTGATAGCATTCACGCATAAAAAGTGCTCTCAATTAGTAGAGATTAATTCTAAATGTGTTCAGTAGCTACACATCTTCATTTTGCAAAATAATAATAAATTCATGGAGGCAATTATTATTTCCATGGCGGGTACATAAGCATAGATAGAGCAAAATGTTTCCATTTGGTTTGACGTTGGTCTGGAACAAAGGAGGTGGTCACTTATTTCTGTAGGTACGCCTTAACTCCACCCCTGGGCAAGACTTGATAATCCACAGGGTATAAATCCAATGATTTGGAGGGGTGTTAGTGTACTTGCTTGGTCAAGATCTAATTTTGAGTGAGTCACCATCATCCTTCCCTGGGCAGAAGTTGTACTTTAAGAACCTAAGTGAGTAATTAGGACTTATGTTAATTTATCCTTTTTTGTTTTTATCTGTTGTTGGTGTAAATCATTGGTTTATCATATATTTTGATATGCACTATGACTATTTTTTGCACATAATAAACATCCATTTATTAAGTTCTGCCTTTGTCTGGTTAAGAATCACGTTACCTGAAGAGACTAATTAGTATTTTGCAATTACATAGATATTGTGCTAAGTTATATTGGGTGGGTTTTTATTATTGATTTACCTGGGGGTCCAAGGCACCCCATTTATTAATTGCCTGGTGGTGACAGCATTAAAATATTAATAGTTATATTATTATGTTTAAGTGTGGATTTTGTCATTATTTCCTGTCTAGTGCAGAAAAATAGGGAACTTTAACCCTTTCACCACCACAACTACATCACGCACACTCTTGGAGTAGGGTGCATTCATGAACAGGTGGTCTGCAAAAATCTCTAGGTAGGTGGTACATGTCAAAGTAACATCCACATGAATGCCAGGACCCAAGGTCTCCCAGCAGAACATTGTCCACAGTATAGCACTGCCTCTGCTGGGCTGCCTTCTTCCCATATTGCAATTTGCTACCATCTCTTCCACAGGTAAACAACGCATGCACTCGACCATCCACCTGATCTAAAAGAAAGTGTGATTATTTTCTCAATCGATACATATGTTGCATGCTGGCCTTGCGATCCAATAGGATGGACATCAGTATTCCTTCCCCTTTGGTCAAGTTAGGCCACTCGTTTGGGCTTGTTTAGAAGATGGGCTTAATTATTATTCTGTGGGGTAAATAGGATTTTTTTTCCCTTCCTTTGCATATGATCCTGGAACAAGGCTAATGGTTGTTAGCATATCACAGAGAAATCAACTAATCAATTAAAAGGTATAGCCAAATGGCTTAAGCCAGCTAGACATTCAGGCTTTTAAAAGTGTAGAATCGCACACCTTGCAGAGCCTTGATTAATTCACATCCATATGGTAAAATCCTTTTAACATTGCTATGCCATTCATACTATCATCTGACCTCTGTGGGGGTCCCAGTTTCAAAAGATGTAACCCCTTTTTACCTCTATACAATCAAATTAACCCCTTTTGACATTGAAAATACAATCTCTGCCAGGCCGGCAGGTCCTTAATGCACTACACAAATTACATTAAAGGACAATATTTCAAAGTGTTATAATAAATTATGCACCCTTGCTGTGACAACATGCACCTCTTTCAGCAGGCTAGTGAACCTTGACACACTGCAAACATTGTTCATGAAAGGTTTGAGGAACATGATAAAGAGTTTAAGGCTTGGCCTCCAAATTTCCCATATCACAAGTGCGCATCTGTGGGATGTGCTGAAACAACCCATCCGATCCATTGAAGCCCCACCTTGGAACTTGGAGAACTTAAAGGATCTGCTTCTGATGTCTTGGTGCCAAATACCACAGGACACATTCAGAGGACTTGTGGAGCAGTGTTAATTTTGGCGGCAAATTTCAATACAGTTTTATTTCAGTCATAGTCTTTCGACTAAAAAGCCATTTTAGTTTTAGTTGTATTTTTTTCATCTGAATTGTTTCAGTTTTAGTCTACTTTTAGTCAACTAAATCTCCACTGGATTTTAGTCGACTAAATCTCCACTGGGTTTTAGTCGACAAAATCTCCAGTAGATTTTAGTCAACTAGATCTCCAGTGGGCTTTAGTCGACTAGATCTCTAGTAGATTTTAGTCGACACAACTAAAATCGAATGGGTTTAGTTAAAGCCTCTGTCTCTTTTGCCCCTCCCCTCTGTGTATTTTTGTGTCCTCTCATACCCTCAAGGTGTCTCTCTCCAAAGTCCTGTCTGTCTCATTTGCCCTTCCCCAGCCTCTCTGTGCAGTGATAATTTTGGCGGAAAATTTCTATTTAGTTTGAATTATAGTCAACAGCGAGACCCCAGCCAGCTGCAGCGGCTAGGGGCTGAAGTACTGATGATGTACCGGCGATAGCTAGGGAGCGTGTTTGGTGGAGATACCCAGTCGGGGTACCAGGCGGTCCGCCACATACACAATACTAGGTTTTTAATGTTGTGGCTACATATACACACACATAAAGGAGGAATTAGCACCTTGAAAATCCTTAGATGTGGGAAATATCTATTGAGAGAAGGGAACATTGGGAAAGTATATAGTGTAGTAAATTGGATATTGAATATCAGTTAGCTTGCTTCTGTGTGCTTGGTAGTATAATTCACACCTAGGGATGTGCGATTTATCTCTTGTTCAAATAGGAGATGATACAGAACGTATGAATGTTAAGCAGAATAGGCACCAATATAATGTAGTATAAATAGCATTACAAATTGGGTGAGTTGGTATATGGAATTACACTACCATTTAATTGAGCCTGATGGCTTCCAGTAATTAGTGTAAAGAGGCATATATTGGTGGCTGGAATCCTCTTTATGTGAATAAAAACAACAAAAAAATTAATACGGTGCTCACTGTAACTCAGTAAAAGTGCAGAATAACTGGAAATGTACTGTTTAGGTTGTACATTTCCCACCAAGGAATATGATGTGGCAGTAATATTAAAAATTCACTAATTTTATTAAAGTATCTTTAACCCCTTCAGGACGGGTGACGGACGAGGTCCGTCATCCAGGGAATACCCTTAACGACGGGTGACGGACCTCGTCCGTCACGCGGTAAAATTAACCCCAGATCGCCGCAATCGCGGCGATCGTGGGGTTAATGGTGCTCCGGTCTGCCTCTGTATTAGAGGCAGACCGGGAGCACTGGATCGGGCTGCCCCAGTACATGTGCCCGCTCTGACAGCATGTCAGAGCGGGCACATGTGCTCTGTATACTCACCTCCGCCTCCCTGCACTTCCGGGTTCAGTGTGAAGTGCAGGGAGACGGATCTTCAGTGATCCTGCCCCCTGGTGTGTAAAACAAAAAGTAAAATTAAAATCCCACCCCCTTTACCCATTTTAATAAAAATTAACCCCTTCCCTGCCAATTGATCACTGACTACAGTAATATGATCTGATTTTTTTTAACCCCTGAGGGTTAATTCTTTTTTTTTTTACCCTAAGGGGTTAAATTTATTTTATTAATTAATTTAAATATTTTAAAATTATAAATTTAGCTAGCTGGGGAGGGTGGAAGTTAGTGAGGGATTGGGGGATTTAGTGTTAGGCTAACTAGGGGTTAACGTTAAAAAAGTTTTAAAATAAGCTTTAAAAAGTTAAAAAATTAAGTTAAAAAAAGTTTTAATAACGTTTAAGTAAAAAATTAAAAAAAATAAACCCTTTACCCAGTCCAAATAAAAATTAACCCCTTTCCTGCCAATCTATCACTGCCTACAGTGATCAAAATACAGATCACAGTATTATACTGTGATCTAATTTTTTTTTAACCCCTGACGATTAACTTTTATTTATTTTTTAACCCTCAGGGGTTAAATGTATTTAATTAACTAATTTAAATATTGTATAATTAAATATTTTGCTAGCTGGGGTGGGTGGGAGTTATGGGAAAATGGGGAATTTACTGTTAGTGCTGCTTACTGCTAGTTAGGGGTTAACGGTAAAAGAAAAAGCTTAGAAAAATGTTAAATCTGTAAAAAAAGTTTTTCGAAAGTTTAGGTAACTTTAAAAAAATTAATAAGCAAAACAAAAGTTTAAAAAATTGTTTTAAAAAGTAAAAGAAGTTTTAAAAAGTTAAAAAATACATTTAATAACGCTCATTACCACTACACCTGGTACAAGCTAGCGGAAAAATGATCCCATGCTAAGGTTCAAAATATGCCTTTTGAAATACCCTGGGATGTCTTCTTTAAGAAACGGTATGGCTTTATGGGGTATTTGGATTTTATAGCCTAGTAAAATACTCTAAAATGGGACATGGGCACAGCGTAAAAATGTAAAGTTTGAAAAAAACTGGAATGACTATGTCCCAAATGTGCCCCTCTGATGTCCACATATACCTGGCAAAGGTACATACGGGGGTATTTTTGTACTCAGCCGACATAGCTGAGCAACATATAAAGTATTATAGAGTGGTGGTACACATAAGGTTTGCAAAATATACTGTGCAAACTCACTGTGTGTCAAAAAGGCAGAAAAAACACTTATTACCACTACACCTGGTACAAGCTAGCAGAAAAATGATCTCACGCTAAGGTTCAAAATATGCCTTTTAAAATACCCTGGGATGTCTTCTTTAAGAAATGGTATGCCTTTGTGGGGTAGTTTGAATTATATAGCCTGGTAAAATACTCTAAAATGGGACATGGGCACAGCGTAAAAATGTAAAGTTTGAAAAAAACTGGAATGACTATGTCCCAAATGTGCCCCTCTGATGTCCACATATACCTGGCAAAGGTACATACGGGGGTATTTTTGTACTCAGCTGACATAGCTGAGCAACATATGAAGTATTATACAGTCGTAGCACACATAAGGTTTGCAAAATATACTGTGCAAACTCACTTTGTGTGTCAAAAAGGCAGAAAAAACGCTTATTACCACTACACCTGGTACAAGCTAGCGGAAAAATTATCCCACGCTAAGGTTCAAAATATGCCTTTTGAAATACCCTGGGGTGTCTACTTTAAGAAATGGTAGGCCTTTGTGGGGTAGTTTGAATTTAAAACCTGCGAAGATGCTTGGAAATTGCACATAGGTCCAGCATCAAAATTCAAAGTTCTGTAAAAACTGATATGGCTTGGTCTCCAATATGTCACTGTAGCTTCACAAAATAGTGCCAAAGACATTCATTGGGGATGTCTTTTTACTCAGACGACTTAGCTGAGCATAATTTGGAGGTTTTGAACTTAGTGGCACATATGAAATATACAAAATGCCCAGCAAAAATGCAATCCGTATGTAAAAAAATGCCCCAAATTATTTTTTACCACATACTTTGGCATATATTGGTGAAAAAATGGGGGCATGCTAAGGCACAATATGCACCTTATGATATACCCTGGAGTGTCTACTTTTACAAATGGTAGGCCTTTGTGGGGTTTTTTTGAACAGTCAAACTGTTATAATACCCCAAATGGAAGCATAGGCTCATTAAATCCGTCTCTCAAAATTCTACTGTGAATACTGAAAAGGACAGGTCTCCTATATGGCACTGTAGCTTCACAAAATAGTGCCAAAGACATACAATGGGGGTACCGTTGTACTCAGCAGAAGTAACTGAACACATAATAAAACTTTGTACAGGAATAGCACACACCAACTTTACAAAATACACATGAGAAGTTCTTTGTTATAAGTTTGTGTGCGAAAACCCCCAAAACACACAATTTTACTCCAATATTTAGCAGAGGTTGGCGGTAAAATGGCTACGTAGAAAGTGTCAAAACAACCTTAGGTAAATAGCCTGTGGTGTCTACTTTATATAAATATATACTTTTGTGTGGCAATTTTGTTTTCTTTTATGGCTATTAAGCTTACAAGACAAACATACCAAATTCTAAAATCGCTCCACATTAAAAGTTTATTTTACTCCTTGTGCTTTGTGACCTGTAACTACCAAAAACAACTTAAAATCCCACATTATATATTCTGTAAATCAGAACAACTAAATGAATTTATTTTTAATTACTTTCCTTAACCTGCACTAAGTGTGCACACATTATTATTGCAAAAACTGTAAAAAAAATCAAGATTTTTCATTTTTTTTGCATTTTTCTGTATTTTTTTTAATAATAAATAAGCATTTATGTAAATATATGTTACATCAAATTAAAGCCCTTTCTGTCCTTTAAAAAACGGTATATAATATGCGTCGGTGCAATAAATTAGTAAAATGCAAATTGCAGTTGAACGCAAACAGCAAAAAATGCAAACAATGCTTGTGTCATTAAGTGAAAGACAAGCTTCTGAAGCTGTGTCCTTAAGGGGTTAAGAAATAGTCAAAACAATTAAGACAAAATATAAAAAGTATAATATTAATGCGTTTCACTACTTAACAGGACTTTAGCAAAGTGTTACAAACAGACACACACACACGTGTATATGTAGTAAAAATAAATTTATTGGGGGCGTGGTTTGGCCGTGAACGAAGATGGCCGCGTAAAGGACGAGCTCCGACCCACTTAGCTAATAAAGCAGGCTTACCCATCAGCACGGCACGAAAATGGGGCGCACTAAACGCCCTGACGGCTCCCAAACACCCAGGCATCCAGCGACTGCCGCACACACGGGCCCCATGGATGGATATCTGGCCCCGGCACCCGCCGAATACCACGAGGCAGCCGGCGCAAGCATGGCCGACTCCCCGGCCTCCTCACCAATACCGGAGACGGCTGCACCCACGCTGGCGGACATCAGTGCAGACATAAAGGCAATTAAAGCCCTGGCAGCAGCAATGGTCACTAAATCTGACATGCAGACCCTATCTGAGAATCTACACTCAGCGATCCGCACAGAGGTAAATTCTATTAAGGCCGAAATCTCCACACAGGCCTCCAGGATACAGGCAGCTGAGGCCTCAGTGCAAGCTGTTGGGGAGAGGGTTGAAGCCTCCAATCTGGCTATACATAGACAAGGCAATATTCTCCTACACCTGAGACGCCAAACCGAAGATCTTGATAACAGGGGCCGCAGATCAAACATTAGGGTCCGCGGCCTACCGGAACCTGAAGGGGCGGAGGCCGTAGAAGCAACACTACAGACGCTGTTCCGCGACATACTGGGCCCAGAAGCGCCAGATTCCATAACGTTTGACAGGGCGCATAGGGCTAACAGAGCACGCACGTCTGATAACACACCGAGAGACATTATATGTTGCCTACACTCCTATAAGCTGAAGGAGAAAATTATGAACAAAGCCCGCGCAAGACCCACCTGGCGTTTCAATGGCGCAGAAGTTGCCCTCTATCAGGACCTATCTCCCCTCACGCTTGAGGCTCGTAGGGCCCTGAGACCCATCACAGCGCTACTCAGGGATAGGGGGATCCCATACAAATGGGGTTTCCCCTTTATGTTATTAGCCAGACACCATGACGACTGGTTCCCGCTACGCTGGCCGGAAGAGGTGCCCAGGTTCCTACAGCGCCTCAACCTCCCGCCTACAGAGGTCACCGACTGGATCCTGGGGCCACTGGACCAGAGGCAGGGACTTCACACCCCGAACTTGCAACGAAGACGACGAGACGTCACACCTAGGCGCCCACAGGCCCGCAGGCAACTGATGCCCACGGACCCGGAGGAATAAAGTTCTGCCCCCCACTTGTATCCACCAAGCAAGGAAGACCGACCAGGACACACTAACATACCACGGCCCGCTGACAACCACAGATGACAACGCCATCCCGTGTACATCAGATGCCAGATAAGTACTGTTTACGCATACACATGTAAGGGGACTTATCCATGACCGGGTGTTACAACACTCTTCTAACACGCCCTTGGGTGAGGAAGGCTACCCCAAGTTGATTAGGGAGGGGGGCCTGAAGGAGGGGGGGACGCACCGTTTGGCCTACCCGTGGGATGGGGTATTTGCAGGGCATATCCCACATGTGCACGTAAGACACAACCTATGTCGCTATACGGGACTGTTGAAATGCTGTACACACGTGCACATATATGGAGACTTACACATGGCCGGGTGTTGCCACACATTCCCAACACGCCCCGGGAAAAGGGAGGCTGCTCTGAGTTGCTTGGGAGGGGGGCCTGAGGGGGATGGGATGCACCATCTAGCTTGCCCGCGGGATTGGACTCTTGCAAGACATGCCCCACTTGTGCACGCGGAACACGAACTAGGTCGCTTCATGAGACTGTTGGTTAATCACGGGACACTCAAGCACTTGATATATTATGGTTTTACTGATGCTGTAATGTGAGTTGGTCTGGTCGTAGCTATAACTTACCACTGACTATAGCACCATAAGAGGGATGGATAGAGGGAGGTGGGGAACGAATGGGGGATTTCTATGTGAATGTAGATCTTATTTCGTTGATACTGATATGCCGGGCTATATTGGGTGTGATAGCTTTATGGGTGGGAGATGGGCGGGGGTGCTGTAGAGCCCTAGGGCTACGAAAGGGATAGGGGTCACGAAGTGAGCTTAACTGGGACTACACCTACGAATACACCAATAGCACCAGATTTCTAGGGTTGGGGGGGTGTGGGGGGGTCGGGCTGGGAGGGGGGGCGGCTGGTTTCTGACTAATGCTAAGATGTGATGTCATGTGTTTATTAGGTAGCATTGTTTGTTTCCTGCACTGTACGATAGGAACCACTTGAGACGTTCACTCTTGGCGGACAAACACACACACACCCATACCGCCTGACTACTACCCCAGTAGTATCCCACAATCCGCGATTAGGGCCATCAAGAAGACCATGCGGGACTCGAGATTGGTGGATGCGTGGCGGACCATTCATCCAACAACCCGTGATTTTACGCACTACTCCGCCATACATAGGAGATACTCTCGCATTGATTATGTTCTTATCCAACAAGAAGGCCTCCAACACCTACAGTCGGCAACAATCGCACCTACACCGTGGTCGGACCACAGTGCAGTGGCCGTGAAGCTTGACTCCCCGCTGTTCAGGCCCACCAGGACGGAGTGGAGACTAAATGAGTCGCTCCTCTCGGACCCGGGTGTGCTGGCTGACCTGACAGAACACCTCACTAATTACTTCAGGGAAAACGACATGGAAGAGGTATCAAAAGTGACGCTATGGGAGGCACATAAGAGTGTACTTCGAGGTCACCTCATTAGAATTGCTTCCCGTAAGAAGAGGGAATCGCAGCGACGTATGTTGGAGCTCACCGACCAAATCTCCCGCTTGGAAACACAACACAAGCGATCACAACTTGAAGAACACTATCGCCCACTTTTGGATGCTCACCGACAACTGGCAGACCTGGTTGCCAGCAAACACCATAGGGTGACACAACGATCCAAGGCCTTCTTCTACATCCATGCGAATAAGGGTGGGAGACTCCTGGCTCGCATGATCCGGCCCCAACAAGCGAGGGCGCAGGTCCATGAACTTCGGAAGACTGATGGCACACTTACTCAATTCCCTGAAGCAATTGCCACTGAATTCTGTAACTACTACAGACAACTATACAATTCCACACCATCACTCCCCGACGCCCACGGAGCGAACCTACAAGACGCAACATGGCGTTACCTACAAGGTTTCCAACCCGACGCTCTAACACCAGAAGAAGCGGAACTGCTGGAGGCCCCGATCACCACGGAAGAGGTACAGGCGGCGATTAAGACAGCGAAGAGAGGGAAAGCTCCGGGACCGGACGGACTCTCGGCGGGATATTACAAATCATTTAGGGACATTCTCGCGCCGCATCTAATGACAGCCCTCAATCGACTTCAGCAGGGTGACACGTTTCGCCAGGAGACGTTGGCAGCCACCATCACGGTAATTCCTAAACCTGGCAAAAACCCCGAAAACTGCAGCAGCTACCGGCCGATCTCGCTTCTCAATGCGGATGTGAAACTCTTCACTAAGATCATTGCCACCAGACTACAACAGTATGTGCCACGCTTGATACACCCGGACCAAACGGGTTTCGTTCCGGGACGGGAAGCCAGAGATTGCACGCTCCGGGCGTTCTCTATTCAGGCATTAGCCCTTAGGGAGAAACCAGGCCTACTAATGCTCTCCACGGATGCCGAAAAGGCTTTTGACCGGGTAAACTGGAGCTTCATGATGGCGACACTACGAAAAGTGGGACTAGGAAGAGGGATGATGGCTTGGATAGAGGCGCTCTATACGGACCCCTGCGCTAAAGTACGGGTGAATGGCGCTCTTACGGACGCCTTCACCATCCACAACGGTACGCGTCAGGGTTGCCCATTATCGCCACTCTTGTTTGCCATCTCGCTGGAACCGTTCTTGGATAGGGTGAGGCATACCCCGGAGATCAGGGGGTTTCGGCATGGGACTCAGGAACATAAGGTAGCTGCATACGCAGACGACATGCTCTTCTTCGTGAGCGACCCAACTGATTCCCTGCCGGCATTGATGCGAGAATTCGATGCGTATGGCCGGTTATCGGGACTGAAACTCAATCTAACTAAATGCTTCTCCTTTCAACAATATACAAGGTTTCTTACTCATCCCCACGCGACCTATTTCTGGGACACAGTGGCGGCGGCTCGGACTGCCCCAGGGAGGCCGGACCGGGGGTACCTGACTGTGAGGATGCGTGAGCTATAGGAGAACTTTGCAGTAGATCCCAGGGAGGCGCTCCAGTGCCATCACCAAAAACTGACTACAGGGACGACTAGGGAACTGACCGAACTGAACGATGACTCCACAGTATGACTCAATAGACCGACGAGAGGAAGGGAACATAACATACGCCCTGCGACACTCCAAGGCACCTCATCAGGCGTCTGACTGACGGACTTCTGAAGTGGACAGACGCACCCAAACCACCCCTGTAACATGGGTGGCCACTGGAGGTTCTCCTCCAGGGGACCTTAGACTAGGACGAGGATTTGGGGGTTACACCCTTAGTGGTGCATTGTATGTGCTTGACATTCACACTCTCACTTGCTACACAATGTGCTTAGCTCATCGATAAATACCCACATGTCCTCGACACTGCTCCCACTTGGGATTACGCAGGGGCCCTCAGCCATATATGTCGCATCTCACCATGACTGTGACTATGACTACTACCTACTCTCCCGGCTATTAGATTTATAAACCGGGCCACCTGAAGGTGCCACGGAACGGGGGCCCTGAGATATCCCATTGTTTAGCTTTAATTGAGAGGTTTTCGATGTTACTGGAACTGTATTAGCTTTTAAAGATGCATCTACCTATATTTGTTTGATTGTTTACTTTGCTCAAGTTGCCTACGCTTTATTGGTTGTTGAACAGCCATATGACGCTTGTTGCATATCAGATGATCAGAAGATAATAATGCTTACTTTCGATGTTAATTTACGAACTGACTTGCCGTATATACACTGTTGTGGTGTATGACTGTGTGCTTCTGTACTCACCTGTTCGTCATAATAAAGAATTTACAAAAAAAAAAATAAAAATAAAAAAATTTATTAAAAAACATACAACAATTATATTTATTTCTAATTCTTTATAAACTGGAAAACAGAATGATTGATTGGTATTTGACTTTATTGTCAAAAATGTATTATTTTGCAGGGCGGGGAGGTGGTTTAAAGTCAGCGAGACCTTGAAAAGGTTATGGAAGTGCTCTCCCTATGGCCATATAAATCTAGGGTCATAGATAGATAGACAGACAGATATCACACTCCTAATCGTTTACATTTTCCTACAAATGGCAAATAGCCTAACAATTCAGCTTTATACAGACTAACACCGTATGTAAAATGTTTTAAATGCTTAGTGACTGTAAATATTCATGGACTAATCCTTGATGACTATATTTTCTCTGTCTCTTATTCTGTAAGATAAGTCACGGTAGTTTGCTTTGTTTAGATTCATACAATTGGTTATTAGACAAAGTATTGCTTTCATCTACAGTTTGTGATTGATATATGGAATGTAAGCCTGTTAGACATCACCCATTATACAGAACCACATGGTTTTACAACCGTCAACTAAACTTAAGCTCTGCAGTGCATTATTAGTTGAAGGCTACAACAGAAACATCTTTTGGCTTTCATGTTGTTCTCTGTAGATTGCCTCTGTGAAATACCAATTGTAGATTATGCTAGCTTTAGTGTACCTATAATCTTAATTTTATTAATGACAGGAGGCGAGTATTTGCTTAAGTCTCTCTTTACTAGAACTCCACAGCAGCACAGAAAACAACCAATCAGAAAAAAGTTAGGTACTATAAAACTCCCCTCCCCATGCATCATTTCCTCTTTCAAGCTGCGACAAAACAGAATAAAAGGCAGAGAACATCATGGGGAAGAAACGAAGTCCTAGATACGATGAATATAACGATGTCCACCATCCAAGTGTAACCGTCGAACTAGATAGTGTAGATGGACTGTAAACTGAAACGAGATAAAAAACAGAATCGAACAGGTTGATTATCCAATGAAATGTACTCCGGATAAACATGAAGGTACCCAATGTAGCAACCAAATTAACCTAATATGTAAATATCCCAACCCTATGAATGGAAAAAAACAGACATAAGGAACAAGCGACAGGTAGCAGAGACAACAAACAGAGTTGCATACTTACCTGATAATCTAAACTATAACATAAAACAAGGGAGGGACAAGAATGGGTGGGAAATACTCGCCTCCTGTCATTAATAAAATTAAGATTATAGGTACACTAAAGCTAGCATAATCTACAATTTTATAACATGACAGGAGGCTTCGTATTTGCTGTTTGAAAGCTCAGTTCACCAATCCAACGCTGTTTGTGTCGCTGGTAATTATTCCAGGAAATATCAGAGTAATCCTAATTGGACATTCCAATACGATAAATCACAGCCGACGGGTCAAAGAAGATGCCAACCGACAAGGTATCTCAAATACGGAAAAAGGCACCCTCCGTCGGTAAATCCATTGTACGTGGCGTAGCAAACTGTTTCCTAGAAGTCGGTCCATGAGCTGGCAAGCTGACCTATTAGTCACATTCCTGTAGTTGTATAACTTCAAAATCCGCTCTATGACCTAGGGTCGCGAGAAGAAAACTGACACCAAGTCTCAACTCATGACCCATAAGGCGGCTCCACCGATCGTGCCAGGGCCATTCGGCGATGCGGCCTTGCAGGGAGATCTCCAATCTCAAGGAATGCACCGAAGACCACCACCAAAATCGCAATAGAAGCCGAGGAGGATCTTCGTACCTTCCTGTCCTACCCGGTGGGGTGACTCATGCGAGCATAAATTCATAACGCACACAATGAGAGTGTGGCCAGACCAGCCGTATACAAAGTGATTCCAATAGTCCAAACAGACCGTGTAAACTTCGGACGCCGTAGAGAAAAAGCTCCAGAAGACGTCCGTTCAGGGTTCCGAACTGAACTTGAGTGGAGGAACGGTGGTCGACTATTCTGGGAATAGGGAATCCCAGAAATCTTCAAAGGAATGGGAAGTGCAAACAGGAACGCAGATTTCCATCCTGAAATGCCCTCGTCCCAGAGTGAAAGATGTCTGTGTGAGAGTCGGGGTATACCAGGTACCACCATAAGGTCTCGTAGGTCTCCTCGACGATAGTTGAAAAGTAGGGTAGCGCGAATCCAACAAGATGGCTCCCGTGAGGAATAACTAGAGTATAGACGGAGGGTCCTCCATCTCCGAACCCTGATCACAGGTATGCGTTTCGAGGAGACGGGGCAGTCCTGCCATCTTATCCCAAGATCTGAGGATCGGGGAGGTCAAGACAAAACGGGGGTTTCCGGTCGTACCCTGTGAACCATACGTACGGCTTTTTACCTTCAGAGCGGGTAATAGGCTCTCCTTAATCCTGTTACCCGAGCAAGGTAGAGCCCGTTTGCTCCATGAAGGTCCCCGTATCTCCTGCCATCTAAATATGGGAGAAACTGTCTGAGCAGTTGTTCACAATGGTCCGGATATCCAAAAACAGAAAGCAATCCTCTGCTTGTTATGGTGCAGAATATACCCAACCCTGCACTCACATAATACCTGAGTTCCATCCGATAGCCGTACCATCTCCAGGAACGTGTATAAATAAGTGGGAGTCACCCTTCGTTATACCACTGTGAGAATATCCCTCCATTACAGGAGATAGACTAGAGGGAACCAGTCTACCTATGGATATCTTGCATGACCAGGCAGTCCTCTATATCGAAATCAGTAGCACGGACGTCAGAACTACTTGAATGCAGGAGGGACGCCCCTCCATGTAGTCATCGGTGTCTTGCACAGGTACAAGTCTGTGTGATGAACAAATGGATGGCACCGTAGAGCGTCGAGTGCATGAGAGAGCCGCGCTCTCTACTAGTGTGATCAAATACCATGCTAACGTCCGGCTGATAGCCTGAGCGGGCCGCACCCGTAAATAACCAAACAGTAGAGTCTGCATCCGTGACCGTTCCTCTCTATGAGAATGCTTCCTCCAAACATGACCCCTGTATCCAGCTCAGTCTCCGGCTGAGGTTGAGGCGGGGGCTGCGCCCTCTAAAAACAAATCAGTGTCCGGTAACGTCTCTGAGAGGGGTTCGCTCTCTGCTCCAGCAGATAAAATATTCTCGGATGGAAGAGATGGAGGGCCGCACCCTCCTGTGATCCAAGCTAGGGTCCCTAGGGACTCAGGGTGACCAACTAAAGGGTACACCAAATACGAGTATCAGCATAAGGCTGAGGGCAATCTACGGGAAAAACGATGGAAAAAACTATCAACTGACCGTCCGGATCCCGTGCGCGCGCGCGGGGTCCAGGCGAACCGTTGGTAGTCTGAGGAAAGCTGGAGACGTTCTCCGCAATCCACGAGCACCCGGGAGGTCGGAGGAGGTCAAGTCAGGCCTCTCGACGACCCGAGCGAAAGGAAAAGGAAGTCATGAAAACGAAAAAGACAACAAAAACGTAGAGACGAGTAGAACGCAAATTCTATCTCAGGCAAAAGGCAGGCCGGAAGGCAAGACAAGTAAGCCCCACTGAACAGGGCCAGGAGCTAACCTTACGCAGGAATAACTACCGATAGTTATATGGACACCGGGAGACAGATACGGAGTTAGTTGATAAAGACAAGAAAGACACAGCGTTCTCCTGTAGGTGTCTGAGTACCGGTCCTTGTCCTTGCAAAGTTCTCCTCGGAGAGGTGCCGTCGCCGGACTGGCGCAACCGCGGAAGTGTGTCCGGGGTCTTAATAAGAAAACTTGCCCTTCAGGTCTGAGGTTTAGGGCCTTCACCCTACCTACCATATTCAGATGGCCGTATATTGGTGTCCTCTAGGGTAGTATGGCAATGGTGCTTGTCCGGACACCCGCCCATTTCCATGTTACTGGTGGGCACTGGCTTCTCCTCAGTGATATTCCCCCAGGCCTGCGGCCAAAAGGGGATAGAGCAGGCCCAACAGGCCAAACTAATGGACACAGAATAGTTGGCCAAGCAAAAGGCACCGACATAGTAGGCCATACAAATAGGCACCGACATAGGAGGCCAATAAATGGGGCACCGCCATAGCCGGCCGAGCTTATGGGCACAGAGGCCGTTCTTATGGGCACAGACATAGCAGGCCGTTCTTATGGGCACAGACACAGCAGGCCGTTCTTATGGGCACAGACATAGCAGGCCGTTCTTATGGGCACAGACATAGCAGGCCGTTCTTATGGGCACAGACAATAGCAGGCCGTTCTTATGGGCACAGACAATAGCAGGCCGTTCTTATGGGCACAGACAAAAGCAGGCCGTTCTTATGGGCACAGACAATAGCAGGCCATTCTTATGGGCACAGACAATAGCAGGCCGTTCTTATGGGCACAGACAACAGCAGGCCGTTCTTATGGGCACAGACAATAGCAGGCCATTCTTACGGGCACAGACATAGCAGGCCGTTCTTATGGGCACAGACATAGCAGGCCATTCTCATGGGCACAGACATAGCAGGCTGTTCTTAAGGGCATAGACCTAGCAGGCCGTTCTTATGGGCACAGACATAGCAGGCCGTTCTCATGGGCACAGACATAGTAGGCCATCCTTATAGGCCCAGACATAGCAGGCCGTTCATAAGGGCACAGACCAAGCGGGCCAAACAATGGGCACCGACATAGCAGGCCAATCCTGGGTTGAATATTATATCATATGAGTATCTGTTATTTATATAGCGCTACCCAAATCCACAGCGCTTTACCATGGGTCTTGGAAGAGTAATGGGGATCTCCGTAATGCCGTGAGAAAAAACTGAACCGGGACTGGCGGTCCCTGAATGCCCAGCAGGCAAAAAGCGGTATCCCAGCTGTATTGTTATAAGCGGAAGTAGTTTCAGTGATTACCCCGTCCACGAAAGTAAGCAACATGAGCGATACTCTCCTTAAACTGTGAATTGGAATGCATCTGCACACACAGATCTGTTGATGTTTCCATCATCAATATAGATACCATCATCATATCTGAAAATATAGTATAGTATCCGTCTGTAATTCACAGCAATCCGTGATCTACACTGTCGGCGTGATAAACGCTGTCAGTAAAACTCCCAGGAAACTGCGATATACATCAGCAAACACACAGCAAACCGTGATATACACAGTCATGAAAACACACAGTGATCTGTGATATAACTGACAGTAAAACATCCAACAATCCGTGATATACACTGGCAGCAAAACGCGCAGCAAAACTGTTTGCCATAATAGGGTCTGGTGTACCATGCGAAAAGTGGGTCAGACGTAGGCCCCTGATACAGTAGATATGTATGCAGTGCACAGGTTCCCACTGGAAGTAAGGGTATGAGGTAAGGAGCCAGTGGTAAAATAAGGTCTGTGTCACAGACAGAGCATTAAATGGATATTGTCTATAGGAAGTACTACAATCCAGAAAAGATATCATATAAACCCATATCACAACAATCATACACACACACATATATACATATATATACAAATACATACACCCACACATACATACACCTGGATATAGACGAACTCATGGTAAGTGTCAAATACAGTCCCATGTAGAAGGGGTCAGCTCAAGGCTGCCTTAGGTCCCCCAAAGCAAAGACTAACGTGCAGTGGAAGACGCTGAGCTGGTGGAGGCAGACCTCCAACAAGAATGCACCGACGGGGGAGGGACCGCGAGCGGTCGCACTCCCTCCCGGTTGAACTCTCCCCCACCCGGTCGGACACACGCGGTCCGCGGGCGGAGGCGGCCGCGGCCACGTGGGGAAGAAGATCCGGCCGCTGGGGACTCGTGTTGCGTACGCGAGTGCCCCCGCGACCGGGAAACCACATGGGACCGCCGGAGATGAAAACTCCGCGGTCCCGGAGCTCGGGGCCGAAGGAGGCAGGAGTAGCCAGCCTCCTGAAGCCCCCCAAGCGGCACGCACAGCGCCAGGCAAGGGCACATAACCGGGAAAAGCAGGCATAAAAAGAAGTGTGAAACGGACAGGGGGTTGGGCACAAACCTAAGTTTGGAAAGACAGCAAGGACCCCAAAGCCCCCACAAAACATACACAAATAAGGGAAAATACAGTGAAAGCCTGAAGTACAGGCATTAGAAAACCCCACAAGGAAATATAACAGTACATTGGAGTAAAAACCCACACAGATATAAAAACAGTATATAGGAGTAAAAACCCACACAGATATCTAACAGTATATAGGAGTAAAAACCCACACAGATATATAAAACAGTATATTGGGATAAAAAACCCACACAGATACATAACAGTATATTGGGAAAAGAACCCACAAAGATATATACCAGTATATAGGAATAAAATCCCACAAGGATATATGACAGAATAGAAAAGAATACATCTAACAAGGGCAAAATAAACAACTGGACATAGATTAAATCCCACAAGGGCAATCTAAAATATAGAAAATAAATTACTGAAAATAAGAACAAAGACCCAAAGCCACCTACTAAGCAGGAGGCAGAGGTACTCTGACCTGTACTGGTGCGGAGCAGCAAAGAAAGAGGAAATGATGCATGGGGAGGGGAGTTTTATAGTACCTAACTTTTTTCTGATTGGTTGTTTTCTGTGCTGCTGTGGAGTTCTAGTAAAGAGAGACTTAAGCAAATACGAAGCCTCCTGTCATGTTATAAAATTTAAACCTTCACACAGTTGGAACCTGGAGGTATGTTTTCTGTGTATCAGAGATTAGTTTATGTAAGTACATATCCAGTTGTGTGTAATAGCATTCCAAAAAAGATGGACACCTCATGCTTTCAAAAATGCATCAATTTGGCTAATGTTGCATTTAACTTATTTCCTGAGCAAATCACACACAAACATATGTATGAAAATCACTGGAATTATCTCAATATTTTATTTCTGTAAATAAAAATAAACTAATAAAACAATACAAAAAAATACTTAAACTATATCACTCAGGGTTTTATTCACAGTTACTATTTGCAAGATCATTTATTTATGAAACTTGAAATTCCATGTTCTACTGGGCAGTAAAGAATATATGCTGTTGTGCAGTAATATATTAATAGGGTTAAAGGAACTATCCAAGCACCATAACTACTATACCCCACTGTAGTATTGTGCCAGGAGCAGGGCCGGCGCTTCCATTAGGCTAACTAGGCAGTGGCCTAGGGCGCCCTTTATATGGGGTGTCCTCACGGGCTGTAATGCTCCTCTAAATCTCCCAGGAGTGTATGCTACCTTGTGCCTCCTCCCCCAGTGATAGAGCTGCCGGCCCCTCCCGCCCCTCACTGCTCCTATCCTCCCCATGGTAATGCAAGTGAGCCTAGCTCTTCCGAATGAAACCCTCCTCTTCCCGCCCACAAAACACTAACCCTGTCCACCCACAGCTAACCCCACCTTTCTCTGCCCCCTACTACTGGGTACACTGACTGACTGGGCACACTGACAGACTAACTGGGCACACTGACTGAACACACTGACTGGCCGACTGAACACACTGACTGGCCGACTGGACACACTGACTGGCTGGGTACACTGACTGACTGGGCACACTGACTGACTGAGAAAAAGATATGAAAGGGCTGCGCCAAATGAGGGTAGATAGTCCAGTAAAAAATTGCTAGGGTACCAGTTGATGGTCTGGGATACTTGATAGAGTTCCACTGTGGAGGTGGATGCGTCTAGTGTTGACCGTTCCGTATATGCAAATACAAGAGAGGTAGAGGCGACTAATGGTATAGTATGTAAAGTTCAGGGTGTGATAGGTAACAAATGTAGAGAACTCACATTCAAGAGAGCTATGGCCAGCTCTGGTGTGGATTGCGTACAGCGGTATAATCCACCCTTATGGGATATGTAGGGAGGGGGTCTCCGTCAACACCATCTGGTAGTCCAGAACTCAGAAAAAAAAGATAGAAAGCAACAATAGTGCTCTCAATTTTGATGTGGTTCAATGTGCAAATCAGAAGAGAAAGGTAAAGAACTCACATTTGAGGGAGCTATGGCCAGCTCTGGTGTGGATAGCATACAGCGGTATAATCCCCGCTTATAGGATATGTAGCGGCGATACGTCCGTCAGCACCGTCTGGTGATCCGAGGCTCCAAAAAAGAGGAATAAAAAGCGACGATAGTGCTCTCAATTGTGATAGGTTAAGAGAGTAATAAAGGAAACAAAATAATACTCACAAAGGTAGAGCAGAGGTACTGCTCTATGGATAGGCGCTGGTGGTATGATCCCCACCTAGGATTTCTTGAAATACTGGAACTTTAAAATTGCCAGTAGGAGTAAAAGTAACCAGGAAAGGTTAAAATGCCAGGAATAAGTAAAAAAAAGTTTAAAGTGCATAGAGAGTGCAATAAAAAGAGGATTGGTACAATAAAGTAGCCAAAAAACTTTTATTGATCTAAAATACACAGTAAAATACAGGATTTAATAACCATAAACGCGTTTCACCATAAGTGGCTTCTTCAGAATGGGATAAAAGTGATAACCTGGCAGGGGGTGTTTAACTAGGGCTGTTGTAATTAGAAAGTTGCGCCAAAACTGTGATTGGCCAATAAGAAACAATTTTTAGAATGACTTATAAAAGTTCGATTTAAGATGTTTGGGGGTGATAATATAAGGGTGATGGGTCCTTATAAATTATTAATATGTTAAAACGAGGGTGGGAACGTAGATTTAGAGAGTTAATAGTGCGCGTCACGTGATGCGCGATGTGTCTGTCCACGTGGTATACGGGGCGTGGATAAAGAGGCAGAGCTGACTGATCGCGTCATGCGATCAGTCAGATGCCGTCGGCCATGATGTGGCTGGCAGCAGGGAAGGGGGGAAAGAGCCAACCACGTACTGGGCATGCGTGGTTGGCTGGAATTAAATAAATAAATGGACCAGTGAATTAACTGTATAAATGCCGATCCTCAATATAGAGAAAATAAAGATAAAAGTTTACAGAATACATAAATGAAAAATTCATAGGAAGGTGGAGGGTTGGTTAGGTCCAAACATGATGAATAAAAGCATGTTGATAAGGGTTATATTTGAGAAATTAGATAAAATTAAACAGATCAAAATCAACATTTAAGCCAGATGGGGTAAGAGTTTTTAAATTAAAAACCCATTCCATCTCAGCTTTACCAAGTATATTCTTAATGTTACCACCTCTCCATGGTATTATACATTTTTTTATGCTGATGCACTTAAGAAGTCTAGTGTCATTATTATGTGTACAAAAGTGTTTGGAGACTGAGTGATTAAGGTAGCCTTTTTTGATATTTCTACAGTGTTCACTCAGTCTCACTTTAAGACTTATTGTGGTCAAACCTACATACTGGAGGCAACAGGGGCACTCCAGCAAGTAGATTACATTTTTGGTGTCGCAACTTATAAAATCTTTAATTTTATAGGTTTTGTTGGTAATATTAGATTTAAAACTAGTGGTTTTGGAAGGGACAGAGGGGTCTGTGTTTTTGCATACAATGCATCTTTTACATTTATAAAAGCCACTGGCATTGGGCATAAAAGAGTTAAAAGTGGGTTTGGTTTCTTTCGTAAAATTGGTGGTCAAAATGGATTTGAAGTTTGGGGCACCTCTAAAGACAACATTAGGTTTGTCAGGTATACTATTTTTAAATATTTCATCATCTTTTAAGAGGTGCCAATGTTTTTTGATAATTTTTTTAACATAGCCACTTTTGTTGTTAAAATTGAAGATAACAGGAAGGGCATGGGGTTAGTGGTGGGTTGAGTTTTGTAGGTTAGGAGGTCTGATCTATCTTTTTTGGTGATGGTGTTTATAGTGGTGTTGAGGCGGGTTGGTGAGTAGTTTTTCTCAATAAATTTATCTTTTAAATAATTTGCTTGTGTGTTAAAATCTTCTATTTGGGAGCAATTCCTTCTGAGTCAAAGAAATTGGCTTTGAGGGGCACTTGTCAACCAGGGTTTATAATGGCAACTAGATCTTTCGATAGCTGTGTTGAGGCAGACTTTTTAAAAAAATGTTTTGGTGTGGATGGTATTATCTGTAATGAAGATGTTGAGGTCTAAGAAGTTGATAGATTCCTTACTTGTTTCGTGGGTTAAGGTAATGCCTCTATTGTTAATGTTGAGGTGATGGATAAAGGAGTTAAAAAGAGCTTCTGTGCCATCCCTGATAACAAACAAATCGTCTATATATCTAAAATATGTTACAAGGTTCATACACCAGGCGTGCCTTCCCCATATGGCCATGGATTCCCAGTCGGCCATAAAGAGGTTGGCGTAGCTTGGAGCGAACCTTGTACCCATCGTAGTGCCTTGTTTTTGTAGATAAAAAGAATCAAAAAAACAAAAATAGTTAAAATGATATTAATACCTTCTAAGATAAAATCTATTTGAGCAGGGGGGATTCTGTTTTCTTTAGTTAAAATTTCTCTGATTGCCTGGCATCCTATATGGTGGGGTATAATCGTGTACAGGGATTGGACATCACAAGTAGCTAAAATGTAATTAGTTTGCCATTTGAATTTGTCTAAAAAACGTAGTAATGACATAGAGTCTTTTAAGTAAGAGCGCATTAATTTGACGGATGGTTGGAGGAGTATGTCAATGTATTCTGACAGATTACAAAGTAAGGAGTTAATCCCTAAAATGATAGGTCTGTCAGGGGGGTTATTTGATATTTGTATGTATCTTGGGTAAAAAGTATATTACAGGGAGTTTAGGGTATTTTATGTTAAGATAATTGAATTTGTGTTTGGTTAGGATGCCAGAATCTAAGCCTTTTTGTAAAAAAAGTGGATAGGGTGATTTGGATAGTAGGGGTGGGGTCAGAGGGTAGTTTGTTATATGTTTCGGTATCATGTAGTTGTCTATGTGCCTCATCTATGTACATCTTGCTAGATAGGATCACAATCCCACCTCCTTTATCTGCTGGCTTTATGACAATATCTTTATCTTCTTCCAGTTGTTTTAGTGTGTTACGCTCGGCATGGGTGAGATTGTGTGAGTCATATTTGTTATATTTAATTTTTTCAAAATCTTTTAGCACAAGTTTTTCGAACATGATAAGGGGTGCAGATTTACAGTAAGAAGGATAAAATTTGGATCAAATGAGTGTTGATGATATTGGTGTTGGTACTAGACGTGAGGGGTGGAGAATTAGTTGTGGTGGATGGTTTGTCGTTAAAAAATCTTTTTAGGGTGGCTTTGCGAACAAATTTGTTGATTTCTAAAAAGGCTTCAAAAGATTTAAAAGGGTTAGTGGATGCAAATTTAATACCTTTGTTAAGGATGGATATTTGGGTAGCGGATAGGATTTTGTTGGATAGATTAAAAATACCATTGTAGGAAGTATTTGAAGAGTTTACTGTCTGTCTAGTCTTTCTCTTTTGTGCTCTTCCGCCGCTGCGTTTGCCTCTGGGCTTAAGATTCTTTTTTTTGTTCGTGAAGGGTAAGGTGTATTGGCTGTTAAAATTGGGTGGGTGCGAAACTCTAAAAAATGGTCTTTGTTTTCTATTTCGGAGTCAAGTGACAATAATTGGAAATGATTAGGGTGGTTGGGAATAGTGGGTGATTGGGTGAAATTCGAATATTGTTGGTGACTATTGGCGAATTGGGGTCTTTGAGGTTTGGGTGATTGTTCTGGTACATTGTAATAGTTAGGTGATTGTGGTGGTTTGTATGAAGTTTTATGATATCTTTGCGGTGCTGGTAAGTGTTGGGGAGGGTGAGAGTAGGATGGCTTAGAGGTATGTTCATGGTGGTTTGTTTGTTTTTTTCCAGCATGGCATCTAAAAAAGCTCAGGAAGAGCGGAGGAAAAAAGATAAAAGAGACTTACCACCCGATAAAAGACTATCATGTCAAGCATGGATACTTTTCCCCATCTCAACATAAGACACAAATTATACAAGAAAATACAGATGAAAATGCAGAAATGAATTTTAGCTTAATTAAAGAGACACAAACGTCTATCACTATGACGGAAGATATTCTCACTAAAAACTTGGAAAAATTCTCCAGAACATTAGCTGATGATATGGCCGCAAACACGAAAGAGCTAAAACAAGAATTTAAAACGATACAAGCTAAATTAGCAACTATGGAGGATAACTTTACTAAGTTAGATAATAAATATAAACTCTGTCAAGAAGAGATTATTATAATGAAAAATAAAATAGGAACATTGGAAGCTAAAGTTAGCGATATGGAAGACAGATCCAGAAGATCAAATATTAGAATCCGACACATCCCAGAAGAAATCTCCAATGAGAATTTGGACAGCTTCCTGATGGAATTTTTTCAAAATTCCACACGATTATTTAATGGATCGTCGACATCGACTACCTAAACCCCATAATGTTCCGGAGACATTTATAAGAGACGTAATGGTTAAATTTCCAAATTCATACCAATTCATACCAAACAAAAGAAAAAGTTATGATGGCGATGAGGAACAATCCTATATTAGAAGACAAATTCAAGAATTTATCTATATTCCAAGACTTATCATATTCAACAAGAATGTGGAGGAAAAGTTTCCAAGATTTGCTGCCTACTTTAAGACAGAAGAACATAGGATACAGATGGGGATTCCCCTCTCTATTAAGAGTGTCTTGGAATGGGAAAATGGTTAACTTTGCCTCAAAAGAAGCACTGAAGGTCTGGATGGAAAAACCAAATATACTTGAAACATCTATAACCAACCCATGAAGAGGTTCGGAAAGGAGCCCATAATAAAGCAAGGACTTTTTCCCTCCCCCCCCCCCCCCTCATAGACACCTGTCTGTACCACCTAATGCCTATAGCATTACTTGACTGGTAATAGAAAGGCTAAGAGGAGGGTGGGGGGGGGGGGGGAATGGGGAAATATGTATGTAAATATTTATGATGATATTAACCCCTTAAGACCGCAGCCAAATGTACAAGTTGTGAACCAAAAAAAATTTAAACAAACCACAAATTTTGACTATATGTCTGTTCAACAATAATTTACCTCTTTCATATTAAATGCACCCACACTTATTATATATCATTTTATTCAGGGGAAACAGGGCTTTCATTTAACATCAAATATTTAGGTATGGAACATAACGTAATATGAATACAATATAAAAAAATGAGAGAAAATATGATTTTTTAAAATTTTCTTAGTTCTATGTGACATTCTAACTGTGAATGTCATAATACTGTTTGCTTTTACTGCAATAAAATACACATATTTGTATTCAGCGATGTCTCACATGTAAAACAGTACCCCCTATGTACAGGTTTTATGGTGTTTTGGGAAGTTACAGGGTCAAATATAGCATGTTACACTTTTCAGTTTTTTCACATTGAAATTTGCCAGTTTGGTTACGTTGCCTTTGAGATTGTATGGTAGCCCAGGAATGAAAATTACCCCCATGATGGCATACCATTTGCAAAAGTAGACAACCCAAGGTATTGCAAATGGGGTATGTCCAGTCTTTTTTAGTAGCCACTTGGTCACAAACACTAGCCAAAGTTAACGTTAATATTTGTTTGTGTGTGAAAAATGCAAAAAAATTATTTGAAAGCCAATTTTGGCCAGTGTTTGTGACTAAGTGGCTACTAAAAAAGACTGAACATACCTCATTTGCAATACCTTGGGTTGTCTACTTTTGCAAATGGTATGCCATTATGGAGGTAATTCTCATTCCTGGGTGATGGTGATGGATAAAGGAGTTAAAAAGAGCTTCTGTGCCATCCCTGATAACAAACAAATCGTCTATATATCTAAAATATGTTACAAGGTTCATACACCAGGCGTGCCTTCCCCATATGGCCATGGATTCCCAGTCGGCCATAAAGAGGTTGGCGTAGCTTGGAGCGAACCTTGTACCCATCGTAGTGCCTTGTTTTTGTAGATAAAAAGAATCAAAAAAACAAAAATAGTTAAAATGATATTAATACCTTCTAAGATAAAATCTATTTGAGCAGGGGGGATTCTGTTTTCTTTAGTTAAAATTTCTCTGATTGCCTGGCATCCTATATGGTGGGGTATAATCGTGTACAGGGATTGGACATCACAAGTAGCTAAAATGTAATTAGTTTGCCATTTGAATTTGTCTAAAAAACGTAGTAATGACATAGAGTCTTTTAAGTAAGAGCGCATTAATTTGACGGATGGTTGGAGGAGTATGTCAATGTATTCTGACAGATTACAAAGTAAGGAGTTAATCCCTAAAATGATAGGTCTGTCAGGGGGGTTATTTGATATTTGTATGTATCTTGGGTAAAAAGTATATTACAGGGAGTTTAGGGTATTTTATGTTAAGATAATTGAATTTGTGTTTGGTTAGGATGCCAGAATCTAAGCCTTTTTGTAAAAAAAGTGGATAGGGTGATTTGGATAGTAGGGGTGGGGTCAGAGGGTAGTTTGTTATATGTTTCGGTATCATGTAGTTGTCTATGTGCCTCATCTATGTACATCTTGCTAGATAGGATCACAATCCCACCTCCTTTATCTGCTGGCTTTATGACAATATCTTTATCTTCTTCCAGTTGTTTTAGTGTGTTACGCTCGGCATGGGTGAGATTGTGTGAGTCATATTTGTTATATTTAATTTTTTCAAAATCTTTTAGCACAAGTTTTTCGAACATGATAAGGGGTGCAGATTTACAGTAAGAAGGATAAAATTTGGATCAAATGAGTGTTGATGATATTGGTGTTGGTACTAGACGTGAGGGGTGGAGAATTAGTTGTGGTGGATGGTTTGTCGTTAAAAAATCTTTTTAGGGTGGCTTTGCGAACAAATTTGTTGATTTCTAAAAAGGCTTCAAAAGATTTAAAAGGGTTAGTGGATGCAAATTTAATACCTTTGTTAAGGATGGATATTTGGGTAGCGGATAGGATTTTGTTGGATAGATTAAAAATACCATTGTAGGAAGTATTTGAAGAGTTTACTGTCTGTCTAGTCTTTCTCTTTTGTGCTCTTCCGCCGCTGCGTTTGCCTCTGGGCTTAAGATTCTTTTTTTTGTTCGTGAAGGGTAAGGTGTATTGGCTGTTAAAATTGGGTGGGTGCGAAACTCTAAAAAATGGTCTTTGTTTTCTATTTCGGAGTCAAGTGACAATAATTGGAAATGATTAGGGTGGTTGGGAATAGTGGGTGATTGGGTGAAATTCGAATATTGTTGGTGACTATTGGCGAATTGGGGTCTTTGAGGTTTGGGTGATTGTTCTGGTACATTGTAATAGTTAGGTGATTGTGGTGGTTTGTATGAAGTTTTATGATATCTTTGCGGTGCTGGTAAGTGTTGGGGAGGGTGAGAGTAGGATGGCTTAGAGGTATGTTCATGGTGGTTTGTTTGTTTTTTTCCAGCATGGCATCTAAAAAAGCTCAGGAAGAGCGGAGGAAAAAAGATAAAAGAGACTTACCACCCGATAAAAGACTATCATGTCAAGCATGGATACTTTTCCCCATCTCAACATAAGACACAAATTATACAAGAAAATACAGATGAAAATGCAGAAATGAATTTTAGCTTAATTAAAGAGACACAAACGTCTATCACTATGACGGAAGATATTCTCACTAAAAACTTGGAAAAATTCTCCAGAACATTAGCTGATGATATGGCCGCAAACACGAAAGAGCTAAAACAAGAATTTAAAACGATACAAGCTAAATTAGCAACTATGGAGGATAACTTTACTAAGTTAGATAATAAATATAAACTCTGTCAAGAAGAGATTATTATAATGAAAAATAAAATAGGAACATTGGAAGCTAAAGTTAGCGATATGGAAGACAGATCCAGAAGATCAAATATTAGAATCCGACACATCCCAGAAGAAATCTCCAATGAGAATTTGGACAGCTTCCTGATGGAATTTTTTCAAAATTCCACACGATTATTTAATGGATCGTCGACATCGACTACCTAAACCCCATAATGTTCCGGAGACATTTATAAGAGACGTAATGGTTAAATTTCCAAATTCATACCAATTCATACCAAACAAAAGAAAAAGTTATGATGGCGATGAGGAACAATCCTATATTAGAAGACAAATTCAAGAATTTATCTATATTCCAAGACTTATCATATTCAACAAGAATGTGGAGGAAAAGTTTCCAAGATTTGCTGCCTACTTTAAGACAGAAGAACATAGGATACAGATGGGGATTCCCCTCTCTATTAAGAGTGTCTTGGAATGGGAAAATGGTTAACTTTGCCTCAAAAGAAGCACTGAAGGTCTGGATGGAAAAACCAAATATACTTGAAACATCTATAACCAACCCATGAAGAGGTTCGGAAAGGAGCCCATAATAAAGCAAGGACTTTTTCCCTTTCCCCCCCCCCTCATAGACACCTGTCTGTACCACCTAATGCCTATAGCATTACTTGACTGGTAATAGAAAGGCTAAGAGGAGGGTGGGGGGGGGAATGGGGAAATATGTATGTAAATATTTATGATGATATTAACCCCTTAAGACCGCAGCCAAATGTACAAGTTGTGAACCAAAAAAAATTTAAACAAACCACAAATTTTGACTATATGTCTGTTCAACAATAATTTACCTCTTTCATATTAAATGCACCCACACTTATTATATATCATTTTATTCAGGGGAAACAGGGCTTTCATTTAACATCAAATATTTAGGTATGGAACATAACGTAATATGAATACAATATAAAAAAATGAGAGAAAATATGATTTTTTAAAATTTTCTTAGTTCTATGTGACATTCTAACTGTGAATGTCATAATACTGTTTGCTTTTACTGCAATAAAATACACATATTTGTATTCAGCGATGTCTCACATGTAAAACAGTACCCCCTATGTACAGGTTTTATGGTGTTTTGGGAAGTTACAGGGTCAAATATAGCATGTTACACTTTTCAGTTTTTTCACATTGAAATTTGCCAGTTTGGTTACGTTGCCTTTGAGATTGTATGGTAGCCCAGGAATGAAAATTACCCCCATGATGGCATACCATTTGCAAAAGTAGACAACCCAAGGTATTGCAAATGGGGTATGTCCAGTCTTTTTTAGTAGCCACTTGGTCACAAACACTAGCCAAAGTTAACGTTAATATTTGTTTGTGTGTGAAAAATGCAAAAAAATTATTTGAAAGCCAATTTTGGCCAGTGTTTGTGACTAAGTGGCTACTAAAAAAGACTGAACATACCTCATTTGCAATACCTTGGGTTGTCTACTTTTGCAAATGGTATGCCATTATGGAGGTAATTCTCATTCCTGGGTGATGGTGATGGATAAAGGAGTTAAAAAGAGCTTCTGTGCCATCCCTGATAACAAACAAATCGTCTATATATCTAAAATATGTTACAAGGTTCATACACCAGGCGTGCCTTCCCCATATGGCCATTGATTCCCAGTCGGCCATAAAGAGGTTGGCGTAGCTTGGAGCGAACCTTGTACCCATCGTAGTGCCTTGTTTTTGTAGATAAAAAGAATCAAAAAAACAAAAATAGTTAAAATGATATTAATACCTTCTAAGATAAAATCTATTTGAGCAGGGGGGATTCTGTTTTCTTTAGTTAAAATTTCTCTGATTGCCTGGCATCCTATATGGTGGGGTATAATCGTGTACAGGGATTGGACATCACAAGTAGCTAAAATGTAATTAGTTTGCCATTTGAATTTGTCTAAAAAACGTAGTAATGACATAGAGTCTTTTAAGTAAGAGCGCATTAATTTGACGGATGGTTGGAGGAGTATGTCAATGTATTCTGACAGATTACAAAGTAAGGAGTTAATCCCTAAAATGATAGGTCTGTCAGGGGGGTTATTTGATATTTGTATGTATCTTGGGTAAAAAGTATATTACAGGGAGTTTAGGGTATTTTATGTTAAGATAATTGAATTTGTGTTTGGTTAGGATGCCAGAATCTAAGCCTTTTTGTAAAAAAAGTGGATAGGGTGATTTGGATAGTAGGGGTGGGGTCAGAGGGTAGTTTGTTATATGTTTCGGTATCATGTAGTTGTCTATGTGCCTCATCTATGTACATCTTGCTAGATAGGATCACAATCCCACCTCCTTTATCTGCTGGCTTTATGACAATATCTTTATCTTCTTCCAGTTGTTTTAGTGTGTTACGCTCGGCATGGGTGAGATTGTGTGAGTCATATTTGTTATATTTAATTTTTTCAAAATCTTTTAGCACAAGTTTTTCGAACATGATAAGGGGTGCAGATTTACAGTAAGAAGGATAAAATTTGGATCAAATGAGTGTTGATGATATTGGTGTTGGTACTAGACGTGAGGGGTGGAGAATTAGTTGTGGTGGATGGTTTGTCGTTAAAAAATCTTTTTAGGGTGGCTTTGCGAACAAATTTGTTGATTTCTAAAAAGGCTTCAAAAGATTTAAAAGGGTTAGTGGATGCAAATTTAATACCTTTGTTAAGGATGGATATTTGGGTAGCGGATAGGATTTTGTTGGATAGATTAAAAATACCATTGTAGGAAGTATTTGAAGAGTTTACTGTCTGTCTAGTCTTTCTCTTTTGTGCTCTTCCGCCGCTGCGTTTGCCTCTGGGCTTAAGATTCTTTTTTTTGTTCGTGAAGGGTAAGGTGTATTGGCTGTTAAAATTGGGTGGGTGCGAAACTCTAAAAAATGGTCTTTGTTTTCTATTTCGGAGTCAAGTGACAATAATTGGAAATGATTAGGGTGGTTGGGAATAGTGGGTGATTGGGTGAAATTCGAATATTGTTGGTGACTATTGGCGAATTGGGGTCTTTGAGGTTTGGGTGATTGTTCTGGTACATTGTAATAGTTAGGTGATTGTGGTGGTTTGTATGAAGTTTTATGATATCTTTGCGGTGCTGGTAAGTGTTGGGGAGGGTGAGAGTAGGATGGCTTAGAGGTATGTTCATGGTGGTTTGTTTGTTTTTTTCCAGCATGGCATCTAAAAAAGCTCAGGAAGAGCGGAGGAAAAAAGATAAAAGAGACTTACCACCCGATAAAAGACTATCATGTCAAGCATGGATACTTTTCCCCATCTCAACATAAGACACAAATTATACAAGAAAATACAGATGAAAATGCAGAAATGAATTTTAGCTTAATTAAAGAGACACAAACGTCTATCACTATGACGGAAGATATTCTCACTAAAAACTTGGAAAAATTCTCCAGAACATTAGCTGATGATATGGCCGCAAACACGAAAGAGCTAAAACAAGAATTTAAAACGATACAAGCTAAATTAGCAACTATGGAGGATAACTTTACTAAGTTAGATAATAAATATAAACTCTGTCAAGAAGAGATTATTATAATGAAAAATAAAATAGGAACATTGGAAGCTAAAGTTAGCGATATGGAAGACAGATCCAGAAGATCAAATATTAGAATCCGACACATCCCAGAAGAAATCTCCAATGAGAATTTGGACAGCTTCCTGATGGAATTTTTTCAAAATTCCACACGATTATTTAATGGATCGTCGACATCGACTACCTAAACCCCATAATGTTCCGGAGACATTTATAAGAGACGTAATGGTTAAATTTCCAAATTCATACCAATTCATACCAAACAAAAGAAAAAGTTATGATGGCGATGAGGAACAATCCTATATTAGAAGACAAATTCAAGAATTTATCTATATTCCAAGACTTATCATATTCAACAAGAATGTGGAGGAAAAGTTTCCAAGATTTGCTGCCTACTTTAAGACAGAAGAACATAGGATACAGATGGGGATTCCCCTCTCTATTAAGAGTGTCTTGGAATGGGAAAATGGTTAACTTTGCCTCAAAAGAAGCACTGAAGGTCTGGATGGAAAAACCAAATATACTTGAAACATCTATAACCAACCCATGAAGAGGTTCGGAAAGGAGCCCATAATAAAGCAAGGACTTTTTCCCTTCCCCCCCCCCCCTCATAGACACCTGTCTGTACCACCTAATGCCTATAGCATTACTTGACTGGTAATAGAAAGGCTAAGAGGAGGGTGGGGGGGGGGGGGGGATGGGGAAATATGTATGTAAATATTTATGATGATATTAACCCCTTAAGACCGCAGCCAAATGTACAAGTTGTGAACCAAAAAAAATTTAAACAAACCACAAATTTTGACTATATGTCTGTTCAACAATAATTTACCTCTTTCATATTAAATGCACCCACACTTATTATATATCATTTTATTCAGGGGAAACAGGGCTTTCATTTAACATCAAATATTTAGGTATGGAACATAACGTAATATGAATACAATATAAAAAAATGAGAGAAAATATGATTTTTTAAAATTTTCTTAGTTCTATGTGACATTCTAACTGTGAATGTCATAATACTGTTTGCTTTTACTGCAATAAAATACACATATTTGTATTCAGCGATGTCTCACATGTAAAACAGTACCCCCTATGTACAGGTTTTATGGTGTTTTGGGAAGTTACAGGGTCAAATATAGCATGTTACACTTTTCAGTTTTTTCACATTGAAATTTGCCAGTTTGGTTACGTTGCCTTTGAGATTGTATGGTAGCCCAGGAATGAAAATTACCCCCATGATGGCATACCATTTGCAAAAGTAGACAACCCAAGGTATTGCAAATGGGGTATGTCCAGTCTTTTTTAGTAGCCACTTGGTCACAAACACTAGCCAAAGTTAACGTTAATATTTGTTTGTGTGTGAAAAATGCAAAAAAATTATTTGAAAGCCAATTTTGGCCAGTGTTTGTGACTAAGTGGCTACTAAAAAAGACTGAACATACCTCATTTGCAATACCTTGGGTTGTCTACTTTTGCAAATGGTATGCCATTATGGAGGTAATTCTTATTTCTGGGCTACTATACGGTCTCAAAGCCAACGTAACCAATCTGGCGAATTTCATTGTGAAAAAACTGAAACGCAAGCCTTATATTTGACTCTGTAACTTTTAAAAACACCATAAAACCTGTACATGAGGGGTACTGTTATACTCAGGAGACTTTGCTGAACACAAATATTTGCGTTTCAAAACAGTAAAAAGTATGACAGCAAAAATATAGTCAGTGTAAGTGCCGTTTGTGTGCGAAAAATGCAATAAATTTCACTTTCCCTGACGATATCATTGTTGTAATAAATTTTACGGTTTTGAAACACAAATATTTGTATTCAGCGATGTTTCCCGAGTAAAACAGTAACCCCCATGTACAGGTTTTATAGTGTCTTGGAAAGTTATAGGGTTAAATATAGTGCTAGCAAATTAAATTCCCTATACTTTCGGCCTGGGTTGTTAGGCAGGTCCTGCAAATTGTAATTAATAAAAGGACCTAATTATGTAAAATTATTACATACGTGTGTGTGTATATATATGTATATATATATGTATATAATTTCTTTACTATTATTTTTATTTATATATAGATATACATATAGTGATGTATACGTATATACTTAGGTATATACATATATATATATTATTTCGTTCTACGTGTATTTTGATATCTATCTATATATATATATATATATATATATATATATATTAATATCAAAATACAGTTAGAACGAAATTACACACATATATATTTTTAATACTTTTATTTTTTTTATTTTTTTTACGTATTTACATATTTTTTATTATAATATATATATATATATATATATATATATATAAAATTATAATTATGTACATATTTAATCAATATCCTTCTACGTGTATTTTTATATTAATATATATATATATATATATATATATAATTATATATATAAATATTAAAATACACTTAGTGTATGTGTAAATGTGTGCGTATATATATATATATATATATATAAATATATATATATATATATATATATATATATATATATATATATACTTAGATCATATATATAATATATATATAAATGAACTAAGTATATTTTATTTTTAACTTTATTTTTTATTTTTTTTTACTTTAAGGGGTTAAGAGGGGAGGAGAGGGGCAGATACAGTGTCAGCCAGTGATTTTACATCACTGGCTGACACACAGGATCAGTGATCACTGTGATCACCTCCTGCAGATCGCGGTAATTGGCCACAGGGCGAGTGCCTGGGTGGCCAGGCATGCCCCCCACTGCGATCTGCAGGGGGATCATGCCTGCAGTTACTATGGGTCAGCCAATAGGCTGACACATAGTAACTCTGATCGCAGTGACAGGCTGTCACTGCGATCAGATCGCAGGGAGAGGCTGTCTCTGCATTCAGATCACAGAGACAGCATCTCCCTGCGATCCTACTCTGCAGATCGCGGTCACTGACCGCAGGGGGACTGCCTATGGGGCCAGGCATGTCCTCCGACCGCGATCTGCAGAGTGAAAATGCGGCCGGCTCCATGTGTCAGCCGATTTTAAAATCGGCTGACACATGGTAAATACCGATCGCAGTGACAGCCTGTCACTGCGATCGGAAGCTGCAGACCGCGGTCCCCAGGCACAGGGGGGCTGCCTGGGGGGCCAGGCATGCCCCCCAACCGCGATCTGCAGCGGCCATGTGCCGCCGGCCACGTGGGGGGTAAGACCGCCCAGGACGTACCATGCCGTCCTGTGGCGTTTAGAGCCGCCCAAATAAGGACGGCATGGTACGTCCTTTGGTCTTAAGGGGTTAAGAAACACAGGATAAGGAAGGATTTTTGAAACATTATGTGTAATAGTAGACACTAGTATAACTCACAATCCGAAAAAGAAAGAAATGTGATTGATATATATGTATATATATATTTTTTTTTAATGGTATTAAGAAACATAAGATAAGGACGGATTTTTTAAATATTATGTATAACAATAGACACAAGTACAACTCACAATTTGAAAGAAAAGAGATTAATATTTCTTGATGGCATAGGATAAGGAAGGACTCTTAAAATATTATGTGTAATAGTAGATAAAAGTACAACTTACAATTTAAAAAAGAAAGAATAGAGATTAATATTTTTTTTATTTATGTATTTATTTACTGATTTCTTCTCTCCATAGACACCTGTCTGTATCACCTAATGCCTATAGCACTACTTGACTGGTAATCGAAAGCTAAAAGGAGGGTGGGGGGGGAGGGGATAAGGGGAAACATGTTTATAAACTTATGATGGTATTAAGAAACACAGGATAAGGAAGGATATTTGAAACATTATGTGTAATAGTAGACACAAGCATAATTCACAATTTGGAAAAGAAAGATAAGGGATTAATATTTTTTTTCATGGTATTAAGAAACATAGGATAAGGAACGATTCTTAAAATATTATGTGTAACAATAGACACAAGCACAACTCACAATTTGAAAAAGAAAGAAAAGGGATTAATATTTCCTGATTGTATAGGATAGGGAAGGATTCTTAAATCATTATGTGTAATAGTAGATACAAGCACAATTCACAATTTGAAAAAGAAAGAATAGAGATTCATATTTTTTTTCACAAAATTTTGTTAGCACGTACAATCTCTACCTAACAACATAAAAACTAGAAAAAGTAGAAACATATAAGCAAGGAAACACTTAGCTTCACTTTAATACCATAGCATTATTTTATTGGTAACAGAAAGGTAAAGTGGAGGACAGGGTGGAGAGGAAGGGACAGGGCCGGACTGGGGATACAAAGCAGCCCTGGAAAAAAAAATCTATGCCAGCCCCATAAGTCAGTGCTCCCCAACCTTTTTATCGCCGCGGACCGGTAAACGTTTGATAATTTTTCCGTGGCCCGCTTGTTTTGATTTAATAATTTTAATTTCATTGTATTTAAACATGCCTTCAAAATAAAATACAGCTACACCAAAAAATGAATATAAAGTGATTTATTTTATTTAACTCACTAGAATGCCAAATCAATGAGAACCCTGAGCTTGTTTCTTTGCAGACGGTGTGTGTATGGGGGCAGTGTTTGTGGGGCAGTGTTTGTAGTGTGTGTGGGGCAGTGTGTGTAGTGTGTGTATGGGGGCAGTGTTTGTAGTGTGTGTGGGGCAGTGTGTGTAGTGTGTGTATGGGGGCAGTGTTTGTGGGGCAGTGTTTGTAGTGTGTGTATGGGGGCAGTGTTTGTGGGGCAGTGTGTGTAGTGTGTGTAGGGGGGGCAATGTTTGTGGAGCAGTGTGTGTAGTGTGTGTATGGGGGCCATGTTTGTGGGGCAGTGTTTGTAGTGTGTGTGTGGGCAGTGTGTGTAGTGTGTGTGGGGGCAGTGTTTGTGGGGCAGTGTTTGTAGTGTGTGTATGGGGGCAGTGTGTGTAGTGTGTGTATGGGGGGGCAATGTTTGTGGGGCAGTGTGTGTAGTGTGTGTATGGGGGCAGTGTTTGTGGGGCAGTGTTTGTAGTGTGTGTATGGGGGGCAATGTTTGTGGGGCAGTGTTTGTAGTGTGTGTATGGGGGGCAATGTATGTGGGGCAGTGTTTGTAGTGTGTGTGTGTGGGGCAGTGTGTGTAGTGTGTGTGTGGGGGCAGTGTTTGTGGGGCAGTGTGTGTATGGGGGCCAATGTTTGTGGGGCAGTGTGTGTATGGGGGGCAATGTTTGTGGGGCAGTGTGTGTAGTGTGTGTGTGGGGCAGTGTGTGTATGGGGGCAATGTTTGTGGGGCAGTGTGTGTATGGGGGGCAATGTTTGTGGGGCAGTGTGTGTAGTGTGTGTGGGGCAGTGTGTGTATGGGGGGGCAATGTTTGTGGGGCAGTGTGTGTATGGGGGGCAATGTTTGTGGGGCAGTGTGTGTATGGGGGGCAATGTTTGTGGGGCAGTGTGTGTAGTGTGTGTGTGGGGCAGTGTGTATATGGGGGTCAATGTTTGTGGGGCAGTGTGTGTAGTGTGTGTGGGGGGGGGGGCAGTGTGTATAGTGTATGTATATGGGGGGAAAGGAGGGTAGGGAGGCTTTTTTTTTAAAAAAAATAATTAAATATAAATGTTATGTCCCCCCTCCCTTCTTACCTTTACTGGGAGGAGGGGGGGCATCTTTCGTTCCCTGATGGTCCCAGTGGGATTCATTGGTGGTCCCAGTGGTAGGAGTGAACTCTAGCCTGCGCTCCTGGGCTAGAGTTCACTCTCGCGCGATTTGGAGCGTTGCCGTGGTAACCGCGGCAACGCTCCATGCTCGCGAGAGGAGGACCCAGAGGAGCTGCCGGTAAGAGCTCCCGGGTCCTCTCTCACTCCCTCCCCCCGCCGGCTGTCAGCATAGTGCCTGCGGACCGGGGAGGGAGAGCTCTGATCTCCCAGTTGCTCGGGCGGCCCGGTACCGTTTGATCCACGGACCGGTACCAGTCCGCGGCCCGGGGGTTGGGGAACACTGCCATAAGTCATTGCGCCATATATTGTCGCATGTAATATGTAAGGATATGTCTTGCAACCCCAGATAATAGAGTAATATATATATATATATATATATATATATATATATATACAAAGTAGATAAGCAAGGCACTCCTCCTGAATTTATAAACAAAAATCAAAAACTGCCTAGGTGCAATCCCGCGTCCCAAATATACAATAATAAATAAAGGGAGCACACTAGGACTTTTAAATAGTGGAAAAAAGGTCTTTACTGTATCAAATCATAATACAAATCCTGTGTAAAAGAATCGACGTTTCGACCCTCCTGGGGTCTTTCATGATCTTGATAAAGACCCCAGGAGGGTCGAAACGTTGATTCTTTTACACAGGATTTGTATTATGATTTGATACAGTAAAGACCTTTTTTCCACTATTTAAAAGTCCTAGTGTGCTCCATTTATTTATTATTGTATATATATATATATATATATATATATATATATATATATATATGCATATATATATTGCTTTTTCTAATATAAAATATTGGTCCTTTCAGAGTAAAACATTTAATTATACAGTAAGCATACTCACATGCAGACACAGACAATCTCACTGACACACACAAGCTCATTGATACACAGCCTCATAGACAAACAATTTCACTAATATACATAAGCTCATTGACATAAAAACACAAGCTCACTCACTAGCAGGCACACACATACACATGCAAGCAAGCAAGCTCACTAGCAGGCGCACACACACACAGCTTAATGTAGTGGTTCTGGTGTCTATAGCCTGTCCCTGCAGGCTTTTGAATGTAAACACTGACTTTGCAGAGAAAAGGCAGTGTTTACATTGCTTCCTAGTGACACCTCTAGTGACAGACACTCAGACGGTCACTAGAGGCGCTTCCTGTGTCAGTGCGGATTGGCTGAGATCATCAAGCTTGATGATCTCAGTCATAGAGGCAGAGACCAGCACGACGTTGGAAAAAAAAAAAAGGTGAGTAAAACACTATTTTTAAAACACACACACCACGACTGACACACACACACACCATGACAGACACACACACACACACCATGACAGACACACACACACCATGACAGACACACACACACACCATGATACAGACACACCGTGACACAGACGACACAGACAGACACACAGCATGACACATACAGACAGACACACACAGCGTAACACAGACAGACACACACAGCGTAACACAGACACACACACACAGCATCACACACACAGCGTAACACAGACAGACACACACACAGCATCACACACACAGTGTAACACAGACAGACACACACACAGCATTACACAGACAGACACACACACAGCATGACACAGACAGACACACACACACACAGCATGACACAGACAGGCACACACAGCATGATACAGACAGACACACACACACACCGCATGACACAGACACACACACACCGCATGACACAGACACACACACCGCATGACACAGACACACACACCGCATGACACAGACACACACACACAGACACACACAGCATGACACAGACAGACACACACTGCATGACACAGACACACACACACTGCATGACACAGACACACACACACTGCATGACACAGACAGACACACCGCATGACACAGACACACACACACCGCATGACACAGACACACACACCGCATGACACAGACACACACACACCGCATGACACAGACACACACACACAGCATGACACAGACACACACACAGCATGACACAGACACACACAGCATGACACAGACAGACAGACACACACACAGCATGATACAGACAGACACACACACACACACAGCATGACAGACAGACAGACACACAGCATGACAGACAGACAGACACACACACACACACACACACTCCCACTGACACATACATTTTGGTACCTGTGGGTGGGCAGACTAATTGCTGTGCTGGCGGCCGCAGGGAGAACTTGAAAGGCGGCCGCAGGGGAAGCTCTTCATGAGGCCGGGAGCAGGCTCTTCTGGGGGAGCAGGCTGTTCTGTCTCTACTCCCCCTCCCTCGCGCGCAGCTTAATGAGACCGGAGCCGGAATATGACGTCATATTCCGGCCCCGGTCTCTTTCTAGCGCGCGAGGGAGGGGGAGCAGAGACAGAACAGCCTGCTCCCCCAGAAGAGCCTGCTCCCGGCCTCATGAAGAGCTTCCCCTGCGGCCGCCTTTCAAGTTCTCCCTGCGGCCGCAGGTCACCCCGGCCCCAGGTGCCGCCGGCCCTGGGAAGGGAAAGGAAAGGAGGGAAGTAAAGAAAGGAAGAAATAGTCAAATTCTAAGTAAACATAAGATAATAATAATATAGGATAGATGGGGGCACTCTAAATCATAATCCATGATAGGAAGTTTATGATAATGAAGAATTGTTATAGTAATCAAAGCAACTAAGCTATAAGAACAATTCATTATACTCGAGTCAGAGTCTGTATTATGGCAATTTGCATTGCCACAATACAGACTGGGGCTGTGGGGGCTGCAGATAGATGTTACTTACCTTTCCTGCAGCTCCTGTCAGCTCTCTCCTCCTCCGCCGGTCCGTTCAGCTCTTCTGTCAGCTCACAGTGTAAATCTCGCGAGAGCCGCGGCTCTCGCGAGATTTACACTGGGAGCTGACCGAGGTGCTGAACGGACCGGCGGAGGAGGAGAGAGCTGACAGGAGCTGCAGGAAAGGTAAGTAACATCTCTCTGCAGCCCCCACAACCCCCTCCTACACAGTGCCCATCCACTGGACCACCAGGGAAGGAGAGCCTCCCCTCCCTGGCCAGCTAGCAAGCAGGGAGGGGGGGACAAAAAAATTTATATATATTAATAATAATAAAAAAAATAAAAATAAAAAAATAATAAAATAAAAATAATAAAATAAAAAATTATAATAAAATAAAAAAAATAATAATAATAAAAAAATTTAATGAAACAAAAAAATATTAAAATAATAATTAAAAAATAAAAATGCCCACCCCCCACCAATGCTCTGCATCACACTCTGCATTACACACACACACACACACATACACACATTGCACTCATACACACACACACTGCATTCATACACACACACACACTGCACTCATACACACAGCATTCTCATACACACACACTGAACTCATACACACAGCATTCATACACACACACTGCACTCATACACACAGCATTCTCATACACACACACTGCACTCATACACACAGCATTCTCATACACACACACACAGCATTCATACACACACACTGCACTCATACACACAGCATTCATTCACACACACACAGCATTCATACACACACACTGCACTCATACACACACACTGCACTCATACACACAGCATTCTCATACACACACACTGCACTCAAACACACAGCATTCTCATACACACACACAGCATTCATACACACACACTGCACTCATACACACAGCATTCATACACACACACACAGCATTCATACACACACACTGCACTCATATACACACACTGCACTCATACACACACTGCACTCATACACACACTGCATTCTCATACACACACTGCATTCTCATACACACACTGCATTCTCATACACACAAACTGCATTCTCATACACACACACTGCATTCTCATACACACAAACTGCATTCTCATACACACACACTGCATTCTCATACACACAAACTGCATTCTCATACACACAAACTGCATTCTCATACACACTGCATTCTCATAAACACTGCCTACATTATATACACACACTGTAAATAAATATTCAATTAATATAATTTTTTTAGGATCTAATTTTATTTAGAAATTTACCAGCAGCTGCTGCATTTCCCACCCTAGTCTTATACTCGAGTCAATACGTTTTCTCAGTTTTTTGGGGTAAAATTAGGGGCCTCGGCTTATATTCGGGTCGGCTTATACTCGAGTATATACGGTAAGTAGAAAATAGAGACCATTAAAGATTTACTCCTTTTTTTTTTTTCTTCTTCTTCTCTCCCTCTCCTCTCCCTCTCTCTTCTCTCTAACGTTAAAATACATGGTTTTTCAGAGAATATAAGGGAGAGGGAGAAAAGATGAAGTAGTTTTTCCCCTCGGGTCAGGGTTCCCCACACCGGCCATGTGTCCGTGTTGAGACACTAATACCGTTAGGAGGTTTTTTTTGTTTCTAACCCACTTTCGAGAGAATGGCTCCACCCACCAAGGTTCTTGGGCGGGCTGAGAAGCCAATCTGTATTTTCTGGTATATTACCAGAACAGAAGAGTATGATTGTATAATTAATGTTATTGTAAATGATGTGAAGTGTGTATGCATGCCGATGAGAGCACCGGGAGATTCTGGTAAAGAATATGGTTAAAATGATTTCAGTAAACACTCAGGGCTTAAACTTACGAGCGAAAAAAACTTTGGTATATGATTTTTTTTAAGAATCAAAATGTAGAGGTTGGGTTCTTACAAGAGACACACTGGAGGCTGATAGACAATGTAAAATGGGGAGGGGCAAAATGTCCACATGTATTTCAAGCTTCCCTTAACGACAGGAAGAAAAGAGGGGTGGCCATTATTGTGGCAAGCTCCGTGAAATTCGAATTAATGTATCAATATGCTGACATCGAAGCTAGATTTTTGATTCTTGTTTGTAAGCTAAACGAAATTAAATATACGTTAGTCAATATATACCTGCCTAATGCCCTTCCAGTTACCACACTAAGAGATATATTAGAACAAGTTGAAGCTATAAAAACTGGAGTGTGTATTATTGCAGGAGATTTTAACTGCGTTTTGGACCCAAGCTTGGATAAGAAGCTTGCTAAGGATTTAAAAGTGAATGGTTCCGTAACAAAAATGGCCAAATCTTTAAATAAATTAATGAATGAATTTGATTATTTTGATCTATGGAGATCTACTTTTCCAGAGAGTCAAGACTATACTTTTTTTTCTAGAGTACACTATTCATATTCGCGGATCGATATGGTATGGGGTAATGCCTTAGAAAATCTAGAGAAGATCGAAATTAGGGATAATACCTGGTCAGATCACAACATTAATATCTGGACAATGAGAGACCAGTGGAATAAAATCAATAAAGCTACATGGAGATTAAAAGATTATTTACTTTATAACAAATTAAATCTAGACTTGCTTAGATCACAGATGGAATGCTATTTTGAAACCAATAGGCCTAATGAAACCTCACATGCTAACAACTGGTGCTCTTTTAAAGCTACAATGAGAGGTAATTTAATACGTTTAGAAGCACATTTAAATAGAAATAAAAGTATGGACTTAATTTCTCTCTACAATAATTTGGCTGAACAAGTGGAAAAAACAAGACGAATCCCTCTAGAGTTAAATCAGAGGGGATCAAGGTGATTAAAGACCAAATCAATCAAATTAATATAGAAAAGAATGCAAAAATCCTGGCAAAGCTAAAGCTTAAAGAATATAGTACAGGGAATAGAGCCGATAAACTATTAACTAAGAAACTTAGAGACAAAAGGGTATCAAGTAAAATAACAAAGATAAATATGAACGATAAGATTCATATTACCCCTACGTCCATAGGGCAATGCTTCAATGCATATTATAGTAACTTATACTCCCTCTTAACAAAAGAAAAAGACATAGACAAATACCTAGAGGACATGGATCTTCCAATAATATCAGATCCCCAAAGAACATCTCTTAACGCTCAGATTACGACCCAAGAGGTTGAGGAGGCTATTAGAAAATTGATGAATAATAAAACCCCAGGTCCTGATGGATTCTCAAATATATTCTATAAGACCTTTTGTGATCTTCTCAAACAACCATTAGCACTTTTATTTAACAATATAGTAGAAACAGGGCAATTCCCCAAAGTAATGCTAAAAGCTAATATAACACCAATATTGAAGCAGAACAAAGATCCAACTCTGGTGGACAACATCATAAATACTGACGTTAAGATTTTTGCCACAATATTAGCAAACAGGATGAAAACCATACTACCTGATATAATAGATCCAAATCAAATAGGCTTTGTACCAGATAGAGTCTCTTCTGATAACACTAGATGCATTATTGATATTATAGACCTGGCTAATAGAACAGAAAAAAATCTTGCTATAATAACGGTGGACACTGAGAAAGCGTTTGATAGAGTGGATTGGGTTTTTATGAGCAAAGCCTTGAAAAAATTCGGAATCCAAGGTTGGATACACCGAGCTATAATGTCCCTATATAGTGGTCCCTCTGCGAGGACAGTGGGCTCTAGTATCTGCGCTGACTGGTTCAATTTGTATAATGGAACGAGACAAGGCTGCCCACTATCTATTCTTTATATAATCACCATGGAAATTTTGGCCACTAAAATAAGATCTAATAAGCATATAAGTGGGATAACTATTAAACAAAGAGAATGGAAACTGAAACTCTATGCAGATGACCTAATTTTGACCTTGACCGATCCTATTAATTCTATCAGGACCTTTATGGAGATAGTAAAGGAATATAGCGAAATTTCAAATTATAAACTAAACGAAGACAAAACTATTATACTAGATATTAATTTAAATATAGCCACCAGGACCCATCTACAAGACTCTTACAACTTCAAATGGGCTAAAAATAATATTCCATATTTAGGGATACTTTTGACAAGAGATCTTACAGATTTAATGCAGATTAATTTCTTGAGTAATTTTAGAGACATGACTAAAGCCCTAAATAGATGGAAAAAAATAAAAAATCTCTTGGTGGGGTAGAATGAACTTAATAAAGGCATATCTTTTCCCTAAATGGGCATATATGTTCCGAATGCTTCCCATAAAGATACCTAGACCATGGCTTGAACTGGTTCAAAATTCGGTCACCGATTTTATATGGAAAAATAAGAGACCCAGGCTAAACAAGTTACTACTGGCACAAAAAATTAAAGAAGGAGGCCTGGGCTTCTCGACCATTAATGATATATATCTGGCAAACGGGTTTTTCCATGTTTATCGAACCCAGTTGGAAAGTGTTAAGAACGAGGGGTGGTATATTCTAGAAAGAGAGATCTGCCAGGTCCGTGATCTAAGTTCTTTGCTATGGTATAGCTCTGTTGATCCCAAAGTACGATCTATAAGATCATTAAATACATGTATAGACTCACTATTAGAAATTTGGCATATTATAAAAATGAAGTGCAATTTGGAAATCAAAATTCCCATAACTCTTACAATTTAATTAATTCCATATTATGTAACAGACCTGAATTTAAAGTGCTGGGTTACGAGTGGTATTGTCCAGACAGATCAGTTGTTTGTAAATGATAAAATTAAACCTTTCCCACAATTGAAGCAGGAATTTAAGCTGCCTAATAAAGAAATATTTACATACTTGAGATTAAAAAACTTCTTAAATCAAAGGATTGACCATAATTTACAAGCTGGGGCTAAGATGATATGTCTATTATTAAACAACAAAAGAGTTAATAGAGTCTCTGCCTTAGCAATGAAAGCTATTTTAAAACTTGATGCACCTCCTGTTATTACCTCCGTGCAAAAATGGGAGAAAGAATTAAACATAAGAATCAATAGGGAAGATTGGTGTATGATTATATCCAAAACAGCCAAAAATATTCATTGCTTGAATTTACTGGAAACATTATATAAAGTAATAAACAGATGGTATTTTGTCCCCACCAGATTAGCTAATATGTACAGCTCGACTTCACCCTTATGTTGGAGATGTAAGCGACAAGTGGGCTCTTACATACATATCTGGTGGGACTGTGAGAATGTAAGAAACTTTTGGCAGGAAACTTTTGTTATTATTGAAAAATTGATTTTTAAGCCTATACCCAAATGTCCAGAAAACGCTATTCTACATTTAAATATTGATTCTCTATCTCAGTAAGATTCTATATCCATTTTATGATAGCTGTAAAAATTATAATAGCTAGGAATTGGAAAAACTCACTACCCTTTTCTGTAGATAAACTCCTATCTCAAGTAAAGTTCCAACTGGGGATGGAATCCCAACTAGATAAGTTTCATGGCAAAGACTTGAAAGCCAAAGACTATAGTACTTTTTGGAGAGAAAAACTACAAAATGATAGCGGTAATTAGGTTTGTCCCTGAGTGACATTCAGGTCACACTTGCTGAATAAAGGGGTGGACAACCGGTAAAGGACCCTGGTGTGACTTTAAGACTCTGTGATGAATTAGCAGATCTCCCTCTGCTCTCCATTCGGCATGTAAGTTGATGTAATGTATGTATATGCATTTATTGTACTTTTTTCGACTAAATCTTGAAGACTATGTTTTATGTAATCAAGCACAATGAATGTTCTTGTTTTTGTATGCAAAGAAAGAAACTAATTATAATGATAATAAAAATTATATTAAAAAAAAAAGGAAGTCTTCTTTCTCCTAGCTCTTCTTTTATTATCATCCTCAAAAAAAGACCCAATTAAAATCCTGAAGTAGCAAATAAAAAAAATAAAAAAACGCAACTCGCAAAAAAAACCCCAAAAAGACATTCCCATGCTGTGTAAGCTTAGTCAGAGCACACTGACTTATATTCCATAGTGAGAGAAGTGAGACTCTCCTGTCAGAGCATTCTGATTGGTTGGCCTACAACTTTAGCATGGGAAATTTTCCTATGCCATGCAATATCAGTCAAAACACTCTGATAAGGGCTTTCTCCACTATGCAGGTCCAGTCCTCTTGGCACAAAGATTATTTATATTGCATGATTAATATTGTTTATTTTTTTAAATCTTTTTGTGAATTGTGTTTTCTTATTTCTTTTGAATTAGTTGCATTCAGAATTATGGATTTTAATTTGTCTTTTTTGGTCTGAAGAAAAGAAGAGTTAGAAGAAAGAAGACTTTTAATTAAATTTTTTACGGGAGGGACAATTTTTTGTTCCAACTGTATAAACGCCGATGTGTGCCAAATCAATTGATAAAAGGAGGAGCTGATCAACCAAGTATCCCTTAGTAGTACACGTGAAGGATAGGCTCATGCTGACTATGAGCCTTATAAAAAATGTGTGCAATCCTGGGATAAATGGGAAGTGTAACCAGGGCTGCCATCAGAAATTTTGCGGCCCATGACAAAGCACAATGTCTGGGCCCCCCCCTCCTCCCACCCCTCCCCCTCCCTCCCGGGCCCGCCCACGCCCTACCTAGTCCGCTGACAATGATGCGGGACTGAATGTGGTGTGTATAGTGGAAGTGAATTAGAATGTGTGTAATGGATGTAGTGTTTGTGTGCATTAGATACTGTTTGTGCAGTGAATGCAGAGTGTGTTAGTGTAGCGGATGCAGTGTGTATAGTGAACGCAGAGTGTGTTTGAGTAGTGGATGTAGTGTGTGTACAGTGATGTAGTGTGTGTTTGTGTAGTGGATGTAGTGTTTGTATGTACTAGATGAAATGTGTTTAGTGGATGCAGTGTTTGTAGTTGATGTAGTGTGTGTATTAGACGCAGTGTCTGTGTATAGTGAATGCAGAGTGTTTCAATTTGTGGTGGATGTAGTGTGTGTACTGTGAATACAGGATGTTTGTGTAGTGGATGCTGTGTGTACAGTTAATGCAGAGTGTGTGTCAGTATAGTGAATCCAGAGTGTGTGCATAGTTTAGTGAATGCAGAGTGTGTGTTAGTGTGTAATGAATGCAGAGTGTGTGTTAGTGTGTAATGAACGCAGATTGTGTGTTAGTGTGTAGTGAATGCAGAGTTTGTCAGTGTAATGAATGTAGTGTGTGTGTTAGTGCAGTGAATGCAGAGTGTTTGTAAATGTGTAGTGAATGCAGAGTGTGTGTTAATGTGTAGTGAATGCAGAGTGTGTGTTAATGTGTAGTGAATGCAGAGGGTGTTTTAGTGTGTAGCGGATGAAGAGTGTGTGTTAGTGTAGTGAATGCAGAGAGTGTTTGAGTAGTGGATGTAGTGTGTGTACAGTGATGTAGTGTGTGTGTTTGTGTAGTGGATGTAGTGTTTGTATGTACTAGATGAAATGTGTTTAGTGGATGCAGTGTCTGTAGTGGATGACGTGTGTGTATTAGACACTGTCTGTGTATAGTGAATGCAGAATGTTTCAATTTGTGGTGGATGTAGTGTGTGTAGTGGATGCTGTGTGTACAGTTGATGCAGAGTGTATTTTAGTGTAGTGAATGCAGAGTGTGTGTCAGTATAGTGAATCCAGAGTGTGTGCATAGTTTAGTGAATGCAGAGTGTGTGTTAGTGTGTAATAAATGCAGAGTGTGTGTTAGTGTGTAGTGAATGCAGAGAGTGTGTTAGTGTAGTGAATGCAGATAGTGTGTTAGTGTAGTGAATGCAGAGAGTGTGTTAGTGTAGTGAATGCAGAGAGTGTGTTAGTGTAGTGAATGCAGAGAGTGTGTTAATGTGTAGTGAATGCAGAGAGTGTGTTAATGTGTAGTGAATGAAGAGAGTGTGTTAGTGTGTAGCAGATGCAGAGTCTGTGTTAGTGAAGTGAATGCAGAGTGTTAATGTGTAGTGAATGCAGAGAGTGTGTTAGTGTGTAGCGGATGCAGAGTGTGTGTTAGTGTAGTGAATGCAGAGTGTGTTAGTGTGTAGCGGATGCAGAGTGTGTGTTAGTGTAGTGAATGCAGAGTGTGGTAATGTGTAGCGAATGCAGAGTGTTTGTCAGTATAGTGGATGCAGTGAGTGTGTTAGTGTGTAGTGTATGCAGAGTGCATGTTGTATTAGTGAATGCAGTGTGTGTATTGCATTAGTGTATGCACTGTGTGTTGTATTAGTGTATGCAGTGTGTGTGTTTGTGTATGCGGTGTGTGTTGTATTAGTGTATGCAGTGTGTGTTGTGTCAGTGTATGCAGAGTGTGTTGTGTTAGTGTATGCAGTGTGTGTTGTGTTAGAGTATGCAGTGTGTGCTGTGTTAGTCTATGCAGTGTGTGTGTTGTGTCAGTGTATGCAGACTGTGTGTGTTGTGTCAGTGTATGCAGTGTGTGTGTGTGTTGTGTTAGTGTATGTGGTGTGTGTGTGTGTTGTGTCAGTGTATGCAGTGTGTGTGTGTTGTGCTAGTGTATGCAGTGTGTGTGTTGTGTTAGTGTATGTAGTGTGTGTGTGTGTTGTGTCAGTGTATGTAGTGTGTGTGTGTGTGTTGTGTCAGTGTATGCAGTGTGTGTGTTTTGTCAGTGTATGTAGTGTGTGTGTGTTGTGTTAGTGTATATAGTGTGTGTTGTGTCAGTGTATGTAGTGTGTGTGTGTGTGTTGTGTCAGTGTATGTAGTGTGTGTGTGTGTGTTGTGTCAGTGTATGTAGTGTGTGTGCGTGTGTGTTGTGTCAGTGTATGTAGTGTGTGTGCGTGTGTGTTGTGTCAGTGTATGTAGTGTGTGCATTCACTACACTAACACACACTCTTCATCCGCTACACACTAAAACACCCTCTGCATTCACTACACATTAACACACACTCTGCATTCACTACACATTAACACACACTCTGCATTCACTACACATTTACAAACACTCTGCATTCACTGCACTAACACACACACTACATTCATTACACTGACAAACTCTGCATTCACTACACACTAACACACAATCTGCATTCATTACACACTAACACACACTCTGCATTCACTAAACTATGCACACACTCTGGATTCACTATACTGACACACACTCTGCATTAACTGTACACACAGCATCCACTACACAAACATCCTGTATTCACAGTACACACACTACATCCACCACAAATTGAAACACTCTGCATTCACTATACACAGACACTGCGTCTAATACACACACTACATCAACTACAAACACTGCATCCACTAAACACATTTCATCTAGTACATACAAACACTACATCCACTACACAAACACACACTACATCACTGTACACACACTACATCCACTACTCAAACACACTCTGCGTTCACTATACACACTGCATCCGCTACACTAACACACTCTGCATTCACTGCACAAACAGTATCTAATGCACACAAACACTACATCCATTACACACATTCTAATTCACTTCCACTATACACACCACATTCAGTCCCGCATCATTGTCAGCGGACTAGGTAGGGCGTGGGCGGGCCCGGGAGGGAGGAGGAGGGGTGGGAGGAGGGGGGGGGGCCCAGACATTGTGCTTTGTCATGGGCCGCAAAATTTCTGATGGCAGCCCTGTGTGTCAGTGTATGTAGTGTGTATGTGTGTGTTGTGTCAGTGTATGTAGTGTGTGTGTGTGTGTGTGTTGTGTCAGTGTATGTAGTGTAGGTGTGTGTGTTGTGTCAGTGTATGTAGTGTGTGTGTGTTGTGTCAGTGTATGTAGTGTGTGTGTGTGTGTGTTGTGTCAGTGTATGTAGTGTGTGTGTGTAAATGTCCAATGAGGAGGGGGAGGGGGTCATTTTAACATTATTAAAAAAATAATAATAATAATTTAATTAATTAAATTGTTTCTCCCCCCTCCCTGCTTATCTGTGTCTAGGGAGGGGGGAGATTCCATCCCCGGTGGTCCAGTGGCATGGTGGGGCCCCCCGGGTTCCCTGTTACCGCAGAGGGGGCCCAGGCAGCACACTGCTTCTCCTCTTCTCTCCTCCAATAACTCTTGCGAGACCCGCGGAGCGTTGCCATGGCAACCGGGTCTCGCGAGCGTTATTAGCAGGGAGGAGAAGAGAAGAAGCAGTGTGCTGCCTGGGCCCCCTCTGCGGTAACAGGGAGCCGGGGGCCCGGGGCTGCACACATAGATAGCGATATTCGCTATCTATGTGTGCAGGTAGGGAAAGTGGGGCCCGAGCAGTCCGGGCCCCCCAGGGCCGCCGGGCCCGTGACAACTGTCACGGTTGTCACCCCCTGATGGCGGCCCTGAGTGTAACTAGGCATAATTTAAGATGTTCTCTGCTATTTGTGATAGAATGACGATGCCCACCTAATATACATTGGAGTGTGAGGGGGTCAACTATGTTTATTGGTTTGTTTGCATATGTTTTGGACTCCAGGAATTACCTTGAATATGGGTCTTTTGGACGAATCTGACTCTGTATTCTGCATCATGGCACCAAGTGTTTAGTTTATGTCTCTTTCATGTTTCCCTTATTTATCTTTCTTGTCCTTTATCTTCCTGTTTCTTACCTTTTATGTCTTTTTACTTCCCACTTTATATATTTCCGGTTTATGTAAATGTGCAAGCTCTTTTGTATATTTCTTTTCTTCAAAGTTATATATCCCTTAAGGCTCATTGCGTTTACCAATATGTAACTCATCATTTTTTGTTGCTTCGTATGTATGATCAACTGTGGTATTTTTCTGTAATGTACTTAAAATTCAATTGTTCAAAAAACAAGAGGCACAGATACACTAAGCACATTTAATAAATATGGCTCTCATTTATTGACACTTTGTGAGATTTAAATAGGGGTTGAATTAACTTATTTAGTATTGCTGCATTGTTAAAGATTCAAGTAGGTCGGCAGATTATGGTGTAAAAGTAATCTTGTGGAATTTACCGGTATCCTGTTCTAACCATTCACAAGCCAGGGGCTTGTTGATAGTCTAGACACCAGTATGGTCATATGTTTCAAGAACATGGTGTTGAGATTTCTTTTTTTTTTCTTCAGTTTTTTATTTGACATGGATGCATTAAAAAAACAAAGACAAATAATGCTTGGTTTCAGATTAAACAAGAGAATCGCCCACATAGTAATTTAAACATTGAATTTTGGTCAGATTAGCTAAATTTAATTAATTAAAGAAATGCTCCAAATCAGTTCATAGCTGATATGTTTGATGCTCTAAAAATGCTGAAGATAAACTAAACCTCTCAGACTCTATCCTTTTACAAGCCCCCATAGAAACACTTCAATATAACATGATAGATATGGATATGTATAATTGAAGACAATTTGGTATAAATAAAATTACAGCAAATATAATATTGCTTAGCTTTCCGTGTTTAAAAAATAAATCTAATAATATAATACACGCTTTAGGGATACTTTTCGATATTTAATGATTAAACACTATTTAAGTGCAAAAAATATTGTTTTTGAACATTCTATTTATGGTTATTTAGACAGATTAGGATCCAATTACTAGATACTTAAAGCTGCTGAAGGTGAGGTTGATGTTTTAAAAATGTCCACAATTTTGAAATGGGAAAAGGACCTTAATTTATTGTATACCTCTTATGAATGGTACCAAACTACTATCCAATTAAAAAAAATATATCCATTGTGTATCTTTGCTAGAACTACATTTAAAGATTTTATACAGATGGTACCAGGTTCCCTTTAAACTACATAAAATATATGAAGCATATGCACCTATATGTTGGAGATGTAAAAAAGAGATTGGCACAATACTTCATATTTAGTACACCTGTGAGTTAATAAATTATATCAAGGCTCATATATCTTCCTTGATTTCTGGTTTAATTCAAGATACTATATTACTCACACCTTCTCTTAAACAATAACAATGTATCATACTTAAACAATATATCAATGTATATATAATATATAAACATATCATACTTAAACAATATATTAAATATATTCATATATTTTGTAGATAGATTGGAAACCAATCCTTTTATTTGTTCATTCAGTGGGGGACATTTTCCATTAAATCACTTTTCCATGTTAATAATAGTACATTAAATAAAGTACACATATTACTTCTTAAATTGTGCCTTTACAATCAGAGCACTTTAAGAATGTAGCTAAAAATATGAGATTCATAATGATTCCACATCACATAATAATATTCAAGGTAGTTGAGCTATGCAAGTTAGTAAATAGCATCTAGATATAGCTTTGCAAAATAGAAAAATCCCATCAGCTTTGGTAAATTAACCTAAGAGTAAGAGATAGTAAAATGCTCAAAATTGGTTTGGTCTACAGTGAAGAAAAAATATTAAAACTGTCTTGGCATCCAAGTTATCACCATGCTTGTGTAGGACATCCATGTCTTTGGAGAGAAGCAGCGTTAGCTTACACTTACACAGCTAAAGTTTCATTTATTCAGTTTTGCCTCTGCAAATTGCATTTTTTGAATTACTTGGAAATGTCATCTTCAACTCATTTTCTTCAACTTATTTAGTTGGGTGCAGCTCAATAAACCCTTTCCTATACACAATTTTGCATTGGATTTAAATAGCACCACTAGCTTTATTCTGGTAGATTTAGTTCTGATTTATATTAGAGTGTTCTGGGTCTATGACCTGTCAGTTGTGTTTGCTGAAAGAATTCAAGCAGAATTTAAATAAATGCAAGGAATTAAAGTTTACTGCAACAGGCAAGAGTTTGATCAAAAACAGAATAAACTATTACAGAATCAAAAATAAAGTCATAGGTAAAACAGGAAACATAAACAAATAATATTATTTTGTAATTTTTATAAGTCTTTGCTACAGCTTTCCTACTTTCCAGTCTGCAGAACACACTCATTTTGTATATAACAAATCACGTTACCACTCCAACAAATGGTAATCAAGAAAATAGATCGGAACATTTCTAGCATTTGTATGTAACAAACAGGTACTGTAATTTGTAAATAGAGAAATTCAACTTGACTTACATTCTCAAACCCTAATATGCAGAATATGGATTTCCAATTCTTTTTTTAAATTATGTATGGCATATAGGGTGATATTAATTGAGGCAAATACGGGTGCTTTTCTGGGTTAAAGTGCTATATGAGGAACAGTCACCTTGGAAACTAATAGAATGTTTCTCAATACAGGTATATGACATTTTGCATCCAGATAAGCACCTGTTTTGTCTTGGTAAATCTCACCCTTCTTTAATAAATATATGTATAATTTTGCTATGGTATGTCCTTCCATGGCAAACATCCACATTATTATAGACTTTACATTTTTTTGTTTTATCTACTTTTTTTTTTAAATCTAATATTTTATCTACTTTAAATTTTTAGATTCAAATATTACTTCCTAGTGCTTTTGACAGAATTTCACTTCCGTGGAATCGCAGTTCACACTGTATTAGGAGACAATATCATATACATATATATTCACATTGACAATAATTAAATCAAGAATATGCCTTTAATACTGAACTATAGCATTAATCAGCCCCCTGTGAAGAGAAATATACAAATTCAAAAATATTTTATCCAAAGCCTGTCAATTCTGGCAATTTTCTCATTGCTCTTTTGATGTAATCTTAGAAAAAATAAAGGCAAATATCCTTCGTATGTCAGCAAGAACACCTATTCCTAACGTGTGAAATAACCTATTTGTTTTGTTCTTTGAAGAACAGAATGGTCTCTGGGATCCTGTCTTGTTCTGTAACAAATCATATGAATGATGTTGACGCTTGCATTGTTCCTACTTAAGTCACTTAATTACTTTGATTTAAAGAGTACATTAATATATGTATTATATATTCAACTGCTGATTCTACAGAAGAACAACAGAAGGAAAAACCCATCTGCTGCAATCTGTAACATCTGAACCCCTATATCAGTTCAACATTGAGTCTAGTAAAAGCGTTCATCCTAATTTCAATCATAACATTGAATGTTTCAAACACAGGGAATAGGATCTCCTGTTTTTAAACACGATGTTCACACACTTTCAAATATATTCCCTTCTTTTTTTCTGTTCATTTCCCTTAAAAGGGTATACATGCCTTCATCATTACTATAATGTCAGTTGAAGTTATTATATGAAGACAATACAACAGACTAATGAACAGCATGGGTGCGGACTTGCAGGTATTTATAGGTAACAAAATATATATAATATGAAATGATAAAGTGATCACAACAGCAATCAGTTATTTTATGTATTTGTACTCAGTGTGTAACATGATGGGACTGCTTGCCTGCACTGTGGAAAAATTATTGTGACATTATAGCTTCTACAAAAAAAACGAAACAAAAAAAACTAAATACTAATACTCACTTATTCAAAAGTATACACCATTCAATACTCTATCATGGAGATTTAGAGTGTTGCGTTCTAAAAAAAGGTGCAGACATGGAGGGAGTGGTTATCAATGGACTATCCACTGATTTGATTGCCCAATGTTTACTACTTTAGACAACATTTTTACTTTTTGTCACTATCTTTCAACATGTCATATGACTAAGATGGCTGTTATTGACATGCAGTGATATTTTTTTGCAATGTTGTGTTTTTGTGCTACTTTTCATACAAACTATTTTAATTGCCATCCATTTTTCACGTTAACACATCATAAAAAAGATGTGTTAACGTGAAAAAATGGATGACAATTTAAATATGAAAGTCGTGTCTGATCTTTAATGGGATAATGTTTACATGTTTCCTGTTTTGTAATGCTTGTTACATGTTTTCTCCAATACTACACATTAGACATTTCTAATGCAGAGGAATATTGGGAAAGAGGGAAAACATACAGTTGTAAATGATTGAATTATAAAATATTCTAATGTACAATACAGAACATGCTCAATAAAACAATAGCCACTTCTTAATATATTTATACCAGTTAATTGTGAAGTATGTGAACTCAGGTTAAATCACATTGTCAAGGCCATGTGAAATCAACAATGTTATTTACTCAAGTGTCATTGAGGAAAGGTTAGGTGGCTGAAAATATGTAACTAAAGAATCTACTAATATTGCAAACTATATTGCTACTAAAATCACATTATTCAATATTAGTTCAGACTGGCTGTATGACCCTCCTGTGCACTGATATTTCATAGATTAATGGATTACATCTAACATTTCCCTTGAATTATTGAAAAGGGTAGAGTTAGATAATTCTAGGGGCAGGGTTAGTTGTTAAGATGCAACTTCACCATCTTGATGGGTAAGTATGGATGCAATCTTGTGTAAGGAAATTATGTTTACATATCTACTATGAAAAAAAGACAGCATTATAGGGAGACTTTAGTCACCAAAACAACTTTAGCTTCATGAAGCAGTTTTGGTGTATAGGTCATGCCCCTGCAGTATCACTGCTCAATACTCTGCCAAATAGAAGTTAAATCACTTTGCTTATGCAACCCTAGTCACACATCCCTGCATGTGACTTGCACATGACTCTTTACAGGAAGTGTAAAACATCTAATATTTACACTTCCTTTATTCCAAATCCTGTTTAATTTATAATGTCTTATCTCCTTCTCTGTTAATAGCTTGTTAGACCCTGCATGTATGTATACCCTCCTGTGTGTATTTAAAGTACAATTTGCAGAGCAGAAGATGAAAAAATTTTTACAATAAGTTACTTCTGATTAAAAATGAAACCATTTTGTTTTCATGCGGGCTGTGTCAGTCACAGTCAAGGGAGGTGTGGCTAGGGCTGCATAAACAGGAAAAAGTAAATTAGCTCCTAAATGGCAGAGAATTGAGCAGTGAAACTTCAGAGACATGATCTTTACACGGAAACTGCTTTATTAAGCTACGGTTGTTTTGGTGACTATAGTGCCCCTTTAAATATAATAAACTATGATCTCACAGATTGTGCACATTTTCAGCACCACATACAATTCTACATAACACATGAGCTAGAGTATAACTTTCCCAGTGAAGATATGTGTATTGTGTAGAGTGTAACACTACAATCTCTTGTTGGGATATGTCTTCCAGTAGTCAGTATAAATAATTTTAGTACTTTATAGCAAAAACTAAGATAAAGAATGTGTGATGATAAGGACTGATGCAACTTACCTCCACTGCAATCTCTTTTGTAATATTGTTCCTCACTTGTTAAAATGTGTGATGATAATGTGATGTGGTCACATAAGTATGGGCTCTGTCATTATGGTTCAGGGGAAGAAGTCTTTATAGAAATCACAGTTTTTTGACATGTCATGATTCCCTTTTAATCCAGAAGTTTGGTCCTTAAGGGGTTAATACTCAGTTGCCTCTACACAGAGTTAAATACTTCTATTTATAACGGTATGCCTTTTCTGTTGTAACTTTATTAAATGTGGCATTGGATCATTATTTTATTTCATAGGTCTTTATTTACACACATATGGTTTGATAATGCATATACTCGAGTTTGCTGTTTTGCTTAGTAAATTAAGACACCGGATTGTGGAATCCGGTCTTAGGGGACTTTCTTCATTCTACTTGAGAACATTATGTGCAGTCTGTTTACTCTTGAGGTGGAAATGTCAGCAGGTCAGGTGCTGCTGTATTAATTCCATAAAAATGTAACAGATGTTCTAAATAAATAATGCCAGCAAAGAGTCATAAATAATGAATGAACCTTGAATGTTGGTGCTAATCGCTTCTATCCACCTCTGAAGAGGATCAAGCTACATGCCTACGTGTATTATTTATTGAATGCTTTTACAGTGAGTTTTTATTATACAACAAATAAAGGATGCGCTTTAACAGGTTCATGCATTGTGTTTTTACACTTCATAGCTCTTGACATGAGTTGGGACATGCTCCCAGTTAGTGTGCATGATATTAGCTCATTTGGTAAGTATGCTGACTGTGCCACAAACTTTTAGGTTTTGATTTGTTTAGTACCTGTTTGTCGAGTACATATTTAGTAAGTAGTTAAGTAGCCAAATGACCAGGACATTCTTTTCAAAAACAATGCAGGCACATCTTCAAGTCATAAAAGAAATATATCACATGGAACCATGTGATAGTCCCATGCTTGTCTTTGATTGCTGGCAATTTAACCTATGTCTTCCCCTAGTCTTGTAATCCTCCATGTATGAAAAGTGCACCCTTTTGATCGTGTCTCTCCAAGTACCCCGTAACCCTTCAACTTAATTTTATAATTCAATTTGTTCTTTCTTACTGTCCCTAAAGCTAAATGCTTTTCAGTTAAATTGATTGTCTCTTTTGTTTTACTTATATCAATTATATATGTTCTTTGAACAGCATGTATACAGGCAAGGAGTTATTATTACTATTATTACTGGCATTTAATGAGCACTGTACAATTGGGAAAAAGACAAACACAATGAGAACAGACCAATGACTCTGCCCATGAGCTTACAATCTAAAGGTTAAAATGGGGAGATGAGACAAGAGGTAGCAGAGGAATGTGTGTGTGAAGGCAGAGATAATTAATATATAGCTTCCACCTATTCACCCGTGGAAAATATCAGTATAAACTTAGCTTTTCGGATACTTGCTTCCCTTAGGTCACCTCCCAACTTGGTGACCATATACAACTATTGCAAAATACAAATCGACCAGGGATCCAGCTTGTATCACTAAAATATAAACATAAAATGCAACATAGTATAATAAAGTTGCAATTTAAATATTCATTTCATGTTTCAAGGTTGCACTCACAAATTGATGGTTTTTTTCAAGACCTCAGGTTGTTTGGTTCCTCCTGTTGTTTGGTTACCACACCAATTCCAAAATTAGGAAGTCCACACACTCCCAATTGTTGGTAAAAATTGGAATTTATTGGCTTTAAAGTATAAAAATAAAACAATAAAATGTTATTACTGGTCCTACGCGTTTCGTCTCCCTTAGGAAACTTCCTCAGGGACCAAATATCAAATTTACAGTTAAAACATACAATCACATACACTGTCAAAACATCAACAAGTGTACAAATTAGCCTATTTCCCGCTCCCCCCTCAAACCCTTACTATGTTCAAGCTGGTAGTCCACTGGTGGTGTGGTGGGCGTTGGTACATAATCCTCTTCTTATTGGGCTTCCTATCTGCAGTTGAAAGGTGTCCCAGCTGTTTCCATTTCATTCAATCTTTTTTTCGCGGTGAGATTTTCTTTCCCGACTTTACTTCCGGTTCGGCGCACTTCCGTGCGTTCCACTGCGGCTTGATAAAAATGGCCGTGCGTTCCATTGGATTCGGCGATCAATGTTTGAATTATTGCCCTCTGGTGGTCGCCAGAGGTAGTGTCATGGATTTACATGACATTACAGTCCATATCAAAGCATATCAAAGAAAGGATAAATGAAAGGAAACAATATATTGATTTATATTCTTTTTTTCAAGTCGCAAATGCTTCCAACAATCCTTTTCATTTAATTCATCAGCTTACAATTGTCCTTTTGTTATTATCCACTCATTCCATTCTTAATAATAAATCTTGATGTATATTATTATTAATGACCCCTTTAAAAAAGGTATTTCATCAGATATATCCACACTATACCATGTTTTTCATTATATATATATATATATATATATATAGTCAGAACATTGTATACTGATGAGTATTTTTAGTTATCACAATTAACAGCCATGATATCACTTACAGTTAACTCCTATTTGTATAATAATTTTTATAAATATTTTTATTCATGTACAATTGTTATTGTGAGTGTCTTTATTTTAAGTGTTTTTATTCTTCCTTTCTAAAAACTGTAATTTCCCAAAAGTTTACTTACTTTTGTATGTATATTATACTTTTCTCCTTTTAAGTGCTTATTTTAAATACATTGTTGTATTATTAAGCTAATAGGAAACCGAGGGAAAAATACCAGTAGATCCCCAAAATAGGGGATATATCGGATAATTCCAAAAAACACCCACCTATTATCCTCTAATGCGGGAATAACCCACTAGAAAAATGTTAGAAAAAAGAGAACGGACAGAGGTCCAATGAGGAGGATAATAGTAAAAAAGGAAGCCCTACCTTTAATAATACTAAGGAGAAAATCAATAAAAATAAAAATATGTATATACCAAAAGAGAGGAAGGGGGCAGCCCAGAAAAGGCTGCTATTAGACAGTGAATTAGACTGCAAATGAGGCTATAGAGGTACTAAGGAGGATGTCAGTCTACTTACAGTGAAAAGAAGGCTATCTGGGTAAACAAAGAGAGAGAAGAAGAAATCCTCGTAAACAAGAGGATGAAGCAAGTCCCCCCTCTTCCCTCCTTGCAAGAAATCCCCAGAGATAGCTATAAACTGAAAAACCAGTCTGACCCTAAAGTACCTCGGCACGGTGGAATCTCCACTAGTGCCTACAGGAGCCCCTGTCCCTTCCTCTACTAGAAAGTAATCACACACTTAACTTGCTAACTAAAATACGTGCATAGTGCTACCTAGTGAGTAAAGTGCAAAATAAGTAAATAAATAAAATAGCTCGACGCGCGTTTCAGCGTGTCAGCACGCCGTCGTCAGGAACATTCAATGTGGTCTGGAAAGCCCAGAAAATATATACCCCTCCTTGATTACCAAAATTCAACACTGCTGTGTATGATTAAGGGTTGTCCTCCGGTCATGTCACTCAACGATCCACCTTCCCTTATGATTGCTCATTCCCCTATCAGGGGGCGTAGAGCTGATACCAGGTGAATGGAAGAGGGAGAGGCCGTGTTATAAGGATAAACCCTGGTTAAATGAATAATTGTAGGTACCTTAATCCGATGACCAACTGTCCAGGACGTATCTATGATAGAGCTGCCGAAAACTAAAGTTAAACTGTGCCGGCAGTTGCTCTCCTCCGATCTGGATACAGTGCCTGTCACTACAAAGACAGGGGGTGGGGGTACACCGGATATATTAATGTTGTTTTTTTCGGCAGTATCTCTCCCAAGAAGGGGTATTCCAACAGGATTGGCCAATATCTTTCCAAACTTTTCTTAATTTTAAAGTGATCTGTATTATATTGAGTTATAAAAGCAGTACGAAATCTTTCTCCATCCTGCTTAACTTTTACTTTATCTTGTAGTAATTCATCCCTTTCCTTTCCTGACATAATTCTAATTTCCTTATCTATTGAATTCTTGTTATAACCTTTTTTAACCAACCTTTTCTTTATATGGTCTGCCTGTTGTATAAAATCGCCGGGATGGGAACAGTTACGTCTCACCCTTGTCAATTGTCCGCTTGCAATCCCCCTCAACCACGGTTGATAGTGACAGCTCTTTTTGTGGACGTAACTGTTCCCATCTGTCGGCTTAAAATAACATTTAGTTTTTATCTCACTTCCCTCTCCAAACAAAGTTAAATCCAAAAAGTGTATTTCGTTCTTGTTCCAAATTGGTGAAAAACGTAAGTTATAGTCATTATCGTTTAGATAACCTACAAAAGATACAAATGATGTGTGTGTGCCTTTCCAAATAATCAACACATCATCAATAAACTTCCGCCATAGCATCAGATTCGCCACCCAGTCATGCCCACACCACACAAAGAGATCTTCTCATCTCCTCATGTATGTGTAAGCATAACTGGGGGCGAACCTGGTGCCAATGGCGCTCCCCGTGGTTTGTAAATAAAAACACCCGTCAAAATAAAAATAATTGTGTTTCAAAATAAATTCTACAGCTTTCCAAAGGAAATTTTTTGTGTGATTAGGTAAGTCTCTATCTTTACTCACGAAATAGTTAATTGCTTCTAACCCCAAAGTGTGACTTATCACCGTGTAGAGAGATGCCACGTCCAAAGTGGCCCAACTATAATTCTCCTGCCACTCTAAATTTTCTATTTCCTGTAAAAATGATTAAGCATCTTTCATGTAGGATAAGGCCATTTGAGCATATGGTTGAAGATATGAATCCACGAAGGTGGATAGATTGGCCGTTATAGAGTCTATCCTACTAATGATGGGTCTTCCTGGGGGAGTGTGTAAAATTGTTCAAATGTACACACTCCCCCAGGAAGACATTTTTACAGTAAATAGAAAAAATATTTTTTACAGGAAATAGAAAATTACTTTAAAGCCAATAAATTCCCTTTTTTTACCAACCATTGGGAGTGTGTGGACTTCCTAATTTTGGAATTGGCGTGGTAACCAAACAACAGGAGGAACCCCCCTAACCATAGGGGAGGCAACCTGAGGGCTTGAAAAAACCCATCAATTTGTGAGTGCAACATTGAAACATGAAATGAATATTTAAATTGTAACTTTTTTACACTATGCTGCATTTTATGTTTATATTTTAGTGATACAAGCTGAATCCCTGGTTGATTTGTATTTTGTAAGAGATGATTAATAGTATAACTGCAGCAGCTGATAACATGTGAAAGGAATTAGGAGGTGATTGACTTTGGTTCCAAACAGCTGGAAGTGATTGCTATGTAGTTAGAAGGAACCAGGGTAGGCGGGTAGATCTGGATTTGGACCTAAGGAAAAGAGATAAGGAATTTACAGCTGTGAGTAACAAGGAGATGGGGGAGAGGAGGAGGAGGAATTTGTTATAAACAAGTAAATATTTGCCAAAACTTTAAACTATAAACTATAAGTAACACATTCAGTTGTTAATGTTCCTGCTCCTTCTGCAGTATTTTTAGAACACTCACAGGGCTTTTGTACTAAAGTGAGAATTCAAAATAGCCAAAACAGAAACTTTCTCTAAGTCAGCTATGCTTTCAGTATGACTACGCTTGCCTTAATTGTGAAATTCACTTTAAAGTTAGTGAATAAGCCTGTGTAAGTATGCAAAAATAGTTTTACAATTAGGAAAACAAAACTTGACCACCGACTAAAAGATTAAACTTTTATTTATTACTTTAAATATTTAGGTGTCCATCAACTTACCCCCAGGGCCGGCGCTACCTGTAAGACGGACTAGGCAGCCGCCTAGGGCGCCCCTTGGGAGAGGGACTTACAGGAGGGAAGCGCTCAGCGCTCCCTCCTGTCACTCCCTCACTGTATGGTCCGCCGGTACAGGGAGCATCTGTCTCCTGTACCCGGCCGGACTAACAGGAAGTGCACACTGAGTGTGCACTTCCTTTTAGTCCGGCCGGGTACAAGAAACAAAAGTTCCCTGTACCCGCGGATCATACAGAGCTCGGCCACGCTACAACACAGGTGGGGGGGAGATAAATAGAAAGGGGGGGGAGATAAATAGAAAGGGGGGAGATAAAAAGAAAGAAGGGGGGGATAAATAGAAAGGGGGGAGATAAATAGAAAGAAGGGGGGGAGATAAATAGAAAGAAGGGGGGGAGATAAATAGAAAGAAGGGGGAGGGGGGAGATAAATAGAAAGAAGGGGGGAGATAAATGGAAAGAAGGGGGAGATAAATAGAAAGAAGGGGGGAGAGAAATAGAAAAGGGGGGAGATAAATAGAAAGGGGGGAGATAAATTGATAGGGGGGAGATAAATTGAAGGGCGGAGATAAATTGAAAGGGAGGGGGGAAATAAATTGAAAGGGAGGGATGGGAGATAAATTGAAAGGGGTGAGATAAATTGAAAGGGAGGGGGAGATAAATTGAAAGGGGTGAGATAAATTGAAAGGGAGGGGCTAAATTGAAAGGGGGGGATAAATTGAAAGGGGGGATAAATTGAAAGGGAAGGGAGGGGAATTGAAAGGGGGGGGTAAATTGAAAGGGAATGGGGGGATACATTAAAAGGGATGGGGGGAATAAATTGACAGGGAGGGTGGGGGGATAAATTGAAAGGGGGGAATAAATTGACAGGGAGAAAATAAATTGACAGGGAGGGGAGGAATAAATTGACTGGGAGGGGGAATGAGAGTGGGGAGGGGAGAAGAGAGTGACAAGGGAGGGGGAGAAGAGAGGGACAAGCAGGGGAGAAGAGAGTGACAAGAGGGGGGGATAGGGACAAGGTTGGGAGAAGAGAGTGACAAAGGAGGGGGGAGAAGAGAGTGACAAGGGAGGGGGGAGATTGACACCCATCACACACACACACACACACAATGCACCCCTTACACACAGAAAAACACACAATGCATTACACAAACAGACACACACACACAAGCAATGCAACCCTTACACACAATACATCCCATGCACACACAGAAACACACAATGCATTCCTTACACACACTCAATGCACCCCTTACAGACGCACACACTGTATCCCGTACATATACAGAAACATACCTTGCAGCCCTTACACATACAAACACAGATTCACACAATGCATTCCTTACACACATATCAGGACATCCCCTACACATTCCACCCCCTGTGAACAAACTCATTGGTGAAACATGAAGGTGGACCCTGGGACCCAGACCTTGAGCTGTGTAAAGGGCCCCCAAAAAACAGAAGAGCCTGTTCTACACCAGACCAGAAGAGCCTTCTGCCAAAGCATATAATAATCTGAACTGCTGGAAACCTATGGGCATATAATGGTTAGGCCATGTCACCATGGTCAAATTTAATATATTATATGTTTTGTTTTTTGTCACCTAATCTGTAGAGGTTGCTTATCCCATATTATGATTCACAAACTTTTTGAAGAAAGGGACGGGGAAAAAAGGAACAACACAAAGATCATAAATTAAGAAAATCATAAAAAAATAAAAACTAAGGACACAGCTTCTGAAGCTGTGTCCTTAAGGGGTTAAAGCTTCCTAACACCTCACAGGAAGCAAAAAAAAATCTACTCTACTTCTTGGCGGTAAGTATTTAGCAGCACCTGCAATTAATTATCTTCTGCAGGTGAGGTAAACCTGAGTGTTGGAATTCTGAACCAGACTCCTGGGGGAAAATTAATAAATTGCACATCCATAGAATAGAAAATGGGTAGAGGATCAGCGCTGAGTGATCTAAAGGGAAAGGAACAAATTGAAAGCTGCAACCTATGGGTATGAGGTTCCCTCCAATGTCCCCAAAGAAGAAATAGCAAAAAACACAAAAATAGGTCGCGCTAAACAGAAAAAGTAAATAGTAATCACATATATTAGAAGTATCAATATAGAATAAAAATAAACAAAAATATGAACAAAATAGTCCTGATATGTAGTAGGCTTCTTGTGGGTTCCAATAGGCTAGTAGAGACTTGAGTATATAATGTATTCAGTGGGAAGCTGGGTCTTCTATGGCTTGGGAAATCTTGACTCAATGATGGATATGCAAATGAAAAAACAGAGAAACTCCAATAGTGCAAACTGTGTTTGAGTAAACAAAATAGGATAAATATTAGGGAGATATTGCACTCACCTATTCGAGAGCATATACTCGCTCAAGTGTGATAAGCATTCAGTGGCGTTTTCCCCCCACTGGTGGGATATAGGTGTAGATAAATCCTCGGTATGAAAGAAAAATAAAAGCCAAATATAGTGCTCACTGTATTAGTAATAAAAATGAGTCTGTAAAGTAAATAAAGTACTCACATTTGTATGAGCAGGATATACTGCTCAATATGATGGCATGGGTGGTATAATCCCCACCTAGGATTCTTTGAACGGCTGTCGGCTCCAAAGTGACTTGTGACCAGGTAGAAAAATAGATTAAAATAGAGGTATAAAAAAAAAAGTATATGGCAAGTATATAGTGAAAGAGCCAATATTACTTTATTAATTTAGTAAAAATATATAAAAATAGCCAAAACGCGTTTCGCCACACAGGGCTTTATCAACTGGCAATAATAAAAATCGACCTGGTACATAAATGCTTATATAGACTTAAAAGATATATGATAATTCAAATTTTGGCGCCAAAATGACATCATCAATACAGTGAGAATAATATAAAGATGTTAAAATACATAAATATAACAAGAGCATGATTCAATGGATAAAAGTTTAACTAAAAACTTTATTATAACTTAAAAACGAGTATTATTGTGGATGAATAAAAGCAAAGTAGATGGTCATGTGATCGCGGGCTGCCGCGATCACATGGTACATCCCAATACCTATTGGGAAATGTAGTTAGGCAGTAAACGTTCAGGGAGACCGGAAGAGGGAGGAGAGGTGGAGAGCACGTGATCGCGATCGCCCGCACCCACGTGACACGGCATAGAGCTAATGGGTGGACGGAGGCCGGCCTTGAAAGGCACGCCTCCGTCTAGTGTCAGCAAATGGGCGTGGAAAATACGTGAGCGCGGACGCGCGCGATCACGTGACGCGGCAGAAAGCATCTTGGGAAATGTAGTGACTTGATTGTGGCCGGCTACAAGGGCACGCACCCCATCTAAGCGTAGTGAATGCGATCACTACGTAAAGAAAGGGTATAATAAAGGCATAAAGCCAGATATAAAAAATGAAAGAAAAATAAAGGGAAAGTAATTTTGAAATAGTGTGAAAACCAATAGGGGCGAAATCTCCTCTTAAATATAAATAAAAAATAAAAAAAAGAAAAAGAATGAATGGGAAGTAAATATAAGAGGTGGAGCATATGGATAGTATGTTATGACAGATGTCATAGTAGAAGAAGAGAAATTTATTTATTATATAAGTATGTAAATGTCTGAGAGTACAGATGGAAAGGTGTAGGACAAAAGAGATATTAAAGGTATAGAACAGGAAAAGATATTTGTAAACACAAACATTTTATATTTGAATATAATAAATTGGTTAATGAAAAAGAAAAAAGTATATAATTATATAAAAAGACAATAAATAGTAAACTTTACAAAAAAATGTAATGAATAAAAAATACAATGGTTATAAAAAATTAAAAAGGTCAAATTCGGCATTGAGTCCTTCTGGAGAGAGAGTTTTAAGTTGGAATACCCAATACATTTCCCTTTTGCCTAAAATGTTAGTAATGTCTCCACCTCTCCAAGGAAGGGTAACCTGTTCAATCCCAATAGCTTTTAAAAGTGTCGGGTCTTTATTGTGTCTTATGAAGTGTTTAGAGACGGAGTGATTATCATAGCCCCTCTTGATGTTACGGCAGTGTTCTGCCAGTCTTACTTTAAGGCATCTATTTGTCATGCCCACGTACTGAAATCCACATGGGCATTCTAAAAGATATATGACACCTTTAGTATTACATCCAATGAAATCTTTGATCGGGTAAGAGGTTTTGGTTGTGGTAGAAGAAAAATGAGTAGATTTTGAATTTGTAATACCTTTTGTGGTTCTACAAACAATACAATTATTACACTTAAAAAACCCTTTAGGCCTAGATAAAAAATGTTCTTTTTGTTGTACATTGTTTTTAGTGTAATTTTTAGTTAGGATTGATCTAAAGTTGGGGGCTCCTCTAAATATAACATTAGGTTTGTCTGGAACTTGATCCTTAAGAAGGTCGTCCTGTTTCAGAATGTGCCAGTGTTTGTTTATGATTTTTCTTAAAGTTTTGTTCTTATTGTTAAAGTCTAAAATAATAGGGAGTTGTGGAGGGTCTGTTTTCTTAGCTTTATATTTTAAAAGCTCCGTTCTCTCCTTCTCTTTTACCACCTCTAAAGCGTTATTTAATTTATCTGCTTCATAGTTTTTTTCTAAAAACATGATTTTTAATGAGGTAGATTGGACATTAAAATCGGCTGTTGATGAGCAATTTCGATGGAGGCGGAGAAATTGGCTTTTTGGAATGCCATCCAACCAAGGTTTATAATGGCAGCTGGTTTGATCTATTATCGTATTAGTGCAAACCTCTTTAAAAAAAGTTTTGGTTTGAATGCGCCCATCTTGAATAAAAATATTTAAGTCTAAAAAATTGACTGACAGATTGCTAAATTCTGATGATAAAACAATGCCCCTATCATTGACATTTAAATGATCTAAAAACAGCTTAAGAGACGTATCGGAACCTTGCCAGATAAAAAACAGATCGTCAATATAACGGAAGTATGAGACCAGGTTTGCCCGCCAACCATGATCACCCCAGATGGCCGAAGACTCCCAGTCTGCCATGAAGAGGTTAGCATAGCTGGGGGCAAACCTGGTTCCCATGGCTGTACCCTTCTTTTGTATATAAAATGAATCTAAAAACCAAAAGTAGTTGTTAGTAAGTATAATGTTAATACCCTGTATGATAAAATCGATTTGAGAATTTGGAATTGAACTGTTTTGTTTTAAAATCCTTTCAACTGCTTGGCAACCAATATTGTGAGGGATTATGGTGTACAATGATTGTACATCACAAGTTACTAGTATATAGTCTTGACACCAGTTAAAATCACTTAGAAAGGATAAAAGAGTAAGGGAATCTTTCAGATATGACCTGGTTTCTTTGACCAAAGGTTGTAATAAAATGTCAATATATTCGGAAAGGTTGGATAAAACAGAATTAATACCAGATACTATAGGTCTTCCAGGGGGTTCTGTTGCATTTTTGTGTATTTTTGGAAGAAAATAAATGACTGGGATTTTAGGGTAACAAGTAATAAGATAGTCAAATTCTTGTTTGTTTAGAATACCCTTATCTAATCCTTTTTGTAAAAATTCGCTTAAAATATCTTTAATATTGGAGGTGGGGTCATAGGGTAATTTATTGTATACCTCAAGGTCATTTAGTTGACGATTGGCTTCTTTTATGTACATGGACTTTGATAGGATAACTAGGCCTCCACCTTTGTCGGCGGGTTTAATTACAATTTCGTCATCTTTTTGGAGTTCCTTTAGAGCTCTCCATTCATTTTGGGTAAGGTTCTGTGAGTCGTACTTATTATGTTTAATCTTTTCGAAATCCTTTAGGACCAGTTTTTCAAAGACTTCTATAGGCCCTGACTTAAAATTGGAAGGATAAAATTTGGAGGGGTTTTTTAAAACAGTATGTGTAGTGGGGCATTCAATAGGGGTATCAGAATTCTGGATATGCGAAACTGGATTTGATACTGTAGAGGTATCAGAATTCTGGATATGCAAAACTGGATTTGATACTGTAGAGGCATTACGGTTTTGGGTAAAAAATCTTTTTATTGTGGCTTTCCTAACAAATTTGTTGATATCCAGAAATGCTTGAAAGGGTTTAAAAGGATTAGTGGGAGCGTATTTGAGACCTTTACTTAAAACTAAAATCTGGGTAGATGTTAAAACTTTGTGAGAGAGGTTAAAAATTCTAAATTTTTTCTCATCTATCGTACTTATTGTCTTTCCTTCCTTTCTCTTTTGTAGTCTTCTGCCACCTCTCCCTCCTCTATACTTAAGCTTCTTTTCCTCGCTCTGGGTAGGTATGGAGTCTGTGTGTGAGGTAGATTCTGTGTGCGTATGTCTAAAAAATTCTCCTCAATTTCTGAATCAATAGACAGTAATTGATATCTGTTGTTGTGAGTGTAAATAGGAGGTGACTTTTGGAGGTCTGAGTATTTCTGACCAAATCTAGACCTTTGTGGTCTGGGTGTAGGTGTTGGAGGTTGGGTGTAACTTGATTTATTAGTGGTGGTGTGGTGAGGGAAATTTTGGTAGTCAGGTGATTTGTGGTATTTATGAGTTTGATAATTGGATGATTTGTAATGTTGTGATGCTCGTTGTCTGTTCGGTGATGAATATTTTCTGTTACGGTGTTTTTGAAAATAAGTGGAGGGTCTTTGTCCGTTGTGAGGATAATAGCTTACTTGACGGTGATGATGTGGTGGCGGCGGAGAAGAGTGATATTGTGGTTTGTAGTGGCGATGGGAATTTACGTGGCGAGTGTGTTCAAAATCTGGGTTATTATTCCTTACAGTGGATGTGTCGGTAGTGTATTTTTTGTGTAAATTGTATGTCCTCACTTGATCATTACTGTAATCTTGTTTGTCTCTTACATATTTTTTTATTTTAATATGTTTCGTGTCTGTTTCCACTTTTTCGATTTTGCTTTGTATTAAAACTGAATTTTGTTTGTAGGAATATGTTTCTGTGAAAGGTAATAACTTGTCTTTGAGGTTATTTATCTAAGTATCTAAAGTGGAAAGTTTCTTACTTTTCTTTATGATTAGGGTTTCCATGAGGCCAAAGGTACATACCTCAAGTTTATTGAACCAATCGTTCATAAACTCCTCATCATCTTGATCTGTGGTGGGTAATTTGTACAGTCTTAGGCCTCTTGGAGTAATTTTTTCATCTATATACTTTTTTAGAGTCGCTATTTCCCATTTTAGTTTTATCTCTGAAGTTAGTGATTTTTCTAATTGCCTAAATAAGTCTTGTTGGTTACAAGTAGGATGTTCATTATAAATAAATTCACTTTGATTTGTGTCAAAAACATGATTTATATCTATAGTATAATTGCGTCTATAGTCAAAGATAGACATAGCTCCTATAGAGCACACAGCTGCTATCACCGGAGGGAAAGAAATAGACAGAAAATGGGTAGAGGATCAGCGCTGAGTGATCTAAAGGGAAAGGAACAAATTGAAAGCTGCAACCTATGGGTATGAGGTTCCCTCCAATGTCCCCAAAGAAGAAATAGCAAAAAACACAAAAATAGGTCGCGCTAAACAGAAAAAGTAAATAGTAATCACATATATTAGAAGTATCAATATAGAATAAAAATAAACAAAAATATGAACAAAATAGTCCTGATATGTAGTAGGCTTCTTGTGGGTTCCAATAGGCTAGTAGAGACTTGAGTATATAATGTATTCAGTGGGAAGCTGGGTCTTCTATGGCTTGGGAAATCTTGACTCAATGATGGATATGCAAATGAAAAAACAGAGAAACTCCAATAGTGCAAACTGTGTTTGAGTAAACAAAATAGGATAAATACAGGGAGTGCAGAATTATTAGGCAAATGAGTATTTTGACCACATCATCCTCTTTATGCATGTTGTCTTACTCCAAGCTGTATAGGCTCGAAAGCCTACTATCAATTAAGCATATTAGGTGATGTGCATCTCTGTAATGAGAAGGGGTGTGGTCTAATGACATCAACACCCTATATCAGGTGTGCATAATTATTAGGCAACTTCCTTTCCTTTGGGAAAATGGGTCAAAAGAAGGACTTGACAGGCTCAGAAAAGTAAAAAATAGTGAGATATCTTGCAGAGGGATGCAGCACTCTTAAAATTGCAAAGCTTCTGAAGCGTGATCATCGAACAATCAAGCGTTTCATTCAAAATAGTCAACAGGGTCGCAAGAAGCGTGTGGAGAAACCAAGGCGCAAAATAACTGCCCATGAACTGAGAAAAGTCAAGCGTGCAGCTGCCAAGATGCCACTTGCCACCAGTTTGGCCATATTTCAGAGCTGCAACATCACTGGAGTGCCCAAAAGCACAAGGTGTGCAATACTCAGAGACATGGCCAAGGTAAGAAAGGCTGAAAGACGACCACCACTGAACAAGACACACAAGCTGAAACGTCAAGACTGGGCCAAGAAATATCTCAAGACTGATTTTTCTAAGGTTTTATGGACTGATGAAATGAGAGTGAGTCTTGATGGGCCAGATGGATGGATTGGTAAAGGGCAGAGAGCTCCAGTCCGACTCAGACGCCAGCAAGGTGGAGGTGGAGTACTGGTTTGGGCTGGTATTATCAAAGATGAGCTTGTGGGGCCTTTTCGGGTTGAGGATGGAGTCAAGCTAATCTCCCAGTCCTACTGCCAGTTTCTGGAAGACACCTTCTTCAAGCAGTGGTACAGGAAGAAGTCTGCATCCTTCAAGAAAAACATGATTTTCATGCAGGACAATGCTCCATCACACGCGTCCAAGTACTCCACAGCGTGGCTGGCAAGAAAGGGTATAAAAGAAGAAAATCTAATGACATGGCCTCCTTGTTCACCTGATCTGAACCCCATTGAGAACCTGTGGTCCATCATCAAATGTGAGATTTACAAGGAGGGAAAACAGTACACCTCTCTGAACAGTGTCTGGGAGGCTGTGGTTGCTGCTGCACGCAATGTTGATGGTGAACAGATCAAAACACTGACAGAATCCATGGATGGCAGGCTTTTGAGTGTCCTTGCAAACAAAGGTGGCTATATTGGTCACTGATTTGTTTTTGTTATGTTTTTGAATGTCAGAAATGTATATTTGTGAATGTTGAGATGTTATATTGGTTTCACTGGTAAAAATAAATAATTGAAATGGGTATATATTTGTTTTTTGTTAAGTTGCCTAATAATTATGCACAGTAATAGTCACCTGCACACACAGATATCCCCCTAAAATAGCTATAGCTAAAAACAAACTAAAAACTACTTCCAAAAATATTCAGCTTTGATATTAATGAGTTTTTTGGGTTCATTGAGAACATGGTTGTTGTTCAATAATAAAATTAATCCTCAAAAATACAACTTGCCTAATAATTCTGCACTCCCTGTATTAGGGAGATATTGCACTCACCTATTCGAGAGCATATACTCGCTCAAGTGTGATAAGCATTCAGTGGCGTTTCCCCCCCACTGGTGGGATATAGGTGTAGATAAATCCTCGGTATGAAAGAAAAATAAAAGCCAAATATAGTGCTCACTGTATTAGTAATAAAAATGAGTCTGTAAAGTAAATAAAGTACTCACATTTGTATGAGCAGGATATACTGCTCAATATGATGGCATGGGTGGTATAATCCCCACCTAGGATTCTTTGAACGGCTGTCGGCTCCAAAGTGACTTGTGACCAGGTAGAAAAATAGATTAAAATAGAGGTATAAAATAAAAAGTATATGGCAAGTATATAGTGAAAGAGCCAATATTACTTTATTAATTTAGTAAAAATATATAAAAATAGCCAAAACGCGTTTCGCCACACAGGGCTTTATCAACTGGCAATAATAAAAATCGACCTGGTACATAAATGCTTATATAGACTTAAAAGATACATGATAATTCAAATTTTGGCGCCAAAATGACATCATCAATACAGTGAGAATAATATAAAGATGTTAAAATATGGGAGTCTTCGGCCATCTGGGGTGATCATGGTTGGCGGGCAAACCTGGTCTCATACTTCCGTTATATTGACGATCTGTTTTTTATCTGGCAAGGTTCCGATACGTCTCTTAAGCTGTTTTTAGATCATTTAAATGTCAATGATAGGGGCATTGTTTTATCATCAGAATTTAGCAATCTGTCAGTCAATTTTTTAGACTTAAATATTTTTATTCAAGATGGGCGCATTCAAACCAAAACTTTTTTTAAAGAGGTTTGCACTAATACGATAATAGATCAAACCAGCTGCCATTATAAACCTTGGTTGGATGGCATTCCAAAAAGCCAATTTCTCCGCCTCCATCGAAATTGCTCATCAACAGCCGATTTTAATGTCCAATCTACCTCATTAAAAAACATGTTTTTAGAAAAAAACTATGAAGCAGATAAATTAAATAAAGCTTTAGAGGTGGTAAAAGAGAAGGAGAGAATGGAGCTTTTAAAATATAAAGCTAAGAAAACAGACCCTCCACAACTCCCTATTATTTTAGACTTTAACAATAAGAACAAAACTTTAAGAAAAATCATAAACAAACACTGGCACATTCTGAAACAGGACGACCTTCTTAAGGATCAAGTTCCAGACAAACCTAATGTTATATTTAGAGGAGCCCCCAACTTTAGATCAATCCTAACTAAAAATTACACTAAAAACAATGTACAACAAAAAGAACATTTTTTATCTAGGCCTAAAGGGTTTTTTAAGTGTAATAATTGTATTGTTTGTAGAACCACAAAAGGTATTACAAATTCAAAATCTACTCATTTTTCTTCTACCACAACCAAAACCTCTTACCCGATCAAAGATTTCATTGGATGTAATACTAAAGGTGTCATATATCTTTTAGAATGCCCATGTGGATTTCAGTACGTGGGCATGACAAAAAGATGCCTTAAAGTAAGACTGGCAGAACACTGCCGTAACATCAAGAGGGGCTATGATAATCACTCCGTCTCTAAACACTTCCTAAGACACAATAAAGACCCGACACTTTTAAAAGCTATTGGGATTGAACAGGTTACCCTTCCTTGGAGAGGTGGAGACATTACTAACATTTTAGGCAAAAGGGAAATGTATTGGGTATTCCAACTTAAAACTCTCTCTCCAGAAGGACTCAATGCCGAATTTGACCTTTTTAATTTTTTATAACCATTGTATTTTTTATTCATTACATTTTTTTGTAAAGTGTACTATTTATTGTCTTTTTATATAATTATATACTGTTTTCTTTTTCATTAACCAATTTATTATATTCAAATATAAAATGTTTGTGTTTACAAATATCTTTTCCTGTTCTATACCTTTAACCCCTTAAGACCGGAGGGCGTACTATTACGTCCTTTTAAAAGCGGCTCTAAACGCCGCCGGACGTAATAGTACGCCCTCCGGTTTTTAGTAACTTACCCGGTCGCTGGCGGTCCCACGCCGGCGATCGCGGTTCGGGGGACTCCCAGGGAGCCCCCCGCGGCACGTCCGCCCTCCAGGAGCCCTCCCGGCCATGTGAGAGTGAGGTCCTTGCGAGGACCTCACAATCACATGGCCGGTATAGCTGCCTGCTGCATTGCCAGCAGGGGGACCAACTGTAATGACAGTTGGTCCCCCTGCTGGATGAAAATCAAATAAAAATGTTTTAAAACAGTGTAAAAATAAATAAATTATATACTTAGATCATATATATATATTATATATATATGATCTAAGTATATATATACACATATACACACATACACATACACCGTCTAGGTGTATTTTAATATTAATATATATATAATTATATATATATATTAATATAAAATTACACGTAGACTGATACTGATTAAATATATATATAATTATTGTTATATATATATTTATAAATAATATAAAACAAATTAATATGTAAATACGTAAAAAAATTAAATAAAAAAAATAATTAAAAATAAAATATAAAAAAATATATAGATGTGTTTTATTTCGTTCTAACTGTATTCTGATATTAATATATATATATTTATATCAAAATACACTTATAACGAAATAATATATATATCTATATACATAAATATATACGTATATATCACTATATATATACCTATATATAAATAAAAATATTAAAAAAAATATATATATATATACGTATATATACACATATGTATATATATACATATATTAATTCTACACATATATTTATGTAATAATTTTACATAATTAGGTATCCTAATTAATTACAATTAGCGGGACCTGCCTGACCACCCATGCCGAAAGTATAGGGAATTTAATTTGCTAGCACTATATTTAACCCTATAACTTTCCAAGACACCATAAAACCTGTACATGGGGGGTACTGTTTTACTCGGGAGACTTCGCTGAACACAAATATTAGTGTTTCAAAACAGTAAAATGTATTACAACCATGATATCGCCAGTAAAAGTGACGTTTTTTGCATTTTTCACGCACAAACAGCACTTACAGGGACGATATTATTGCTGCAATACTTTTTACTGTTTTGAAACACAAATATTTGTGTTCAGCGAAGTCTCCTGAGTACAACAGTACCCCTCATGTACAGGTTTTATGGTGTTTTCAAAAATTACAGCGTCAAATATAAGGCTTGTGTTTAATTTTTTTCACATTAAAATTCGCCAGATTGCTTACGTTGCCTTTATGACCCTATGGTAGCCCAAGAATGAAAATTACCCCTATGATGGCATACCATTTGCAATAGTAGACAACCAAAGGTATTGCAAATGGGGTATGTCCAGTCTTTTTTAGTAGCCACTTAGTCACAAACACTGGCCAAAATTGGCGTTTTTTGCATTTTTCACACACAAACAAATACAAACGCTAACTTTGGCCAGTGTTTGTGACCAAATGGCTACTAAAAAAGACTGGACATCGCTTATTTGCAATACCTTGGGTCGTCTACTATTGCAAATGGTATGCCATTATGGGTGTAAATTTATTTCCTGGGCTACTATACAGTCTCAAAGGCAACGTAACCAATCTGGCGAATTTCAATTTCAAATGTAACACGCTATATTTGACCCTGTAACTTCCCAAAACACCATAAAACCTATACATAGGGGGTACTGTTTTACACGTGAGACTTTGCTGAATACAAATATGTGTATTTTATTGCAGTAAAAGCAAACAGTATTATGACATTGACAGTTAAAATGTCATGAAGAACGAAAAAAATCAAAAAAAATCTTATTTTCTCCCATTTTTTTCATATTAAATTATGTTTCATAGCTAAATATTTGATATTAAATGAAAGCCCTGTTTCCCCTGAATAAAATGATATATAATAAGGGGGGGTGCATTTAATATGAAAGAGGTGAATTACGGTTGGACAGACATATAGCGCAAATGCCAGGTTTTGTTTACGTTTTGTTTCGTTCACAACTTGTACATTTGGCTGCGGTGTTAAGGGGTTAATATCTCTTTTGTCCTACACCTTTCCATCTGTACTCTCAGACATTTACATACTTATATAATAAATACATTTCTTTTCTTCTACTATGACATCTGTCATAACATACTATCCATATGCTCCACCTCTTATATTTACTTCCCATTCATTCTTTTTCTTTTTTTTATTTTTTATTTATATTTAAGAGGAGATTTCCCCCCTATTTCGATATTACTTTCCCTTTATTTTTCTTTCATTTTTTATATCTGGCTTTATGCCTTTATTATACCCTTTCTTTACGTAGTGATCGCATTCACTACGCTTAGATGGGGTGCGTGCCCTTGTAGCCGGCCACAATCAAGTCACTACATTTCCCAAGATGCTTTCTGCCGCGTCACGTGATCGCTCGCGTCCGCGCTCACGTATTTTCCACGCCCATTTGCTGACACTAGACGGAGGCGTGCCTTTCAAGGCCGGCCTCCGTCCACCCATTAGCTCTATGCCGTGTCACGTGGGCGCGGGCGATCGCGATCACGTGCTCTCCACCTCTCCTCCCTCTTCCGGTCTCCCTGAACGTTTACTGCCTAACTACATTTCCCAATAGGTATTGGGATGTACCATGTGATCGCGGCAGCCCGCGATCACATGACCATCTACTTTGCTTTTATTCATCCACAATAATACTCGTTTTTAAGTTATAATAAAGTTTTTAGTTAAACTTTTATCCATTGAATCATGCTCTTGTTATATTTATGTATTTTAACATCTTTATATTATTCTCACTGTATTGATGATGTCATTTTGGCGCCAAAATTTGAATTATCATGTATCTTTTAAGTCTATATAAGCATTTATGTACCAGGTCTATTTTTATTATTGCCAGTTGATAAAGCTCTGTGTGGCGAAACGCGTTTTGGCTATTTTTATATATTTTTACTAAATTAATAAAGTAATATTGGCTCTTTCACTATATACTTGCCATATACTTTTTATTTTCATACCTCTATTTTAATCTATTTTTCTACCTGGTCACAAGTCACTTTGGAGCGACAGCCGTTCAAAGAATCCTAGGTGGGGATTATACCACCCATGCCATCATATTGAGCAGTATATCCTGCTCATACAAATGTGAGTACTTTATTTACTTTACAGACTCATTTTTATTACTAATACAGTGAGCACTATATTTGGCTTTTATTTTTCTTTCATACCGAGGATTTATCTACACCTATATCCCACCAGTGGGGGGGAAACGCCACTGAATGCTTATCACACTTGAGCGAGTATATGCTCTCGAATAGGTGAGTGCAATATCTCCCTAATATTTATCCTATTTTGTTTACTCAAACACAGTTTGCACTATTGGAGTTTCTCTGTTTTTTCATTTGCATATCCATCATTGAGTCAAGATTTCCCAAGCCATAGAAGACCCAGCTTCCCACTGAATACATTATATACTCAAGTCTCTACTAGCCTATTGGAACCCAATATTACTAGCCTATTGGAACCCAATATTTTTATTCTATATTGATACTTCTAATATATGTGATTACTATTTACTTTTTCTGTTTAGCGCGACCTATTTTTGTGTTTTTTGACATCCATAGAATAAATTAAATAATTAAAGTAGTAAAAGGAAGAAAAAATTAATACAAATTCTTACGTCGTATATATTTATATAGATATCGTAAAATAAATGACAAATGCTGTAAATATGGAGTCAAACATAAGCGATAGTTGTTTTCGGTCACGTGGAAACATCGTCAAGCTTATACTTACTCCTCATTGCCTTCTCCCACTCAGACCAGTCATGTCTGAGGAGTACATTGGAAGCTGAGGGTACTCGGAGAGCAAGTTCTTTTTTATTTTCAAATATAAACAGTAAAACAGTTTTAACAGATGGAATTGTAACATATTTCCAATATCTAGGAATGATTGATGTAGCGGAGATAAGGAGGTGGCCTAATATAATTTTTTTGTGAATTGATAAATCCTCAGGGAGACGTTTAAGTAAACATAATCCAGGAGTTAAATCTACAAGGAACTCAGTGATACATATGATCATTTCCAATATTTTTTGCCAATAGTTGGATAGTTTTGAGCATGACTAGAAAATGTGGTATAAAGTACATGTCTGTCCACAGGCTCTCCAAAATAAATTAGACGTAGAGAGGTGCAGTCAGAACATTTTAAATGAAGAGAAATACCAGCGATAGATTCATTTGAAATGAGATTCTAAGTGGGAAATGCAACGTGTAATGCCTTTCAATGTAAGTAATGATTCATGCCATTCCTCCACTGTGAATACCTCACCCAGATCATTCTTCTACTTTGTTATGAATGGCAATTTCATGCCTGTGTATTTATTTTATTTTCACGATTTGGGTTTTTTAGCAATGATATATGATTGTTTTGTCACAATTTGAAAAAAATATTTATTCACTAAAAATAAGTGTAACAAGTTGATGGATACCACCAGATAACTCTAGAAAAGATATAAGATATGGTCACAGAGTTTTGGGTCTATAGAAAGGAGCACTTATGCATTGGTAAACCCATTAATTATATATGACCACATATATGTAATATATGTAATAATTTCATGTAGATTTTTAGCAAAATCATTCATAAGAAGGGCTAATGTTTGGATACACCATTATTAATTACTTTATATGCACTTAATATAAGACACATTCTTTAAGTAGAGATAGTATACTTAGAGTATTCTATGAGATAAAAAAAACACTTAAGATACATGAGTAAGATGGATGCGGGATGTGTGTTATTTATTTTTATTTTATTTTTTAATTCTTTATTTATGTCGTGCATGGATTGACAAACAGAGTTGCACAGCCACAATAGCTGATGCAATCTTATCAATTAACAATAGTGTTATGGTACTTTTTAGCAGTAAACCAAAATGTTTAAATGTCTATCTGTTCCTGTCCAAATTAATAAAATAAATTGCGTATATACGCTGAAGTAATTAAGTCTGACACACAAGGTTCAGGTTAAAATAACTTCGAGAAAATGTATTGGCAAGTGATTAAAAAGCGGACGCGCAGGTCCTTTTAAGAGACATTTTACGTCATCATTGATTATTAGAATATCAGCAGATAAACATCATTAATTGGATTAATTGTTAAGTGTCGGAATTAGTGTCCTCCTATCAATATAATTAATTGGTTCAAACAACTAAGTGGTTAGTCCCGTGTCCACCCACCAAGAGGTGGGATTGTTCTGGACACGGGTGGGGGACAAGGGGTCTTGAGCGTCATTTTACACGGTCGGTGATCTCAGGCCTCGTGGCCAGGTGCAAGGTCTCTTATGAATAGAACATTTCATTACTACTGTGTTCTCATGGCCTTCAAACTATACTATGTTGCAAATCTAAGGAAAAGTCAGCAATTCCTGTGTTAATCATGTCTTTATAGAAAATACAGTCTTTGTTCTATTGTATTAGATGTGCTGGGAAATTCTGTCATGTAAGGTAGTTTTAAAATGAACAAGTTAGGTTATGAGGACAAAATGGAGGATTGTAGAAGTCAGGTTAGGAGGACAAAATGGAGGATTGTCACAGTATAAAGTTAAAATGGAGTTAGTGCAATAATTGAATACAAGTACAATAAGGTTTTTTTAAATAATCCCACATCAGTCCCCCCTATGAAATGTTAGATTCTAAGAGATAAAACTTTATTAAGTTAGTACCAGGAAGACGTGTTAACCCAAAGGCACAGAAACCCCGTGGCCGCTAGCTAGGTGTTAATGCAAAGTGCAAGGCTGTCCCTAGTTCTGACCCTGATAGGCTAACTCATCCGTCAGTATGGCTCTCGAACACTTCACACCCATGGGTATCCCATGGCAGCTAATCCACCACTTCTCCAACACGGGGTCTTTACCATTCACTGACAGATGCTGTCCCTAAGTTAGTCCCTTCCTAGAATTCCTGCACTTTATCAACAAAAGGGATTGTTTGCAGCGGCAGGCAGGGTGAGTTGATGTCTTGGAGCTCTTGGTCATCAACTTCGAGATGGGTGAAAGTAGGTGCCGCTTGGTCAACAGTCTTCAGGAGGGATTTTCTCAGACATGGGAGGATACAACAAAAGAGAAGAGCAAAGATAAAAAGAAAAATTAGTATAGCCATACCAATATGCATTAAAGCCTTTTGCCATCCTGTCATCCAACCAAACCATCTTTCCCAGGGATCTTGTATCCCAGAATTCCTTTTTAACTCTATAGACAGGTCATTTAATTTTTCTATGGCTAATGTAACTTTACCATTAGGGCCTGTGTTTTCTGGGATATAGGTACAACAGGTCAAGGTGTCAGGTAAAATTTTACAAACCCCTCCTTTTTCGGCTAAGATCATATCTAGGGCCATTCTATTCTGGAAAGCCATTTGGGATGTGGCCTGCAACTGTTCGGCCAACCCCTGGAGGGCGTCTCTGGTATAATTAACAAAACGCTGTTGATTATAATAAATGTAATTGATCCAATTTAAATTCTTGTTAGTGGTAACTATGGCAAAAAGTGATTCAAATCCTGCAGCAACTTCATCTCTTGCTTTAAATTCATTGGGCACCCCCCCTAGGCACCCCAATAGCATCAATATAAACATGAGGATCAAAACTTCCTTTTACTGGGGCGTCACGCTTAACCTTAGTGTGCCTGGACTCATGGGTGACGAGGTGTGTGTCAGAGATAATATGTATAGGCATAATAGCTTTAGCCAAAGTACACTCCCCCCACCACTCCTTGTCCATTCTGGATCTCAGCTGCAAATCCCCACACAACCAGTAGATATCCCCTAATGACCTGGTGTGAAACTGCAACAAGTCCATAGAGACACTCCTGTAGGTAGCACAATACCCCTTAGAGAAGTTACCCAAGAATCTACCAATTCCATCATAATTAGCATAACAAGTGTAATTACCTTTATACACGGTAATACCGTCTGGGGGTTTGACATCCTTGGTTAGGAGAGGATACTCCTTTGTCCATGCACTACATATGGACCTGTTAAAATCATAGTGATAGGCAAAAAGGCTTAAAACACATTCCTCTATATCTACTGGCAGGATTAGAGGTACGGTACCCAGGTGAGGCCGGGCACCACCACACACATAGCATGCAGTCTTATTATGCTTATTAGCATTATATTTCATCCATTCTAACCATAAATTTACATCATTAAAACCTGTTTCAGCGGCCATGGTATCTTCGAAGGTGGGGTTAGCAATGGCCATCATGTCTTGAAAGGTCTGGATATGAGGTTTTAATGGGTTAGGGACCATATGGGTGGCCCCTTGCCACTCGGAAGAGTTGCACATATCTTTTAGGAAGAAATGCCCTAATTTACGGTAGGAACCCTTTTTCCAATACATTCCCATCACATACTGGTCGGCATCCGTTGGGCTTGGATGCTCAATGTTAAGGATTAATTTCATTGGTGTACCTCCCCCAGGCTTTCTCAAAGTCATTCTCTGGAGAAGGGATCTACCTTGTTCATCTACTTTAGATAAGGCACTTTTTGGTTTGTAACCCCAGGCAGGCCCGGCATTCCATCCCGCCGCCCCCCAATGATTACAATTGTGCCCCCATTGTTTGTCAACTACACAAACATATGGGTCTTTTGAATGAGGGATATCTCTATAAATACTCTGGATTTGTGATGTGGGGAACGGGCATTCTACAATGTCACAATAGTCAAAGGTGTAAGTAGCCACATGGGTGCATGATGAATTGTACCAGAAGGTATACCCACTAATATCTTTGGTGATGGCTACTTGTTGGGCCTTTATAAGGCTAATTAAGAAGAAGGTGTACCAGAGGTACATGCTTGTGCGGTATCTGCTTCCTCAGGGGCTGGAGATTTCTTGCAGTGGGAAGCGTGGATCCAATTTGGCCTGCCGGCCAGTTTGACGGAGGTTGCGGTAATCAGGAGAACTTGGAATGGACCGTCAAATCTTGGTTCCAGGGTATTTTTCCGCACAAACTTCTTGACCAGAACCCAATCTCCGGGAAGCAGGTTATGGGTACCTGTATCCAAATCGGGATCTGGAATTGAAGAGAAAACTTGGGCATGTATTTTGTTCAAGGCACTTGCAAGTTCAGTTACATAATCTACTAAAACATCTGATTGGAGCTGTAACTGCTGCGGATAATAACAACCTAGTCTGGGTGCTGTCCCAAATAGAATTTCATATGGGGACAGTGAATGCTTCCCTCTAGGTGTGTGCCTAACACTAAATAAAGCTATTGACAGGCTTTCTGGCCAGGGCATCTTTGTTTCTTGCGACATTTTTAACATTCTGGCTTTTAGAGTGCCATTCATGCGCTCTACTTTACCACTACTTTGTGGGTGGTAAGGGGTGTGGAAGGCTAGGGTCACCCCTAGAGCAGTCCAAATTTCTTTAGTCACTGTTGCTGTGAAGGCTGGGCCTTGATCACTTTCAATGACTTCTGGGAGTCCAAATCTACATACTATCTCTGTAAGTAGGCGTCTTGAGGTTGTCTTTGCAGTGATATTGGCCACTGGGTAGGCCTCTGGCCAACCTGAGAACATGTCCACTATGACTAGTGCATATTCATGGGGCCCACTCTTGGGCATTTGGATGTGGTCAATTTGAATTCGCTGGAAGGGGTACATGGGCTTTGCCAGGTGTTTTGCAGGCACCTTGATTGGTCTTCCTGGATTGCATTTTGCACAAATAACACAGGCCTTACAGAAGCTGCTGATCAATGTTGTGATTCCGGGTGCTTCATAATACTTCTGTATGAGGGCGGCCATCAATTCTTTTGACAGGTGTGCAGGCCCATGTGCCCATTGGACAACTGCTGGATATAAATTTTTTGGAAGGCAAAATTTGAAGTTGTTGTAATATACTCCGTCCTTTTGGACAGCTCCTTTATTTTTCCATTTTTGGGTTTCTTCAGGAGTGACTGCAGCTTGCTGTTCTCGCAAAATTCGCAAATCAGTAGGAAGAGTTTGCAGAGCAAAAATAGGGACTTCTTCTTCTTCTTCTTCTTGTCCGGACACTTCTTCATCCACTTCCTGCAGATCCCTGGCTGCTAGCTTAGCAGCCTGATCAGCCAAATGGTTGCCCTTTGCTTCATCTGTATCCAATTTCCCATGGGCCTTTACCTTCAAAACGGCCACTTCTTCAGGGAGTAGGAGGGCATCCATTAGCTCCTTAATTGCAGTACTATGTTTAACTGGTGTACCGGCGGTGGTAAGAAATCCTCTTGTCTTCCAAATTAGGCCGAAGTCATGTGCCACACCCAGAGCATATCTTGAATCTGTATAGATGTTGGCACGTTTTCCTTCGGAAATTTTGCATGCTGAAGTCAGAGCCTGTAATTCAGCTTCTTGCGCAGACATTGCTGGCGGTAAAGATGATGATTTGATAACTTCGTCTGTTGTGGTTACGGCATATCCTGTATGATATCTTCCTTCTTCATCAGCATATCTTGAGCCGTCCACAAACAGGGTAAAATCTGGATCTTGTAATGGATTCTCATGCACAGTTGGTAGGTGCACTGTCTCCATTTTCATCTGTTCAAAACAGTCATGAGGTGTTTCGGGGTCATAATCATTCACTATGACCAGATCTTGAAATTCCTTTTCTAGGAAGTGGCGTGGCCATGCTTCCAGAAGGTCAGTTGTTGGGTATTTGACAATACCATTTTCCTGTAGCTGTTCTTCATCCATGGTGGCCCATAGCTTTGCCATGGGCCCAAGGTCATTCCATGACCTTGTCTTCAATTTGGTAACAGGAATATGTGGGATAGCAGTATCCCAATGGCGGTAGAGGTAGTTAAGTTGTTGAGGTAGTTGGATTAAGACCATGCTATTGCCTTCTGAGTCACAATAGAAATCTTGAGCAGTGAGCTTCACATCAGTCCAGTGGTAAAGCTCATCTTCATAGCAAGGTTCGGGAGCAATGTCTGGTTTGTACCACATGGTACAGAAGGCGTAATCTGGGCCTTCACAGAGAGGCTTCTCATCTTCATAAAATGTCAAATGTGGATGCATGACTTTATTGATACATCCACAAAGCAGGTAAATGTAGGTTTCATCTGTGATAAATCCATAATAGATACCCCCCTCAGGGAGTGGAAGAAGAGTGGATGGATTAAGAACTTGACATCTTTGGATGGAAATATTGTCAGGTAGAAGAAGATGGCACTGGAGGCGTAGGTGTCTGGCTGGAGACACGTGCTTAAGCTGGACTTGGTTGATGATGGCAGAGATGTCATGAGGGGCCAAAACAACCAGAGGGTGGCCAAGGACCAGGTCTGAGGTTCTTTCTATGAGCTCTCTTGCAGCAAAGACAGCCCTGAGACAGGAAGGAGTCCCTCTGGCCACAATGTCCAGTTGACATGAGAAATATCCAATAGGCCTTTGGCGGCCTCTTAAGTCATTAGTTTGGGTGAGAACTCCTGTTGCGTGGCCTTGTCTTTCAGAGACAAATAACTTGAAAGGTTTTGAGTAGTCAGGTAGGCCCAAGGCAGGAGCAGAAGCAATGGCACGTTTGAGAGCATTGAAATTGTCCAGAGCTTCATTAGGCAAACCGAAAGGGTCAGACTTAAGTGCGTCATAGAGAGGCTGCATGAGCAGGGAGGCTTCTGGGATCCATGCTCTGCAGTAGGAAATGAGGCCTAGGAAGGCATGGAGGGATTTCGAAGTCCTTGGAGTTGGAATATCCAGTACAGCTCTCACCCGGTCCCGGGTAAGATGTCTGGCACCTTGAGATAGGCAATGTCCAAGGAAAATTACTGAAGGTTGGCAGAACTGTAGCTTGATGAGCGAAGCTTTGCATCCTTGTTCTGCCAAATAACAAAGCAGGCTAATTGAGCACTTTTCAGTAGTGGGCATATCATCTCCACAGAGCAGCAAATCATCCACATACTGAAGCAGAACAACTTCTGGGTGCTCGGCTTGCCATGGGTCAAGGATGGTGGCCATGGCCTTTGCAAATTGACTTGGTGAATTTTGTGCCCCTTGGGGCATGACAGTCCAGGTATACTGTTGCATCTCATGGGTGAAAGCAAACAGGTATTGGCAGGATGGGTCCAGTGGGACACTGAAGAAAGCATTTGCTAGGTCAATGACTGTGAAAAATTTTGCAGATGGTGGGACTCCAGAGAGCAGAGTATGGGGGTTTGGTACAAGAGGGGTGTCCAGGACGGTAGCTACATTGACAGCACGGAGATCCTGAACCATCCTGTACTTCTCTGGCTCACCTTTGGGAGTTTTCTTTTTCACAGGGAATAATGGGGTGTTGCATTCAGATTTACATTTCACCAGGGCACCCTTCTCCAAGAGTGCCTTGATGTGGGTAGAAATGGCAGCGGCCTGTGCTGGTTTTAATGGATATTGTGGTTTTCTTGGTAATTTAGCTCCTGGAATGAGCTTTACCACCACAGGGGGAACATTCAGGTGACCTATGTCCTCTGGGCCTGAGGACCATAACTTGGCGGGCACCTGTATCTTTAATGCCTCTGGGAAATTGGACCTTAATTCTGCTGCTTTCTCACGGGGCTTTTCTAAATGCAGCATTAGAGGCAAGGAGCACAAGGCTGAGGTGTCTGATTCAGATAGAGGTGTGGACATTTCTACCTGCCCATCCGGGGTAAAGGTGATGGATGCTTGCAGGCGTGAGAGAACATCAGCACCTAATAGGTTAATTGGGCATGTGGAGGATACCACAAAGCGAGCAAGCAGGCTAGAGCCAACTCGTAATGGAGTTGTTAAAGGGCTATGTCTTGGCTGGCCATCCACTCCAACACAAGAGACGTCAATATTTGACAGAAAGGATGGGTCTGGCAGGTCTTGTTCTCGCAGAACACTACGGGCTGCACCTGTGTCAACTAGAAATGTGGTAGGGTGGCCTTCAATGGGCAAAGTCACTGTGGCAAGTGGCCCCCCCTTATCCCCTGTAGACACTGCCATGACAGGGGTTGCAGACACAGGCTTGCCAATTTCCTAATCATCTGGTTCCTCAATTATCGGAACCTGTTTGGTGGCTTTGGGAGCTGGGGCAGGTTTGGAGGGCTTTCTGGGCTCCCTTTGCTCCTTTTTAGGTTCTGGGCAGTCACTTCTAAAGTGCCCCTTGGCTCCACAATTAAAACAATGTCCCCCCTCCTCCGGTCTAGTACCTTTTGGGACTGGGGTGGAGCGGGATACCATGAGAGGCGCTGAAGTGGATCTTCTTGGGGTCTGAGCGGATTCCAAACCTCTAGCAACTAAAAGTAGGGTGTCCAGGGGAACAACCTTATATTCAGGGCGTGCAGCAATGATTCCCTTGCGTATAGAGTCCTTAACACCTTGGACAAACGCACCTGACAGCATTTGTGAATGAATCTTGTCAGTAAGATCAAACCCCAAATCTGTAAACATTTGATACAGTCTTGCATGAAACCTTTCCACTGATTCTCCTTTATCTTGAATAACATCAGTAAGGCCAGCAGCCTGATCTGCAAGTTTGTCCTTAGCCCATTCTTTTAATTGGGTGCAAAAAGTTACTCCAGAGGGGTAATCAACATCACTGTTGAGCTGATCTGTACTGAGGTGTCGGGCCATACTTGGCCAATACGCATCCCCTGCTTTAATAGCACAAATGCTCAATAAATCACGCCATGCGGCTGAATAAGTCTTTTGAATTTGAACTATCCCTCGGTAGAAGGGCATAGGCTGCTTTTCTGGGTCCGGGAGTGATTTCATCAGAGCACTAGCTTGAGTGGGGTTAAAAGCTACATATTTAGGAGGGGCCTGTTCTCCCCGACCCTTGTGGCCGAAGGGATCATCGATAGAACGATGAGATGGGGCTCCCGCAGCAAGTTCCGATGAGACATGGGACACCCTGTCCATCTCGTCATCATCGAATTCTATGATATTGACTCTTCTACGCGGTGCAGGTCCCGCGTGAGGTGAAAGAGTCGGTGGCTGGGAATGAGCCCCAGATGCAGGGGTGGCTAGCGAGTCGTAACCTGGGGACAGGTAGTCGCCGGGAATTACTGGCATCAGGGCTGAACTGGGAGCCGCCATATTGGAGGCGGGGAAAGGAGTTGCTTCAGGATTAAGGGAAGAAGCGGCGGCCATATTTGATATGGGCACTTCCGGGGCAGATTGGGCCGGACTGGGCATGACCGGAACCTGGGGAGTGGCTTGGGGAAAGGGAGGGTAACCGGGGTAGGGCAGGGCCATGGGATATGGGAAGGGGTAGGGCCAGGCAGGGGAGGGCAAAAGAGTAGGGTGGGCAGGTACGGTTAAGGAGGTAGGATATTGGACTGGGGCGGAGCTGGTTATCGGAGGAGACAGGACAGGATTAGTAGGGATGGATGCAGAAAGAGGAGTCGTAGCATGGGAGGGAGGGGTAGTTAGCTGGACGGGTGCTGATGGAAGGGGATTAACCATAGAGAGGGATTGCAGGGAGGAGGCGGCAGATGAGATGTTAGGATTAGGCATGGAAGGAAGCGTGGGGATGGCTGAGGGTGATGGGACCGTTAGAGAAAGGGAAGGGGTAAAGAAAGATCCATCAGAATTCAGGACCGGGCAGACAGGGGAGGTGATGGGATGGGATTCGGGAGGATCGGGAGTGGGGACAGCAACACAATTTTTATGATACACAAACAATTTTACACCTTTGTGATTTACTTCTTCCTCAACCCAACCTTCTAACTGAATAGCCTTCGCTACTCTGTACCATGCTTCAGCAGTCTTTAATAAACCATTATCTGTAAGCTTGCCTTTCATTTCTGCTAGTAACTTGCGCCAACTTTCTGGTTGCAATCTCCCACATGTCGGTACAGCAATTTTACATACTTTTGCAATCTTTTCAACACCTTTAACCATCTCTTCACCCTCTCTGTTCTCTACCAAATCACATGCTAACCAGCCCTTGCTGGGCTTATCTAAATCCTGTCCCATAATCCCTTTACCCCTATACCAGCGTCCTAGATATAGAGAGAGAGAAGGAAAATTGAACAAGAACGTCTACAATGCTCGACTGCCACCCGAGAATCGTAAAACTTTCTCAGCTGCGTCTTCCCGAAACGTAGACTAGTCACTGAATCCGCCTACCCGGGGTGGTAGACACGGATTGGAGCGAGGTGAGAAGTGTGTGACCAATCACTTCTCTTTTAAGAGGAATGGGAGTGGATAGTATAATAATATAGAGAGTGTAGAAAAGATGAAAGGCAAGGAAAAATCCTTAGAGACAGACACAGGAGTACATGAGACTCCTTATTAAGCAAACAAGACAACAATACAGTTGAAATACAGTGTATGCATCATAGTTCAAATGAAATCAACAGTAATTCCTTTCCTTTACTCATGTGCTTATCCCAAAGTCACCTCCCTCAACCCCCGTAGTGCCCCTATAAAACCCACTTATAAGTCTCACTACCACAAATAAACCGAAAAACTGGAATTCCACCAGCCCCCAGCGCTCAGGGCGGTGGTTACCAAGAGAAAACTGGAATCCCCTCAGCCGAAGCTGAGGTTTACCAAAACTGGAATCCCCCCAGCCTCGGTACTCGGGACAGTGGTTACCAAAATTGGAATTCCACTAGCCCCAGTACCCGAAACTGTGGGTTACCACGTGCACAATGAGGCTAGCTAAGCTCTCAGAGTGTCACCAGAAGGATCACAGGAAATTATGAGTCTACACAAAATCCACAGTTCCAACAATCCCCTTTTTCCTTACAGCCACAGCCACGAGGCTCCTAAAAGAGGTAAACAGGCAAAGATGACCCCCAGGAACACATCCACAGGCCAACCCCCCTTTTTCCCTACAACCACAGCACCGTGGTTCCTAAAAGGAGTAAAACAGGTAACAGAAGACCCAGGCAAATCCCCTCAGGTCCACCCCCCTTTATCCCAAAAGGGGCAAAATACAAACAGATAGACAGATATACAGAAGACCCAGGCAAAACCCCTTAGGTCCACCCCCCTTTATCCCAAAAAGGGGAAAACAAGCAAGATAGAACCCCAGGCAAATCCCCTGCAGGTCCACCCCCCCTTTATCTCAAAATGGGGAAACAGGCAAACAATTCAAACACAATTCAAACACACCCAGGCAACAGATAGACTAAAATGCAGGTAAATAAATGAGTAACGAGACACCGGGCAAGATATTACCTGTCTTTGATGTCCTCCCGGGAAGCAGTCACAGACACGTGGACGGGTCAATCAAAGGGGCCGGAACATACCGGTGGCTCTGCAGAAGTCTCTACCGTGTACCTGGAGGTGATCAATCTCCTTTCCTTCCACCTGGATTCCTCCGTCCAACAGCGTCTTCCTTAGGACGGCTCACCGGCCAGACATAGCCCGGTGCCCCACGTTGGGCGCCAAGTTGTTATGGTACTTTTTAGCAGTAAACCAAAATGTTTAAATGTCTATCTGTTCCTGTCCAAATTAATAAAATAAATTGCGTATATACGCTGAAGTAATTAAGTCTGACACACAAGGTTCAGGTTAAAATAACTTCGAGAAAATTTATTGGCAAGTGATTAAAAAGCGGACGCGCAGGTCCTTTTAAGAGACATTTTACGTCATCATTGATTATTAGAATATCAGCAGATAAACATCATTAATTGGATTAATTGTTAAGTGTCGGAATTAGTGTCCTCCTATCAATATAATTAATTGGTTCAAACAACTAAGTGGTTAGTCCCGTGTCCACCCACCAAGAGGTGGGATTGTTCTGGACACGGGTGGGGGACAAGGGGTCTTGAGCGTCATTTTACACGGTCGGTGATCTCAGGCCTCGTGGCCAGGTGCAAGGTCTCTTATGAATAGAACATTTCATTACTACTGTGTTCTCATGGCCTTCAAACTATACTATGTTGCAAATCTAAGGAAAAGTCAGCAATTCCTGTGTTAATCATGTCTTTATAGAAAATACAGTCTTTGTTCTATTGTATTAGATGTGCTGGGAAATTCTGTCATGTAAGGTAGTTTTAAAATGAACAAGTTAGGTTATGAGGACAAAATGGAGGATTGTAGAAGTCAGGTTAGGAGGACAAAATGGAGGATTGTCACAGTATAAAGTTAAAATGGAGTTAGTGCAATAATTGAATACAAGTACAATAAGGTTTTTTAAAATAATCCCACATCAATAGTGAACAACAGTGTGGCTTGATGTACTGTGCACATTTTCTTATTTTTTATTTTTTTTTAAACAGTAGAGGATTATCTTATGAGCTGGAAATATACGTCTAGATTGTGCATATATTGCATATTTACCATAGGATGTACTGTCTAGACTGAAAGTAAATGATAGCAAAAAAAATAAATAAAAAAAATATAATAGATTGAAATACACCACAAGTATAAAATACTTGGCATTCGTGAGACATATTAGTAAATTAGTAATAACGCTTAAGCCTAACAACAGGTCATATCAGAGCTTACAACACAAGGTAACAGTAGTATACATGCTAACATTTCTGAATATTTTGGTGGTTAAATTTGTAGTTTCGCTATGATGCCTAGGCAGCGACCAGCGTTTAGTGTTGTGAGCATGAATTGTGCCACCGAGAACATGAGGCTTGAGGAGTGTGCTTTGTGTAGTGAGACTAGGTTTGGACTATAATGACTTAACATTCGGATTTGATGCTCTCATGCTTTACAAGATGTGGGACTCAGTTAAGAGTGCTATGCTGTGTGTGTCTTGTCGGTATCGGGATGTGTATCATAGTGGAGGGTGTAGGACATGTGTATCTTGTGAGTGTCCGTTAGGCCAACCTATAAACAGTGGTATCCTGGCAGAGTTAACTGTACCAGACTGTCTAATCATCCGTGTATCAGCATGTTCAAGACAGTCAGTGCAAGTTCCTGGAGGGTTACTTAGCCTACGCAAGCTGCAGGTATAGCATTGTCCCCTTGAGTGGTGTTGCTCAGAGCTGCCAGCCAGTGCGGGAGTCGGCTGATCAGTGGGTGGTTGAGGCCTGTGGGTAGTCCGTTTAGGCTCGCAGCGCGTCGTATCCAAGCGTCCCGCCCGGAGAGGCATATCGCGGCTCTTGCGGTTCTATTGATAAGGACTGTGTTGCGTGTGCCGTGGCAGCTTCCACTCCAGCCCCAGGCCCTGTGGAAGGTCCGCATCTGTGTCCCACAGACTCGGGTATACTGTGCAGCCGGGTCTTCCCTTTTACGGGCGCAGTGGAGGGTCCCGATGGAAAGGCGCCGCCAGCGGCGGGCTGTCCTCCGGCGTCGTGGATGATGCCGAGGAGATATACTTCTCTTGGCCTGCGGCCTAGGAAGGTGGGAAGCCTGGGCGGCGTGTGCTCCACGCTGGGATCTGCCCGGATGGGGCTCGTTCTGCCCTTCCTCCACGGCTCCCTTCTCCTCCCTCACAGTCCTTGATGATTGTGGTGCCATAAGCTGTTTCAGTTGCTCCCAGAAGCACTGGAATGCGTCTTGGGGAATGCTCAATTATGTCCTCACCGGGGTCTGCATATGTAGTCGCCATTTGCGTTGTGGCCTGATTGCCAGGCCCACCTCCTGCTAAGCCCAGACCATCGTGGGCAGTGAGAGTATGAGCAAAAGCTTGTTGTTCGCTGGTGGGGCCCGGGATAACCCCCGCCGGTCCATAGGGGGGAACGGGTGCCCTCTATTTGCCGCAACGGGAGAGTGGCCGTCAAACAAGCTTACAGTGTGTAGGATGTGGGTTATAAAACACATTAGGAAAGGAAATACCAATCAAATAAGGTGGGAGTGAAGCAGAGCTGGAGGAGAGAGTAGAGTGCTGCCCTTTAGGAGAGAGCAAGAGACAGGTATGTGAGGTAGAGGTTAGTCTGGGAGGCTATAAGCACTTGGGCACTTCTTAAATGATTGAAGACTAGGGGAGAGTCTGATGATTTTAGGTAGGTTATTCCATAGGAAGGGAGCCGCCCGCGAGAAGTCCTGCAAGCGCAAGTCCCAAATTCTGCAGAAGATTAGCCCTCGAGAAATGAGGAGCATTTGGAGAGTATGGTGTGGCCAGTGCTCCACCCCACATTTTGGAGTTTGCTAGGAGACTGCAGGTGAGGAATCTGGTTCAGAATTCCAACACTCAGGTTTACCTCACCTGCAGAAGATAATTAATTGCAGGTGCTGCCAGGGCCGGTGCAAGGATTTTTGGCGCCCTAGGCAAAATAAAAATGTAACTTTTCTTGCTTAGGCATTCGCAAAGTCCTTCAGTAATGTTTCAAAGTCAATCTCCTGTACAGTCCGATTCTCTATTGATATCATGGCAAGTCCCACAAGCCGTTCTTGGGACATTGAAGAACGAAGATAATTTTTTATAATTTTCAGCTTCGAAAAGCTTCGCTCACCTGTGGCAACAGTGATTGGTAAGGTCAACATAATTCGAAGTGCAATTGCCACATTTGGAGCAAATCCATTCCTCACTGCGTAGGCCAAAATATCAACAGGTGTCATCGTAGGTTTTATAACAGGAGCCAATACAGTAAGTTCTTCACACAGTTGCCTTCCATCGACATCAGACCCCTTTGATTTTACATCGGTTAAGACATTCTGCAATTCCACGCAGAACTGCAGGAGTTCTTCTTTTTGCACATCTTTTAGCTTGTGGATGTCATACAAAAATTGAAAATGCGTGGAATTACATTTCAGCTGTTCATATCTTTCAAGTACAGATTTTATTGTTGTGTCTAATATTGTGAAGAAACATTCCACTTTAAATTTATTTTTAGGATCTAAGATGGGGTCATCTGGAGCCTCATACAAAAAAACCCTTTTTTTTTTCCTCGTCTGATGCACTTGAGGGGGGAACACTGGGTCTATTTCCATTTCCACTGCTAGCTCTCCTGCTTCTTTAAGTAAATCCTCAAAAACATTATCTGTCCGATAAGATTGAAAAATTGTCTTGATTGATTCCAAAAGTTCCACAACATCTGGCAAGTAAATTGACTGGCTTTGAAGAACTTTGCTGACAGAATTAATTCGACTTAGTATGTTAAACCAAAGGATGATAAAACACAAGAATTTAAACTTGTTTAACTCCTTTGCCAAGGATGAAGCCTTGATTCTTGCAAGAGCAGCAAACTTCATATCACCTCCGATTTCAATTAAGGTGTCATACACTTCTCCAACATGGAACCTAAATGGCCGAATAGCATCAATTCTGCTTGACCATCTAGTATCGGATAGCGGCTTAACTGTCAGCTTACTCACTTGCTTTTTTACAACATCCCATCGATTTGTTGAACCTGATAAAAAACATTTTCTGAAGAATGCCAAAAAATGTACTGGCATCCCTACAGCACATAGCAGCATCATTTACTACAAGATTTAAAGGGACACTATAGTCACCTGAACAACTACAGCTTAATGTATTTGTTCAGGTGAGATCTATAGCTCCGTGCAGGCAATCTAATGTAAACACTGTATTTTCAGAGAAAATACAGTGTTTACATTGATTGATAGGAATACCTCCAGTGGCCGTCACTCAGACGGCCACTAGAGGGACTTCCTATCATGCAGGGCCCTAAAAAGGCCCTGTACATGTCAGACGTTTGAAAATACGTCTGACGTGTGCAGGAGAGAGAAGGCACTGTGTGCGCGCCTTCTCTCTCCAGCCTGTCAGAGAGGAGAGGGGACGGGCAAAGACCGCGAGCTGAGCTGTCAGTCAGCTCAGCTCGCGGCTGCGCACACTGCGCGCATGCGCGGTAGTGCGCTCAGGACTTCAGAGGGCCGCCCTCTGAAGTATGTGCACATGTGTGGCGAAGCCGCGCATGCGCACAAGGGAGCAAATGGAAGCGTCTGATTGCTCTCTGCTCGCGCCCACCTATTTCGTCATTTTGAACTGGCAGGAAACCAAGAAATCTTTCCTCAATGTGTATTTCTGGATTTGCAGTTGGCGAGTCTCCTTGCTTAACAGATAAAAACCTGAAAACCATAGTCATCTGTTCAACAAGAGTGATGTCAGGGATGCAGTCAAGTATAATGGAATAGTACTTGGCATCCTTAAGCAACCGTAGAATGCGTCTCCGTATTTCTTTTGAAATTAAACCAATTAGTTCATTTTGGATGTCTTTTCCTAAATAATGCTGATGAATTTCTGAATTCTGTATCTTTTTCAAGTGGCTTTGTATCACACTATCAAATGTTGCCATCATTTCTACAAGTTTCAAGTAATTTCCATTATTTTCAGAGTACAACATGTCACTGCTGCCCCTGAAGGCCAAGCACTGCTTCCCAAGGTATTGAACAATGGCTACAAGTCGCTGTAGAACATTCTGCCAGTGCTGCGTTTCAGTTGCCAATAATCTTTGGTATGAATGGTCAATAGTACTTCCTGACCCAAGCCTTGTTAACAGTTCTGTCCAGTCTCCCATAGCAGTGAGGTGAGATGGAGACACTTCATGTGTAGCCAGACACTGGGACAAATGTTTCCAATCATTGTAGCCTCCCATTGTCAGGCTCATTTTCGTAGTTGTAAAGAGTTTACAACAAAAGCAAAATATTTTGTCCAGTCTAGAAGAATAACTAAGCCACTTTCTAACATGCACTTCACCATTTTCAAGGCGCCATCTATAGTGGATTGATGTAAACCGTCTCTTGGATGCATCTTTATGAAATGCAAAGTGCTCTTTTGGCTTTGCCGGACCTTTCATAACAATGGTTTCTTTTAGTGAGCTAGTAAGCGTATCAGGCCAGTCAGCTGGATCAAAGAAGTCTACCAGCGTGCTTTTTCCATTTTCATCTTCTGATGATGATGCCGATTTCTGTGAACTCTCTTCCTCGGTGTTTGTATCACTTTCTATGCTCAAATAATGTTCGCCCACAGTTGAAGTAGAAGGGTGTGGTTCAACATCTACAGCTTCACGATGCTCTTTAGTTTTGCACTCCATCTCGCTTACAGCTTTTAGTACTGGATCAGGTTTAAAGAACCTATTTAATGATCCAGCCATCTTAGAAGTGTCTTCTTCTTGGAGCATTCTTTTCTTTCGAAAAGCAGCACCAGACAATTTATTTCGTGGTGCAGACATAATGTTCAATTATCAAAATAACTATTGTAGAATAAATGTACATCAAAAATTATTAATATTCAATTAATATTCTCTTTGATGATCATTAAACCACAATAATACCTGAAAATCATTTAGAAACCTACTGTACATATGTGCGCACGTGTGTGTGTGAGTGTGAAAGACGCAAAAATATATGTGTATGTAAGACTATGGCTAAGTTTTGCATGTATGAGAGCAGTTGATGTAAACATGAAGAATTAAAAATGGAGAGGGCAAGTGAGAGCTAGCATCCCCCATGCACAGACACACAATCATACAGCGTCACAACATAATTACACAATTACACACAGTCACAAACATTCACCTACAGTCATACATGGTCAGTCACATTTCAAAGTCACAAACAGAGTAATTCAATCTTCTATCTGTGTCCATGCAACAAAATGTAATGGGGAGTTACTCTGTGTACCCCCTCCTTCTCATCACGCAGGTTGAACTATTCCTATCGCCCCTTGTTGGCACACTACTGAAGTGACAATGTTTCAGCCTCAAAATACAGATTAGGGAACAGTGCACAAAATTAATCTAGTTTAAAATTAAGAGACTTGCGTCCATCAAGTTCAGCCTTCTTCACATATGCTTTTGCTGTTGATCCAAAAGTAGACAAAAAACCCAGTCTGAAGCGCTTCCAATTTTGCAACAAAATAGGAAAAAATTCCTTCTTGACCCCAAAATAGCAGTCAGATGTCTCCTTGGATCAAGCAGCTATTACCCCACTAATTAGAAAGTATATCCCTGTATGTTATGTTTTTGCAAGTATTTATCCAATTTCAGTTTAAACATCTGTATAGACTCTGGCAAAACCACCTCTTCAGGCAAATAATTCCATATTCTTATTGCTCTTTCTGTAAAAAAAACCTTTTCTTTGCCTTAGATGAAATCTAATTTCTTCAAGCCTAAATGTGTGACCTTGTGTCCTATGTATAGCCCTGTTTATGAATAGATTTCCAGATAATGGTTTGTACTGGCCCCGAATATATTTGTATAATGTTATCATATCCCCTCTCAGGCGCCGTTTTTCCAAACTAAAGAGATTTAAATTTTTTAACCTTTCTTCATACAAGGAGTTGTAAGCAAAGTATTTATTTTAGTTTAAACCAGTGGCTATCTGTTTATATGCAGTGATGCAAGGTAGGACAACCAGTGAAATAATGTCAGAGTCATGGGTGCCCAAGGCTCATTGATGCACGTGGGGAGAAAAGTCTAGCCATTGGGTCCAATCACAGAGAACAAATACTGTAGCTCAAATTGCTGATAAACGTAATGCTGGCCATTATACAAAGGTGTCAGAACACACAATGCATTGCAGTTTGCTGTGTATGGGGTTGCAAAGCCACAGGCCATTCAGAGTGCCCATGATGACATCTGTACGATGTTGAAAGTGCCTTCATTGGAAATGTGTGCATCAGAACTGGACCATGGATCAATGGAAAAATAATGTTTTCTTCTTGATCTGGTGGATGGCCGGGTGCATATGCGTTGTTTACCTGGGGAACAGATAGTAGCAGGATGCACTATGGGAAGAAGGCAGGCTGGAAGAGGCAATATGCTCTGGGAAATGTTCTGCTCGAAAATCTTGGGTCATGAAATCCATGTTGGTGTAACTTTGACATGTACCACTTACCTAGAAATTGTTACAGACCAAGTACACCTGTTGATGGCAATGGTGTTCCCTGATAGCAGTGACCTCTTGCAGCAGGATAATTCACTGTGCCACACTGCAAAAATTCTTCAGGATTGGTTTGAAGAGCATGACAAAGAGGTCAAGGTGTTGACTTGGTCTCCAAATTCCCCAGATCTGAAAATGATTAAGCATCCGTGGGATGTGCTGCAATAACAAATCCAATTCAAGGAGGCCCCACCTCGCAACTTGCAGGACTTAACCCCATAAGCACACAGCTTCATAAATAAAAGGTGAGCATGATGTAAAATATTTGTTTTGAAGTAAAAGATCTGCTGCTAATGTCTTGGTGCCAGACACCAGAGGACACATTCAGAGGTTTGTGGAGTCCATTCTTTGGTGCATCAGAGCTGTGTTGGTAGCATAAGGGGGACCTAAACAATATTAGATTTTAATGTTGTGGCTTATTAGTGTATATTGAAAACTCGATTAAAAAAATCACACATTGAAAAAACAGAGAACATTTTTGCTGCATGATTTGTGACCTAAGCACAAGCATCAATTAGCAACTAGCAACATTTCTAAACCAATGTGTGCAAAATCATATTTTACAATTTATAAAGCAACCATGAACAGGTACACGTATTTAATAAATATTACTAAAAAAGCTAAATGAGCTACAGTAGTAAGAATAATTTCTATTTACTATTATATTAAATTAGCAATAAATATCACTAATGGATAATTAACATTCTAAGGAAAGACACTATAATTTTCATATTGCTTGTTAAATATTAAATCTGGAGGGCACTTTTATAATTAGATAGCATATTATCTGCAGTTTAACAATATTATTAGACTTATTCATTAAGTTTCAAATGAATTTTGAATGATTGGCTGCTCACCTGATTTCCGTAGATATGTATTTCCATATGACCGAAACACTAAAAAAAAAAACAGACACTGAACAAAATATTTAATTTGTGATTCAGACTTCCATCCATGGAACCCCCCCAAAAAAGATGATTGGTGGTTAAGAGACAATAAAAAATTATTTTTATTCACAGCTCAACTGCAAAGTGACCAATAAAGGGGAAAAAGGAGCAGCAAGAAAAATATATGTTTATATAATAGATATTTAATAAATATATAAATTTAGATAATTTTTTTTACTGCCCCTCCTCTTTTTTCCGCTATTGGTTACTTTTTCTCACTTGATCTATGAACCAGATAGAAAACAAATGCACCTATCAGTGTACTGCAAAATATACGCACACTATTTATATATTTCAGTACACTGGTTGGCTAATTTTCACTCTATTTTTCCCAAAGAAATTGTATGGTCAAAATGAATCCTAACTTTAATGCCTCATTGGATAATTGTCCAGAATTACAATTACTGAACATGTTTGTTTCAGTCAGTTCTTGATGCACAGTGCTGTTTTTGGCATCAGAAAAAAAGGGGGATGGAATGGTGAAGAGGTTGGGGTTTTTTTTTGGGGGGGGGAGTTTGAGGCATTAATTTGGCATGATAGACTAGATGTCTGCCCAATCAGTTGGGATGATTCTCCTGTCTAAAAATAAACAGATTGTTAGTGGATAAAATAAAGAAGAAACAGTAGAAGCATCAATCCTTACAATGAGGATTTTTCCCAGACAATTTGACTGCAGCTACTGAAAAAGACAGACCAACAGGGATACATTGTATTTTATCCTTGATATGCCTGTGTGGGAATGGGAGATAGCCTGGGTAATTGATTCTAACTAGTGTGAGACTAGGCTTAGCTTGTTGCTGTATAAAGCTAGATAGCTACTGCCATGGACACTTGAAACAACTTTGAGTAGGAGACAGAAGATTGGGACATTGAATCTTATTTAAGACTGAGTTACCTATGTATTTATCTGACCTCTTCTTTTCTTACTCTATATGCCCCCTCTGTCTGACTTCATCTCCTCGCATGGTTTTAATGCCAATGTATTGATGACATCCAGACTTCCTCTCTTTTCCATCCTTTATATCCAATCTTTCATCCCACATCTCTTCATGCCTCTCTGACATTGCCCAATGGATGCCATCACATTTTCTTTCATTAAACCTGGAAAATAACAAAGTACTCTACTTTCCTGCACCTTCCCTCTTACCTCTCATTCCAAACTACAATCTCCATTTTTCACCTCTCACTATCTCCCCATCACCATTAGCTCCCAAATTGGGGTAATCTCTGTCTTCTCATTACTCTTTAAAAAACATAAACATACTGTTACTTCTGTCTGTCATTTTATTTTAATCTATTTAACATTCAGAATATCTGCCCCCTACTGACCTTCTCAACTGCAACCTTAATTATCTACTCCCATATCTTTACCAGGCTTGATTACTGTAACCAATTCCACATTTTCTTCTGCAACACTCCATTACTTTGTTTCAACAAACCCAAAATGATTCTACCCACATACTCTGTATCATGTATTCTGCTCATTCCTAACCCTTCTTCAAAAATTCAACTGACTTCCAGTATGGCAGTTGCTTATTGGCAAATGTCTTACCCTCATGTTCACCTTTTTTCAACTAAAATGTATCCTGTTCCCCATTTTCCATTAATACAAGATAGCAAAGGGAAAATATTGCAATCACAGTATACTCTCTTACTTGAAAGATGGTTGATGGCTTGGAACACTCACAAAATGTTGATTTGATGCTCAGATTAAGTGAGAAGTTGACAATAAAAGGGAGAAATAAGTAAGAAAAAAAATCATCTATATTTACTTATTTTTTTTAATAGTATATATAAAAAAACCTCACTAAGTCTTCTTTGAATACTATTCTACCAATCTACTTCCCTAATACTTCCCTTACCTTTTGTGTCACTTTATCCTACTCCCTTTAACATGTAAGCTCAGTGAGCAGGGCCCTCAACCCCTCTGTTCCTGTGCGCCAAACTTGTCTGGTTACAGTTACATGTTTGTTAGTCCACCCACTATAAATCTCTACGGAATTTGTTGGCGCTATATAATAATAATAATAATAATAATAATAATAATAATAATAATAATAATAATAATAATAATACATATATATACAATATATAATGATAGATTTTTTTTTATTTTTTTTTTTACTGATTATGCTCCTTTTTCCTCTGTTGGTTACTACTTCTCACTTGAACCAAATGTGCCTATCAATGTACTGCAAAATATAAACATATAATATTTATATTATGTACAGGTATATATTTCACATTTTCACTCTCTTTTGGTTCATCTGATTAGTTTTCACAAATATTTTTTTGGATGAGCTGAACTGCTGAATTGTCAATGACAATGTTTTTTTTTTTTACAGACAAAGTGGTTAGGACAAAAAAAAAAATTGCATTGCAAAAGTCTACCTGGGGTGATGAGGTGTACTCATTTGGAATTCTGCAGCGATGCAGAAGTAAGATATTGGCATAAGCCTTGCCTTGCACCAAACTTATAGTTGACTTAAGCAAGTTGAATAATCTTTAGAGTGTTTTACAGTAGGATAGCCGCAATAATGAACTAAGTCAATCTTTGTTGATATTTAGCAGTTCGACCATTTAAATAATATGCTTATTCACAGCAATGACAGTTCTATTTTAGCAATATCATTGTATTTTTCTAAAGGTTGGAACCTATAGATTAGAAAGCTCCAAATTAAATTCAAGTAAGTGCATTTGGTAGTGACCTGATAAGGCGACTTTTAAATTTTGACTATTTAGACATAAAATGTGAAATTAATTTTGAATTCCTTATAAATCACAGTTGAATAACCATGTGATGAAAAAAAAATCTCCAACAATATTTTGCCATTTACCAATCATTGACTTGGAAAGTGGAAGTTTGCAAAGGCCATCATCCTGTCTGTAATGATCAGAAAACTAAATTGCTTTAATGCATACACCTGTATTAGAGTGTTATCTCTGGTTCTTATTTGCTCTTCAAGTCAGGGGTTAGCTAAAAGGGTGTACAGGGTGCAGGCATCTCACTTTTGAAGGTGGAATTGCTCTTTGCAACTCCTGGGGATTCTATTTACAGTCACACATCTATCTAGCTTGTTAACATGTTGGTAATGTCTCTCTCATCAGCTTCATTTACCAAGCCAATATTTAGCTGCATTCACCAGTCAGGCAACATGTCACAGATCCAACCTGTTACAAATAAATATCCGATCACATTCACACAGCCACACACAAAGTCACAAACTCAGTCCTATTTCAACCAGTGCCATACTCCTTGCTTTTGCACTTTTTACCTTAAAGGGACACTGTAGACACTGTCTGGGTGCTCTGTCCCTTTTGCACCTAGTGCTGCAATGTTAAACATTGCAGTTCCAGAAAAACTGGAATGTTTACATTTCAGCACTAAGTCTGCCCTCAGTGGCTATCTGCCAGGGTGCTTCCAGACTCGTAACTGACTCTGCATGAGGACCTTCAGTGTCATATTTTTCCCCATAGGAAAGCATTAATTCAATGCTTTCCTATGGGGAGGTGTAATGTGCGCACAGCATTTGCAGCGCATGCGCATTAGACCTCGTTCGCTGCGGGATGGAGGAGGGGCGGAGCTTCAACCCAGCGCCAGGGGGCATCGGTGCTGGGGTAAGGTAAGCAAATAAAGTTTTTTTAACCCTTTATTTACGCGGGGAAGGGCGAGGGATCGGTAGTGCCAGGAATACAGCTTTGTATTCCTGGCACTACAGTATCCCTTTAATAATGAAGTAACTACTTTTCTAAATCAGTAAATGTTGCAAGCGCTAAGAGAAAAAAAAAACCAGCATTTATTCCACGTAAGACGCATTGCTGTGGCAATGTGGTGTACAGAAGCCTTCAAATGAGTTGAAATTCCGGTAATACAAGTTGATATGAAAAAGGGATGTTTGTGAGTAACTGCAAAAACTTGAAAACATCCCATTTAACTTATAGCTTTAACATTTGTTTTTAGCAAACTACCACTTATCTAATGTTTTATGCATTATCTGACTTTTTAGACAATTCAGAAAAAAGCTATATGCAATTGACAAAGCCCCTGTTGAGGGTGGCATGCGTTTGGCGAATCAGCCTTCTAAAAATTTAAAACCAGATTATGAAACCCAAGGTGGTCATCTCAGAGCTACGAACATAGGGACAAGGCTGCGTACCACAGGACCACTGTGAGGGTAGAATCACCCAGCCGATGGAATCACTTTTTACTAGCAAGACACTAGTGACCTGCTGAAAAGATTTTATTATATATGAGTCCATTTTTAATTTACTTTATTACTAAAATTGTTGCAATTAACATGCTACTTTATGAGTGGATTGTGCGCCGCTCCCCATGTCTTTCTTATTGTTACTTGTATATTGCGTGAGTAACAGCCACACTGAAAACCGAATGGATAAAACAAGATCATCTTGTGGTTGTGCAACATAGAAAATTTTGATTATTTTACAAAGCCTCAAACATAAATAGCTGTAAAGAATACTTTTACTTCTGACATTTTTTCTGTTTGAAAACCTCTAAAATGAATTTTAACGGATCTTTAGTGTTGGTAATTGTAATTCTGCTTCAGTAGTGTAGAAAAAAAATATTCTGCCTCATGAGACAATAAATGAAACTGCACATAATCTGACATACCTGATTTACAATAGACAATAGGTATGAAAGCTTTCATATGTTGTATGATATCCTTGGATCAATATCATCATCTCTAAACTCCAATTATCCATCATAGGTATCATCTTTAGACAACCATCTGTTAGTTTTCAGATGACAAACATCTTAATGTAATTTGAGTTAACACAGCAGGAGGGAGGGATGCAAATCAAGAACAAAATATTGTTTCCATCTCATTGACTTTGTATCACGAAGTAATATAACTTTGCTCATGCTCTTTACTTACTCTTCTAGTTGAGCATCTTAAATAGAATCCTTATGGGATTTAATATCTGGTTTGTAAGGAATCCTTTGTGATTATCTCTCAAATTATGCTGCCTTGCAGTTGAAATTCATTTGCTAAGTATTAAACATTCAGGGATGATTGAAATATTATTTTGTCAAGTAAATCTGTGATGAGCACAAGAGTGTCAAGTCACATTCTGTGATATGTGTTAACAGAAAATCAAACAGCTTGTTGTGACTGATATATCTGCTGTTAAATGTGCTCTAAAGGTTTTTCTACATTGCCGTTTGAGTTGATGGGTTCCATCTGCCTAACACCCGTGTTTATCAATTATATTTCACAAATTGCCAATGATACATTTTTACACTGTTTCTGACAGTTTGTTAGTGTATGTCTGGTTTTCCTGAGCTATGCAAATACAATATGCATGCTATTCTTTATATTGTATACAAAGAATATTTAAAATGTATTACTTTCCTGTGTATGTCTTTGTGCTATACTACATAAAAAATGTTGGACGTAGGGGGGCGGAGCCGAACGCCGTTGAAGATGGCCGAGGGAGACCAGAGCTCTGTGCCAGGTGGACAAATAATTAGTGCCTTACTCGATAATCTCCTGCAAAACTCAGCAAACTCTTACAGGGGATGATGTCCCACCACAAAGGAAAGGGAAAGGGGGACAGAGCAACCCTTTTTATGGCTAAAAACCAACAAAAGCCACCGGCCCTCAAGGTAGGCCTCCAAGATGGCGACCATGAATCTGGAGATAGCCAGGACTCATGCTCCCTTTTACCTTCCTTGCAAGATGGGGAAGGCCAAATAACGCAATCCATCCTACAAAAGATGCTGGTAGCCCAATTCCACTCATCCATTTTGGAGCTAACAAAGGAAATCCATGGCATTGGTGACAGGATGGCACATCTGGAAACCAAAGTGGAAAAGCAAGTGACCACACACAACTCCCTGGTAACTAAAATCCATCAAATAGAGTTGCACCTGTCCACACATGATGCCAAACTCGCTGATCTAGAAGGCCTGTCCTGCCGGAACAACTTGAGGCTCAGAGGGATGCCGGAATCTGTAGCAGTGGGAAGCCTGCAGGCTTTTGCTACAGGTCTATTCCAAACTATACGCCCTGATTTGCCTGTCAAAATGCTCCTCCTAGACTGCATACATGGAGTGGCAAAAGCACGTGCAGCACCGGCCTCAATGCCTAGAGACATACTGCTTCGTGCCCACTACCACCACATAAAAGAAGAGATACTTAGAGCCAGTAGGAATTCCAAATCCCTGGCTGAAGCATATAAAGATTTACAGATTTTTGCAGATATTTCTCCAGCTACATTGGTAGTGAGAAGAATCGTCACTCTTGTGACAACAGCACTGCGGTAGCACCAAATCCCTTAAAGATGGGGGTCCCCACCCGGCTTCTAATCACCTGCAACAGGCAGACATCCTCAGTACTTAACCTAGAAGATGGCCTACAACTAATGAGACAGTGGGACATCCAGTCGGCAACTACACCCAAAAGCGTCTTCTAAACTACGAGGTCAGTTCATAAGACAGGCCGCACCCATTACACATCCTTTCTGATCCAAACTCATAAAATGGAGCAAGCGGCTCCAAGGCTTGAACAAACAAAACCAAATAAAATCTACCAAACACCTTAGAAAAAACATACTACAAATCCAAAAGACAATTCAAGAGGCACATTTGCATCACACCAGTTTCCTGATGAAAAAACTAAAGCTTTCTCACTACAACCAAGGTAACCGAATGGGGGAAAAAAAAGCTACTTCGCTGAAAGAGTTACAAGCTAGATCCAGGATCCCATACATCAGATCAGATACAAATCCACGAGAGCCCCCACCATAAGTGAAGTGGTTCAACAGGTAACTCTCAACGGCCAATACGAGACAATGGCTCACCTGAGTTCCGAAAGAACGAACAAGAGGTTGGCTGCTTGGAACACATGGGAAGAATGGTTGGGAGGCCAAGTAATATCATAATACCAGTAGTCCTTGATGTCATGGACCCAAGACCAAAGGCACAGGGTGACAGGGTGGGCACTATAGGAAGCTATAGTGCGAGGAAAAAAACAACTTTGTTTTTCTGGCACTATAGTTTCCCTTTAAATGGAACTGATTAAACCATGAATTGGATTGTATCTGAATAAACCTAAAATGGACCCTATCATTTATATCAGATTAAATTACAGGAGTACATGGACTACAGTATTACCCAAAGAAGAAGATAAAACAAACACATGTATAAAATAGTTTAAAGAGAATTCCAAAGTGTGAGTGTTCCTTTGTTTCTTAAGTGGTCAGAGACAAAACAATGATGTTTCAACTTTACAAAGATCTTTCTGAAAGCCATCAAGGTCAAAACGTTACCTGTTTCATCTATGATCAGATCATCAAATAAAGTAAGAGGAGTACGTATCATACTTTTTGTTCATTATATCTATCATATAAAGCCAGCTTGCTCAGAAATAACGAGTAAAAGTGGAGATGTCACTTTGTGGGTTTTAGAAAAATGTATAGGTAACTAAAATTTGCAATTTGTTTTACTGACATCACAAAATAGGCTTTCAGGGCACACAGAGGCCAATTAATCAAGCCCAAGTAATGTTGTGAATGTGATCTCATACATTCAGGAGCTGTGTGGGTGTATGAACTTGTTTCTCATCAACAAATGAATGCGCAATACAATATGCGTTCAAACCATCAAGTGAAGAAGGTGATGTTAACATGTGGAAAGGTTGCTTGTTACATATTACATAGCTGAAAAGAGTCTTGCGTCCATCAAGTTCAGCCTTCCTCACATATGTTTTTGCTGTTGATCCAAAAGAAGGCAAAAAAAAAAAAACAGTTTGAAGCGCTCCAATTTTGCAACAAACTAGGAAAAAATCATTCTTGACCCCAAAATGGCAGTCAGATGTCTCATTGGATCAAGCAGCTATTACCCCACTAATTAGAAATTATATCACTGTATGTTATGTTTTTGCAGTAATAAAATCTAAAATCCAATTGCTGTTTGACCCCTTAAGGACCAAACTTCTGGAATAAAAGGGAATCATGACATGTCACACATGTTATGTGTCCTTAAGGGTTTAAACATCTGCATGGACTCTGATAAAACACCTTTTCAGGCAGAGAATTCCACATCATTATAGTTCTTACTGTAAAAAAACAACTTTTCTTTGCCTTAGATTAAATCTCCTTTTTTGCAGCCTAAATGCGTGAACTTGTGTCCTATGTATCACCCTGTTTATGAATAGATTTCCAGATAATGCCAGATTCCAGATACATCCCATCTAGCCCTTGAGAAAGGCGGTCAGTCCGCCGAAACGCGCGTCGGGCCTTTTTACCCGATGTAATCTTTAAATTCGATTTGATTTTATTCATCAATAGCTTAATAGAACTCTCCAGCTGATTACAGCTTTTTTTCTCTTGGGGTGAGCCTTCTGGGGTGACTGGAGGAAACTGGGCTTGGCTCTACGTTGGGATAGCTGAGTATTTGGCATATAGAGCTATTAGTAGACTGACTTATGTAGTCCCTGTATATTTGGAGTTATCCTCAATCTATATTTTCTTCTTCTACTATACAATCTCCTCTATCCTTTCGATTTCTATTATGTGCAAGCCATTTCTGACCCCATATAAGGTTTGGTTGGTACTGTAAGCATCACTCTGAAGTATCTATGTGTTTAATTGTTACATCTAAATAGCGACATGCTATTATAACTATAACTGCTTAAATTGCTACATTCAAATAGCGACATGTTATTATAACTATACCTGTGCACAAACCTTTGACTTTAGGCTAGTAATCTGGTAATCCTTGGCCTTCTGCATAGTCGAGTCCACATTACAATTATTATTTTCCTTAGCATGTAGCTTTATTCTATTTAAGTTTAGAGTGCCATACTTAATAGTGGCTTATACTCTCTTTACCACTTTTGGCACTAACTCTGCTTAGATTTATATTGTAATATCTGTGGTTGACTGATACACTTAGCAGGTAATAGGCCTGATTCTCTTGATGAGTTCTTAGGCTATCTGGTTTTTATACTGTTACTTCTAATAAAATTTATTTATTTTCTATAGACGTTCATTTTTTTTGGGGTGGTTTGAAGGAGAACAACCCGTCTTGGTACGAGGTGGTTTTGCCTTCATTTCCTATTCTTTATATGTTTTGCGCTTTATGCAGGGTTATGCCCGTGTTGCCACCCCTATAACCCATTCCTCTTTGTACTCCCGGCTAGTTTTCTAGCTAGGGAACATTGTTATCCTTATTTCCAGATAATGGTTTGTACTGGCCCTGAATATATTTGCATAATGGTATCATATCACCTCTGAGGCGCTGTTTTTCTAAACTAAAGAGATTTACATTTTTTAACCTTTCTTCATAACTAAAATGTTTCATTTCTTTTAATCAATTTTGTGGCTCGTCTTTGCACTTTTTCTAGTGCCATATCCTTCTTTAGAACAGGTGCCTAAAATGGAACAGCATATTCAAGGTGTGGTCTTACCAGTGATTTATAAAGAGGCAAAATTATATTTTGATTCCCAAGAATTTATGCCCCTATTTATACATGACAAAACCTTACTGGTCTTAGCAACTGTAGATTGACATTGCATATTGCTGCCTAATTTTTTGTCTATAACAATTCCCAAATCCTTCTTGTGTGTGGCTTTCCCTAATTCACTACCATTTAGGGTGTAAGTTGCTTGTGCCCACTGTACCCCAAAGTGCATAACTTTGCATTTCTCTACATTAAATTTAATCTGACATTTTAGTGCCCAGTCCCCCAACCTATCCAAATCCCTGTGCAGCAAAGCAATATCCTGCTCACATTGTATTACTTTACAAAGTTTTGTGTCATCTGCAAACACTGAAACATGGTTTTCAATGCCTATTTCAAGATAATTTATAAATATGTTAAATACATTAGTACCTACATTGCTCTTCTCACCTCAGTAACATTTACTGGGGAACTGAACCTTTCAGAAAAACTACATTTTCTCTTGAAGTCTAGAGCTTTTTTTAAACAAATTGATTGGCCCACTGCAAACTGTAAGTAAATAAAAACATAAAACATTGAAACAGATAAAAGGGGTTTACTAGATTACTTATAAACCAGTAATGGCTCATTGATATGGCCATTACTATCTTAATTTTTCATGCCATGCATGGGGGGCTGAGGTTACCATATTTTCTTAGCAAAAGCACTGCTTAGATCTGTAGAACCGTCTGAATGGTGTCTATTAGCTGGTCTATATGAGTAGGTAGTTAATGGGTGTCTATGCAAGGGGATGACTTACTTTATGGCCCATATTCCCATGAGCAGTGGCTGAGGGTACAGTTTTGCAGGAGTACATCAGATCTACCAGACGCCCCATCTCCTTTCCATATGCTGCACCGCCTAAGTTGTTTTATAATACTAGTAGCCTTGTGAAATGCTGCCAACCAAGAGTGAACTTTGCCCTCTTTTTTCACAACTATTTTGTGAAGGATTTAGGTAAATGGAGTATAGTAATTGGTTTCTATCTGCCTATCCCAATCATTCACTCAAAATCTCTTATTTTCAAAACACCTGCCAGTAAATTGAGTGATGCCTTAATGAGGATATGTTAAAATAACCACAATGTCTTTGAACTAGCACAAAAAAACTGTTGAAAAGAAAGTGCAGCGTTAGGAGAACTGAGATGCCTAAATATGCCTCTAAGTTATAAAGTTTGATACTTCTAGATTATACTTACTGAGTAGGTATAAGTAAGGATTTCAGTCAAATTCAAATTCAGGTCTTATTTCACAATTGTGCAATTCATACGGACTTTCAAAGCTTTGTAAATGATCCCATAAAAGTGATTATTTGTTAAATATAACCATGAAAAATGATTTCCTTTTTAAAGCTAATATCTTATATATTCTCCCTTATGCGAGGGTATACTGGGGAATTGAAATTCTGTTCTAGTATTTCAGTAGAAATATCTAAACTACAGAGGATGCAAATCAAACACCAAGAAGAAAAAGATAAAAAGAAAAGACATTAGCTGGAAGCTAGTGTCCAACATTCAGTGAAAAAGTTGAATAGCTTTAAAACATTTTTTTCCTGTATATCGTTATCCTCTTTTTAAAGCACTATCTACAGGTAATATCTATACATTCTGGAAGGCGAGCTTAACATCAGCATAGTTTATGCATATGAGGTTCATTTTAAGGACAAGATTAAATATTTGTCAAATAGGTTACTTTTATTTTATCTTTGTTGTTAGTGTATAATTTTATTGAATGTTTTCAAAAGGTGTAAACAAACATAATAAAAGCATAATGTTGTATAGCAATACGTGAATGACATATATTCCTTACAAAGAAGCATTTTGCACAGATAAGACATTCAATGGTAGTCTTCAAAAGTGAATACAGGGCAACCAGTCACAAACCAGGGTAATGCAGTCAACCAAAGTATCAAGTATAATAAAGTGTGAACTCTTACCATTCGGACCATGTGAAGTGAGCTGGACAATCTATGATACATCTCTTCATAAATTGTATTACTGGCAAACATCACTATGACCACAGCCACCTGTTTGGACAGGGGATATTTCCAAGCCCCAGTCAAAGTATATCTGGCACAGTGGTACATGCATAATAATTTTATGTTCTGCTTTTTGGAGTAGAGTGGGTAGCATACACAGATAATGATCTCTGTGGTCAGGGGGGTTATTATGGTAGCTAATTTTTTGATTAAGGATTGGGTTTGAGTTCAAAAGTATCCCTGCACTGTAGAGGACCAGAACAAATGAGATAATGTACCAATGTATTTATTACAATGCCAGCACTGATAGGTAGTGCTGGGTTATAGACTTCAAATAACACCCCATTAAGAGATTTCTCTTGGTGATTCAAGCAAAGTGTGGTGCCCTGAATATTTGAGAGAGCAGAAGACCACTTATCAGGGAGAAAATGGTATACCAAGCTACAGCTCCCAAACAATCATATAAGGGCCTGGAGAGATCCACCAGCAAAATGCAACAAAGAGAAATAAGTTTAATACCACACTATTTCCCCAAGCTTAATTGTATAATGGTGGAACATATGTTACTTTTATATTAAACAGCCTGCATTGGAAGCAGACAGCGAGGTTGAGTTTGAATCTGGAGAAGGATCGGACAGGAAAGTGAATTGATTAACAGAAACATGGGTATGTGAGCAGAAATAAAATGTATTTTGTTTACATAAACTATGATAATTGTGTGTTTGTTTGTGATGTCAAGCACACTGCATATGTGGTAAAGCATAAATATTATAGGCATACCACAATGTGGATAATGAGGCTTTAGGGTAAATTTGGGTCTAAAACCCCCCATAATTGTTAGGTCTTAAACCAAGCATCATTGGAGATCTTAAACCAAGCATTATATTAACTACAGCAGTAGTGGTCATGGTATCAGTAGGGCACTATAACCCACAAATGTAAAGAGTCAAACTGTATGTTTTGACTTCCTACCTGGGCACCGCTCCCTCTTTCATTACTGCCTTCAGCAAGCTTGGAGCTCTCTGTCTGAGCCCAGTTTATGGCTTAACTCATTGAATGTGTGCAACCAGTTGATGTTTTAGACAATGAGGAAGCCCTACACTACAAGGCTCTACTTAGGAGATTCCATTAGCTTCTATGAGCTAAGCCTTGTAGTGTGCTCTCTTGGCTGCAGAGTGGAAATATGGAGGAAGTTTGGCAGGCCACAGGTAAGAAGTCAAACCATTCTAATAGGGGAGCCATGGCAGTTCTGGCACCATAACCACTGCATGACTCTGTAGTAAATTATGGTGCTTGCAGTCGTCCTTAAAAACAAGAGGTTCTATACTTTCTTTCTCAGCTCACAAATAATATGAAGAGACCCAACTGTAAAGTTAACAAAGATGCATAGTCATTTTGTATATGCTAGAGGAAATCATGGCACAAGCATATGTTTCCTTAAAAATATATAATATAAGCAACAACGTATAGTATGCATATTTACGCGACTATTTAGAATGATCAATTTTTCTTTTTTTTCAGTTAAGTACATGTCACGCATCTAAAAGGCACTCAGAAGCCATAAAAAATGATCAGTTTGGGAATGGTAAAAGGACCTTTTTCCAACATTATCAAACATTGTACTAAGACCATAGTAAATATGCAAACTAGCTCAGCTACAGTTTATTAGAAATAAAGGGGATAATTGCTTAGGTCATGTATCATACAAATTGTTAATGAGGAGCCATTAATCAATCAATCCAATAATCAATACGTATAGATCTTCAGATGCATGTAAATTGCATAAAATATAATGAGTTACAAATTACGAATACAACTTAAAGGACCACTCTAGGCACCCAGACCACTTCAGCTTAATGAAGTGGTTTGGGTGCCAGGTCCCTCTAGGATTAACCCTTTTTTTTTATAAACATAGCAGTTTCAGAGAAACCGCTATGTTTATACTGAGGGTTAATCCAGCCTCCAAAACCTCTAGTGGCTGTCTCATTGACAGCCGCTAGAGGCGCTTGCGTGCTTCTCACTGTGAAAATCACAGTGAGAGCACGCAAGCGTCCATAGGAAAGCATTGTAAATGCTTTCCTATGCGACCGGCTGAATGCGAGCGCGGCTCCTGCCGCGCATGCGCATTCAGCCGATGACGTCGCAAGGAAGAAGGAGAGGAGGAGGAAAGCTCCCCGCCCGGCGCTGGAGAAAGAGGTAAGTTTAACCCCTTCCTCCCCCCAGAGCCCGGCAGGAGTTGGTCCCTGAGGGTGGGGGCACCCTCAGGGCACTCTAGTGCCAGGAAAACGAGTATGTTTTCCTGGCACTAGAGTGGTCCTTTTGTGGTGGAATCTCGGTAAAAATAAATTTAGTAGGCCGAGATTAGCACGTGGCATGTGTATGTGCATATGCTGATGTATCGGTCGGTTGGTTGCACGTGGCAAGATACGATCAGTAGTGTACGGAGATGGGCAAGAATACCGGATGTAGTATTCCACTCCTCCATTGTGCTGGACAAGCCATGCGGTCAAGCAGGAAGTTAGTTCTTGTTCGTATTGGTTGGTTATGAGAATGTGCGGGTGGAGCTTAATATGGGAGGAGTTATGTGCCTATATAAGGAGCCTGCACTATTGTCCGGGGCTCAGAACTTGTTGTATTTTGGTGACATTAGTCCCTCTGAGTCCCGATCGGTGAACCGAATAAAGAATCTCTTCCTTCCTGAAGAAACCTGTGTCCATCTCTCTGTGCTTGGCTTCCGTCAGTTTCTCCGGTATCATTTGGTGCATTGGCCGGGAAGCTCATCGTTCAACGGTAGCTGAGAAGCAGAGGCGTGAGACGGTCTATCTTTGCCCATGTTCTCTATGGCTGCACCCCTGAACTTCTGCGTGGACCTCCCTTCGTCTCGGCGCCACTGGTCTGTTGTCCAGGAGATCATCGGCCTCTACGTAGTAAGTGCTGGGGTGTCCCCGTCGATGAGTGTGAACTCAGGTTCAGGAACAAGGAGGTAAGACGACCGCTGTTTTAGACGGCGGACCCACTAGGGGTATACCGATTGTGCGGTAGGACCATAAGGGGTTATTTGTGTACGGAATCTGCCCCCTCTAGCGGAGGGAAGGAGCGAAGGAGCACCGCTCAATTGAACGCTCTTTAGTAAGACCGTTTAATTTGGTTTGGAGTCAGGCGGGGTTCTGTGTAAATAGCCCTAGCCGGACACCGGTGTCTTGTCTAGACTAGCGTTCTAGGGTGTACATTTTATTCGCTAGGTCGGAGGGACCGGGAGACTAAGCAGCGTCTGTGTAAATTCGGTCCGCTAGCTCTCAACCTATCTTGGCTAAGTGGGAAGGCGTGTAAATTTGGAACCCACTAGACTTTTGATAGAGTAGATAGACTAAGAGGGTTCTGTTTTAAATTCCGCCCTCTTGTTCGCTATATGTGGTGCTTGGTCGGTGTGGCTAACCAAAACGGATGTAGATAGTTTTAGGTAGTCCATCAAGGTACTGGCCAATAGATTAGTTGGGAATTGTATATGTGTTAAAGATTGTTTAGTAGCGTGTATATCTTGTTAGATAGCGTGAGCTCTGCCGTCTAGCGAGAGTGTTAATAGTGTCTAGCTGTATTATAGTGCACGGTACCATAACCCTGTATATTTACTGACACTGTATATGAATACTAATAATTGTCTTCTATTGCATGTCTAACACCATAACCACTATTAATTGTACTGTGACCTTAAATTGTACTTGACCTATGCTAACCGTACTGTAACTACTGTTTGGAAAGACGATGTTACTGGGGTATGTTATAGACGGGTAATTCATATATAGGAATTATAGCGTGGGTGACGGTATAGTTTCGCCAAAGGGCATAGTATCTATTATTTAGTGACTGGTGTAACAGCTGTGTGTGTACGGGAATTCCCTGAGTGTTTTGTTGTGTGCGTTTCACTTAGTAACTGTACCACGTGGTGCTGTTGCCGAGGGAACGGGTGTGACCGTTGAATAGAGTGCGTGTGTAGTATTCATTGGAAACAACGCTCCATTGCTAAGTATGGGCGCGTGTCACGACTAGTAATGTGGTCCAGCACGCAGAAACTATGTAAACATATACATAAGTAAGAAAAGGAAAATAACAGGATAGAGTGTAAACCGGACCTTAGAATGGCCGGACTAATACGCTAGAAAATACTCAATACCGATTAAACAAGCCAAGTCAGGGAAACCAGAGATCAGAATAACCAGGGAAACGCCAAGGATCAGGATACCAGGAAATCAGAAACACGGAATTAGCACTTTCAGGAAACCAGGAAACTGAAACCACGACAGGGCAAAGTTCTGGGAAAAGCTAAAGGTTTAAATACCCCTCTCTAGGCTATGATTGGTCAGAGGGCGACCTCTGACCCCAAAACGTGCGTGTGCGTTGACGTCGTGACGTCACACACACGTTGGTATAACTCTCGGGGGCGGGGCTATCCATAGACGCGACCACGTGGTCGGCGCCATATTGGATTCGGGCGTGATGCCCAGAAGAATGGAAGGAGCGGTTCCCGGCTCGCCGACGAGCAGGTAAGCTCGTGTTGTCGGCGTGGCCATGCCGGTCGGGCACGGCCGTGAGGCTCGGCGGGCCAGTGACCGCAACAGTACCCCCCACTCGAAGACCGCGCACCGGGCGGGAAGGACCCGGCTTAAGAGGAAAGCGGTTGTGAAATGACCGGATAAGACGGGGCGCATGGACCCGGTCAGCAGGAACCCAACAACGTTCCTCGGGACCATAACCCTTCCAGTCAACGAGATAGGACAAGACACCTCTGGATAATTTGGAGTCCATGATAGAACGGACTTCGTATTCTTCTTGATCACCCACTACCAAGGGCGGAGGAGGAGTGGATAACCTGGTGTAGCGATTGCAAGTAAGGGGCTTGAGCAGAGACACATGGAAAGTATTTGCAATTCTCATATGAGCCGAAAGTGCCAAAGAATAGGTCACTGGATTAATACGTTGGGTAACTCGAAAGGGACCTATGTACCGAGGGGCAAATTTCATGGACGGGACCTTAAGCTTGATATGTTTTGTGGAGAGCCACACCCTGTCACCTGGAAGATATACAGGATTAGCGCCCCGTTTTTTGTCAGCTTGGGCCTTTGCTCGTAATGAAGCTTTCTGCAGAGCTGAATGGACGGAATCCCAGGTATCATGAATTGATTCCAAACGGGTGTTCAAGGCAGGAATTTCCGTGTCTGAGAATTCAGAAGGAAAAACAGCGGGGTGATAACCCTGATTTACAAAGAATGGACTATGATTAGAAGATTCATGAGTGGCGTTGTTCCTGGCGAACTCAGCCATGGGTAAGAGCTCACACCAGTTAGACTGATTGGCATTTATAAAGCAACGTAAATAGGCTTCTAGAGACTGATTCGCCCTCTCTGCTGCTCCATTAGTTTGAGGGTGATATGCCGACGAAAAGGAGAGTTCAATGCCTAATTGCTTACAAAAGGAACGCCAAAACCTAGAAACAAACTGGGTACCTCTGTCAGATACTATGCTTTTAGGTACACCGTGCAACCGAAAGATCTCTCTCAAGAATATTTGAACTAGATCTTGAGCAGATGGTAATTTTTTAAGGGGGACAAAATGTGCCATCTTTGTGAACCTATCGATAACCATAAGGACTGTATTAAACCCGTTTGAACTGGGTAGATCCGCAATGAAATCCATGGCTAAGTGGGTCCAAGGAGCACTGGGTATAGGCAGTGGTTGTAAGAGTCCAGGAGGCGATCTAGGAGGAACTTTAGAAACGGCACATATTTGACATGCCCCAACATATTCTTTGATATCGTTTCTAAGAGCAGGCCACCAAAACCTCCGGGAGATGGCAGAGAGGGTTTTGTGAACTCCAGGATGGCCTGCTGTGAGGTTGTCATGGAACAAATCTAGTACCTTCTTTCTAAACTGAGGTTTTCCCACAGGTGCCTGAGTTTGATCTGCTATTATGGCACAGAAGAGTGGAGAAGACACTTCGGTAACTGTAGTGGCAATGAGGCATTCAGGAGGTATAATAGGATATATCACCTGTTCCGGAGCTTCATCTGTCTCAAACTGCCTAGAAAGTGCATCTGCCTTGGTGTTTTTAGTACCAGGCCTGTACGTAATTATGAAATTGAATCGGGAGAGGAACAATGACCATCTAGCCTGACGAGAGGACAGTCTCTTAGCGTCCCCAATATAAGCCAAATTCTTATGATCAGTAAAGATCAAAAGTGGCTCTTTGGAACCTTCCAAGAGATGCCTCCATTCCTTAAGGGCAAGTACAATGGCCAAAAGTTCCCTATTCCCTATGTCATAATTCTTCACTGCAGGTGTGAGTTTGCGAGAGTAAAATCCACAAGGATGTAAAGGTGTATCAGGACTTTCTCTTTGAGACAGAATGGCTCCAACTCCTGTCTCTGATGCATCCACCTCTAGGATAAATGGTTTGGTTGGATCAGGATGGGTCAGGACAGGTGCTGAGGAAAATAAAGATTTTAACAGTTCAAATGCCTCTCTTGCTTCTTTGGGCCAAGATGTACAATTTGCTCCTTTTTTGGTTAAATTGGTTATAGGGGAAATCACGGAGGAAAAACCCTTTATGAATTTGCGGTAGTAATTCGCAAAACCTATAAAGCGTTGAGTGGCTTTAAGGCCCTTGGGTAATGGCCACTGTAAGACTGCCTCCAGTTTACGGGGATCCATCTGGAAACCAGACGGAGATATAACGTATCCAAGGAATTGTATCTCCGTTTGGTCAAACTGGCATTTTTCCAGTTTACAGTAAAGGCCGTTCTGTAACAGGGTTTTCAGTACAATTCTCACATGTTCGTGATGTGTCTCTAGGTCTGGGGAATAGATGAGAATGTCGTCCAAGTACACTAGAACGAACATGTGAAGGTACTCTCTTAGGACATCGTTAATAAAATCCTGGAATACCGCTGGAGCGTTACATAATCCAAACGGCATAACCAGGTATTCGTAATGTCCCATTTTGGTGTTAAATGCGGTCATCCATTCGTGACCGTCCTTAATCCTGACTAGATTGTATGCGCTTCGGAGATCGAGCTTGGTAAAGACTCGAGCTCCCCTCAATCTGTCAAACAGCTCTGATATAAGGGGAATAGGGTAGGCATTTTTTATGGTAATCCTATTCAAACCCCTATAATCAATACAAGGGCGTAGGTCTCCTTCTTTTTTAGAGACAAAGAAGAATCCAGCCCCGTCTGGTGAGGAGGACCTACGGATATGACCCTTTCTGAGAGCATCTTTAATATATTCCTCCAAACAAAGATTTTCCTGGGGGGACAAGGCATAGACTCCTGGTAATAAGTTTATGGTACAGTCATAAGGTCTATGAGGAGGTAACCCTTCTGACTGGACCTTGTTAAATACCTCTTTCAAATCCATATACTGCGGTGGAATTTGTGTGGTCAAGGGAGGTGCAACAGGAACATTAATGGTACCAATAGGTTGTGGTATTTGCTTAAAGCAAACACCTTTGCATCTCTCACCCCAACTCACAATCTCTCCTTCAATCCAATCCAAACGTGGATTGTGTTTCAGGAGCCAAGGGAAACCGAGCATTATCGGAACTGTAGGTGAAGATATGATTTGAAAGGTCATTTCTTCAGAGTGGAGAATACCCACTGAAACAGTGATTGGCAGAGTTTCGTGTGTGATGAAAGGCTGGTTAAGAGGCCTTCCATCAATGGCCTTGACTGCTATCGGTTTCTCTTTATGTCTTAAGGGCAGGAGATGTTTTGCAGAGAATTCTTTGTCTAGGAAATTCTCCGCTGCCCCAGAGTCAATCATAGCCTCACACTGAACAGTAGTGTTCTTGAAAGATAAGGTTACTTTGACAAGGAAACGGTTCTTAGTCAATTTAGGGGACATATACATCACACCTAAGGTCGGTCCCCGTACGTGCCTTAGGTGTGCAAGTTTTCCGGCCGAACCGGGCATGACGATCTTAGATGTCCCTTCTTGCCACAATACATACATAACCCCTCGTTACGTCTGTGTTGTCTCTCTGCCTCAGTGAGTTTAGCGCTACCCAATTGCATGGGTTCAGGTTCTGGAAGAGGCGTTTGGCTACTCACCACTGGGTTAGAGAAACGAGGAGCTATGGACAAATTAGAACGTCTGTTACGTTGTTTGTTTTTCTCTCTCTCTCTGAGCCAGTTATCAATGTCTATCATGTAGGCAATAAACTCATTAAGATTAACCGGAAGGTCTCTAGCTGCATTCTCATCTTGTATACTCTCAGCTAGACCTTCAGAGAAAGCAGCCACCAGACCACTATTGGTCCAATCAACCTCAGACGCTAATGTCCTGAACTCTATTGCATAATCGGCTACAGAACGACTGCCTTGCTTGATTCTCATAAGGGCTTTGGCAGCGTTCTTCTCCCTGCCTTTAGGTTCAAACGTAGCCTTAAAGGCCGTAAGAAAAGTACTGTAATCACGGGCTACTGCGTCACCACTTTCCCATAAGGGGTTAGCCCAGGTCAAGGCTTTTCCAGTTAATTGGTTCATCAGATAGCCTATTTTTGATCTATCTGTTGGGAATGAACCTGGGGAGGCCTCAAAGTGGTATTCAATTTGGTTTAAAAAACCTCTGAATTCCTTAGAATCACCTCCATAGCGAGGGGGCGGTGACAAGGTTATGGACGGTGGTTTATGTGGTACGGGAACCACTACAGGTGGCGGAACCACAGGTGGTACCGGAGGGACCTCTAAATAGGCAGTCCTCTGGAGCAAGGTCTGAAATGCCTGGGCAAATTGGTCTAACCTGTGGTCCATATCCTCCACCCTACTCTCACATGCGATCATATGCTTGCATAGTTCTGCAGGATCCATGGCCCTGTCGTAATGTCACGACTAGTAATGTGGTCCAGCACGCAGAAACTATGTAAACATATACATAAGTAAGAAAAGGAAAATAACAGGATAGAGCGTAAACCGGACCTTAGAATGGCCGTACTAATACGCTAGAGACAGAGAATGGTCAAAGGGAAAGCCGAGGTCAAGGAAGACAGAAAATACTCAATACCGATTAAACAAGCCAAGTCAGGGAAACCAGAGATCAGAATAACCAGGGAAACGCCAAGGATCAGGATACCAGGAAATCAGAAACACGGAATTAGCACTTTCAGGAAACCAGGAAACTGAAACCACGACAGGGCAAAGTTCTGTGAAAAGCTAGGGGTTTAAATACCCCTCTCTAGGCTATGATTGGTCAGAGGGCGACCTCTGACCCCAAAACGTGCGTGTGCGTTGACGTCGTGACATCACGCACACGTTGGTATAACTCTCGGGGGCGGGGCTATCCATAGACGCGACCACGTGGTCGGCGCCATATTGGTTTCGGGCGTGATGCCCGGAAGAACGGAAGGAGCGGTTCCCGGCTCGCCGACGAGCAGGTAAGCTCGTGTTGTCGGCGTGGCCGTGCCGGTCGGGCACGGCCGTGAGGCTCGGCGGGCCGGTGACCGCAACAGCGCGTCGGACTCGACGATTTTGGATCCCTTAGGATGCATGTTAAAGAATTTTAAAAAGGGATTTACAAAATGTGATTTTGGGGTTAAAATGTCTCCTGCACGTTTGATCACTTTGTGTAATAGGGAATGGCCTACTTTGGTTGCCGCATGGCTACCACGTGGCAGTTTAGATCCTAATCTGGTACAGCGTGTACACGTGGCTGTATCAGGTAAGCCTGAACTTTACGGACAGTTTCCATACATTGATTGTTGGAGGCAGGCCGTAAACGAGTCGCCAAGATGGATCCGAATATGCCACGAGGAGCAATGTCGCCTCATGGTGGCCAGGACTCGTTTGTCCACTAGGGCCATGGTTACGCCCATTTTGGACACGCCCCCTGAGTCCGAGATCCCTATGCCGCCCCCTTACTCCTCCTCAAGAGGAAGAGGAAGTGATACAGGAAGTTCTACACCCCTTTCCCCGTTGTCCCCATCTACTTCCTCCTCTAGTTCAGAGTCCATCCCCCTCATTACTAAACCTCCCCTTCCGGTACCAACCCCCGTTAAAACCACATATCCTGATTTGGCGCCATATCAAGCTTCCGGTCAGGCTTCCTCTAGCCCGGCTCGGAATATTTTATTCACCGACCTTCCCCACAATAAAGCTTCCACATCCCCATGCCTTACTACCCCTCGACTGGAACCCCTAACCGACGCACCTCAACGAAGTCCTGTACTAACCCGACAACTGACCGGTACCCAAAAGCCTAAACATTATCAAATGCCACTTCGTTTGGCTCTCGGCTCAGCATACCTTAATGATGAAGGTCAAATGGTATATGCTGACTCAGTCTTCGTATACGTCCTGTTCACAACTACCGATCTCTTAAATTGGAAAACCCATAATTCCTCGTACACCGACAAACCACAAGCCATGACCGACCTGTTCACCTCAATAGTCCAGACGCATAATCCTACTCGGGCTGATTGCCAGCAATTACTAATGACATTATTTAACAACGAGGAGAGGACTAGGATAAACCAAGCGGCCATTAAAGCGCTGGAAGAAGAAGCCCGTACATTAAACCAAGCTATTCCAGCAGCATGGGCCACAGCCCATTATCCTAACGCTGATCCCGAGTGGAATGTTAATGGCGCAGATATGGTACATTTAAAAGCTTATAGAGACGCTATAATTGCTGGCATGAAAGCCGGATGGAAGAAAGCTATAAATATGTCTAAGACGGCTGAGGTGATACAGAAGAGTGATGAACCGCCCAGTGTCTTTTATGACCGATTATTGGAGGCATACCACTTGTATACCCCCTTTAATCCGGAAGCCCCTGAGAATTCCCGAATGGTAAACTCAGCCTTTGTCAGCCAAGCCTACGGAGATATCAAGCACAAGCTACAAAAGTTAGAAGGGTTTGTAGGAATGTCCATCACCCAACTAATGGAGGTAGCTAATAAGGTTTACATGAATAGGGAATCAGAGAGTAAGAAAGAGGAAGAGCGCAAGATGCGTAAAAAGGCGGACATGCTAGCGGTAGCGATCACAGGCGTAGATAGACGGGGCCCGGATAGAGGCGATAGTAAGTGGAATAGGGAACCCCTGAGTAGGAATCAGTGCGCATACTGTAGAGAAGAAGGGCATTGGAGAAGCGAGTGTCCAAAAAGAGAGCAGTACGAGAGAGACCCACCCAGGGCAGGATATGGAAACTTTAGAGGAAGAGCGAGAGGTAGAGGAGGTCCCGGAGGGAGTAATGGTAATAACAGAGGTAGTGTTATGGAAGATAGATATTATCCCGCAGCGCAAAGGTCCCGCGATAGAGAAGATAGGGACTTTGTAGGATTGGCTGACACGGTCATGGATGACTATTGATACCGACCGGGCTCCATCCCCCTTGGCCGAGCGGAGCCTATGGTCGAAGTATCAATAGGGGGAAAAAGGAGTGCATTCATGATTGATACTGGTGCTGAACATTCGGTGGTGACTGATCTAGTTGCTCCTCCATCTGGAAGAACTATCACCGTAATAGGAGCAACTGGAAGAAGTGCTGCAAAACCGGTTCTTAAAAGTCGACAATGTGCATTGGGAGGCCACGTAGTGAAACAAATGGAACAACATCCTTAAAGTTTAATGGACCTTCAGGTATTATGACTTTATCAGTACCAAAGGAAGAAGAGTGGCGACTTTATACAGTGTTAACTAGCCAAAACCCTAGGAGTGATGAATCCTTATTCAACATACCAGGAGTTTGGGCAGAGAACAACCCACCAGGACTGGCCCGCAATATTCCACCCATTCGAATTGAACTAAAACTTGGGGTTTATCCAGTGAGCCTACGGCAATATCATATCCCGCAGAAGGCTAAGAAGAATATTCAATCTTATCTGGATAAGTTCATACGGTATGGTATCCTAAAATTCTGTACTTCCCCCTGGAACACCCCATTGCTGCCTGTTCAAAAGCCCGGTACAGATGAGTATCGCCCTGTGCAGGACTTGAGAGCAGTCAATGATGCGGTTGTAAGCATACATCCAGTTGTGCCCAATCCGTATAACCTGTTTGCTTTAATTCCGGGCGGGGCTACCTATTTTACAGTCTTAGATCTCAAAGATGCCTTCTTTTGCCTACGAATTGCTGCAGAATGCCAATGTATCTTCGCATTCCAATGTGAAAATGCTGTAACGGGCTCGAAACGCCAGATGACTTGGACAAGACTGCCCCAAGGGTTTAAAAATTCACCTACCCTATTTGGTTCAGCTTTAAGTCAAGACTTACTGGATTTCAAATCCATCCCAGGAGAGTGTGTACTATTACAATATGTACATGACTTGTTGATAGCCGCAGTTACAAGGGAAATATGTCAGCAAGCAACACACAATCTACTACACATTCTCTGGAAGGCAGGATACAAGGTGTCTAGGAAGAAGGCTCAGTTGTGTCTGCCAACTGTCAAATATCTGGGATTCCATATCTCTGAAGGTCAAAGAATAATGGGGCCAGAGAGAAAAGAAGCTGTGTGCCAAATACCAATACCCAAGAATAGAAGACAAGTGCGAGAGTTCTTAGGGGCAGCAAGCTTCTGTAGGATATGGATTCCCAGTTACGCGATATTGGCGAAACCACTGTATGCAGCTATCAAGGGTACAGAACACGACCCCTTCTTATGGACCCCAGAACAGCAAAAGGCATTTGAAGATGTAAAGAAGGCTTTGATGAGTGCCCCAGCATTAGGTCTACCTGATCACACACGACCATTCTACCTGTATGTACACGAGCAAAGAAGAATGGCTGTGGGAGTATTAACACAGTACTTGGGATCATGGCAAAGACCTGTTGCATATATGTCTAAGCAAATGGATGCAGTGGCCAGTGGTCTTCCACCTTGTCTAAGAGCCGTAGCTGCAGCCGCCCTGCTGTTAGCTGAAGCCGACAAACTCACTCTGGGTCAAAAACTTTATGTACGAGTCCCACACGCAGTACAGACGTTGTTGGATTACAAAGGCAATCATTGGTTCAGTAACAGCCGTATGACCAAGTATCAAGCAATGTTGTGTGAAAACCCAAGAGTGCATTTAGAGACTGTCAATACCTTAAATCCAGCTACCCTTTTGCCGCAACCTACTGAAAGTCAACATGATTGTTTGGAGGTGATGGATGAAGTATTTTCAAGTAGACCAGATCTTCGTGACTTTCCCATCCAGAACCCTGATGTCCAATATTATACAGACGGCAGTAGTTATGTGAAAGAAGGGATTCGCTATGCAGGATATGCAGTAACAACGATAGACAAGGTGATAGAAGCTCGGCCACTGTTAAAAGGAACATCAGCACAAAAGGCAGAATTGATAGCACTAACACGAGCATTACAATTGGCTGAAGGTTTAAGAGTGAACATCTACACGGACTCCAAGTATGCGTTTTTAACTACTCATGCCCATGGAGCTTTGTATAAAGAAAGAGGACTATTGAATTCAGAGGGCAAAGAAATCAAGTACGCAGCTGAAATACTACAACTATTGGAAGCAGTATGGGAACCGAATACATTGTCGAGCGCATCTGAGAGGCGATGGTGATGTAACCAAAGGAAATCGGATGGCAGATAATGCAGCTAAGCGTGCCGCTGAATCAGGAAGACAGGAATATGTGGAACATATAGCTGCTCTCATACCGACTCCACTGTCTCAATGGACTCCAGTTTATACAGCCCAAGAAGAAGAGTGGTTAAAGACTGAACCTGGAAAGTACCTGGAGAACAAATGGTATCAGTTAGAAGATGGGAGAATAGTTATTCCAGCATCACTAGCGGTAGAAATTGTCCACAATTATCACAACGGGACACATTCTGGAAGAGATAGTACAGAAGAATCTCTCAGAAAACATTTCTACATACCAAGATTGTCCAACTTAACTCAAGCCATTGTACGAAGATGTGTAACATGTGCTAAAAATAATGTAAGGCAAGGACCAGTAAAACCACCAGGAGTTCAGTATATGGGGGGACTCCCTATGTCCGATCTACAAATTGACTATACAGTTATGCCTAAATCTGGTGGACATCGCTACCTACTAGTAGTTGTGTGCACCTATTCAGGCTGGGTAGAAGCATGTCCTACTCGTACAGAGAAAGCAGGAGAAGTTGTGCGATTCCTGCTACGAGAAATAATACCTAGATATGGATTACCCTGTTCTATAGGATCGGACAATGGTCCAGCCTTTGTTCATCAGTGCCTACAACAACTGACTCATATGCTTGGTATTAAGTGGAGACTTCATACAGCATATAGACTTCAGAGTTCTGGTAAAGTAGAAAGAAGGAATAGAACTATTAAGAATCAGTTGGCAAAAATGTGTCAGGAAACCCAACTCAAATGTTCTTTTGCCTATAGCTCTGTTGCGTATTCGAAGTACACCTACCAGAAGGATGGATCTCTCTCCTTTTGAAATCATGTATGGGCGTCCACCTCCCGTACTTGGTAACTTAAGGGGGAATTTGAGTCAGTTGGGAGAAGGAATTACCCGGCAGCAGGTTGTAGAGTTGGGTAAGACTATGGAGGAGGTACAGAAATGGGTACAAGATAGATTACCTGTGAATATTTATCCCCCTGTTCATAGTTACCATCCAGGAGACCAAGTGTGGATTAAAGAGTGGAATAATATACCGTTAGGGCCTAAGTGGAGGGGCTCTTATGTTGTTCTTTTGTCTACCCCTACAGCAATAAAAGTGGCCGAAGTGACTCCGTGGATTCATCACTCCAGGGTTAAACCAGCAGCAGTAGATTCTTGGCAAGTTACACCAGATCCAGAGAATCCCTGCAAGATCCGGTTAAAGCGCACGACTCAGTCGGAGTGACGAGGAAACCTTGTGGATTACAAATTATTGTTGTTACAGAGATTGGTAAGTGAGTGTTTAGACGGTCATAATAACGCCTGTCCGCTCACCAACGTGTTATTAAAAGTCAGGAAAGTCTCGAAGGGACCCCTGTGAAGACGAGCAGAACTACATTCCCTGCAGCCCTTACACCATGGAAGCTGAAGTGCCATCGCACGGACGAAGACTGAGGATGCAGCCGACGAAAGATGTGCTAATGATAATGTTTATTTATATGTCTTTTTATATTCAGGAAGGTAGAGGTACCGACACTCCTAGCTGTGAGGTTTGCATTAAGACTACTAGAACAGGTAATCATATTTCCCAGACCCTAATTTGGCATTCACAATATGAGTGTAAAGGTGATGTGTCTAGGTGTAGATACCTAAGTATAGAATATAGTGTATGCCATTTAGGAGTAGGAGAACCTAAGTGCTTCAATCCAGAGTATCAACCTCGTACAATTTGGTTGACCCTCAGGAATGGAGATCCACAGGGGACCCTAATAAATAAAACTGAGTTAGAAACCGTACATTCTTCGGGTGTTCTGCTATTTGATGCATGTAAAGCGATATCAAGTGGTAGAAAGCCGTGGAATATATGTGGGGATCTTAGGTGGGAGAGAACGTATGGGTCTAACGATAAATATATTTGTCCCAGTAGTAAAAACAAGTATGTAAGTCCTAGATGCCCAGATAGGGAATATAATTATTGCCCATATTGGTCTTGTGTGGGGTGGGCAACTTGGGGACAGACAGCAGACCAAGATATGATTGTTACTAAGTTGCCTACCAAACCATACTGTAAGTCTATGGAATGCAACCCAGTCCATATTCTTATAAATAATCCTGACCAATTCTTAGATAGATATGGTAACTTATTTGGGTTTCAAATATATGGGACGGGTTTAGACCCTGGGACAATATTGTTTATAGGGATAGAGACCGATACTGTAACATCCCAAACTCATCAGGTATTCCATTCTTTTTATGAAGAGATGAGTGTAGATAATAAGATCCCCCATAACGCTAAAAACCTGTTCATAGATTTAGCTGAGAGTATTGCTGGTAGTCTTAATGTAACCAACTGCTATGTGTGTGGAGGTACTAACATGGGAGACCAATGGCCTTGGGAAGCAAAGGAGGTAATGTCCGGTTCTGAGGCAGTTGAACAATTAATATCTTCACAAGCCGATTATCAGATGAGTGTTAGAGGTAAATCTGAGTGGAGATTGAAAACCTCCATCATAGGTTATGTTTGCATAGCAAGGAAAGGAATAATGTTTAATACTTCTGTAGGAGAACTAACTTGTCTAGGGCAAAAAGTTTATGATGATGATACAAAGAATACAACTTGGTGGTCGGCTTCAAATGTCTCAGAACCATCTAACCCGTTTGCAAGATATGCCAATTTAAAGGAAGTATGGTTTGACTTATCCATCACATCTAGTTGGAAAGCCCCAGCAAATTTGTACTGGATCTATGGTAAGAAGGCCTATTCGGAGTTGCCACAGGACTGGGAAGGGGCATGTGTGTTAGGTATGCTCAAACCATCCTTCTTCTTGTTACCTATTGAAACAGGTGAGACTTTGGGAGTTAAAGTGTATGATGTGAATCATAGGAAGAAAAGAGGACCCATAGAGATAGGCGCCTGGGAAGATGATGAATGGCCTCCCCAGCGTATTATAGATTATTATGGGCCAGCCACTTGGGCAGAGGATGGTACTTTCGGGTATAGGACCCCAATATATATGCTCAACCGCATTATAAGGTTACAGGCGGTGGTTGAGATAATTACTAATGAGACCTCACAAGCGCTCAATCTTCTAGCGAAGCATAATACCAGAATGAGGACAGCAGTTTACCAAAATAGATTAGCCTTGGATTACCTATTGGCAGTAGAGGGAGGTGTATGTGGGAAGTTTAACCTGAGCAATTGCTGTCTTCAAATAGATGACGAAGGGCAAGCAATAGCTGAGCTTACTAGCCATATGGTTAAACTAGCGCATGTGCCTACTCAGGTATGGAAAGGGTATAATCCAAGTAGTTGGTTTGGTAACTGGTATGAGCAGTTTGGAGGGCTTAAGGCATTGGTAGGCGGAGTCATGCTGATTTTAATGTTGTGTCTACTCCTGCCATGTCTTATTCCTTTAGTAGTTAGGTCAGTGCAGAGCCTGATAGAAAATATAGCAGAGAGAAAGGCTGCAGCACAGATAATGGCCATATATAAATATGAGGCTTTAAATCAGGGAGAACCAATGCAGGAAGAGGAGTGTTGAGGGATTCACATCAAAGAAAAGTCTGGTCTGGTTCATGGTAACCTGAGGTATATGCAAACCAAGGTTAAGTGATGCCTCCGTAATTGTGAAATATCAGAGGCATCAAAGGGGGGAATGTGGTGGAATCTCGGTAAAAATAAATTTAGTAGGCCGAGATTACCACGTGGCATGTGTACGTGCATATGCTGACGTATCGGTTGGTTGGTTGCATGTGGCAAGATACGATCAGTAGTGTACGGAGCATGTGCAAGAATACCGGATGTAGTATTCCCCTCCTCCATTGTGCTGGACAAGCCATGCGGTCAAGCAGGAAGTTAGTTCTTGTTCGTATTGATTGGTTATGAGAATGTGCGGGTGGAGCTTAATATGGGAGGAGTTATGTGCCTATATAAGGAGCCTGCACTATTGTCCGGGGCTCAGAACTTGTTGTATTTTGGTGACATTAGTACTTCTGAGTCCCGATCGGTGAACCGAATAAAGAATCTCTTCCTTCCTGAAGAAACCTGTGTCCATCTCTCTGTGCTTGGCTTCCGTCAGTTTCTCCAGTATCACTTTAAGCAGGGGCAGTTTTAAGTTTGGAGGGCCACATATAATTTTATTTCATACAGTATATTATATTTAATGCTGGTGGAATTATCAACAACTTCTTGACTATTCTTGACAAATTCCATGAACATTAAATAGAGGGAACACATGCCTTGCATCTTGGAGCATAAAGGCTCCTACAAACAAAAATAGGCCCTCCAAAGGTAGCTTCTCTCAATTGTATCATACAGATAAAACATATTTTATACCTCAGAGCCAGGAGGCTTCCACATTCCAGGCCAAATGATCTATATGCACACTGAACATTGAATTACATAGAAACAATAATATACATCTTAATTAAAATATACTCTATCCTTATAGAAACTTAGCCCATTTAGTGACATCTGAAGTTTGCAACCTGATGTTGAGAGAATATTGGGAATGGGCAGTTCTCCAACTTGTTTTAGCACATCTTCTGCCATTACAGAAATAACCTAAAGCATTTGCATATGAGACTGATTTAACCCAAAAGGTAGGCCCCGATTCAAAATGCTTGCCAGCTCCCTCTGCACAAAAGATACAGAAACTCCAGATGTTTATTATGGACTTCATCAGTGAGACCCATAGGCACAGACCATGGGTGCCATAAGGATTTACTGGTCGTATCAATTAATTTGCTTATTGGAGATCCAGCTCAGTTGTGTCCCTTCCCCAGATTCTCCTAAATGTTAGCAATTTGGGGTTAGAAAATAACTTTCAGAAGTCCCTCCAGCCACTATTTTGTTCAGCAAAGTCCAGCCAAATGGTCCATATAACACTTTATAAAGTAACCCAAAAAGTACAATGCAAAGTTGTGATACATTGCTATTATTTCATGGTATTTTTTTTTTATATGCAATAGCCTTCCACTTTTGTCTCTAAGCAGCAATGTTAAAGGACCACTATAGTGCCAGGAAGACTAACTCGTTTTCCTGGCACTATAGTGTTAATAGGTTCCCCCCACCCTCATGGCCCCCCTCCAGCAGGGCTGAAGTGGGAGGAAGGGGTAAATATCTTACCTTTCTCCAGCGCCGGGCTCCCTCGACGCTTGGGACTCTCCTCCTTCCGACGTCATCGGCTGAATGCGCATGCGCGGCAAGAGCCATGCGCACATTCAGTCAGTCCATAGGAAAGCATTACTCAATGCTTTCCTGTGGATGCTGGCGTCTTCTCACTGTGAAAATCACAGTGAGAAGCACAGAAGCGCCTCTAGCGGCTGTCAATGATACAGCCACTAGAGGCTGGATTAACCCATTCTCTGAAACTGCTATGTTTACAGCAGGCAGGGTTAATCCTAGATGGACCTGGCACCCAGACCACTTCATTAAGCTGAAGTGGTCTGGGTGCCTATAGTGGTCCTTTAACATTTTCAAAAATATTCTAATTCTGTAGCCTGCAAATAAAATATTATTTTGCTAGATGTATTTATGTAAATAATTATGCATGTATATCTAGTTTACATTTTGGAACGTGAAATACATTACTAAGTGTCTCACAAAAATGTCAGCTGTAATAATGTAATTTGATATTATTAAACTGTATTATATTCAGAATAGTTTATTGCTGGTATATAGGAGATACACATTTTAATCCATTTTACTTGAAAACTATGAGAACATGTATCATTTCCCCTGCAGCAGTCTTTTTGAGTGATCACTGATAAGAGAGGCAATTTTTAAATATATTGTTAGGTTTTGGAAGGGGACAACTAGCAAAGAGTCTCTGGAATACAGGTATTTCCTTTTATCATAAGCAGAGTAAGTTGTAATTACTTATTTTTCTTTGAGAAACATGTAATTTGCAGTGACAAACAAGCATGGCTCCCTGTGGTCAATTTATAAAAATAGTGTTATAATGAGTTGTGATTTTCTTTTTCTTTTTCTCTTTCTCTGTGCTAAATTATGCCTTTCTTAGTTTATTTTTTAAGAGGAAAATCTTAATTGAAAGGAATGAAAGTCATCATTGATTTTGAATGAGACAGGCAAGGACAGAAACATACATTCTTCTTGAAAATCCATTTTACATGAACTTTAAGTCTGATATAATTAATTTAAAATTTCACATCTTTCACATGATCCTGGCACTTTAAATTATACTTGTATACCTGATAATAATTTATTTTAGGATTTTTATTTTATTTTATTTTTTTCATAAATGACAAGTTATGAAACAATTGGATAGGTATGGGAAGTAAATTGTCAGAAAACAACTAGACATTAAACTCAAGATGAGGGAGCAGATATGTGAAAATAGAACAGAAGGACAATATCCTGGGAAGAAGAACAGAGGGAGGAAAATGAATGGACAGAAAAAGGGACCACTTGCATGAGACTTAGCTCAAGAAGCAGAAAGGGGAAATGGCCACATTAGAGAGATGGGGAGAAAGAGGAAACTAAAAATGCAACTCTAAATGAAGCTACATTTGTATACCACTTATGTTTTATTATGCTTTATTATGCATGAACATTTATTATCTCTATTGGCTCTTGGATATTTTGTAATGAAATCCTTTTTAAAACTTAATAAAAATATATATTTTTAAAAAAGTAGCTGCACTAACCTGATTTTTATTTTTTGTATTTACAAATGTTGCCAAGCACACATAGGGCACACCTAAAAAAATTAAAGGGACACTGTAGGCACCCAGACCACTTCAGCCCATTGAAGTGGTCTGGGTTCCAACTCCCATCACCCTTAAGTCTGCAAGTGTAATTACTGCAGTTTTTATAAACTGCAATAATTACCTTGCAGGGTTAAGTCCTCCTCTAGTGGCAGCCACTAGAGGGACTTCCGGCTAGAGGGAAGTCCGGCTTCTTAGACAAATTCTTAGTCGTTTTCATCTAAACGATGCTGGACGTCCTCACGCTGAGGAAAGCCTTGAATAAGGCTTTCCTATGGGGAGGACTAATACACGCGTGCGGCCACTGCCGCACATGTGCATTAGGTCTCCCCCGCCGGCGGATGTCAGCAGGGGGTCTCCCCCGCCGGCGGATGTCAGCAGGGGAGGAGCGGCGGATGTCCCTTGGCGCTGGATTCAGGTAAGTGACTGAGGGGTTTTTAACCCATTCAGTTATGTGGGATGGGGGGCGCGAGGAAGGGGGACACTGTTTGTTTGTTTTTCCTGGCACTAGAGAATCCCTTTAAGTTATCACTATCAGAGCTTGTTTAATACCTAAATTAACAGATAACTTTCTATATGCACATTTGCAGTGTGTGTTTTTAAGGTAAGACAAAATATTCAGATATTGTACATATGTGTAATTATTATGTTATCAATGATGCTATGTCATGTTTTAACTTGTTTGTATCAGCCAATGTAAATGTTCATTATGCATTTTGAAAACCTACTGTTGGACACCAACTTCTCTTTTTAAATGTATAAAAAAAACCTTAATAAAGAATATAAAAAAAAGAGGGACTGTGGGGAAAGGTACATAGGGAAGAGTTGGGCCATATTAAGAGGTAAAAGCAGGAAAGTAGTATGAGGACCATAAAAGTGGAGAGAAGAGAAAGATAAAAATGCAAATTAGAAAACAGGTGCAAATATAGAAAGAGTATGTAAGTTCATTCGAAAAGCTGACGAAGTAAAACATCCAAACAAACTATTAATCTTTCTGTATTTGTATGACCATGTATATATAAAATATAAGTATTTTTTAATTTGTGGATACAAAATAGTTATATAATTATGGATGATTTTGTGTAATTGTCTCCATTCTCCATTGCAACAAAATTGTTATAAGGGTTATTCAGGCTTTCACAAATGCATAGATGCCATACTGTGCAAACAGTAGGACTCATTATTAAAAAAAAATTGTTTTGGCATGGTAGATATTGAAACCATTATACATTCATGTAGGGAAATGCAACTAAATGTTTCATATCACAACCAATGAGGGTGCAAGTTTGACAGCCACTCTCCTTGTGGTCAAAAAGAAACATAATCATGAATAATTGCCTACTGTACACCACATACTTATAAAACTATACATTTTATTTTGTTCTCTCATTAAAAAAGTCAGTTAATATACATCTATATAAAGATGTCAATAAATATTCAATATAATACAATAGTACAATAATGGAAAATGTAAAAGTAATAAGTATATGAAAAACATACAAATGACTAAATAATATATAAATGACCATATAGTATAAATCTCTTTAACACAAGTCATGCTGCAAACAGTGTTCTACTTTTTCTGTTAGTGAGTCTTATTGGCCATCCTCAAGGGTGATGACTATTTCAATTTGAGGGTGTTTATGTAGAATAGTGTGCTTTAAAACAGGCAATAACCCTTCCGCCGATCTGTAGATAACCATAAGCATTTGCATTTAGTATGTATAACCTACCTAAAAAATACTGACAGTAACTAGTGATGTCCCAAACGGTTCGCTGGTGAATAGTTCCCGGCGAACATAGCGTGTTCGCGTTCGCCACGGATGGCGAACATATGCAATGTTCGGTCCGCCCCCTATTCGTCATCATTGAGTAAACTTTAACCCTGTACCTCACAGTCAACAGACACATTCCAGCCAATCAGCAGCAGACTCCCTCCCAGACCCTCCCACCTCCTAGACAGCATACAATTTAGATGAATTCTGAAGCTGCATTCATTTTTTTATTTTTTTTATTTTGTGTTTGTGTTTATTATACATTATCCACCATAGCCAGTAACATGTGTTTATTATACATTATCCCCCCCATAGCCAGTAACCTGTGTTTATTATACATTATCCCCTCATAGCCAGTAACCTGTGTTTATTATACATTATCCTCCCATAGCCAGTAACCTGTGTTTATTATACATTATCCCCCCATAGCCAGTGACCTGTGCTTATTATACATTATCTCCCCCATAGCCAGTAACCTGTGTTTATGATACATTATCCTCCCATAGCCAGTAACCTGTGTTTATTATACAGTATTCTCCCATAGCTAGTAACCTGTGTTTATTATACATTATCTCCCCCATAGCCAGTAACCTGTGTTTATTATACATTATCCCCCCACAACCAGTAACCTGTGTTTATTATACATTATCCCCCCATAACCAGTAACCTGTGTTTATTATACATTAACCCCCCACAACCAGTAACCTGTGTTTATTATACATTATCCCCCCATAGCCAGTAACCTGTGTTTATTATACATTATCCGCCATAGCCAGTAACCTGTGTTTATTATACATTATCCTCCCATAGCCAGTAACCTGTGTTTATTATACAGTATCCTCCCATAGCCAGTAAACTGTGTTTATTATACATTATCCTCCCATAGCCAGTAACCTGTGTTTATTATACATTATCCCCCCATAGCCAGTAACCTGTGCTTATTATACATTATCTCCCCCATAGCCAGTAACCTGTGTTTATTATACATTATCCCCCACAACCAGTAACCTGTGTTTATTATACATTATCCCCCCACAACCAGTAACCTGTGTTTATTATACATTAACCCCCCACAACCAGTAACCTGTGTTTATTATACATTATCCCCCCATAGCCAGTAACCTGTGTTTATTATACATTATCCACCATAGCCATTAACCTGTGTTTATTATACATTATCCTCCCATAGCCAGTAACCTGTGTTTATTATACATTATCCCTCCATAGCCAGTAACCTGTGTTTATTATACATTATCCCCACATAGCCAGTAACCTGTGTTTATTATACATTATCCTCTCATAGCCAGTAACCTGTGTTTATTATACATTATCCCCCATAGCCAGTAACCTGTGTTTATTATACATTATCCTCCCATAGCCAGTAACCTGTGTTTATTATACATTATCTACCCCATAACCAGTAAACTGTGTTTATTATACATTACCCCCACAACCAGTAACCTGTGTTTATTATACATTATCCCTACATAGCCAGTAACCTGTGTTTATTATACATTATCCCCCCCATATCCAGTAACCTGTGTTTATTATACATTATCCCCCCCATATCCAGTAACCTGTGTTTATTATACATTATCCCCCATAGTCATTCGTTGGACCTAGGCAGCATGATGTCTTAGGCCGGCCCAGAGAGTGAGTGAGTGAGTGAATAATATGATATATACGTTCAGAAACATATTAGTAATATATGTAAATCGGGTTCATGCAAAGAGGGTGAAAATGTATTAAAGAAAAACACACTTATTGCATCAAATTTACAAAGCCAAACTTTTAAAAGCATTCTTCATTTCTTTCTCGGGATGAGGAATATATCGGTTGTAGACTGAGGATTTCCATCTGGCCAATCTTTTAATAATATGCACTGGAGTGCCAGTGTTGAAGGAGACCGAAGCTGCCCCTATTCTAAATGAAAGACTCGAGGCATGGATACAACCCAATCTTAGGAGTAGTGTTCTGATGTAGAAGATGAATTTAGCCGTAGTCAGAAGGATTCAGTGAGAGTAGTGGTGAAATGTGTGTGGCATGACTGAGTGTGGGTAAGTAAGAGTCAAGTATTTTAACTTGGCACTAGTTCTAGGTGGGATAAAGTGGTATAGCGGATGGATGCGTAGTTTAGTTCGTTTTAGAGGTTTGTAGAGAAAGTATATAGTGATCATGATTTTTAGCGATATCCAATATTTTTAAGGTGGTCCCAGTGTCACCACTCATATCTGGTGTCACAATAGCTTGCATTTAAAAAAACAAAAACTTTTTTGACTGTAATATAATAGCAGTCAGTTTCCTTAACACGTGTGCACTGTGCCCTGGCAGGCCCTGAAACGCACACGTGTGAAGGAAACTGACTGCTATTATATTACAGTCAAAAAAGTTTTTGTTTTTTTAAATGCAAGCTATTGTGACACCAGATATGAGTGGTGACACTGGGACCACCTTAAAAATATTGGATATCGCTAAAAATCATGATCACTATATACTTTCTCTACAAACCTCTAAAACGAACTAGACTACGCATCCATCCGCTATAACACTTTATCCCACCTAGAACTAGTGCCAAGTTAAAATACTTGACTCTTACTTACCCACACTCAGTCATGCCACACACATTTCACCACTACTCTCACTGAAAGATTGGCCAGATGGAAATCCTCAGTCTACAACCGATATATTCCTCATCCCGAGAAAGAAATGAAGAATGCTTTTAAAAGTTTGGCTTTGTAAATTTGATGCAATAAGTGTGTTTTTCTTTAATACCTTTTCACCCTCTTTGCATGAACCCGATTTACATATATTACTAATATGTTTCTGAACGTATATATCATATTATTCACTCACTCACTCACTCTCTGGGCCGGCCTAAGACATCATGCTGCCTAGGTCCAACGAATGACTATGGGGGATAATGTATAATAAACACAGGTTACTGGATATGGGGGGGATAATGTATAATAAACACAGGTTACATGTGCTTCTCGTCCTTCATGCATCTCTATGAGAAATATTGGATTAGACAAGAAGGCAAAGAAACAGAGTCTAGGAAGATGGAACTCTTTTTTTTTTTTTATCATGCTAGAGGACCCTGAATCTAAATCAATACAGGAAATCTGATTGTGCTTCTACATTATAGTGGTCCCTACTTATCCCTGCAATCAGGCCCGGACTGGCCATTGGGCAAACCGGGCAAATGCTATTAGAGCACTGGCCCCACTGTGTTCCATGATGGGAGAGAGGTTGGAGAGGACCCGAAGGAGCTCTATCTTGCAGCTCCGCTGGGTTCCTCTCGCCATGGCAATGATCCGGGTCTCACGAGAGTGAACTCTAGCACCACAGGCTAGAGTTCACTCGCCACCAGGACCACCAGGGATGGATGGCAGTAGGGTCCTCCCTCTCAGGCTACAGGTAAGAAGAGAGAGGGATATAATGCCTGTTTTTTTTTTTCTTAAATAAATACATAAATCTTGGCATTAACCTGTCTCCCCCAACACACAATTCCTCCAAACACACACATCACCCTCACACACACACACACACACACACACACACAAATCACCCTCACACAGCACCCTCACACACACACACACATCACCCTCACTCACACACACAGCACACACACAAACACAGCACCCTCACACTTACTGCACCCACCCCCCCCACACACACACAACACCCTCTCACAGCACCCTCACTCACACACACAACACACCTCTCACACACACACACAATACTCCTCACAAATACTCACTGCACACCTCACACATACACACAGCAGCCCCCAAACACGCTGCACTACTCTCTCTCTCTCACACACACACACACACACCACTTCCAAACATATATATATATCTATATATATATATATCTATATATATATATAGATATATATATATACTACAGAACCCCTCACACACATACTGCACCCCTAAACACATTATATTCCAGACACACACTAGATCCCTTACCCAACTCTGGATCATCTACAGATATACACACACTCGTTTTCTATACACTCTGAATCCTCTACACACACAATCAGTATCCCCTATGCACACACTAGATTCCTTGTAAACAAACAAATAGTGTTTCCATAAATGGGATACAGTGAGTATCCCATGTATGGAAACCCCTGAGACAAAATTCAAGCAAACACAACACAAGCATGTTATTAAATTTGCTCCGCGCATGGTCTGCCCTGGAAGAGCATTGAACCAACAAGCTCACTTTGAGATGGTGCATGCTTGTCATTGGGGATGACAAAACACAGCCTATCTGGCCCCGCTCACACTTCAGTGGGAATTTTTTTTCCCAGTCCGGCCCTGCCTGCAATGACATACATGATCAGCCCGAATCCATGACATGAAAGTTTAACAAAAAAACACATAAGCAAACTGTTTTCGATGCTAATTTCCTACTTCTTCTGTCATAATCAATCTTTAGTAAACTGTTTTTTTTTTTTTTTTTTATAAATTCTTTATTTTTGATGTGCATGTATAACATTCGCTTGACTGTAATGCCACAACAGCATTCTTAGGTAATATAAACATACAAGAGTTCAAACAGTTGTTAAGCATTTAGAAGGTGCGCACATGTTTTTTTTGTTTTTAAACAATAAATGATAAAACAGGTTGAGTACATGCTGGCTGTCTAAGATTAATTACACAGACATTTGGTAACGGTAGCTTATGGATATTAAGTGCATTAATCGTTGTCTCTTTAGCTGCTGCCCTATATATAATCACGCTGAAGCAGGCTATCTAACTAGGCACAACTTACAGTCTATTAGCAGTTAGGTCTCATATCTTAATCAAGATTACTCAGCTTACACAGGTGAGAGATTTGCGTTGCTCTATTCAATAATTGTTATAAGCGATAAGCGAGTACATGAGGAGAGCAGGAAGTGAGAGAGAGAGACAAGAGAGACAAAAGTACAAAGGTTGCGGTAGCATTATGATATTAACGGTTAAATTCTGTGGCTAACATTCAGGTCATCTTGACTAAAGTAAAGCAAAGGGTTAACAACGTTAACAGTTACAGGAAACTCATACCCTTAGCCATATCACAGTACTGACATTTCTTGCTAAGTCGAGTGAGCATTATGTGGGCGATGCCGTCTAGGCTAGGATCACTTGATTGAAGCATAAATTGTACGCTTACAGTGTTGTAGTCTGCAACCGGTGAAATCTATGCTGCAAATAGTAATGTCAGTATGAGTCTATCTTGCGGTGCCCTGCTGATGTGAGGTAAAGTCCGTTGCAGCTGCAGGGACGTGGTGGCGTGGCACTAGGCCATCCAGCAATGGGGTATTAAGAGTCATCCTATGCCTCTAGCTGGCAGGGGTGAGGCTTCAGCCGGTGTGTCTGTAGGCCTCTGCTCCAGGGCGCCGAGTTTCCATCTCCAACTCTGTAAGGCGTGGAGGCCTCCTGTACCGTCGCTTGGTGTGCTGCTCCTGTCCCAGGTAGCCGCCTGGTGGTCATCAATTCGGAGGTGTGCTGGGGTACGTTGCTGGGGCTTTGGGGGTTGCCCAGCGTTCACCTTGCCGCTTGTGTGTGGGTGGGTGCGTGTGCTCAGGTTAGTGCGGTCCGTCTCTCTCCTGTTTGCTTGTCGGTGCTTGCTTGGACGGGCTCCCGCTTGGAATGCCTGCAGTGGGGCGCCAAAATGGCGGCGGCGGGTCAGTGGTCGGATCCACATGGCCACCGCTCGTGCTGCTTGTAGTTTGGGCATACCCCTGCTGCACTGCAGCTCATAGAAGGTCGAGCAGAGCCTGTCGAGGGCCTCCATGGAGGAAGGCTGCATGCGGGTGCTCGTGGCTCCCCTTTGTGAACTGTGACGGGCGGCCATCTTAGACGCTCTCCTCCTGACTCGTGCTTCTCCCGTTTATGTGTGCCCTAGGGCTGGTCAGCTTGCCTGGTCTGTCCGTCCAGGAGGACCGGGATATCCCCCACCGGTCCAAAGGGGGGGGGGGAATTGGAGACCGCTTTCGTTGCTGAGGGGATCCGGTGTCAGAGAGAGCGGCCGCCTCTCCCCAACTCCGGCTTCTGTAGGCCGCGTTTGCTGTTCCGCCTTTTTAGCTCCTACGGGCTTCAGAAAAGTCTCGTTGTATTCAGAGGTGCACCCCCGACTTGGGTAATGCACCCCGCTGGGTCCTTGGGCTGTTTGGCCCTTGATATTGCCGATTTTCCTGCCCGTTGAGCAGGAGCTCGTGTCCCCTGCTTCTGCTTAGTTCGACGGCCAGGCTCCGCCCCCTAGTAAACTGTTTTATACTGAAATAATATTTTAAAAATCCCATATAATAAATAAATCGAGGGCTAGAAATTTCAAGTCCTATGTCAGGGATATTCGGTCATTTCAAGACTTCATTGTCTTTTACCAGGACTAATGATGAAAGTCAAGTCTCTTTAGACACCCATGTAAAGGCAGATTTGTTCATGTGACAGAGGTTCTGAGTCCAATGGAATGGGAAGTCCATGTGTCTTCCAGCACTGTCAAACAGATCCCCTGTTACCTCGACAAACACTGCAGCCATGAATGGTTTTACGGCCATTTGCATTGATAAATGGCTATGGAATTACTGGCCTCCTGAAACCAAGGATGTGTTAGCCTTTTAAAATTCATTAGCACTTTTTGAGGTCGACCGTATTGTGACCTCAGCTCAAGCCTGGGGCCAGTTGTGGTCTGGTCATACCAAATTGTCCTATGATAGAGCTTTCCACATTTTCAGGAATTTTGCTTCAGAATTTCAAATTACAGACATTTTTTTCGATAGAATCCAAAGTCGCTTTCACGGCTTTTTGCCACCATAGATTCAATTTATCTCACAACACTGTTTAATTGTACCTTACCAAAGTACAACATCATATGCTAACAATGTGCTCCGATAAGTTTTTTTCCAATCTTATCAAATTAAAAATATTCATAAAGGTATTCAGTGGTCAAGTAGTTCTCAGGCTTCCAAATGTTACCCATCAATGGTAATATATTTCAAATTCCCTCAGATCTTTAAGGTGTATCATACAAATTTGTGATTAAAACAGTCATCTATTTGACTTTCTATGGCTTCCTCCACCTTAGAGAATGTGTCACTTAACTCCATACACAGATCATTGTTTAAGCATCTATAATCTGAAGAATTATACAGACTACTACACTCTCTCCTTGTCACATACCGAACACCACCTAAATCATTCTACTTGTTGAAAAACCATTATACCCAATTTCAAATAAGTGGTGACCAGTCTAGCATTAGATATTTTTTTAAACACTCTAGGATCCCTATCACCCTTGTATCCTCTCCTGTTTCTACACAGTCCCTCTCTCAATCCTGAAAAAAAATTTGTATGTGAGAATCCAATTTATAAGATTGGGTCTTAACCCAGCATTGTATTCATGCCACTCGTTCAGGATAAGAACAGCTTCAGGTACACCCAGTAGGAATGTTGCAGTCCATATTATCAAGAGATTAGATTGCTGAAAATCAGCATCTTATTGTCGTTACATTGTTCAACCTGAGAAACAACTTAGGAAGGCTTTTCAAGAATTAGCTGTTTAATTATTTTTTTTTATCCCGTGTGTAGTTCATAATAAACTTGTGTGTATGAATAAAATATGTTGCCCTCTTTTATTTTGGCTTACTGTCATGACAATTTTGACACACCTCAACCGACCAGTTCTCTGTTTCTAGGTCACAGCCTTTATCCCTTATTTATATATTCCAATTGACATATATAACTTTAATTAAAGGAAATCACCAAGCACTATATTTACAATAGCCCACTGGTTTTACTGCTTACTGTGGAACAGCACCAATGCACTTTTGGCACCGTAACTACTACAGTGTAGTAGTGATTGTGCTTGGAGTATTTTGAGATTGGGGAAAATAATCTATAGGTACAGTGCTTTTGTATACTGCCTATACTGCCCATACTGCCTGTAATAATAAGTGTATTGTCTTCCAGAGCAAGTACTCGTTTACAAATCATCAATCACACAGAATGATCAAGAAGAAAATATATTCTGAAGTTTTTAAAAGGTTAAACTTGATAATCTTTAGACTTTTTTTTTCATTCTAGGTTATCATATTGAGAGAGAAAAATAGTTTAATGGGATTTATATAACTTGTTTTTGCTGTTTCAGAGCATTACAAGTGTACTTCTAATTTCCAAAGTCCCAATAGTTGTCTGTTTTAATAAAATCAAAAGAAAAACAAAACACTTGAAGATCCTGTGGGCCTTTTACCATCATTGGTTGCTAATGCATCTGCAGCACTTACTGTATAATAAATAGGGGTTTTTACATTACCCTGCTTTGATGTCCCCTCTGCTTTTCACTGAGTTCTTTTTGTAGAATACAATTGTTATAATTTACTAGCAAATACTTCTCTGCTAACAATAGGCAGATTTTCTTGTTTGCCAGAGAACCACATTTGAAAACAGACCATTCAGTGGAAACTGGCTTTTAACTAAGGAGTGAATTCAAAATTGGGGACAAATTAGCTGAGATGATGTTGAAATGTAATTTTCATTTTACCCCAATGCAGTGTTTTAGTAAATAAAGCAATAGGGGTTTATTTTTAGTTTATTTTCTCCTATCCAGCAACCTGTTTTTCATAAAAGTAGATTGTGAAGATATAAAAATGTTATTTACAAATAGAAATACAAATAAATTAATGTTCAGCTCAACTATTTGCCCAACTTGACTATTTATGGGCTAACATTTTGCAAATTGTATTTTCAGTCCGCAGTTATATTGTAATTCATTTGAGGTCATTGACTAAACTAAGCATTTTAAATGTCCAAAATAGAGCTTAGAGAAATGTTCAGATTTGCCTGTTTTTGAATTGTACATTCCCAACAATTGATCTTTTAGCAACAAGCCATAGTTTTATCAATTTCTGACCAATGTTTCCCTTAATACAACATTTACTACTTTAGAGATAAATTGTTTTCAAATAACCACAACTCATCATTTAGTTAATGAAAACCTATGCAAATTGCTGGTGCCTTTTAATTTTTGAAAAATGAAAAAGATTTTCCAACGGGGTTTTTCAATTAATTGAGAATTCAAAGTGAATTCAAACTAATTTTAAATGTAAGGGCAGAGTAGCTGAACTGCAATTTTGACCTTAAGTTTGAAATTAAATTTGAATTTACTTTGAATTCTTGCTTTAGTAAATAACAATGTCAATGTTACAAATGAAGATAGCAGGGATTTCCTGTTATCTACAATAAAACTATATTGTGCTATAACAACATATATTACAGGGTTATATGGCATACTCTTAATGTATGTGAATACAAATCAATATGTCAAAGTATAGGCCAATGTAGCTGATAAAGTATATCAAGTCAACTATAGTCACATCGATTCAAAGAAGAGTAAAAACTTGACTTAGGTAGTTACTTGAGTTCACAGACGATACACTGCTTTTGTTTTAAGGGAATCATTGTATGGAGTAAGATAAATAGGTTTTTAGAATATTTTAAATATAAATATATATATATATATATATATATATATATATATATATATGTAATTTTTTTATTACAAAAAAATTAAGCACATAAAAATGTTTCTAGCTCTGTTAATTGGTATACCATTCTATATTAATTAATTAATTACTAGCAACATTGGAGGTACAAACCGAAGAATCTAGTCACATTCCCAAATTAGCCCACACGATTCTGCCTGCTGCTTGCAAATTAGCATCATTGGATTCTCCCCTCCTCTGTTAGTGCTGCTTTATACCAAAATATCCATTTTAATTAAAATGAGTTGAATTGAAGCCTCATTAAACAAAAGCAATTTGACAAAAAAAAAAAAAAAAAAAAACAGTTTTCAAAGCTTGGCAGCTATACATTAATTTCTTGGATAGATCTCTCTAATCCAAATGTAAATCTACATTTGAATTCATGGATTGGTACCTTACTAGGGTGATAGTGGGGCGACCTCACTGAATGGGTTGGGTGGTAAATAAAAAAAGTTCTCTGAGCTGTCCCATTCTTGTTCACCCCTGCATGTTGCTTTGGCCACTAATCTCATTAAAGCCAAATGTCCTGCTTACTACGACTATTCTGAGTATGATGTAAAAGAGAACATGTTTTGTTTAGGTTTGTTTTGTTGTTACATTATTAATGCATTTGTTTCCTTAATTTGGTCTCTCTTCTTGCAATCGTTTTACTTAAAAAGAAAATGTTGTGCATGATGTACAAATCACCATCTCTTAACAGAGTCTTGATGGCTCCTACTGTTGATATTGTGATCATCGTGCTTGTCATTTATCCTCGAACCATAGCAATACAAATGCGTTTTTCACCTTAGCTCACTAGCGGTGGCCATATTGGTGTACTCTATGGTCCTGCTTCAGCAGCCATCTTGGTGTCCTTTTATAAACACACTACCCCTTTTTTCTTATTCTTTTTTAAATGTATTTTACTTAAAAGTTTAACCATTTTGCAAAGACAATCTCTTTCACTGCTTTATGGTTCCATGTATTTTAAAATTGTTTGTAGCTGATTACCTTTAATCACATGACCTGTGACACCAACTGACCCTCTCATTCTTAATAGTGTAGGCTATTTAAACAGGACAGTTCCTCATGTACTGTAACACTTTGGATGAAATGCGTTAGTGTTTTTATGTCAGTAGTTTTATTATCTTTGTTTTAAATAAAACTAGTTTCTTACCTTACCTGGTTGTTACATCAATAAAACAGAGAGCACTATTTTCTGTTTTTATTCTCATTTTATGTAATTGGTGAATATCTGTAACACTGCAATTTGAAGGGAAATACCCGTGAATGCTGGACACCTCAACTGGCCCTTGACCCTGACCTACCATCTACAAGGAACCAAGTTGAGCATGATCTCCAGAAAATTGTAAGTGGCATTTCTTTTTTTTTTTTACTTCCCCACCTATAGAATATACTACACTATATTCTGTTTTCTGTCTTCATATTTTACATATTGACTCACCACCATATGAATTTAAGGACACCTAGAAGGTGATGCATCCCTATACCCTTTCCTGACCTGTACCTTGTCATGGCCAGAGAGAAGAGACTCTGGTTTGGGAAGTACCACCTGTCATGCCCAAATCTAACAAGCGCTAGAAACCTCACCATTGCATGTATTACAACAATAAAAATTGCTTATATTAAAAATATAGAAATCGAAAGGTTAGTGAAACTGCTGTATACATTTAAACAAAAAATGGGTTCTAAAATGCAAATAAATAATTGTTTATAATTAAAAAAGTTTAAAGGATTGTTTTTACTTACTATAGGCGCCAAAACATTAGATTTATAAAACTGTTTTTGTATATAGATCATGCACAGAGCTCTGTACTATGTAAGCTAGGAAATCCTTCTGCTGAGGTCAGTACCGAAATCAGCACAGAGAATAAATCAGAAGTAGAATAAGAGGGTGGGTTCAGGACTTGGATTATAGGTGAGATTATAAGTAGTATTAGGGGTTGGGTTAGGGGTAGGATTGTAGATTGGATTATGGGAAGGATTAAGAGGTGGACTAAGAGTTGGATTAGGGGTCTAATTAGGGGTCAGATTAAAAGATGTATTAGGGACAAGAGTAGGGGAAAAGGTATACATGTGGAGTATCATTGTACTTGAGAACAGTAGCAGAATACAAATATGAGGTGTTTCCAGTAGCGGTAGATGCACGATCTGTGAATGTCCCCAAAATAAAACACACCAAAAAAAAGTTATATTTAAAATGAGCTTTGTGATAAAGTGGTAAATTGAAAGGTGTCAAAATGCTTTCTACAAATATATACTTTTGTGTAGCAGTTTTAGATTATGTGACTACTATAAAAGGTGCAATCTCAACATGACAATTTTTGCAAAATTTTAGGTTTAAACCGTAATTCACTTCTTGCTAAATTTATTTTATAACTTCAAAACATTAATTAAAATACTAGACATATTAGGCATTTAAACAATCAGGATTTATTAATGGATCTATTTACCTTTCTGTAGTTGCACTGGTTGTGTAAATATTAAGTGTAAAATGTAGAAAATATATTGTTTATGAATGTGAATATATTTTATTCACATTTAATATTATAATATTATAATATTATGTTATGTATACATAAAGGGTATCAAATTAAAGCTATATTTCTCCTTGAACAATAAATACATAGTGGGAGAAATTGTGGTAGAACGCATGCATGATGATAGTGCCAAAAATACATTGGTCAGAAACATGTTACATCACCAAATAGCATTGGTCCTTAAGGGGTTAAACTTACTTTAGACGGTTTTATCTCATGTACTGTCAAATTAACTTTTTTTTTTAATTCTCTATGTTATCGTGCATGGGAAAAACAAAGAAGCAAGCAATGCCACAACAGCTATTGCCTGTTATTAGGTCAACATTTAAAGACAATTGTTTGGCATAATTGTACAGTGCACATTTTGTGTTTTAAAGTGGTATCAACAATGTTTAAGTCATCACGTCAGATGTAAGGTGAGGCAGACGAGGTACCCTAATTCAATTTAACAGACTGACTGAGTGTAAGGTGCTAGTGTCACCTTCTTGATTGATTGAGGCATATCTTAGCTGTGTGAGTTAAACATATATATAAACTAAAGATAAACCAAATATGAAATCGCTAGGCATTACATTGCCAACAAAACACAACACAGGAACATGTCAGGTCTGCTTATTAGCTAAACAGAAACATGGGTCACGTTAGCAATATAGAGCTGGCTATTGCTGTACAAAGTTAAAGTAGTGAGACAAGCTTATGCTGGGTGTGTCAGTAAGCGGGTGTGTGGTCTTAGTGTTAGGGCTGAGTGTTTGTCTGGGCTGTTCAATTCGCAGTTATTCACCAAGTGGACCGGAGCTGTTCATCTGAGAATTGTCAGAGGAGTGTTCCTGTGCAGCTTAGAGCACCCAGCTTGGTATGCGTAAGGTTCTGCTTCTGCAGGTCATTTACTGCCTGTTGTAGATACTAGGTGTGTTTGGCATTCAAGTTGGAGTCATGCTCCAGTACGTTCAGACGACCCGTTACGCCCTGTAGGTCTTTACGTATCTGGGCCATGTGATTGCTGTAGTGAGTGGAGGCGGTTCTGGTGGTGAGGGAGCCGGGAGAGGAGCCTTCGGTGCAGGTGGGGGCTCTGTTTATGTTTCGGGCATTTAGTCATCTGAAAAGTCAGAGCATTCATCGGTTAAGGCAGCCATGTTTGGGCCTATAACACCCTGAGCTTGTCTCCAGAGGTTGCCGATGCTCATGTTCTGCCGAGGCTTATCAGGCTTTTTTGTCTTCCATCCCATTATGTTGGCAACAGCCTGAGGGTCCAGTTGATATCAAATATGTGGGTTTTGGGGTATATTGGCGGGTTATTAATAGCTTTTTGTCCAGGAGCTCGGACAGCATGCGACCGTTCAGTTCAGTGGCTTGGCTCCGCCCCCTGTAAATTTAACTTTAATCACACACATAAGGCTCTTGCAGGCTCTAGCAGGATATTAACAGAGCAGGAACAATTCTAAATTAAACAGACTGTGCAATAAAGGAAGTATAAACAGTAGATCTCTTTACATGAAGTGTCTAGGAGGCTTTGCGTGTCAAATTCAGGGGAGGTTTGACTATTGTTGCATAAACAACATTATTTAACTCCTAAGTTGCAGAGAATTAAGCAGTGATACTGCATGGGCATGATATGTACACCAAATCTGCCTCATTAAGCTAAAGTTATATTGGTGACTATAGTGTCCCTTTAACTTTTGTTCAGTGTTCATTGTAGAATCAGCAACCCACATTCACGCATACACACACAAGGTGAGCCATCAGGCCTAGCTATCTCAGATGTTACACCATACCATTTTTTTGCACAACCTATGTGAGGGACTCATTATGGGGTCTAAGCCCTTACTTCATTAGAAATGTCGACATTCACAATCCTTATTTACCCTATAAAATTGACTATACAAAGGCTTAACACTTCCTAAAGTCCAAGTGAACAAATATGGCTTCAGGAGGTAATATAGACATTCTTCATCATTTGTTGAGGCTCATTACATCAAAAGTGTTCAGGAGATATCCTGAGAGCAACTATGTAACTAGACAATGTTGGCAGTACAAACAAATAGGTATATACAATATATATCTACATCAAATTGCATAACCATTATCCAAATGTTCCAAATTCAGGATACAATATCAGAATGACTCAGCTTACAACAGACACAAGTTTAATTCAAAATATGGCACCTCAATTGGAACATGTTATGTTGTCTTTTTCAGAACCCTTCTATCGTTGGTTTGTCAGACAGGACAGATGATTACATATTAAAGGTTATCCACATAACATATTTGATAAAGGACATTTGAGAAGATAAATCAAAAGATGCCTTTAACGAGTAAAGCTCTAAGGTGGAGGAGTATGCATTACAATGATTACAAGAGAGACAAGGAAAAGTTCCATTCACTGTTTGAAGATGAAAATCTGTTTTTTGTTCATTTGTAGGTCTCTTTGACAGCCATGTCATGGAAGTTTTTTTTTATCTTCATTAAAAAATGCACATTTAGTCTTTATCAAGACAGGCTAGTATTAAGTACAGTGTCTTTGAAACTGTTTGAAGCAGTGCAAACTGTTCTTATTAAGGGAATTCTCTATTTTTGTCCTGGTGTCTTGTTGCTTGAGGACAATTCTTCAGTCTCTTTGAGGTGCCTTTGTTATAGCTATTCATAAAACAGATAGTGATGTTGTGGCCCCTAAATATGTGTTGCTCACAAATAAAATGGGATTCCAGGTTTAATCTCAATTGACCACCTGACTCAAGTGTTTTCATATAGATAAGGTACTTCAGATACTTCTTCTTTGTATTTTTGTACACATTTTTTTCAGAGCTTGGCTATTTTAGGCACAGTTTTGCAATTCATATTTTAGTTCGATAAAATTCTGAGATTAATGCATAACCTTGACAGTGCATTTTGCCTGTTTTCCCTCGTGCACAGAGGTGATCCAAAGGTCAGTCCCCAGCTTTTGTTCACCTTACATGTAAAATATATTTATTTATTTATTTTTTAATTCTAAAATATTTTACCAGGAAACATACATTGAGATTTCTCTCGTTTTCAAGTATGTCCTGGGTATCATGGATATGGATATCATGGATATTGTAGTTCCTCAGTGTATGGGACATTGCCTTTAGGCCACACCTGAATGTTTTTTTAAAGATCATCATTCAGAATTCTTCAACAATAACTTTATAAACACTAATTTAGGAAAATATAGAATTATGTACACTACAGGGTAAAAATAGTTCTTCTAAAACAATTTATAAAAAAATAAGTTTAGATCATCATAATTTAGTTCATGTTGCTGTGCTGCTTGGCTGAATTGCGTACCTAAAACAAATTTGTGAAGGCCAGACAGACAGGGCCTGAATACTATGAATAGTGGTACCAGTGGTAGCCAAGGCACTGGTGGAAGATATGTCAGAAGTCCTCATAGCTTAAAAATAGGTGTTCCAACTGTCAGAGGCCATGTTTTTCATCTTATTATATTTGTGTTATGAATGATTGTGTATTATGTAAGCCAACATAACTTTATTCAGCAAACGTAGGTCTTTATGTTGCAAAATTAGTTGGTTCTTGGTGGATTTACTACTGTAGCATTATTGTACTTTACAATGATCAATAACAAAATGTCTGTCAATCCCCTATCTTACACTCAAGACTGTTTTAAATGCCTCTGGCACCAGCTACTAGTTAGATACAGCAGAAACTGCAAAACCTAGTCTCACACTAGAATTAAGAACCCATGCTAGGAAAATGAATTTTTTCTTCAACATAACATTCCCCTAATGAAGGATTATATTTCCTTCAAACAGTTAATAAAAGAAAAAATAAATGTAACATTTATTTTGTCAACCTAGTTTCACACTAGGATCAATGACAAAATGCCTGCCAATCTCTTATCTCCAACTGAAAATTGGTTTAAGTGCTCATATCAGTAGTTACTAGCTAGATATGACTTAACCCCTTAAGGGCCAAACTTCTGGAATAAAAGGGAATCATGACATGTCACACATGTCATGTGTCCTTAAGGGGTAAAAGCTAAACCTAGTATCAATGAACCAGGCTAACTCCTACTCTAACACAAGCACAACAAGGGTAAACATCACTGCTGGTTTGTCTCTGTCAGTCATGTGATAATTGTGTGGCTAGAAGAATCCTGTTTGGAAGTATAGAGTATACAGGTATACATTTAATAGCTGTCTCATAACCATCAATTATCTTTATTGATACCTCGGGAGATCTAGCTCTCCTAATTGGGCAGACCTTTTGTCTATCATGAGAAACTAAGCTCCATATTACCCCAACTCATAAAAGAAAACAGCCTCTTCTCCATTGCATCCATCTTTTTTATGGTGTGAGGAACAACACTCAGAATCAAGTACCAAACATGTTCCTGCTCGTTGGTTCCCATGACATTCTGACATGTGGCAGCTCAACAACTGGATTTTCTTCATTACAGTTTGAAACAAATCTACCAGTCTCTTGTAAAGTCATTGATTTGATCACTTGCTTCTTCTGTCGACTTTCTATTACTTTGCGCACCTTATGAGAATGGATTCCACCACATAGGATTTGAAATCATCAGAAGAGCATTTGGACTATGTATTTGATATTTTTCCTGGTTTATATGCTTTTATTTTTTTATTCTGGTTTATCTTTTGCTTTTATATCTGTTCCTTATACTTTGCGGTTTTTATACAGTATACAGTGTGTACAGCCTTTGGTTAATCGGTTTAAATACTTTTCAGTGCTTATCCATATACCTATATAATAAGCATAATGCATGAAATAATGCTCAAATACAAAAATTGACCTACATTAGAAAAATCTTTTGACAACTGCTGATGATATAATGAATAACTTGGGTTACTGTGTTTAGTCTGTTTTCTTGTGAATTCATATATAAATTACTCTCATGACAACCAATTCCATTATGTGACCTCATTATATTTTTCCAGGCACATTGTTTCTTAATGCTTTATTCTGTCTAAAAGTGAAATAGTGGGTTGCAATAGAGGAATTAGCAGTATTGCTGTGAAATAGTACAATTATATTGTGTCACTCTTTTTTATGAACTACAATGCCCTCAGCAGCAGTGTTTGTATTGCTAGATATGATTTTGCTGGGATAATGACTATATTAGTTTTATGGACTGAATCTTAAATCTGCTACGTGTTACATTTTTATATCATTAAGATGACTACTAGAAGTGTGTTTAGCCCACCAATGGAAACATTGCAGTTACAACAAAACTGCAGTGTTTTACATTGCAGAGTTAAATCAAAAGGGCCACTACTAGTGATGTACCGAACTGTCCGCCGGCGAACAGTTCCCGGCGAAATTAGCGTGTTCGCGTTCGCCACGGCGGGCGGACACATGCGCAGTTCGATCCGCCCCCTATTCGTCATCATTGGGCAAACTTTGACCCTGTGCCTCTCGGTCAGCAGACACATTACAGCCAATCAGCAGCACTCCCTCCCTTCCACACCCTCCAACCTCCCTCCCAGCATCCATTTTCAATTCATTCGGAAGATGCATGCTTAGTGAGAGGAGGGAAAGTTTAGCTGCTGCTGATTACATAGGGAAATTGATAGCTAGGCTAGGGTATTCAGTGTCCACTACAATCCTGAAGGACTCATCTGATCTCTGCTGTAAGGACAGCACCCCAAAAAGCCCTTTTTAGGGCTATAACATCAGGCTGCTTTTTTTTTTTTTTTTTCCTGTGTAATGTAATTGCAGGTGCCTGCCTGCCAGCTTCTGTGTGAGGTTCACATTGGATACTGTGCCTATTTGCCCAGTGCCACCACTCATATCTGTTTTAACAATAGGTTAAGCTTTACATTTAAAATAAATATTTTTTTTCACTGTAATAGAAGAGCAGTTGCCTGCCTGCCAGCTTCTGTGTGAGGTTCACATTGGATACTGTGCCTATTTGCCCAGTGCCACCACTCATATCTGTTTTAACAATAGGTTAAGCTTTACATTTAAAATAAATATTTTTTTTCACTGTAATAGAAGAGCAGTTGCCTGCCTGCCAGCTTCTGTGTGAGGTTCACATTGGATACTGTGCCTATTTGCCCAGTGCCACCACTCATATCTGTTTTAACAATAGGTTAAGCTTTACATTTAAAATATATATATTTTTTTCACTGTAATAGAAGAGCAGTTGCCTGCCTGCCAGCTTCTGTGTGAGGTTCACATTGGATACTGTGCCTATTTGCCCAGTGCCACCACTCATATCTGTTTTAACAATAGGTTAAGCTTTACATTTAAAATAAATATTTTTTTTTTCACTGTAATAGAAGAGCAGTTAGTTGTCTGCAAGCGTCTGTGTTTCAGGCCTACTTCAGCGTGTGCTCTGCAGACCTGTGCCAGCGTGCTTTGACAGTTGCCAATCATATCTGGTGTCTCTATAGCGTGCTTTTACAACCAAAATTTTGTTTCCACTGTAATAGAAGAGCAGTTGCCTGCCTGCCAGCTTCTGTGTGAGGTTCACATTGGATACTGTGCCTATTTGCCCAGTGCCACCACTCATATCTGTTTTAACAATTGGTTAAGCTTTCGATTTAAAAGAAATAATTTTTTTTCACTGTAATAGAAGAGCAGTTAGTTGTCTGCAAGCGTCTGTGTTTCAGGCCTACTTCAGCGTGTGCTCTGCAGACCTGTGCCAGCGTGCTTTGACAGTTGCCAATCATATCTGGTGTCTCTTTAGCGTGCTTTTACAACCAAAATTTTGTTTCCACTGTAATAGAAGAGCAGTTGCCTGCCTGCCAGCTTCTGTGTGAGGTTCACATTGGATACTGTGCCTATTTGCCCAGTGCCACCACTCATATCTGTTTTAACAATTGGTTAAGCTTTCGATTTAAAAGAAATAATTTTTTTTCACTGTAATAGAAGAGCAGTTAGTTGTCTGCAAGCGTCTGTGTTTCTGGCCTACTTCAGCGTGTGCTCTGCAGACCTGTGCCAGCGTGCTTTGACAGTTGCCAAGCAATCATATCTGGTGTCTCTTTAGCGTGCTTTTACAACCAAAATTTTGTTTCCACTGTAATAGAAGAGCAGTTGACTGCCTGCCAGCTTCTGTGTGAGGTTCACATTGGATACTGTGCCTATTTGCCCAGTGCCACCACTCATATCTGTTTTAACAATTGGTTAAGCTTTAGATTTAAAAGAAATATTTTTTTTTTCACTGTAATAGAAGAGCAGTTAGTTGTCTGCAAGCGTCTGTGTTTCAGGCCTACTTCAGCGTGTGCTCTGCAGAACGGTGCCAGCGTGCTTTGACAGTTGCCAAGCAATCATATCTGGTGTCTCTTTAGCGTGCTTTTACAACCAAAATTTTGTTTCCACTGTAATAGAAGAGCAGTTGCCTGCCTGCCAGCTTCTGTGTGAGGTTCACATTGGATACTGTGCCTATTTGCCCAGTGCCACCACTCATATCTGTTTTAACAATTGGTTAAGCTTTCGATTTAAAAGAAATAATTTTTTTTCACTGTAATAGAAGAGCAGTTAGTTGTCTGCAAGCGTCTGTGTTTCAGGCCTACTTCAGTGTGTGCTCTGCAGACCTGTGCCAGCGTGCTTTGACAGTTGCCAATCATATCTGGTGTCTCTTTAGCGTGCTTTTACAACCAAAATTTTGTTTCCACTGTAATAGAAGAGCAGTTGCCTGCCTGCCAGCTTCTGTGTGAGGTTCACATTGGATACTGTGCCTATGTGCCCAGTGCCACCACTCATATCTGTTTTAACAATTGGTTAAGCTTTAGATTTAAAAGAAATATTTTTTTTCACTGTAATAGAAGAGCAGTTAGTTGTCTGCAAGCGTCTGTGTTTCAGGCCTACTTCAGCGTGTGCTCTGCAGACCTGTGCCAGCGTGCTTTGACAGTTGTCACTCATATCTTGTGTCTCTATAGCGTGCTTTTACAACCAAAATTTGTTTTTCACTGTTATAGATTGAATAGCAGTTACTTGTCTTCAAACGGCTCTGTCAGTCCTTCCTTCAGCGTGTGCTCTGCAGAACTGTTCCAGTGCACATTGCCAATCATATCTGGTCTCACAGTAGCTTGCACGCATAGTACCACTAATCCCCAAAAAAATGACAGGCAGAGGCAGGCCACCCCGCAGGGGCCGTCGTGGTCGTGGTGCTGTGATTCCCTTTTGCCCTAGAATAATGCCCAGTTTTCAGAAGCCACGTACCCTGAACTTGAAAAGTTCTGAGGACTTAGTTGACTGGCTAACACAGGACACCCAATCTTGTACAGCCTCCACTCGGAACCTTGATGCACCATCCTCCTCCAGCTTAGCTTCAGGCACCTCTCAAGATAGCACTCACCTGCCTGCCGCCACCACCAAAACTAGCACCACAGCCGCTTTACTTGGTATGTCAGAGGAGTTATTCACACACCCGTTTGAAGAAATTAGTGATGCGCAACCATTATTGCTAGAGGATGTAGATAACAGGGATATGTCTCAGGCAGGCAGCATTAAACACATGGAGGTACGGTGTGATGATGATGATGTTGTACCCGCTGCTGCTTCCTTTTCTGAGTTGTCAGATACAAGCGAAGCGGTTGATGATGACGATGCGTCCATGGATGTCACGTGGGTGCCCGCTAGAAGAGAAGAAGAACAGGGCGAAAGTTCAGATGGGGAGACAGAGAGGAGGAGGAGGAGACCAGTTCGGATGCAGGGGGGGGTCGTCGCAAGGAGCTAGTGGCACAGTCAGACAGCATGCATCGGCACCCGGGGTCAGCCCGACAGCACACCAATCAACGCATGCTGTGTCCACCACCAGAATGCCGTCATTGCAGAGCTCAGCAGTGTGGCATTTTTTTGTGTGTCTGCCTCTGACAACAGCGATGCCATTTGCAACCTGTGCCAAAGGAAACTGAGTCGTGGGAGGTCCAACACCCACCTAGGTACAACTGCTTTGCGTAGGCACATGATCTCACATCACAAACGCCTATGGGATCAACACATGAGTACAAGCAGCACGCCTACTCTAAGCCGCCATCCTCCTCCTGGTCCAGCATCTTCAGCCACGTCAACCACTGCTGTCCTTCTTGCCCCCTCTCAACCATCCGCCACTCCGTCTCCCGCCTTGAGCAGTTCCCGCTCATCTGCCCACAGTCATGTGTTTCTGTCAAGGACATGTTTGAGCGTAAGAAGCCAATGTCACCAAGTCACCCCCTTGCCCAGCGTCTGACAGCTGGCTTGTCCGAACTATTAGCCCCCCAGCTTTTACCATACAATCTGGTTGAGTCTGAGGCGTTCAAAAAATTTGTAGCTATTGGGACACCGCAGTGGAAGGTACCCGGCCGGAATTTCTTTTCACAAAAGGCAATCCCCAACTTGTACTCGATTGTGCAAAAGGAAGTCATGGCATGTCTGGCACACAGTGTTGGGGCAAGGGTCCATCTGACCACTGATACCTGGTCTGCAAAGCATGGTCAGGGCAGGTATATCACCTACACTGCGCATTGGGTAAACCTGCTGACGGCTGACAAGCAAGGAATGCGTGGCATTGCAGAGGAGTTGGTGACACCGCCACGAATTGCAGGCAGTCCTGCTGCCACCTCCTCTACTCCTCCTACTCCATCCTCTTCCATAACCTCCTCGGCTGAGTCCTCTTGTGCCGCTGCTTCTTGCTCCACATCAACGGCACCCCCCCAGCTCCCCAGGTACTATTCCACATCCCGGATATGGCAGTGTCACGCCGTCTTGGGTTTGACTTGCTTGAAAGCAGAGAGTCACACCGGACAAGCACTCCTGTCCGCCCTGAACGCACAGGTGGAAAAGTGGCTGACTCCGCAGCAACTGGATATCGGCAAAGTGGTGTGTGACAACGGAAAAAATTTGATAGCGGCATTGAAGTTGGGCAAGTTGACACATGTGCCGTGCATGGCACATGTGTGTAATCTAATCAAACAACGCTTTGTGCATAAGTACACAGGCTTACAGGATGTCCTGAAGCAGGCCAGGAAGGTGTGTGGCCATTTCAGGCGTTCCTACACGGCCATGGCTCACTTTGCCGATATCCAGCGGCGAAACAACATGCCAGTGAGGCGCTTGATTTGCGACAGCCCTACACGTTGGAATTCAACACTCCTAATGTTCGACCGCCTGCTCCAACAAGAAAAAGCTGTTAATGATAATGAATATTTGTATGACCGGGGTGCTAGGACAGCCTCTGGGGAACTGGGAATTTTTTTGCCACGTTACTGGACGCTCATGCACAATGCCTGTAGGCTCATGCGTCCTTTTGAGGAGGTGACAAACCTAGTCAGTCGCAGTTGTGTGTGTGCGTGTGTATGGCTGTCTGCCTGTGTGTGTGTGACAGGGTGAAGATTTCTTGCACATGGGTGTGACAGGGTGAAGATTTCTTGCACAGGGCGCCCAAAGGCCTAAGGCTGGCCCTGCGCATGGGTCAGTGGCTCTGCACCAGACTTCCCTCCAATTGATCAAAGTTAAAGGATTTCAAGTGGACTGATTACAATTACAGGGCCTCTAAAGAGTCCTGTATTGTTATTTGTCGTCACTACCTTCCCGCGTCGGGAAGATTTCTTGCACAGGGCGCCCAAAGGCCTAAGGCTGGCCCTGCGCATGGGTCAGTGGTTCTGCACCAGACTTCCCTCCAATTGATCAAAGTTAAAGGATTTCAAGTGGACTGATTACAATTACAGGGCCTCTAAAGAGTCCTGTATTGTTATTTGTCATCACTACCTTCCCGCGTCGGGAAGATTTCTTGCACAGGGCGCCCAAAGGCCTAAGGCTGGCCCTGCGCATGGGTCAGTGGCTCTGCACCAGACTTCCCTCCAATTGATCAAAGTTAAAGGATTTCAAGTGGACTGATTACAATTACAGGGCCTCTAAAGAGTCCTGTATTGTTATTTGTCGTCACTACCTTCCCGCGTCGGGAGTGGGTCATTTGCGCCCCTGCTGCCTTCCTTGCATGTGGTAGCTGTTTGTCAGGGATTTGTCAATCCATATCTGCCAAGTGACCCTATGACAGGGTGAAGATTTCTTGCACATGGGTGTGACAGGGTGAAGATTTCTTGCACAGGGCGCCCAAAGGCCTAAGGCTGGCCCTGCGCATGGGTCAGTGGCTCTGCACCAGACTTCCCTCCAATTGATCAGAGTTAAAGGATTTCAAGTGGACTGATTACAATTACAGGGCCTCTAAAGAGTCCTGTATTGTTATTTGTCGTCACTACCTTCCCGCGTCGGGAGTGGGTCATTTGCGCCCCTGCTGCCTTCCTTGCATGTGGTAGCTGTTTGTCAGGGATTTGTCAATCCATATCTGCCAAGTGACCCTATGTAGGGGGAACAGTCTCTATTCTGCTCTGTGTCAGTGTGTATCAGGGATCATTAGGATAGGTGTCAATCCATATCTGCCAAGTGACCCTATGTAGGAGGAACAGTCCCTATTCTGCTCTGTGTCACTGTGTATCAGGGATCATAAGGATAGGTGTCAATCCATATCTGCCAAGTGACCCTATGTAGGAGGAACAGTCCCTATTCTGCTCTGTGTCACTGTGTATCAGGGATCATTAGGATAGGTGTCAATCCATATCTGCCAAGTGACCCTATGTAGGGGGAACAGTCTCTATTCTGCTCTGTGTCAGTGTGTATCAGGGATCATTAGGATAGGTGTCAATCCATATCTGCCAAGTGACCCTATGTAGGAGGAACAGTCCCTATTCTGCTCTGTGTCACTGTGTATCAGGGATCATTAGGATAGGTGTCAATCCATATCTGCCAAGTGACCCTATGTAGGAGGAACAGTCCCTATTCTGCTCTGTGTCACTGTGTATCAGGGATCATTAGGATAGGTGTCAATCCATATTTGCCAAGTGACCCTATGTAGGGGAAACAGTCCCTATTCTGCTCTGTGTCAGTGTGTATCAGGGGTTTTGAGGACAGATGTCAATCCATATCTGCCAAGTGACCCTATGTAGGGGGAACAGTCTCTATTCTGCTCTGTGTCAGTGTGTATCAGGGATCATTAGGATAGGTGTCAATCCATATCTGCCAAGTGACCCTATGTAGGGGGAACAGTCCCTATTCTGCTCTGTGTCAGTGTGTATCAGGGGTTTTGAGGACAGGTGTCAATCCATATCTGCCAAGTGACCCTATGTAGGGGGAACAGTCTCTATTATGCTCTGTGTCAGTGTGTATCAGGGCTGGGCTTTGAGGACAGGTGTCAATGTTAGGTGATTTCTGCCCTTTATGGATTAAAAGCAGACTCTGCATCAACTGTGCATTTTTCCATGGGAGTTTTGCCATGGATCCCCCTCTGGCATGCCACAGTCCAGGTGTTAGTCCCCTTGAAACAACTTTTCCATCACTATTGTGGCCAGAAAGAGTCCCTGTTGTTTTTAATATTCGCCTGCCCATTGAAGTCAATGGCGGTTCGCGCGGTTCGCCGGTTCGCGAACATTTGCGGAAGTTCGCGTTCGCCATTCGCGAACCGAAAATTCCGGGTTCGCGACAACACTAGCCACTACACAAGCCATTTATTTGACATGAGGGGTTCTGATGGCCTTTAGTGGTCCTTAAATCACAGCCTACCAGTTAACTAATTGTAGTAGAGCTAGCTAAAAGCACAGCCTAAGAACGTATGTAAATTACAATTGATGTGGTGTACTCATGGTGCATGCATGCCTATGGCACTGCTGGAGAGAATGCCAAGTGCAAATGTTCACGTACAGCATTTCTTCTTTGTTAGATGCTAGAGTATACATGTGTATGCCCAAGGCATCATATCGTGGCAACATCACTGCAACATGGAAATGCAGGGGGACAAGTAAGTGTATTCACATATCTCTAATAATAATAATAATAATTTTAGATTTTTATAGCGCTTTTCTCTATGTGAGACTCAAAGCACTTTACAACTATATAAACATAAAGAAATAACAGTTAGGAGTTTCTGAAGGTCAGCTGAGTGGACTGAATGCCTGATGGAAGAGGTGGGTATTTAGCTTCTTTTTTTTTTATTTTAAAGTCCGTAAGGACATTGCCTCTCTGATTGCGTACGGTAAAGAGTTCCAGAAGATAGGGGCAGCGTGGCTGAATGCCCTGGAACCTGAGTCTGTCTTTATTCTTGGCACTGACAGGAAGGATTTGCTGGCTGACCAATGTAATTGGAATGGAATGTAGGGTGTCAGGAGCTCTTTCAAGTACTGTGGGTCTTGATTGTTTAAGGCTTTGAAGGTTAGCAGGCCAATTTTAAAATATGTTCACCATTTAATTGTAAGCCAATGCAGGGAGTGTAGAACAGGTGTTATGTGGCAGGAGTGAGTTTGATTGGTCAGTAGTCTGGTTGCTGTATTTTGTACAGTCTGAAGGCTAAGGAGTTCTTTTTCTGGCCCAAGTAAAGTACATTGCAGTAATCTAGCCGAGAGGATACAAATGCATGGATTAATGTTGGCATATCATCCTGTGGAGTTAAGTGTTGTATCCTGGCTATGTTTTTCAGATGAAAGTAGGCAGATTTTATTACGGAGGAAATCTTCTGTTTAAATGATAGTCCAGAGTCAATCAGCACTCCAAGGTTTCGTACCTTTGATGAACTGATGAGTTCAGAGCTTCCAAACTCCAGGCCAGTTGGGTGATCATGGGACATTTTTGTTGTCCAGGGTCCCCTCACCAAGAGTAACTCTGTTTTGTCTGGGTTCACTTTAAGCCAACTAGCATTCATCCATTCTATGAGGTCTGCTAAGCAATTGTTGATGCGGCGTGTTGGGTCTGTGGTATCTGGAGCAAAGGAGAAGTAGAGTTGTGTGTCATCTGCGTAACAATTTTGCCTAATTAAGTCCCCCAGTGGTAGCAAGTAAAATGTTAATCTCTACTGCATTAGTAACCCCAGTAAATGCTGAAATTGCATTTACTGCTGAAGAAAATGTCTTGCTCATATATGCTTGCACTGCATATCAACATTAAATGTCTAAGCATACATTGTATGCTCCCAGTGCATTATGGGGCAGTAACATCACTCCAACATGGAAATTTGTTGTTGTTTTTTTTTATTTTTTTTTACCTCTGTTGCATAACCAGGGGTCAAGTCATGGGGAAAAAAGTGTGGGAACTCATCCAAGATTCACCCTTCTCCCTAAAAAAAAAACATACGCTCATATATATATAGCTGGGTGAAGGGGTGACAGTGTGTGGAGGTTGAAAGTAATTGGGGGATGATAATATGGTATGGAGGGTGTGTCAGTGTGTATGGGGATGATAGAGTCTGTGTGTGGGTGACAGTGTGTGTGGGGGGGGAGTGATAGGGTGTGTGTGTGTGGAGAGGTGACAGGGTGTGTGAGTGACTGTGACAGGGTTTGTGGGGGGGCTGTGACTGTGTGTGGGGAGACAGGTTGGGGATGGCTGTGAAAATGTGTGGGTAGGAAGACTGTGAGGGTAGGGGGGCTGTGAGAGGGGCTGTGATAGGGTGAGTTGGTCTGTGCGAGGTCGAGGGCGTCTGTGAGAGGGCGAGGGGGTCTGTGAGAGGGCGAGGGGGTCTGTGAGAGGGTGAGGGGCTGTGAGAAGGTAGATGGGCAGTGAGAAGGTAGGGGCTGTGAGAGGTGCGGGGGTCTTTATGGTGGGCTGGGGGTCTGTATGGTGGGCAGGGGGCTTGTAAGGTGGGTAGGGGGCTGTGAGGTGGGTAGAGGGACTGTGAGGTGGGTACGGGGTCTGTAAGTGGGTAGGGGGGGTGTAAGTGGGTAGGGGGTTGTAACTTGGGTAGGGGGACTGTGAGGTTGGTAGGGGGACTATGAGGAGGGTAGGAGGGCTGTGAGGTGGGTAGGGGGACTGTGAGGTGGGTAAGGGGGCTGTAAGGTGGGTAGGGGGACTGTAAGGTGGGTAGGAGTGTAGTGAAGTGGGTAGGGGGGCGGACACATGCACACACACACACACACACAATTTTTGTAAAACCCACCCAGCCTCCCTAAATTTGGGAGAGCTGGGTGGATAATCTGTACCTGGGGTCCAGTGGGGCTGCTGGCCAGTCTGTGCAGTGAAGGTCCAGGCGGGCGATGAGGGAGCGCTGATCTGTGAGCTCTCCCTGCTCAGCTCCCTTGCGCTCCGCAGAGTGATGCCGGGAGCCAGAATATGACATCTGCGGTCACATGGGTGCAGTTCCATCCATGTGACCATGCTTTATACCTAGTGATGTCACAGAGACTGGACAAGATCAGAAGTCTGATGACTACTTGATGTAAACTCTGCTGCTATAACTTGCACATTAGAGAGCATTAATTAATGACTTAAGGCATCATGGGCACTGGCATTCTACTACCCATCAACCACAACTACATCTGCACTGACTAGACCACTAATGGCAGCTTCTCAACCACCCAGATGGTGTGTAACCATTGAGCAAGTCTGAGTGTCACCAGCGAGAGTAAAGAAATTATTTATATTATTTATTACCCATAGGAGACATCTGCCTCACTTCCCTATATCACCACACACTATCGATTTTAAATTCAAACTACATTACAATTACAAACAGATTATAGTCACAGTTTAATAGTATACCCAATAATAGTATTATTATTTAGTGTGTCAAAATCCTGCTTACTGGTAAAAAATATTTTGACACATGATGATGTCCCAAGCTGTCGTGGGTGCTAGGTATTTTCAGTCATCTTGAAAATTATTATTTAAAAAAAAAGGAACTGGCTCCACAATGATTATATTAAAGTATAGTGGTTATAGTGCCAGGATTGTGCCTCAAAATAATTAAAAGTAGGCATGTGTCAATATATATACATGGCAAATCAGTGAGCTGATTCTACCATGTGATGCATGTACTACCAACTCTATATAGATTTAGCAGCAAAACTTGCAAATCGCACACAAATTGAGTATTTGCATTTTGTGTGTCAAATAGTATTAGGAATCACACAGTTTTTCATTACTGCTTAATATTAACAAACAAAGCAACAGTGGTTTCTTCCATATACTTTCCTCACAGCTTTACTAATAGCTCTCTCACACAAGTAAAACTAATTGTTCACATAAAACAACAACACAGATGCCCTCCACAGAGCTTTCCTGGTAGCAAAATGCATGCAAAAGTTAAGCAAAGCTTAACACAATCTCCTACAGGAATAGTCAAGGATTGCTTTGGCCAGAGTGTCCATTTTTTACATCATTGTCCCCAACTAGTGTGCCATGGCTTATACATCATAGCCACATGTTATTCTCACTGCTCTACACTGTGCAACCTTGGCATGCCAGCAAATATGGCAAGCCATAAAATCATAGTCATATGTACATTCTTACTGCCCCTACGCTATACAGTCTTGCTCTTTGCTTTGCATGTCAGAGAACCAGCAGCAAGTTAAGGGTTTTTAACAACAATCTATTTTGTAGCATATGTATTAAACAGTACCTAGTGCCTTCATATAGCACTCCCTCACCGCCCGCCTTGCAGGCAAACAAGTCCTGCAGGAGCAGAAGGACGGGACGGCGTTCCTGCTATGGAAACAGTTCAGGAACGCCGTTCCCACGCATTTCTGCAGGACTCGAGCCCTGTGCATAACTCACTCCAGTAAAATCTGAAATCATTTTTACTCTGGAAAGTTGAATGGAATTGTCACTTATCATGAAGTAACAGTTCTGCTTTAAGAGCTATGATGTATTTTTCAGCCTTATGGCTAGCAAAGCATCAAGGAAGATGTAATTCTTCAATATAGTTTTTTTGGTGAAAAAAAAAATGCACCATTGCTTGATTAGTATAACAATCACCCTCTGTTATACAGAGGTTAAGGTATGTTGAAGTTTTTAAAAAGGCTCTAATCTTAAATTCACTAAGCAACAGTTGGTTCAAATACAAGAATAGTGAACATAATCCCAATGGTTATTTATTAAATGTTGCCGATCTGTATTTTTTAATACAACTTGGCAAAATTCAATGGTTAGTGCATTGATGATTCCCTAAAATAGAGAGGGGGGAGGGGGTTTCTTTCATTCTTTCACTGGGAACAAGTAATTTCTAGTTAGTCCCTTGTTTAGAATCAAATGATTGAAATGAATGACCAAATTATTGAAACTAATTTTATAAAAAATTAATATGTAACTTAATCATTGCAAAATAAAGTGCATGAAATATGACCTCATATTACATTGTAGCATACTCGCAAACTAAACAACAGTCAATGCATGTAAAATGTTTATTACAAATGTATGATAAAAAATGAGAACAACAGACATTGAAAATATGTGTATGAATATAAATAATAGAATGTCAAAATATTGCAAGAAAAACAAAAATGTAGCTTCATAAGATTGGTAGCTTGTAGTCAACAGAATAAATTATTTTCACCCAAACCATTATGTCCAGAAATAAATACAGAAATAAATAAATCGGGGGTGACCAAATTTAGTCTATTCCACAGTTCGGCGCATCAAATTTTGTTACTGAATAACAAATTCTGAAAAAAGCATTACAGCCAATAAAAGTTTGTGCTGACATACAAATACAGGTACAATATTGCCTAAATGCCTAGCTAATTGCTATACATTATCAGGCATTTTTGCAATGCCAATTAATACAAAATACAATGCCAATTAATGCAAAATAGCAAAATTAGATATGTTGGCAAAATTAGATATGTATCTAGATTAAAAAAAAAAAACAGTAAGTGAAATAATGTATATAGTTGTATAATATATAAAGTTTTATAATGCTTAATTGTAATTTTTTTCCTTCTGCTATTTTGTATTAATAAAAAATGGGAAGCATGAGTCATTATAAGTTGAAAAAGGGGATTTTTGGGATAAAAAATGAAAGGTAAAAGTCAGTGGGCAATTAACCACCCATTCAGACATTCCTCTCTGGCAGAAACAAAGTTTTATGACATCAATGAGATGCTGAAAGGGCACTGTTTTTTTTTCTACACTGAAGGGGGGCTTCAGTGTAGAAAAAAAAACAGTGCCCTTTCAACATCCCGCAAATATGTCTGCAGAAGTGACAGGCAATGCAAGACTCAGCCAGGTAGGGTAAAACCACTACATTGAGAGGCATTTAAAAAAAAGATGGAACAGCAGAATGAGTAATTAATGCTTATTATACTTATTTTTTATAAGGTGTGACTCAAAGTATCTTTGAAATTTAAATTGACACTAGCTGCCCTATTATTGTCCAATCCTTATTCTAAGGTGTTTAAAGATAGACTATGGATTGCCCTCTGCTGTTCAAACATTATTTTCAACATGTCTAAAGTGGAGATCCACAGTGAGCTGACATCATGTCATAAATGGTGCATGGGAAGTTGGCCAGTTCTCATCTTTTGGAGTAAATCCCCGGCAATCCTCTTGCAAGACTCAAGTACAGTTTTGCAGTACGTTTGGGTCTCCTCCATTTTCACCACCATACTCATGACTGCCACAAGTGTACTATCAATGAAAGAAATGCATGCTGGCCAGTAGAAGTACTCCATTAATCTGGTGTTAGCCTGCCGATTTGACACGGCCCTGGAGTGAAATACATATTTACATCGCATACAAATATTTTACATCTACCGATTAGTCCTTTGATATTTATTTACTATCTGTACAAATATTTAGTTGTGCTCTTGTTTTATATCTCAAGGACTATACTGGAAACCCCCATAGTTTACCCATTTTTTTTTATTTTGTGTTCCTTATTGACCTTTTTACTAGGTATATTAAAAAGTTATGTTTTATATATCAATGGGCCGGTTCTTTTGTTACATTCATTTTCTCTTTTATTAGTTTGCTTTGTGTGTTCATTTAGGGAATACGTCTCATTGGTTCTTCAAGCCTGACATCCTCTCTCTGCCCCTCCTTTTTTTTTGTGTGGTGAGGAGACAGGGGCTATAGTGTGGTGGCTTTGCTGTAGGTGGACTGTAGTGGTAGTGTGGGGATAGTGAAAAATAGTGGGGGAATATTGGCTAATTGATTTTCCTCACCCCTTCTGGGTGGTATATTTATTCCTCCTTCTTGTGTCCTCTACCAGAGTCCTTGGAGTCTGAGGGTTCTGTGTGGTATATTAGCTGTTCCTAGAACTACACTCTTCTAAACAGCAAACTCAGATTTCCCACCTGTAATCTGTTGAAGCCTGTCCCCAACTTGGGAGTCACAGCCCTGAATGCTCCTGTTACAACTGGGACTACTACTGCCTTAACTTTACACCTCCTTTCTAGCTCTTCTTTCAGTCCTTGGTACTTGTCCATCTACTCATGTTACTTTTTACTGATGTTATAGTCACTGGGTGTGACATCCACCACCACTGCAGTCTTCCCTTGTCAATCACTACGATGTCAGGGTGGTTGGCCAGTACTTGCTTCTCTGTCTGGATCTCAGCCCTGTCATTCTCAACTACCCTTTGTCCAGAGGGAAACAAACCATGCACTTATAAAAACACAGATAAAGAATACTTTTCTTTCAAGCCTTTTGGATGTACTGTATGGAGAGTCCTTATCCAATAATGTTCTCGTTGTAATAATAGGTTTTTGTGATCACATCCTCTTCTCAATGGAGGAATGTGGTCTATGGCCTTCAACTTAAGTGTAGGTAGCATATGTCATAAAAAACATATTCTATTCTCTGCATCAGTGGTACGCATCAGTATGAAGCTCATACTTCCCCTTATGATTGCAAATGCTATCTTGGGGCTTCTCCTAGTCACATATCAGATGGATAACTCTGGCACATAAGGGGAACTTGTTCTATCTAACTGGGGATCCTAGTACCTGCTTGGAGGAATGCTGTGAGACTTCCCTTGTGTCATATATCCAACCCAATTGATGCTGTTCTTGTGCTGACTGTCCATTTTGATTGGGAGGCTGGAACGTATTGCTCCCAGTCTGTTAGCAATATGAAAGCTGCCTACTTGTGGTGCATACCTTTTGTTGACAATCAGGTGCATTACACCACTCCTAGACGTAACTGGATCACATCATAGCTGTGATCTCATTATCATAATGTTTGGGGTTGCAGGGGCGACATAGACAAAGTAAAGTGGTCTAAACCACCAAAGTGGTAAACCATTTAAGTGGTGTTGCCCTGTTGTGGTTTCAATTGTGATGCCCAATAAGTCAATTTTAATTTATTTCTGACTTCTCTTGTTAAACTTGACTTGTTTCATTGACTATATCACTCTGGCCTTGGCTAGTTTTCTTGTTTTTCTATATTATCATAAACCTGACCTTGTTTTGTTTCCATTTACAAATTTCTTTCTATATTCTTGTGGAAGCCCAGCAACACTAAGTACCAATGATGCATCCTATATTGTATTCTCTGATTTTGACCTACGTTCTGTTTAGTGGGATACAATATTCATGACACCTGGTAACCTCAGCATGCGCACCTGCTCTCAACAGGTGGAAAATTTCACAGCTTTCCTTAGGTTGCAATCTTGATACCCACTCCAGGTATTACTGTGAGCTCAGAAATACTTTAGATTTTTTTTTGTATTTGTGTTCCTCTTATTTTCACCATTTCTCTTTGTCATATAATTACAATATCTAAACATGCATTAGCAAACACCAGAACCAGTGAATGGACAAGGGAAGCTTAGATGATTCTGTATTTTTTTTTTTTTGCCAACCTAAATCTGGGTAATTTCATTTGGTCAGATACTCAGTAACTGGCTTAAATGCTTAGTCTTCCTAAATTGTCTCAGTGACTTACACGTATGTACACACTTGTTGCCAAACTCCAATGACTGAACTTCTTCAGATCAGGATTAGAACCCTTTTCAGAGTTCCCACTGTTAGGAGAACAATATAATCTGATTAAACAGATTCAAGCTCATAAAAAAGTTAGTCTGTACAGATATCTGCAAGGAAAAAAGACCTACGCACAGAGCATTTCAAAATATAAAGTGGACTGCATTACCAAGACTATTAGCCATTACAGTCTGAAGCAAGCATAGACCAGAAGATCAATATTGCCAGACTATAAATTAAAAATGAAGGTTTAGAGGACCAGCTACAAGGGAACAAAGTTCTCTTTGAGTGAATCATAAAATCCTTCAGAGATCCTGCTGCAGTCTTTCAATTAATCAAGCAACTGTTCCCATGGGAGCCAGTTCAAGCCTTTGTTTAGGACCAAGCTCATGTGATTCTTTATACCATATTTCAACAATGCCAATAACACCATAGTCTGGTCAATTTATTCAGAGTGAATGTTGTCTAGTGCAGTCCATTTGGAAGGATAGTATTACAAGTATTTCTAGGCTTCTCCCCAATAACTCTGTTCAAGAATAGATTTTTTTTTGACAATCTTTATTTTGTATTTTTGCTTTGCAGTATTCAGTTTTCGATCACAAAGTAGAACAGAAGTAAAGATAAAACAGCTTTGACATTGTGTTATGATATTATTTAATATAAATGCATGCCGTTAACAGTGAGCATTTCATGAAGTTAAGTTCTACAAGTTAGTCCACCGGTATGGCATTTGAGATCTTTGCATGATTCTGTGAGTCTTGTCTATGTCATGAATGCGTAACTAGCTGCGGTTATCCTCTTGAGTGTTTGTAGGCTTTGAATGTGTTAGGCCCAACTATTCAATTCGCAATGTGGAGCGGTGGGAAGATAATGGGTCGTCCGCCCATTATTTTGGCTGTGTTCATAGTGGCTTTTTTGTCCATATAGAAATTATCTAACCCCATCATTCATGAGGCCAGTGTTGTGTATCAGAGCAGTAGTGAGGGAGGGGGAAGGGGAGAGAGCAAATAAGAGGGGGAGAGTAAAGGAAGAAGAGAAAAAAAAAGTTATCTCCTCTCCGCCCCCCCACGCCGTCCAACATAATTATTCCACTAGGAGTCATGATCTGGTAATGATAGCACCTGATTGAACTAATGTTCCCGCATAAGCACTCGAGATGTAGGTAAGCCAGGGGGCCCAGGTTTGTACACATTTCTCAGAGCATCCCCAAGATTCCATGGTGTAGATCTCTTTGACTTTAGCTACCTATTGCTGGAGGGTGGGGACACAGGACTGTTTCCAGAGTGCCAGGACCAGGCAGTAACGGCTGTTAGCAAAGGGAGGGTTAACGATTTTTAATATGTTTTCAGTTGTATTGTGGTGTGGTGTAGCAGCATGGCCAATTATTGGAATGCTAAGGGGGGGTCAGTGATTTCCTGTGTTCTACCATGAATCGTTTTCCAAAAGGGGACGATTGCAGGACAGGACCACCATATGTAGAGCCCGATCCTCTCTCCCCTCCCCCCTCCCGCAAAGCCAGCATTCCCTGGGTTTTCCGCAGTCGTTCAGTGCAGGACGTCTGGCACCAGCAGCTTGTAGCTTAACTCTGGAACTTAGAGCTTATCAAGCATTTGTGTGTGAATGTAAAGATTTTGTCCCATTCTTGGTCCGTGAGAGTGACTCCCATTTCTCTCTCCCACCTACTTGTGTACCCAAGGGAAACGTCATTTGACAGGTGCAGCAAGTACATGGTAGAGATGCCCCTTAAGACATGTGCCCTTCTGGTGCATAGAAACTCATATTGCGTCAGGGGTCTGTGTATCTGCCCTCGGTCTGGCATGGACCCGTAGTACCTTTTTACTTGGTGGGAGCGGAACTGCTCTAGTAGGGTTGGTTGTCTGTCCTGTACTAATGCATTGATGGTCTTAAGCTGGGTGGAGGTGCACCAATGTAGCCTGGAGACAGGCCAGTTCTCTAGCGCTCAGTCCACCGGCAAGTTCTGGTTTATTCATGATAGGGGTTGGGTGACGTCGTCAGTTGTCATTGAAAGCGGAGTGTGCACCAGATGCCAATTGTGGCATCTATCATGGGGTTATTTGTGTATAGAGCATTCAATGTCAGGTTACCCAGACATAGTGTGTACGGAATTTTGACTTCGGCTTGTTGAATCTCCATGTCCACCCACTGCTTTTTCAAGGAGTGAGCGTGCCAGCTATTACGTCATTGTCCAGGAAGGCCCCTGTTGTCCAGATGTTCAACTTGACTGCGCGGTTCAGGCAGGACTGATCCCTGTCTTGCGGTGGCTGTTTCAGCAGCCTGCTGGCTCTGCAATGTCAGCTGTCTGCCTCCAGCTCCTCTACTCTAGTCTCTAGGGCCTTAAGGTCCCTCCCTACCTCCGTACCTCCATTATCTCCTTTCTGATAGCCGTCGGCAATTCAGTCAGCAATTCAGCTTTATCCGTACGGGTAAGCATGTTGGCGGAGATGAAGGCCAACTCAGCCGAGATTTGTGTAAGTGTTTCCCCACCGGCTAGGCCTTCTGTGGAACTTGCCATGCTCTCTGAACCCAGCAAGGCCAACGCCATCTTTTCCGGATCACGGGTGCTCCGCAGGCCGTGTGGTGTGGCTAGGAATTCGTTCATGGGACCGGTATGCCTTGGGGAAGCAGTGTGGTAAGAACCCTTGGGGTAAGAACCCTTCTTGATTTCCACATATCAGATTTTAGCAAGTGATTTTTAAGTGCTTTTGTGATTTTTAAGTGCTTTTGTGAGCTTGGGCTTCGGAGCTGCTGGAGAGTGTGCCTTACTCCATTGCCAGTCTGGCCACGCCCCCAGGGTAGATCTTTGAAATAAATTATCTTAACTCTAAGAGACAACATAATCACCTACTGTTGGGTCTACCTCTTTAAAGTCATATATACATTCCAGAATACCCTGTATTCTATTTAGGCCCTAGATAATTGCATTACATTGATTCCAATGTCTCCTACAAACATTTACCTGCAGCATCAAATCATGTACCTGTCAGTCATCACCTAACCCAGGAATGGGTAATGGAAAAGACTAAGGGGTAAGTAGTACCCTGAAAGGAAGGCAGCAATTTGTTTTCCTTATTTATATGGTAAGACCCTAGAAAATAATCTTAGTGAATTTTTAAATTATACACATAGTTACCCGGCCAGTGGGTGGTATAGGTTTGACCTAGAGCAGCGGCCGGAAGAGAACATGGCATTCATTCAGTAAATCTGTGATGCCATCAGTAATTTGGAAGCACATCTTGATGTCCGTCTTTAATGTTTAACCCCTTAAGGACACATGACATGTCTGACACGTCATAATTCCCTTTTATTCCAGAAGTTTGGTCATTAAGGGGTTAAACCATATGTGGACCTACATGGTATATTTTATGTAGTTTAGACCATATAAATTAATCTATAATGTATAACACACCAAGGTTCACAAATGCTTTATTTTGAACGTTTAATGTTAGGATAACAAAATAAATTTCACATTACTATCTTTTAAGTATTTTTTGTCTTGTGGCTTGTTTTTTGTTGCTTAATGGTCCTTAACTATAACATACACAACACAAACTCTGTAAACCAGGAATATTCTTAGTGCAGCATGCGTTTATGTTCAGAAGTAGCCCTAAGCAAAGCAAGATTCCACTTATATTACTTTTTCAAGACATAAGAAGAGCTTATTTTGCTTTTGCATTGCTGAACTCAGATCTCAGATGAAGCTGGCATGAGAACAGACAAATGATTTTCTGAAACATTATGAAACAACCATTCTGGATTATATCAGATACACTGAATTCAGGAAAAGGAAATACGTGTCAGAATATTTACACTATTTTCCAGAAAAGTAGGCACACAGAGCTCACTTGTCACATTTTATACCAGGTGTATTCTGAGAAGAGTCTTACTAAACAACTGCTCAGACACTTTTTGCACTCAGTATAAACTGGGCTGGTACACACAAACACTAGTGCACAGGAAAATACTTTGTTTGTCCAACCAATCAGAGTGGTTTGACTGAATTTCTAAGCATGGAAAGGAATTTACGCAAGTTTTTTCTGCCTTGAAAGCTCAAGCTGCTTGGAGCACAGGAATTACTTGATTTTTTAAAATTGCTTTTATTATTTTATTTATTTTTTCATATTTAAATTTGCATTAAGAGAAACGAGAATTATGTTACATACAATCAAAGAAAAATACAAGAAGAAGATGGAAAAGAAAAATGGAAGAAAGTAATAGAAACCCCTAAACTAATGCAGCTACTTGCGAGAGTTGGATAGAGCATCTGGAAGATAAAGATTGCATATGCCAAGTCACCTCTTTATTCTACAAATTGTCGAGGGCCCGAAGGGGCAAGAATTATTTTTGGACCCCCTTCTAGCACAATGGTAGCCAAAATGTAGATCCCCATCTGTCATACAAGTCCACAATGCTTTGCTAGCTGGGGATCTACAAGTTGCCCATCCTTGCAGGGTTGTAGTAAGCACTGAGCAGTGTTTGTGTGTTTGAATGTAAGCATGTTTTTATATGGAGCATGTGTTTCTGAATGTTGGCTTTTAAATGTAGACGTACATTTGTATGTAGTGTATACACTGCCACCCACAGATACACACATACACACACAGATACACAGACACTCACGCATACGCACACTGGCACACAGATACACACACTGGCACATACAGACAGATACACACACAGACATCCATTTGGTAATTATGATAGGGTTTGGGGAGTAGGTGTGAGGGTGGGTAAACATGCCACAGGTAAGGAGTAAGCGTGACAGAGTTAGGGGGGTGAGTGTGATGGGGTGAGGAGTCGTAAGTGATTGTGGGAGGGTGGTGTGTGTGACAGAGTGAGATATTGTAAGTGTAACGGACGCTTTTGCCACAGTAAGTGATTGTGGGAGGGTGGTGAGTGTGACAGGGTTAGGGGGATTAGTAAAACAGTGTTAGTGTGACAAGGTTAGGGGGATTAGTATAACAGTTTTAGTGTGACAGTGTTAGCGGGGTTAGTGTGACAGTGCTAGCGGGTTAGTGTGACAGCGTTAGGGAGGTTAGTGTGACTGTCTTAGGGGGGTTCATGTGACAGTGCTAGTGAGTTCAGGTGTAGTGGGACAGGGTTAGGGAATGTTAGTGACTGGGTTAGTGTGACAGAGTAAGGGGAATGTGGTAGGGTGTGTGGCAGGGAGAGGTATAGTAAGTGACTGTGTCCGAAGTGTGACAAAGGTAGAATGACAGTAAAACATTTACTATATAGTTCTTTTCCCCCCTCCTGCTTACCTTCTGTGCAGACAGGCGGACACTAATTCCTTCCATGGTGGGTCAGGTGGGCAGCTCACTCCGTAGTGGTCCAGTGTGCTGCTGATGGTCTCCCTGATGGTCCAGTGTGTTGCTGGGGCTGCTGCACTGCCATGCGGTCGCGCTGCTCTGTGATGACATCAGATCACAGCCTAGCAACACACTGGACCACTAGGGAGACCATTTGTAAATGCTGGCAGGGAGATCCATTTATTCCTCTGCTGGCTTGAGGAAGGGGTGCTCGATCAGAGCTGGAGATTCTTTCTGCCGTCAGGGCCCCCCTTCACATGGTACCCAGGTGGAGGGGGAGTAGATGAAATAAAAACATACAAAGTGGCTGGGAGAAAGTACGACACAAAAGGGGGACTGTAAGAGACACCCAATGAGGCTGGTTAAGTAATTTATAACATAGGCCTCGATGTAATATTTTTGGATAAACTTTAAAATAATTTAATATTTTAACTATTTTAATTTTGGAATTATATTTAGATAATTGTAATATGTTGATATGTTTTAATATATGTAGTGATGTCCCGAATGGTTCGCTGGCGAATAGTTCCTGGCGAACATAGCATGTTCGCGTTTGCCATGGACGGCTAACATATGCGATGTTCGGTCCGCTCCCTATTCGTCATCATTAAGTAAACTTTGACCCTGTACCTCACAGTCAGCAGACACATTCCAGCCAATCTCAGCAGACTCTCCCTCCCAGACCCTCCCACCTCGTAGACAGCATACAATTTAGATTAATTCTGAAGCTGCATTCTTTTTTTTTTATTTCTTTTTTTTTTATTTTTGTTGTGTTTATTATACATTATCCTCTATAGCCAGTAACCTGTGTTTATTATACATTATCCCCCATAGCCAGTAACCTGTGTTTATTATACATTATCCCCCAATAGCCAGTAACCTGTGTTTATTATACATTATCCACCCATAGCCAGTAACCTGTGTTTATTATACATTATCCTCCCATAGCCAGTAACCTGTGTTTATTATACATTATCCCCCCTAGCTAGTAGCCTCTGCTTATTATACATTATCTTCCCCATAGCCAGTAACCTGTGTTTATTATACATTATCCCCCCACAACCAGTAACCTGTGTTTATTATACATGATTCCCCCACAACCAGTAACCTGTGTTTATTATACATTACCCCCCCATAGCCAGTAACCTGTGTTTATTATACATTATCTCCCCCCATAGCCAGTAACCTGTGTTTCTTATACATTATCCCCCCACAACCAGTAACCTGTGTTTATTATACATTATCCCCCCATAGCCAGTAACCTGTGTTTATTATACATTTTCCTCCCATAGCCAGTAACCTGTGTTTATTATACATTATCCCTCCATAGCCAGTAACATGTGTTTATTATACATTATCCCCCCATAGTCAGTAGCCTGTGTTTATTATACATTATCCCTCCCATAGCCAGTAACCTGTGTTTATTATACATTATCCTCCCCATAGTCAGTAACCTGTGTTTATTATACATTATCCCTCCCATAGCCAGTAACCTGTGCTTATTATACATTATCCCCCCATAGCCAGTAACCTGTGTTTATTATACATTATCCTCCCATAGCCAGTAACCTGTGTTTATTATACATTATCCCTCCCGCATTTCTGGACTTTTCGGGACTTTTGTTGCAGCCGCTTGGTAGATAACTCCCTAATTCCCACGGTATTAAGTAGTTATCTACCAAAAGGCTGAAAGACCTAAATTGGTCTTTCAGCCAAATTTACTAATACTAAGTAAAAATTACTTAGTATTAGTAAATTGTGCCCCTACTCGCAATACCACAAGTAGTGGCATGTCTATTAAACAGTGAGCAGCCTGTGGCTGCTCACTGTTAAAAAAAAAAAAATATATATATAAAAAAGGGTCCCCCCTCCCTGAGCGGGTGGGGGCCCTAAAGTAAAAAAAGGGGGGAGGACCTAATGTCCTCCCCCCTGGCTCCCACCCCTGAGCTGTGGGCGGGGGCCATTAACAAGAATAAGGGGGGGGTACACACCTAATGTCCTCCCCCTGGATCCCACCCCTGAGCGACGGGTGGGGGCCCTAAATACAAATTGGGGGGGGACCTAGTGTCCTCCCCCCTGGCCCCCACCCCTGAGCGGTGGGTGGTGGCCCTAAACAAGAATAAGGGGGGACTGAATGTCCTCCCCCCTGGCCCCCACCCCTGAGCGGTGGGTGGGGGCCTAAACAAGAATAAGGGAGGGGACCTATTGTCCTCCCCCTGGCCTCCACCCCTGAGCGGTGGGTGGGGGCACTAAACAAAAATAAGGGGGGGACACTTTTGGCCTTCCCCCTGGCCCCCACCCCTGAGCGGCGGGTGGGGGCCCTAAATACAAATGGGGGGGGACCTAATGTCCTTCATCCTGGCCCCCACCCCTGAGCGGTGGGTGGGGGCCCTAAATACAAATGGGGGGACTTATTGTCCTCCCCCCTGGCCCCCACTCCTGAGCTGTGGGTGGGGGCCCTAAACAAGAATAGGGGGGGACCTAATGTCCTCGCCCCTGGCCCCCACCCCTGAGCGGTGGGTGGGGTCCTAAATGAAAATGTAACCCCCCTCCCCCCGAGGTGACTAGGGGTCTTCAAACAAGAATAAGGGGGGGACTGAATGTCCTCCCCCCTGGCCCCCACCCCTGAGCGGCGGGTGGGGGCCCGAAATACAAATGGGTGGGGACCTAATGTCCTCCCCCCTGGCCCCCACCCCTGAGCAGTGGGTGGGGGCCCTAAATACAAATGGGGGGGACTTATTGTCCTCCCCCTGGCCCCCACTCCTGAGCGGTGGGTGTGGGCCCTAAACAAGAATAGGGGGGGGACCTAATGTCCTCGCCCCTGGCCCCCACCCCTGAGCGGTGGGTGGAGTCCTAAATGAAAATGTAACCCCCCTTCCCCCGAGGTGACTAGGGGTCTTCAAACCCCTAGTCACCCACTCCCCCCAAAAAATTAACTCCTTCCTACCCCCCTCACCCTAAAAATAATGAGGGGGTACCATTTAACTAAGTACCTTTAAAGATAAAAATACACTTACCATTCGATGTTTTCTTTCTTCTAAAATCTTATTTTTTCAGCCCCAAAAAAGGGCAAATAAAAATCCATACCGATGCAATAAAAAAAATAAAACAATGAGCGCCAAAAAAAATAATCCATATTCAACCGGCGAGGGCTCGGCGCAGACTGAGCTCTGCAGGGCGGGGGAAGGCTTATAAAGCCTTGCCCTGCCCTGCAATCAGGCTCAGAGCACTCTCATAACTCTCTGATTGGTTACTTAATCCACCAATCAGGGTGTTTTGAGTCAAATTACACAGCGTGGGAAAATTCCAAAGAACTTTACCACGCTGTGTAAAATGACACAGAGCACTCTGATTGGTGGATTTCAAACCAACCAATCAGAGTGCTGTTACAGGTAACTGTAGAGACTTACCTGCCAGTCTCTTCATTTACCTGTCAGAGCATTCTGATTGGATGGCTTAAACCCACCAATCAGAGTGCTCTGAGCCTAATTGCAGGGCGGGGCAAGGCTTTATAAATCCCCCCTCATTATTTTTATGGTGAGGGGGGTAGGTAGGAGTTTATTTTTTGGGGGGAGGGGGTGACTAGGGGTTTGGGGACCCCTAGTCACCTGGGGAGGGGGGTTAAATATGTATTTAGGGCCCCCACCCGCCGCTCAGGGGTTGGGGCCAGGGGGGAGGACATTAGGTCCCCCCCCTTATTTTTCTTTAGGGCCCCCACCCACTGCTCAGGTGTGGGGGCCAGGGGGGAGGACATTAGGTCCCCCCAATTTGTGTTTAGGGCCCCCACCCACCGCTCAGGGGTGGGGGCCAGGGGGGAGGACATTAGGTCCCCCCCAAATTTGTTCAGAGCCCCCACCCACCGCTCAGGGGTGGGGGCCAGGGGGGAGGACATTAGGACACAGTCCAGGTGTTAATCCCCTTGAAACAACTTTTCCATCACTATTGTGGCCAGAAAGAGTCCCTGTGGATTTTAAAATTCGCCTGCCTATTGAAGTCTATGGCGGTTCGCCCAGTTCGCCTGTTCGCGAACATTTGCGGAAGTTCTTGTTCGCCGTTCGCGAACGGAAAATTTAATGTTCGTGACATCACTAAATATATGGTATATTATTTGATTTTTTAAATTTTTTAAAAATTCATTTTAAAAATGTATCCAAAAATATTCAATAATTTGGAAAGCTTATACAACAATACTAAATCAAGGCCATAATCAGTTTTACATTTGAGTGGCAGAGACTGAAGTTAGGCACTTAACATAGTTCAATGAATCATTACACATTTTTCCAGCATTCATTTTATTTATATTGTTCATTTAATTTACTTCTGCTGGATCATATGTTTCCTTTTTATATTTATTGCAATTATCAACTGCTTCTTTCAAATAGTAGATAATTCTCTATGTATTTTTTAACTTGTAATATTCCAGTGCTGTAAATCTGTTTCAGTATCAAATAGAGATGACTACTGACCTGCTATAACCAATGATTATGCAATGCATCTTATAATAGCCTTTTCAAACCAACATTAACCAAGCTGTCTTCTGTAACAATGGGCTTTAAGAGACTGGATCCTAATCCAACCCTATAAGGATATTCTTATATGATGTCCCTTGGAAAATGATGGTGCCAAATGCAATTGTGTGTCTACTGCAATAAAGTATATTTGAATTAGAGCTGTCATCACAGTCATCTACAAAGCAGTTAAGGCTGCAATTGCAACCATTTTTAGGAGTGCAGAGGCAGTAGAATTGCTGCTCATGGCTTGATATGATTTCTTCTCCAGTATTATTGTAGTAACTGTGCAATCTATTCAGCAGCACATCATCTAGGCAGGCGTATGGTGGTGTTGAATTGCCCTGTAGAAGGAAAACTGTCATAAAAACAAATGAGACACATGGTGGAATGATACCTTTATTTATTATGGTTTTGGGCTTTCATCCAGGAAAGTGAAGCTGAGATGTCTTTACATTTATTATATTGTTCTACAACTTAGGTTGTACATGTCCCCTTACTGAAAAGTATTTTAATGTTTTCCTAGTTTACATCATAGTTAGCCCACTGGTTAATTGTAAAATGTCTATTAGTGAATGTCAAATCTAGTATCTTCTCAATAATTCCCAGAAACTAAACTTGGTTACGTTTTAAGATCTGTCTAATTATGGGTATATCATAGGTCATTTGCAAGATCGCGAGAGCAAAGCATCCAATTTCTATCGTATGCACATTTGCCTGGAGAAGAAAACAAACATTTTATTAATATTCCATTTGTGAAAACATCCTTGCTGATTTTGCAATATGCTACTTTTTTATGAATTACTGAGAATATCTTTTGCACTGCATGAAAATGTCTATCCCATATCACGCATAGCAACATGAATATGTAAATGAAACGTAATATTTCACCTTTTACAAAAAAAAATAGTGAAATCACTTACCTATTCAACAACTGTTAAAAAAAAAGTTCCAATACAATTGTTTTTAAATAGACTGAGTTTGAAGGATATTAAAGCTTTGTACCAGGTAAGCGCAATATTGTTTATCAATCTAGAAGATGCAGGCACTGGCGTTTCTGCTGTTAGTGATTATGACATTGCAAGTGTAGAAGTGGAATTCTCTGCCCAAAGAGCTTGTCTTGTCAGATTCTGTAGATAATAAAAATAAAAACAAAACAAAAGCCTGAATGGCTTTTTATATGCACGTACAATAGAAAGGAAAAGCATGTGTACCAGAGTTATTTTAATTGAGTCTCTACTAAGTATGTGCACCAGAATATTTAAATTAATAAAACATAAGTACGAATACTTCCTTAAATGAGGTTTTAGGGTCTGAGTGAAAAGCTCTTAAGGAAACACACAAACAACTATACACATGTACATGCATGCACACACACACACACACATATCTCACATGCACATACATATGCATTCACAAAGACATACTGTTCAAGTTAAACCATTTAATAATCATTTGTCTACCTCATCATGAAGCATCGTTGCAAACAATAACATAATTGGCTTTGATTTATTTTTCAGGATTTATTAAACCATTGGCTGCCTCACAAATCAGTTCTGCTATATACCCTTTGTCAGGTTTCTATCATGACTAGCAAGACTTTTTCCATTTCATACCGTTCCTTACCTAAATTCCAGGAACTGTTTCTCGTCTCTAGTGGCCTCCCTAGCCACTAGTCACCTCCAATTCTCACCTGTAGAACAAGAAATCAAGTTCTGCTATAAAAGGCCACACCCAACAAAGTAAGTGGCCTTGACTTTGAAGTTTGATGATTACCTAAAAATAGGTAATACTGGCTCCTGAGTTTACCTGTTGAATTTCCTTATTGGCGACCTATCCTGCAATCCTCACCAACCTGCTCTGAAACTTACCTGTACAACTCTTCAATCCAGTCTTATCTATAGCCCTGCAGCAAACCTACCTGGACTTCCTATCTCCCTGCTGAACATGCAACTTACGTAAAATCAACACTGGACTTTCATTTACTTTGTGGATATCTGTTTACTATTTCCTCGGATTTACTTATATTGCAATCTACTTTGCAACCAGCACAAAGGACTTACTTCTACTATATAACCCTTACCCAAAGAGACTGAACAACTGCAAACCTATTTAAGTATTTATATTTATTTCTGACTAGTTCTGTTTAGTTGTTTTCTTATCCTATTCTGGGGCATATTGCGTATATCCTGTTTTCCTATTTCCCCTATATATAGAACCTATAACCTCTCTTATAGGTTTATATCTATTGTACTGCCTATAACTTCTTATATAGGTTTACCTTATTGCAACTTAGGGCATATTGCCTAAATCCTGTTTTACAATTTCTCCTGTTTATATAACCTATAATCTCTCTTATAGGTTTATCTTCTGTTATACTTTCTATATCTACAATTATAGGATAGCCTGTGATTACTAGTATGCCTAAGATATCAAATAAAGACCCTGCAATTAACCTCAGTTTAAGTCTCATTCCTGACCTGCACAAGATCATGACACCCTTCCTTGGCTATAATGTTAACATTATAATGTGAAAGCAAAGCTGTGTGTATTCTACCACAATTAAAACACTTTGCTATAAACTTGACAATAATGCCCTTTCTTCTTTTCAATTATCCTTTAGATGTGTGTTTTGTTTTGTTTTTTTGGTTTTTTTTAAAAGAAGAAATATATAAAAGAAAAAAAAGGCTTGTGATTTACATGCTTTGCCAAAGCAGCTGTCGGATTATGCGATTTACCCACTTAACATATCTAAGGAACTATTGATATCCCAATTGTTTTGTTGACAAATAAGTTAGATGAACATCACACATGTTACTTGGCAGGAAGTAAGGAAGAAACAAAATGACAAGTTTCAGTCTAAATTAGTTAACTAGTTTGATTCTGGATAGATTAATAGTGATGTCCCAAACAGTTCGCCAGCGAATAGTTCCCGGCGAACATAGCTTGTTCGCCACGGATGGCGAACATATGCGATGTTCGGTCCGCCCCTTATTCATCATCATTGAGTAAAGTTTGACCCTGTACCTCACAGTCAGCAGACACATTCCAGACAATCAGCAGCAGACCCTCTCTCCCAGATCCTCCCACCTCCTAGACAGCATACACTTTATATTAATTCTGAAGCTGCATTCTTTTTTTTTAGACAGAAGTGGCTAGGCTGAACGTGTGTATATCATAGCTAGTTGCACTGAGGGTATGAGTATATAGCAGTACATTGTTGTGAAAGATGGCTGTCATGTTTAGGGTGTAGCTTGCACGTTATCAACTGTGTATTTTTATCATCAGCTCCACCACTAGTTATAAATCAAGTGTGAGTCGCCCCATGAGATGAGACTAGTGAATAACATAATAAATGAACGGTTAAGGTAAAGGCATGTAAGGAGCTACGACAATAATTACGACAAACAAATAGCAAACAAACATATAAAAAGTAAATTATACTATAGTAAACTATAAATATTACTTTTTCATTATAAAATGTAAGTGCTAATAAAAGAATGACCATGAACCAATCTTTGGAAAGAATAAAACATTTATAGTATGGGGCAATCTGCATTTCATACCCATTGAAGCAGGGCAACCAGGCCAAGGAGTAAAATAAACTGAATGCTCACTGGAAATTATGCATAGTCAGTAAGGAGAGTACAGGCAAATAAGCATGAGTCTGACAGACTGCTGCTAGGTTGTCATCTGTGGCATGAGACCTAGTACATGGTGGACCTACTCTTCAGATATAGATGGGTAAACTGATTAGAAAGGCAGTTAGCCTCTAGGTCTCCTGAATCTGGCTGGCTGTGTTGCATTCTCTGCCCAAAAGGCATCCCATAATATTCATTTCATAATGTCCATATGGTGGAGTGAGAGGGCTTTCAGAAAGCCTTGTGTGTCATCAAGCCATCTTAGGTTAACCTTATGGGCCTTTGGCAAGGTCTCATTTAGAGTCATTGTTGACAGGTCTTTATAAAAAGGTGACTTCTGATCCCCTTAACCGCCATTGCTGCTGTAGCTGGGCTGCCTTCATAGTTCACTCCTTTACAGGGAATCAGCTCAGGAATAAGGTCTTGTGAGAGGCCCCCTGGCCTTGCCTGGTGGAGGGCTTTAGGTGGAAGTTCTCTGGAACTGCATTTTGCGGGACCATGTTATAAAGATCATGTAATATCTCTGGTAGTGGCTCCCTTTGATCTACCTCAACCAGACCCCTTATATGTATATTGCATCACCTACCTCTATTTTAGAGGCCTTTAATATGTCTTTAAAGCTCTAAAATTGGCTGGCTGGTCACCACTGTGAGTACTCTCTCCCAGGCTTGATATTCTTGAGACAAGCCCTTTGATGGCAGCCCTGATTTCTGCTTTTCCTTGCTTGCAAGTGTCTTTGATATCTTGCACCATTGCCTGAGAATCCATTTTGGAGATCATAGATCGAGAGATCAGTTCAAGATCGCCCTCAGCATCTCAAGAAGTGAAATCTCTGAGGCAGGGAGGTCCCTTTGTGATATGCTTGCTCCGCCCAGGCCTCAGATTCTGTGAAGGATGGCACCATCTAGTTGGGCGATGTGGTGCTGGCCTGCGTGAATAGAATTTCTAAAAACTCATTGATGGTGTGGGACCTGAGTTCACATGTGGGTGTTCAAGGAGCTAGTCCTATGGTTCTGGTCCATTGTATGCTAGCATAATTGCTGCTAAAGCTGCTGCATACTGGCCAGGATTGCAGGCCTTGTGTACAGCATGTCCTGCTTGCCCGCCATCCAGTCCACACCCCCATGAGATTTAATTAAACAGGTGGATTATTATCAGTGTAAGAAGAGACTATGTTGAATAAATAAAATGTGGTTAGACCAATAAACTGAAGAGAAAAAAAATACAAATCAATCTGTTTCGATTGGTTCAGACTCAAAACAGCTGGATATACATCAGCTGTACTTTTTTGTGACGTGGTCTATAGGTAATAATAAAATGTTTCGAGAAAATGGCCCATCTGGCTAGTTTGGAATTGAGTCTTTGTAGTTTTAAGGTATTCCAAGTTTTTATGATTTATGAAAATAAGAAGAGGAATAAGGCACCCTTCTAGTGTGTATTTATTTTTTTATTGATAGAAACATAGACTGTGACGGCAGATAAGAACCATTCGGCCCAGCTAGACTGCCCAACTTTCATCTGGAAGCATATTCCAAGCATCCACTGCACTCTCAGTAAAGTAATACTTCCTGATATTTTTAAACATTTGCCCCTCTTATTTAAGACTATGTCCTCTTGTTGTGGTATTTTTTTATTCTTTTATATATACTCTCCTCCTTTACTGTGTTGATTCCCTTTTATGTATTTAAATGTTTCTATCATATCCCCCGTCTTGTCTTTCTTTCAAGCTGTTAATGTCAAGAACCTTTAACCTTTCCTAGTAATATTTACCCTGCAATCCACAAACCAGTTTTGTAGCCCTTCTATGAACTCTCTCCAAAGTATCAATATCCTTCTGGAGATACGGTCTCCAGTACTGCGTACAATACTCCAAATGTGGCATCACCGGTGCTCTGTTCAATGGCACTAGCAATTCCCTCTTTTAACTGCTTATGCCTCTCCCTATACAACCAAGCATCCTGCCTGCATTTCCTGCTGGCCTATTACACTGTCTGTTTATCTTTAAGTCATCTGAAATAATTACTCCTAGATCCCTTTCCTCAGATGTTGATGTTAGGACTGTATCAAACATTCTATACTCTGCTCTTGGGTTTTACGCCTAAGATGCATTATTTTGCACGTATCAACATTAAATGTCAGTTGCCACAGCTCTGACAATTTTTCTAGTTTTTCTAAATCATTTACCATTTGGCTTATCCCTCCTGGAACATCAGCTCCTATGCCGTAGTTACATTCAGTTTGGAAAGAAAGGTGATGGGATGTAAAGAGTAACATGGAGATCCTCTTCATGAAAGGATCACACTGACAGCATGATCAGAGACATCTACTTCAACAATATATTGAAGTGATGGATTAGGTTGACTGAGTATAGAAGCTGAGTAGAACTGTGTTTTCAGGTTATTGAAAGCATTTCTTTCTGAGATACCCCACTTAAACTGATTGTTTAAAAAAATAAACGGTAAACATCATGGGTGAAATCTTGGAAGTTAGCCGGAGTATTACAAAGTTTGAATGGCATTACTAGGTACTTGTAGTGGCCATATAGGGTATGAAAGGCTGTTTCCCATTCATCCCCAGTACGGATTCTGAGTAGATTGTAGCACCTCTTAGATCCAGATTCTTAAAAACTGAGGAATCTTTGATTCTTTCCATAATTGTAGGTATTAATGGTAGAGGATACCTGTTTTAATAGTGATTTTATTGAGTGATATATTGTCTATTATGGGTCGTATGGTGCTGTAGTAGTTAGTAACAAAAAAGATACTGGCACCAGCAGGTAAACAGAATGGGCAGTTAAATGCCTTTTTCAAGTAAAAGTCCAAGTATTCAGTCAAGGTATTGAGTTTAAGATAAAGGGAATATATGACCATAAGAGGTTTTTGCTCATTCTATTAGAGCAATTGTCAATCATACAGTCTATTTAGAGGTAGGTGAAAGGCTTCTTGTTCACTACAGATATCTAGATATTGGTGATATTGCAAGTGGACTGGATCAGAGGTAGTTCCTATGGTACTGTTTGGAAGACAAGTATTTTTCAGAAAGAGAAATGTAAAGAGAGAAGGTTATCTTTCCATTCAATGGTAGGCTTGCGTTGTCTCAACCTTGGTAGTCTAAGGATGTAATCATATATTGAATAAGTGATAACATTGAACACTATACCTACAGTATAAAGATTGAAAGGACATGGCCATATGTACTGTTTGCTTAATTATATGTCCAGACTTGTAAAGAGAACCATAAAAAGTAATTTCTTGATTTGGATTATCTTTTGGTACAAAAGGTATAATTAAAACTATGATAATATTTTAATTAATGAAATAGCCACTTGCTCCAGGATCAACTACCATGATAACACTGTAAGTCGTATCACATATTTTAGGAGGGAGAGTAGCAGCAGAGGAAGAAAATGCATTTGTTATATGAAAATCCTTACCATTTCAATTTCTTGTAGAAAGAGGACACAATGGGAATACATTTGTCGAGGAAACACAATACATTCAAAGTTTAAATATCCTTCGTCTTTGTCATTCTTCAGCCATGATAGGATCTATGATGCAGCCAATTCTCATAGGTTAATTTTGCTGAGGATCTGGAGAAACATATTTATGAGACAAATAAGGGACGTTTCTTTTAACAGGTTTATAGGAAATTTTACAGTTCTTTCTTGTAACTTTCTGTTCAGTTGAATATTAAGATCAAATAGATCATTTAAAGTCTCTGGTATCCCACTGCAGGCTAGTTTATTCCTGAAGCCCACAGATAAACATATTCTCTATTGGTATTTGAGGGCAGCCTCATTCCAGAAGGCACCTCTGGCCCATCATCTAAATTGAGTTATGAATACTCCACATATTGTTTTCCTTAGATAAGGGAATGAAGATAAGATTCAGCTAAATCAGATATAATAGAATCATCATATAACAAACATTTCTTTCAGGAGATTTTCCAGATTAGATAAATATAGGTTTTTAGATTCAATTAGATGATATGCCCATTTATCAAGTTAACCAGTGAGAAGGAAAGTAATGATAATAACGTTTACATGTTCATTTGAATAAGTTCTTCTTTTAATAGCAAATAGAAGTTTGCATTCATGTATAAGAGACCAAAAAGAGGTTCTACCACGTGAATATTTACATGGTAAGGAGAGTGCATGATCTACATAAGCATCAGCAGATGCAAGTGTTAATAAATATAAACGTTTCTGTAAATCTGATTGTCTAACATGTAGTTCATGAATAAATTATGTCAATAAATCAACTCTGTGTTCTAGAGATTAAAATGTTTGATTCAGTTGGGTTAAATCCATGATAAGGCATTATCAGTTGACGGGGCACTGTTCATTTTGTCAGGTTTTATATTAGTGTGTCAAACTGCAAAAAAAAAAAAAAATAGATAATTACACTTGCTATGAGATGTATCTCTGAATTAGATTGTTATTTTTATCTCTTTGTTCCCATGATGATTTAGGGAGATAAAATAGGTTATTTTCAATTCAAAGAGAGGTGTTTAATAACAGGCAACACATTAGTCTTTGGTGTAGAGAATGAGAGACCTTAATCGAGACACATAAAAAGAAAGATAAATGTCAATAAACAAGCCAATTTATTCAATTCGTTTCATTCCAAATGTACATTCGTACAAATTTCATGCTATTCGGATGCTTGGAAAGGCAAGACAGAAGAAGCACAGCACTTTGTGAAGTACATAAACAAACTTCAAACCCCGATTAAAGTAACATCACAGATAAATACAAGTGCAACAAATATCAGTTCTGGATCTGGATATTTTGTTGGAGCATGGTAAAAGAGAGTATCAACTATATATAAAAAAAACATTATTTGCATGCACTTCTCTTACAATCTACGTGCTATCAGGGACCATATATTGAATACTCGCTGGAATTCCTGTCCTTGGTATTGCAAAATAATTATTTCCATTTTGAAACCAATTGGCATTTACAAAAAGCGGGTACATTGATGGGGTAGCTATGGCCCCCATATATACAAATGCATACATGTATTATTTTGAGAAGAAATATATTTTTCAACTATATTCCAACTGTATTTTAAAGTATTTTAGATACATTAACGATATTTTAATATTTTGGAAAGGTAAGACAGAAGAAGCCCAAGGGGCGTGGCCGACCGGCAAACTTAATGAACGCACATTAATCCTCCAGCTCCGGACTCAAACTCAATCCAACACAATCGGAGAAATTAACGAACAATGGGTAACCACAAAAAGAACAGCAATACCCAGGGAATATCAGGGAAGACTCCGACAACAAAATCGGGCTCTCTAACCCGTTATTTTAAAGAAAATCCAGATCGATCTTCCGAGGCCGCGGCTGCGGCCTCGAGTATTTTGGAAACGGATTCCCCATCGGATTCACAACCTCGTAGCCCTTGCTATTCCGATAGCTCACAACATGTGGACATTCATGAGGAAATAGACTTAAAACAAATAATTAAAAACTTACCTTCTAAAGCAGACATCCAGCAAATGATAAACAAAATGGAGTCGTCCTTTCATTCCAAATTGGAGAAGATGGACACAGGCATCCAGCAATTAAATCTTCGTGTCACAGACCTGGAAGAAGAAAAGGATTTAATACAAACTCAAATTACCAATATTTCGACCACAATAGATTCTCATATTTTAAATTGGGCATCCACTCAGCGTCACATCGACGACCTGGATAACAGGAGCCGGAGAAATAACCTGAGGATTAGAGGTATGCCGGAATCCCAAGGGGAAAACTTAACAGGGCTCCTTACAGAGCTGTTTAATTTAATACTGGGAAATGCTACAGATAACCCAATCCTATTGGACAGAGCCCATAGATCAATACGGCCGAGAGGTCTAACACAAGAAACCCCAAGAGATATAATTTGCAGACTTCACTATTTTAATGTAAAAGACGATATAGTGAAGACTTTGAGAGATACAAGCCAACCCCTTCTATTTCACGATACTCCAATCCAAATATATCCTGATCTCTCCTGGTACACTTTACAAGCAAGGAGAGCCCTTAAGCCCATCACTGAATTATTGCGCCAAAGAAATATAAGATACCGTTGGGGATTTCCCTTCGCTTTGATAGTGTCAGCAAAAAATACAATCTACTCCATCGCGACTTTCAATGATGTTCTACCTTTTCTTCGAGCCCTGGATCTGCCGAATACTCCGGTAGTGGATTGGAATACCCCTCCACCGAATCAAGAGCTAATACAACCTTCCCAAAGACAAAGATGGCTCACACCGGCAAGGAAAAGAAGACAAGATAGGAGATTCCAATCTCCAGACCAGAGACTAAACAAACTCCCCGTGGAAGGCACGCCGCAAAGACAAAGCCTGAAAGACAGCCTCACAACATGAGTATTAAACTGGCTACCCTAAGAAATTTATCGACCCCCGAACCTGGTGACAGTATCTACTAACAGACGTCAAGCAAGGGACTCCTCTTTCTTTTTTTCTTATTCATCGGGACTAATATTTATATATTTGTATGTTTCAGTCGACATCTTGCAGAGACCAATGCAATCAATCCTTACAGGTCGTATAATAATACTTTACAACTTGTTTTATTTGTCTAAATGAATCTAGGTTAAACAGTTAAGACTTAAAAAAAAAAAAAAAAGTATATAATTTCATTCTGTACAAACTGTTCGTAGAATGTTTAAGATTGTAGGTGCCAAACTAGGATTTTGACTGGGAAAGATTTGTGATGGGTTTCTATCTATATATTCATACGCTTCACATACAGTTATTTCAAAAATGGAAAATAATTATATGATAAATTTCCCCCACGTATGATTCAGAAAGTCAACAGTTTACAAATCTGTTCTATTAGGAATGACTAACTTTTCCTCAGGTGAATTAGATTACCTATTCTCTAAATAATCTCGTAATTACGCCATACACACATACGAAACATTAGATACTATTAACCATCTTGATCTCCTATAAAATCCTACACTGAAACGTATCGCTATTTTCAGACTAGTTACCTCCACAAATCACCTTGACTCTAATCTGATTAATTAATCATTTGAACCTTTTAGGCTACCGTCCCTTATCCACTTACTATCACATAACGGGCAGTGGGCTAAAACATGGCGCCACTTTATGGTCATTACACATTAGAACCGGAGCATCCCTCTCCCTTTTACTCTCAAACATATATGCAAGGGAGATGACTGAATAAAGATCCTTATTATTGCATACCACAAAGCATAAATTCATATTTGACCATATGCAATCAGGATTATGAACTACCCAGGGAAGGACACGGAACTCATCAAATCCAGTCACACCTATCTAATACACCTCATTGGTGACCTAGTTAGAATTATATCAATAAAAATACAAAAATAAAAATTATATATACTTCTTAAAAACGAAAAAAAAAAAAAAATAATAATAAAATAAAATAATAATAAAAAAAAAAAATGAAAAAAAAAATGAAAATAAATAAATAAATAAAATAATAATAAATAATAAATAAATAAATAAAAAAAATAACACTCAGTTGTTTATATAGTCTAAGTCTTGACGACATTACCTTATTTATAGTGGGCATAATCTAAACTTGCTTAAATTTTAGTGACAAAGCCAACACCCTTCTCCAATCAATGACCTAGATAATATCTATCTCTGATAAATACCCATTACTTAATTAAGATCCATATCCCTAACATTTCTCACCAGCAAGAGAGGTTATAACATAAAATATTTACTTCTCCATTACAATAACCTAAACTATAGGATTGTAAACGAGTCCTCAGCTCAAGTGTAAGTTCACGACCCCAATTCATTTTAGGTTCTATCTTCTGCGTCAAGATAGTGCCAGATTTCCCTCAGGGGATTAATTTCTTACCCTCTCACCTTACAACCTTTCCTCATCTCTTATCCCCTATCTACCTTCCTCCCTTCTTTCCTATTTTCGTTGTTCCAGACACCCAATCCTCTTCATTTCCTCTACCTGCCCATCCTCTCCCCTCTGACTAATCCTTCCTCTCTATCTCCCACTTTTCTTGGAAACTTCGATTAGCGAGCAATCTGAATTTTTTTTTTCAGAACTCTATACAGAATAATTAGCCTTCATTACCTGAAGAAGCCCTACTATTGTTTACAAGTTGTTAATAGAGATTCGGGCCATTGAGTTCTTTTATCAATAATTAGTTATTATTGTTAAGTTTCAACATTGTTATTGGTTTTACTATTTAACCTTTCCAAGTACTGACTGTGCTACAACTCCACAATATTTCTGTTTTGATCCATAGAATTTGTTTGCAGGATCTGGAAGACCAAGGACTAACCCATCACACAAAAACCTAATAAACACTTCCAGAACACAAACACCCCCAATCTATCTCACATTAACCACTTTCACTGTATACTGCTTAAACATCTCCCACACAGGAGAAACCGGATTCCAACATTAGTCTTTGATTCAGACGATTAACTGCTTCTTCGCTCAGATAAACTCAAATCGCCCGATAAGTCCTATTTTTACTCTGAGTATTCTCGCCCCTAAAGAAATTTAAATTTAATTTACACAGAAGTGACCATGACTACTGTCAATATCCTCACACAAAACGCCAAGGGATTAAATTCTCCTGAAAAAAGGTCTATTGCTCTCACAGACTTCAAAAGACACAAAGCACACATAATATATATACAAGAAACTCACTTTAGGAAAAATTCTGCCCCTAACCTCCGCAATAAAGACTACCCTCGAGGTTACTATAGTCATTACTCAGAGGCAAAGTCCAGAGGAGTGGCGATTCTTCTAAGTCAACATATACAATTCTCCTTCCAGGAACACCTAGCAGACGACTCGGGGAGATTTGTATTTGTTAAAGGTAAAATTGGTAACACCCAAGTCACCTTAGCAAACATCTACCTGCCAAACAAAAAACAAAATCTTACTCTCCAAAAAATTTTACGCAAACTTTCCATATTCAGGGAAGGAATCCTCATAATGGGGGGAGATATGAACATAACCTTAGATGAATCTTTAGACACCACATCAAAATCTAGAGAATATCAATCCCAAACAAGATCTCTGATTAAAAACTGTTTATATGAAGCCCAACTCTATGATGGTTGGAGATCTATTAACCCCACCAAAAGAGACTATTCCTTCTACTCCGCACCTGCAGGCACCTATTCCAGAATCGACACTATTTTTATGCAACATAGATATCTCTCACTAATCAAAAGTGCTACATATGGCCCGATCACTTGGTCAGATCATGCCCCTATGACATTAACGCTTTCACTACCAAACACAATCACTTCATTCTCCCAATGGAAGCTAAATGACCTCATTCTCAATGACAAAATGACACTAAATAAGATTCGAGAATCAGCTTCCAACTACTTCTTAGAAAACACGAGCCATGACACTACACCTATCATGACCTGGGAAGCCCACAAAGCAGTAATTAGAGGAGAACTTATCAAGTCAGCAGCTGCACTTAAAAAAAAAAGAGAAAAACAGATTGAACAACTCACCAAAGACATCTCATATTTAGAAAACAAACATAAATCCACTCTCTCATGGGATGACCACAAAATGCTATCCAGTAAACGAACAGAGCTATCGACCATACTACAACTCCATGCCAAGAAAAAATTATCCTTAACGAAAAACACATATTACACTCAAAGCGGCAAAGCTGGCAAATTTTTAGCAAAATCCTTACAAACAGAAAGGCAATCTTCTTTCATCTCAGAGATTAAGAAAAAAGATGGAATCCTCACCTGTCACATGCCTGACATACTATCCTCCTTCCACGATTTTTATACTCAACTCTATAACCTCACAAATACAAAACCAACATCGGAAGAGATACTAGAGTTTTTGAAGCCCAGAATTAAACACACTATTCCTATAAACGAAATTACATTCTTAGACAATCCACTAACAACAGAAGAATTCATGACTACTGTAAAGGCTTTGCCCCTGGGCAAAAGCCCGGGCCCTGACGGTTATACCGGGAAATATTATAAGGAATTATCTTCCATATTAGCAAGACCATTCGTCAATGCGTACAATATGAAACAACTCTCATCCTCTATACCAGGATCAGCGCTCGAAGCGATCATATCCATTATACCTAAACCTGGAAAAGATACGACTTTATGTGGGAATTACAGACCTATCTCACTAATCAATATTGACTTAAAAATCTTGACAAAGATCATGGCTACTAGGCTCAAACCATTTCTGCCGTCACTAATACATCCAGACCAAGCTGGCTTTGTTCCCAGAAGAGAAGCTAAAAATAATACTACGAAAATCATAAATATTATTCATTGGGCCCAACTACACAAGACCCAGAGTGCCCTACTAGCCATCGACGCCGAAAAGGCATTTGATAGAGTCAATTGGTCGCTACTGAAACACATCCTGAAATATCTTAATTTTGGTCCCAGATGGCTGGAATGGATTGATACAATTTACTCGAAACCTACTGCGAAACTAAGAATCAATGGGCAACTATCAGACCCAGTAAAGATCTCAAATGGCACAAGACAAGGATGCCCATTATCGCCGCTGCTATTTATACTGGTGTTGGAACCCTTCCTACAAGGCATTCGTGACAATAATTCGATCAAGGGAATTCAAATTAAAAACCAAAATTACAAAATTACAGCATTCGCAGATGACCTTCTCTTTACAATTACGGATCCACACAAAACAATTCCTAACATTATGGCTGAAATGAAAATATACGGAAAACTCTCATTTTTTCAAGCAAATCTCACAAAATGTGACTTGATGCCAATCTTTCTGACAAAAGACATCTGTAATCAAATCAAGTCCAACTTTGCATTCCAATGGACTACGACCTCCTTTAAATATCTTGGGATACACATACCAAACAAATTGAATTCTATATATACAGTGAACTTCCCACCTTTGATTGACTCTATCACCAAAGATCTATCCAGATGGCACAAACCTTGCTTCGGTCTGTTATGCCGTATAAATATTATTAAAATGAATATCCTTCCTCGTATCCTCTACCTACTACAAACTATCCCATTACAAATCCCGTCCAAGTTTTTCTCTACTATCAAATCCTTATTTTTGAAATTCATATGGGCTCATAAACCCCCGCGCCTAGCCTACCAAACGTTAATTAAAAATCGAGAACAAGGCGGTCTGAACCTACCAGACATATCTAATTATTACAGAGCGACTCATCTACAAAGGCTCTACGAATGGTCAAAAACTTCCAACACGCTCCAATGGGTTGAATTGGAAAATAACTTCTCAGAAGTCCCACTCCATATACTTCCCTGGGTGCAAATAGACAAACAACTAATGGGAAAACTCAATAGACACCCAACGATCTCTACATCGCTACATATATGGCTCAAATTGAGGTCACAAACGGAGATTGCTCCATACCCGTCACCAATATATCCTCTCACTTTGAACCCCTACTTACTTGAAGGTTCCTCAGGGAAACAATGGGGCCTGCAATACAAAGGTCCAGTCCTGAAATTATGCGATGTAACAAGAAAGAACACACTAAAATCTCTACAAGAACTAACTGGCTCAGACAACCATACGGGAGTTCAGCTCTTTCTCTTTGAACAAATGAAACACTTCATCAAGTCCAATTCGCTTTTACAGTCAGGCACCAGACCCCCTACTGAATTTGAACGTCTCTGTACCGAACATCCACCTAAAATTAAGACCCTCTCAACTATGAATCTCATTCTCAAAGAAGTCCAAGCACAGAATTTTCCTCCCTTTACTCAGAAATGGACTGACGAACTGCAAATTACCCTAAACAACAACCAATGGAAACAGGCCTGTACCCTCATCCACAAATCTTCTATATCCACACACGCACAAGAATGCAATTACAAAAGACTATCTCGTTGGCACAACACTCCAGTTATTATACACAAATACTATCCAAATACTCCTGACCTATGTTGGAGATGTAATAATCCAAGAGCTAATCATGCACATATCTGGTGGCAATGCCCTATAATACACAAATTCTGGAAGAGAATCCACACGATCATTCAACTAATGTACCGGAAAAACTTTGACTGCATCCCAGAATACTATATCTTCCTTCTTAAACCAAAATAATTCACTAAACTAGACCACGCTTTGTTCTGTCACCTCGTAATGGCAGCCTCACAACTCCTCCCTAAATATTGGAAACAACCCCAGCCTCCTTCAATTCAGGAGTGGGTACTGAGAGTTGAGGAAATCAAATTGATGGAAGAAATTACATCAGCTAAACTAGGGAAACTTACTAAATTCTGTTCTGTCTGGAATCATTGGAATTCATATAACAGCAAGTATCCCCATCCTACCAAATAAAAAGTCATATCTGGGAGGAATACTACTAGCTTACCGGTGCCCGAACCCAGCCCACATCCCCCGGTATATATGAAATCAACATCATTGGCCCATTGGAAACGGCTCTCCCATCGAGATCTGTCAACCGGAACTCTACACTGGTTTAAGAGAATAGAACAATTTAAAACGTTAACCATAATTACATTTATCTAGCCACTTAACAAGACAATCATCACCAGTCCAACACGATACTCTCACTACATACTAACTTACCCTATTCTCTTCCTTTATCCTTTACATACAATAACCACCGCAAAAAAAGACTTGGTCTTCCAATCCCTCCAATCCCTTCACCTTCCCGATCCATTTCTCTCACTTAATTATTCATAGAATTGGTTATCAAGAGGTTAAACAGAAATAATATACATCATATTCTCATCACGATCGCGCAAACTCCTAAATTTAGGAAATTGCTTACTCTTTACTTCTCACAGGCTGTTATAAAACCAAGAATTTGGTCCACAGATACAACAGACTGCTAATAAGACCAAATGTGACTATGGATAAGCCTATTGTTTCCTGTGAGCTTACCATTAACTATTTCTTCGCAATGTTAGTACGCTTTTGTTTTTTCATTTTCACTGTTAATTACTATATTTTTCATGAAACTCTTACTGATATCTACATACCATCACGATATCTCTCTTTCCATATTGTACTTTTTATATGTTTAAACTGTATAACAATTGTTATATTATTCTTCTTGGAATATGTTGAAACTGAATACTTAGCAACCTGTTAACTCGCTATTTCATAATGTGACATTAAGATATATAAACTATAAAACAATAAAAAGATTAAAAAGAAAAAAAAAAAAAAAAAAAGACAGAAGAAGCCCAGTACTTTGTGAAGTACATAAACGAACTTCAAACCCTGATTGAAGTAATGCCACAAGTAAGTACAAGTGCAATTTCTGGATCTGGAAATTTTGTTGGAGCATGGTAAAATAGAGTATCAACTATATGAAAAACCCACAGACCCTAACACCTTATTACACTATGAAAGTGCACACCCAAGACACCTTAAGGACTTGTTACCTTGCTCTCAATTTCTTGAGACTTTTGAGAAATAACTCAAGAGTTCCAGTTACAGGAGCTCCAGTTACAGGAGATGTATAAGAAATTCCTCAATCGAGCCATCTCCACACTGGAAAACTGGTCAATATCAAGCACTGGATCAGCTTTCGAATAGATAGTGATATATAAATTGTCTTGTCCATGCGACCTTAGTTATATAGGCAAGACAGAAACAGCAGTGTGTGAGAGGATCAGGAGTCACCGATCCAGTATTCACCTAGCGTACAGGTACAAGAAATCAGATAAACCAATGGCTCAACATTTTTTGGAGAAGAATCATCCCTTGTCATCACTTAGATGCAAAGCAAGTGACCATGTTCCCAACCCGAGAAGAGGACGAAAAAGACCTGAATTAATCTTGCAGAGGGACCCGGTGGATACATAAGTTGGGCACACTTGCCGACTTAATGAGAAACTGTTATTTACAACATTCATTTAAGTGAGAATAATCCACAGACTTAGTAGTTACAAGGATTGAGTTATTGGCAATACAGGATTGTGAGAAATCTAGCAGCTCAAAGCAAGAGACTTATGTGATCTATGAAATTAGGATATAGAGTTTATTAATTATGGTCTTCCGTTTTTAACATCATTGTGGTTTTTAATGGTCTGTTATTTTATATGAATGTGCACATTTCCCAATCTGGTTACTCCCCTAAGACAGCTGAAGGCAACAACGTAGTTGGCAACAAGGGTTCCTTTTATTTACACAGCATATATGGCAAATACCTATTTCACATTAAGCATGTTACACTTAATTATGTATCAATTAATTATGTCCACTTGACACTTTGATTAATTCATTTTTAAACCTGGTTGTAATAACATTGTCTTTTGCACCTTTTTTCAGCACATTTTCCTCTGCAAGCACTTTAAAACACATTCAGCACTTTTCATGTCTGCACCAGTACAGGCACTTTAGCACACAATTAATAGATCAGGCACATTGTAATTCATAGCACTTTTTTATCAAATATAACTTATTCCTGCCCATATTTACTACAGGCAGTTGATAGTACATATCTTATACTAGATATATTTGCACATTGGTATGCACAGCAGTAGAACTTTATTATACATTGCCAATTTTTGAAAATGAAGTTCTCTGAAGTCCAGATAGGCTTACATTTGGAATTGGTGTGTGAAGCGCACGCCCAATTTGTTTCTATGGAGACGGATAATGTGATCAAAGAACACTTAATACATGTAAAGTTAGCTGATCATATTCTTTTTTTTGTGTTCTTCATTTATTCCAGTACAAGACATCACCAGCACTACACGTACATTAACATAGGATTCTGAATTAAGAAGCTTGTACACTGTGATCATTACATGTTACAGTAGCAAAATGAGTGAACAAGCAAGGTCACACAAATCCCGTAACCAGAGACCGCTAGTTGCATTTATGTCTCTAACTTTCCAGGTAGGTCATAACTCTATGTAAGCTTGGATATCCCGCCTGGTTTTTAATAGTATATAAAACAGTAAACAGATAACATATGATTAAAGACGACCGCACACGTGTTGCAGAGAGAAGAAAAGTGGTAAAACGACAGAGCTTAGTACGCAAGCGTACTATCTTTCCCATGACTCTATCGTCATACAATCGTATTTCCAGTATGTGCGGTCGGGCCATAAAAATAAGGAACTAAGAGATGAAAAAAAGAGAAAGAATTGAGGAAATGCCCTGATAGTCCGAGGTCTCAGAGAAGAGGGTAGAGGTAGAAGGGGAGGGGGCGGGGGGTGTGTCCGAGGAGTGTTGCCCGATAAAAAGGCATCTTGGGGAGTGTGCTACCCGTTCGCCGCTGTCCCCCATAGGAGTTTGTAATATCCCTCCCTGTGGGCCAGGTCTAGGTGATGCAATACACCACCTTTCTCAAATGTCCCTAGAGGTACGTTTGGATGGCCTAATCCATCCTGCCTGTCTCAGTCGCTTGCAGTGCTATTTGTCCAGTAGCTCCAGATTTTATCAAATTTCTTCAATGTCCCCTTGACCTGCGCCGTCAGCTTATCCATCAGGAAAGTATCTTTTATTTTTTGTTTTACCATCGCTATCGTAGGTGTTTTCTTCTGCAGCCATACCTACGCTAGGGCTCTTCTAGCTGCCAGATTTATCTTTTGGACAAGGGTTTGTTCCGTTTTTGTCCAACCATCCATGGATCTGGACAACAGAAACATCCATGGGTCTAGTTTCACCTCTCTACCGAGAACTTCTCGCTGCAAAGCAGCAATCCGTTTCCAATAGGTTTGTGCCTCCAGACATTCCCACCACATGTGTATATGCATACCCTTGTGACCGCAGCCTCTCCAACACAGGTCCGTTGGGATTTTACTTATTCGGTACAGCGTCACTGGGGTGGTGTACCACCAAAATAATGTCTTATAGGAGTGTTCCTATAAGGAGACGCACACTGAAGATTTAGCTGCAGCCTCCCATATATCTTGCCATTCTATTCCCTCCAAAACCTAATTAAGATCAGCTTCCCACTGATTTGTATATGTGATATCTGTGTGCTCAGGTGAGAATACAAACAGGAAATTAGGCCGTTTGGGAATTGTTCCTTCTTGCATATCCTTTCGAAAAACGTTAATTGTGTTAGCGCGGCCGTTTGGATCCGGGGGTCTCGGGCAAAATCTCTAAGCTGTAGATACCGGAAGTAATCAAAGGGACGTAGTGGTGCCCTGCGTTTTAGTGCATCAAACGTGATAAAGGAGCCGTTTTCAAACATTTCGCACAGTCTTTGCAGTCCCGAGTTCGCTATACCTTTGAAATCAAGGGGACACATGCCCAGGAGAAATGCTTTGTTTCTTAAGAATGGGGTCATGGACGACGGATCGGAGGTCAGTCCATATTTAAGGGCGGCGGCATCCCAAACTTTAAGGGAATTGCGTATCGCTGGGCATACCACTTGATCAATTGGTCTTTGTTCCTTAGGAGTCCACATAAGGAATTGGGCCCATCTGGGCCCATCATGGAGGATTCCAGATCCACCCACCTCCTCTCTTCTGGGGGAGAGTGCCATAGTGTGATTTGGGCCAATTGAGCCGCCACGCAATAAAAGTAAAGGTTTGGAAGCCCAAGGCCCCCCCTATCCTTAGCTCTATAAAGGACATTACGGGAAATTCTATGCCTTTTATTTTGCCAGATGAACTTGCCTATAGCCTGTTGAAGCGGACCCAAGTTGGACTTGCTCAAGTGGACCGGAAGAGCTTGGAACAAGAATAGTATCCTAGGCAGCACATTCATTTTCACTGAATGTATTCTTCCAATCCACGAGATCGTTTTTTCTACCCATTTCTCCATGTCGTTTATTAAATGTCTAATCAGTGGGACATAATTTTGCTGATAAAGTTGAGAGGGGTCTGCCGTCAACCAAATGCCTAAGTATTTGATCTGGTCTTTCGCTATTCGTATGTGATAAGTCCTCCCTATATACGCTACGTCTTCTTCCGTCATACCTATGGGGATTGCGCTTGATTTGTGTAAATTAACTTTATAGCCAGCCTCCTCGCCGTATTCCGTCAGAATCCCAGTCAGAGCTGCCATAGAGGCACTCGGATCTGTTAACGTCAGCAATACGTCGTCGGCGAAACCCGAGATAACATTTTGCGTGTCCCCCACAGTGATACCCTTGACATCTGGGGCATCCCGTATAGCTTGCATGAGGGGTTCCAGCGAAAGTACAAACAGTAAGCGGTGAGAGAGGGCAACCTTGTCTCGTACCATTACTCAGATGGAACGGTATGATTCGCACTCCTGAAATCTGAATCTGCGCCCTGACGTTTGAGTACATAGCCTGAACAGTTGTAACGAACTTGGCCGGCATGCCGAAGTGGTGCAATACTTCAAATAAATAAGGCCATTTAACTCTGTCAAATGCCTTTTCGGCATCCAGTGACAGCATCACTGTCGGGGTGCCCTTCGTAGCCTGTCTCCCTATAAGGTCTATATTGCATCTCGTGTTTTCGAACAGTTGTCTTCCCGGTACAAAGCCCACCTGATCCGGGTGAATCAGACCTGTAAGGATCGGATTCAATCTGCCCGCTAGTACTTTAGCTAAAATTTTGGAATCGTGATTAATTCGAGAAATAGGGCGAAAGTTCCCTGTAGCTGAGTCATCTTTGCCAGGCTTAGGTAGTAGAACGATATTTGCTAAGGACATATCTCTATCTGGAGTCCCCCCGTCCATCAAGTCATTGAACCAGGGTTCCATGTGCGGCAGAAGCTCTTCTCGGAAGGTTTTGTAATAGCTTCCATCAAAGCCATCAGGTCCAGGTGCTTTATTGCTTTTCAAGGTGGAGGTTGCCACATCTATTTCATCGGCCGTGATAAGATTTCCCAGGGCTGCTGAGGCTGCCGCATCTAGCTTGGGGAGATGTAGCCGAGAGAGGAATGCTCGTATCCCATCCAATCCCTGTCTTGGGTCCATGGTTCTGTCCGTCGAGTGGTTATAGAGTTTGGTATAATATTCCGTAAACACCTTGGCGATCTCTGTGGGGTTCGTCTGATAGTCGCCTGCTGCATTCTTGATCCTCGTAATGTGTGTGCCCCGTTGCCGCGGTCTAAGGGATCTTTCTAACAAGGTATCCATCTTGTTCGCCTTTTCATAGAAGGTTCATTTTGACCATATTATAGCTATCGCGGTGTCATCTAAGAGCGTTTCCCTAATCGAGTTCCGTACGTTCTGCACCGACGTCAAATTAGCAGGCATAGGGTCCGACTTATGCCGTTGTTCCGCCGTTCTTAAAGCTTCTAGTAATGATGATAATAGTTGAGACTTACGTTGTTTCTTCAATGTCGCTTCTCTAATCAGTATACCCCTAATGACAGTCTTATGGGCTGCCCACACCGTGGATTTCGGGACCCCCGACCCTAGCTCCCTGGCAAAATATTCCTTAAGTTCCGTACGAATGGTCTCAACGATTTCTGGGTCTTGAAGTAGGGATTTATTTAGCCTCCAGGTCCAAGGGGACGCCACGCTCAGCTTGTCTAAAGTAAGGGAGACATCCGCGTGATCCGACCAGGTTATGGATCCCACCCTGGATTCTGATACCTTGGGAACAGTTAGGGAGTTTACTAGAAAAAGGTCTATTCTTGAATACGTATCGTGTGGTGGCGAATAAAATGTATAGTCGTTATCGTCCAGGTGCTGAGCCCTCCATATGTCTATCAGACCAGATTGTTGCATGAATGTGTGTAATAATTTATCTTGCCCACTCCTTCTGTGCGATCGTGGGACTCCCCTACATGGCCCCCTATCCATTGCCGGGTATGGTCTGCATTAAAAGGCCCCCTACAATAACTATTCCGTGTGGTAGCAAGTTCACTATGTGAGTCAGCTCCGTCCAGAATTCTTTGGATGGATCATTAGGAACGTATAGATTAAGGATATGTATAGTGTGAGAATGCAGGGACCCTGACACCAATACGTAGCGTCCACCCGGATCCGCACTAACCTTGCTGACCCTGAGTGGGCAGCTATGATGTATGAGGATAGCGACTCCATTCCTCTTATTGAGAGCTCTGGCTTCATACGAGGTTTGGAATATATGGTCTTTAAGGGCAAACTTTGCTGATTTCGACAAGTGCATCTCCTACAGGAAGGCTATGTCTGGGTTCATGTGTTTTAGTTCCCTAAACATGAGCCGTCTCTTTTTAGGGGCGTTTGAGCCCTTAACATTAAGGGATAATAGTTTCACAGGCATGTCTTCTCCTGTAAGATATATCTATATTTAAACATACCGTCATATCTGTTCTTAGTCATAATGTTCAGAGCACCCTCCGACTCCCCCCCCCAGAGGAGATATATGAGGGATAGAGATAATAGGGAAGAAGGGTAGAAAGAGTTTAGAGGAGAAGAGAAGAATTAAACAGAACACTTTGTACAAAAATCGCCTGGTCTTACCTGTAGCCAGGCGTATTTGGGGTGAATGTCCCGTCTCCCCCAGAACGTCAAAAGAGCCCTGGGATGTTAGGGACATGGACCAGCCAATAAAGGCACTACTTGAGTGCCAACTGAAGCTTAAAAAGAAAAAACACATTGTACCCTGTGCATCTACGCAGGGTATTAAGGGCAGCCATATAAGATTTTACAAGTCAGGAAACCTAATAGCTGGGGATAGACTGTCATGCACAGTTCACTATATATGTCTACAATTTTTTTTTATTTATTAAAAAAAAATAAAAAAAAAAAAAAAAAAATAAGGCGAGTCTTGGAACAGGAAGTAGATAACCTGTCACAGATACACATATGTACATAATAAGCAAACATATAAAGATTTAGGCAACGTATATGAATGAATAGGTGTGGAGGGGCGTCCCCTGGGGCCATTCTTCCTACTAAAGCTGGTTATATGAGAGCCGTGGGGCAGGAGGGGGAAGCTACACCATGCTATCCTACCGAAGGAATCCTAGTTGCTACTGTTCGGCTCTGGCTCCGGTTCCCCTCTTCCCCTTCCACGGGCGGACGAAAGAGCGAACCCCAGCTACCGGGCCCGCCACATTCCTGAATTCCCGCAACCCCCCAAAAAAAAAGACAATACCGCTCTAACCCGCTGCACACAAAGGGAAGAGAGAGGGAGCGAAAAAAAACGGCAAATGGAAAAAAATGGAAAATATCGGCAAAACAGCCCTAACCCGCCCAACAAGGGGTGAAGACCCCCCACATTCCTGCCAGGGCCCGAGAGCTTTCCGTGTAGCTCCAACGGCTGCCCCTAATCTGAGCACCCCATGAGGTGCCCCCTGGTGGGAACAAGGCTTCAGAACCAGCCATCCCATCCGCATCCTACGTATCCCCCAGGAGCGACAGCCACCAAGATCTCCTGCCCGCTGTCCACTGATGGATCCAGGTCAGCCATCCTCAATGGGCCTCATTCTCCCGCCGCATACCACTCGCGAGGGAGGGGACAAAGCTCCTCCACGGCCGGGGGAAGCTCCGTCATCTCGACTGGGTCCTGTATACCCAGACTCCTCAGAAATTCCACAGGGTCTCCATCAGCATAGAGGGTTTTACCAACCGGAACGGAAAGCCCCAGGCGTACTTCACGCCATGTTTCTGCAGGAGCCCCGTCACCAGGCGTCACAGCCTCTGTTTTTGGAGGGTAGCAGGTGTCAGGTCTTGAAATAAGGTAAGTTTCTCTCCGCCATACCTGATCGGGCCTTCTCTGCTACACTTCATGAGGGCTTCCTTCGTCCGGTAAAAGAGGAACTTGATGATAACGTCTCTCGGGCGGGTATCATTCACCCGTTTCACCCTGAGAGCTCTGTGCGGTTTCTCTATGTGTCTTTGGTGATCCGGCACTTCGGGAAGCCGTGGCTTGAGGATCTTGGTTACCACTTCCATCAGCGGTCCTTCTCCTTCCTGTTCAGGTAAACCCCAAAGCCTGATATTATTCCGCCGGGATCAAGGTCATCTAGGGCAGACTTCACAGTAGTTAGTCTGGAGGACAGACGGTTAATCTGGGCTGTAGCGGCATTGTGGGCCATGACCATGGACTCCACACGCTGCTCGAGCACCGCCGTCCTCACGCCCAAGGCTTGGATTTCAGCCTTAACCTCATGGATGTTCCTGGTAATTTCGGCAGCTATATAAATTCGGACCTCCGCTAATTTTGCCAGGATCTGTGCAGTGTTAGCCTCTGAGACTTGGGCTAGGAGGTGAGTGTGGCGCCATCGGGCTCTCCCGTCCGCCATCTTGGGTGCTTTATTGCATGGCGCAGGAGGCCGCGAACATATCAGACACCATGGCACCCTGTTCCGCTGGATTTTTGGGCTGCTTTTTCAGGCCCGGTTGTCCATGTCGACTCCCCCGTGCGTTACCTCGTTCAGGTCAGTGTTTTTCCACTGTAGTTTGCTTTTGGCCTCGTGGTCCTAGCGGAGCTTCACTTGGACACGTCCATCTTGCTCCGGCTGCAGACCACGCCCTCAGCTGATCATATTCTAAATGCATCCAGGTTCCCAAGGCAACACACGATAGCTCGCCGTACATAGAGGCACCCACAGACCTATTTGCTGATCGTAAACTAATCACCATCAGATGATACACGTTCCAAGCACTGATGGACGTCAGTTTTACACACAGAGGGTTGGTGAATAATTGATTGGGTGTTCTATATGAAGGTGGTGGATAGTCATTTCATTTTGTTTTTGTCCTGAAGAAAGTTCAGATGTTGAACTGAAAATCCTGGAGTGCTGATACCCCCTCCTTCTGCTGTGTGTATATATATATATATATATATATATATATATATATATATATATATATATATATTGCCAGATCATATTTCCTAATATTGAGAAGCAGTACCATTTAACTGTATTGATAAACTAAAATAGTGTTCAGTTCAAATCAAGTTTTTCTAACTCTTCCGATTCTACCGTGGATGGAAAAATAGGTTTGCTGGAATATGATTTTGCCAAAGAATTATAAAATGCAATCTTATATTGTAGTAGACTTAACTGCAATAGCAAGGTGTTGCAGTAATGATTGCAAAAGTGTCTAGGCTATATTTTGGGCTTTTAACTGCAAAGGAAATAAATAACTTTCCTTATTTTCCACTTCTCATTTAGAAGCCCACATTCCTTTCATCTGTATTTAATGTAATGCTATTTATGTGTATTTACTGGTTTACGTCTTACACTTTAATCCCAGTAAAATACATATAATCAATACAAATAATCACTAAATTCAGAAGTTTAGCAAACATTCAGAAAAGACTGCACCTGTTTACATGCAAAGAGGAAATAGTTTTTGAAGTGTAGTATGAAAATATAATTACTAGCCATTCCAGAAATATAGTAAATCCCATAAGGCAATTATATGTTCTTTAGCACTTATGCAAAAAGCATGTGTTAAAATAAAAAAGTCTAAATACCCCCCCCCCCCAAAAAAAAAAAAAATAAAAAACTACACAGAACTTACAAAAAAGCACAAATCTTTACAAAAGTATTTTTTTCTTTTGTCAGGTTCCACATTTCTTTGGAGTTTAGTTGCTACACAACCAAAAAAGTAGAGACACCCTAGCATCTCTCTCTAAATTGTACCACATTACCTTGTAGTGTTAAACAGTGTTTTAACAGATTAACACTGAAGTAATGTCCCCAGGCACCTATCTGCATTTTTGTATTTGCTTCTCTGGCTAACGCAGAAGCAGGACTGTGCAAGGGCGTAACAACCATAGACTCCTCCTTTAAGATATCCCATCACAGTAAGTGGATGTGGACACTGAGCTAGTGGTGTTGAACTTGGTCCAAATGTTTTTTTTTAAATTAATTTAATAAACATATTTACTTCATAGAACATTAAAACATGCACTTGCTACACGCTGTTAGACAAAGATCCACCTGACTCAGAGTTTGGTCCCTTAAGCATCTTCTTAACAGGAACCCCCTCTCCCATGGTCACTACGGAGCTCCAAATTACATTCAGGTACTGACTAGTAAAAAACTCTCAATTTTTGACAACACTGAAAAGAAACAAGGAAAGATGTGTAAGTGTCAGACCTCTTTCACAGGAATCCAGAAAGCAAAATGAAAGTTGATGAGTCCAATTGACCCCCTAGGAGTACACATGCATACAATTCCCCAACCAATTGCATTAGAATTTGGATTAAAGTCATTAGAGGGCATAATATGCAATGAAGGACTATTCCACAAAATGGTGTGTAAAGAGCAGCCTTTAGCTTGAGCAGTGAAGAGGTGGAAGTGGTAGCATGAGAGCTGGCTACCAATCATGAGAAAAAGTAAAAAATATGCATGCTTTTACTCAAGATGGGTGGCCCATGAAAGGTTGAAAGTGTCAGTTGGTCCACCATCACCAACATCATTCATTGCCTATGGCCAATCAGTTTGAAGAAAGGAGTTGGAGAAGGGGAAGAGTAGTACCATAAACACTTTACAAACAGCTGGGGAGTCAGTTACACTATATGGTCATATTGTGTTATTCTACCACTATGTCACAGTAGCGCAATATTAGAGGGTCCTTTTCTAATTTTAACATGGGAGCTAAACATGATAACTGCAATATTCACTGCTTAAACTGCTTCCAGAGACTCTCCTCAAATGTATGCCTTCCTGTTGTCACCTCCAAAGGAACACCTATAATGGCGAGGCGGGGTGCTCACCCAAAAGAAATCTCATATAGATTCCAAATAAAAACAGAAAAAAGTGAATTTAGGACAAACCTGGAACAAGCATTCCTCTGCAGTGATGCTGCTGTAAAGACTAAAATATAGACAAAAGACAGATTAAGGAACAGACAAATATAAAAAAATGCACTTTAACATGTTTCGCATGTTTCAAATCAAGATTTAAAATGAGCATGTTTAGCAGTAATTTTTTTCTGATATTCTGGTATGTGGTGATTCGGAAATTGGAATTTTAGCTGATCACCCAATTGGCTTCAGTTCAGACAAATTGCATTTCAGAACAAAATCAACTAACTTGAAAACAAATATTTCCTGTTCTTGGTCCAAATTTGAAAAATGTATTATTTCATCCTGAGTCATCCTGAGTCATTTTTAGGTGAATAGAGCTTTAAGTCAAATCTTTCTATAATTTTTTTCTTATATATTTGCTTACATTGGATGTATTTTGTTTATATTTTAACCCTTGTTTTTAAATTTAGCTAAAATTGTGATTTATAGCTTACTAAAAAGAACAATCAGAGCAGCCCTATACTAAACTGTAGTTAGAGACTGTCACAACAAGAAAACCATAGGTTGGATTATGATAGACTGCACTACCATCACCACAGCTGACTTTCTCACCTCTAGATTATACTAACTCGGAGAACAAAGGAATCTGCCTCAAAATAGCTTTCTCAACAGAGACCATCTTGAAGAATGAATACAAATAAGTATATTAGTTATCAGGCACAATAAGGTTATGGTGGGTGAAAGATGATAAATGCATTCTGCCAGGCACGTTACACAGACAAATAGCCCCTTTGTGTATATATGCAATGCTGTTGTGATCAACATGCATACTATTTTTGCCACTACAAAGTCCAGGACTTTGAGTAAAATCCAAGCATTCATATTTGTTCATTCATTTTCAGTTTAAATTGTCACCTCTAGAGATGTCAGATTTTTTTTTTGTTATTACCAAGTTATTTACTAAGCAGGATCCTCATCTACCTATTGTTCGTGTAAAAATTTGTAATTGTCTAATTTATTGTTAAATTTCCTCATGTTATAATATTGTAAAGTGCTGTGGAATAAGTTGGGGTTAAATAAATACCAATACCAATAATAATGTTCATGGCACCCTATATTGTAAAAATACAATGAAAGCAAATAGAACTCAGTAGTAAGCATTACTTTTTTATGTAACTGCAATAGAAAAAAAATGCAATAGCATTATTGTATATGTGTTAACTAAATAGAAGAAGTACACAATCAAATTGCTTTGGCAAAGGGTTAACATGATAGAGCTGGTGGGAGTAACAAAGGATAGTATTCGATACAAGTGAAGTGTTTATTAGCAGACTTGTGCATTCAGTTTCAAAAGAATTGCAATTTGTCTGAATTTTGGCTGATCAGCAGACCAGCTGAATTCAGTCATTTCAAATTGCTGAACTCTTAAAATAGGCAACTGAAATCTCAAAAGTAACCTATTTCTCAAAAATAGGAATATTGGCTAAATGCAACTTGAATTTGAATGATAAAATATTCTATTCGGTCGGAATTTTGTTTACCGAATTTTAAAAATTATTAGCTTCAATTAAATGTTTTCTAAATAGTCATCTCACCATATCCTGATTACTAATAGCTTATAGTGTATTTAAGTTAATCAGTTACAATTTTTCTATGCGGTCAGTAAAAAAATGCCTGGTTGATCAGTAAAAAAATGCCTGGTTGCAAGCTTGTCAGATGTCCTGGACATATTTTAGTTATTAATGTGACAACCAAAAATAAACAAACAAGCATGCAAATAAATAAACATAAATCTAACACCTACACAATTTTTTTTTATATAAAATAGAATTTGTATAGATTTTTATAAATGGGGTATCCTGTGGTCTCCGGCAGTCTCCTCCCCGACCGTGATCACCAATTCAGGTAAGTCCAGGGCTCCTATTTGATTCTTTTCACTGAAAAGGCAGTGTTTGAATAAAAATGCCTGAAGGCAATTACTATACTCACCAGAACAACTACATTAAGTTGTAGTTGTTCTGGTGACTATAGTGTCCCTTTAAATTTCAAAATACAGTTAGAACTAATTTAAACTGATATAAAATTTATTTTTTTATTATTTATTTTTTATTTATTGATTATTTTTAATATTTATTAAAATACACTTTTAATGAATCATATTATGCGATGGGCCAACCGCACCAAAGCGGACACAATCCTTCTACAGGAAAAACACTACTCAGACACACGCCCCTTTCCTCTCCTGAGCCGACACTTTAAGGCCTGTCACATAGCCAAATCTAACTCAGGTAAACACAATGGAGTAGCAATCCTCTTAAGGAAATCATGCCCCTTCCGGGTCATCTCCATGCACAAAGACCCCCTCGGACATTTCCTCACGGTAGCAGGAACAATAGGCCCATCCAAATATGTGATTACATCCATTCATGCCCCTACAATCCCAGACCCAGAATACTGGATCACTCTACAAGCCCATCTCAGCCTACACCCAAACTGCCACAAAATCATCAGAGGGGACTTCAATGCCACAGTTGCCCCAACGATAGACAGACTAAGGCAACCACCCCGGACCAAAGCACATACCCAACCCTCCAGATCGGACAAACTCATGGCAGACTTTATCTCCCAGTCTAAGTTGATAGACATATGGAGAATATACCACCCAACAACCCAGGACTATACATTTTACTCACAACAATCTCACAACCATCAGGAACCTTGAATCCAAACACAAACACACCCCCACCCTTGACCTGACAACACAACTCCAACACCAAAGACAGGCCCTTAGGAACGCAATGGTAGCCGACACAACTAAAGCCTTACAATGGACAAAACAATGTTCTATGAAAAATCCAACAAAGCTGACACGCTCCTTGCATGCAGGCTAAGTAAGCGCACCAAGGCCAAACACATTACCAACATCCGCACCCCGTTGGGACACACCACAGACATACCCATGAAAATCATGGAGACATTTCAAAAATACTTCTGACTTATATGACCATTCCCTCCAACACAGACAACGAACCACCAACCTACAAGACCGCATCCACGTTTTCCTAGACAAAACACAACTACCCACTCTCCCTGACAGTGCAATCACCCAACTCTCCACAGAAAATCTCCGAACAGGAGGTAGCAGCCGCAATAGGAGCTACTAAACCCAACAAAAACCCAAGCCCAGATGGATACACGGTCATGTACTACAAAATATTACCTAGGACGTTTATACAACTCCCTACTATGAGGTGACCCACTCCCCAAATAAATTCTAAGGCCAACATATGCCTCCTACCCCAACCCAACAAACCCTCTCAGACCCAGGCCACTAAAGACCAATATCCTTACTGAACATTAACGTGAAAATATTCACCAAGATACTCACTAACCGACTCCTACCATACCTCACCAAACTGGTCCACCGGAACCGGGTAGGCTTTATTCCCTCTTGCCAAGCCAGCAACAACACCAGAAGGATGCTGGACCTGATCTGGGTGACGCTCTATCCTGACTCTACTCCTACCCCTCAATGCCGAAAAGGCATTTGACAGACTGCTATTGCCCTTCATTTCCATCACCCTGGAGAAACTCAGATTCCCCAAACCTTTTATAGACGAACAAAATACCTCAACCCCACTACCAACCTCCTCATACCTAACACGAACCTACCTTCTTTATATACAATGGAACGAGGCAGGGATGCCCATTATCCCCCATCCTCTTCACCCAATCTCTTGAACCCTTGATGCACCTCATTCGCACCACACAATCGATCACAGGCATCACATGCCAATGACCTCCTACTGACGCTCACAAACCCGCTACACACCCTCCCACCGCTCTTGAAGCTACTAGACGAATACTCTAAGGTCTCGGGATATCGGCTAAACCTAGACAAAACTGAAGCAATGATGCTCAACATAGAGGCAGGACATACAAACATACTACACAATACATATGCCTTCAGATATAAAGCCTCCCACATATCATATCTCGGAATTACACTACCAGCAGAACTACACCACACATACGCCTTAAACTTCACCCTGATGCTACAAAAAGCTACAAAAGACCTTCATAGTTGGAGAGACTTGTCTTTTTGTCATGGCTGGAACGCCTAGGCTCGGTAAAGATGAACCTACTGCCAAGCTTTCTCTACCTATTTCAAACCCTCCCCATTCCAATACCTACCTCGGACCTCAACTATCTACAAACACAAATAGACAAATAAATAAGGTCAAACAAACGACCTAGAGTAAAGCAAACAACAATGTATATCCCTAACAGAACAGGGGGTCTAGGCCTACCCCACTTCCAGCATTACTACCACAACTCACCCACATACAAAATCTACACTCCCCACCTGGGGTCAAACGCTGGGTAGAACTAGAACACAACCTCTTTGGCTTTGACATTCCCTCCCTCTACCTGTGGGTACCCTGAAAATTCCATCCCACACCACCACCGACACCTCCACCACTATCCAACTCCATAACCATATGGGACAAAGTCACCAGAAAATTCCCTATCATTAACGACCCAATGCCACTGACCCACATACTGCGCAACATGCCTTTACCCCTGGCATAAACCCTAAATATTTTGCGCATTATGAATACAATGACCTCTACAGACTCTACCACTTCTTGGCGGAAGCGAAAATACTCCAATTTAATGACCACCCGTAAAAAAAATCACCCTACAACAGACACGACTTCTTTAGATATATACAGACAATGCAACTGCAGCCACTACCAAACTCATGACCTTTGAACAAACATGCATATGCAACCCAACCCACAAGAGACAGATCACTGATAATTACCTACTCCGGATCACTAACCTACACCCAGGAGCACTGGCCTATGTGTCGGCTTGGGAGAGGAACCTGGGACCTTTAGAAGACCCAACAGATATCTGGGAGGCCAACACATACATATCCATCTGTGTAAACCACAAAGAACAGACCTATAAAACCCTGCTAAGATGGTACCCAACACCTACACGTCTATACCACATGGGCAGGTCAGACTCAGACCTGTGCTGGAAACAATGAGGACACAGGGCCACATATATACACCAATGGACAGATGTGGCCCACTGTCGACGGAGGTCGCAAACCTGATCTCCAACCTACTTCAAGTGACCATCCCCCTAGATCCCTCAATCTGGCTCCTCTCGAAACCCTGGGACCCCTTAACCGGAGCAAAAAATAAACTCACAAATAGAACGGCGCTGGCAAAGACAAGGACAATAGCAGAACTCTGGGATACCCCAAACATACCCACACTCTCCACGGTCATTCGCAAAACCAAGGAAGCAATGGAGTTGAATAGGATTTCAGGTCCACAAAACATCAAACATTTTTTACAAGATATGGGAACCGTGTTTAAATGAACCCTCCCTATCGTAACCAACTCCTATAGCACAATAGCCCTCTAACCTTGGGCCCCACACCCACGTACCACGGGGGGGAACTCCTGCGTAGGCAACAACATTGCAGTCCCCGGTCCAGGTCACGGCCATAGGCCCACAAAGGAGCCTGGACTGGCAACTCACCCAGAAACCCAATGCAAAAGACCTCTTCACAGTTCGCGCCTGCGACCCTCAAAAGGCAGACCCACACCATGCCCACACAACTGATGTTAAAACAGACCCCAAACTGCAACCCCCAGAAAGTGCAGTCGAACCATGACTTAAGCCCCGAGACCAATGGTTACAATTGTTGATATTTATATTAATGTTTATATGTATATATGACTATATTTATATAATTTAGTTTTATTATGTGTTGCCTACACAAACTGTATTGAATGACAATAACCCCAAAACAACAAAACAGGCAAACAATCTTACCATAACATGGAAACCCCATACACAAACTACCAAACACAACAAGCAAGCCAACGAAACACACCAATCTACTGTATGTTTATGATAACTTGACAACAAACTGTGTACTTGACAAACAACAGATCCAGTGGAATGTTATCAATGTTTTGTCTAACACCAGTTTCCTATCTGTAAAGCTACATTTTGACTTTGAAAACTCAATAAACACAGAATGTTTTTAAAAAAATAATGATATACGTGTGTGTATATAAAAGGGGCACTACATCAAACCTGCACACACAGTGAGGAGGACAAGACCAGACGCATGTCCTCTTTGATACGCAAAATCACTGTTCTCAAAGACGCACATAAACAGACTCTGGCAGATGACATATATCTCCGACTGACTGAGACACATTCCAATAAGACTGGGAGACTATTAGCCCAACAGTTACAAGACAGATGATGACTGTGCCATATCCATAAAATGTCTTGCAAGCGTTCCAAGAATACTACAGTGAATTGTACAACCTAGCCCAGTCCCACCAAGGAAAGGCCTCCCATCGGCGACGGTGCATGATCTCCAACTTCCTGGACCAGAACGTCTCAAAGAGACTCTCAATTGAGGAGGCAGATGAATTAGACCAGCCATTGACCATAGAAGAACTGAATGAGGCACTAAAGCTCTCTAAAACCCACCAGGCTTCAGGACTGGACGGCCTCCCCCTGGTATACTTACGCATGTTTTGAGACATCCTCCTCCCTTAGCTCTTGAAGGGAATAAACTCCATCCATACAGACGGACAATTCCCGACAGACTCATAGTGACAGTCATCCCGAAAGACAGCAAAGACCCAACCAACTGCTCTAGTTACCAACCTATATCGCTCTTAAATGTAGACCTCAAATTATTGGTGAAAGCGATGGCCCTGCGTCTCTCAACGGTTCCTCATCGGTCTGATGCAGATGAGTCTAGCTGAGCTTTATCCCAGGCAGAGAGGGTTGCGATAACACCATTAGAGGCCTTAACATCATCCACACTGCCAGGTCATCTATGAGGGAGGTGGTGCTGCTGTCCACTGAGGCCGAGAAAGTGTTTGACCACGTGGAATGGCTTTATCTATCCTCCACGCTCCAGCAGATGGGCTTACAGTAATAACCAAAAAAAAAAGTTACCTGCGCTCTTCTAAAATCCCTATGCATATTTAAACAAATAGAGGTTATTTAGTTTCTTAAATGGCCATGAGTGACTTTAGCCCACCTGCCACGTCAAAAAGATGCAAAAAAAAAAAAAAGAAGTGAAGTACTGGCGCTTTAAAATGCAGACTTTTAGATAAATAGTATCTGTCCATTTCAACTGTAGCAGCTATAGCACTTAAAAGTGTAACCCTCCAAGATACACCCCAAATTACAAAGTAACAACAAAAAGAAGTGTAGTGCTAAATTAAAAGATAGTGAAATGTCAAAATACTTATTCGCTTTGTGGATGTTTATGGAGTTTCCAATTAAACCTTAAGTATAACAGTTGGTGTACATCCAATTATCAGATTCCCAATTTCTAGAAGTATGAAAAATACAACCTAGTGTAGACCATATATAGCAGAAGTAGGAATAAAAATGAATATGTACTGGACACTCACAAATGAGGAGCTATAAAACCCAGCTCTGGTGTGGCTCATGTCAGGTCCGTTAAGGCGACCACCCCTACAGGAGATTAATATCTAGTCCTAGGGGAAGTAAATGAAGCCCAAATAGAGTAGTAAAGTTACAACCAGTGGTATTAAATTGTAATCCAACTAAATACTTACAAACGTAGAGCCCCTATGGCTCTGCAGTAAGGTATTGTGCAGTTCGGGACTACGCTCACTCTTTATATAGGTGATACCGGCAACCAAGGTAAAATAAAGTTAAATGTTTTAATACACTTTAAAATTTACAAATAAAAAAAGCAGCAATGTCCATATATTTAGTCCCAGAACGTGTTTCACCACCTCAAGTGGCTTCCTCAGCAGGATAAAAAATAAATCCAGAGTGAGGAACCTGTCCATAGAGAATGGTACAATCTTGCTAGGAGGTGTGTTCCTCAGTGTGAAATCAATTTTTGGCATTCATAAGGTTGACAACTAATGGTGCAGTATGTCCCAAATAGGGGTAGAATACAGTATAAAAGAATATCTATGGTCCTACTCACATTTTACAGAGCTATCTACTTGGCTCTAGTGTTGATAGCGTAGAGTGGTACAATCCCCACTTATGGAAACGTGAGGTCTATGTAGTCTTACTTGATATAGGAACCATATAAAATAAAATAAAAAAAGACAGCAATAGTGCTTAAAGTATAAAAAACAGAGGTGAGATGATAAAATAACAAGTGGTTACTAACATTTTATTGAGCAGGCTAACTGCTCAATAAATACAGCTTGAGTGGTATAATCCCCACCTAGGATTCTTTGGAGTAATATCCTCACAGGAAAGATAAAAACTTCTGGTACCAGGTAAAAAGGATGGTGATAATGGCAATAAAATAAGTTGGATAAAATAAAAAAAGGTATAAAATATAAAAAAGTAAAGTGACTGACTCGCAAATAGAAAGTGGCCAAAATACCTTTATTAAAAATATATACTCACCCATAAACTTTTTCCACTTGAAATAGTGAAATTTTGACAAAAATCCCTCAAATGGCCCTGATCAAAAGTTTACATACCCTTGAATGTTTGGCCTTGTTACAGACACACAAGGTGACACACACATAAGGTAAAATGGCAATTAAAGGTTAATTTCCAACACCTGTGGTTTTTTAAATTGCAATTAGTGCCTGTGTATAAATAGTCAGTGAGTGTGTTAGCTCTCAGGTGGATGAACTGAGCAGGCTAGATACTGAGCCGTGGGGAGCAGAAAAGAACTGTCAAAAGACCTGTTTAATATGGTAATAGAACTTTATAAAGATGGAAAAGAATATAAAACGATATCCAAAGCCTTAAAAATGCCAGTCAGTACTGTTCAATCACTTATTAGGAAATTGAAAATTCAGGGATCTCTTGATACAAAGCCAAGGTCAGGTAGACCTAGAAAGATTTCAGCCACAACTGCCAGAAGAATTGTTCGGGATACAAGGAAAATCCAACAGGTAACCTCAGGAGAAATACAAGCTGCTCTGGGAAAAGACTATGTGGTTGTTTAAAGTAGCACAACGATACTTGAATAAAACTGAGCTGCATGGTCAAGTTGCCAGAAAGAAGCCTTTACTGTGCCAATGCCACAAAAAAAGCCCAGTTTCATTATGCCCGACAACACCTTGACAGCTTTTGGTACACTGTAATTCAGAGTGACGAGACTAAAATAGAGCTTTCTGGTCACAACAATAAGCGCTATGTTTGGAGAGGGGTCAACAAGGCCTATAGTGAGAAGAATACATTCCACTGTGAAGCATGGTGGTGGCTCACTGATGTTTTGGGGGTGGGGTGACCTCTAAAGGCATGGTTAAAAATTGATAGCAAGATGAATGCAGCATGTTATCAGAAAATACTGGCAAACTATTTGCATTCCTCTTCATGAAGGCTGCGCATGGGACGCTCTTGGACTTTCCACCATGACAATGACCCTAAGCACAAGGCCAAGTTGACCCTCCAGTGGTTACAGAAGAAAAAGTTGAAGGTTCTGGAGTGGCCATTACAGATCTTAATATCATGCTATTCCGGCCTTTTCATTGCAATGTCATCGCAATCACATGGCTCGGGAGGACCCTACTTGCCAGAGGAGGAATGTCAGGCAAGTCCTGGAATATTAGACAAGTCCGCCCAGCACAATCGCCCGTGTGGGAATGCGTTTCGGACTGCCTCCTTAAGGATGGCATTCTTAAAACTGGAATAGAATAAGCAAGATGACGTTCCCTTAGTATTACTTTAGTGGAACACATTTTGTGATGTTATCATTTAAAGTTACCTTACTCTTACCAGTTCTAATGGGTTTCTTTCTCGCATTTAACACTGACCTTTTTTAGAATCGTTGATTTGCTTATTTTATTCCTGTTACAAACTGATATTTGTAACTGGCCCTTTAAATGATAAATTGCCCTGCTTCCCTGGATTGTGGAGAAGCCTATTTGCTAGCCTCCTTCCTCATGACTATGGCCCCTGGGAGATTGCGCCCCTGAAAACGTATGCACTTTTATTGGGTGTGTATGGCCCTTTAAGAACCGCCTAGGGACATATTGTGACTTTGTTGAACGTTGCCCCTTTAAGACGGTGTCCCCAAACCTTTAATACACTGTGTTCCTGGCTTTCTCCCACTTGGTTCAGTAAATGGGGCTTACTGAACCAAGTACCACACAGGCGGACCACTGTCAGGATCGGGACAGGGATCCAACACGCAGAGTACAAACAGGTACAGGATACGTATACCGGACCTTAGAATGGCCGGACTAACGTACGGAGAGTATAGAGAATGGTCAGAGACAAGCCGAGGTCGAGGGAACGAGAGGACAGGTAAGCGAGGAACAAGCCGGGTCAAGGATAACAGAGGTAAACAGAGTAAGTCAAACAAGCCGGGTCGGAACCAAAGGGATAACAGAAAATACCAGAGCACTATGTGACTAGACAGGCTAGAACCACGACAGGGCAATGAGCAAATGGGAGAAGCAAGTTTAAATACCCTGGCTCGGAGAGAGAGACACGCCTCCGACGAGATCTGATTAGTCTCTAAAGGATTGAGTGACAGGTCGTTCCGGGCTGGCGTCATGGCGTCGGTTTCCGGACGACCTGCTACAAAAGGAAGAGACTCCCTCGCGGCCGGCGTTTACGTGACCGGGAGGACCGCGAGGAACAGAGGAAACAGCCCGTCCGGAGGGATAGACGTCTAAGTCTCTGCCTCTCTCGGAGGTAGAGACTTCAGGTACCCTGACAACCACCCAGAAGTGGAAGTGTGCAGGCGATTTACCTCCCAGGCTGTGAGGTTACTGCAGGTTAGTTGACGACCGCTGGGTGGCCACAGTTCGTGCAAACGAACACGTGACGGTGGCCATCTTTGCTCATTCAAACGAGGTCAGCGGTATGTGTAGCCAAATTCATGGAACTAAAATCGGCTTCACATTTCCGCGAACACCGCTGACCCTTACCTTCTCCTGCACTAAACTTTCAGCTGCAGAGACTAAGTCCCGTTCGAAGATTCGAACGTCCGTTCGAATGGGACTTAGTCGTTTTTCTGCATGAAATTGACCGACCGCACAGCCCAAATCTATGGAACTGTTTTGGGCAGGAAAATGTGCTTGCGGTCGGTTATAAAGGACTTCTGTCTAACTTTTGATCTACTGCATGAATTTGGCTGATTTTTGAGAGTGTTTATGTGTAAAGTGTGCTGATTAATAATATTTTTTATGAAGATTGGATGTATGGTTTTAAAGTTACAGTGTATGTGTAAAAACTGTATTTTTACTGTCTGTGATAATTATGTTAATCCCTGAAATGCACACGTGTGAAGGAAACTGACTGCTATTATTTCACAGTCAAATTTCTATTTTTCTTTTAATGTACACTACTGTTACACCAGATATGAGTTGCACTGGTGTGACACTGTGCCCTGGCAGGCCCTGAAACGCACACGTGTGAAAAAAAGTTTTTGTTTTTTTAAATGCAAGCTATTGTGACACCAGATATGAGTGGTGGCACTGGGCAAGTGGGCACAGTATACGCTGTGAGCCTGACACACACGCTGGCAGGCAGGCAACTGCAATTAGATTACACAGGAAAAAAAAAAGCAGACTGATGTTCTAGCCCTAAAAAGGGCTTTTTGGGGTGCTGTCCTTACAGCAGAGATCAGATGAGTCCTTCAGGACTGTAGTGAACACTGAATACCCTAGCCTAGCTATCAATTTCCCTATAAATCAGCAGCAGCTACACTGTCCCTCCTCTCACTAAGAATGCAGCTTCCGAATGAATCTAAAATGGATGCTGTCCAGGAGGAGGGAGGGTCTGGGAGGGAGGGTCTGCTGCTGATTGGCTGGAATGTGTCTGCTGACTGTGAGGTACAGGGTCAAAGTTTACTCAATGATGATGAATAGGGGGCGGACCGAACATCGCATATGTTCGCCCACCGTGGCGAACGCGAACAAGCTATGTTCGCCGGGAACTATTCGCCAGCAAACTATTCGTGACATCTCTACTTAGGTGGTGAGTAACTTGAAGTGGAGATCACTGATTAATACAATGGGAAGTTAAAGTATTTACAAGTGTGGCAGAGCCTGACCCGACCACCTAACAACTGGTGCAGGACTCAAATTACCACCGTAAAAAGAGATCTATCATGATTTACCTCCACCTAACCACGTCCTCTACCCTCCAGAGAGTGGAGAAACACTTTCTACTTGGGAAGGATCTAAAATGTACCACGGTCATATATATGCTGAATGTCTGGAACTCTTACCCGGACAGAGGTCTGACTGCTACCTGGTATATCTACCATCTTGTGTCACTCCCAAACCTGGTCACAAAGGAGAGTGGTAATTAGAGAGAAGAGAATACATTGTATCACATTTGTATATATTATATATTATAGACAACCTTATTATAAAATCTTCAAAAACCAGCCACATACACAATGCAGGTCACTGTGGATTGGCTACTGAGGTCACCTGCACTGTTACTGACAGAATCACTGGGGTTCATAGAGAACATGGTTGTTTACCTGCAGACATGTATGTTTCATGACATTTAGTAATGTAACATTAATTGCAACCAGGTATACCCAAACCTCATAAACAACTTGAAGTAAAGATACCAGCTTAGAAGTTCAATGTATCTTGCGTTCTCTCAGAGAAGCTGGATGATACTGGCCAATGCCTTCTAGGAATCAAAGGCTTTACTGCATATATAACTCATGTATTAACTATTTCATCTGATTGATTCTGGAATGAAAAGTAATTTTCGGTTGAACGTCTTTTTTTCCCCTTTCCTCTCTTTTCTGTTTTTATACCAATCTAATTACTGCATTTTGTTTGCTTACATATTTCTTTATATATTATTACTTTCCTAGATATTGCTTCATTCTTTTTCTTTTCATGGGTTGCTTTACATAAAATGTGTCAAAATCTTCAATAACATTTTGATTGCAAACTCACTACCTCCTCCATTTTTTACGGTTTAATGCATTTATTCTTTGCTAAAGTTGACTTCAGCTGATTTATGTAATATTTTTAAATGATTTACTTAAAAAATATGCAAATTATCATAAGGCCTATTAATTGATAAGCTGCTAATGTATGCAGTATAGAATGAACATGAATGATGGTCCCAATCATGCTTACTTATAAGTGATTAATCAGTGACATGTATCGTATATTTTTTCAGGCATCTAGAAAATACATACAAAAAATGTAGGAAAAGTTCCACTGATTTCATATTTCTAATAATATCTGCCTCGCTGTATTTAAAAACAACATGCAACTATATATAAATGCAAATGTGCAATTGTAATTTCTTTTTTTTTTTTCTTTGTGTACGAAGATGTTTCAGATGTCCCCAAGGCATTCTTGAAAATGAAGGAAATCTCAATATGTTTTACCCGGTAAACATAAAAATAAATAACTACAAATATCATTATATTTATTTTCCATATTTCACTAGGCTTTTACCAAAGACGCTCTAGGACAGATAGAGCACAAACTTGAGGATGGTACATGAATCTAGGCTCTATGTTAAGGTCCATTAAGGACTTTGTTTTATAAATAACCTGACTTAGAGATCAAATAGTCTACAAAATGCCAAAATAAATTTAATATAAATGTTTTATTACTAAAAACCTCATTATATCATGGACTTTAATCTACTCTGATGGTATATTTATTATCTGTTATATATGGTTGTTATTTATGTTGCTGTCAATCTGGAATGAACAACTGAAAAAAAACAACTAGAAAGGAGGGAATATTAAAAAAAAATCTGAATTCTTAATTCCAAAACAGGCAAAATCAGGATGAAGCACACAGGATACCGTATATACTCGAGTATAAGCCGACCCGAATATAAGCCGAGGCCCCTAATTTTACCCCAAAAAACTGGGAAAACTTATTGACTCGAGTATAAGACTAGGGTGGAAAATGCAGCAGCTACTGGTAAATTTCTAAATAAAATTAGATCCTAAAAAAATTATATTAATTTAATATTTATTTACAGTGTGTGTATATAATGAATGCAGTGTGTGTGTATGAATGCTGTGTGTGTATGCAGTGTGTATATAATGAATGGAGTGCAGTGCGTGTATATGAGTGCAGTGCGTGTATGAGTGCAGTGTGTGTATGAGTGCAGTGTGTGTATAATGAATGCAGTGCAGTGTGTGTATATGAGTGCAGTGTGTGAGTGCAGTGTGTATATAATGAATGCAGTGTGTATGTATGAGTGCAGTGTGTGTATGAATGCAGTGTGTATATAATGAATGGAGTGCAGTGTGTGTATATGAGTGCAGTGTGTATATGAGTGCAGTGTGTGTGTATGAGTGCAGTGTGTATGCAGTGTGTATATAATGAGTGCAGTGTGTATATAATGAATGCAGTGCAGTGTGTGTATGAGTGCAGTGTGAATGCAGTGTGTGTATGTGTGTATGTATGAATGCAGTGTGTATGCAGTGTGTGTATGAATGCAGTGTGTATATATAATGAATGCAGTGCAGTGTGTGTATGAGTGCAGTGTGAATGCAGTGTGTGTATGTGTGTATGTATGAATGCAGTGTGTATGCAGTGTGTGTATGAATGCAGTGTGTGTATATAATGAATGCAGTGCAGTGTGTGTATGAGTGTGTGTGAGTGCAGAGCATTGGTGGGGGTGGGCATTTTATTAATTATTATTATTTTATTATTATTGTGATATATATTTTTTTTAATGTTGTTATTATTTTTTTTTATTATTATTTTTTTTATTTGTTTTTTCGTCCCCCCTCCCTGCTTGTTAGCTGGCCAGGGAGGGGGGCTCTCACTCCCTGGTGGTCCAGTGGATGGACTGTAGGAGGGGGCTGTCAGGAAGCTGTAACTTACCTTCACCGCAGCTCCTGTCAGCTCCCTTCTCTCTCCTCCGTCCGTGCAGCTCCCAGGTCAGCTTCCTCTGCAACTCTCGCGGCCGCGCGGAGTGTTGCCACGGTAACCCGTGGCAACGCTCTGACCCCGCGGCTCTCGCGAGAGTTGCAGAGGGAGCTGACCTGGGAGCTGCACGGACGGAGGAGAGAGAAGGGAGCTGACAGGAGCTGCGGTGAAGGTAAGTTACAGCTTCCTGACAGCCCCCGGTCCATGTCTGTATTATGGCAATGAAAATTGCCATAATACAGACAACTGACTCGAGTATAAGACGAGTGAGTGTTTTTCAGCACAAAAAATGTGCTGAAAAACTCGTCTTATACTCGAGTATATACGGTACATTTATAATACTTTTTTAAGGATTCCAACATGGACAGTACTTTATGAAATTCAACTGAAAACCACACAAATTTACAGAACTGCTACACATAAAATAATTATGCTACACATAACATATGCATCAAAATAATAATCCCATAATAGTTACATTGATAAGTTAGTAAGGGTAACATTACATAATAACATAGTAGTCTAGGTTGAAACAAAGACTATAGTCCATCAAGTTCAACCCTGAAACCCATTATTTTATAATATTGATCCAAAAAAGGCAAACAAAGCATTTTACAGTTATGCCACAAAAAGGGAAACAATAATTTTTTACCTTTACTTACTTTATTTACGAGTGCATTTATAATAGATTTTGCCAGGAAGGATACTATGCGATTTGTTCAATGTTCAGATATGTTATGGAGAACAAATTAATTGTTATGCATACAGTATAATAGGACAGTTTAAATAAGCATATAGGTACAAAGTTATACATACATCAAAATAATAATTTACATATATTACAAAATAATATATTGCAGAATATCTTAGAAAATTGACTTTGTTAAGTTCCACATACAGCTACACCATATAAAATATAGTTAGACTTAAACTTGCATCACCTATTCACACAAATATTATTACATAATTTTCATAAACAAGTTAAATCTTCAGGTATATGAGAGTTCAGACACTGGCAGGTAGAAGATAGTACAAACTATCACATTCTATAAAACTTAGAAAATCTTGCAGAAAATAGTCTAATGTAATAGATTAATAAATAAGAAAACATAAAACACCGGGATCAACATAATGAAATATTGCAACACAAAAAACAGTACTCTTTTCTAATTACGCTGAGTAAAAATTACAAAATGTAGGTGACATTAAAAATGTGATCTTATGCAAAGAGCATGCCAGCAATACAACATTTAGATAGTAGTTGAGAAACAGCAGACATTATGTAAAATACCATCATTCTTATCATTAGATATTGTGTATTAGTTTGTTACTCAGATAACATTCAAATAGCAATAAAAAGAAAATAAGTTGAAAATAAGTTAAATAAGTTGTGGTAAACTATAGAGACCAATAAAGTTTCTATGCATTATGTATTTGTAGTACTATATTAGAGATAATGTGTTGTAGGATAACAATATAATAATATAAACAAATGTATGACATCTATTGATTATAAACTATTTATGTGCCAGCGCTTGTGTTCATTTATTTTAACTCCTTAAGGACGGCAGGCATGTTATGCTATTATTAGACGTGCCAAAATTTTATTCATACACAATTTCATTCTAAGTGTATTTTAATATTTATATATATAATAATGTTATTGTACTACAACAAATAAAGTCTGTAATTTGAACCATTTTTTAAATTGTATAAATAAAGGAATTGTTACGGTTGCCTCCAGGCTGGCTGGAAGTTGGACCGTAGAAAAGGATGCTCCTAGCGCTCACCAAAGGACCATCAGCATCGTAGACACCATAACTACTGCGTAGCCACCATAAGTACTGCAGACTCCACGAACCACCGCTGCTGGGCTGATATCTCGCAGTCTGCTTTGCGCCCTGGACCTACGGCCAGGCTCCAGGTTCCTCTTCCTTCTGTAGAGCAAAGCAGGATCAGGAACAAGAGCTCTTACAAGAGCTCAGTAGCTAAGGGAGTATGAAGAGCATAGCAATCCCTGTAGTGATTATAGCTGTCCCCTACAAACATGAGTCAAGGCTGCAAGTTAGAGGGTCAAGTCATTCTCTTTTTTTGGCACCAAAAGAACCTTCTTTTATGCAGGATCCCCTTAGATAGGACCACCCACAGGGCGTTACGAAAGAACCAATCACACACGTACATTACAGAAACTCCCAGTAATTACACACGAAATCCTCCCCTCTGCCTGTGATATAATTATGTTACACAAGGGATTAACATAATTATCACAGACAGTAAAAATACAGTTTTTACACATACACTGTAACTTTAAAACCATACATCCAATCTTCATAAATTACATATTATTAATCAGCACACTTTAAACATAAACACTCTCAAAAATCAGCCAAATGCATCCAGTAGATCAAAAGTTAGACGGAAGTCCTTTATGACCGACCGCAAGCACATTTTCCTGCCCAAAAAAGTTCCATAGATTTGGGCTGTGCGGTCGGTCAATTTCATGCAGAAAAACGACTAAGTCCCATTCGAACGGACGTTCGAATCTTCGAATGGGACTTAGTCTCTGCAGCTGAAAGTTTAGTGCAGGAGAAGGTAAGGGTCAGCGGTGTTCGCGGAAATGTGTAGCCGATTTTAGTTCCATGAATTTGGCTACACACACTGCTGACCTCGTTCGAATGAGCAAAGATTGCACGAACTGTGGCCACCCAGCGGTCGGCAATTAACCTGCAGTAACCTCACAGCCTGGGAGGTAAATCGCCTGCACACTTCCACTTCTGGGTGGACCGCCTGTGTGGTACTTGGTTCAGTAAGCCCCATTTACTGAACCAAGTGGGAGAAAGCCAGGAACACAGTGCATTACAGGTTTGGGGACACCGTCTTAAAGGGGCATTGTTCAACAAAGTCACAATATGTCCCCAGACAGTTTTTAAAGGGCCATACACACGCAATAAAAGGGGCCATAGTCATGAGGAAGGAGGCTGGCAAATAAAGGCTGAAAAAAGTAGGAGGACTGACCAAGCATCTTTTTCCATCTCCCGGTTCCTAAAATCGATGCCATATACACGTCCCCTGATTGGGGACATATATGGGATTAAACTGATAGGAATAGTACTACTTAACACACCTTATAATAATGCAGAGAGAGGCAACGCAGAGAGAGGAGTCTGAAGAAGAGGAGTCAGAGGAGGAAGGTGGCTTTGAGGAGGTGGAAGACCAAACACAGCAGGCATCCCAGGGGGCCTGTTGTCACCTTTCGGGGACCCTTGGTGTTGTACGTGGCTGGGTGGAGGAAGAGACCTTCAATGACATCAGTGAGGACAAGGAACGGGACATGGCTAGCTTGGTATCCAACCTTGTGCAAATGGGGTGTTTGCGGTTGTGCAAATGGACTGTTTGCGGTTGTTTGCGGTGCGTTAAATGGGGAGTTTGGTCTGTCACTGTGAAGCGGGCATAACCCTTACACTGCCTGATCGATACAACGTCATACCTGATGTTTTAAAGCACGTTATTCCAAACAATTTAGGAATGTTAGGTGATTTATGCCCTTGATGGATTAAAACCAGACTCTGCATCAACTGTAATGTAATTTTCCATGAGAGTTTTCCCATGGATCCCCCTTTGGCATGCCACAGTCCAGGTGTTAGTCCCCTTGAAACAACTTTTCAATCACTATTGTGGCCAGAAAGAGTCCCTGTGTGTTTTAAAATTCACCTGCCTATTGAAGTCTATGGCGGTTCGCCCGTTCGTGAACATTTGCGGAAATTCGCGTTCGCCGTTCGCGAACGGAAAATTTTATGTTCGCGACATCTCTACAGGCTGGATTTCATACCAGGCAACATAAAATGTAGAACCATTTTAGTATGATGTTAGTACATGAGCAAGGTTGAATGCAATACCATTTCATATCCATATAGAGTTTATAAACTACCAAAAGAAAAAAAAATTTTGAATGTGATAGCTGACATTTTGGGATACAGGGGAGAATTATAAAAGGTACAAATTGAGTTCCATTCCAGGCATCAGAAAAGGTAAAACGGCATAACTCCCCTATGCTGATTATTGCACAAACATTAAAATGAAATAAAATGTAATATGTAATATGTAAGGTTTTAGTTGATCCAATATTGAGAAAAAAAGAACAATAAAAAAATAGAACAATATAAGGGACAAATGGAAGAATAACACAAAAACGTGACTTAAAAAAAATGTTCAAAAATTAACAGCATGATGTAGTCTCAAACAAAAAGGGTTAAAAAGCATACATTAGTGAGAAAGGAACATCATTACAAAAACAGTACTACGAGGTTGCTTCATAAGAGGAAATAAAATGCATAATACCGGATTAAACCACATAAAAAAAAAAACATAATTCTATTAAAAACTACATATGCTGTAGCCAATCAGTTGGTATTAAAAAATAACATTATATATCAAAAAAAAAATACACATAAAAATCCCCCCAAAAATGATGATGATAATAATACTAGTAAAAAAGGTCTTCTAAACATCTATTAGGATAAAAACAGTGAATCCCACGAAGAAAGCATAGAGAGAGAAAAAAAATACATTAAGAAGGAAGGAAGTCTTATGTTAAAAAAATGGCACAATTCAAATTCTGCATTTAAACCATTGGGTTGCAGGATGCCTAACAAATAAATCCATTTGCAAAGTCCCTAAACATTGGAGAGGAGGAGACCACACTAAAGAATTAGAAAGCATAGTTCTATACTTCCTAATTCTTTAGTGTGGTCTCCTCCATTCCAATATTTTGGGACTTTGCAAATCGCTGCTAATTTCAAAAGGCACACATCTGAAATTCCAGGAAGTGTGCTGATACTAAATATTGCATGTACACCGTGTTAATATTTTGCAGGTTCTCCCACACTCTAATATAAAATTGTCTTTTGGTTCTACCAATGTACTGCAAGCAATATGAGCATTGCAATACATAAATTACATGCAAACTATCACATGATAAAAAAAAATCATAATTAATAATGTAAATTAATGAAACTTAAGCTTTGTGCAAGGCCCGAACATGAAGATACAACTGCAAGCTTGCTATAGGTTAAGATGTTAAGATAAGATAGATGATTTCATTAGGATTGGATAATGCTTGTAAAGACCACCCCTGTTACCTACTGAATATAACCTGTTACACAGCACATTAAACGTCAGAAGTTACTTTGAACCTTAGTTCGTCTTGTCTCGTTCATTGGGGCTACTCACCATATGGTTTGGGGAAAAGTAGAAATACAGAGAGCTGCAAATTGATACAAGGGGAAATTCCTGACAGAGAACATTCCTCACTATCACCTATCATCCACAAGCAGGGGAAAATAGAGTCCCATTCACATCTACTTCCCATTCATCACCATTCATCCCAGTAACACAGAAAAAGAATAACCTATCTCACCTAACACCCATATGTTGGTTGATGGTAAAATTTGTAACTCACCTAGAGAGGAGTTAATTTTAGGGAGGTACTCCAGGCAAATCACTGTGGTTCCACCTGGTGACACCAAAGAAACAAAAGGAAAAATCCCAATATAGAGGAGGAAGAAGAACACGGACAAAAACCGAAAAACAAAACAAAAGAAAGAGCCGATATGTATCTTTAATCCTTCTAAAATTCCTTTCCTCTGACCATATGTCAGCTTTGAATAGAAGACTTAAATTTACTCCTCCAACCATGATGCTAATAATTTAACATCACTATCGATACTACGTGGTTCACCAGGAAACTAAATGTGAAGATGAACCCTGTGATGCATTCCAACACAGCAATCTTAAACCGAAATCTACTTTTTATCTTGTCAGTTTGATTTTGGCATGCATTGAAATGTTTAATGAATTGGTGATTGATGACATTAGTAAGATTAAGTTTAAAAATACCCTGTAAGTAATTTTAAAATGAAAGAAACAGAAGCATTAGAATATCTAGCCAGGAACCCTGATATTACAATTAAACCAGCAGACCAGGCAGACCTGGAAAAGGTAAACAGGGTACTAAGATACATGAAATCATCACTTAAAACACTACTAACAAAAGCAAAAGAAACAAGGATTTTAATGGAGACAGAATTCAATTATTTGAACATACTACATCCAAACCCTGACCCTCTATTTTCTGGACAAAACACACAAGCATCTAGAAAAACCATCAGGAAGACTGATTATCTTGGGCATAGATTCCATCACTTATAATTTGTCTCAATATATAGATTTATTCCTGCAACCCTATGTGACTTGAGCAAAGTCACATTTGAAGTACACCATAAATATGATTCATCACTTGGCTTCTGTGGAATGTCCAGACAACTACCATCAGGTATTAGCCGATGTGACCTCCTTTTACACAATAACTGTTCATACACAGGGCTAGAAGACACACAAATCCAGTTCATTATTGAGGTTTTTTTTCATTTTGAAGAGCAACTACTTTTAGTTCAACAGACAAAAAAAAAAACAAATTGGGACAAAATTCGCTCTGAGCTTTGCCAATTTATCAACATGCATGGAGTGAGAACATCCACCATTACAAACGCTACATAGATGACATTTTTTGTTTATCTGAAAAGGCTAAAAAGAAAATTTTGGCCAATTCCTCTATTCTCTGATTCAAAATACCTGGGGAATGCAGGGGCGTATTAGCTGCGAGGCAAACAAGGCATTTGCCTTGGGCGGCATTTTCCAGGGGGTGGCGAAAAAAGCCGCCCCCAAATGCCCAAGGCAAATGTCTTGTTAGCCTTGCGGCTAACAGACATGCTGGGCTGCTGGGCAGTCGGGAGGCGCTGGTGGGCGGCTGGCGAGGGAGTCATATTCCGGCTCCGCCTCCCACCCTCACTGTGCGGCGCGCGAGGGAGCTGATCAGACAGCTCAGAAGGAAGTGCTCCCTCGCCAGCCGCCCACCAGCGCCGCCCGACTGCCCAGCAGCCACTGGACTACCAGGGAGAAAGATGACCCCCCCCCGCAGCATTCCCAAAGGTAAGGAGGCTGGGGGGTTAAAGTAAAAAAAAAGTGTTAATGTTAGTGAGTGTGTGTGTGTCTGTTAGTGAGTGTGAGTGTGTGTGTGTCTTAGTGTGAGTGAGTGTGTGTCTGTTAGTGAGTGTGTGTGTCTGTTAGTGAGTGTGAGTGTGTGTGTGTGTGTGTTAGTGAGTGTGTCTGTTAGTGAGTGTGTGTGTCTGTTAGTGTGTGTGTGTGTCTGTTAGTGTGTGTGTGTGTGTGTCTGTTAGTGAGTGTGTGTGTCTGTTAGTGTGTGTCTGTTAGTGTGTGTGTCTGTGAGTGAGTGTGTGTGTGTGACTGTGTGTGTGTGTGTGTCTGACTGTGTGTGTCTGTTAGTGTGTGTTTGCCTGTGAGTGTGTGTGTATGTTAGTGAGTGTGTGTGTCTGCTAGTTTGTGTCTGCTAGCGAGTGAGCGTGTGTCTGTTAGTGTGTGTCTGTTAGTGAGTGTTAGTGGGGGAATGTACTTAAACACTACATATAGTGACCAATCATTAGAATTATTGCATCTGAAAACATATGTGGCAAACAAACAAGTCAAAACACAAACCTTCTTCAACTTTCAAAATACTTTTATTAGTACCTGGACTTATCTTAAGTCTATGCCTATCCCACGCATGCTTAAAATCCTCCTTGCTGTGTTAACCTCTACCACTTCAGCTGGCTGTTCCATGTGTCCACTACCCTCTCTGTAAAGTAATACTTCCTTAAATTGTTTTTAAACTTTTGCCCCTCTAATTTAAGATTATGTCCTCTTGTTGAGGTAGTTTTTCTTCTTTTAAATATAGTGTCTTCCTTTACTGTGTTGATTCCCATATCTCAATGTTTCTATCATATTCCTCCAAACTATACATTTTAAGATCTTTTAACCTTTCCTGGTAAGCTGTATCCTGCAATTCATGAACCAGTTTAGTAGCCCTTCTCTGAACTATTTCCAAAGTATTAATCTCCTTCTGAAGATACAGCGTACAATACTCCAAGTGAGGTTTCACCAGTGTTCTGTACAATGGCATGAGCACTTCCCTCTTGCTACTGCTAATACCTTGCCCTATGCAATCAATCATTCTGCTAGCAACTACTGCATCTCTATTACATTGTCTGCCTACCTTTAAGTCATCAGTAATAATCTTCCCTAAATCCCTTTCCTCAGATGTTGAGGTTAGGACTGAATGAAATACTGTACACTCTGCCCTTGGGTTTTTACGCCCAAGATGCATTATCTTGCACTGATCCACATTAAATGTCAGTTGCCACAGCTCTGACCATTTTTCTAGTTTACCTAAATCATTTGCCATTTGACTTAACCCTTCTGGAACAGTAACCCCGTTTCTTCCTTCTTAATTATTGTTTTCGTTTATTTTTCTTTCTCCGTGCTTTCTTTGTGGGATTCACTGTTTTTATCCGAATATGTTTTTAGGATACCTTTTTTATTAGTATTAACACATTTTGGTGATTTCTTGTGTATTTTATTTTTTGGTATGCAATATAGTATGTTAGTACCAACTGATTGGCTACAGCATATGTTGTTTTTCATGAAATTGTATTTTTTACTCCTTATGTCGTTTTATATGGCATTATGTATTATATTTCATTTAACCTTGTTGTACTGTTTTGATTGTGATTTTCCTTTCTCATTAACGTATGCTTTTTACCCCTTATTTCATTTGAAATGGCATATTTTTGAACAACAAAACTTTTTAGTACCATTTTTATGTTGTTCTTTTATTTGTCCCTTATATTATTCTATTTTTTATAATGATTTTTTTTTTCCCAACAATGAGTCAACTCAAATCTTGGATATTAAATTTTTATATTTAATTGTATTGCTTTTAATGTGTGTGCAAAAACCATCAGAGGGGAGTTATGCTGTTTTACCTTTTATGCTGCATGGAATTGAACTTAGTTTTTCACTTTTATAATTCTCCTCTGTGTCCAAAAATGTCAGCTATTACATTAAAATTATTATTACTATAATTATTTTTTGAAGCCCCTGTAGATCCCACTGTATGAGCAACGGCACTTCCTGAGAGCCCAATGAGAGAAGGAGTCAGAGGCAAGCCAATCCCCAGCAAATATATAGCAGCCCCATATGTAGAGTGTCCAGAGGTACAATTTCCCACCCAAACTCCCACACTCCACCACCCAAAACCATTGCCTGGAAATCTATTAATAAATAGGACTATACTTACACGAGGCCATGCATTTAGACTGGAAGAAATTAAATTTAGGCTAAGGCAAAGGAAATATTTTTTTACAGTAAGGGAAATACGGATGTAGAATTCTCTGCATGAAAAGTTGGTTTTATCATAGTCTTCACAGATATTTAAACATAAATTGGATGTGTACTTGCAAAAACATAATATTCATGGTTATCCTTTTTAATTAGTGTGGTAACAGCTTCTTCATCCAAAGAGAGATCTGACTGCCAATTAAAAAGTGTTTCAAACTGTTTTATTTCCTTTTATTGAATCAACAGCATAAACAGCTGTGGGAAGGCTGAACTTGTTGGACGTGTGCCTCTTTTCAGCTATGTAACTATGCACCATCATGGAAGCCTGCTTGAAAAGCGCATAATGGCTAGCCTCCAGACTATGGGCTTTGTCACAAACTTTAAAATTATATATGGCGTGTGGGGATATGTAATGTTAATATGTAGTTGTATAAAATACATTTATGGTGTAAATTGTATTGTGCAATGTGTCTTGGTGTCTGGCAGTTAATTGAATTATCTTGTTCTAACTCAATTATGTCCTGAGCACCAAGACACCAGGGAGTGGTTTGCATTGTTCTGGCTATGGTGGAATACTTCTAGAAGGGTGTCCCTTAAGTTCCCTGGTCTGTCGGACTCAGTGAGATCTCTGATGTGAAGGTTACATCTTCTGTCGCTGCTATCCAAAAGAAGGGAAACCTGATGGGAAGTAGCCAATTCAACAGTTGTATGCTGCCCGGTGTGTTGAGTGGACGTATGTTCACGGGTATTCGCCTCATCCTCCCGATGCTGCAAGGTATATCCTGAGGCCAATTTCTTAATAGATAGTATCTTATATCTCAGCAACCAGATCAGCTTTGGTGATCAATGTAGAAGTGATAGATCTCAACTCTTCTAGGAGCTGGTCATACATAGCTCCTGCCTAGGAAGGAGCTCAAGACATCTCTGAGGAACCTCCCATAGGGGCTGGTGAGGCTGATGCCGCCTGGATCTTAAGTCTTACAGGTCTGCAGGGGTAGTGATAATGTCATCCATTGGGCCAGAGGGGCATGACAATGCATGCATAGATTGTGACAGAGGTAGCCCTGTCTTGCAGCATCATGTTATAGGTACAGATGGGCAAAAGCACAGGCAATAGGAGGGCTAGGATAGCATTGTCCACTATCTAATTAGCAACTGCACATAGTTTGATGTAGAACACAATAGGTCAGGTCACCTGCAGCAGAGGAATAAAGGGACCATTGTACAGACACCGTCACATTAACTGAAGGGTCAATATGGCATTCACAGGTCAAGTGCTACTACCCAGTCAAGGGAAATAGTGTTAATGAGAGAGTTTAAAAGCAGGAGGCCCCAATATAGTACTCACAAGATAGCGGTCAGGCCATGAAATCTGACAAAATCTAGACTCAGTAAGCTGCTGGCAACCCTGGGAGGCATCTGGGAGGCCTGGGGCATGGCCGGTGTTGCTCGCTGTGATCTGTAGCTCCCTCTAGGCAGTGGAAAAATTAAGGAGGTGGCTTTGGAGGCCTTAACCTCCAAACACATAAGGAATTGAAATAAAGGGTGAAATCAAGGTGTAAAAATGGTCAAGGTGGAGAGGAGAAGCCTGCTGAGGGCTAGATGAGTCAAAGAAATGCAGTATGGACCTGATATATATTGGATTAGGATCATCCTGCTCAGGTGATGGTCCAGACATTCTCCCAACAGTTCCTTTTTTAAATTTTATAACATGACAGGAGGCTTCGTATTTGCTTAAGTCTCTCTTTACTAGAACTCCACAGCAGCACAGAAAACAACCAATCAGAAAAAAGTTAGGTACTATAAAACTCCCCTCCCCATGCATCATTTCCTCTTTCTTTGCTGCTCCGCATCAGTACAGGTCAGAGTACCTCTGCCTCCTGCTATTATTAGTTGGTGGCTCTGGGATTTGATTGACTTATCTATTATTTATATTTGTTACTCTAGTGATCATATTATATTCTTTTATGGATTTATATTTTTTATATTTTATATTTTATTTTTCATATTATATATTTATATATGTATTTTTTTTTTTTTTTTTTACATATACATCTTGTATATTATATTTGTTTGTACTTTTCTTCCTATATCTAGCTATTTATTTTATGTTTTTGTTTGGTTATTTTTTCATATTGTGTGGTTTTGGGGTTAATACCCCCCCTTTTTTACTGTCTCTGGGCTTCCCTGTTTCCTTGGGGTGGCCCCCTCTCATTGTGGTGTTTTTTGTGGGGTGTTTCCCAGGGATTCAGGCAGTTAACCCCTTCGTTCTTCTCCCAACCCCACTCTCTAACACCCCGCGGTTAACCCTCACCGCGGACTATGGACGCTTAGCTTGGGGTTCCAGGAGACTAGCTTTTGGCTAACTCCTCTGATTCCCCGTGCTCCAGGGTGAGTCTGCCGGCGCGCGGGGTATCTCGCGGTCAGGCGCGAGTACCCGGCGGCCCGGATCGCTCACGCACATGGCCACCTCGCCATGCGGCTCCCCCCTGGATCCACGTGCATCCGACCAGATAGAGGAGGGTGCGCCTGCTAAACGCGCCCCCTCTTCCTCCCATGGTGGTCGGACACAGAGTTTTTCTTCCCCACTGGGGTCTGGCTCTGTAACAGGGCACATACAGAGCCAGAAGTCAGGTAGCTCACTATTTCTGTGAGTATCTGGACTACATTCATATTTTAGTTCACATTGATATTTGTAAGTGATTATTCCAGGCTTGTCTCTTGGATTCTCACTTTGCATATTTTCTGCATGGTATTTGTATGCTTTCATTGATGTGACCTTCTTTTTTGCACTAAGGTATGTGTCCATTGTTTTCTTCACTACTCTCCTCTCATTATCTACCTCCTATTAGATATAGCCTAAGCACAGGTATGGTGGCTCAGTGGTTACAGACTTGCACTGGGGATTTTCATCCATGAGTTCAAATCCCCTGTATAGCAAGACATCAGTCTGTTGTGTAATTACATGCTGGCTGAAGGAACACGTGAATCATCTTTTGTTGGATCTATATGATGCAAGGACACGTGAAATTTTTATATTGCAAATTATGGTTAACTACCAGTCCCCATGCTTCGGTATTTATGTACATGGTCCATCCATGGAGACAGAGACCAGACTACTCTAGTAAGATACTCACTATCCTGGGCGTATTTAAAAAGCTAAGCAGACCTATCTCTGGCTCAGATTGATATGAGAGACCAGTCTATGCTGACTCTATTTCTTTTCAGATGGCATGCTGGTGGGACATATACTGATGACGAATTCTCAAACAGGTCTGCAGCTTCATGTGCATGCCTTCTCAGTTTTAAATTAATCACGCTGTATGTCGTGATTCATGAGCACTATCATCACTGGACCAGGTTCAGCCTGTAGGTGCTACGGCTGGTATACCACTATTTTGCCTGCTGGGCATTTAAGGACTGCCGGTCCTGGTTCAGGTTATTCTCACGGCATTACGCTGTCTATAAGGGTTGGTGTGTAGGGGTCCTATGTCACAGGATGCCCTGAGGATCTATGATTTCTAGGGACCTCTACCCGCGATACCCTTGTAAAGCGCTGCGGAATAGAATGGCGCTATATAAATACCATGTTATGATAATATAATAATGATCCGCAACCCAGGATTGGCCTGCTACGTCTGTGCCCATTCAAGCGGCCTGCTATAACTGTGCCCATTAGAATGGCCTGCTATGTCTGTGCCCATAAGAATGGCCTGCTATGTCTGTGCCCATAATAATGGCCTGCTATGTCTGTGCCCATAAGAACGGCCTGCTATGTCTGTGCCCATAAGAACGGCCTGCTATGTCTGTGCCCATAAGAACGGCCTGCTATGTCTGTGCCCATAAGAACGGCCTGCTATGTCTGTGCCCATAAGAATGGCCTGCTATGTCTGTGTCCATAAGAACGGCCTGCTATGTCTGTGTCCATAAGAACGGCCTGCTATGTCTGTGCCCATAAGATTGGCCTGCTATGTCTGTGCCCATAAGATTGGCCTGCTATGTCTGTGCCCATAAGATTGGCCTGCTATGTCTGTGCCCATAAGATTGGCCTGCTGTGTCTGTGCCCATAAGATTGGCCTGCTGTGTCTGTGCCCATAAGAACGGCCTGCTATGTCTGTGCCCATAAGAACGGCCTGCTAGGTCGGTGCCCCATTTATTGGCCTCCTATGTCGGTGCCTATTTGTCTGGCCTACTAGGTCGGTGCCTATTTGCTTGGCCAACTATCCTGTGTCCATTAGTTTGGCCTGCTGGGCCTGCTCTATTGGTGCCGAACCCCCTTTTGGCCGCGGGCCTGGGGGAATATCACTGAGGAGAAGCCAGTGCCCACCAGTGACGCGGAAATAGGCAGGTGTCCGGACAAGCACCATTGCCATACTATCCAAGAGGACACCTTATACAGCCATCTGGATATGGTAGGTAGGGTGAAGGCCCTAAACCTCAGACCTGAAGGGCAAGTTTTCTTACGAAGACTCGGACACACGTCCGCGGTTTGCGCCAGTCCGGCGACGGCGCATCTCAAAGGAGAACCTTGCACTGGCAAGGACCGGTACTCAGTCACCTACAGGAGAACGCAGTGTTTTCCTTGTCTTTATCAACTAACTCCGTATCTGCCTCCCGGTATCCATATAGCTATCGGTAGTTATTCCTGCGTAAGGTTAGCTTCTGGCCCTGTGCAGTGGGTCTTACTTGCCTTCCGGCCTGCTATTTGCCTTCTAGCTGAGATAGAATTTGCGTTTTTACTCATTCCTACGTTATTGTTGTCTTTTTCGTTTTTTCGTGACTTCCTTTTCCTTTTGCTCGGGTCGTCGAGAGGCCTTACTTGACCTCCTCCGACCTCCCGGGTGCTCGTGGATTGCGGAGAATGTCTCCTGCTTTCCTCAGACTACCAACGGTCCGCCTGGAACCCGCGCGTGCGCACGGGATCCGGACGGTCAGTTGATAGTTTTGCCATCGTTTTTCCCGTAGATTACCCTCAGCCTTATGCTGATACTCGTATTTGGTGTACCCTTAGTTGGCCACCCTGAGTCTCTAGGGACTCTAGCTTGGATCACAGGAGGGTGCGGCCCTCCATCACTTCGATCCGAGGACATTTTATCTTCTGGAGCAGAGAGCGAACCCCTCTCAGATACGGAACCGGACACTGATTTGTTATTAGAGGGCGCACCCCTCCCTCTCCCTCAGCCAGGGACTGAGCTGGATACAGGGGTCATGTTTGGAGGAAACATGCTCATGGAGAGGTACGGTCACGGATGCAGACTCTACTGTTTGGTTATTTACGGGTACGGCCCGCTCAGACTATCAGCCGGACGTTAGCACGTTATTTGATCACATTAGTAGAGAGCGCGGCTCTCACATACACTCGACGCTCTACGGTGCCATCCGTTTGTTCATCACACAGGCTTGTGCCTGTGCAAGACATCGAGGACTACATGGAGGGGCGTCCCTCCTGCATTCAAGTAGATCTGACGTCCGTGCTACTGGTTCCGATATAGAGGACTGCCTGGTTCATGCAAGATATCCATATTTAGACTGGATTCCTCTAGTCTATCTCCTGCAATGGAGGGATATTCTCACAGAGGTATAACGAGGGGTGACTCCCGCTTATTTATACACATTCCTGGAGATGGTTCGGCTATCGGATGGAACTCAGGTATTATGTGAGTGCAGGTTTGGGTATATTCGGCACCATAGAAAGCAGAGGATTGCTTTCTGTTTTTGGATATCCAGACCATTGTAACAACTGCTCAGACAGTTTTTCTCCCATATTTAGGTGGCAGGAGATACGGGGACCTACATGGAGCAAACGGGCTCTGCCTTGCTCGAGTAACAGGATTAAGGAGGGCCTATTACACGCTCTGAAGGTACAAACCGTACGTATGGTTCACATGGTAAGACCGGGAAACCCGGTTTGTCTTGACCTCCCCGGTCATCAGATCTTGGGATAAGATGGCAGGACTGCCCCGTCTCCTCGAAACGCATACCTGGTGATCAGGGTTCGGGGATGGAGGACCCTCCGTCTATACTCTAGTTATTCCTCACGGGAGCCGTTTTTGTTGGATTCGCGCTACCCTACTCTTCAACTATCGTCGAGGAGACCTACGAGACCTTATGGTGGTACCTGGTATACCACGACTCCTACACAAACATCTTTCACTCTTGGACGGGGGCATTTCTGGATGGGAATCTGCGTTCCTGTTTTCACTTTCCATTCCTTTGAAGATTTCTGGGATTCCCTATTCCCAGAATAGTCGACCATCGTTCCTCCACCCAAGTTCAGTTCGGAACCCTGAATGGACGTCCTTTGGAGCCTTTTCTCTACGGCGTCCGAAGTTTACACAGTCCGTTTGGAATATTGGAATCACTTAGTATGCGGCTGGTTTGGCCACACTATTGCCTGCATTATGAATTTATACTCGGATGTGACACCCCACCGGGTGGAACAGGAAGGTACGAAAGTTCCTCCTCGATTACTTTTGCGATTTTGGTGGTGGTCTTCGATGCATTCCTTGGAATTGGAGATCTCCCTGCAAGGCCGCATCGCCGAATGGCCCTGGCACGATCGGAGGAGCCGCCTTACGGGTCATGAGTTGAGACTTGGTGTCAGTTTTCTCCTCGCGACCCTAGGTCCTAGATCGGATTTCGAAGTTATACAACTACAGGAATGTGGCTAATAGGTCAGCCTACCAGCTCATGGACCGACTTCTAGGAAACAGGTTGCTACACCACGTACAATGGATTTACCGGCGGATGGTGCTTTTTTTCCGTATCTGAGATTCTTCGTCGGTTGGCATCTTCTTTGACCCGTCGGCTGTCATCTATCGTATTTGGAAGGTCCAATTAGGATTACTCTGATATTTCCTGGAATAATTACCAGCGACACAAACAGCGTTGGATTGGTGAACTGAGCGTTGAAACAGCAAATACGAAGCCTCCTGTCATGTTATAAAATTGTAGATTATGCTAGCTTTAGTGTACCTATAATCTTAATTTTATTAATGACAGGAGGCGAGTATTTCCCACCCATTCTTGTCCCTCCCTTGTTTAAGGTTATAGTTTAGATTATCAGGTAAGTATGCAACTCTGTTTGTTGTCTCTGCTACCTGTCGCTTGTTCCTTATGTCTGTGTTTTTTTCCATAAGTAGGGTTGGGATATTTATATATTAGGTTAATTTTGTTGCTAAGTTGGGTACCTACATGTTTATTCAGAGTACATTTCATTGGATAATCAACCTGTTCGATTCTGTTTTTCTCTCGTTTCAGTTTACAGTCCATCTACACTATCTAGTTTGACGGTTACACTTGGATGGTGGACATCGTTATATTCATCGTATCTAGGACTTCGTTTCTCCCCCATGATGTTCTCTGCCTTTTATTCTGTTTTGTCGCAGCTTGAAAGAGGAAATGATGCATGGGGAGGGGAGTTTTATAGTACCTAACTTTTTTCTGATTGGTTGTTTTCTGTGCTGCTGTGGAGTTCTAGTAAAGAGAGACTTAAGCAAATACTCGCCTCCTGTCATTAATAAAATTAAGATTATAGGTACACTAAAGCTAGCATAATCTACAATTGTATTATCACCATTTCATATTAAGATAAATAATTACATTTAAACATAATTACTTTACACATTTAAAATATATGTATTTATAATACCACCACTTATAGTAAAGAAAACGACTACATATTATTTGCATACATGATTTTAAAATGTACAATTAAACATTGTAGCATTTGACTTAAAATAAAATGAAAAATGAAAAAAATATGGCATTGACAAAATTTGTGTTGAAACAGTATTTGAGAATGTGACTTTCATTTTTCAGCAGTATATAGTCTCTTCTTTGCCAGTAAAAAAAAAGCATGCCTTTTTTCATTATATCTCTTCACTACAATATTGGTACTCACGTATTGCTTGCTTTTTTCACCACTTTCAAGTAAAAGTAGAATGCTTTACAGGAACTGTTCCCACCTGCTTGTTATCTTTAAACTTAACTCAGTCAACTTCCTTTGAACCGAGGCCAAGAATGAGAATTGCTTGGGTTAAAGAATGGAAGCACCTCCACCTTGTCTCTTTTCATGCTTACATACAAAGCTTCTCAGCTTTCTGTACTATTGCAGAGTAATATGATGGGTGTTTCCTGGTCGTCTACAGACAATAATAAAAGAATTTGAGATTTTTTTTTTAGGATTAAAAGTACATTACAGGATATCACATTTTCTAAAGAATGGTATATTCAATTACATTAAACTAGAGTTTGCTCGTAAATGTATAAAATAATTTTTCATGTTAACATATTATGTAATATTTCTTATATTTCTTTTAACAGATCTTAAGGTTGTTGCATGGGTTAAGATTTTTGTAAAGCCAGTAACACGGATGATATCAAAAGTTATATTCACATCAAAAATTCCAATTATTTAATTGTAAAAATAAATTTTTAAAACCTTGATTTTTTTAGTATTACTTACATCACTTTTCTGCGTATAATTAGATATTTGTTCCCTAATTTATATATTATAGTCTCATAAAAAAAAATAAACATACAAATTCTTATATAATTGATTAAAAGAAGTAAAACACTTACTCCGGATATTCCATAATCCCAGTTTAGTAAATAGAAGCAGTGTGGGGAATTTTTAGAATTTTAGAGATCTATACTGCTTTACTTTTCTCCTGGGCACCTATGTGTAGCTATCATATGACCAAACAGTGACTGGGACAGCATAAGGAGGTGAACTGAGTACTTTGCTTCAATAGACAATACAAGCATTAGCTCTGAGAATTTCCCTCATCCACATTCACAAGACATTGTCACTTCTATGAATTTATTAGGAACTATTGGTAACACCACACTGACAGTCAAGGTGACAGCCAGGAGGGCTTCCTGTTTCACTTCACTTATACAATCATTCAAGCAGAAGGGAAAACTTCCATAGGGAAGCATTTTTTAATGTTCCCCTATGGGAAGCATTCTATTGGGAGATTGCTGAAATCACCTCATTTGATTGGCACATTTGCAGTAATTGTAATAAAGGTGCTAATTTTGTCTGATTTGGATCAGGAGACTGTCCCCACTGAGAATTGCCTTGGAGCAGAGTGGGGCTAGCAGTGTAGGAGGAGGACTTACATTTGGAAAAAAATAATATATATATATATATATATATATATATATATATATATATATATATATATATATAATTTTTATTTTTTGTTGTTATAGTTTTATGGGGGCGGGGGGGATTTAGCCTGACATCAACAGAGTTAGAGGAACACTCCGAACCTTAAAACAATATATTTTTTACATTGGAGCTGTAACGGAATGCAGTATAGTAGTATACGATATCCGTTGGTATATCCAGGAAATCCACAGTCAGAGTAGAAAGCAAGGCAATATTCCCAATCCTCCCAATAACCGGACGAAACACAGTTTGGGAGTCAACTAACTCGGTTTATTCACAAGCAGCGTATTTATGCAGTTCCCCATGCAAGGGGTTTCCATACAGATAATCCAGGGGATTTCTCCCAACATGCATCGTGACTTTCCCAACAGGCATTGCTGCACGAGAAGGATACTCCCACCAAAATGGACGATTAAGTGGATTATCCCCTCGTGCAGCAAAACCGACAATTGACATTAAAATACATAATTCACATAATATTCGGTACTTTGGAATAACTGAACGTTCGGTAGATAGCTGGGGTCGGAGCGCACATTTTGTGAGAATACCGCTCCGATCCCAGCTGAATTAACCGAACGCCGCACATAATACAGTTAAACATTAAAGTGGGTTTAAAAGTACCGAATAAGTACGGGACACATAATGTACCGAACGCGGAACTCCCGAACGCTCTGGAAGTCCAGCGGTGTTCGGATCATTGAGTAGCCGTTTTCAGTTCCAGGCTCTCGACGACCGAACACCGCTGCAGAGACAAAGGATCCAAGATGGCCGACCGCCGCATGGTCGGTAGTCGAACGACGGCCACCTAGGAGAGCCCTTAATTACCGATTGCAACAATGTTGCAATCGGTTAATTGGTGCCACATGACCTGTGAATGTGTGGTCTACCTGGGGAGTCCACATTCGTACGGCGAACGGCCAGGATAGCCGTGTTTCGTCGTACGAATGCTTTGTATGCTGGCAGCATACGGCTGCCAGCATGCGAACGGCCATAGGACAATACATATACATTTAACGTTACACAGTATACCTTCAGCCTACGGACAACCTGTAATGAATATAGTTCAGAAGTGGCTAGGTTTGCCACAATGCTCCCCCAGAACCAAGCCGGCATACACAGTCTGATCCCAACGGATCGGCTTGGGGATGTCCGGGAGAGTACTCACAGATCACTTCTCGAGTTCAGTCTGTCTGGATAACCCGTCAGCGTTACCGTTTTGTTTTCCTGGCCGGTAATGGATAGTAAAGTCAAAGGGCTGCAGCGCCAAGCTCCAGCGCAGCAGCCTGGCATTGTCTCCAGACACACGGTTTAGCCACACCAACGGGTTGTGATCTGTGAGTAAGGAAAAAGGTTGTCCGTACAAATATGGCTGTAACTTTTTAAGGGCCCACACCACGGCCAGGCATTCTTTCTCGATGGCGGCGTAGCTCACTTCCCGGGGTAGCAACTTGCGGCTTAAATAGGCTACGGGGTGTTCTCCGCCATCGGCTCCCACTTGGCTCAGTACTGCCCCCAATCCAAACATTGAAGCGTCTGTGTGAACAAGAAATCTTTTAGTTGGATCAGGAGCAGTTAACACAGGAGCATTAGTGAGAGCTGTCTTGAGTCGTTGGAATGCCTGCTCACACTCTGGGGCCCAGACAACCAGTCGGGGAAGGTTCTTTTTCGTCAGGTCCGTTAGGGGTTTTGCCAGGGTGCTATAGTCGGGAACAAACTTCCTGTAATAGCCGGCCGTCCCTAAGAACGCCAGCACCTGGGTCTTAGTCCTGGGGGTAGGCCACTTGGCTACGGCCTCAATCTTGGCTGGCTCGGGCCTCTGCTGCCCACACCCTACCCGGTGGCCCAGATACTGCACCTCGGCCATACCTATGTGGCACTTGCTAGGTTTTAGCGTTAACCCAGCCTCCCCAATGCGATCTAGGATCGCCCCTATGTGGTGTAGGTGGTCTTCCCAGGTCTGGCTAAAGATGGCTATATCATCTAGATAGGCACAGGCATACTCCTGAAAACCGTCCAGTAGCCGATCTACCATCCGCTGAAAGGTAGCCGGAGCGTTTTTCATCCCGAAGGGCATGACCTTGAACTGGTACAGGCCAAACGGGGTGACAAACGCCGACTTGGGGATGGCGTCATCGGCTAGAGGGATCTGCCAGTACCCCTTACACAAATCAATGGTAGTGAGATACTGGCCCCGTGCCATCTTATCTAACAGCTCGTCTATCCGGGGCATCGGGTAGGCATCAGACACCGTTTTGTCATTTAGCCTCCGGTAGTCAACACAGAATCGGGTGGTGCCATCCTTTTTAGGTACCAGGACTACCGGCAATGCCCAGGGGCTATCGGAGGGTTCGATAACCCCTAGCTGCAGCATTTCGTCTAGTTCGGCTTTCATATGGGTACGGACTGATTACGGAACCCTATATGGAGCCTGGCGCATAGGTAGCTGTCCCGGGGTCTCCACTCGGTGGGTGGCTAGCGGAGTGTATCCAGGTAAATTGGAGAAGGTAGTCCCTTTGGCTACAATCAGCGCTTGTACCTGGGCACGCTCCTGGGGGCTTAGCCGCTCCCCCAGCTGAACTCCCCGGGAGGGCTCTATCTGTTCCTCGGGTTCTAGTAGGTCAGGTAAGGGTAAGTTCTCCTGATCCTCTAAGGAGGAGGCACAGATTGCCGTCACATCCTCGATCCTCTCATGGTAGGGCTTGAGCATGTTCACGTGAAGCATGCGTCTCTTCCCTACCCCTGAGCAGGGGCCGATCACATAGGTAGTGTCGCATCGCTGCTCCACTACCTGATATGGGCCTTGCCAGATGGCCTGCAGCTTATCTGTGCGGACGGGTTTTAAGATCAAAACCTTCTGTCCCACCTTAAAGCTGCGGTCCCTGGCTCCTCTATCGTACCAGCGTCGCTGGCGTTGCTGGGCCGCCTGGAGGTTGGTGTGTACAGCCTGAGTTGGCGCCTTCCAGACGGTCCCTGAACTCCAGGATGTATGATATGATAGGGGTTTCGTTAGTGGTACTCTCTCCCTCCCAGTGTTCCCTAATTAAGTTCAAGGGTCCCCGAACTCTCCTTCCAAATAGTAGTTCAAACGGGGAGAATCCTGTCGACTCCTGGGGAACCTCTCTATAGGCAAAGAGTAGGTGAGGCAGAAACCTCTCCCAGTCTTTGTGGGTCTCCCCGAACGTCCGAAGCATCTGCTTCAGTGTCCCGTTGAACCTCTCACATAGCCCATTGGACTGGGGGTGGTAGGCGGAATTAACTATTGGCTTAATGCCACACACCTTCCACATAAGTTGGGTAACTTCGGCCGTAAATTGGGTACCTCGGTCCGAGATGATCTCTTGGGGAAACCCTACTCGGGAAAATACCTTCATTAATGCTTCCGCTATGGTCTCAGCGTGGATATTAGAGAGGGCCACAGCTTCGGGGTACCTGGTGGCGTAGTCTACTATAGTTAAGATATATCTTTTGCCAGAGGGACTGGGTTTTGGCAGGGGCCCTACGATATCCACCGCTACTCGGCTGAAGGGTTCTGCGATGATGGGTAGGGGACATAGCCTGGCCTTGTGGCGATCCCCTCGTTTACCTACACGCTGGCAGACGTCGCAGGAGGTGCAATACTGGCGCACATCCTGAGAGATCCCGGGCCAGAAGAAGGCATGTGTCAAACGGTATCGGGTACGGGTCATCCCTAGGTGTCCTGACAAGGGGATGTCATGAGCAATTCTCAGCAGCTCCTGTCTATACTTCTGGGGTACCACTAGCTGTTTATTAGTTAAGGTGACAGACCCCCCCACATCTTTTGCCGTGACACGGTATAGCAACTCTTTCTCCCAGATGAACCGCTCCCCCTCTAACCCTGCTTGGTCTGTTTGTGCCCGGTCCCTATATACTTGGAGGGTGGGATCGGTCTGGACTTCGGTCGCAAAGGTAGTCGGGGTATCCCAGGACATGGGGGTCAGTTGGGGAACATGGTCTCTTACCTGAGCCTCAGAGTGTATCGGTGTAGCCGTGGTGCGAGCCTGTTGCCGGGTGGTTACGGGGTGAGCCTCCTGGTACGGAGCCTGGGGGATAAAAGCGGAAGTCATTTGGCCCAAGTCATTCCCCAGCACAACATCTGCAGGTAAATTCTGCATCAGCCCCACTTCCACAGTCCCCTCTCCCATACCCCAATCCAAATGAACTTTGGCAGTAGGTAGCCGGTATACTGCTCCCCCGGCCACCCGTACTGCCACGGAGCCGCCAGTGTGGGTTGCGCCTGGTACCAAATGTGGTGCAACCAAAGTTAAAGTGGCTCCCGAATCCCGGAGCCCTTGTACCTCCTTCCCCTCCAGGGTCACTAACTGCCGATGATGTTGTCGGTTGTCGGTGGCTCGGACTGACATTACTTCGTGCAGCACCCCTAGAGGCTCCTCAATTTGAGCGCTCAGCAATTCTTGGGTGGCGGGTGCCACCTGGTAATGGTGCGCAGCAGCCCTGGGTGCCAAATTTTGTCGCACCTGATTCCAAGCTTGCCGGCTCCGGTTTTGGGTGCACTCTCGAGAAATGTGCCCCCACTGCTTGCAGGTGTGACACTGAATGTTAGCCCGGCCGTTGTATTGGGAGGGGGGTGGTGGAGTATTCAGTGCCGGCCTGTGCAGGGGTACGGTGGGGCCGGTAGGGATAAAATTATTGGGTGACCCTGTAATCCGAGGGAGAGTCTTATTTTGGGCACCGTGATGCCTCCTGGCATCAAAATGCTGATCCGCCAATCTAGCGGCTTCGGGTAGGGTGAGTGGTTTACGGTCTCTCACCCATTCTTGTGCTTCTGGGGACAAACCATTAAAAAACTGTTCCAGTAGCATTAACTGCCTCAACTCCTCCATGTTAGTAGCGTTGCTGGCCTGTATCCAGCCTAGTGATGCTTGGTCCAGCTTGTGCGCCCATTCGGCATGAGAATCTTTCTCAGGCTTGCGCAAGCCCCGGAATTTCCGCCGGTACGCCTCTGGGGTAATAGCATACCTCTCCAAGATCGCCCTCTTTACTTTAGGGTAATCTTTGCTGTCCTCTCGGGGTACAGCACGGTAGGCTTCAGCTGCCCTACCCGATAATTTGCCTGCCAGCAGCGGCACCCATGTTGCGGGTTCCAAATCGTGCAAATCGCACAGCCGCTCAAAGTCCTGCAAATACCCATCAATTTCGTCCTTTTCTTCACAAAACGCTTTAAATGCGTGATGTGGGACTTTGGGCTTTACCTGTCCGTAGGTGGAGGCAGTAACAGACTCTGCCCTAGGCGGTGTCGCTGGTGTGCTGGTTGCCATCAGATAATCCTGTACATCCGATACCATCACGGTCAATATTTCCAGCTGTACTGGTTGCGGTAGGAACGCCAACCTGGTTCGTAGCTCTTTTTGGAATGGGGTCTCTTCCATGGCTGGTGGGGGTGTAGCGCTGCGGGCTCTGTCTCCCTCCATCAGTTCAGCGATCAGCACAGCCTTAGATTTGTTGCTGGCTATCTTACCCCTGGCTTCCAGTAGTTCTTTTAAAGTCTGTCGTTTCAGTATGGTATAATCAATCTCCATACGAATTGCCCTTGCTTTCCTTGTTCGGTAGTTCCAGTTTACACGAACGCTGTTTTTTCGGCTGTAAGGTTCGGATCCCGTCGCTTGCCACCAATTGTAACGGAATGCAGTATAGTAGTATACGATATCCGTTGGTATATCCAGGAAATCCACAGTCAGAGTAGAAAGCAAGGCAATATTCCCAATCCTCCCAATAACCGGACGAAACACAGTTTGGGAGTCAACTAACTCGGTTTATTCACAAGCAGCGTATTTATGCAGTTCCCCATGCAAGGGGTTTCCATACAGATAATCCAGGGGATTTCTCCCAACATGCATCGTGACTTTCCCAACAGGCATTGCTGCACGAGAAGGATACTCCCACCAAAATGGACGATTAAGTGGATTATCCCCTCGTGCAGCAAAACCGACAATTGACATTAAAATACATAATTCACATAATATTCGGTACTTTGGAATAACTGAACGTTCGGTAGATAGCTGGGGTCGGAGCGCACATTTTGTGAGAATACCGCTACGATCCCAGCTGAATTAACCGAACGCCGCACATAATACAGTTAAACATTAAAGTGGGTTTAAAAGTACCGAATAAGTACGGGACACATAATGTACCGAACGCGGAACTCCCGAATGCTCTGGAAGTCCAGCGGTGTTCGGATCATTGAGTAGCCGTTTTCAGTTCCAGGCTCTCGACGACCGAACACCGCTGCAGAGACAAAGGATCCAAGATGGCCGACCGCCGCATGGTCGGTAGTCGAACGACGGCCACCTAGGAGAGCCCTTAATTACCGATTGCAACAATGTTGCAATCGGTTAATTGGTGCCACATGACCTGTGAATGTGTGGTCTACCTGGGGAGTCCACATTCGTACGGCGAACGGCCAGGATAGCCGTGTTTCGTCGTACGAATGCTTTGTATGCTGGCAGCATACGGCTGCCAGCATGCGAACGGCCATAGGACAATACATATACATTTAACGTTACACAGTATACCTTCAGCCTACGGACAACCTGTAATGAATATAGTTCAGAAGTGGCTAGGTTTGCCACAGGAGCGTTTCTTTGAACAAAGTTAACCACAATAGAAAGAGCACTAACTTGTGCTTTACAAAGTTATATCTTAAACGTACAAGGTGTGTGTAAATATAATTATTCAGTACGGCTTTTACAGAGTTTTTCCAAAGTGTTTATCCAAACTAAACCACGTTTAAATTTTACACTATCTGTTTCAAATCAAAGTATGTGCATACTTTATCCAAATTCTGATTTTGAAATGCTTCATTATTTTAAATTAACTAAAGAAGGTTTTTATTTCAAATACTTTAACATTTTTAAATTTAATCTAACTTCTGGTTTAAATTGTTTAATTTACTTTCTCAATAGCTTAGTTAGGAGCACAAGTAAAATTTAACACAACTTTAAATACATACAAATTTCTGGAAATGTTCAATTAATTAAGGATTTAACTCATATTCTAATATAATATATTTGAGTTGTATCTTATATCCGAATGTGTAGTTATTGAGTGTAATTAGGTCATTATCCTGCATTGGGTTCCTTGAGAATAATGTCACTGCATTGACACACTGTTTGTTGAAGAATTAAAGAGTAAGCTGTCTCTATCTCCCATGCTAAGCAGAGTTTTGGAATCCTGTGAGGCAACTCATATTGAAAGACTTGATGATCCTGACATCAAGCTGTCAGTATATAGTGAAGAATGATTTGAACAAATTCTCTGCATTCTGCTTCAGGGTAAAATCTATTGAGGAGATATATTAAAAATGGACAATTTGTTATGATGAAAACTTTATTTAAAATTGTAGATTTTCAATGTTGAAGGTAGATATTCTGTGTGATATGAATATATTCAAAGCAATATAGAGAGTGCTTTACCATATTTCGTAAGTAATTAGTAACAGTTCTTAAGTTATTTCTTAAAGCATGTCTCTGTTTTCCTACATTAAACACATGGAATAAAAAATGTATGTGTTAGAAAATGTGAATGTGTTTAAAGGACAGGAACTACAAAAAATATTAAAAATATTTTATCAAAATATTGATACATACTTAAAACTCAAGATACCTTTATTATGCAAAATCTTTATTTTGAAAACCTGTACAGAGTATAAATGATGCACCCCACTAATTTATAAACCATGCTGCCAGTATAAGATTGCTGAATCCTACACACGGGGACAAACTCTCTTCTCTCCCACACCCACTATGAGTGTTACCAAGTGTATAACGCAGTACGGCCCAGTCCAAGGGTCGCCCTATAACCCCCAAGGCCAATAAACATTATCACCCCATAGCAGTTAATACCTTTGTCACCCCCCAGGGCTCTGGGATCCTATCATATTTCATCACTAGAGGACCCATACAGATACCCACATCAGACTCATATGGATCAACCTCAGACCACTCTGAGGTTTCCATGGGGATTGGGGGAGGGGCTCAGCTGTATACAACTCATGTATGCAGCTTTCCCACGCTGAACACATATGGGCATCCTACTTTAAACCTTCATCAGGTTTTTTTTCTCACCCTTGTTGGTCCTAGACCAGTATGAATATATATGTTAACTTATAGAAGGATGTTAGCAATATAGGTTATAACCACTGTAGCCAACTCACAGGCTTCCTATTTTAAACTTTTTAAACTACTTTCTTCAGATAAAAAGCACTAGATCGTTATGAATGTATCCTCATTTGCAGATCTTGGGCCATAAGGAAGGTATAGCCACAGCTAAACCTAGTTAAAACGCCTAGACTATGCCATTTGGCGCAATCCTCCGGCCTTCTTTTCTAAACCTAAAATAAGTTGGGGTCTCAGACACGCTAATACTGCACCCTGAGACACACGCTATCATGACTGGACAAGGTCACATAGAACAGCCCACAGGATCTCAGAGTCAGTAAGATCTCAAAATGCCTTTATTTAGAAAAATCTTTATTTTGAAAACCTGTACAGAGTATGGATGCACCCCGCTGATTTATAAACCATGCTACCAGCATAAGATATACCATGTTGCAAACTACAACAAACGTATGATATGCTGACTGCCGAATCAATCCCAAACACAGGGACAAACCCTCTCCTACGCCCTCTACGAGTATTGCCAAATGTAATGCAGTACAGCCCAGTCTTGCGTCGCCTTATAACCATAACAAAGAAAAGTGGGAAAAAGCACCCAGTATACGTATATGAAAAAGTTGTAACAACCTGGAAATATGAACCAGGATACATGGATCAAAACCAGATCTTTAATAATAACAAACAGGACATAGCGTAATACAGTCAAATATATCAAAGAAAATATTTGGTGTTGGTAGAAAACTCACAAATGTATGATAAATCAGGCTTCTTACCCCACCAGGGGTTAAAACGAGACAGGAGTGTCGGAAATCTCAGGTGATGAAGATTCTTTATATATGAAAAGGAAAAAGATCACACATAGTGAGGTATCATGAAAACCAAAAGAACACTTATTAAGGTGGAACTTAGCAGCAGCGTGGTATGATCTTGAGATACCAAGAACAGCAAAGTGGAAAATAAAAAAAAAAAAAAACAATCAAACAAAGTAAAAATATTTAAAACAAAATCCATAAAAGTCCATATGATATAGTAAAATCCAACGTGTTTCGTCCGATCAATAGGAGACTTCCTCAGGGATCTATGTGAATCCATCATAGTGGGGACTTATTATAGTGCTGGCAATCCTTGTGGATCAATTTCACCTGATTTTTGGCGTGCGTTGCACTCTGGAACGCAATGACGTACATCCTGTGTGAGCAAGGAAAATAGCGTGGTCGTTCATATGAATGCGGCATTTGAATGGATACAAAGGCGGCTAGTTCGGTGTGTGCGCACGTTACTAAAACCAAACGAAATTTGAAAGGAAAATAAGACAGAATAAGCAAACAGTTGCCTTAACACGAATAACAAACATAAAGAGGAACAGCAGACCTGGCTATTACACTGTGTTGTATGTAAACGTCTAAGGGAATAAAACCATACTAATATGGAAAACAAGCAAAAGGAATGAGTGTAATAAGAATAAAATGCAATGTTGATCTATTTCTTAATATGTGGGTGAAAATAAATGGGAACCTGTGATAGCTCTGCCTGGAGTGGCGGAGAGGTATCTTGGATTTCTGGCGGTCTGGGCGGGCAGTCGGGCAGGTGACCTCTGGGAGTGTAAATGTACAGGTTCATTTACCTCTATGTGCAAAACTGTATAACCTGTGCTTAACATGACCGGCCTCCAAGACAGGGAGCCCCTCCCAAAACCACACGCTAGTGAGATGCGACCAGATGATAGCACGGGGAGAGGACGACCGCTCCACCTGACATCCGACCTCCTTCTGTGACCATCCACAGACTGTCCTCACCTTACCCTACCCACTACTGACAGGTAGGGACAGATCCATGTCCCACCCACGGTTACCAAGCTACCCCCCCATCTAACCACTCTCCGCCTGCGCACTTCCCTCTCACCATTTCTCTTCACTTCTATACTCTACTTTCTCTCACTTTTACTGCTCCCACTCTTCCTTTTAACCCCTCTTTTTTAAGGCTCTTCTTCATCTTCTCTCCTCTTCTATATCCAACCCCCATCCCGCTCACTCACCCCCCACCCCAACCGGCACACCACACCGTTACAACCACATTAACACCACACGACTCACACCACTTTCCAGCATGCTGGCCTCTCTGACCTGCCTATCTATAAACTGCAAGGGACTAAATAACCCATCCAAAAGACATCAACTCATGCGTTGGGCAAACAGATCAAAAGCTGATATACTACTACAAGAAAAACCTTTCCCTCTCCTGAGCTGACACTTCTGAAAAAAAATATTTGCCAGTTTCCCCACTGGAAAACAGAATGGAGTAGCCATTGTAGTTCGCAATTCGTGCCCACTATCCATTGATCGAACGGTAATAGATCTCCAAGGACGATACCTCACGATCGCAGGCATAATTGGCACACACAAATATGCATTTACGTCAGTATATGAACTTAATACCCCTTACAACTCCTTCTGGCAAACATTAAGGGCCCACTTGACCCTTTTACCCTCATATCATTTGGTGGTAGGAGGAGACTATAATGCCACATTCTCTCCTTCATTTGACAGACACCATGATAAACAACGAACACGCAACCACAAACCCCAACAGCTAGGCAGACACAATATTATCCACATTTGTCTCACGATCATGTCTAATAGATGCATGGAGATCCCAACACCTAGCGACCCTGGATCTCAACTTCTTCTCACACCCTCATCAATCTCATTCCAGCATAGACCTGTTCTTAGTCTCCCCTGCTCTGTCCACAGCCATTGGCTCTATTACATGGTCTGACCATGCAGACATAATACTCACGATCACACTACCCTGTACGATGTGACCTTGGTCATGGCGCCTGAACCCCACCCTCTTACAAAACCTATACACCTGGGAATCTATCTCAAAAACAATGATGGAATAATTTAGCTTAAACACTGACTCAGTGGAATCCAAATGTACACCATGGGCAGCTCATAAATCCGTCCGGAGAGGGTTGCTGATCACCCTAGCATCCATACAAAAAGAAACAAAAACAGATATCACAACTAGAAAGCACGTTGGAGGACCTACGATCCCTCGAAACAAAACTTAAACAAAACTCCACACCGGAATTAAATGTGCAAATCTCAAAGTGCCAAGAAGATATAAAATAATACATGGCAAGGGAATCTGTTAACCCTCCAATGGACAAAACAGCTATACTATGATCAATCTAATAAAGCCAACACACTATTAACATGTAAGCTAAAACAAAAAAATTGCTCAGAAACTGATAAATAAAATAACAATCCCAGACAGGACTCTGGCAGAAAAACCTAAACAAATTGCAGAAGTATTTAAGAAATACTTTACTGCTCTCTACAATCACAACCCCCACACAGGCAACACCCAACCTCAACCAAAACTCTTATAGACCACTACTTAGACCAAGTCCCACTGCCATCCCTCACCAGGGAGGCAGCGGAAAAACTAATAGATCCGATCACACGAGAAGAAGTTGCTATCACCTTTAAAACTTAAACCAAACAAATGCCCTGGTCCAGACAGATTTACAGGGTTATATTACAAAACAGTCACCCCAACACTGATCCCACAGCTATGCAATCTTTTTAACGCTATATTAACAGGAGAAGCATTACCGAAGGAAATGCTCCAAGCCAACATCTGCCCCCTCCCCAAACTCAACAAGACCCACTTAGAATAACAAAGAACAAAAGGGGTATAAGTGGAGCTCTAAAATACCTGGACAAATGGATATGCTGATTATAGAATATTACAGAAATCTGTGAACAATATAAAACACATTCATAGTGTAGATGGTATATATATACAGAATGAATAGAGATATGATAATTTCCAACTCACAAGCATAGAGCCAATTGGTCACCTGGCTCTTGGTGTGAAGTACTTTGGGATCTTTTCAGGGGAAATCCACCACCCTTGTTTCCTCCTTCTAGTCTCCTCCACATGCAGATGAGAGTATTGGAATGGACAGGAAGACTCCAATTGTGAAGATAAGCAAATTTATTGGTGCAAATAAAAAATACAAAATAAAATGGTCAAATGATCCAACATTGCTAGTAAAGGTAAAATATAGAGTCCAAAACGTGTTTCCCCATTGACTGGCTTCCTCAGTTGGTGTGTAATCTGTGTGGTGCTCTTCCTGTGTTTTATTCCATTTTGATTGCAGGATTATCGGCATCTGTGAACCCGGAAGTCGTCCGAACACCCGGAAGTGACCTGATTGGAACACACGTTCCGTCTAATGGAATGCACGTCCCATTCGTGTGCCGGTCATGTGAATTAGATGCGACTTCCTTTCTCTCTTGGAACGCATTCCATGCGTTCCACCATACCAGTTCGTTATAATAAATCCTTTGTGGCATCTAATTTATATAAATGTATTATAAATAGAGAAGTACCTAAAGGTAAACGTATAATCAACTTTACATATACATAGAAATATTACCAGACATAGGGGTTTCTTTCTTAATGTAAGGTGCTATGGGTTTTATTAAAAACACTTTTTTTTCTTCTTATTAGTGCAAACAGCAGAAAAAACTTATTCATATACATCATGTCCCCATAAAGTATATAAAAAAAATGGAGGGAGAAAAAAGGATATACAATTCTACGTTTAAAAAAGGGGTATAAAAAGAGAATATACATATATGCAAATGCACTAATTCGTTCATAAAAAAATAAATAAAAGTATTACAAGTATAATAAAAAAATTTACAAACATAAAAATATATACTTATAAAAAAGATGTAAAAATTAATTAATTAAAAAAAAAGTTGGCATCAAGATAAAAAATGGCATAATTCAAAATCCAAATTTAGTCCATGGGGTGCTAGAGTATTCAAATTGAAAATAAATGTAATTTCTTCAATTCCAATTTTTTTTTGTGAAGTCTCCGCCCCTCCAGTTTTTTTAACCAATTTAAGTGCAACAAATGTGAGATCCTGTGGGTTCTGATTATGCGAGACACTATGTGTTTCAATGCCTTTTTTAATATTTCTAACATGTTCGGAGATTCTAGTGTGCAGGCATCTAATTGTTCTCCCTACATATAACATGTCACATGGGCTTTTCAACAAATACATTATATTTTTAGAGAAACACGTTAATTGGTCTTTTATTGCGAAATCTTTCTTTGTAATTTCGTTAATATTGTTTATATTTCTTTTTTTACTATTAGTTTTCCTACATGCTGAACATCCTATGCATCCATAAAAACCTTTGTTACTAGTGAGAAAATTATTAGAGCTTGATGGATTTTTGTAAATAATTCTTAATACTCTTACATCCCCTATGTATAATTTAAGGTTTAGGCGGCAATATATTTTTCAGATCAGGGTCATCTTATAATAAATGACAATATTTATTAATGGCATATCGTACTTTCTTGTTCTGAGCAGAGAAATTACAAATAAATGATTTTGTTTGTTTTTTGGTGAGTAATGTTTTTCTTTCCAACCCTTTGACTTCTTCTATACTTGCTTGAAGGTTTTCTACTCTATAACCTTTTTCTATAAACTGTTCTTTAATTACCTGAGTTTGTCTTATGAAGTCATTCTCTTGTGTGCAGTTGCGCTTCAACCTCATAAATTGGCTTTTGGGTGCATTCGTAAGCCCCGGAATATGATGGCAGCTTTTGAGATCTATGTATCCATTACAATCCACCTCTTTAAAATAATTTTTAGTATGAATTTCGCCGTTTTCTATAAAAATGGTCAGATCTAAAAAATTGATTTCGTTTTTACTATGAGTGGATGTAAGACTGATCCCCCAATCATTGGAGTTAAGAAAACGTAAAAAATTCATAAGACCTAATTCGTCCCCATTTCAGATACAAAATATGTCATCGATGAAATGGCGGTAGGTGACCAAGTTCGCATAAGAACTGTGTTGAAGGATAAACTTTTCTTCCCAGTACGCCATAAATAAATTGGCGTAACTGGGTGCGAACCTGGTCCCCATCGCCGTTCCATTGATTTGCAGAAAAAAAACTATCCTTGAACCAAAAAAAAATATTGGTGAGAATTAAGAATATGCCTTCCTTTATAAAATCAATCTGTTCCTGTTTAAAATCTGATTTTTCTAAAAAAAATTGCACTGCCTCTATCCCCTTATTATGTGGGATGATACTGTAAAGAGAACTAACATTGCACGTGACCAATATGTAGTTCTCCTCCTATTTAATGTCAACAAGAATTTGTAATACGTGCATTGTATCCTTCAAATATGATGGATTTTTTACTACTATTGGTTGGAGCAGTACGTCAATATATTCAGAAATTCTCGAACGAAATACTTTCTATTCCAGAAATTATTGGTCTTCCTGGGGGGATTCGTTAAATTTTTGGGCAAACAATAAAATACCGGGATTTGAGGATTTAAAATATTTAAATATTTGGCCTCTGCTTCTGTTAAAATGGTTTTATCCAATCCCTCCCTAATGTATGCTCCAAATTTATCCCTGATTTCTCGACTGGGGTTGGATTTTAGTTTTTGATATGTATTTGTATCTGATAGGAGTCTTTCGGCTTCACCTACATATTTTTCCCTAGATAGAACTACAACTCCTCCTCCTTCATCCGCAGGTTTTATTATGAAATCATCATTCTTCTGTAAATTCCTTAACCCCTTAAGGACATATGACATGTGTGACATTTGGTCCTTAAGGGGTTAAAGCCTTTCTTTCCGTTTGTGAGAGATTTTGTTGGTATTTATTCGTTCTCTTTATTTTGCTGACTTCTTTCATTACCATTGTTTCAAACGCTTTATACGACCGATATCATTACTAAACACGGATGTCAAATTGTTCAAAAAACTCATAGCGGAGTGCCTCTGCCCCTTCCTTCCAAAGCTGATACACCCAGACCAAGTAGGATTCCTCCCTACCAGACAAGCCAGTGACAACACGAGACAGAAGTACAACTTCATCTGGATCGCACATGCCAGCACATCCCAACTCTCATGCTTTCTCTTGACACTGAAAAATCGTTCAACAGACTATTATGGCCCTTCCTCTTTGCAGCTCTACATAAATTTGGACTCCCAGCCCCTTCATAGATGCACTAAAACCACTGTATGGTTCCCCCACTACAAATCTCCTTATCCCAATCACCCGTCTACCCACCTTCAAAATATGTTACTGCACAAGGCAGTGGTGTCCCATCTCCCCCATTCTGTTCGCCTTATCCTTAGAACTGCTCTTACAAGCCTTCATACGCAAGGATGACTTGCTAGTTACTATAACAGATCCTCAACATTCGTTGCCCCCATTACTTTCCACGTTAGAGAATTATGGTCTCTGGTTACAAACTAAACATTGACAAAACAGAAGGCCTACTGATACATATCGCCCCACCAACCCTTTGATGTCCTACAATGGTTCTACACCTTTTAATCCACTCACATACACTACTTGGGCGATATGCTCACATGAAAAGACATGCCTGTATCATAGTTGGGAAGGCTGGCCTCCATTAAAATGAACATACTACCAATGCTCTTATATCTATTCCAAGCTCTCCCTATACCAATCTCAGGGCCAGATTTCAAAAAGCCCTCTGCATCTATTGTATGGGTTGCGGTATGTATACTGAGAAGGCGGATGACCTCCATCGACCTAGTGATTTAATAACATGGACTGGTATGTCCTGACTGGAGGCCATAGATGCAGCCTCCATCCTGAACAAGTGTCCGGAATATCTACTAGGATTTAAAGCCTGTCTTGTTAGTAACAATCGTAAATACAACATGAACTTTGATGAAGTGACAGTGACAGCAAAGGTGTGTCTGATGGTGAAGGTAGGGTGAGGAGATAAGTCTCCAAAACCTTAACTGGGCACCATCTGTTTTACGTAGGGTAATATGTAATCTGAACCGGTTGTCTAGGTAGACTAGTCTTGGTACCAGGTAGTGACAGTACATAATGATCGTGATGTCCAACCGGATAGGAGCGTTTGAGGCATTCATGGGAGTGATTTTTGCTATGGATGGTAAATTAGCGTGGTCTAAGGAACCCAAAAAAGGTCAGATAGATTGTAGCTTTAATGACCGTATTGGTGATAGGTTCAAAAGGGGTTGCATCTAGCAAGTCCGATATGGCCTTGAAAAGCTGTTTATCAATGTATAACCTTTGATGCGGAGTAGGACCGCTGGCTTTGTGTATGCCTTTAAGTATGGTCTTGCTTGGGTAAGAAGAAACAAAACTAGTGTTGACTGGGAAATATGAATACATATGGTGTTGAATGCCCGTTAAGTATAGCTTGATAGTATTATGGGACAGCTGCAACTTAAAGGACCACTATACTGCCAGGAAAAAAAAAATTGTTTTCCTGGCACTATAGGGTCTTTAGGTCCACCCACCCTCAGGGTCCCACTCCGGGTTCCCTCAGCGCTGGGAAACTCTCCTCCCTCTGCCGACATCAGCACCAAATTTAAACCTCTCATGGGAAAGCATTACTCAATGCTTTCCTATGGACGTCCAGCGTCTTCTCACTGTGATTTTCACAGTGAGAATCGCGGAAGCATCTCTAGCGGCTGTCCGTGAGACAGCCGCTAGAGGCTGGATTAACCCTCAGTGAAACATAGTAGTTTCTCTGAAACAGCTATATTTTCAGCTGCAGGGTTAACACTAGAGGGACCTGGCACCCAGACCAATAATGCAGAGTTGCGGTAAAATCCCTCAATATCCTGCACATCCACTGGCCAACTACCCCAGAGCCACTGATTGCCAAATATGGCTGCAAAACCAGTTGTAGCTGTAGAATCCATCCAAATGAAGGGGGAGTCTACTGACAACTGAGGAAGAAACATGCTCTTCCCATTCTGCGATGGCATGTGGATTGAGGGGGATACGACTATCGTTGTTGGAAAAAACGGGCAGCTAAGGAGTCTGGAGATAAAGGCTCTACCCTGCGGGATGATTCGTATGGCAAGGAAGGAATTAAATAGCTTAATGGCTTTGTTTAAGTTGACTGGGGGGGGGGGGGGGGATTGTTCTCATTAAGCAGAATGTCATCCAGGTAGAGGATTACTGTATGATACCTACACGTGTTCAATAGAAGCCAACACAAGGTCTCAGCGAAGGTGTCAAAAGTCTTAGGGTTGCTTTTCGACCCGAAGATGAGTCTTGTGAAAAAGTAGTATAGACCCTTCAATTTGATACCGTGCAGATGCCATAGAGCTGGTTGAATGGGTAGCAGTTTGAAGGTGTTAACAATGTCTGTTTTACCGAGCCAGGACCCAATCCCTGTTGTAATGATTGCGTCAATTGTGGAATACTGCAGCGAAAACTCCTCTGAGGGAATCAAGGCGCTAAAGCTGGGAATACCCGAAGAGTGAGGTGCGGAGATCAATCTTTGTGTGCCTGAAATTTTCACGGTTACCACACCTATGGGGAATGGAGGTTCCTTAACCCCTTAAGGACCAAACTTCTGGAATAAAAGGGAATCATGACGTGTCACACACGTCGTGTGTCCTTAAGGGGTTAAATGGTCCTAATAAGAAACATTCTCCTAGTTCTTTGTGTAACAGTGTATTAACAGCGTCCGTATCAGCCATAGCTGATTGGAGGTTATTGCACTTCACAATACCTGCTGGTATGTGAATAATACCAGTATGAAAACCTTGCGTGATCCCCTTTATTAAGAAATCGACCAACTGCTTGGACGGGTAAGTGGTTAAAGAGCTAGCCAGAGCTAGCCAGAGAACTAACATTTACCAAGGTCAAATAAGGTTTAGCATGCATTTTATTTGAGCACATATACTTAGCATGGGCCCTAAAGCAGTGAGAACATACATGCAACAAGCGTCAGTATAACCGCAGGTAACTTCATTGAAATTGTTACACACCTGAGATTTTCCTAAATATACAATAGCATGACCCAGCTTATCCTTTGCCAGTTTGTCAAACTTGGCTCGGGCGCCTGGGAAAGCCATGGTAGGATTGATGACGGAGGAGATCGGACAATAGTCTGTGGCATGCACTCAGATTGCACAAGCTGGTGTCCTCAGATATATCGCCATATGCGTATGTGTGATTCTCCATGACACCCTGAGAGACAATCAATAAAGAGACAAGATTATAATCTTCGCCTTCCAAGATGTCTTTTTTGAGATTCACGGGTACCATATGGGCGGGAGTGATGATAAGAGTAACCAACTCCGGGGTTACTTTACCCGATTGTATCTGTGGTGAACCTGGAACTTCTGCAACAAAAGCACCAGATGATGACAAAGGAAGGCAACGAGCCTCAATTCTATCCAGTCTATCATTAACTTTCCCAATGGAGGTTACGAGTGAGGAAATCATGGCATGGTGCTCCGAGTTGCTGGAGCCACTCGTTCCTTCTCGTGCCCCAGTATTGTCAGTATGTGTCTGCATGAGCCAAAACAGTTTCGCTTTCCTGGCTGTAGCCGGGAAAGGGATGTTGAGTTTCCGAAGTTCCACCATGATGCGGGGAATGGTCCAAGACCTAATAGAGGCAGGGTTACAAATATCACCTTTTTGAGTAGGAGAAATGGACCTGACAGGAGTACTGGGAATTGACAACTTGTCTGCTTCATCAGGGATCTGAGATATACAGAAAGAAATATTAAACACCATTTAGAAAATTAGGTGTTTTACTGACTTGCTTACTAGTGCCAGGAAGCGAAACAATTCACTAAGTTCGGGAAAAGATGAGGCCCTGTTAATTGCCAAGCAGCTAGAGAGGCTCTACCTTTTATTTGGCGCAAAATTATTTGTGGCCATTGCACTTGTGTTGGGGTGTCGGCCTCTCGGTGACAATTAAGCCCAAAGATAGTAGGGGAGTGACATGGGAGGCCCTCCCTATGCAACCGTGCGAGGTGGCTAACTATGGCCTGAGGGGCGAATTTCACCTCTAGCGTGGAGGATAGGTGTTGGCCTTGTGGGACCACTGTAGACAAGGCAGAGGTGCAATAAGCTGGAAGCCAGTAAAACCTAAAAGAAAATTGGGATGTTGAGGAGTCGCCTTTGGTAAACGTACCTGAAGTCTATTCTTGTGTTTGTTAGGTCAGAAAGTAGTTGTAATCTATTTAAATTGAATGGTACAAGTTGCAGCGTGGATATGGCAATAATAGGGGAAAAGCCCACCAGACAAAAGGGAGGGAAAAAAATATTATATATTTATATATTATTAACTTACCTGTCACAGAATACTGTGTTTCCCACTAAATGAAGTAGAGAGGGGAAGGAGAGGCCTATAACTAATAATAACAAAGATGAATATATAAATTAGCATGCATATATGCCAATGAAACACCTGGAATCGTACTCCTTAACAAGACCACCTACTTACAAGATATAGGATTGGTCTGAAGAGCAAATGCTGCTCTAAATCTTCGCCTTGAGATCTGAAAATGACACATAAATAAGTTTGTAAGCAAGCCGATGACATGTATTAACATCAATCGTAACCCCATAGTATGCTTAAGGAACTATTACATGGAAAACAATGTAGAACCAAATACCATCCTAAACAAAGCGCTATGCGTATACTATGTACCTATAACTGTGCTAACTACAAACCTCATCCAGACTGACTTGCTGAGCCCAACATTATAATTTACAACTTATACATAGAAGAAAATACATTTTGTCAACCAATAGTTTCCAAGTATGAGGCTCTCCTATATACCTCTATACTGCTGCAACATCAAGTTTTGACCACTAGAGGGCTGCCAGCCAAATGACCCTGAGCTAGGAAACCATAGCAACGTATGGAAAGTATTTGCCAAGCTTTTGTGAGCACAGGCGTAAAAGAATCGTATAGCTACTGTTAGCTGAAACTAGGGAAATTATTGAATCCCCCTTACTAAGCGAATAAGTGGGAAAAGGACACAAATAGTGTCTATATAAGGACTATATAGCCGCCTATTTATTAGCCCAGTATATATGGCCTTTTGATTTTGACAGACTTGTTTTCTGGTTTCTGCTTCATTACTGTATAGCAGTGCCAGTATCTGTCAATAGTCGGCAAGCAGTATTATCACTGACAGTTGATTCTACCTTATAGCACAGTTTCAAAGTGTCATAATTGGGTAATGGGAATTGTTTCGCTTCCCAGATACTTGGTAACATTATTGGGCTATTTTCTTATATTGATTGTATCAGTCACACTGTTATTTTATGCTGGGATTGTGTATCATATCTGACATAACAGCTCTTGCCTGACAATTTACAGCTCCAATTTACTCAATTTATGCAATAATAAGTGCCTGTTTTGGAGAACTACATTGACGTTTTCCCTTCAGGACACTTTTTCACTTTATTGTACAGCTGTATATCAACATAACCCAAAGGGAAACTCTACTCTGGCACAGTTTGTACCTACTCTGTTCTACTGTTCAGGGTCTATTGATACCCGACAGTGTCTCACCACTAGCCTTTTGGACCAGGGATTACTTAAATCCACTGGATTGCCTATATGTAATAATATAGCCTGTATTTCATGCATTCTCTGTTCCATTTAGACATTTACCTATATGACATAGGATCTCTCCTGTAGGTACGTACTGATCCATACCTCTAAACTAGTTAGTATTTGGATCATTGCTAGTAAGCTTCGTTAGATCCCCCTTTTTTATCATTTATACACTCTAGATGATTTTTTCACTTTGTGTGTGTTTTTTCACATTTGTCTTTTAATGTCGGATGACGTAATTAAGGTTTTCCATTTTTTCTTCCTTTAGCTTTTTGCCCATTTTTTTGAGCTGACTACTGTACTTGGGTAACACCTGCATCTATGCGTTGAGATTTGGCACCTGTAGTCTCTTTGGTGCCTTTTTTCTATCTCATGGTTACGCAGGTATTGTTCTTTCTCTCTCTATTTTAAACTTTAATAGACATCTAGTCTGCAAAGTCAGTGGACATGACAATAGTTGATGTGAAACCAGACAGAGCATGCCACACACTTTTATCATCCCAGTAACTCAGATGGTCCACACAAGGAGGCAAAGGAGGTTCAGACAGGTAGGCTCTGACCATTTCAGAGGTACTACTTTCATTTAGGCTGCTTGCTAGCTCACTTACTCCCACCAAACAGCAAACAGCCTCAACCCAAACTGTGTGCAATCTTCTCTGCTGTCCTAGGATAATGCTGCTGCTGCTGCTGCTGCTGTTGCTGCTGGGAGTAGTAGACAATGACAACATGGTACTTTCAATGTGCACATCATCCTCATCCAGCATGCCTCTCTTTTGCTGCAAATCATGGACAGTGTCTGTTCCTCCAGTCTGTTGGATCGGAAAGCACCTTTCCCTTAATTCTAGGGTCACACAGGGAAGTTTGCGTCAGTTCAGGGCAATTAGTAATTTGTTTACTTAGGAAAGCTTTGAGTAGATTTTTCAGCTGTCGGACCACTACTGTTAAATCAATGGGAAGTGGGCCACTATAAAAAAATATTCCTTGTTTTCCAGGAAGGCATCCATCTTGTTTAAAGGCTGGTGCAAAAGTGGATGACCTGTCCCAAACTGTCATTACTGTGGCTAGACGTTTCTGTCACATGCCTAAATGGAATAAGAACTGACGCTAGCTTACCTATTATTCTTCAGTCCTCATACCTGTCAGGCTGTCAGCCTGCTTACTCGGCTCAGCTCTGAGTGCCGCAATCTCTCCAGGCATTCTGATGGATGCTGCACGCTAGCGTGTGGATTGTTTATGTATGCGGCCGAATTACCCACGGGTTTCGGCACATACAATGACATCAAGGATCAATGTAGGCAAGCCAGGTACCCCTCTCGAATAGTGGTAAACTCCAAACAACTTTCATCCAACACAGATAGTTTATGCCTATATATACTCACCTCTCCCATTCCTTGTTGCCCTGTTGTGTGTCACGATTCCGGGGAACCCAACACGCTAACGCACACACAGACACACACACAGAAAGTGTGCAGTACCGGTCCTTAGAGTGGCCGGGCTAAGCACACACAGAATAGTCAGGAGACAAGCCGAGTAAGGGGAACCAGAAAACAGAATAACGAGAACAAGCCGAGGTCAAAGGGTAGGAGAAAGTCACAAAGTCAGTATAACAAGCCAGAGAGTACGTAACCAGAAAGCACACGTTCACAATCAATACTATGAAGCAAAGACCACAACAGGGCGCAGAAAGACAGGAAAGGTAAGTATTTAAATCCTAGCCTGAATCCTAATTGGCTAACCACCAATCAGTATTAACAAACACACGTGGGGGATATCTATACCCCCCACTGTGTTTGTTGCACTGTAGCTTTAATGCCGGGTCACGTGAGTGACCCCGGCGCTTAGATAATAGTGCCGGCTCCCAGCGTGCAGCGTTAGACATGCTGCCGCTGGGAGGAGGAGAGGAGGACGCGAGCGGCGTGTCAAGAGGAGAGGACGCCGCTCGCTTATCGGTAAGGGGAGAGGGGAGCCCTGACATAACCCCCTCTCGAAGACCGCCCAGAGGGCGGGAAGCCGAAGGCTTCAAAGGAAACCGCGCATAAAAGGAACGGATCAAGGAGGGGGCATTCAAGTCAGAGACAGAAACCCACGACCGCTCCTCCGGACCGTAACCCTTCCAATCAACCAGATACTGCAACCGACCTCGAGAGAAACGAGAATCAAGGAGAGCAGCCACCTCATATACGTCACTAGAGACTGCGCGAAGACCCAGAGAACCGATTACAGAGCAAGGGCTTCAAAAGGGAGGTGTGAAAGGTGTTAGGTATGCGCATGGAAGGGGGTAAGGCCTCTCTTTTGCTGCAAATCATGGACAGTGTCTGTTCCTCCAGTCTGTTGGATCGGAAAGCACCTTTCCCTTAATTCTAGGGTCACACAGGGAAGTTTGCGTCAGTTCAGGGCAATTAGTAATTTGTTTACTTAGGAAAGCTTTGAGTAGATTTTTCAGCTGTCGGACCACTACTGTTAAATCAATGGGAAGTGGGCCACTATAAAAAAATATTCCTTGTTTTCCAGGAAGGCATCCATCTTGTTTAGAGGCTGGTGCAAAAGTGGATGACCTGTCCCAAACTGTCATTACTGTGGCTAGACGTTTCTGTCACATGCCTAAATGGAATAAGAACTGACGCTAGCTTACCTATTATTCTTCAGTCCTCATACCTGTCAGGCTGTCAGCCTGCTTACTCGGCTCAGCTCTGAGTGCCGCAATCTCTCCAGGCATTCTGATGGATGCTGCACGCTAGCGTGTGGATTGTTTATGTATGCGGCCGAATTACCCACGGGTTTCGGCACATACAATGACATCAAGGATCAATGTAGGCAAGCCAGGTACCCCTCTCGAATAGTGGTAAACTCCAAACGACTTTCATCCAACACAGATAGTTTATGCCTATATATACTCACCTCTCCCATTCCTTGTTGCCCTGTTGTGTGTCACGATTCCGGGGAACCCAACACGCTAACGCACACACAGACACACACACAGAAAGTGTGCAGTACCGGTCCTTAGAGTGGCCGGGCTAAGCACACACAGAATAGTCAGGAGACAAGCCGAGTAAGGGGAACCAGAAAACAGAATAACGAGAAACAAGCCGAGGTCAAAGGGTAGGAGAAAGTCACAAAGTCAGTATAACAAGCCAGAGAGTACGTAACCAGGAAGCACACGTTCACAATCAATACTATGAAGCAAAGACCACAACAGGGCACGGAAAGACAGGAAAGGTAAGTATTTAAATCCTAGCCTGAATCCTGATTGGCTAACCACCAATCAGTATTAACAAACACATGTGGGGGATATCTATACCCCCCACTGTGTTTGTTGCACTGTAGCTTTAACGCCGGGTCACGTGAGTGACCCCGGCGCTTAGATAATAGTGCCGGCTCCCAGCGTGCAGCGTTAGACATGCTGCCGCTGGGAGGAGGAGAGGAGGACGCGAGCGGCGTGTCAAGAGGAGAGGACGCCGCTCGCTTATCGGTAAGGGGAGAGGGGACCGCGGGCGGCGACGGGCCGAGGGTGAGTGCTGCGAGAGGATTGCAGCCTCCCCTCACCGCCGCCCGCGGAGCCCTGACATAACCCCCCCCTCGAAGACCGCCCAGAGAGCGGGAAGCCGAAGGCTTCAAAGGAAACCGCGCATGAAAGGAGCGGATCAAGGAGGGGGCGTTCAAGTCAGAGACAGAAACCCACGACCGCTCCTCCGGACCGTAACCCTTCCAATCAACCAGATACTGCAACCGACCTCGAGAGAAACGAGAATCAAGGAGAGCAGCCACCTCATATACGTCACTAGAGACTGCGCGAAGACCCAGAGAACCGATTACAGAGCAAGGGCTTCAAAAGGGAGGTGTGAAAGGTGTTAGGTATGCGCATGGAAGGGGGTAAGGCCAGGGAGTAGGAGACGCAACACCTCATTTCAGAGGTACTACTTTCATTTAGGCTGCTTGCTAGCTCACTTACTCCCACCAAACAGCAAACAGCCTCAACCCAAACTGTGTGCAATCTTCTCTGCTGTCCTAGGATAATGCTGCTGCTGCTGCTGCTGCTGTTGCTGCTGGGAGTAGTAGACAATGACAACATGGTACTTTCAATGTGCACATCATCCTCATCCAGCATGCCTCTCTTTTGCTGCAAATCATGGACAGTGTCTGTTCCTCCAGTCTGTTGGATCGGAAAGCACCTTTCCCTTAATTCTAGGGTCACACAGGGAAGTTTGCGTCAGTTCAGGGCAATTAGTAATTTGTTTACTTAGGAAAGCTTTGAGTAGATTTTTCAGCTGTCGGACCACTACTGTTAAATCAATGGGAAGTGGGCCACTATAAAAAAATATTCCTTGTTTTCCAGGAAGGCATCCATCTTGTTTAAAGGCTGGTGCAAAAGTGGATGACCTGTCCCAAACTGTCATTACTGTGGCTAGACGTTTCTGTCACATGCCTAAATGGAATAAGAACTGACGCTAGCTTACCTATTATTCTTCAGTCCTCATACCTGTCAGGCTGTCAGCCTGCTTACTCGGCTCAGCTCTGAGTGCCGCAATCTCTCCAGGCATTCTGATGGATGCTGCACGCTAGCGTGTGGATTGTTTATGTATGCGGCCGAATTACCCACGGGTTTCGGCACATACAATGACATCAAGGATCAATGTAGGCAAGCCAGGTACCCCTCTCGAATAGTGGTAAACTCCAAACAACTTTCATCCAACACAGATAGTTTATGCCTATATATACTCACCTCTCCCATTCCTTGTTGCCCTGTTGTGTGTCACGATTCCGGGGAACCCAACACGCTAACGCACACACAGACACACACACAGAAAGTGTGCAGTACCGGTCCTTAGAGTGGCCGGGCTAAGCACACACAGAATAGTCAGGAGACAAGCCGAGTAAGGGGAACCAGAAAACAGAATAACGAGAACAAGCCGAGGTCAAAGGGTAGGAGAAAGTCACAAAGTCAGTATAACAAGCCAGAGAGTACGTAACCAGAAAGCACACGTTCACAATCAATACTATGAAGCAAAGACCACAACAGGGCGCAGAAAGACAGGAAAGGTAAGTATTTAAATCCTAGCCTGAATCCTAATTGGCTAACCACCAATCAGTATTAACAAACACACGTGGGGGATATCTATACCCCCCACTGTGTTTGTTGCACTGTAGCTTTAATGCCGGGTCACGTGAGTGACCCCGGCGCTTAGATAATAGTGCCGGCTCCCAGCGTGCAGCGTTAGACATGCTGCCGCTGGGAGGAGGAGAGGAGGACGCGAGCGGCGTGTCAAGAGGAGAGGACGCCGCTCGCTTATCGGTAAGGGGAGAGGGGAGCCCTGACATAACCCCCCCTCGAAGACCGCCCAGAGGGCGGGAAGCCGAAGGCTTCAAAGGAAACCGCGCATAAAAGGAACGGATCAAGGAGGGGGCATTCAAGTCAGAGACAGAAACCCACGACCGCTCCTCCGGACCGTAACCCTTCCAATCAACCAGATACTGCAACCGACCTCGAGAGAAACGAGAATCAAGGAGAGCAGCCACCTCATATACGTCACTAGAGACTGCGCGAAGACCCAGAGAACCGATTACAGAGCAAGGGCTTCAAAAGGGAGGTGTGAAAGGTGTTAGGTATGCGCATGGAAGGGGGTAAGGCCTCTCTTTTGCTGCAAATCATGGACAGTGTCTGTTCCTCCAGTCTGTTGGATCGGAAAGCACCTTTCCCTTAATTCTAGGGTCACACAGGGAAGTTTGCGTCAGTTCAGGGCAATTAGTAATTTGTTTACTTAGGAAAGCTTTGAGTAGATTTTTCAGCTGTCGGACCACTACTGTTAAATCAATGGGAAGTGGGCCACTATAAAAAAATATTCCTTGTTTTCCAGGAAGGCATCCATCTTGTTTAGAGGCTGGTGCAAAAGTGGATGACCTGTCCCAAACTGTCATTACTGTGGCTAGACGTTTCTGTCACATGCCTAAATGGAATAAGAACTGACGCTAGCTTACCTATTATTCTTCAGTCCTCATACCTGTCAGGCTGTCAGCCTGCTTACTCGGCTCAGCTCTGAGTGCCGCAATCTCTCCAGGCATTCTGATGGATGCTGCACGCTAGCGTGTGGATTGTTTATGTATGCGGCCGAATTACCCACGGGTTTCGGCACATACAATGACATCAAGGATCAATGTAGGCAAGCCAGGTACCCCTCTCGAATAGTGGTAAACTCCAAACGACTTTCATCCAACACAGATAGTTTATGCCTATATATACTCACCTCTCCCATTCCTTGTTGCCCTGTTGTGTGTCACGATTCCGGGGAACCCAACACGCTAACGCACACACAGACACACACACAGAAAGTGTGCAGTACCGGTCCTTAGAGTGGCCGGGCTAAGCACACACAGAATAGTCAGGAGACAAGCCGAGTAAGGGGAACCAGAAAACAGAATAACGAGAAACAAGCCGAGGTCAAAGGGTAGGAGAAAGTCACAAAGTCAGTATAACAAGCCAGAGAGTACGTAACCAGGAAGCACACGTTCACAATCAATACTATGAAGCAAAGACCACAACAGGGCACGGAAAGACAGGAAAGGTAAGTATTTAAATCCTAGCCTGAATCCTGATTGGCTAACCACCAATCAGTATTAACAAACACATGTGGGGGATATCTATACCCCCCACTGTGTTTGTTGCACTGTAGCTTTAACGCCGGGTCACGTGAGTGACCCCGGCGCTTAGATAATAGTGCCGGCTCCCAGCGTGCAGCGTTAGACATGCTGCCGCTGGGAGGAGGAGAGGAGGACGCGAGCGGCGTGTCAAGAGGAGAGGACGCCGCTCGCTTATCGGTAAGGGGAGAGGGGACCGCGGGCGGCGACGGGCCGAGGGTGAGTGCTGCGAGAGGATTGCAGCCTCCCCTCACCGCCGCCCGCGGAGCCCTGACATAACCCCCCCCTCGAAGACCGCCCAGAGAGCGGGAAGCCGAAGGCTTCAAAGGAAACCGCGCATGAAAGGAGCGGATCAAGGAGGGGGCGTTCAAGTCAGAGACAGAAACCCACGACCGCTCCTCCGGACCGTAACCCTTCCAATCAACCAGATACTGCAACCGACCTCGAGAGAAACGAGAATCAAGGAGAGCAGCCACCTCATATACGTCACTAGAGACTGCGCGAAGACCCAGAGAACCGATTACAGAGCAAGGGCTTCAAAAGGGAGGTGTGAAAGGTGTTAGGTATGCGCATGGAAGGGGGTAAGGCCAGGGAGTAGGAGACGCAACACCTCATAGGGACCAAGGAACTTGGGCGCGAACTTCATCGAGGGAACCCTAAGGCGGAGATTACTAGAGGACAACCAAACCCTATCACCTGGAGCATAAGAAGGAGCCGCACATCTGCGACGATCAGCAAATCTCTTTTGAGTAGCAGCAGCACGACAAAGAGCAGCATGGACCTGATCCCACATCTTCCGTAAGGAGGCGAGGTGCTCGTCCAAAGCGGGCATTCCCTTGTCGGAGAACACACCGGGAAGGACAGCGGGTTGGAACCCATAAGCCACCATAAAAGGACTTACGCCAGTAGAAGAATGAGACACAGTGTTTCTGGCAAACTCAGCCCAGGGAAGGAGATGGGACCAGTTGTCCTGGTGTGCATTCGTGAAACAGCGTAAATACAACTCCACAGACTGATTTGCTCGTTCGGCAGCTCCATTAGATTGCGGATGATAGGAGGAAGTAAATGATAAGGAGACCCCCATCTCAGCACAAAAGCCTCTCCAAAACCGAGAGACAAACTGAGGGCCCCTGTCAGATACGATGTCTTGTGGTATACCATGCAAGCGGAACACTTCTTTGGCAAACACCTGAGCCAACTGAACCGCAGAAGGTAGCTTCTTAAGCGGAATGAAGTGCGCCATTTTGGAGAACCTATCCGATACAGTCAAAATTACTGTCTGCCCATCAGATGAAGGAAGATCCACAATAAAGTCCATGGATAAGTGTGTCCACGGTTTCTTGGGTACAGATAGGGGCATAAGGAGTCCCAGGGGTTTAACATTAGGGGACTTACACTGAGTACAGACACGGCAAGCCTGCACGTAATCTACCACGTCTTTTTTGAGTGAGGGCCACCAAAACTGTTGGAAAAGACCCTTGTAAGTCTTGGTAACCCCTGGATGACCAGCCGTTTTGGCTGTGAGGAATAAAGTTAACAACTTCTTTCTGTCTTTTACTTTCACGTACAGCTTACCAGTAGGAGTCTCAGAGGGTGCTTGGGATTGGTATGACTTGATACCATCAAGAAAAAGAGACGAGATAACCAAACGGGTAGTAGCTATTAAATTAGTTGTGGGTACAATGGGCTCAGGAGTGGAGGTAATAGAATCTACAGGTTCGTACTGGCGGGAGATGGCATCAGCCTTGACATTTCGATAACCAGGCCTGTATGTGATTATGTACTGAAAACGTGAGAGAAATAAAGACCATCTAGCCTGACGAGAGGATAACCCCTTAGCATCTGCGATATAGGATAGATTTTTATGATCGGTTATAACCAGAATCTTGTGTCTAGCTCCCTCTAACAAGTACCTCCATTCTTTAAATGCCATCACTATAGCTAGTAATTCCCTGTTCCCAACGTCGTAATTCTTTTCAGACTCCGACAAACGTTTTGAAAAGAAACCACAGGGAAGGAGGGGTTCGTCATACGATTGTCTTTGTGACAACACTGCTCCTATACCTGATTCAGAGGCGTCTACTTCCAGTACAAAGGGAAGGGAAGGATCAGGATGGTGTAACACAGGGGCAGTGGCAAATGCCTTTTTTAGAGTCTCGAAGGCCACAATAGCATTAGGATTCCAAACCCTGGGGTGTAAACCCTTTTTTGTTAGTTTAGTGATAGGGGAAATAATGGATGAGAAGTTTTTAACAAACTTTCTATAATAATTGGCAAACCCTATAAATCGCTGTATTGCCTTAAGTCCTTGGGTAAGGGGCCAGGACAGTATAGCTTCCAATTTTGAAGGATCCATGCTGAATCCTTGTTCAGAAATAACATAACCCAGGAATTGTACAGAAGTTTGGTCGAATAAGCATTTCTCTAATTTACAATAAAGACCGTTCTGCAACAACCTTTTAAGCACCATTCTAACATGAGTATGATGTGTCTCCAAATCTGGAGAATATACCAGTATGTCATCAAGGTAGACTACGGCACAGACATGCAGTAGGTCTCTAAGGACATCGTTTATGTGATCCTGAAATACGGCAGGAGCATTACACAATCCAAAAGGCATGACTAGATACTCGTAATGCCCACTACGTGTATTGAATGCCGTTTTCCATTCATCGTTCTCTTTGATACGAACAAGGTTATAAGCCCCCCTGAGGTCTAGTTTTGTAAAATATTTAGAACCTTTGACACGATCAAACAACTCCGTAATGAGAGGGATCGGATAGGCATTTTTAATCGTTATATTGTTTAGTGCTCTGTAATCTATACACGGTCTCAAATCGCCCTCCTTTTTCGCCACTAAAAAGAAACCAGCACCAGCCGGAGAGGAGGATATTCTAATAAAACCTTTAGTTAAGGCCTCCCGTATGTACTCCTCCATGACCTGGTTCTCTTTCTCAGAAAGAGGGTAGACCTTACCCCTAGGAGGCATAGTACCCGGTAATAGATTAATGGCACAGTCATACTCACGATGTGGAGGTAACTTATCTGCCTCCCTTTTTTCGAAAACCAATGCAAGGTCTGCATATACAGAAGGGACAGAAACAGAAAGTGGTTTAGCTGTGGGCACGTTGAGTAAACAAACGGGACGTACCTGGGCCATACAGTCTCGTTGACAAGATTCCCCCCAGGAGAGTATATCTAAAAAACCCCAATCAAGTACTGGGTTGTGTTTAACTAACCAGGGAAAACCCAGAACGATGGTAGCAGTAGGGGAGTCAATTATTTGGAAGGTTAATCGTTCCTTGTGTAAAGCACCCACAGACATAACTATATCTTGGGTTTCATGGGTCACCAGAGGTTTCTCAAGTGGTCTACCATCTATGGCCTCAACGGCCAAGGGTGTGGCCTTTCGGATCAAAGTCAGGGCTGCGGTTTTGGCAAAGTTCTCATCCATAAGGTTGTCTGCCGCACCTGAATCGATCAAGGCTTTAGTTGTTATAGTGGTTTTATTGACCAAAAGAGAAACTGTCATAAACGGTCTGGAGATGGACACATGAGGGGACAAGGTCATAACACCCGAGGCCGACCCCTCTCTGGGCCTTAGGTGCTGTAGTTTCCCTGTAACTTAGGGCAGGTATTACAGTGGTGCCCCCTCTTACCACAAAAAAGACATAACCCCTCCCTTCTACGATACGTTCTTTCAGCCTCAGTTAACCCTGTAGCACCCAATTGCATGGGTTCGGGGGATGATTGTCTAGGAGCAGGTAATGCTAGTAATGCAGTACTGGGTAGAGCAGGTAACACCCGTGTATCCAGCCGTCTTTGAGTACGCCTCTCTCTAATACGGTTATCAATAAGGATTACATAGTCTATAACATCATCCAGAAGAACAGGCAGTTCCCTGGATGCTATTTCATCCAGTATGTAAGCGGCCAAACCCTCCTGAAAGGCTGTTACGAGGGCGTCATTATTCCAAACCACTTCAGCTGCTAGAGTTCGGAATTCGATAGTATAATCCGCTACAGATCTGTTACCCTGTCGAACCCTAAGCAGAGCTTTGCCAGCAGAGGCAACCCTACCGGGTTGATCAAACGTGCGTTTGAATGCTGACAAAAATCTGCAAAGGACATAGGAGACTTATTTTCCCACATGGGGTTTGCCCATGCTAAAGCTCTCCCAGAGAGCTTTAGCTTTATCAAAAAGGCAATTTTGGACCTGTCGGTGGGATAGGAACGTGGATTCATCACCAAATGGATGTCAATTTGATTGAGGAAACCACGACACAAAGCTGGGTCACCACTATAGCGCTGTGGCGGTGTCATATGGACTACATGTGCAGGAACGGGTACTGGAGTGGCAATGGGTTCGGGCACAGCAGCAACCGCCTCCTGGACGGCAGGCTGCAGGTGTGCAGTACGAGCCAGTATGGTCTGCAAAGCCATAGCAAACTGATCCATACGGTGGTCCAAGCCATCCATTCTAGCCTCCTGATTAACTAGGATCTGTGGTATGGCAGCAGGTTCCATTATGGCCCTGTTGTAATGTCACGATTCCGGGGAACCCAACACGCTAACGCACACACAGACACACACACAGAAAGTGTGCAGTACCGGTCCTTAGAGTGGCCGGGCTAAGCACACACAGAATAGTCAGGAGACAAGCCGAGTAAGGGGAACCAGAAAACAGAATAACGAGAAACAAGCCGAGGTCAAAGGGTAGGAGAAAGTCACAAAGTCAGTATAACAAGCCAGAGAGTACGTAACCAGAAAGCACACGTTCACAATCAATACTATGAAGCAAAGACCACAACAGGGCGCAGAAAGACAGGAAAGGTAAGTATTTCAATCCTAGCCTTTAAGAAGTGCCTTAAAACCCATCTCTTTAGGAAAGCATATGGCCTCCAAGACTAACCCTTACCTCACATACCTGTCTCTTGCCCTCTCCTAAAGGGCAGTCCACTTTATTTGATTGCAAATTCCTGTCCTAATGTGTTTTACACCCACCTCCTATAGAATGTAAGCTCGATCGAGCAGGGTCCTCTTCAACCTATTGTTCCTGTAAGTTTATTTGTAATTGTCCTATCTATAGTTAAATCCCTTCTCATAATATTGTAAAGCGCTACGGAATCTGTTGGCGCTATATAAATTGCAATAATAATAATAATAATAATAATAATAGCCTGAATCCTGATTGGCTAACCACCAATCAGTATTAACAAACACACGTGGGGGATATCTATACCCCCCACTGTGTTTGTTGCACTGTAGCTTTAACGCCGGGTCACGTGAGTGACCCCGGCGCTTAGATAATAGTGCCGGCTCCCAGCGTGCAGCGTTAGACATGCTGCCGCTGGGAGGAGGAGAGGAGGACGCGAGCGGCGTGTCAAGAGGAGAGGACACCGCTCGCTTATCGGTAAGGGGAGAGGGGACCGCGGGCAGCGACGGACCGAGGGTGAGTGCTGCGAGAGGATTGCAGCCTCCCCTCACCGCCGCCCGCGGAGCCCTGACATTGTGGTTTCTTGGTAGTCCAATAGCGCATTCCTTCTGTATAGTTGTTTGGTACCTTGACTTGCTCTTGTCTCTTGTTTATTGTGCTCCCTCTAATCTATTGACCTCGGCTTGTTTCATCATTATTCCTTACCTCTGTAATCCTTTGACTTCGGCTTGTATACTGACTCTGATTATTTGTATAACCCGGGCCATTCTAAGGACCGGTATTACAAATATTCTTGCTTGTGATTCTGTCTGTGTGTTCAGGTTCCCAGATTCTTGACAATACCCTAGTGGACAGTCAACACCAATAGAGTTGCGGGTAGATAGACTATGGCTTGTTCTCTGCTGTTCAAACACAATTTCCAGCCTGTCTAAATTGGTATTCCACTGCATTTTGACATCCTGCTGTAGATGTCATGTGGAAGTCCTTTTTTCTATTGCTCCTGCCTCTGGAATTGACTATCTCTCATATTACTGTGGAAATGCTGTGCAATCCTCAAGTATGCAGTAGAGGTGCCACCAGTGTGCCATAAAGGAAAGGAAGGCATGCTAGCAAGGTGGAACACTCCATAAATCTGAACAATCAGGTGATGTTGTTAGTATGATGTTTTGATGTGGCCCTTGAATGAAATTCAACAATTTGTTAAGGAGTGGGTTGGTGGATAATTCCCTTGGATGATGAGAAGTTGTACTGTCCCTGTCCAACCCGCCCCTGTTGAAAATTGTCACTGTCAGCATTATACATTTAAATGCTCATAGTTGTGAGTGAAGTTTCACAAGTACAAAAGTAACCCTAATGTCCAGCTTTTATGGTGTTTTGGAAAGTTACCGGATCAAATAAAGAGCTTACCCGTTTTTATTTCTAAACATTTAAATTTGCCAGATCGAATATGTTGCCTTTAATGCTGTATGGCAGCCCAGGAGCAAAAATTACCCCCATCATGGCATACCATTTGCAAAAGAAGATAACTCAAGGTTCAGTCTTTTTAGCAGCCAAATGATCACAAACCCTGGCCAAAATTTATATTTGATTTTTTGTATTTGATACACAAAAACTGCACTTTTATTGAAGATATCCTCATCATTATACATTTTACTTTTTAAACACATAAATTTTTGTGTTCAGCAAAGCCTCCCAAGTACAACAGTGCCTCCCATGTACAGTTTTTATGGGGTTTTGGAAAGTTTCATGGTTAAATATAGGGCTTGCACAATTATTTATCTGAACTTTTAGCCTGGGCTATATATATATATATATATATATATATATATATATATATATATATATATTTATTTATTTATTTGTGTTAGGGGCTCATGATAGTACAGAGGAAAATACACTGATGATTGTAAGATGGTATTAAAAGAGCAAGTCGGTTGTGGTGTGCCGGAACTGACGATGAGGTAGGCCTGTAAATAAAGAGGGCCTACCAAGAAGAAATGTAAATAAAAGGAAAGTTAATAATGAGGAGTGGTGGGAGGGTCATTCAGCGCTGACCTCGAACGGTATGGAGCCAGGTAAGGGGTGTCCCTTAAGTAGGGAAGGGGGTGTGTCATACGCCTCTCCCACAATTACAGGCCAAATTGCATTAATTCTAGTGTTAGGGGCTAATGATAGTACAGAGGAAAATACACTGATGAGTGTAAGATTTTATTAAAAGAGCAAGTCGGTTGTGGTGTGCCGGAACCGACGATGAGGTAGGCCTGTAAATAAAGAGAGCAAAAATAGAATATCAAATTTATTACTTACCAACAATACATACATTAACCAGACATGTCTTGAAATGCATTTCTTAATTCTTGTACAGGGTTAGGTATGTATCGAGATTAAGCAGAGGATTTCCAACGCCCCAGTGTCTTAATAACATGAACCGGAATGTTTACACCGTAGGCTGTGGAGGCCACTCCTATGCGAAAGGAATGGCCTGAATAGTTAGCTGATTTGAGGTCTAGCTGGGTTAGTAAAGACCTGGCGTGGGTCATAAAGGTGGAAGTAGTGAGTACCGAACCTTGTAGAATGAAAAGTGGTTGTGATGGTGGTGCGTTGCTATGCTGGGTATATGAGTCCAGTAGCTTGACGGGGCACCACCTGTTGTGAGTAGGATAGTACTTAACCTCTACTGGAGGAGCATGTTGACTGGTTTTGGAATGGGGCAGAGTCAGGATATAATGGTCCATGTGTTTCGTTACGTGTGAATGAAGCAGGATGTGAGTAGACTGCGTCATGTTGATGGAGGTCTCAGGAAACCATAAAAGGCTACGTATATTGCTGTTTTAATGACAAGATTTGTGCTGGCATCAAAAGGTTTTAAATCTAGTAAGTTGGATAGGTCTTTAAAAATATGAAAATCTATAGGTAGCCTCTGAGCCGTATGCGGGGGTTCATCTCTGGATACCCCTAAGGATATTCTTCACTTGGTAAGAGGACATGAAACTCGAGTTGTTTGGTTGTAAAGTTAGCATGTGATGTTGGATGCCTGTCAGATATAGTTTGATTGTGTTGTATGATAGTTTGAGTTTGAGGTGGCAAAAGAAGCAAACCCCAACAAGGATGTCATGATGAAAGGTTGCAAGATGTTGTGTTCCGCAAGGAATCTTTTAAATAAAATGAAAGCTCTGTCTAAGTTTTCCTGGTATTAGTGGACAGTGCTAGTTTGGACAATGTTCTGCTATGTTGCATGATAGCGTCTAGTCCATTACTAGATGGTGAAATAGTGGAGTGGTCGTGGCTGTGAGCACGGCTGACGGGAGTATTTGACGAAAAACCTGGAATTTAAAACGAGACAAATTGTCAGCAGCCGTGTTACATACACCTGGAACATGAACACAACACAAGAAGAAATTATGACATGCAGCCAACCAGGTGAGTTTCCTCAGAAATCTCATAATAGTCAGGGATTTGGAGCAGCCTTTGTTAATAATGTGACAAGTTGCTTGGTTGTCTGAGTAACAACGTACTGATAAACCTGTCCATAAATGCCCCCATGCCACGGCAGCCACCACGATCAGATAGATCTCAAACAGAGCTGAGGTAGTGGAAAAACCCTGAACCTCTAAAGACCAGCTACCCCAAAGCCATTCGTTCCCAAAAATTGCTGCGAAACCTGTGGTAGACGCCGCGTCTGACCAAATGGTAGGTGAGGAGTCAGACAATTGAGGGAGGAACATACTTTTACCATTCCAGGTGGTTAAAGATTTTCTCCACATAAGCGGGTCTGCCGTGGCTTGGGTATCTAGGGATAACCTGTGGGCATCATGTAGAAAAAGTGGGAACATGTAAAGGAGTCGTGAGATGAAGGCACGGCCTTGAGGTATGATGCGCATAGCAAAATTGAGTGACCCCAGCAGAGACTGTAGTTCTTTGCGGTTGCAAGTACCGAGTTGTATGTAGAGATTTATGTTGGTGAGAATGTTTTCTACCTTGGTGCATGGCAGGCTAGCTTGCATGGTGGCTGAGTCTAGTATGATACCCAGGAATGTGATAAAGGTATCTGGTCCTTCGGTCTTGGTGGGGGAGACTGGGACACCCAACTGTTCAAATAGGCTGATGGTTTCCTTGAGGCTACTGGGAGGGGAAATATTCTCATCGACCAGTAGGAAATCATCCAGATAATGTAGTACTGTAGGACATCTGGCTATATTTAGTAATAAACAGCATAGGGTTTCAGCGAATACGTCAAAGATGGCCGGACTACTTTTAGAACCAAAAGATAGACGTGAGAAAAAGTAGTAGTTCCCGGCCCACTTGATGCCATGTAGATGCCACAGTGTAGGGTGGATAGGCAGTAACTTGAAAGCTCCGACCCCCGCCTGTATGATAGCCGTAATGGCGTGATCTATGGTGGAATATTGTAGTGAAAATTCCTCAGAGGGTATGAGGGAGTTCAGACTAGGAGTGACGGAGGTGTGTGGTGCTGATAGATCGATGATAAGTCTCTGTTTATGGGTAGATTTCCCCGTGACGATACAACCATGTGGTGAAAGGGGGGGACTGGAAAGGCCCCAATAGGAAGCTCTCTGCCACTTCCCTGGCTATGAGTGTGTCAACAGCTGTAGGGTTTTGCTGTGCAGACTGTAAATTAGGACATTCCAGGATTCTGGAAGGCATGTGTATGATACCTGTGTGGAATCCTTCTGATAGCCCCGAGATTATTAATTCCACCAGATGTCTAGATGGGTGATGTAACAGTAATGTCGTAAGTGTAGAAATGTTTATCGATGTTAAGTATTGTTTAGGATACATTTTATTAGGACACATGGTTTTAGCATGTGCCCTGAAACATTTTAAACATATATGCAATAACCGACATCCACTGTAATTACATGATCCGACATTAAATTTGTTACATATCTGGGACTTGCCCAGAAACTTGATAGGCCGTCCCAGTTTGTCTGTGGGCGTTTTTTCTGTAGTACCAGTGGAACTAGTGCCCTGCGAGGGGGCACGTTCGTTCGCAGTGGTGGGACAGAAATTAGCCATATGAGCCATAGAGGAGCAGTATGCACAAGCCGGCGTTCTTAGACCTGCAAAGTGTCTGCAGAAAATGACCATATCTATCTTGCTCCAGTTGGACCTTGTCCCATACTGGGAGAAAGCGCCAGACACTTTAGCAGAAAAGGATCTATGGTAATCGTAGAAAGCTGACCCACCATATTTGTTGCCCAGGTCCACCAGCTTGTGCATATACAGATCAAACTCCTCACGCCTGTGGGGATAAACTGCACAGATGACATTACGGTAAATGCCAAACGCCAACACAAACTCAGGGATAGTCAGTTTCCTATTAAGGCGGGCATCCCTAGATTTGACCACCACAGAAATATCGTCATAAGTCTTATGTTCCACCACATCCTGGGAGGCAATCAGCAGTGAAGCCAAGTTGATATCTTTACCTTCCAGGATATCCTTTTTTGAGGTGCTCAGGGATCATATGGGCAGGGTTAACCTCTTGATCGTCAGAGGTGGTGGCTGGAGAAACTAATTGCAACTCAACCGGTGCTGGGGGGGTTGCAGCGGGCGTCCCAGCCATGGTAAGGGCTGAGGTGACCGCTTCGAGTTTCTCCAGCCTGGAGTTGACCCTGCTCAGGGATGCCATGAGGGATGAAAGCATGCCATGTATATCTCCCGGGTTAGACTGGCTAGTCCCTTCCCCTGCATCAATGTTATCGGTTGAGGTGTGAAGTAATTTGTACAGTTCTGCTTTCCTTGCTGTTGCGGGGAATGGGATTTGTCGTCTCCTGAGTTTGCTGGTTATGCAAGGGATTGTCCATGATCTGAAGGATGCCAGACTAGCCACCTCTCCTCCCTGTGATGGAGTGTTTGCTCTAGCCGGTGTGCCTGGTAGGGAGAAATCCTCTACCCCTTCCTGAGACATACTACAAACAAAACAATTAATTAGTGTAAGAAAACCACCAAATTGTACTGGCAGGCTAGCTAAGCCGGATCGCGAAACATTATACTTGTTTGGTGACAGGTGAGGCCCTACTAATTGCCAAGCGGCTTGAGAGGCTCTATCTATGCGTTGGCGCGAGGGGATTTGAGGCCACTCGTCGTAGTGGCAGGAGTTTTAGGCCACTCGGTGACTGTAAGACAGAAAAACAGGGGAAGGGAGTGACAGATGAGGCCCTCTCTGTGCAACATGCGAGGTGGCTAGCTAACGTGTGGCCCGATGGGTGTTTGCCTCCGAAACGTTGAGGCGGGGTGTTGGCCTCGCGGGACCACTAACTGATGGCGACTGCCAAGAAGGGGTAAATACCTATTGGGAAGCCTCTGAGCCTATTGCCAGTACTCTAACCTAGGGGGGAAGAAATGAAATGTATGGTAGAATTTATTTATTTATTTATTTATTTATTTATAAAATATTTTACCAGGAAAGATACATTGAGATTTCTCTCGTTTTCAAGTATGTCCTGGGTCCACAAATACCATGAGCAGGTGTACGTACCTGGTAGTATGACAAATCTCACAGGAAAAACCGTGTGGTGCAAATATATTTAAGCTTGACAGCCTGAAACGGGTAAAAGAGAGTAGTATGATGAGTGTGGATTGTTGGAAAGAAACAGACTTGTAGCCTGTACCAGCGATGTTTTTTAAGGCTTGCTGGCGTATGACTTGTAAAATGAAATGTTGTGATATACCATGGGATATAAATGTTTACTCAGGAAAAGTGATGCCGTTGCTTTAATAAAACATCTATAAGAGGAAGGTGAGGGAGGCCATGGCCTATGTATAAACAGCATATGTGTTATATAATAACAGTGTGTAAGGGAAACATAAAATTGATGTAAGATATATATATATATATATATATATATATATATATATATATATATATATATATATATATATATATACATATTATTGTGCAGTAAAACGACGTATGATTGGTTGGATCAGAAACGTGTGATTCAACCCAAGCATGCATGAAAAGGAAACTATAACCTTATGTATGTGTCATAGTTAACAACAAAGAAATGAGGCCTGTAACGTAGGCTGAGTCAATTTTAAATGAAATGGATAATTATGGAAAACTCCTGGAAGCGTGGGATCAAATGATCCATACAGAAATGTTAGCTGGTTTAATGCACCTTGATAGAATAAGTGATACCTTTAAATAGAAATAAAAATAGTCTGTCTATTAAAACAAGCAACTATTTAACCGAATGTATATACATGAAATGATGAACTGTAACTCACGAAACAGATATATGCGTAATACATAGCAGAATAACCGAACCCAATATGAAGGGAACCAGAAGCTAGGACGAATAGTTTAAACGTATGCATTTTTATGCGAACAGTAAGCGTGCTTAAATATAACATGAATAAAGTGCCGAACGGAAAACACAACCGAAATGATAATCATTCAGTGTAGCAAGGGAACAGTGTGTGCGAAATTATCACTTCACTTAATACGCCTGATTTAGCCGAACAACCGTACGAAATTAAGCCGCGAAAAGGCTTGTGTAATTGCGACATAGCAGAGAAAAACCGTAAAGCGAGGACCAGTGCTGAACCGTGCGCCGTGGGAACCGATCCTGGCGTGACAGGTAGGTCTAACTTACGGTTTAGGAGTCCCTGGTACGCGATCTACGATGAAGACCGGGGTAAGAAGCTGGACGGACGGAAAAGGCCTGAAACAGGATTCCTAGACACAGCTTGCCGCAGAGAAACTCGTGGGTAAGAAAACCAAGATGGCGTCTGAGGGAACCCGGAAGTGGATCCTCATTCAGCGCTGACCTCGAACGGTATGGAGCCAGGTAAGGGGTGTCCCTTAAGTAGGGAAGGGGGGGTGTCATATGCCCCTCCCACAATTACAGGCCAAACGGCCCTAATATATATATATATATATATATATATATATATATATATATTTGTGTTTTTTTTAATTATTCTAATATATATATATATATATATATATATATATATATCTCAAACAGGACTGACCAGTCAATAGGTAAACTGCAAAGGAGGTCCTACAAGTAATATACTATTAAATTTGAAACTTGTGTTTGGTTACTGAGCAACTGAATTCGATACCATGTTTGTCTTACACCTTGAGACTCCACATTTGTACATAACCACATAGCAAAGTCAACTAAGTTTCTTATTAGAGGAATTTACCAAACTTGGAGCCAGCTGTTGAGACAAATTAGGAGTTCCTCTGGCAACTGTACATGTTCTATAACAAGCAATATGTTCACTTCTACAGTCCTTAAACAAGATTAATACATATTTGTTTTAGCAATGTTGCATATTTTTCTATACTGTACACTATAATCTGTAATGAACACTGTTTTCTGGGCAAAAGTTCCTAGTTCTGGAAGACCAATCCTGTAAAAGGATGGATTTATCAGTTTCTAAAGAATACTAAAAAATACCGTATCAAGAACTGGTTTAGAGTAGCCCCTCTCAGTAAATCTATGCCTTAAGAGGATTGATTGATTCATAAAATCTTTCATATTAGAACAATTGCTGAACTGGAATATTCTTCGTCATAAGACGTTGTTGACAAGAAGAGGCCAAAAGTAGATTGTTGCCTGAGTACTACTTTTGAAACAAACTAGTTTGAATGGAGTGATCATCAGATTTCAATGATAAATCCAAAAATAAAACCTAAATTTGGCTGAAATTAAATGTAAAGTTCATTATCATTGCAATAGTCAATGAAACTATGTAAATTAGTAGCAGATTCACCCCCAAATGATCAACAGATCATCAAAATAGCATTTATACACAATTATATCTGAAATATGAGTAAAAGTACCTCCAAAGATGCATGACTCCTTCCACCACTTCATATAGAGGTTGGAGTAAAAGGGGACAAATTTAGTCCCCATCGTTGTCTCACATTTTTGAAGATAAAAAATGCCTTAAAGGGAATCTCCAGTGCCAGGAAAACAATCAGTATTCCTGGCACTGCAGGATTCCTCTCCCTCCCACCCCCCAATCCCCAGTTGCTGAAGGGGTGAAAACCCCTTCAGTGACTTACCTGAGGCAGCGACATGTCCCAAGTCGCTGCCTGCTCCTCCCCTGCTGCTGATCCCGCCCACCGGCCAAGGAGACCTAATGCGCATGCGCGCACCCCATAGGAAAGCATTGAAAGCGATTTTCTATGCTTTCCTATGGGGAATTGAGCGACGCTGGAGGTCCTCACACAGGACTATAGAGCAGGAAGTTCCCTCTAGTGGCTGTCTAATAGACAGCCACTAGGGGAGGACTTAACCCTGCAAGGTAATTATTGCAGTTTAAAAAAAAATGCAATAATTACACTTGCAGGGTTAAGGGTAGTGGGAGTTGGCACCCAGACCACTCCAATGGGCAGAAGTGGTATGGGTGCCTACAGTGTCCCTTTAAGCAGAAAAAATTTTTGACAAAAGAAAAACATTTTTAATAACTCTACATTGGGGAATACTAGACACAGCAAGAACATTTGGTTCAGCTGTACCATTTTCTCTGAGAGAAAAAAATAGTTTGGAATGCCCAAATTTCATACAAATGTTGGTTCGACAGAATTTCATACCAGAAACAGTGTTTCGGAACTGAATCAGAGAAATCAAAAGAACCCAAAAATGGCCAATCAGTGTACTGCAAAATATAAACATAGAAAAATATTAATCATGTGTTTTTTTTGTTGTTTTTTTTGCCATGGATGGAATACAGAATCACAACACAAAACAGACAAGTTTGGCCATTGTACATTTTGGCTGGTTTGTCATTCAGGTATAACTCAGCTTGGAAGTCGTGAATTGGACTGATTACTTGATCGCCTAAATTTGGATCAATTGCAGTTTGCACCAAAACAAATCTCCAAATCTAAGAAAAACAAGTAGCAAGAGAGTTGAGAACGAACAACAGATCAATTAACCTGCCCTTTGGTGGTTCTCCGCTCAGATCTCAAGCTGGTTTTAGCTCATCTTGTGCCATTACAGAGAGAACATATCTGAAGCATATCAGACTGGTCCTACCCGTATAGGCAGTCCAGATCCAAAATGCCAGAAAGTTCCCTCTACAGGAGGGATAAAGCAACCCCAGACACCCGTTTCAACCTTGTAAGGTATCATCAATGAGGTATAGCCAATATCCCTCTATGCACCGTGAGCAATTGGTCCACGTCTGGATTGCCCTTTAAACTTAAGGAGAGAAAACAAGTAGCAAGAGAGGTGAGAAGGGAAGGCTAATTGAGCTGCTGTATGTTCTCACCTCTCTTGCTACTTGCTTTTTTTTCTCTTCTTAAGTTTAAAGGGCAATCCAGACTCACCTTGTCTCAGGTGGTGTCTCACCTTTATGGCTACTTTTTTTTTTTTTATCTCCAAATTTAGTAATTGCAAGTTGGAGTTTAGTGGCAGTGCTTAGCAGTGAAACTCTACACTAGACACAAAAAACAGTGTTACATGATGATGAATGATGCAGGCTATACACCACTCAAAGTTTATGTGAGTGCCAATGTGGAAGTGTCTAAGCAAGACAAAGTAGTTTTCTTCCTAAGCAACACACTCCCCCTCCAAAAAACACAGTTAACAAATAAAAAACACATTTTAAAAACGATATATTGTCTCCCACTCCCACACAGGCACAGGATTAAACTTACAGTATCACTGCTGATCTACCTCCCTCCCTATCTGCTGTCATAATGTCTGGAATAATCTTGCTTGGAAGTACAGATTGTTTTACTGTACCTCCCTTTCTCCCTCTATTAGTCAGTTGTTACTTGATCTGTGAATAAAAGTAACATTTAGTGGCTATACCCTATCCATCTTCTAACTCATGATAGGATAGAAAAATGCAGGTCATCATGACAAACTAAGTTGCCTATTTGATGCCAACAAAAAAGCATCTTCTCCATTCCACCCCCCTTTTTTATGGAATTAGGAACTCTACTAAATCACAAATCAAAACAAGCAACGCAGGGAAGTGAAATTTAAAGAAGTGTTATTGGCAATGTGTCTGTTTGTTGGTCTTCTTCCTGTTATGCTTGTCATGTATGATTTTTGTATAAAGATTTAAGAAATAAAAATGTTCCAAAACCAAGTGAAGAGAATATAACAATCCAAAAAGCTCCATAAGAGGTGATATTTTTACTTCACCATTTTGGATGCTCTAGTGAATCTGTCTATGCTTCACTTCATAAAGAGCACCTATCAAAATTAAAGTTGATTGTTGAAATAGCACTCCTAACAGCATATTCAATTCAGTTTGTTGTAGTGATTATGTTGCTAAGGATATAGTGGCGCTCTCCCAATGTGTAATGTGTAATTTGTCAAATCTTTTAAAACAACTTGACAACTTACCTGGGTCCCTCTTGGAGCCTGCCACCACATCCCTGCTTCTGGTCATGCAAGACTGCACCCTTTGGCTGAGAGTGTAAGGGTTTTGGTATTTTAAGATCCTTTTACCTTCCCATTGTTGTGTGGTTAAGGTGACTTCTTTAGATTTCACATCCTTATATTTTTCAAACCCCTTGATGATAATCTACTACTTGAAAATGTACTCACTTTTTTACTGGATAAAAAGTATCTCTTAAAGGGACACTCTAAGCACCATAACCACTACAGCATGCTGTAGTGATTATGAAGCCTGGATTGCCATAGTGCCTCATGAATGTAAATAGTCACATTGTTAATGGTTTGTCTTCTAACCTGGGGACTGCCGGGTTCTGCTCTCTGCCTCCTCTTCTAAACCTTCAAGAGAACTGGAATCTCCTGCCATGCAGTGTTCATGCTGTCATGGTGCTTGAAGAGTTCTTTTAACTCATTATGCCACTATATATCATTAGTGATGTCGCGAACCCGAAAATTTCGGTTCGCGAACGGCGAACGCGAACTTCCTCAAATGTTCGCGAACCGTGCGAACCGCCATTGACTTCAATGGGCAGGCGAATTTTAAAACCAACAGGGACTCTTTCTGGCCACAAAAGTGATGGAAAAGTTGTTTCAGGGGGACTAACACCTGGACTGTGGCATGCCGGAGGGGGATCCATGGCAACTCCCATGGAAAATTACACAGTTGATGCAGAGTCTGCTTTTAATCCATAAAGGGCAGAAATCAACATTCCTAAATCACAATGGATATGGATTGACACCTGACATATGACATATTGACACCTTGACATATGGATTGACACCTTGACATATGGATTGACACCTGTCCTCAGAGACCCTGATGCACACGGACACAGAGCAGAATAGGGACTGTTCCCCCTACATAGGGTCACTTGGCAGATATGGCGTGGTCGTGGGAGGAGGATCACTTCCCTCTAACTAACCTCTTCCCCTGTTAGATTCCCATTGTGCTGTGACATCACCCTTATACGCTGTGTAAATCATACTTTTTAATTTATTTTGCAAATGCTGCATCCTTTCCGACTTGTAATTCGGTAACATTTCCACCACTGCCTGCTTATACCGGGGGTCTAGTAGCGTGGACACCCAGAACAGGTCATTCTGCTTCAGCCTTTTTATACGAGGGTCCCTCAACAGGCACGACAGCATGAAAGACCCCATTTGCACAAGGTTGGATGCCGAGCAACTTATTTCCCGTTCCTCCTCCTCACACAGAGCAGAATAGAGACTGTTCCCCCTATATAGGGTCACTTGGCAGATATGGATTGACACCTGTCCTCAAAGCCCCTGATACACACTGACACAGAGCAGAGTAGAGACTGTTCCCCGTCCTCAAAGCCCCTAATACACACTGACACAGAGCAGAATAGAGACTGTTCCCCCTACATAGGGTCACTTGGCAGATATGGATTGACACCTGTCCTCAAAACCCCTGATACACACTGACACAGAGCAGAATAGAGACTGTTCCCCGTCCTCAGAGACCATGATACACACTGACACAGAGCAGAATAGAGACCGGGGGTCTAGTAGCGTGGACACCCAGCACAGGTTGTTCTCCTTCAGCCTTTTTATACGAGGGTCCCTCAACAGGCACGGCAGCATGAAAGACCCCATTTGCACAAGGTTGGATGCCGAGCTACTCATTTCCCGTTCCTCCTCCTCACACAGAGCAGAATAGAGACTATTCCCCCTACATAGGGTCACTTGGCAGATATGGATTGACACCTGTCCTCAAAACCCCTGATACACACTGACACAGAGCAGGATAGAGACTGTTCCCCGTCCTCAGAGACCATGATACACACTGACACAGAGCAGAATAGAGACCGGGGGTCTAGTAGCGTGGACACCCAGCACATGTCGTTCTCCTTCAGCCTTTTTATACGAGGGTCCCTCAACAGGCACGAGAGCATGAAAGACCCCATTTACACAAGGTTGGATGCCGAGCTACTCATTTCCCGTTCCTCCTCCTCACACAGAGCAGAATAGAGACTGTTCCCCCTACATAGGGTCACTTGGCAGATATGGATTGACACCTGTCCTCAAAACCCCTGATACACACTGACACAGAGAAGAATAGAGACTGTTCCCCCTACATAGGGTCACTTGGCAGATATGGATTGACACATGTCCTCAAAACCCCTGATACACACTGACAAAGAGCAGAATAGGGACTGTTCCCCCTACATAGGGTCACTTGGCAGATATGGATTGACACCTATCCTAATGATCCCTGATACAAACTGACACAGAGCAGAATAGAGACTGTTACCCCTACATAGGGTCACTTGGCAGATATGGATAGACACCTGTCCTCAAAGCCCCTGATACACACTGACACAGAGCAGAATAGAGACTGTTCCCCGTCCACAGAGACCATGATACACACTGACACAGAGCAAAATAGAGACTGTTACCCCTACATAGGGTTACTTGGCAGATATGGATTGACACCTATCCTCAAAGCCCCTGATACACACTGACGCAGAGCAGAATAGAGACTGTTCCCCGTCCACAGAGACCATGATACACACTGACACAGAGCAGAATTGAGACTGTTTCCCCTACATAGGGTCACTTGGCAGATATGGATTGACACCTGTCCTCAAAACCCCTGATACACACTGACACAGAGCAGAATAGGGACTGTTCCTCCTACATAGGGTCACTTGGCAGATATGGATTGACACCTGTCCTCAAAACCCCTGATACACACTGACACAGAGCAGAATAGGGACTGTTACCCCTACATAGGGTCACTTGGCAGATATGGATTGACACCTGTCCTCAAAGCCCCTGATACACACTGACACAGAGCAGAATAGAGACTGTTCCCCGTCCACAGAGACCATGATACACACTGACACAGAGCAGAATTGAGACTGTTTCCCCTACATAGGGTCACTTGGCAGATATGGATTGACACCTGTCCTCAAAGTCCCTGATACACACTGACACAGAGCAGAATAGAGACTGTTCCCCGTCCTCAAAGCCCCTGATACACACTGACACAGAGCAGAATAGAGACTGTTCCCCGTCCTCAAAGCCCCTGATACACACTGACACAGAGCAGAATAGAGACTGTTCCTCCTACATAGGGTCACTTGGCAGATATGGATTGACACCTGTCCTCAAAACCCCTGATACACACTGACACAGAGCAGAATAGGGACTGTTCCCCCTACATAGGGTCACTTGGCAGATATGGATTGACACCTATCCTAATGATCCCTGATACACACTGACACAGAGCAGAATAGAGACTGTTACCCCTAAATAGGGTCACTTGGCAGATATGGATAGACACCTGTCCTCAAAGCCCCTGATACACACTGACACAGAGCAGAATAGAGACTGTTACCCCTACATAGGGTCACTTGGCAGGTATGGATTGACACCTGTCCTCAAAGCCCATGATACACACTGACACAGAGCAGAATAGAGACTGTTCCCCGTCCACAGAGACCATGATACACACTGACACAGAGCAGAATAGAGACTGTTACCCCTACATAGGGTCACTTGGCAGATATGGATTGACACCTGTCCTCAAAGCCCCTGATACACACTGACACAGAGCAGAATAGAGACTGTTCCCCGTCCTCAAAGCCCCTGATACACACTGACACAGAGCAGCATAGGGACTGTTCCCCCTACATAGGGTCACTTGGCAGGTATGGATTGACACCTGTCCTCAGGGACCCTGATACACACTGGGGGGAGCTACTGTCCTCCCCCACCCCTGCGCGGTGGGTGGGGGCCATAAATCACAATGGGGGGACCTACTGTCCTCCCCCCCCGGCCCCCACCACTGCGCGGTGGGTGGGGGCCATAAATCACAATGGGGGGACCGACTGTCCTCCCCCCCCGGCCCCCACCCCTGCGCGGTGGGTAGGGGCCATAAATCAAAATGGGGGGGGACCTTCTTTCCTCCCCCCCGGCCCCCACCCCTGCGCAGTGGGTGGGGGGCATAAATCACAATGGGGGGACCTACTGATAGGAGTGGAGTATTGTTCATATCATTGTATTACCTCCCGCGTCTCCTATCAGTGGATGTGTATATGGCAGCCATTTTAGGAACCACACACCTGGGACCCGAGCAAGGTCACCTCGTTCAAGCTGCTCTGGTTCCTTGATGAGCCAGCTGCCCGTGAGTTAACATGTCCCGTGGAGAAGCACTCTGTCCTGTAAAGCCTCACCACAAAAAAATTAAATAAATAACAGCACTCGGAGTGGTGAGTTTAGTAAATGTTCATATCAGTTTAATACCTTCCGCGTCTCCTATCAGTGGACGTGTATATGGCAGCCATTTTAGGAACCGCACACCCGGGACCCGAGCAAGGTCACCTCGTTCAAGCTGCTCTGGTTCCTTGATGAGCCAGCTGCCCGTGAGTTAACATGTCCAGTGGAGAAGCACTCTGTCCTGTAAAGCCTCACCACAAAACATTGAAATAAATAACAGCACTCGGAGTGGTGAGTTTAGTAAATGTTCATATCAGTGTAATACCTTCCACGTCTCCTATCAGTGGACGTGTATATGGCAGCCATTTTAGGAACCGCACACCCGGGACCCGAGCAAGGTCACCTCGTTCAAGCTGCTCTGGTTCCTTGATGAGCCAGCTGCCCGTGAGTTAACATGTCCAGTGGAGAAGCACTCTGTCCTGTAAAGCCTCACCACAAATTTTTTTAATAAATAACAGCACTCGGAGTGGTGAGTTTAGTAAATGTTCATATCAGTTTAATACCTTCCGCGTCTCCTATCAGTGGACGTGTATTTGGCAGCCATTTTAGGAACCGCACACCTGGGACCGGAGCAAGGTCACCTCTTTCAACAGGCGACAAGATTTGGCCCTGTAAAACTCTCCTGGAAATCTATGGATATGGCAGTGATTTCTGTAACAGGGAGATGGAAGAAGATGCTTGGTCGGTCCTCTTACTTGAAATTTGGGGCACTGCGCGGGCAAGCTAATGTGCCACCAGAAGGAGTGGTGAGTATATTATTGTTCTGATTAGTTTAATACCTTCCGCGTCTCCTATCAGTGGACGTGTATATGGCAGCGATTTTTAATTGTGGAATCACCTCCCCTTTTTTAGGCCAAGGTTGGAAGATGCTTAGACCAATGGTATATTGGTGCCATCTTGGAGGATTTTTTTTGGTTTGGTTTTTGAAGCCACAGTGCTGCACCAGTGGGCCTAAAAATTAGGCATGTAAACATGCCTGAAACATTTGGTATTGTTGCAGGCGCTGCTGTAGCAGCGGCCAGAAAAAATGATGTTTGTTTACCAGGCAGAAAGTGCCCTAAAACATGGAGGCTTGAAACCTAGTTGGTGGCGGATAAATCACGCAAGTCAAACGTCATTCAGAGCTAAAATACAGCAGCGTGTGGACCATTTTTAGCCCAAGGCAGCTCATCTCATCAGGCCTTTTTTAATCGAATGTATCGCCCAGTGTCAGTCCCTTCGGGATCCATCCCTCATTCATCTTAATAAAGGTGAGGTAATCTAGACTTTTTTGACCTAAGCGACTTCTCTTCTCAGTGACAATACCTCCTGCTGCACTGAAGGTCCTTTCTGACAGGACACTTGAAGCGGGGCAGGACAGAAGTTCTATCGCAAATTGGGATAGCTCAGGCCACAGGTCAAGTCTGCACACCCAGTAGTCAAGGGGTTCATCGCTCCTCAGAGTGTCGATATCTGCAGTTAAGGCGAGGTAGTCTGCTACCTGTCGGTCGAGTCGCTCTCTGAGGGTGGATCCCGAAGGGCTGTGGCGATGCGTAGGACTTAAAAAGGTCCGCATGTCCTCCATCAACAACACGTCTTTAAAGCGTCCTGTCCTTGCCGGCGTGGTCGTGGGAGGATGACTTCCACCTCTCCCCCTGTTAGATTCCCGTTGTGCTGTGACATCACCCTTATACGCTGTGTAAAGCATACTTTTTAATTTATTTTGCAAATGCTGCATCCTTTCCGACTTGTTGTAATTCGGTAACATTTCTGCCACTTTCTGCTTATACCGGGGGTCTAGTAGCGTGGAGACCCAGTACAGGTCTTTCTCCTTCAGCCTTTTTATACGAGGGTCCCTCAACAGGCAGGACAGCATGAAAGACCCCATTTGCACAAGGTTGGATGCCGAGCTACTCATTTCCCGTTCCTCCTCCTCACTGATGTCATTGAAGGTATGTTCTTCCCCCCAGCCACGTACAACACCATGGGTACCAGATAGGTGACAACGAGCACCCTGGGATGCCTGTTGTGTTTGGTCTTGCTCCTCCTCCTCAAAGCCACATTCCTCCTCTGACTCCTCTTCCTCACAATCCTCTTCCAGCGTTGCCGCAGGTCCAGCAAGCGATGCTGATAAGGCTGTTTCTGGTGGTGATGGTGACCACAACTCTTCCTCTTCACGCTCATCTACGGCCTGATCCAGCACTCTTCACAGGGCACGCTCCAGGAAGAAAACAAATGGTATGATGTCGCTAATGGTGCCTTCGGTGCGAGTGACTAGGTTTGTCACCTCCTCAAAAGGACGCATGAGCCTACAGGAATTGCGCATGAGCGTCCAGTAACGTGGCAAAAAAATTCCCAGCTCCCCAGAGGCTGTCCTAGCACCCCGGTCATACAAATATTCATTAACAGCTGTTATCTACATCCTCTGGCAATAATGGTTGCGCATCACTCATTTCTTCAAACGGATGTGTGAATAACTCCTCTGACATACCAAGTAAAGCGGCTGTGGTGCTAGTTTTGGTGGTGGCGGCAGGCGGGTGAGTGGTATCTTGAGAGGTGCCTGAAGCTAAGCTGGAGGAGGATGGTGCGTCAAGGTTCCGAGCGGAGGCTGTACAAGATTGGGTGTCCTGTGTTAGCCAGTCAACTATGTCCTCAGTACTTTTCAAGTTCAGGGTACGTGGCTTCTGAAAACTGGGCATTATTCTAGGGCAAAAGGGAATCACAGCACCACGACCACGACGGCCCCTGCGGGGTGGCCTGCCTCTGCCTGTCATTTTTTGGGGGATTAGTGGTACTATGCGTGCAAGCTACTGTGAGACCAGATATGAGTGGCAATGTGCACTGTAACAGTTCTGGAGAGCACACACTGTAGGCCTGACAGAGCCGCTTGAAGGACACTGACTGACTGCTATTAGCTTACACTGGAAACCTTTTTTCTTTGTAAAAGCATGCTATAGAGACACCAGATATGAGTGGCAATGTGCACTGTAACAGTTCTGGAGAGCACACGCTGAAGGAAGGACTGACAGAGCCGTTTGAAGGACATTGACTGGCTGCTATTAGCTTACAATGGGAACCTTTTTCCTTTCTAAAAGCACGCTATAGAGACACCAGATATGATTGGCAATGTGCACTGTAACAGTTCTGCAGAGCACACACTGTAGGCCTGACACACCCGCTTGAAGACAAGTAACTGCTATTCAATCTATAACAGTGAAAAAAAAATTGGGGTTTTAAATGCACGCTATAGAAACACCAGATATGATTGGCAATGTGCACTGTAACAGTTCTGGAAAGCACACACTGAAGGAAGGACTGACAGAGCCGCTTGAAGGACACTGACTTGCTGCTATTAGCTTACACTGGAAACCTTTTTTCTTTGTAAAAGCACGCTATAGAGACACCAGATATGATTGGCAATGTGCACTGTAACAGTTCTGGAGAGCACACGCTGAAGGAAGGACTGACAGAGACGCTTGAAGGACACTGACTGGCTGCTATTAGCTTACACTGGAAACCTTTTTTCTTTGTAAAAGCACGCTATAGAGACACCAGATATGAGTGGCAATGTGCACTGTAACAGTTCTGCAGAGCACACACTGCAGGCCTGACACACCCGCTTGAAAACAAGTAACTGCTATTCAATCTATAACAGTGAAAAAAAAAGGTTTGGTTTTAAATGCACACTATAGGGACACCAGATATGATTGGCAATGTGCACTGTAACAGTTCTGGAGAGCAAACACTGTAGGCTTGACAAAGCCGCTTGAAGGACACTGACTGGCTGCTATTAGCTTACACTGGAAACCTTTTTTCTTTGTAAAAGCACGCTATAGGAACACCAGATATGATTGGCAATGTGCACTGTAACAGTTCTGGAGAGCACACGCTGAAGGAAGGACTGACAGAGCCGTTTGAAGGACACTGACTGGCTGCTATTAGCTTACACTGGAAACCTTTTTTCTTTGTAAAAGCACACTATAGAGACACCAGATATGAGTGGCAATGTGCACTGTAACAGTTCTGCAGAGCACACACTGTAGGCCTGACACACCCGCTTGAAGACAAGTAACTGCTATTCAATCTATAACAGTGAAAAACAAATGTTGGTTTTAAATGCACGCTATAGAGACACCAGATATGATTGGCAATGTGCAATGTAACAGTTCTGGAGAGCACACACTGTAGGCCTGACAGAGCCGCTTGAAGGACACTGACTGGCTGCTATTAGCTTACACTGGAAACCTTTTTTCTTTGTAAAAGCACGCTATAGAGACACCAGATATGATTGGCAATGTGCACTGTAACAGTTCTGGAGAGCACACGCTGAAGGAAGGACTGGCAGATCCGCTTGAAGGACACTGACTGGCTGCTATTAGCTTACACTGGAAACCTTTTTTCTTTGTAAAAGCACGCTATAGAGACACCAGATATGAGTGGCAATGTGCACTGTAACAGTTCTGCAGAGCACACACTGTTGGCCTGACACACCCGCTTGAAGACAAGTAACTGCTATTCAATCTATAACAGTGAAAAAAAAAATGTGGTTTTAAATGCACGCTATAGAGACACCAGATATGATTGGCAATGTGCACTGTAACAGTTCTGGAGAGCACACACTGTAGGCCTGACAGAGCCGCTTGAAGGACACTGACTGGCTGCTATTAGCTTACACTGGAAACCTTTTTTCTTTGTAAAAGCACGCTATAGAGACACCAGATATGAGTGTCAATGTGCACTGTAACAGTTCTGCAGAGCACACACTGTAGGCCTGACACACCTTCTTGAAGACAAGTAACTGCTATTCAATCTATAACAGTGAAAAAAAATTGGTTTTAAATGCACGCTATAGAGACACCAGATATGATTGGCAATGTGCACTGTAACAGTTCTGGAGAGCACACGCTGAAGGAAGGACTGACAGAGACGCTTGAAGGACACTGACTGGCTGCTATTAGCTTACACTGGAAACCTTTTTTCTTTGTAAAAGCACGCTATAGAGACACCAGATATGAGTGGCAATGTGCACTGTAACAGTTCTGGAGAGCACACACTGTAGGTCTGACAGAGCCGCTTGAAGGACACTGACTGGCTGCTATTAGCTTACACTGGAAACCTTTTTTCTTTGTAAAATCACGCTATAGAGACACCAGATATGAGTGGCAATGAGCACTGTAACAGTTCTGGAGAGCACACGCTGAAGGAAGGACTGACAGAGCCGCTTGAAGGACACTGACTGGCTGCTATTAGCTTACACTGGAAACCTTTTTTCTTTGTAAAAGCACGCTATAGAGACACCAGATATGAGTGGCAATGTGCACTGTAACAGTTATGGAGAGCACACGCTGAAGGAAGGACTGTCAGAGCCGCTTGAAGGACACTGACTGGCTGCTATTAGCTTACACTGGAAACCTTTTTTCTTTGTAAAAGCACGCTATAGAGACACCAGATATGAGTGGCAATGTGCACTGTAACAGTTATGGAGAGCACACGCTGAAGGAAGGACTGTCAGAGCCGCTTGAAGGACACTGACTGGCTGCTATTAGCTTACACTGGAAACCTTTTTTCTTTGTAAAAGCACGCTACAAAGACACCAGATATGAGTGGCAACTGTCAAAGTACGCTGGCACAGGTCTGCAGAGCACATGCTGAAGGAGGCTTGACACCCAGACGCTTGCAGACAACTAACTGCTCTTCTATTACAGTGAAAAAAAATATTTTTTAAAAAAATCTAAAGCTTAAGCTATTGTCACAACAGATATGAGTGGTGGCACTGACTGTGCAAATGGGCACAGCATCCAGCCTGACACAGAAGATGGCAGGCAGGCAACTGCTCTTCTATTACAGTGAATTTTTTTTTTTTTTTAAATCTAAAGCTTAAGCTATTGTCACAACAGATATGAGTGGTGGCACTGGGCAAGTGGGCACAGTATCCACTGTGAGCCTCACACAGAAGCTGGCAGGCAGGCAACTGCTCTTCTATTACAGTGAAACATTTTTTTTTAAATCTAAAGCTTAAGCTATTGTAAATACAGATATGAGTGGTGGCACTGGGCAAGTGGGCACAGTATCCACTGTGAGCCTCACACAGAAGCTGGCAGGCAGGCAACTGCTCTTCTATTACAGTGAAAAAAAAATATATTTTTTAAAATCTAAAGCTTAAGCTATTGTCACAACAGATATGAGTGGTGGCACTGACTGTGCAAATGGGCACAGCATCCAGCCTCACACAGAAGCTGGCAGGCAGGCAACTGCTCTTCTATTACAGTGAAACATTTTTATTTTTTTTTGAATCTAAAGCTTAAGCTATTGTAAATACAGATATGAGTGGTGGCACTGGGCAAGTGGGCACAGTATCCACTGTGAGCCTCACACAGAAGCTGGCAGGCAGGCAACTGCTCTTCTTTTTTTTTATTTATTTATTTTATTTTTATTTCGTTTTTGCGCATTGAGCATATTGAATTACAAACTGTGGTTAGACAATAGTCTTAAAAAGGAAAAATAACATTATCCATAATACTTAAGACATATTACATAATACATATTACATAATACATAATACATAATGCTTACATACACGTCATTGGTAATGCAATTGTGGTTACTTGTGGTACAAAACCGATGCATTTGTTATTTCATTATATGGTGGGTGTACCCGTGGGATATCCTGGTCTAGGATTGAACCCGTTATATGTCTAGGTTAGTTTGAGCCCAACATAAAGGAGTTCCATGGGTACCAGATTGATTTATTTATATTAGATTTGCCTAAGGAGGACATCCTCAAATCCTCCATTCTGCGGATTGTTTCAATTTTCTGAAACCATTCTCTCCTTGATGGTCTCGTGTTGGTTTTCCAGAGTCCTGCAACAACTAGTTTAGCTGCAGTTAGCAAATAAAAGATTAAGGAGTTTTTAAATTTAGATATCGACAAGGGAGTATGGTAGAATAAGAGTGTCTCAGGACTAAAAGGTAAACGGATACCGCTTGTCAGTTCCGTGACTCTCTGCACTTCTCTCCAAAATCCCTCCACCTTACTACATTCCCACCAGATGTGTTTGTAGGTGCCCTTTACTGTTGTGCACCTCCAACAATGAGAGGACACGTTTGGGTCGAATTTGTTAATATCCACAGGAGTGGTGTACCATTGGGCCAGGAATTTGTAGTTTATTTCTTGTAGTGCTATGCTGGAGTGGGATTTCATCATTTTATTGAAGATCAGTGTCCATTGAGACTCTTCCACTGGGGAGAGGAACCATGTGTTATTTCGTATCGTGTACCATGGGAGATTACCATTAGTGTTTTTCTGTAACATGTGATAACATGTAGAAATTGTTTTCGTTCTAGGTGGAGAAGAACACATATTTTCAAAGCGAGTGGGCTCTCTAGGTTGCCATGTAAGGAGCCCTTCAGTAGACAGAAAATGTTTTATCTGGATGTATTGGAAAGTTTGTGTCAACGTGGGGTGTGTTAATTCTTGGAAAGTGTTTAGTGGTAGAACGCCACTTGATGACATCAGGTCTTGTAGCGTTAGGCCTCTATCCCTGGATTTAGGTATTATATTGGCCAGATATGGAAGCTCGTTTCCCAGGGGGAATTTTGGATTTTGTGATATTGGGTAAAACGGGGAAGGTGTTGGTGAAAAGTCCGGATATGTATATATCTTTTTCCACGTATGTAGAGTGGCCGATATTGTGGGTAAATCTCTAGCTAACCCTCCCTTGCTTCCCGATATAATCCAGGGGAGGGATTTCAGAGGAGTTTGTATTTGAGATTGTTCTATGTATACCCATGCTTTTGTATTGCCCTCTTTGGACCATTCCAGGATCCTTCCTAGGTGTACCGCCTTGTGATAGTTTTGTATGTTGGGGCAACCCAGGCCGCCTCCCGTCTTAGGTTTGGTCAATAGGCTAAAAGCAATTCTCGGACGCCTGTGTGCCCAAATAAATGAGGTGAGCATAGATTGGATGGTTCTAAAGAAAATATTGGGGATATGTATTGGAATTGTGTTCAGAAGGTATAGAATTCGTGGGAGGATGTTCATGGAGATAATGTTTATTCTCCCCATCCACCTGAAGTGCGGTCTGTCCCACCTATCCAGATCTTTTCGGATTGTCGTTATGAGATTGGGGAAGTTTTCTTTGTAAAGTGTTTTGTGTGTTTTGGTGATATTGATCCCTAGGTATCTAATAGAATGGGGGGCCCACTGAAACGGATAGATTTGTTTTAATTTCTCAACTTGATTTAGAGGCGTGTTGATGTTAAGAATCTCGCATTTGTCAGTGTTAATTTTGAAGTTGGAAAGTGAGCTGTATTCTTCCATTGTTTTTGTTAGGTGAGGTAGGCTAATTAAGGGATTCTCAATCGTGAAAAGTAAGTCGTCAGCGAAAGCCGAGACTTTGTATTCTTGTTGTTGCACTTTAATACCTCTAATGTCTGAGAGGTGTCTGACTGCCTGAAGTAGGGGTTCTAGTGTTAATATAAAGAGCAGAGGGGACAGGGGGCACCCTTGTCGTGTCCCATTGCTTATGGTGAAGGGTTTGGAAAGTTGTCCATTAACTTTAAGTCTGGCTGTGGGTTTTGAGTAAATCGCTCTTATCCATTGAATCCATCTTTTGCCGAAACCTAGTGTCTCAAGTGTGTTGAACATAAATGTCCAGTTTACCCTGTCAAATGCCTTTTCGGCGTCTATTGACAGGAGTAGTGTTGGGTGTGGGTTATGTTTTGTAGCGTAGATTAAGTTTATGATTTTAGAGGTATTGTCCTTTGCCTCTCTGGCTGGGACAAAGCCTGCTTGGTCGGGGTGTATCAAATCCTGGAGAAAGGGCTTAAGTCTGGTCGCTAACATTTTTGTGAATAATTTTATATCCACGTTTATTAGGGATATTGGCCTGTAACTTGCACATTTTTCTATATCCTTTCCTGGCTTGGGTAATAATGTAATGGTTGCCTCTAGGGCTTGGCTCGGAATATGTTCATGGTGAGGAATAGAATTTAATGCCTCAAGTAGGTGGGGGGTGAGTTCCTGTCGGAACATTTTGTAGTAGGAAGCCGAGAAACCATCAGGTCCTGGGCTTTTGTTATGCGGTGTTTGTTTGATTGCTATGTTGAGTTCTTCTGTTGTGAATGGTTCTTCTAGAGATTTTGTTGCTGCTATAGGGAGGATTCTGTCAAATTTGTTTTCTAAATAGTGTTTAATATCGTTGGAGTTGTTTTTTTGTTCCTTTAAATTATATAGGGAGGTGTAATATTCATGGAAGGTGTCAGCTATATCTTCTGTCGTGTGGGCGTATGAATCGTCTGATCGCTTGATTTTAGGAATATACGTGAGTGTTTGTTTTTGTTTCAAGGCATTTGCCAGGAATTTTCCGCATCTATCCCCTTGGGCATAATGTAGCTGTTTAGTCCAAAGAATTGATCTTTTCGCGTTATCTTGAAGAAGAGATTTAAGATCAGTTCTCAGGGCCAGCAGTGTGCGGTAGGTTGCTTCTGTCATATCTGTTTTATGTGAGCTTTCTATTTGTGAAATTTGGTCTTGTAAGTCATCAATTTGTTTGTGTTTTTCCCGTTTGATTTGGGCACCCCATTTGATCAGTTCCCCCCTGACTACTGCTTTATGTGCTTCCCATTGTGTATATGCGGTAGTGTCCGAGGTTTTGTTTTCTTTGAAATAAAACTTTAGCACTTTGTTGATTGAATCTTTAACCTTTTTTGTTTGTAGTAAATTGGGGTTGAGTTTCCAGGTCCCTTTGGGGCGGGGGAGAGATGGTATGGTCAATGTGAGGTGTATTGGTGAGTGATCAGACCACGTCATCGGTCCAATGGATGTGTCAGAAACTAGGCTCAGATCTCTGTGCCCTACTAGAAAATAATCGATTCTGGAATAAGCTTTGTTGGGAATGGAATAGTAAGTATAATCCTTAGTCGTTGGGTGGAAGACCCTCCAACAGTCGGATAGTTGGTGTGTCTTGATAATATGCTGCATTTGGATCCTAGATGCATTGAGATGTGTGCTCTGGGTGGAGGTACTATCCTTTTTGGCGTCTAGGGAGACATTAAAGTCTCCCCCTATAATTAGTATACCGTTTGCAGGTTGTTTGATTTTTGCCATGATTTTTCTAAGCGTCCCGCACTGGTGTTTATTTGGGAGGTAAATGGCTACTAGTGTGACAAATTCTGTCCCTATGGTTCCTTGTAATATAATGTATCTCCCTGTGTCATCTGTTATGTGGGAGGAATAGGTGAAGGGGATGTGCTTGCCTATTAGTATAGCCACCCCTCTTGATTTGCTGAGATTATAGTTATTATAGTATATGTTGGGGAAGTTTGGATGTTTGAGTTTAGGAGCGTCAGGGCCCTTGAGATGTGTTTCTTCAAGAAACGCTATGTCTGTTTTATTCTTCGTTAACTCGGTTAGTACCATTTTTCTTTTCTCGGGGGTATTCAGCCCTCTGACATTCATAGAGCATATACGGAGGGAGCCCATGGTTGGGTGGAATCCTTTACACAACTTCTATATTTAAACGGTGTATATGTTGGAGCTGGGTGGCCAGGTGAGTTTGTGCTACGTGTATTAAACCCACGGATCTGGGAGGATTTCGTACGTGTGTGTATGTAAGCAAAGAGAGGCCAATATTTGGCCGAACAGAACAGAGTATTATAAACAAGATAAACAAATATCAATAACTATATACAAATCGATTTCTTAAGTGTGTCGAGTTTGACGTACTACGAGAAGATGTTCAGCAAAAAGTTTGAACCTTCTCGTGTGATTATAGAGGTTTACTTTCTACGCGCTACTGAAGCAGCCGGGGGGTCAGTCTTGTGTTAGACCTCTATCAAGGAGACGGTACCAGGCCTGGGAGTTACCAGCAAATATAACTGGTACAGGAAGTGATTAATTTTATGATGTGATTTTCTTTAATTTAGTGGGTACCGCTCAGTGCCCTAGTGGGCTGTTAGCTGTGTCCTGAGGGGACACTGGCACTTTCTAGTTGTTGTTGGTTCGTTTTCTAGTGGGATTGCGTGTCTAATGACGCCTTAGCTGCTAAGTAGCATCCCTAGTGGCGAATTAAAGACGCATTACGTTCACAACTGGTCTAATTCTAATTTAGGGCTTATTTACTGTTCAAATAGTTAGTTTTAGAATGGAGGGGCAGCGTGTGTTGTGTCTGTTGCATTATAGGCTATGCCGCCTGTTAGGATATCGGGTGTTTTCAAATACATTGAGTGGATATACAGCATGCATACATTCGTTACAACAATACAGTTTAGAAGGCTAATATAATAGTTACTATCACATTATTCATATATTTGTAGATCAATTCAAGCATGCGGCAGTCGTTTTTCATAGTTACCCTTTCCCAGACTGAGGGTTAAGCTTGTGTGGTAATAAAGTTCTACCGTGTCTCTCGGTTATAGTGTAGAGTCTTTTGTCCCTTTTCTTGTGCAGTTTTATCAGTTTATCTTCCTCGGGGTCATCTGGTGTTTTCTTGATCGCAGAAAGGGCGAGTCTGGTGGTGATTTCCATGAGGCTCTTTTCCGTGTGTCCGTGGCTGGGATAGTTTGTCTTGGGTTTTGTGGCCTCAGTTTTTCTGGTTCGGACACATCATACCAATCCGGTATATCCATATTAGGCAGTCCTAGTCTGTGTGTAAAGGTGTCCACATCTGCAGCCGACGTTAAGGTAGCTTGGATGCCCTGGTGGGAGGCTGTGAGGGAGAAGGGGAAACCCCAGCGGTATTTGATATTTGCTTGTTGCATGGCCATGGTGAGGGGCCTTAGGGTTCTCCTACCCCTTAAAGTCATCCATGCCAGATCTGGTAAAATCAATATTTTCGAATTTTGAAGGTTATGTCTGTAGTGTCCCTGGCATTTCTCATTATAGCCTCCTTTTCTGTGTAGTAATGTATTCTGCAGATTATGTCTCTGGGGGAGTCCTGTGGTAGGCCTTTGGGCCTTAGCGCCCTATGGGCTCTGTCCAGTATAATTGGGGTGTCTTCAGGTCTCTGTAAGATTTTGTTAAACAGGGATTGGAGTATTTGTGACAGGTTTTCAGAGTTTCCCTGTGATTCTGGAAGCCCTCTGATTCTGACGTTATTCCTCCTCCCCCTGTTGTCTAAATCTTCTGTATTTTTCATGGTAAACATAATTTTAGAATCAGTTTTCATTTGGCTTTGTTCTAGTTGAAGGATTCTGACTAGCATCTGGTCTCTGTCTTCCTCTAGGTCCCCCACCCTAGTGTTCACTTGCCTGATATCTGCCGACAGCGTGGAGACTTGGTCTTGAACGGCGGATTCCAGCTTAGATATCATTCCAGCCAGCTCTTCTCTTGATGGTAAGTGCTTGAGTGTTTCTCTGATGCTAGCTAGGCCATCTGATATTTCGTTGGCTGGAGTGGGGGCCTCCGGGGCTGTGCAATGTCGAGATGCCTCGTGTGTGGAAGCGGGTGCCGCCATCTTGTCTGCTAGGCCTTCTCCGAGGATTTTTACTGTGTCTCGGAAGTATTTGTCGAGGCCGGTAGAATTTTTCGGGTTCTCGGGGTTGAGGGTGCTCGTGGACGGGTCGGTTTTCCTTTTGTTGCCCATTTAGTGCCTGGGGATGTGTTTATTAGCCAGTTCTTTTTTCGCCGATCGGGAGCTCCAAGCAAGTGCGACCGCTCACATCGAGTATCAAGCCACGCCCGGCAACTGCTCTTCTATTACAGTGAAAAAAATATATATTTTTTAAAATCTAAAGCTTAAGCTATTGTAAAAACAGATATGAGTTGTGGCACTGGGCAAGTGGGCACAGTATCCACTGTGAGCCTCACACAGAAGCTGGCAGGCATTACACAGAAAAAAAAAAAAGCAGCCTGATGTTCTAGCCCTAAAAAGGGCTTTTTGGGGTGCTGTCCTTACAGCAGAGATCAGATGAGTCCTTCAGGATTGTAGTGGACACTGAATACCCTAGCCTAGCTATCAATTTCCCTATCTAATCAGAGGCAGCTAAACTTTCCCTCCTCTCACTAAGCATGCAGCTTCAGAATGAATCGAAAATGGATGCTGGGAGGGAGGTTGGAGGGTGTGGAAGGGAGGGAGTGCTGCTGATTGGCTGTAATGTGTCTGCTGACCGAGAGGCACAGGGTCAAAGTTTGCCCAATGATGACGAATAGGGGGCGGATCGAACCGCGCATGTGTCCGCCTGCCGCGGCGAATGCGAACACGCTAAGTTCACCGGCGAACAGTTCGGTACATCACTATATATCATCTCTATTTCATTTTTTTTTTTTTATCGTAACATATAAACATATGGGTTTACCCTGCTGTTCTTAGTCTATAATGTCTGCCTTGGTAAGCTCATCAATTGCTTTTACTTCCAATATCACTTCTATACAGATGACACACAAATCTGTATGGTTTCTTACTGTCCCTCTTGACTCGTATTTCGGAATGCCTCTGCTATTTCTAAATGGATGGCTGCTCACTTCACTTTGTTAAACTCAGCCTCTCCAAAACAGAACTTCTCATCTTTCCTCCATCAAGCAGTCATACTCTGGTGTATATCATCCTCCAAGTCAGTGGAACTACCATCAGCCTCTCAGGTTTGCTGCCTAGATATTTTCTTTGATTCCAACCTCTCCTTCACCCGCAGTCCAGTCAACTGTCAAATCCTGCCACTTCTATCTCAAAAACATAGCTCACATCGGACCCTATTTAACATCGGTTGTTGATACTGTGATAGTCCTTGCCACTACCTTCTCCCTCCTTGATTAGTTCAACCTGCTTGTCAATGGGCTTGTGCATTCCCAACTTGTCCTGTAACAGTCTATAATGAATGCTGCATTAAGGCTCATCTTCTTGTCCTTCTGTACGTCCCCTGCATCCTTTTATAGAGTTTTTAAATCTCTTTAAATGTATAATATCTTTAAGACTCTAAGTTGACTGCACACAACAAGTGATACTAAGTCACAGTGATGAACTTTACTATAAGATAAGAATATATAAAACCATAAAAAACATTTGAAAGAATAAACAAAATAGAATGATAGATGATAGAATGATCCAATGAGCAACAAACAGGGTTAATGTTTAGAAGTGACATAAAAGTTGCAATGTAGTCAACCTGTATTTATGAATCCTAATAACTGCTGCCTGTCTGACACTTGCAGATTTAGTCATAAACATTGCCAGAAAATTGAAAATTAATTTTAAGTGGTTTAAAAAATTTAAACCAAAGTCGCATTAAATAAAATTATCCAAGTCAATTCTATTTTCAGTTTAAAAATGTTAAATTCACTTTACATTTTTGGGCAATTTTCACTTCAATGAATATCATGAATATAGTAGGGAGGACCAGGAGACACAGATGGTCCATAGGAAAGATTACTGATATATCAGAATGCTAGGCTTAGAGTAAAGCGCTAGAAGAGGCCTGACATACAAGGATTCCGATGTGATGAACAGTACTTTGGTTTCAGGATCCTCTCCTGACAACCAAAATTATGTTTCATTTATTCTGTTTTAATTCTGCAATTCCAGTTTTCCACCACTAGAGACCTCCCTAACCACTAGTCTAACCACAGTTCCTGTCACCTGCTTAGCATGATTATTACATCGGCTATAAGAGGCCACACCCTGCTAAACAAATGGTTTTTACATTGAAGTTGATGTTCTGATCCTGATTAGACTTCTGATCCTGGCTCCTACTGAGAAAACCTGCTCTACTCTGAATTGCATTGAACCCATCCTGATTTTTCCTACCAACCTGCTTTATTTCCAACCTGCTTACTATCAAGAAGCTTGGGGACAAAATCCTTTTTTAATCTAATTTTCAATACCAACCTGCTTTATTCCAAACTGGATTTTAATACCTTGTTATTTTGTTTCAAATCTACCTAACACCGACCGAAACCTACGCAACCAACCTGGATAATACAAACATTCCTCTTATTTGCAACTATCCTGAATGACCCTGTTACAACTATCTAAAATCTGCAGAACTGCCTCCAAACCAAAGAGGCTAATCACCTTAATGTCTCACTAACCTGTATTTCTTAAACCTTTTATATTCTGTTCAGTTTTGTCTTATTATATTTTGTTTACATGTAACCTCTACTTTCATTTATAGGTTTTCCTTCTCTTTATTTACCTTTAATTTCACTTATAGGTTTCCCTGTTACCTTATAACCTGCCTGGGGCATATTGCTTAAACTCTCTTTTCTTGTTATCTCTCTTTATACTTGCCTATGATCTCACTGTAACGGATCGACAGGCACCCAGACTGGGTACCTCCGTTGAAGGATGCTCCTAGCGCTTCCTGAGGACTCCAAGCACTGCAGCAGACACCACAACCACCGAACCAGAGAAGCATATGAATGATCTCAAGCACAAGAATGCTGTAAACAGCTGAACAGTAAAAGCATACAATCAGCTTACACTCCTGGCAATCAGCATACAAACCAATTCCCCCAATAACGAACAACACTTTGTTTTGAGGTCAAGCAGAACTCTGGTTTAATGACATACACTCTGCTTTTATGCAATTCTCCCCTGCAAGGGATACGCCCACATGCAATTATACATTACCCAATCACACAATGGTTACATCCCACAGATTCCCTCCCCTTTGCCTGTGAGGTAACACAATTATACGTACAGTTTACCCAACTTTCATAACTCTAAAACCATACATCCAATATTAATAACAGTTACATATCATTAATCAGCACATTCCAAACACAAACATACCCAAAAATCATTTGAATCCGTTCAGCCGTTCGGGACATAGGTATAAGTCCTTAATGACCGACCGCAAGCAAATTTTCATGCCCAAAACAGTTCCATGGATTTGGGCTGTGCGGTCGGTCTATTTTACACCGAGAAAATTACTAAGTCCCATTCGAAAGAGCGTTCGAATCTTCGAACGGGACTTAGTCTCCAGCCGCGGTGTTGAAGAAGGTACGGGTCAGCGTTCGAATAAGTTCAAATGGCCGCCGCCACGTGTTCATTTGTCGAATGGCGGCCACTTCGACGACTTCGGCAGTTCGACGACTTCGGCATTTTGACTGCATTCGAAGTGCCAGTTTAAAAGTTGTAACACTGCTCCAAAGTATTTAAAGGGCCAGGAACAGCATTATACAAATCCATTATGCCCAAATGCAGTTCTTAAAGGGCAATACATCCCAGGGCCATAGTCGCAGGGCAGGAGGCTAGCGATCAGTCCTCTCCAATGCCCAGTGGCAAATGGCAGTTTGTCACACTAACTTATTGCTTAAACTCTTTATTTTATATCCCTCAAATTCTTACCTATAATCTCGCTTGTAGGTTCTGCTTTCTCGCTTTGTCTATATTCTTTTCACTTCCCTTTAGGTCCTGATACACTTATTTTTCTTGACAAACCATGTCAGTCTACAAATAAAAAACCTGAAGTTAACCTCTTAAGTCTCTTATGTGTCCTGATCAAGAACATGACATTTGGTCAGTAAAACATGCCATATGTTCACAACGGGTGCCAGGATGAGTGGTCATGCCGTGGTGTATATATAGTGTGCTGACAGGACCAGGAGTGAAGACTGTGCTGCTTGAGGTGCCATTCTCCTGCTTTATCATATCTAGATACATCAATATACATCCCCTTTCACTCTTCTTCATCAAAAAAGTGAGCAGCAGGAGGAGGGAAGGATAATACCGATTTATTTATACTTGGTACAGATATACTTGGTAAGAGGCGTTTGTCTATTTTGATATGCGTAGGGTATATAAATAATCAGTTGTGAAACATAACTTTGTCCTTCCACTCTTACTGAATGATATCACTGCATGGTATAATTAATAAAACTGCTGCATGGTATAAATTATACCATAATTTGATTATTCTACATGACACGCACGGACACAAAACTGTCAAACATACCCTGAAATCACCTTTAATAAGAACATTTGCATATTTAGCATAATAATCAATTAAGAAGATTGTAGGATTGTCATTAATGATTTCATGCTGCTGTGTCATCATTTATGCAATAATGGAAGGTGAGGATGAATTATAGATTCTATATACTTGTTTGAACTGAAATTGCAAGTGTTCATTAAGAATTATACTTATTTTAAAAGTTTTTCTTTCATGAGAAGTCCCTTTCTTAATTAACTATATAAATGTTACTCTCTGTAATTAACTATGTCAAAGTTGTTCACAATACTACATCATACATATTTTTGTGGATTACATGAAAGACTAAATGCATGCGGTTTGTCAAACATAATGCAACAACAATAGCTATTATTCCTCATATATGGTCTTTGAGTCAATAGTGGTCCTTCAGATATCTCAAGGTGTTTGCAAGGCAATTCAATAAATGTAAAGAGAAGATCTTGTAAGAACAAATAGTGGAGGGAAGAAAACAGTATAAGTAAGACTACATGTTTCATAATCGTCTTAAGGTATTACTGCATTGATGATCAACATTTTTGTCGCAATCACCAATATCTGACAACTACAACTTTACAGAGTGAATTGATATTATGTTTAGAAAATCAAGCTTTTAGAGAATTGAATCTCTGGAATATAATCTGATATAATATACTAGATAAATATATATACACACATATTTACAGTGTCATCCGTCAGTATATCAGGCAATGAGTTACAAGTGTGCTAATAAGGAAGTGGTTATGTTTTTGCTGTTCACAAGATGCTTTTAAAATAAATTCACTTTTTAGTCAGTATGATGAGCAAATGGTGTGTCCTATAATTATTTTCCGCAGAGTTTCCATATACTATGTTATTAGTGTATCTGCACATCTCTTAAGTGTAAAGAATAATCCAAAATTGGACCTCTTGTTCTATGTGCCTAGGGTTACTCTATCTCTTGCATTGAGGAGACTTGCAGAAAGTCTGTTCTGAATGACCCAAGTGGATAAACCCAGCCTGCTCAGTAAAGTTCAAGTGAGCTAAAATGTGGTTGAGACCTGAGTGGATTTAATTGTAAGGTTAGCTACTGTTTTGTCTGTTCTCGGCATTGTATTAAACTGTTTATTTTGTTATACTTTTTATTTTGCTTGTTTATTTGATTCACCTGCTTCTATGTTAAATAAGCAGACACAATTAAATTAAAATGTAACATTTGCCTGTACAGGTGGTCCTCACTTACCGCCCCTATCGTAAAACAAATTGATCGGTAAGTGAGGATGCCGAGTCTCACATGCGCTTTAGAGCAGGTTTAGGGTTGGGGGAATTTCCCCAAACTTTCCCGAACATAGACAAACACACCAGAGCAGGGAATCCCTCTATGTGTGGGAAACTTCCTCGAACATAGACTAGTTCTCTACCATGGGGAATACCTCGAATCCCCATCCTAGAGAGTTGGTTGTAAGTCTGAGCCACCGTTATACAGGTAATTTGCAAAGTGAAGACTACCTGTATTAAAAAGAAGTTATATGGTTATTTATCAAGAGGCCAATTAATCCAATTGTACTATTGTACCTGCCTTGTGTTTCCCTCTACCTTCTTTTATTCTACTATGTTTGAGGATTGCAGTTAACCTCGTAGAGGTGCACTGGCTGTATAAAAAGGGCCTCAGAGCTTCCTTGAGTGCAGACGTTTCAATATCATCTTGTAACAGGTTTGTGAGTATGTTGCAAAGAATTTTAAGATTGAATCCAATTTAAAAAAACTGGGTCGAACAAATTACATCTCAACCTATTTGAGTGAGTGTATTGTTTGAAGCATCAAGCCTGTTGTAAGAAAGTCAAAGAAACAGCTGGAACTGCAGCATTTAATTTACAATGTTCCAACAGACCAGTAGCTATAGCGGAGAATATGTTTATTTAGACTTAAATTGGTGCATATAAAAGAAATGACAAGTGTATTATGTTAAATATATCACACTCCTTAAAACCTTTGAAGTATAAGGACGTTTTTGTAGCTTTACAAATCAGAAAGAACATTATTTTGCTGATTCAGAAGGAAATATCCCTTCAGACCAGAGGGAATATATCAGGAGTTTTGTAGGAGATTTATCCATGATCAGTGGGGAAAAAAACAAATGTTTTTAGGCATGCTAGCAAAAGAGAACTGTTAATTAATGTCAAACTATATAAAATTCATGAAGCCTGGAGGGAGGTCATGAACTTGGACGTTAAGAACAATTTAGAAGAGATTTATTTAATTGAAAAGTCACACTGGGTTAGTGACTAAACCATGGGTTATTCAGAATTGACATGAGGTTTGCAATTTAAGGTCAAAATACCTGAACTGGAAATAGTTGAGTATGGAATTTTTTTCCAGTTAAGCTACTATGGTGTATAATTTGCAATGCCCATGGTAATTCTCCACAATTCCTGGTTGAGTGAATATTTGACATGGAGTGAATACATCAGTCTTAAATAGTCTTTAAAGACTGTGGCAAGTTGTTGTCAAAGTGTAGTAAAACCAGTATCTAGAGTAAGTAAATTATTAAAGAGGCTTGATAAAGCAGATTAACTGATAACTACTGTTTAGAGGCAATGAGTTTGTTACTTTCATTAAGACTTTAATTTAATAGGTTTTCCAAATGATTAAATAGGAATGGACAAATTTCCAAATGGTCTATCCAAAAAAAAATAAATAAAAAAATCACATAGACATCAATGGTGACTTCTATAACTATATCACTTAAAGACTTTTCTAGCAGTGCTGAATCATTTGTAAAGCTTAGTAAACACTTTATTAACCCTAGAAGGCCTGTTTTAGTACACCTATTTCTCTTTAGGTGTCCCAGGCTTTCTTCAAAAAGCGATGGACAGAATTATGAGATTCTATTCCTGCTTGCTTATCCTCGTGATGTTTATCTCGCTCCCTGTGGGTTTTCCCCCCTCAGAAGGAGTTCCTTGGTGGCACCAGTAGTTGTGTGTTTTATTAGACTGATGGGAGGGAGGGAGAAATACATTTCTAGATTATTAGCTATACTAAGTGAGACAGTAAGCTAGATTGTGTGACGAGCCCACCTAACTGGGTCTCATCTTCCTGTTTGAGCCAAAACATGTGCATGTAACCTGTAGGAGGTGTGTCTTGTGGATTTATCAGTGTGAAAATATTAATTGAGTGCACCAGTCATCGAGCAAAAACATATGTAAAATTAAATTAAATAATTATATAATAAATAAAGTTTAGAAGGAAACTGTTCAGTGGTGTAGCTCAGCGGGTCTCAGCGTGTTCAGACACTCCCAGCACTGGGTTTCTTCTTTCTTGCTAGTTAATTGCTTGTATAGTTGTGGCTCTGTGGATGGTGGATTCACCGTGATTTGAGGTGTGAATTGCTGGATCTGCATTGGGTAAATGCCAGACAACACCCTCCCAGTTATCGCAGGTGCTTCCCGAAATCAAAATTGATGTAGGTGGTCCTTGAGTTCTAGATAGGAGCCAGCTCTGATGGTAGCTGTGAAGAGAAGGGACCTTGGTAGCCCAAATTGTTAGGAGCTGTTGTTAGATTGCAAGATCAGCAGCAGGGGCCGCAGGGATTGGTGCCAATTCAGGGTATTCTTTGTGAGGTCGGGAAATAGCTGTAACGTAGATCCCAAAGGTGAGTGGTGATTTATCCCTTATGGCTGCCTGGAATTGGGCCTTGTCCTGCAAAGATTTAAGGTGGATGAGGAGGTCCTGCGAGGTCAAGAGCAGTGCGCCCCTAGGCTTGGGGAGACAGAACATGCCATCCAGTTTTATCGCCTTTGCCTGTTTCAGTGGTAGGTAGGCAGTGAAGAGTCTTCACAGAAATTGGGTAAGTCTGCAACCACTACAGCCTCAAGTACACCTCTGATCTTGGGGTTGCATCTGTGCCTGCAGTCCTCCGAGGAATCCACTCTGATCGCAGTGTTTAGCTGTTGCTGCTGGAGCTCTTCCAGTTTCTGTTCAACTGCTGAGAACCTGGTGTCCTGGATGCTGTGGGAGGCCTCCATTTGGGCCATTTTAGTAGATGCTGCCTCTATAGTCTTCTTAAACCGGATCATATCAGCATAGTTTTGAGTATCAATGTCATGACCGTGTCTCAGTCTTACACTGTTGGGGGTTTAGGCACCAATAGTGGGATGTAAGAAGTACTGTCACCTGGATTCACTGAGAGGTATGAGGAGCTTGCTTCTCACTCACCCAGCCGAGATATATATTACACAAGAGAGGTTTGTTCACTATACTAAACATTTATTTGGAAATTTCCTACAGCATACTAAAACTAAAACACACAGATATGGAAAATATGTTCATTACAGGCAAGCCTCTCTCCTTACTTACTGGGGCAACATTAAAGTCAATAACAACTAACCATGGTACATTCTAGATTTGTGGTCATGGAAATTAGCTGAGTTTGTGTGGATTGTATTATTAGCTAAATTCGGTTGTGGTGTGCCGAAACCGAATGTACGGGCAGGCCTGTAAATAAAGAGGGCAAAAAGTATGGATAAAACTACTTTAATACGTAACAGAAAAATTCCATATACGAGTATGAGCATACGTATCACTTAGTTAAATCCATAAAGGCTTTCCTCATTTCTCACTCTGGTTGAAAAATGTATCGGTTGAAAGCGTATGATTTCCAACGTCCCAATTTTTTTATGATGTGTGCTGGGACATTCTGACTAGATGCTGCAGTAGCCGCACCTATTCGGAACGAATGACCTGTGAATGCTAATGGGTCATACCCCATTTTTTTAAAACAGAGTTCTTATGTATACAATGAATTTGGATTTGGTTAGTGGGTTGCCCTGTAGGTTTAGTAGCGGGGCATTCTTATCTTTTATCTTTATGCGTGGATAAAGATAGTCAAATAATTGTACGGGGCACCATTTGTTACCTGTGGGGTATATTGGTATTTCGACAGGAGGTCCCGTTTGATTGGTTTTGGAGTGTCGTAGTGTCAAAACATAGTGGTCTCTAGTTTTGTTGAGGTCTGCCATGGTAAGCATGTTGGTGGTACGAGAGGTTTGGATAGTGGTGAACTCGTTTGGTCTTAAGAACCGGTAGAAGGCTAGATAAATAGAAATTTTTAATGTATTGTTTGTTTCATTTTCAAACAGCAGTGTATCCAATGTATCGGGTAATGCCCAAAACTTGTTTAGTGGGTTTTTGTGCTTCGAGTCGTAAGATGCCTTTTAAAATGTTTTTAATCGGATTAGTGGACATGAAAGTGCTGTGACTGGGATATGTGTTTGTGAGGTGATATTGTATACCTGTGAGGTATAATTTTATGGTATTATGCGCTACTTTTAGATGTAGGTGTCAAAAAGAAGTAAATGCCACCATGGTGTCTAACGACCATGAGTTACTGATTTTGTACTCTGTGATGAACCTGTTGAAAATGGTAAGGGGTATATGGTAAGGGGTATATGAACGCCTGGTGTTTGCAGAGAGTGCTGATTGCGCTAGCATTCTGCCGTGCGCCATGAGTGCATTTAGTCCAGGATATGGTGCTTGAACAGAGGAGGGGTCTATGGGTTTATCTCAGCTGTGGGATGTTCTTGGCAGAAAACCTGAAAGTTAGAGTGAGACAGGGCATCAGCTGCTGTGTTGTGGTGGCCCGGTATGTGCTCGCATGTGAGATGAAAGTGTAGAGTGGCTGCCAACCATACTAGTCTCCTGATTAACCTCATTATGGTCAAAGTGGAAGATCTGCTTTTGTTGATAATATTGCATGTGGCTGCATTGTCAGTGTATCATTTGATGGCTTGACCCTTCCATAGGTGTCCCCAGACATTAGCAGTAGCCACTATAGGGTATACTTCAAACAGGGCGGAAGTGGTATTAAACAAGGGTAATGAAGCTGTCTCTACTGGCCATGCGCTTCTAAACCACCTATCGCCTAAAATAGCTGCCTACCCCGATTGGGCTGCTGCGTCAGTCCACAACACTGGGGAAAACTCTGTCCATGGTAGAATAAACATATTTATACCATTCCACTGAGACAAGAATTGTCTCCACATTGGATGACTGTGCTGAGGTCATTGGGTAATTTGGGTAACAGGCTGAGTATCCTAGATATGAACGACCGTCCTTGTGGAATAATTCTCATCGCAAAGTTCAGAGAACCAAGTAGAGACTGTAGGTTTTTCCAGTTGGTAGTACCTCTGTTGACAAATAGCTCTATCTCTGTCCTGATCCTCTCAACCTTGTCTGCGGAGAGACTAGCCTGCATGGTGACAGAGTCTCGGCATATGCCGAGAAATGATAATCTAGTGACGGGCCCCACTGTTTTGTCAAAGGCAACCAGTACTCCAAGTGTTGGAAATAGTGCCACAGTTTTTGTAATGCTTAGTGGAACGGACTCGTGTTTTTCTACTGTCAGGATGTCATCTAGATAGTGGATAACCACTGGACAACCCGCTATATTTAACAACAACCAACAGAGTGTCTCAGCGAATAAATCGAATAACTTTGGGCTGCTTTTTGCTCCAAAAGTTAGTCAAACGGCAAAATAGTACAAGTCTTTCCATTTTACTCCATGTAGATGCCACAGTGACTGGTGTATTGGGAACAGCTTGAAGGCATTGGAAATGTCTGTTTTCCCTAGTCAGGCTCCTTTCCCTCCCTCCAGTATCGCCGGTATAGCATTGTCTACTGTGGCATACTGCAGGGAGAATTTGTCTGGCGGTGTGAGTGCGTTGAGGCTAGGTGTGACAACGGAATAAGGAGCCGATAGGTCTATGATCAAGCGTGTTTTATTGTTGTACTTCTATGTGGCGATACCTATAGGATTGGTACGCCAGCAGGTGAACGGGGGCATATGGAATGGCCCAATCATGAAGCCTTTCTGGACTTCGTTGTGAAGAAGTGTATCCACTGTGGTGGGGTCTAAAGATAATATTTCTGTAAAGACCGAAGGCTAGCACGAAGCCTGGAATGGACAGTTTTTTGTCCAACCTGTGGTCTTTAACCTTAAGTACCACAGACACGTCACCGTAGTTGTACGTCTTGTTGTCAATTATGTCTTGGGACGCTATCAGGAATAACATAAGATTCACATCCTTACCCTCTAATATATCCTTTTTTATATTGGGTGGGACTATGTGTGCAGGGGTGATTATGTGCGTGTCTGACCCCTGTGCAGGTGGCGTGAAAGTGGCATTACCCTGTGTGGCTGCAATTAGTGCGGTGGCTATGGTGGTTACGAGATCTGTGGAGTTCACGTTAGCTGGGGTTGAGGATTCCAGCTTCTCCATTCTCTGGTCTAAGTTATTGATAGACGCCAGCATTGCTGACATTGTGGTTTGGATCCCGGCTCGAGTATCGCCAATGCTGGCTTGCAATCTAGGCCCAGGTAGAGCATTGTCTGAGTCGGCCATTAATAATTTATACAGTTCTGCTTTTCTGGTGGTGGCTGGGTACGGAATTCCTCGACACCTTAGTTCAGAGGCTATCTTTGGGATTGTCCATGATCTCATAGAACAGGGGCTTGAAGTCTCTAAATTCTCGCTTATAGAGGTGGTTATGGTTGGAGTAGCTGGTCTGGCCAGAGTACTTGGTAATGAGAAATCCTCTCCTTGATCCGACAGGTGAGACATGCTATAAGTGACATATGACAATGCATAGTAGTAACGTAGGGATTATTCTTGGTTTGTAACTTTATAAAGGCCAGAGGGCGAAGAACTTAATTACATTTGGGGAGATGAGGCCCTGCTAATTGCCAAGAGGCTGAAGAGAGGCTCTGTCTATGATTTGGTCCTGACTGTGCCATGAATTGATGGCGGGGTATATGCCTCTGAGACGTGAATTAGAAGACAGAGGGGAGAAGAAGAGTGATACTAACTACACACTGAGTGGGGTGTGCGTGACCCTATAAAAGGATTGGGTCGTTGGGCGTACGGTACCTCCGCATGAGGATGGTTATAAGTCTCGTTTGTGACAATCTACGTTCTGATCTTGGGTGACTTATCAGTTAATGAATGTTTGGGAAAAAGTAACCGGTGGGCATGCGTACCTGTTAGCTAATGGATGGTCTTATTCCGTGACGTAGTAAGTGAGCGAATGAACACAGTTGTCTTTGAGACCTAAAATAAACTTAACTTTATACACTAGATGGGACACTTGCAAGTTTTCTTTTTGTTTTTTTTTTATACCTACCTTTATAATTGGTTTTCCTGCTTGAGGGTTAATAAGCGTTTTTTGGTGTCTTTGACCTAACGAGTTAAGGGATTTGAAGTGAGAGTTAACTTAATTTGACCTAATAAGGCATAGGAACCACATATTAATTATGATGTGACTTTTGTAAGAAAGTTTTATCCCCGCATATGGTTTAACTATTTATGTGACATATAGATCAAAAATTACAGGTAGGTTTGTGGATTCGTGAGCGTACGATTGTTTAGCGTACCCGTCTGGGTGGTAATAGTATTTTGTGTTGATAGCGGTTCATACTGAAAAGAAATGTAAGACCTACTGAGTACTTTAGTTCCTATATGCGTAAATACATGATATATAGGATTTGAGATTATAATTTATTGTAAATAGTCAGGGAGGGAAAAGATCACATTCTGTAAAAAAAAAAAAAAATTTGCAAAGTGTACGGCAAACCTCAATTACCATACTGAAATGTGAACAACATTTTTATTTAACCACAGCTAAAGTGGCTAAGCCCAACATACTGTATATTGCCTAAAACAAACAGCATAAACGTTTTGGTGCCTGTTGTAGGCTTAATATGACTAACCCTTGTGGCTGTCATGAACGATTTCTGCCGGTAGATGGCAGTGTAGCTTTGAGACTCTGTGTATGAGTCATGTTTCGTACGATTGTTCGTTTTGTGTGCTCCTTCGTGAGAGTTATGTGTTCGTCGGAATCCTCAATGTGCATTAGTGACTTTGATCGTACGTTTTTTTTTTAACAGTTCGTGTGAGTTTGTTCGAATGAATAGCCGTCCGTGTAATTGACCATTCGTATGAATAGCTGTTCGCATGAATAGCTGCTCATATGAATAGCCGTGCGTATTTGTGGCCATTCGTATGAGCAGCCATTCGTATGAATAACCGTTCGTATGATAGCTGTATGTGTAGCTAGTCTTATGTGAAGTAACCGTTTATGTATAGAGGCATTCGGACGTGTCGTGAGTAAGAACGTAATTCGTGAGGTTTGTACTCACTGTTTCTGGGTGCCTGACGGCCAACCCGGAAGCGCGGCAAGAGTACCGGGGATGCAGCAAAAAGGGCGTCCTAGTAGATGCGGCCGACGGGTGCGTATTTTCCTCGGGTCGAGGAAGCGCTGGTAGTCTGGAAGAAACACAGATAGGCCCAAGAAACCACGAGGAAGTCTGGATCTGTAAAACCAGCAGCGGAAGTGACCAAATCATCGTCGGCCTGGTATGGAGGTAAGTCTGAGTTTATATAGGCCGGATCATCCCCTCCCACAACTCCAGGCTCTGCCTTCCCATTTGTGCTATGGTGAAAAAAAATGTTTCAGCCTAACCACCTCATCTGAAAAAAAAAAACTGTTGTAATTCCTACACCGTTCACCTGATTTGGATGTTTTGTTGGTGACAGGTGAGGCCCTGCTAGATGCCAAGCGGCTTGAGAGGCTCTATCTATGTGTTGGCGTGAGGTGATTTCTTGGCAATCAAACGTTGTGGTGGGGTGTCTACCTCTCAGTGACTTTTAAAGCATAAGATAGAATTATTATTATTATTATTATTATTATTATGATATTTATATAGCGCCGTCAAATTCCGCAGCACTTTACAATGGGTGGACGAACAGACATGTAGAATGGGAGTGATAGGTGAGGCCCTCTCTATGCCACCATGCAAAGCGACTAACTATGAGTTGGGCTGATGGGTGTAGTACCTTCGAGTATTAGGATGGGTGTTGGTCTTGCGTGACCACTAACCTAAGGCGTAGAGGTCTGTGAAATTATTAACTATTGATGCCCTGTCAGCCAGTAACAAAGCTAACTAAGGGGAGAAGGGTATGGTATAAGGATGTGTAAAGTGACATACCTGCGAAAAGTAAGTCAGTCATTCAGTTTAACATAAGAAATGGATAGGAGCAGACCTTAAGGGATTAGCGAGATAGTTGCAGGAATTGTGGTATGTGATGTAAAATTATAGATATCCTGGTATACCTACAGGATAAGTAGCGTAGTTAGTTGCAACCATAAGTAGGAGGTTGCAGTGAAAAGTAGATACCTAGCCCCTAAAGATGCGATGATGTAACGTACATGTGTGAATTGTAAGGGCCGGCTCGTGGACTCAATTGAAATAATCCATAACAGCCTACCTAACTAGCGTATGATTGCCCTAAATCCTGAGCACCCTGTAACCTGTAAATAAACATAGTATGAGTAATTTGAAACAATTATCCTATAACCTATTACCCATTTTGAAGGAAAACCGGCTATTTTAAACGGAAATTAAAGCAGTAGTCCTAATGATGAATCTAATGGTATGATGAAATATGCGAGGAGTATGCACGTGGTCCCCGTAACATATTATACCAATTAGTAATTTTTTCTGAGCCCCTATGTGGCCAATGACCTGGGACCTCCTTGAGGGAAGAAAACAGATGCAAGATAAAACAGTAGTCCTATTTAAGGAACATAAAATGCTAATACAGGCAAACTATACTACATACTTAAGTCGCATTGAAATAAGCAGTTAGGGAAGCCACCCACACCCGCATTTTATGTTCCTTAAATAGGACTACTGTTTTATCTTGCATCTGTTTTCTTCCCTCAAGGAGGTCCCAGGTCATTGGCCACATAGGGGCTCAGACAAAATTACTAATTGGTATAATATGTTACGGGGACCACGTGCATACTCCTCGCATCATATTATACCAATTAGTAATTTTGTCTGAGCCCCTATGTGGCCAATGACCTGGGACCTCCTTGAGGGAAGAAAACAGATGCAAGATAAAACAGTAGTCCTATTTAAGGAACATAAAATGCTAATACAGGCAGACTATACTACACACTTAAGTAGCCTTGAAATAAGCAGTTAGGGAAGCCACCCACAGATGATTTAGGATAAAGGAGTCTAACCTTAGTAAATTATGATTATACACCAAGTCAGAAATTAGGTAATGTACTATACTGAACTAGTGACTCATCCTTAGTTAAGTGCCCAGACCCGGACTGCATATAGAAACAGATACAAGAAACAGTATCCCTACATTAGAAGTGGAATAGCAGTAGATAGGTGCAGAGAGCATAACATATACTCTGTTAATCCCGGTGAAATGGTATGAGAATTGACCTGCAGGTGATTTAGGTTAAAGAACCGAGACTTAGTAGTATGAGTATAGGAATACACCAGGCAAGCATTAGAGGCATAACATAGTGAAAACCTTCGTGCAGAAATTTTATTTAAGTGAGCCATATAAGGAGACTGATGAGTCATGTTAATGGATAGTGAAATTAAGGCTCCAACGAATGAAGGAGACCAATATGGGAAGGATAATTACTAGCTTGGAGAAGATGTACATCATATAAGGGAACAATGTTTCATGACATTCAAGCCTAAAACCAGAGGTGCGGTAGTACAGGATGCGGTAGTACAGGATAGGCTTACACCAGAAGGGTGTTTAGATGCGTATATGATAGTGAAATGTATGCAGAATTACAATAGTTCATTAAACCATACATAGAGTATCACCAGATATATAAACATGCATGTGGTTGGGTTACGTATATCCGTAGTATTATGGTATCCAGCTATTTATTTAGAAAAGTGACATGTTGTAATTAATACAGCAATTAACCTTGTATTCTGATTGACCGCTAGAGGTCAGTATTCCATTTGTGTAACCATAAAGCATTGGGCAGACTAGTTTCGGATGAATTAGCAAAACCGCGCGGTTAAATAGAGGAATTTTGCATGAAATGCTCTATCCGACCATAGGCTTTCATGCTGACTGTTGTACAAATGGGGGAGCGTTCATTGAAATAAAAATGAAAGCTTCCCCGAACCATACACATTTAATGTGAACTCATGTGAACAGTCATTCGCATGAATGCCTGTAACAAAATATCGAAATTGAAAAGCTTGCAAACAGATTTAAAATGAAATTGTTTGAGAGTTTGAAACGAACCAACCGTAACATAAAATAGTAAAACCTTGCGACCAGACTTACACGAAATCATTTGAGAGTTTGAGATAAAATAGTATACGAAAAGGAAGTATGCGAAACTGTACAAGCAATGAGATAGACCTAAACCGTGATGACGCAGTGGGACTGCGACTGGCGCGAAGGTTAGGTCAGTATCTTACTTTTTTGGGGCGTGTTCCTGGTTCCGTCCTCGGAACTGCAGCCTGGAGGGCTGAAGTGTGGATGATTCTGTAAGCAGAATGCCACGGCCAGGGGAAGACAGCAGGTACAGGTAACCATGTGGAGAAACAGGTAAGTTTGCAAGATGGCGACCTGCATGTAACCCAGAAGTAGTCACATGCAAATTGCTAGATCAAGAACAGTGTGGAGCACGATAAGGAGTCCCTTTAAGTAGGGAAATCATGCCCCCCCACAATTACAGGCAAAAGCCTTAATACATATCTATGTAAATTCTTCATGTGTATTTATGCAATTATTTATGCAATTATATATATATATATATATATATATATATATATATATATATATATTATTTTAACTGTTTTTATTTATTTATATATATATAATTTTTTTGTATTTTTATTTTTAAATGAATTAATTCATTTTCAGTTTAGGTATATAAATATAATATAATATAATATATATATATATATATATATATATATATATATATATATATATATATATATATATGTGTGTGTGTGTGTGTGTGTGTGTGTGTGTGTGTGTGTGTGTGTGTGTGTGTGTGTGTAATTTCATTCCAAGGGTATTTTTATATGAATATATGTATAAAATATATATTTATTTTGTGAATTGCTAATTTTTCTTTTTCTTTTCTTTTAGAACAGCAGAGGGACTGCCTGACATCTCCATAGACCTATGAGAGCAATCACATGGCCTCTGGGTGCCTGATTCAGCAGGGGGGGGGGGGGTTAGGGACTGTCAGACACTCCTCCTGAAGCTCCTGGGGCTCTAAACCGTTCCATGCTGCAGCAACAACTTTCAAGCCCATTATAATGGGGACTGTAATGGATCACCTGGCACCCCGACTGGGTACCTCCGTTGACGGATGCTCCTAGTGCTTCCCGAGGGCTCCAAGCACTCCACTTGACACCATAAGCATTGCAGACCCCACGAACCTCCGCAGCTTGGTCGGGGTCTCGCCGACTCCTACCCACCTTACACCTACGACAAGGCTCCAGGTTCCAGTGGGTGAACCTCTCTTTCCCCAGAGAGTGAAGCAGGAACAGGAACAAGCTCTTTCAAGAGCTTAGTGATTATTCAAGGGAGTATGAAGAGCATAGCAATCCCTTGTAGCTTTTCCCCCCAATAAGAGACAGGACTCTAGATTGAGGGTTAAGTAGAACTGAAGGTTTAATGGTACAGCTGCTCTTTTATATAGTTTTTCCTCACTAGGTTACCGCCCAGGTGGACCCTTTGGGGCACAGGACATGAAATTCACAATCCAGTTACTGTACACAAACCCTCCCCTCTGCCTGTGATACAATTAACAAAGACAATGGGCTAACTCAATTAACTTTAGCAGAAAAAAACATACATTTTTACAAACCTCAGAAAGTACCCCAATATACAACACATCTCCTGATAGCCTCGATCTGGGTGAACAACATATCCAAAAATCACCCAGATCGATTCAGGGGTTCAGGAATTATTATTTTTTTATCAGATCTGTAGGCTGATATTATTTTTGCCCCACTGTGCACATGCTCCCATGCCCAAAACAGTTCCATACACTCGTCGACAAAACACTGCTGGACAATTAAAGATGGCCACCGCCACGTGTTTGAATCTGTTCCAGTTAAAAGTCCAAGGGGCAGAAACAGTACTTTTAAACATGGGTTATCACAGGAACCATAGTCCCATGGTAGGAGACTTGAAAGCAGGCTTCTCCAAAAACTCATGGCAAACTCCCTTTAAAAATAGAGTTTGTCATAGGGACAGCATGGAACGCTGTGACGGCGTTAACGGGTCAATATAGAAATAGCAAAAACAAGTTTGTTTTTATCTTTCGGAATTCTTTTCTTTTTGAAGTAGTACATAGCATTGGAAAAAAAGCAGTTATCGAGCCTATATTTAAAAAGTGATCAACAACTCAATCTGGGATAGAATGTGAATTTTATATTTGTGTTTTGGAAATTATTTGATGGACTATAAAGGGAAAGTATTTCTGTATTCATTGGGAATCAACACGGTTTTATGAAAGAGATCATATTAAACGTACTTAACTGCATTTTATTAATAAGTCAATAGAAGTATATATCAGGGTGTGGCAATAAATATATGAATAAAGGTAAAGTTGAGAATTTGGGGATAAGGAATGTACAGATATCTTATACTCTAAATGATACAGATTTATGGAAAATAGACTAGATTACTGTGTGATGTAAGTTAGCAGCTGCAAGGTTAACTTGCTAGGTAACCACTTGGTGATCTAAGGAAAAAAATCAGACTGCCATTTTGGAGTCAAAGATAATTTTTCCCAGTTTCTGACAAAATGGGTAATCACTTCAAATTAGGGCCTCAAAATTAATTTTGTTGAATATTCTGATATTTTTACCATTATTTCTTGAAAATATTAAGCAAAATTCAGAACGGGGATACATTGAAGGACAAGTATCATCTCAAACTATTTTTAATATAGTAATCATTTCATCAAGTTTTGAAAGGAAATATATTTCTTTAAATTAAGTATATGTAAAATATATTTAGAAAACTCATATACCTTTAGTATATGACAGGATTCTTCGGCCACATACATTAACCTTTGGTCAAACAGTGTTTGAAAACAATCTATATGGTCTTCCTTGCTTCTGTGTTGATAGTGAAGCAGGGAAGAACACGGAGACTAAATGTCGGTTTTCACACTTTGTCCAACCAGTCTAAAAAAAATAGATGAAAGGATTATTCTTTTGAAAATAGTTTTGAGGTCACAGTTGCCCTTTAAGTTTATAAGCACTCACCAAATCCAAAACTGCTAAACAATGGTAGTTGCTTGTAGAATCAGGACAACACAGGTTATTTACATGGTGCATTTTGCCGCTTTTCATTCAACCAAACTCTGCCAAGACTTCCTATTATATTTGTGTTTTTCATATGCAGATACAGTCTCTATTGGATATTTGAAGTTAGCTTTTTTATAAGATATATATATATATTAATATTATTATTATTAATATATGGAACACAACTGCAGATAGCTGATGGAGGGTTTATTTAATTAATTAAATTGGAGAGAATGTACTAAATAGTACAGGTACTGTAGCTTTAAATATTTGGATGTTGTTAATTGGTTAAACGGAGCAAGCAGCAGCAGATTTGCAATAGAGTAGCAAAAGGCATATAATTAGTCCATGGAAGAGACTAGCTATTCAGAGCAATAATAGTTTTAGTAAGTTACAAGAGTTATTGTTAATTTGTAGCAATAGAGAGTTAAGCAGATTTGCAAGCAGGCAGAATCCAAAATGAACTAAGAGTAAAATGAACTAAGAGTTTTAGCCATTTAGTAGGAGATAGTTCCAGGCTTGTTTTTAGCGTTTTCTCCAGAAAGAGAGTGTTTCTTAGGAAGCAAGAGCAGGTCCGTAATACAATCCGTGGTCGGGGTGAGGAGAAGGCAGGTCAACGATTTCCAGTCCGGGTCCGGTGCACGTAACAGTAAGTGGAATAATTCTGGCCGGGTTTGAGGTTCGAGGGGGAAGCCTTTCAATAATCCAGCGTTTTGAATCTGGCGCGGTCTCCCTATGTAGCGCGGGGAGATCGCGTCAGAGAAGGGGGCGTGGAGGTGCTCCGTCTACCCGGAAGTGCCAGGGTAGCGGTAATGCCAGCAGGTAGGACATGACAAGTAGTGGCCATTTAAATCTGTGGCATAACGCCATGGTGATCAAATGCTGAGGCAGCCACCAGGGTGCTTATGCTGAAGAGAAGGATTAAGATACCCAGGCAGGTAACCAGTTTGGCATCTCGCCCCCTTCCTTTATTCTTCACATAAAAATTGTTAATGGGGCCTAGCAAATTCATGTTTCTAGGGTCCCCCTATCTTACCCATGGGCCATAGGCTGCCTTCTCTTATCACCTTAAGGTTAATTCTGTTCTGTTTTGCTGAGATGCCATTGTACATCAGCTGACAATAAGTTATTAATGTAATCAATTATGCTTTTTTTTCCCTGTACATCATTCAGATTGTCTTTTTCATACAGATTCATGTTTGGACAGTAGACTGTGGTTAATAAGTATGTAGGGGTTTAGAAAAATACCCCTCTCTGTCCACTGGCAGATCCAGGGGGGGGGGGGCAACGGGGCAATTGCCCCCCCCCCCCCCCCCCCGAGATTCTCCCCTGCCGGCTAATGCAGGGCTGGAATTGTGCCAGCCGAGCAATGTGCCTGCGGACCAGGGAGGGAGATCCGAGATCTCTCTTTCCGGTCCGCAGGCACATTGCTGGCAGCTGGCAGGGAGGGAGTGAGAGAGGACCCGGGAGTGCAGCCTGCAGCTACTCCGGGTCCTTCTCTCGCGAGCACGGAGCGTTGCCGCGGTTACCACGGCAACGCTCCAAATCTTGCGAGAGTGAATGCTAACCACTGGAACCACCAGGGATTCCCCACCAGACCACCAGGGATGGAGAAATGTCTCCCCTCCTTCCAGTAAAGGTAAGAAGGGAGGGAGGACATAAATGTATTTAATTTTATAAATTCTTACCGTATATACTCGAGTATAAGCCGACCCGAATATAAGCCGAGGCCCCTAATTTTATCCCAAAAAACTGGGAAAACTTATTGACTCGAGTATAAGACTAGGGTGGGAAATGCAGCAGCTACTGGTAAATTTCTAAATAAAATTAGATCCTAAAAAAAATATATTAATTGAATATTTATTTACAGTGTGTGTATAATGAATGCAGTGTGTGCGTATGTGTGTGTGTATGAGTGCAGCGTGTGTGTATGAGTGCAGTGTGTGTATGAGTGCAGTGTGTGTGTGCATGAATGCAGTGTGTGTGTGCATGAATGCAGTGTGTGAATGCAGTGTGTGCAGGGCCCCTCCCCCCCATATGTCCTGACTTCCCCTCCTCCTCCCTCAGTGGTCCTTACCTCCCCACCCCCGTGTTCCTTCACTCCCCCCCCCAGTGGTCCTGACTCACCCCTCCCCTAGTGGTCCTTACCCTCCCCTCCCCTAGTGGTCCTTACTTCCCCCTCCCCTCCCATAGTGGTCCTTATCCCACCCCCTCCCTCTCATAGTGGTCCTTATCCCCCTTCTCCCTCCCATAGTGTTCCTTATCCCCCCCCATCCCTCCCATAGTGGTCCATATACCCCCCCTCCCTCCCATAATGGTCCTTATACCCCCCCTCCCTCCCATAGTGGTCCTTATCCCACCCCCTCCCATAGTGGTCCTTATACCCCCCCTCCCTCCCATAGTGGTCCTTATACCCCCCTCCCTCCAATAGTGGTCCTTATCCCCCCCCTCCCTCCCATAGTGGTCCTTACCCCCCCCCTCCCTCCCATAGTGGTCCTTATCCCCCCCTCCCTCCCATAGTGGTCCTTATCCCCCCCCTCCCTCCCATAGTGGTCCTTATCCCCCCCTCCCTCCCATAGTGGTCCTTATCCCCCCCTCCCTCCCATAGTGGTCCTTATACCCCCCTCCCTCCCATAGTGGTCCTTATACCCCCCCTCCCTCCCATAGTGGTCCTTATCCCCCCCCTCCCTCCCATAGTGGTCCTTATACCCCCCCTCCCTCCCATAGCGGTCCTTATACCCCCCTCCCTCCCATAGTGGTCCTTAACCCACCCCCTCCCTCCCATAGTGGTCCTTATACCCCCCCCCTCCCATAGTGGTCCTTATACCCCCCCCCCCTCCCATAGTGGTCCTTATACCCCTTTTTTTATTATTAATTTTTTTTTTATTATTTTATTTCTTATTTTATTTATTTATTTATTTTTCGTCCCCCCTCCCTGCTTGATACATGGCAGGGAGGGGGGCTCTCCTTCCCTGGTGGTCCAGTGGCAGTTCAGTGGGGGGGAGAGGGGGGCTGGCAGAGCTGTAACTTACCTCTCCTGCAGCTCCTGTCAGCTCTCTCCTCCTCTGCGCCGTCCGTTCTGCTCTTCTGTCAGCTCCCAGTGTAAATCTCGCGAGATTTACACTGGGAGCTGACCGAGGTGCTGAACGGACGGCGCGGAGGAGGAGAGAGCTGACAGGAGCTGCAGGAAAGGTAAGTACAGCTCTGCCAGCCCCCCTCCCCCCCCCCCCCAGTCTGTATTATGGCAATGTAAATTGCCATAATACAGACTCTGACTCGAGTATAAGCCGAGTTGGGGTTTTTCAGCCCAAAAAATGGGCTGAAAAACTCGGCTTATACTCGAGTATATACGGTAATTTATTTCAGAAAGAGAAAGGAGTAGAAGAGTGCAAAAGTAGCAGAAAGTAGCAGAAAGGCAAAGGAGCAGAAGAAGCCAAGGAGGAGAGAAGACAGTATCAGAAGAATAAGAAGACTGTCAAACAAAGAAGAAAAGGAGATTGGAGCAAGAAGGACAAGTGAAGTGACCCCTCCACTTCATTCTGGACACCACATCATAAGTCTTTGGAACCTGGGCCTGGCAGGGAAACTTTGGACCTTCTCATCGCCCAGGTTAAAAAAAAAAAATCTCAGTGTTAATGTGTCTTTTATATACTGAGTGTCAAGAAGCACAGAGTGCCATTGGGTAGGGGTGTCGCTGATTGGCTAGAGCAGTCAGCTGGCACTCTAAGCCAATCAGTAGCTCCCCATTCATAAACAAGTTAAACATTTTTATGAACCAGGAACTAGCAATTGGCTAAGAGCGTCAGCTGACTCTAGCCAATCAGTGGCACCCATGCCTGACATCAATTTGAACTTCCTGACAAGTCGAATACCACTGAGCAACCTGGAGATCTGGAACTGCAGGAAGTCTTTGGGGTTAAACCATTCAAGATATGTTTAACCCATTAAAGGAAAGAGAGCACCCAGGGGCCTACTGGTATCATAGCATTTTCATGTATATGAAGTTGTTATGGTGACCAGAATGTTCCTTTAACTTAATTAAAGGAACATTAAAGTGTCAGGAATTGGCTTTATGCGATAATGACCATGCCCCCCCCCCCCCCCCCCCCCTCATGACACTGTCAAAAAGGGGCCAAAAATGAATGTCAGTATAACTCCCCCCTCCCCACATCTGGAAAAATTCCTGCGGATGCCAATGCATACACCAGCAACATACGGGGACCACTGACATAACACAGTATTATAGTATAGTTTCACACAATAGCCATGCATAACACATCATGATCTATGAATGTACTGATGCACAAAATGCACGTTGACGTTGTGAAGAAGTCCATGCAGGACATCACACAGTTCATGACGAATAAGCATAATATAACATTTTATTCCTTGAAAGATGTTTACACAATGTAGCAAGGTGCCTTTGTGAAATATCTCTATGCAAGACAACCATTATACTGTATACAATATATACATTTTCTGGTTTCAGAAATATTTATTAAGCGCTAGAAAAAAAAACAACAATTTTCTCTGCACTAATTTGAAATTTCCATTTCCTACTCTATACAATATTTATGTCCATAGCAAATACAAACACTTATTTTCAGTGTGTTTAAAAGCCACAGGAGATACATCTATTGAAGAATAACTTAAAAATAAATCCCATTTTATCTAAGGTCAAAAACAGAAGAATTGCTTTCTTGTGAAAAAATATCTGTAACATGTCTTGTGTAGAGAAAAAAAACAATAATGACTGCACAGAGACTACTACTTACAACATAACAGAAGCAGAAAGAAAGAAGAGGGGCAGTATGATATTGATTCTTTTTTTTCACATTTTTGTCATGTTTGTTTATGTCGGCTTGGGATTTATATAAAAAAGTATTTAAAATTACAGTATGGTTTAGTAAAGGTTCTAATACATTTTATTCATGCAACAGGCCCAATTTCACACTCATTGCAAAGAGCTCTTTTATGCCATTGTGTTACCAATCTAAATGAATTGTTTCATCTGCTAGTTCTTTAAATAATAATGAGATGTCTGACTGCTGCATTGGGCTATTATATTAAAGCAACAAAACTCTTTAAATGCCTCCATGTCACAAAAAGAAAGACATGTCTTTGTGGTGCATGAATAATTAAGGGAATGTGTGCAAAGTTTAATGCTCATTTACTGTTATTAGGGAGAAGGTAAGTGACTTGTCACTTCACTTTGTTAATGACACAGGTGAAAGCGACAGATGGAGAAAGAATGTCTTTGGAAACAGGTATAAGAATTTAGCAGAAAATTAAACAGAGTGTACAAGAAACGAAAAAGTATTTGGGATAAAAGCATAAAACTATAAATATGTAGGCACATCAATTCAAATTCTTAAATCACAAAAGAATGTGGTAAATTATACAACAGTAAAACCCAATTAGAAGTTAAAGAAAATATTGTACACATGACTCATTAGTTACATATCGATATCTTCTTATGAAGGTTTTGAAGTATCTCCTTTACTGTTAGATAACCGTTAATTAACGGCTTGGACATACGTCTCCCCAGACTGCACAAAAGTATTTTCCAACTCCCTACTTCATTTATGCTATGTGTTTCTTTTGGCTGTTTTACTTTGGTATTTGTTTTTGCTTGACTTAATATATACTGTATATAACAGTCAATGTAAAGAGAGCACTCCAGTGACTTCAAATAGGGTGAAAATAAAACGTAGCTTTTATTCAGCAGATGCCCGTAAGAATCAACGTTTCAGTTCACTACGGAACTTTCATCCTGATGTTTTATTTGAAGTCCCTGGAGTCTATCTTTATATTGACTGTTATCCTTTTGCTTAGGAGCACCGGGCATTTACATTTTCCTTACACTGGAGTGCAGGCACTGGCATAACAATATATATGCAAGTAACCATGCTTACCCATATAAATATTGGAGACGAAATGAGGAAGGCACATATATTCCTTCTGAAATTTCAAACTGAGCCAGACTGAATTAGCTGCTTGCCAAACTTCTTCACATGTCATATTCTTGCACCATATAGTTAGCTGCCATGGTTGCGGTGCTTGGAATGTCCTTTAAAGGTGACATTCTCTTAAACCATGAATTTTAGGGTGTTCTAAATTTCAGGCAAGAATAGTTCAGCTGGAAATATAGTGAAGTTTGAGACTTTTTCCATTGCACCTTTTTGACTTACACTTTGAGTTTCCCTTTTTACGTTTTAAGTACTCCTTTCCCAGTACATAGCTCTGAATGCAGATTTCACTGTACTTAAAAGTTGGTACATTTTTGTGCAATACCTTACTACAGTTGTAGTGTTTAGAAAATTTGGGAAATTATTATTCCATATTTCTCTTATTGGTCAGAAATGTAAATCGTAGAAAAATATCAGTTTTATTGTAATAGTTTCATAGACGGGATACAAAAGGTAGTGGAGTAGCAGGACTCGCAAGACCCATTGCTTCAAAGAGGTATTACTGTAAGCATCAATAGGGGAGATTCAACAAGTTGAACAAAAGTAACACTGAGGCATGTTACACAACATTATTGGTAAAGTATCAAACCAGCAAAACTGTAGACAAAGTAACAAGAATGGTATCAATACACTGTAGAGTTTTGTGACCCAAATCCCGACTGCTCAAGATGTGGAGTACAAGGCTGTCATGAGTAGGGGTGACAAACTGGGGTGTGGGATCTGACTGGCACCCTTCTCTCACAAATCTGAGCTAGCTCAGGGGAGACTTGGCCATATTAGTGTCTGTTCCAAGAAGTAATGTAGTTGAAGAACTTGGGGATTGGACGTCCACCACATCCCCTGCACATAACCAAGGTGAAGGGTGCACGTCTCAGTGGGATTTTATTATGCTTTCCCTTGTTCATTCCTCCCCCCCATATATATATATATATATTATGATGCCCTCTCTTGTCAGTGTGTTTTAAAGTATCGTGGTCAAAAAGGCAATTCCCCAAAAGAAGATTACATGCGGCAGGCATTGCTCAAGTTCCAGATATATCTTTGGTTGCATATATCCCATAGAGGCAAAAGGAGGGGAAGTAAAAGTGAAGGAGTGTACTTATATATTTATTCTAGATTTAAAACAGTAAAATTATTTTTAAATTAAAATCATGACGTACAGTGCCTTGCAAAAGTATTCACCCCCTTGACTTTTTACCTTTTTTGTTACATTACAGCCTTATCCATCACAAAAAAAAATTATCCATCCATCCAAAACATTAATCTGAATTTTATGTGATGGATCAGAACACAATAGTCTAAGTTGGTGAAGTGAAATGAGAAAAATATATACATAGAACTATTTTTTAGAAATAGAAAACAGAAAATTGGCATGTGCGTATGTATTCACCCCCTTTGTTATGAAGCCCACAAAAAGCTCTGGTGCAACCAATTACCTTCAGAAGTCACATAATTAGTGAAATGATGTCCACCTGTGTGCAATCTGTGTGTCACATGATCTGTCATTACATAAACACACCTGTTTTGAAAGGCCACAGAGGCTGCAAAACCTAAGCAAGAGGCACCACTAACCGAACACTGCCATGAAGACCAAGAAACTCTCCAAACAAGTAAGGGTCAATGTTGTTGAGAAGTACAAGTCAGGCTTAGGTTATAAAAAAATATCCAAATATTTGATGATCCCCAAGAGCACCATCAAATCTATCATAACCAATTGGAAAGAACATGGCACAACAGCAAACCCGCCAAGAGACGGACGCCCACCAAAACACACAGACCGGGCAAGGAGGGCATTAATCAGAGAGGAAGCACAGAGACCTAAGGTGACCCTGGAGGAGCTGCAGAGTTCCACAGCAGAGACTGGAGTATCTGTACATAGGACGACAATAAGCCGTACGCTCCATAAAGTTGGGCTTTATGGCAGAGTGGCCAGAAGAAAGCCATTACTTTCAGCAAAAAACAAAATGGCACATTTTGAGTTTGCGAAAAGGCATGTGGGAGACTCCCAAAATGTATGGAGGAAGGTGAGACTAAAATTGAACTTTTCGGCCATCAAAGAAAACGCTATGTCTGGCGCACACCCAACACATCACATCACCCAAAGAACACCATCCCCACAGTGAAGCATGGTGGTGGCAGCATCATGCTGTGGGGATGTTTTTCAGCAGCCAGGACTGGGAAACTGGTCAGAGTTGAGGAAAAGATGGATGGTGCTAAATACAGGGATATTCTTGTGTAAAACCTGTACCACTCTGTGCGTGATTCGAGGCTAGGACGGAGGTTCACCTTCCAGCAAGACAATGACCCCAAACACACTGCTAAAGCAACACTTGAGTGGTTTAAGGGGAAACATGTAAATGTGTTGGAATGGCCTAGTCAAAGCCCAGACCTCAATCCAATAGAAAATCTGTGGTCAGACTTAAAGATTGCTGTTCACAAGCGTAAACCATCCAACTTGAAGGAGCTGGAGCAGTTTTGCAAGAAGGAATGGGCAAAAATCCCAGTGGTAAGATGTGGCAAACTCATAGAGACTTATCCAAAGCGACTTGGAGCTGTGATTGCCGCAAAAGGTGGCTCTACAAAGTATTGACTTTAGGGGGGTGAATAGTTATGCACATTGACTTTTTCTGTTCTTTTGTCCTATTTGTTGTTTCACAATTAGAAAAATAAAAAACAGTAATTTTACTTACCGTAAATTCCTTTTTTCTTAGTATAGTGGCAGTACTTACAAGTGGGATGTTCCTTAGGATTCTGGACAAGAAGCTCCCCCTTCTTTAGAATTTAAATGCTGTGCTCCGCCTGCTGCCTCCATATAAGCTGTAACTCAGAGACACTCACCAGTAATACAAAAGAACCAAAACGGAGACCGAATGATGCATAGAATTTAATCTATTTGAAAGCGGAGGGAAAGCCAGTACTGCCACTATACTAAGAAAAAAGGAATTTACGGTAAGTAAAATTACTGTTTTTCCCTTCGTATAGTGGCAGTACTTACAAGTGGGATATAGCAAGACCCCTGCAAACAACAAAGGGTGGGAACTCAGCAGGCCACAGCTTGTAGCACCTTACGCCCAAAGCAGCTTCAGATGATGAGAATACGTCCAGCCTACAATGCTTGATAAAAGTATGTAAGGAAGACCAAGCAGCAGCTTTGCAGAAGTCTTCAGGTGAGGCGGCTGCTCTTTCAGCCCAGGAGGTGTCATAGCTCTAGAGGCACGAGCCTTTAAAGGGAAACTAAGGGGAATCCCTTTGGATTGATAAGCCAACCTGATTGTATACGTTAGCCATCAGGCCAAAGAGGGCCCTGAGACAGCACAACCCCTGTTAGCGCCATGAAAGAATACACATAGATCTAAGGATCTAATCCCCGAGTCATCTGAAGACAGATTTTCAGGGATCTTCTAACATCTAGGAGATGTCACATTCTTTCCAGATCCGACGTAGGAAAATGATAAAACCCCGGTAGGACAATAGGTTGGTAATTGCAGCACCAGAAAAAAACCTTAGGCAAAAAAGAAGGCTTGGTGTGCAGGACCACCCAGTCGCGATGAAAAAGGTGAATTCCGGAGAGAAAGAGAGAGCTCGGATCACACCTACTCAACTAGCAGAGGCGATAGGCACCCGGAAAACCATCTTGAAAGTAAGAAACTTGATAGGAACCTCCAGTAAATGTTCAAATGGTGGTTCACAAAGGGCTCGAAGCACCAGACAGATCCCAAGTAGGGAAAGGTACTACTTAGGAGGCCTCTTAAGCCTTATGGACTTAAGAAATCTTAGAAAAAGCAGGTTTGAGGCAAAGCCACGAACCAGTAAGTGATTTAGAGCTGAAATCTGGCCTCTGAGCGTAAAACTCCCAGGCCGGCTTCAAACCCATCTTGCAAAAAAGAAAGACTTTCCGGGATAGAGGCTTTGGCCGGATCCAACCTCGAAGTGAACACCAGGTTCTGAACTTCATCCAAACTCTGAAATAGATTTACGAAGTGGACCAGCGGACAGAAGACAGCAACCCATCACATAAAGGTCAGAGAGACCATGAAGGATCACCCTTGCAGCAACCATGCAGTCAGGTGAAAAATATCCAGAGTTTCCACGGGGAGAGTCACATTCTCCAATATTTGAGAAGAGACTGGAGATGCCAACGTGAGATTGTCAAGTTTTCCACAATTACTTGCCTTCTTCATCTTACTTATGAACAATCCGTGGTATAAGAGCGACAGGAGGGAAAATAAAAGCCATGTCGAAGGTCCAAGGTATCGATAGACCGTCTAGGACAACTGGGTACTCTCCTGAATGGAGAGAAGCAAAACATTGAACTTTCCTGTATCTCCTTGTGGCAAACAGGTCTATCTCCGGCCTGCCGAAGCGTGAACCCAGCGCCAAAAAATTTAGCTTGACAGTGCCCAGTCTGCCTGAGACCAAAGGCTACGGCTGAGGTCATCTGAACAAATTTTAGAGACCCTCTGACCTGGGTAGCTGAGATAGCGAGAAGATTCGCTTGAGCCCAAGACATATGAGGTAGCAGAGCTCTTGAAGAGCTTTTACCTTCGTGCCACCCTGGCGAAAAAAACCACTGTAGTGGCGTCGTCCGACTGAACCCTCATTGCCTGATTTGTGATGGCTGAACGGAAGGAAACCAGTGCCTTCCAAACCGCATTAATCCCTGAAACTTCAGGAAGCGCCTGACTCCACTCTGTTCCAAGACCCTGACGGAACTGAGAAGCTAGATGGGCGCCCCAACCCATCTGGGAGGCATATGTGGATATCATAAACCATTGTTTCTGAGCAAACGATAGGCCCTTTGGGATTTTGCTTCTGTTTTTCCACCAGTTCAGGAGTCCTTTCACCCTTTTGGATAGGTGGAAGGGAGAGTCTAGATCTCCCTGTTTTCGTGTCCATTGGGAAAGGATGTCCCATTGCAATGGTATTGCTTCTGCCTTTGTCCAAGCCACTGCTGGGATTGCAGAAGCGAGGAGGCCTAGAACCTCATAGCATCTCTGATTGAACTTAGGTTTTTATGCAGCTTTGATACGGCTTTTAAAATCCTCAATTGTTTCACTAATGGTAGAAAAAGAGAGAGGGACTGTGAATTTCCTCTAAGACCCAAGAACTCTAGACTTCGTGACGCCGTCAGCTTGGATTTTTCCAGGTTCAGGATCCAACCCTGATCTCTTAAAACCTTCATTGTAATCGTGAGATGAAGATTTAGCAGTTGTCTTTATTGGGCCTTCAGGAACCAAACGTCCAGGTATGGAACAATCGAGATACCTTTCAGACGTAAAACCACTGCTATGGATGCCAGGATTTCCGTAAAAGCTCGAAGAGCTGAGGACAGGCCAAAGGGAAGAGTTTAAATGTAAATGGAGAATCCTTCGCTTTCTTGACACAAGAATGCTTGGGCACTTCCGGATTTGAACCCGGGACCTCTCGCACCTGAAGCGAGAATCATACCACTAGACCAACAAGCCAGTGTTGCTAGAACCGCAAACCTGAGAAACTTCCGGGAAGATTCTGAAACCGGTACATGGAGATAAGCAAATTTAAACCAACTCTGCCATGTAATCTCCCTTTGTAAAATGTGTGTCAAAAGACAAAATACGTTCCATACGGAACTTCTGTCATGGTAAGCAGGTGTTTACCAGTTTCCATCTGGTTTTTGAACCAGAAAAAAAGGCGTGAGTAAACTCCCTGAAATACCCAACGTTTGGGTACCTCTCTACCACATTTCTTAAAGAAAAAGAGAATTTGTTTACTCTTGATGGATAGCTTGACAGTATGAAGGATGGACGTGGTTTCGATGAAACTTTATTCTGTAACCTTCTGAAATGGTTCTTGTAATCCACCTATGAAGCACTCTTTCCTAGTCTTGGGTGAAGAACCGAAGGCGTCCTCCCATTCTTATGGCGTCAAAACTTCCTCTTTTGTCATGCCTGTTGGATTCCTGTCAAGACCACTGGCTGTTTATTTGAGGTACATAGTTGGTCTCCCATACAAGTACTAACCAGGCCCGAGTCTGGATGGCTTCTGAGATCTGACGAGATCAGGGATATTCAGGCTGGTATGGCCATAGGCCATCATGCTTTTGAAACCTGCAAAACCGCCCTGGTAATGAAAGGACCTCTGACCCTTGTACTGAAAACTTTAATATCCCTGGGTTCTTGAATCCAGAGGCAGGGCTTTCTTCGTATCAGACATCTGTCTAACAATGTCTTCCAAAGGAGTGCCAAAAAAAAAAAAATTTTTGTTCCTTTCAAAGGGTAATTTCACATAAGGATGCCTTAGACGCAGAGTCAGCTGTCCATGTTCGTAGCCAAAGAGCTCTTCTGGCTACCGACGACAAACCCATAATCCTCGCTGATAAACAAAGAAAACTCATCTTTCAGTAGGAACAAGAGATGGGAAGGATCTGTATCAGATTTCCCATAATGGAATCTTCCAGGGCTAGTAGCCAAACGCTCTGAGCTCTGAGAACCGCTGAACCTGCAAATTCAGCTCTGCACTGATATCCTGCGGCCTGGAATATACTACTACACGAAGTTTCGGCCTGTTCGTCCATTGGGTCTTTAAGCCCTGAGACTTCGCCAATGGGTATAGTGGTTTTCTTTGATAGCTGGTCAATCTGAACATCCACTTAGGAAGATCTTCCCATTTTTCTCCAGACTGTAGCTTGACTTGAACGTACGTCTTTCAATGATGGAGATCCAAGATTTAAGGAGACATAGGGAAACCTTTAACCTTACCCTTGGTAGGTTCAGTTTCTTGTACCGCCGTCGTCACTTCTTTAATACATTTCTTCAGCTCTTCAGGTGGAAACCCCTCCTCCACACTTGAAGCCAGGCTGGAAATATCCGAAGGCGAAGAGACGTCAGACACAGAAGGAGATCTATTCCTCCTACGCTGTGTGGGCAGTTTCTCCCGAATAGCTTCAAATGTCTGGGACAAATTTTCCTGAAACCCGCCCAGGAAGGATGCCATATCAGTCTGCTCGGCTTTTACTAGCCGATCCGTTGCGCACTGATTGCATGTATTTTTGCGACATCCGTCAGGTAGAGGTAACGCACATTCCAGACAACATAAGTGCTTAGATTTACTTGTGGTGTTTGGAACAGAAGTTGACATCTTGTCTATATCTGTCTTATCTGGAGACATAGGACTTATTCTAGAAGCATGCATAAAAACAAAAGATGAAAAAAAGGAGAGTTCAATAGTTAAACCTCACCTTAAATCACCTAAGATCCGTGTCGGAGGGCAGGTGACATGGAGAACCAGAACTGTACACCCACCCTTGGGGTCAGGAAGGTCCTGCACAGCCATGTATCCAAATTTTAAATTTGGCGCCAAACACCGTTTCGCGCATGCTCAGTAGCGTGATTCTGTGTTTGGTGGAACGCAAAGCCTCCCGGGCGTGCGTTCCACCGCTGTGCGCATGCGTAATGAGCAATGAAGGAGAACCGCCTGGGAACTCCGTCAGAAAAAACCACAAAAGACAGTACCCGGTCACGTTCCGTAACGCGAACCCGGAAGTACTGTTGCCGCTCAGTTCCCGCCCGGGAAACTATCGGGCACTCACCTCCCGGTCAGCAACCTGTGCTGAACGCACCAAATCTCCACCTGCACTGTGGGGGAACCTGTCCGTCCCGTTGCCGGGACAAGAAGAACTGGTGAGTGTCTCTGAGTTACAGCTTATATGGAGGCAGCAGGCGGAGCACAGCATTTAAATTCTAAAGAAGGGGGAGCTTCTTGTCCAGAATCCTAAGGAACATCCCACTTGTAAGTACTGCCACTATACGAAGGGAAAATCTTTGAAGTTGTGGGCATGTTCTGTAAATTAAATTATGCAAATCCTCAAACAATCCATGTTAATTCCAGGTTGTAAGGCAACATAACACGAAAAATGCCAGGGGGGTGAATACTTTTGCAATGCATAGTTAACAAAAAAATTAAATTAAAAAAACTAGCAGAAATTCAAGCAAATAATCACTTTTGAGTGGCACATTATAACTCGTAATCTGGACTGAAATATTTAAATACTGAAAACCTCTTTTTACAACATTCTTTTCTAAAAGGATAACATTCTCAGTCCCCTGAACATATAATATAATATACAGTAATCCGAGTAATGAGAAAAAATTATTTGCAAAAATCAATTTTACTGCTCTGCTAGAATTACAACCTAAATGAACCATGATTTAATACTTGTGTTGGTCTTTCTGGCTTCCTGCATATTGAATACTATATATACTACAGGTAAGTAGACCACATTAAGTGTACTGTAACTGATATTTTTTTGTAAGTGAAAATTGCCAGCATTCACACAGCAAAATATGCCACAGGAATAAATGTGTCTCTATTCATCACAATACAACATATATTTTCAGTCAAAAAAGGTAAGGAGCGAGGATACTAATGAACAGCATAACTTTTCAAGTCATTAGCCTTTTGGAGTAGTCTGGAAAAACACTAATGTTAAAGCTTTAAACAATAATTGGTCAAAATGGAGTATGCGCGGAGATTTCACAGACAACAAAGGTCACATCTGACATAATATTTTCTGGCAACAAATGTCATTGATCATTTTCCATTAGGCTGCATCTAAACACGGCAAACACGGCATATAGTAACAATAGTAACACTGCAGCATAAAAAAAAAAAAAAAAAAAAAAAAAAAAAAAAACAGATGGATATATTGAAATCCCAAATTATGTACATTGCTCACCGGTACTGATGGACATCTAGGACAGTACTCACTGCATCGTCATTGGTCGGCTTGCAAATACATATAATTGAAATGTTTTATCAGACAAGTTTCAATCCCATGAGACTTACCTAGTGATGCCAACCTATCACTGGGTACGGTTCTTGGGAGTGAGACTTTGCCAGGGGAAGTGCTGTGATTTATTGCAGTTTTTGAGAGGTTATTGGCTAGACTTGAGGATTCATAGCCAATAATTGAATGATTGTAGGAGACCACACTTATATAGTTACATAGTTTTCTGGGCTGAAAAAAGAGTAAAGTACTTCAAGTTCACTATTGAAACCCCCCATTCTTTTATATTGTTGATCCAAACAAACAATTTTAGCCATTTCCAAAAAAGGAAAATAATCCTTTTTGACTCCATAATGGTAATCAGATTTCTATTTTTTTTTTTTTTTTTTAAAGCTCATGCAGCTTCTCTACTATTAGGAGAGCTAGTCTTCTCCCTGGGGTCCAGTGGGGATCTTCTCCCTGGGGTGTAATTGGGGTTCTTCTTTTTGGGGTCCAGTGGGGATCTTCTCCCTGGGGTTCAGTATAGATCTTTTTCATGGGGGAAATTAGGGATAAAACAAAAATACAATGAAAAAATACAATAATACATGCAATCAGTATATAAATCTAAACATACAACTACTTTTTCTTTGTATATAAAAGTATTAATAAAAAGATATATATTTTAAAACAATGCATCCCATTTTTTAATACTAAAATCATTATAAATTCTTATAATTATTTTAATTTGATTCAAAACTATATATTCACCAGGATAATATACTACTATCTAATAGGTACCGTAATAGGCTTCATGTTGCGGAATTATTTTTTTATTTGTCTCTATTTAATTATAAGATATAAGGAGCTAAAAAAAATTACTCACTATTTAGAAGAAGGGAATTCTTAATTAATAAAATGTTATTAAGTTATCTTCATATATCAGGAAATTTGCAAATAAAAAAAAATTAATAAAACAAAAGAGAAATTAAAAAGAATTAAACATGAGGGGGGCGTGGCTAGCCGAGCAGCACACTAGACGTGTTTATGTGGAGCTCCTGCTTCACCAACCTAAAATTGACCCAAAACGCCACAAAAATGCAGAACTGAGACCCAAAAACCTAGCAGTATCAAGCATTAAAACCCCCTGCAGAGAGATGGGGAAGAAAAACAAGAAAACCGCCCACCTAGAGAGCTCCTACTAACCTGACATCAGTCGATCATTTGAAAGGCCGCAGCAGCCTCCACAACCCAAAATGGCGACAGGAAGGCCCCGAAGCGCCAGCGAGTCCGACTCGTCTATAGGATAGGAGAACTCCCAGACCGCAACCCTAGCCACCGCAATATACGGGTCGGAGACGTCAGACTCGGACGACTCGCCTTCAACAAAAGGCGACATCAAGAAGCTCCTCCTAGCCTTATGGGAGATGTGGAAGGCAGACTTGGCCGGAGTGAGGACGGAGGTAACTGGCATAAAAGGGCGCTTAGATGCAGTGGAAACCTGAGAGGGTACAAGAGACGCCTTACTGAATGACACCAGAAGGCAAATGGACACACTGACACTCCAACTCCAGAGGCTCACCAATTCAGTTATGGCGATGGAAACATGCCACCGCAAAAGAAATGTCCGCATACGCGGAGCCCCTGAAGACATACAGGGAGTGCAGAATTATTAGGCAAATGAGTATTTTGACCACATCATCCTCTTTATGCATGTTGTCTTACTCCAAGCTGTATAGGCTCGAAAGCCTACTACCAATTAAGCATATTAGGTGATGTGCATCTCTGTAATGAGAAGGGGTGTGGTCTAATGACATCAACACCCTATATCAGGTGTGCATAATTATTAGGCAACTTCCTTTCCTTTGGCAAAATGGGTCAAAAGAAGGACTTGACAGGCTCAGAAAAGTCAAAAATAGTGAGATATCTTGCAGAGGGATGCAGCACTCTTAAAATTGCAAAGCTTCTGAAGCGTGATCATCGAACAATCAAGCGTTTCATTCAAAATAGTCAACAGGGTCGCAAGAAGCGTGTGGAGAAACCGAGGAGCAAAATAACTGCCCATGAACTGAGAAAAGTCAAGCGTGCAGCTGCCAAGATGTCACTTGCCACCAGTTTGGCCATATTTCAGAGCTGCAACATCACTGGAGTGCCCAAAAGCACAAGGTGTGCAATACTCAGAGACATGGCCAAGATAAGAAAGGCTGAAAGACGACCACCACTGAACAAGACACACAAGCTGAAACGTCAAGACTGGGCCAAGAAATATCTCAAGACTGATTTTTCTAAGGTTTTATGGACTGATGAAATGAGAGTGAGTCTTGATGGGCCAGATGGATGGATTGGTAAAGGGCAGAGAGCTCCAGTCCGACTCAGACGCCAGCAAGGTGGAGGTGGAGTACTGGTTTGGGCTGGTATCATCAAGCTCAACTCCCAGTCCTACTGCCAGTTTCTGGAAGACACCTTCTTCAAGCAGTGGTACAGGAAGAAGTCTGCATCCTTCAAGAAAAACATGATTTTCATGCAGGACAATGCTCCATCACACGCGTCCAAGTACTCCACAGCGTGGCTGGCAAGAAAGGGTATAAAAGAAGATCTAATGACATGGCCTCCTTGTTCACCTGATCTGAACCCCATTGAGAACCTGTGGTCCATCATCAAATGTGAGATTTACAAGGAGGGAAAACAGTACACCTCTCTGAACAGTGTCTGGGAGGCTGTGGTTGCTGCTGCACGCAATGTTGATGGTGAACAGATCAAAACACTGACAGAATCCATGGATGGCAGGCTTTTGAATGTCCTTGCAAAGAAAGGTGGCTATATTGGTCATTGATTTGTTTTTGTTATGTTTTTGAATGTCAGAAATGTATATTTGTGAATGTTGAGATGTTATATTGGTTTCACTGGTAAAAATAAATAATTGAAATGGGTATATATTTGTTTTTTTGTTAAGTTGCCTAATAATTATGCACAGTAATAGTCACCTGCACACACAGATATCCCCCTAAAATAGCTATAACTAAAAACAAACTAAAAACTACTTCCAAAAATATTCAGCTTTGATATTAATGAGTTTTTTGGGTTCATTGAGAACATGGTTGTTGTTCAATAATAAAATGAATCCTCAAAAATACAACTTGCCTAATAATTCTGCACTCCCTGTAGACCCAGAGGCCTTATTGACCTATGCAAATAAAGTGGCAGAGACAATGGGGGCGAAAATGGACGGAGACACAAGGTCGATAACGGCAGCGTTCAGAATCCGAAGAAGCCCCGGCCGCCCCAGCAGACGCATCTAGAGACATCATAGCCGTAACCCGAGATGTCAAAGTAAAATCAGCGCTGATGGCCCATTCCAGGAGGACTCCTACCATCACCGTAGACAACCACCACGTGAAAGTCTTTGCAGACCTCCCATTCACAACCGTGCTCAAGCTGAGGAAATTCACGTTGATCACCCGCCAACTGAGAGACAAGGGAATCAGGTACCGATGGGGAGCAGCGGGCACGCTGGTGGTCCCACATAAGAACTCAATCCTCACACTGTCCGCAGACGCAGACCCAGCAGGATTTATCCAGGCCCTACAGTTGCAGCAACCAGTGCCCACGGACAGGGCGGGCGAGACCCAGGAGAGCAGCACTGGGATGGAAAAGAAGCGGCGCAGACAGCACTCGCAGCATCCCCCACATACTTGAATGGGCAAAAGACTGACCCACGATATTCACCAGGTGATTCTCACCACACGACAACAGCACGGAGGAAATAGATACTTAACGGGACAGCCCAACACTACAGGTTATGAAAGCAATATAAGGGACTTTGCTGTGTCTTTTCATTTTTATTTTATTTTTAGCTTCTCATATATCCAGGTCCCAATAGACCTATAGCTCTACAATGTTACACCCTAAAGACTGGAAAGCGGGAAGGGGGGAAGGAGCAGTGGGAAGTGACCAGTACAATAAAGAAAGGCTGGTTAAACCACCTCAGAGACACACTGGCTACCCCTCTAGCCCATAGGTGTAATACATACTGTTACCAATATTATTACATATTATTCTCAACTATATGACTAGAGGCTACCCTCCTTAAAAGTCAGGACTCTAGATTATTAACAACGACTGTCTCTGAAATGTTTGTAGTTTGTAGGCAATGCAGGGCTCCATACCCTAACCTTCAGGCTTATGCTTCTCCAATAATAATCTTGCATGGTTAGCTCAATATCCTACTGTTATTTTACTTTGTGGATCTTAGATAAGAATACTTTTACTCCATTAGAGTTACTTACAGGCGATATAAAGGAGAGTACCCAAACTCTATAAGTGTCGCTGCCTTGCAAATGTGTGCACTCAAAGTCTATGAGAGCAGTTAACAAATGCTACCGGTGTGCCCATTACGACCCCAAATGAGGAGATAGAGCTCACAATCAACGTGCCATACCCTTAACCTTATAAGAGCAACCAAAGGGATGTACCAGAGTCCCTATTTGAACTCACATAAGCAGCCAATAGGTTGCACCCCTACAGGGATGGATGGCGAGATGGGCAGGGCGGTCTGCCCTGTGCCCTCCTGAGCAGCCAAAATGCCGAACCAAATAGTCACACCACTGGGAGCGGTTGGCTTAAAATACCATGCTGCACACTTCAAGCCCGGTTTAGCAGCTGGCAAGTTATACTAAATTTGTTCATCCTAGGCCCGCAGGAGCCGAGAGCGGGCTACAATGTACGGTACACATTAAGCCCACTAGAGCTGTTTAAAAAGAGGAACCAACCGTTAATCTTAAACCTTTAAACCCTCACAGACTGCCTAAATGCAATAACATACTGCACACCCTGAGTCCACAGGAGCAGCCAGTGAGATATACAGAACTGTGTTCTTACTGTCTTCTCCCTGCTCTTTGTACTACTTGCACTGGACATACTAGTTCAGCTAAGAAATTACCCATGTATATTATTAATTAATGTGATGTTTACCTTTTATCCTTTTGTATTGAATGATTGTAAGTCAACATTAAGATCAGTGGAAATCTTTCCACAACAAAAAAAAATAATAAAAAAAAAAAAAAAAAAAAAAAGAATTATACATGCCTTAGGAATATCATTAAAAAACACATTAGATCTAAATCCACATTTAATCCCTGTGGTTGTAAAATCCATCTTTTTTCGTAGTTTCAACATCAAATCCTCATAAAATTGTACTTGTTCAATAATTCTGAAACTCAAACTATCAAACTACAGTGTACAGGGATCGAATCTGTTGTCACGTTTTTCCACACATTGTTTTCATGTTCTAAATGCCTCACTTTTGCTCTCCTTCCTGTTCTTCCCACATACTGCATACCACAACCACAAGTGATCAAGGAAACAACACGTGTGGAAGAACAGGATACATGATTCTTAATTTCAAACCTTTCCCTTGTATTTTTAAAGTTGTCCCAGACTAAAAAGTGTGCAAGCGTACAGGTTTCATGTAACATATAGAAATCAGGGAAAGACAAAACCCCATTTTTGTTTGTCTTTCTAAAAATTTTCTTTGAAATCCTAGTTTTTTTTGATGGCCCAAATGAATCCAGACATAGATTTTTTTTAAATGACTCAATATCTCTAAATGTACTCTGATTGGAATTGTTCTGAATAGTTATGTAAGTTTTGCTAACAAATGCTTTCTTACTGACTCTATTCTTCCCATCCAGGATAACTCAATTTTACTCCAAATCTTAAAATATTTTTTAAAAACTGCCGAAAAGATGCATATAGTTACAGTTGACCATATTTTTTTAAACATAGTAGTTTTTCACACCAAGATAGTCTATTTCTGATTGATCACATTTAACATTGTACATAGATCTGAGACAGATTATTTGGTGGGTTTGTAATCCATATGTCATAATGTGTGACTTATCCACAAAAAACTTGTAATTTGGATATTTACTGTATTCTGACATAAGTTCTAGAATTGCAAGAATCAAGTCGTGAGGGTTTGACATGGTCAGGAGCGCATCAAGACATATATTATCTGAAGCACCCCTGACCCCGACTGATCATTATGTATCAACTGTGAGAACTTCTTTCAGTCTGTTTGCGAGTATTTTAGAATAGATCTTGATATCTAGATTGATAAGCAATATAGATCTATAACATGCAGTTTTATTAAGATATTTCCATTCTTTGGGGAGGGGAATAATTGAGGCTTGTAAATATTCATTCGGTAATTACTCCATCTTATAAAACAAAGTCCACTTGACAGAGGCCATTTGAGTATGGATTTATGTATTTAGTAGAAACCATAGCGAAATCATTTCCTGATATAATATGTCGTTGGAAGCTGATTTACAGAAGGACAGAGAATAGTCAGGGACAAGCAGCACAGATTTGAGTCTAAACGTCCCATTTTTTTTCCGCTTGAGGTGAGTGAGGTCCCAGCGCAGCAACATCTTATATGCTTGCTCATTATGGTTTGCACAGATGGTGAGTGAAGTTGTGGCTTCACAAACATCCCCCAAGTCTGAAGGATGCTCCTGGTGGCCGAGGTACCTCTCCCAAGCCAACACATGAGAGGGCATCAGTTGGTGAGGCAGAGTTCAGAAGGGAGTCAATTGTGTATATTTGTTGTTTCTGAAATGGCGCGCTTACATGCGTTTTTGAATTCTGTGAGGGTAGAGGTAGCTGTTTTTGTGTTATGTGGTTCGCTAAGAAAGCTGAAAATCTGTAGGTAATGAAAGTGGTTGAAGGTGTTTAGTGGTACAGTGTATGGCAGATCAATGAATGACAATATCTGTTGATTTTGAAAGAAATTGAGAAATTTGAGCAGGTCATTGACTTCAAAGCATGCAAAGTGCTGTGGTGTCATTCTGTGTGTGAATTGTTTGTTTCTTCTGATGTTAGTGGGGAAGGAGTGGTGATCAGTGGGTGTTTTCATATTAGTCTATCACATAATTGTATTGATGTGGTTAAGGCCGGCATTGTTTGATGTCTGGTTTGTCTTTCTTGTGTAGCCAGAGGAGGAGAGATGGGAAATCTCTGCCTAAAAAAGATTTGCTTGGGACAAATATTGTTGCCCTATTAATTCTGTTTCTTTGCCTGCCAGATACATTTATATATTTTTGTTTGAAGTGCTTTGAAATTATGTTTGGAGCTATGTACACGGGAGCATGGAATAGGTATAGGAACCTCTTTTTTTGCGTATTGTAAGGCCCTGGATGACTGCTGTGGATTTTATGGAGTAGGGGTTCTAGGGATAGGGGAAATACGATTAGGGATATGGGGCAAACTTGGCTCATTCTGTTAAGAATTGGGTACAATGGAGCCTGAGTGTTTGGAAGACAGTGGCAGTTGGGTGTGTGTACAAGGCTTGTATGGGCTGTATGAGTGGTTCTGGAAAGTGAAATTTCCATAGGGTCACAAAAAGAAATGGCCTTTTCGGCATCTGGGGAGAGGAGCAGCATCAGTATTTTCCTGTGTTTTAAGGTCCATAGTAAGCCAAACGAGCATCTTGTTTTGTCACACGCCTGTCTTGTAGTTATGAAACCCACTGATCAGGGTGAATAACTTTTGGTAGCAAGGGTTGGAGGTGGTTCATAAGCAATTTAGTGAATATTTTCATGTTGATGTTCAGTAAAGATATGCGGTGGAAGTGTCCTAGTTCCAAGTTTTTTTTATCTGGTTTTGGGATAAGACAGAGGTTGACCTGTAGTAGTGCCTGCGGGAGAAGGTTTTCTTTTTAGTAGGGAGCTAAACATTGCACAAAAGTGTGGGAGAAGAGTGGCAGTATATGTCTTATAGTACAGAACTAGAAAACATCTGGGCCTTGGAATTTATTGGGTTTAAGTGTTTTGATGAAGTCTGCTATCTCATCTGACGTGATTGGAGCGGCTAGGATATTAATGGCTTGTCTTTTAGAGAAGGTAGGGGGACTAAGCGTAGAAATTGTTCTGAATACCTGAATCAGTCTGGGTATCATTTCTTCTCGAATTAGAGCTGTGTAAGGAAGATAAATATTCCTGTAATGCAATCCTAGTAATCATTTTAGCTTGGGCACTTTGGCATAGTTTGTGGGCCAGCAGTGTGTCCGCTTTATTGGACTTCTCATAGTAGAGTTGCCTGGTTCACTGTAGTGCTATCCTAGAGTATTTAGCCATAAACGTATGAATGATGGTTTGATGGGTCTTAATCTGTGCTGTCAATTCTGAGGTTTTGATGGTGTTGTACCTCTAAGGTACAGAAAGTGGTAGGGTATGTTGTAGTTGTTGTTTTTTGTAAGCAGAGGCGTCTGCTCTGATTTTGTCCCTGATCACTGCCTTAAGAGCAGCCATGAGGAAGCCTTCAGAGTTTACCAAGTTTTTATTATGATTAAAATATTCTGTGAAATAATATAATATATCATACAACATTGGATATATTATTTTTTTTTTGGTCAATCTTTATTTTGAGTTTTTCAAGAACAAACAAGACATAAAGAAAGGTTCAAGGGATTCGTTATACACAAACATCGAAAACATGGTTAAGGATACACTCTTTTCTCCCGTTATGGTCTATTCCAGTATATGGTACAATTGTGTGGGGTAGCCCCCTCTGCCACTTTATCGTCTTTATATTTAATGGTGTAAGACCTTAATGCACATGGTAAGTATATGTCACGAGTATAACAGCACAACCGTGTGAACAAACCGTAATGTCAAGTGGTAATATCAGCTTGGGACCAAGGACTATAGCATTGGCCGCTCCCTGTGTTACCCAAACATTTGTTTTCCCATCTGTCATCCCTAACATACTCTCTTCAGTCCTTCTTCAATTTTAATTTCCTGTGTCAGAGAGGGAAAGTTGCAAGACCATAGCTGATGTAACATTATTGTAATACATGCTGAATGAGCAGGTGTATATGTGTCAGGATCTGAGCTTGCTAACCGTCTGTGGGATGCGTCTGGCTTGGCGATTTGGGTAGTTGGTGGTGGTCAGCAGTCGGTCTGTCACTTATGAGGGTCTAGGGTCCCATATGCCTCTCTGCAAGTGCCAGTGGCCATCATGTCCCGTTTACGATTAGCCTCAAGTCCCTGTTGCCCTCTGCCATGTGGACTTCCCGAGTCATGGTTTTTGTCCATGGTTCGGAGCTTATCTGTAGAGCCTGGGTGCGGCCTTTCCCTAACTTTTGCATGGTGACATATGAGAGGCGAAAGCCTCGACTTCGTACGCCTTAAGCCTGTACGTAGCTCCTGGGAGCAGTGTGTTCAGGGAGTGTGAGGCTGGGAGGGGATGGGGTGTGCAGGGTGGGTGGGTGGGTGGAGGTGAGGCAGGGAGGGAGAGGGGAGGGAGGGGAAGGCACATTCGCCATCGAGGTTGCAGCCCCCCGCATTCCTCCACAATGTCCAGCCGGGCACATCCCTCAAGGTTCGACCCTCTGGAGCGTTCCCTGTTTCGAGCTCGCGTCAGGAGTCTGTCCTGGGAGTTAGTTTGGTCTATTCAATATATACGTTAGCCATGGCATCCAAACATGCATGTATTTTTCTGTGGAGCCGTTGAGGGCGGCGGTTAGCTGTTCCATCCCATGTATTTCTTCGACCTTGTCCATCCAGTGTTGTAGGGTGGGTGTCTGTGTGGAGCGCCATCGTGTCGGAATTAGCGTTTTGGCAGCGTTCAGGAGGTGTTTAGTTAGTGTCTTTTTATATTTTGAGATGGGTAGCGGTGTATGATGAAGTAGCATCTGTAGTGGCTGCAGGGGAATGTCTGTGTCTGTGATGTGTTCGATCTGAGCGTGTACCTGTTGCCAGAATGGGGTTATCTTTTGGCACGTCCACCAAATATGAAGAGCTGTGCCCGTTTCGTTGTTACAGCGCCAACATGTCGTCGAGGAGTCCGGGATCATCTGTTGTATTCTCACTGGGGTTCTATACCAATTGGTCAATATTTTATAGTTGAGTTCCTGTAGTTTGGAGCTAATGGAGCTTTGGTGAGTCAAGATGTGAATGTTCGTCCATTGGGGGGCCGTCAACGTTACCCCGGTGGCTTCCTCCCAGCGTGCGGTGTGTTTCAAGGGCTCATGTTGTGTGGAGGATATCAGCATCGCATAAAGGTTTGAGATTCCTCTGCACATGTGTTGTCGCTTCGTGCATAGTTTCTCGAACTCTGTTAGGGGTCTATGTATTAGGCGTTTCCCTGGTAGAGCTTGGTAGAATGATTTGATTTGGAAATACCTGTATCTTTCGAGCCCCGTTGGTACTCTATCGGTGATCAGGTCTGGGAGCTGTTTTAATGAGTCATTCGTGCACCACTGTTGCATGTACGTCCAGTCCGTGTCTCCAAATGCCTCTACGTCGCGTAGTCCCCCAGCGAGGTCTGGGTTGTGTGTGATCGGCGTCAGCGGCCCTGGGGTCGTCGTCCACGCCAGTTTAGTCCTAATTGAGTACCAAACTCGTAAGGTTGCACCGATAAGTGGGTGCTTGCGGGTTCTCACTGAGGTTAATGGGCCTCCTAGCCATATTGCCGCTGGCAGCGAGCCTCCCATCTGGAGCCGTTCCATGTGTATCCATTGTTTCCGTGTGCCGGTGGCATGCCAGTCAACAATTCTATGGATATGTGTAGCTCTATAGTAGTCCAGGAGAGATGGGAGTCCCGTTCCTCCTTGCGCCTTTGGTAGTCGTAGTTGCGATCTTTTCAGCCTAGGAGCCTTGGAGAGCCAGATGAACTTGGCGATGGCCGTGTCCATGGCTCTGAAGAAGGTCCCTGGTATAGAGATAGGTACAGTCTGAAACAAGTATAACAGTCGGGGCAAGAGATTCATTTTTATCGCGTTCATTCTCCCGAACCACGATACGCATAATCCAGCCCACCTGGCTAAATCCGAGCCCAGTTTCTGTTGTATTGGCGCGAAATTGTGAGTGTATAGCCGGGAGAGGTCTGCAGGTAGTCATATGCCAAGGTATAATAGCTTTTCCTGGCACCATGTATGGGCATACTGTGTTTTAAGGTGGGTAGTCATCGTAGCACCCGTTGTTATGGGAAGAGCCTCTGATTTGTCCGTGTTTAGTTTTAAGTTCGATACTTGTCCGTATTCCTCAAAGGCCCTCAGGAAATTCGGCAGGGAGACCAACGGTTCGCTGATAAAAAACAGCATATCATCGGCATACGCCGCCACTTTATGTTCCTGCTCATGCATAGCAAACCCCCGTACGCCCCCATCCCATCTGACCGCCCCCAGGAAGGGTTCCAGGGAGAGGGCAAACAGGAGGGGGGACAGCGGGCATCCCTGTCTCGTTCCGTTGCGTATGTGCACTGGGTCCGACAGCGCGCCGTTCACCCTGATCCTAGCAGACGGTATCGTGTATACAGAGGAGACCCACACAAGGATGTGGGGGCCGAAACCCATTGTCTGGAGTGTCGCGAGCATGTAGTGCCAATCTACCCGGTCAAAGGCCTTCTCCGCGTCGGTGGAGAGGAGAAGGACCTTCTGCGACGACTGCTTTGAGGCATGTATGACATTCAGGGCTCGGATGGTGTTGTTCCTGGCCTCTCGACCTGGGACAAACCCAACTTGATCAGGATGTATCAGGTCTGGTAGGACCCAGCTTATGCGCGTTGCTATGACCTTCGTGAAGAGTTTCAGATCAGCGTTCAGTAGTGATATTGGTCGGTAGCTGGCGCAGTTGGCCGGGTCCTTGCCCTCCTTCGGGATTACCGTAATCGTAGCCGTTAGGGTATCTCTAGGGAGCGTACCCCCCTCCAAGAGTGAGTTGAGACCCGTCAGGAGCTTGGGCATGAGTATATCTCCCAGTTCCTTAAAATACCGTACCGGCAGGCCATCGGGTCCCGGTGCCTTATTTGTCTTGGAGCCTTTCAGCGCTGCTTGGAGCTCCTCTAGTGTGATGGGGGTTTCCAGCGTGGCTGCCTCCTCCCGAGTGAGGGTCCTCTCCACGTGTCGTCTCAGGTACTCCATTATGCGTGTGTCCTGGAGGCGTCGGGCATCAGGGGCGTCATCCACCGGTAGGTTATACAGATCGTTGTAGAACCCTTGGAAGGCGCTCAGAATTTTATCAGGAATTTGGGTGGTCGTCTGGTCTCTATTTTTAATTTTTGTGATCTGGCACATCCTGCGCCTCTTCTGTAGAACTCTGGCAAGTAAACGGCCACATTTGTTTGAATATTCATAGAAGAAACGCTGGGATTTGCGGATCGTGTACTGGAGTTTGCGTTGGAGAATGTCTCTCAATGCTCGTCTCGCATCCAGGAGGGATTTGTAGTCCGTGTCGGTCTGGGAGGCCTTATGGGAGGCTTCCAGGGTCGCGATCTGCGCTGTTAACTCGGCCACGCGTTGGCGCTGTTGTTTTTGCCTGTGGGTGCATAGTTTAATGAGGTGTCCCCGGATGACACATTTGTGTGTTTCCCACACCGTCATCGCTGAGGTCTCTGGGGATTCATTTTCTTCAAAAAATGTTGTTAGTGCCGTTCGGAGTTCCGCGACTACTGGTGCGTCATTGAGGATCGATTCATTCATCCTCCATTGATGGTCCCTTGGTCGAAATAGTGGGGACTCGAGTTTAGCTGAGACAGGCGAGTGGTCAGACCAAGTTATTGGCCTTATCTCTGCTGATATTAGCTTAGGCAGAAACTCCTGGGACACGAAAATGTAGTCCAGCCTGCTATATGAGTTATGCACCGTGGAATAATAGGTTAAGTCCTTGTCTGCGGGGTGCATCACTCTCCAACAGTCCACGAGTCCGGAGCCCCCGAGGGCCCTCCGGATGATCTGTAGGCATTGGCGTGGGAGGGAGCTAGCGCCTCTGGAGGTGTCGCTCCTCGGATCTAAGGCCACATTCAAATCCCCTGCAACCACCAGGAATCCCTCTCTGAATCTCTCTAACTTAGTTAGCGTCTGTCGGACGAACCTGCCTTGGTGGGTGTTTGGGGCATATATGCTTGCGAAGGTGTACGAGCAACCAGCTAGTGTGCCTTTTACGAACAGATAACGTCCCATGTTGACAGCTAGAGTGTCGGCACAGTCAAATGGTATCGTGTTTGCGAATAGAATTGCTACTCCTGCCTTCTTGGCTGTCTGGTGATTCGCGAAAAACCCCACTGGGTATCTTGAGTCTCTTAGCGTAGGATTTTCCGTACCTTTGAAATGGGTCTCTTGGAGAAAGGCGACTGACACCTTTTCGGCCCATAGAGTTCGCAGCAGATGAGATCTCCGCTCGGGAGCATTCAGACCCCGGGTGTTACCCGTCCAGACATGCAGAGGAGCGGGCGTGAACCCTGACCCCATGGCTCCGAGCCTATTTAGGAAGGGGGATGGGTTAGGGATAGGTGTAGGGAGGGGGAGGTATGTCAGGCCCAATACAGACCTGTAAGACTCAGCACCTGTGGCGGGGATGTCGCGTGCGCCGCCCAAGAAGAGCGTCCCACGCCCCCCCCGTCAACCTTTGAGTGGTGCCTGTCGAGGGGGAACTGGTCCCTTGGAGCACAGTTGCAGGCAATAGACAGTATATAAAAAGAGCGTGATCAAAACTACAAACAAATGCTTTTCTCTTTTGTACAGTAACAATTAGAAATATAAACCAACTATCACTCACCCCCCTGGCCAGTGGTGTCTTGGCTTTACGGGAGGCATATGGTTCCGGTCAGAGAGACGCTGCTTTGTAGGCAAGTGGTGAGTGAATGTGGGTGGTCGTCATGGGGTTGGGTCTCTAAACTCCTGGGGGGCATCTACCGTTCTCGGTGGGGGGGGGCAAGTCCACCGGGGAGGGTCGGGTAAGCCAGGGTTCTTTCCCTCCCTAGGTACTTATAGCCCACCAGTCTCCAGGTTCCCAGTGTCCCCTCAGGGCCCAGGGAGATGGGGAAGCAGTTGGCGGCATTAAATCCCCCTGTCCCTCTCCCTCCCCAAGTGTCCAGACCCCCCCTCGTTGCCTTGTGATCCCCCTTGCCCATAAGTGTGTATGTCCCCAGGTGTGTTCAGGACTCACCAGATCCTCTTCTGATCGACCGCTCCTTGGAGACTACTCTTCCGGACCCTCCGGGCCCCCTCGTCGACGTGATAAGGCATTGTTGCCGGGTGTAGGTGCCGGGGGGAGCAGTGGAGCTAAAGGGTCTCGTCGTGTTGCCACAGCTTCCTCCAGGATCCAGTTCCTAATTCTAACAGATGGCAGGCCCAGTGTTCGTAGCATACGTGGAATATCTTCCGGCCAACGGGCCGTAAGCCATGCGTTACCGTGTTTTACTTGGAGGCTGAATGGGAAGCCCCACCGGTACGGTATACGTTTATCACGGAGGACACTCGTCACCGGTCTCAGGGCCCTTCTGGCGTCTAGTGTGAGGCCGGACAAGTCCTGAAAGAGTGAAACTGCGGCCTCGCGGAATCTGATAGAGGACTGCTCCCTTGCTGCGGCCATTATTTGATCTTTCACGCCCTGAGAGGTAAGGCAGCATATCACATCCCTGGGGCTGCCATCCTGTCTCAAGGGGCCCAGTGCTCTGTGCACCCTCTCTATGCGGAATGTTTCAGGGGCTTGGTCCCGCGGTAGCTGTTGAAATAAGGCAATTAGTGTTGTCTGGAGCTGATCTGCGTCCGCTTCTGGTAGGCCCCTAATCCTGATATTATTGCGCCTACTCCTATTCTCCAGATCTTCCACTTGCCTGCGCAGCGTTAGGAGCATGTTACCCTGTCTGGTAACCGCCACCTCCGTTGCTCTATGGTGCTCGTCGCATCCCTGGGCTGCTGTCTCCATTTCATCCACTCTTTGTTCTAGTGTAGTCAGGTCTGAGCGCATTTCAGCGAGCTCACCACGCATTGCGGCTCGAATTTCCTGCACTAGGGTGCCAGTGTCTGCCTTGGTAAGCATGCTGGCAGAGATGTGTGCCAATTCAGCTCTGATCTGGGCCAGCTCACTAACCTGTGCGTCTTCTGTGTGGGGCTCTCCCGCGCTCTCCGTGCTTGGAGAGGCGGGCGCCATTTTGTGCTCACTGTGTTGCCGTCGCGTGTCGGGCGGTGTAGAGATGAAATCATCTATCGGGCCCGTGTGTCTTCTCGGTGAGTCTGTTCCCGCTGTCTCTGCCGTTAGCTGCCTCTTATTGCGGACCATTTTCTCCCGTTTTTGTAGCTATTTTTCGCTATTTAGGCGGCCAGGGGTGCGGAGCTATTTCAGTGTGTGTCCTGCACCATGCTCGTCCAGGCCACGCCCCCCTCCGGATATATTATTTTAAAACATTAAATATCGTCCTTGATATGTGAAATTCAGAGGTGAGTGGAGTTAAGGTGCCATGACCAGGACCTGTTTGTATGGGGGATCGTAAGGGTGAGGGTTATGTCTGCATGGTCTGACCACATGATGAAGCCAATGGAGATCGAGTCGGTGTGGGGTATTAGTGTGGGGGAGATTAGGAACATGTTGATACGTGAGTGAGAAAAGTGTGGGTGCGAGAAGAAGGTGAAATCTATTGTGGTAGAATGTTGCATTCTCCAGATATCCTGGAAGTTAGTGTGTGCAGCAAATATTAGAGCATTTTATCGGTTCTGGCCATTGGGGGTCGTGAGGCTGTGGTGAGTGTTTTATATATTTGTGGGGAGAGAGGATGGCATGAAAGTCTCCCCCTACCACCATGTAATGTGATGTCAAATGGGCTTGTAAGTTGTACCAGAACTGTAGGTCAAGTACAGTCGGGGCATATAGTGACGTAAACTCATCTTTGTAGGATCCTAGGTGTCCGGTTACAGTTCAGAACATGCCCTGAGTGTCTGGATGTGCCTGTGAGATATGGATAGGGCAGGATTTAGATATGTGCAATTCATTTTATTCGGAATGTAAATTCATACGAATTGAATGCCATTATGATGCTTACAGAAATCTGAAAGGGCCGAAGGTCCGAAGTGACGAAGTTCGGTAGTTCGGAAGTGACGAAGTGCGAAAGTGCCGAAGTGATTCGGATTTCTGAAAAGTGGCACAACAAGAAAGAGGGAGGGAAAATTACGTGAATAATGACAGGAATCTTCACCAATAAGCTAATTCCTTTTGTGCAATGTAATGCTTTCTTGCCCAATCCGGGTTCACTATTCCCTGTCCAATGAAATGAGCAATAGACATGTGCAATTCATTCCGTTCTGAATGTACATTCATACGAATTTCATGCCATTCGGATGCTTATGAATTTCCAAAGCACTGAAGTTCCGAAGTGACGATGTTAGGCAGTTCCAAAGTGCCGAACCGAATCGAATGCCATTGGTCCAAATTGCCAAAGCAGACACATTTATTTACTTACCCGAATTTCCAAACCGAAACCAAACCAATTTTTGTTGCCCATGCACATCCCTAGCAGGATTTTTGGCTATTCCATTCTGTTTTTCCTTGGGGGAGCTTGCTAGGTGGCATTCTCTGTAGTGTCGGCTCAGGAGAGTGAACAACTTATTTTGTTTGTAGTGTGTTTGTTGGAGTTTGTTGGATCTGTTTCCCCAAGAAGTCCTTTGGCAGGGTTGTTGAGACCCTTGCAGTTCAGGAAGATGCACTTAAGTTTGGTTGGCATTGGTTAGTGGGGTCCGCAGCTGACATGGGGGGACCTCTGGGTGGGGTTGTTTGGAAATGGGGGTGTCTCACTAAATGTGCCAAGTAAGGCAGGGGAGACGGTGGCATGAGAGTGGGAGAGCCTGTCAGGCTGGGGTGGAAGAGGAGGAGAAAGAGGTGGAAGTAGGAGACAGAAAGCAGAAAGCAGCATATTAAAAGTCAAATGTTTTCCAAAATGGTTAAAAATTTGTAAGTGCACATTTTTATAGATCTATTTAAAGAATCAATATAGTGACAGGAAAACAAATCAGTTTTCCTGACACTATAGTACCCTGAGGGTGCCCCCCACCCCAGGGTCCCCCTCCCGTGGTGCTGAAAGGGTTAAAACCCCTTCAGTTACTCACCTTCTTCCACCGCTGGGCTCCCTTACGTCTCCTCCCCCGCGCATTCAAAGTGCCCATAGGAAAGCATTTTTCAATGCTTTCCTATGGACTCTGCGTGATGGAGGTATAATATGCCTCCAGCGTCGCAGATGTGCCTCTAGTGGCTGACCGGAAGACAGCCACTAGAGGCTGGCTTAACCCCAAATGTAAACATAGCAGTTTCTCTGAAACTCTATGCTATGTTTACAGCAGGCAGGGTTAACCCTAGAGGGACCTGGCACCCAGACCACTTCATTGAGCTGAAGTGGTCTGGGTGACTATAGTGTCCCTTTATTTTTTTTTTAAGATGTTATTACATTTGTCTTCAGTCATTTTAAAAATGACTTCAAATGACCCGAAGTAAGATAAAATAATGTATTAGATAGGCTTATGGTATAAGAACAATAATGCGTTTTATGAAACACAAAACATATACTGAATATTATAATACAAACCTTATCGATACAAATGATTTTGTGTCACTATCACTGCAATGTATGCAATAAGATGGTTGAGTGCTATGCTGTAGGTATTCAACAAATTCCAATTTATATATATTATGGTTATGCTATTCAGTTAAGTCGGGCTTGGCAAATGTGCTTTTTCTATTTAATCATGCTTTTGACAATTATCCTGTTCTTGATAGTTCTTCTTGGAAACTCAGGGTTTTTATTTTTTTTATTTTTTTATTTTAAATACCACTTTTTTTATATGTCTTTTGTTTAATTTCCTTTAAGTGGTCCAAGCATTAAGATTTTCTTCTCTGTAGCCTTGTCTTTGCTGTATGTTTTCACAATAGGTGAACTTTATTTTGATCATTCTATTGATCATCTATGATTCCACAAGCAATCTTGATCTGGTTAACAATAGCACCGACTCGGCCTTGTGCCATATAAATCTATATTCATATCTAGTACTATATTTTTTATCGCAGAATTTTTCAAATTTAGCAAATTGAAAACCTAAATTCATATCTAATCCATTAAGTTGAGAATTGTTAATTGTCTTCTGGTTAGATCTGTTTATTGAAATTAACAGCACAAACTGATTGACATTAGTTTACAGTTCAAACTGACATATGGTTTTCCTTCAATGCATCATGAGATAAATATAAATATTTCAGACTTATACCTTGACTCATACCTAGACTTAATAGAATAGTCTCTCATAGATTCAGCATGCATAAATCATGAACCAACAGCAAACCACAATGATTCTCCCAACTGAATTTACATTAAAATCTTCAAAGTTTATTCTCTCAAGTTAAAGGTAAATTAAAATGTGTGTATATTGTTACATTTTGAGTATTGGCTCCAAAACGGCAATACTACAGTTAAGTCTTTATATTTTGTGTAACAATGTTTTGTTGGTTTTGAGCCAATACGATGAGAGTAGCAATACGTATGAATTTTAATTCACTGTTAGTTAGGAAGAATAAAGTGAGAAGGTTTTAAAGTTCAGCATGCAAATTCATTGTGGATTACAGTTGATTTATGCTTTATTTAAAAAGAACTGCTCGCACATCCATTTAACATTATAAATATTTGAGCATTTCTTTTCATAGCAAACAGCAATAGTCTTCATATTTATTTTTTTAACTTAGTATTTCTTTTGGCTCATACATGAGTGCGGGAATACAAAATAACTAATAACTACCTTTTTCAATTTTCAGTCTTCTGTTCTACAATTATAATTCACATCAATTACACATTATGTAGTGGTTAAACACTAATTTATGTAAAAAAAAGACGATGTCTTGAGTGTTGTTATAGCAAGGAATGTGTCTTTCCATCAACCTGAATAGGTTAAATGTACATGATTCGCATGCCCCTTTCTTTTTTATTTTTATTAACAGCAATCTTGAATGAAATTCAGACAGCTGGGGCTTAAAAAATGGATTTCATTTTGCCTGCTGAGACTTTGGCTTTCTACACATACTGCACATCAGTTCTGTTCTTTTGTAATTTTACCTGGCAATCAAAAGGGACCTTGTTTTAAAAATAAAAATAACAGTAAAATATAAAGCCACTGAGGATATAATCTACCCACAGAAACAAAAGTACCAGACTGTATTAAAAATAAAAAAAAGGTTTGATTTTTGTATTTTAATGAATGTTTCTGTTGTTGCATGTATTGTAGCTGCTTAATGTATTAAACAATATTTAAGAAAAACATTCTCTATTGTTAGCAAAAGCAGATCAGGCAACTGAGTTATTTTTATAATTTAATTATTAAGAGACTGCTGTGTGCAAAATAAAGGAAATTAACAAGTCGGTTTGCGTTTTCCATTTATATTTAATCATTTAGTGCATTCCATATGTAATATTTAGATTAAAAACGTGAATTGAAAATGTTACCTTGAAAACAGATTTTTTTTTCAGTGAATGGGAGTCAAAAGCATCTTTATTGAATAAAACATTGACTATTTAAACGGAATGTCTCAAGTCATATTTGATCAATTGTATTGTTTAAACAAGATCAGCAGTTTTTCTAGACATTCGAATTATAACTTATGTACCTTGATATTGCTTATTTCAGTTTGAATGTGTTATGCTACTGACAGCAGCATTTGTACATTATACTGAATATCAATCGAAAAAGCAATATAACCATACACGATTAGGCTGTGAAAAATGTGTGCGTGAATGTGTATAAGTTGAGAGAGAGAGAGACTGAGAGAGAGAGAGAGAGAGATAAATTATTAGGATAATTAGGCTTTTATAAACTCAGGATTCAGTATTAGGCAAATGCACCATTTCAATGGCATTTCTGGTTTTTCATTACTGCTGAAGAGGTTAAAATTTAACTGGAACTTATAGGAAATTTCTGTAGATGTCATATTATTTCTGGATGGCAGGAGGTAACACCACCATAGTAAAAAAAAAATCTTATTGATATAAAAAATGGCTTAACTCAAGTCAATGTTAATTACATAATGTCAAGCACAATAGACCTGTATGACGAGGTTAATGACAAAGAAAATGTTGTCTTCATAGGCTTTGTGATTACTTTAGAGATTGAAAGTTAGTGGCAGTTGATCTGATAACCTGGTAGCCAGTGCAAAATGGGAGCCACAGAAGGCATTATAGGACCACCACTTTCAGTAAGCCGTTTTAGATGCACTCTTGTCAGGATCGAGGTTTTAACGGGCAATTGACCAACACAAGAGAATCTAAAAATGAATGTGACTAGAGGGGGGAGAATGAGGAAAAGAAGAGTGTGGAGAGAGAATGACAGAGGATAGGGTGTGCAGCATATTTTTTATATTTTCAGACTGTCTAACTTCCTGTTGGGGCTTTCTACTCACACTGGTTAGTTTTTGGTTTATGAGTATCTCTGGCTATATGCACATTGGCTTGCCTAAGACTAAGCTTTTTACTTTGGAAAATTTCTTTCATTGTAACAAGGGATGTGCATAGGTAAAAAATGTGGCTCGGTTCGGCGATTCGGCACTTCGGCACTTCGGTTTGGTTCTGCACTTCTGACATTCGGGACTTCGGCAATTCGGCATTTCAGTTCGGTTCGGCACTTCTGAAATGCGGCACTTCTGAAATTCAGCAATTTGGCAATTCGGAAGCATCTGAATGTCCAAATTGCCGAGATTTTGTACAAATTTACATTCGGAGTAAAACTGATTGCACATGTCTAATTGTAACCTCACAGTAAACTTAGCTATTCTAAGGACCCATAATATGTATTACATTCCTATAACTCTGTTATTCCTTTTTTTTTCTTGACTTTTCCCTAATGTTACTGATAAATATCCTATACATTCATTATAGATTGAGAGTGTTGGGTTAAATGAGCCTTGCATGTGCTTTTGAATGAAAAGTACACAGAAAAGAGAGAATGAAAAATGGACTGCAGTACTGTTTCAGATGTAGATATAGGATTTTTTTTTTATATAGAAAAATAATAGCAGGGACTGACAATGAGAGGGACATGATTGCAAAGACAAACAAGGTGACTGTACATGCACTATATCTAAAGCTCCTAAATTGGTTGAAAACATTTCTTTAAGCTGAGGGGTAAGCCTACTAAGCAGTCAGTCACATTTTCTTCTCTTAACCTCTACTGTTAACACTTGCAAACATGTACAATCCCTTCCAGATAGAGATTCTGATAATTATTCTAATGTATTTGTTTCCAATAGACGTGTGCATTTAGTTTCAAGCAAACTGCAATTTATCTGACGTTTGGAAATTTTGGCGGGTTGATAGAATTCCATAACTCCAAATCCAAATCACCATATGACCGAATCACAAAACAGAAATGGCCAATGGACGAGCTGGCATTATGATTTGAAGTTCTACCTGTGGCACTCAAAAAAACAGCCACTATATCAAATAAAATAAATGAATAACTTACAGAAATAATAAAGAAATTAAGCAGGGGTCAGCTAGACCGAATACTTAAAATATGCAACTAAATGCTCATAATGACCTGAATGCTCAAAATTAACATTTTGGCTAAATGTGAATTTGAATGGTAAAATACTGAAATTAGCTTTAGTAAGAAGTGTTATATATATAATTTGCAGTACTGTGATAGGCTCATTTTCACATATCTTTGGTTCGTCCAACTAGTTTGCATGGACAAAATTCAGACAATCCATACTTCCTAGCAGGGTTTTTCCAGATACTTTGACTGCAGCTATTGAAGGAGACAGGCCAGCAATGATCCTATGTGTTTTTTTGCCCTTACTGTGCCTGTATTGAAATGAGCAATAGCATGGGTTATTGATTCTAGTGTGAGACTAGCTATTGCTGCACTGGCACTCACTCAAATATTAAATTGTACTGATAACATTTTTTTTTCTTTTTAGTGTAAAACTGTCTAGAGCAGTGTTACATTGCTAGCCACCGCCACTTAACAACGACTTGGAATCACAAAAATAGTTTATTTTTGCTATTTTTGTTTCTAACCTTTCTGTAGAAAGAAAACCCTTTTAGTTAGTGTGCTAAAACACTGGCCAAAGTTAGTGTTAATATTTGTTTGCTTGTGAAAAATGCAAAAAACTAATTTGAACGCCAATTTTGGCCAGTGTCTGTGACTAAGTGGTTATGAAAAAAGACTGAACATACCCCATTTTCAATACCTTAGGTTGTCTACTATTGCAAATGGTACGCCATCATGGGGGTAATTTTTATTCCTGGGCTACTGTATGGTCTCAAAGGCAACATAACCAACCTGGTGAATTTTAATGTGAAAAATCTGAAACGCAAGCCTTATATTTGACTCTGTAACTTTTGAAAACACCATAAAACCTGTACATGAGGGGTACTGTTATACTCGGGAAACTTCGCTGAACACAAATATTATTGTAAACAGTAAAACATATCACAACAATTATAATGTCCGTGTAAGTGCCATTTGTGTTTGAAAAATGCAAAAAATGTCACTTTCACTGACAATATCGTCGTTGTAATACATTTCACTGTTTTGAAACACTAATATTTGTGTTCAGCAAAGTCTTCCGAGTAAAACAGTACCCCCAATGTACAGGTTTTATGGTGTCTTGGAAAGTTACAGGGTTAAGTATAGTGCTAGCAAATTAAATTCTCTGGACTTTTGGCCTGGGTTGTCAGGCATGTCCCACTAATTGTAATTAATAAAATGACCTAATTATGAAATTTTATTACATAAATATATACGTAGAATTATTATTTTATATATATATATATATATATATATATATATATACACCATCCCCCCATGTTTCCTATACATATATATATATATATATATATATATATATATATATATATATATATATATAGGTGTGTGTATATATATATATATATATATATATATATATATGTATGTATATATATTTTTTTATTATTTTTATTTATATATAGGTATATATATAGTGATATATATATATGTATATACTTATGTATATAGATATATATATATATATTATTTTGTTCTACATGTATTTTTATATCAATATGTATCATATATATAATATATATATATATGATATATATATGATATATATATATATATATATATATATGATCTAAGTATATATTTTATTTTAATCTGTTATTAAAAGGACCTCGCAATCACATGGCCCAGGGGGGCCAAAGAGGATGGAGGGGGACTCCCTGGGCTCCCAGGTAAGTCCCCATAATGTGAGCGCCGGCGTGGGATCGCCGGCGACCGGGTAAGTAGAAAGGATGGCTTGGGCGTTCTATGCCGCCCTCCGGCGTTTAGAGCCGGTTTCCTAAGGACGGCATAGAATGCCCACCGTCCCTAAGGGGTTAAGGTAAGAGCAAGAGAAAAGAGTTTCCCACACACTGTTTGTAACATAATATCTGCACAAGGTAAAACTCTACTTTAGACATAGTTGAAAGAAGTTTGGAACAGCAGAGGACAATCGATAGTTTACTGTTTCTTCCTACCACTTCATTAGTGTCTGAATTGGTTAATAATATGACAGCTTAGGTCAGTTCTTATTCCATTTAAGGATGTGACAAAAACATTGAATCACTCTAATGCCAGTTTGGGATAGGACATCTCCTTGTTCACCAAACTTGTAATAAATAAATAAATCAAACGTAAATATTAACCCCTTAAGGACTGAGCCACACGTTTTGATCAAAATAAAACGTAAACAAAACTTGCAGTTTGACTATATGTCTGTTCAGCCGTATTTCACCTCTTTCATATTAAGTGCACCCACACTTATTATATATAATTTTATTCAGGAGAAATAGGGCTTTCATTTACCATCAAATATTTAGCTATGAAACATAATTTTATATGAATAAAATGTAAAAAAATTTGAAAATTAAGAAATGTTGTTTTTTTAGTTCTGCATAGCATTTTAACTGTGAATCTCATAATACTGTTTGCTTTTACTGCAATAAAGTACACATATTTCTATTCAGCAATGTCTCACATGTAAAACAGTACCTCTTCAGTACAAGTTTTATGCTGTTTTGGGAAGTTACAGGGTCAAATATAGCATGTAACGTTTTTCAGTTTTTTCACACTGAAATTTGCCAGATTGGTTTAGTTGCCTTTGAGACCATATGGTAGACCAGGAATGAGAATTACCCCTATGATGGCATACCATCAAGCAATAAAATATACATATTTGCATTCAGTGATGTCGCATGTGTAAAACAGTACCCCCTATTGTATGTTTGTATGGTAGTTACAGGGTTAAATATAGCATGATACATTTTTCATTTTTTTCACATTGAAATTCGCCAGATTGGTTGTGTTGCCTTTGAGATGGTATGGTAGCCCATGAATGAGAATTACCCCAATGATGGCATACCATTTGCAATAGTAGACAACCGGAACCCTGCAGATTTGAACTCACAGCTCCAGTATTCCCACAAAATGTACTCGAAGTCTAACATACAGGTGATACTCGAAAAATTAGAATATCGTGCAAAAGTTAATTTATTTCAGTAATGCAATGTAAAATGGGAAACTCATATATGAGATAGAGGCATTACATGCAAAGCAAGATAGTTCAAGCCGTGATTTGTCATAAGTGTGATGATTACGGCTTACAGCTCATGAAAACCCCAAATCCACAATCTCAGTAAATTAGAATATTGTAAAAAGGTGCAATATTCTAGGCTCACAGTGTCCCACTTTAATCAGCTAAGTAAGCCATAACACCTGCAAAGAGTTTATGAGCCTTTAAACGGTCTCTCAGTCTGGTTCAGTAGGAATCACAATCATGGGGAAGACTGCTGACCTGACAGTTGTGCAGAAAACCATCATTGACACCATCATTGACACCCTCCATAAGGAGGGAAAGCCTCAAAAGGTAATTGCAAAGGAAGTTGGATGTTCCCAAAGTGCTGTATCAAAGCACATCTGCTGGTGTTTGTCCACTGTGCTTCATTATGTCCAGGGTCAACGCAGCTGTCTACCAGGAGATTTTGGAGCACTTCATGCTTCCTTCCACAGACAAGCTTTATGGGGATGCTGACTTCATTTTCCAGCAGGACTTGGCACCTGCCCACACTGCCAAAAGCACCAAAGCCTGGTTCAATGACCGTGGGATTACTGTGCTTGATTGGCCAGCACCTGAACCCCATAGAGAATCTATCGGGCATTGCCAAGAGAAAGATAAGAGACATAAGACCGAACAATACAGAAGAATGAAGGACACTATTGAAGCATCCTGGTCTTCCATAACACCTCAGCAGTGCCACAGGCTGATAGCTTCCATGCCACGCCGCATTGAGGCATTAATTGCTGCAAAAGGGGCCCAAACCAAGTACTGAGTCCATATGCATGCTTGTACTTTTCAGAGGTCCGATATTGTTCTATGTACACTTCTTGTTTTATTGATTGCATGTAATATTCTAATTTACTGAGATTGTGGATTTGGGGTTTTCATGAGCTGTAAGCCATAATCATCGCATTTATGACAAATCACAGCTTGAACTATCTTGCTTTGCATGTAATGCGTCTATCTCATATATTCGTTTCCCCTTTTACGTTGCATTACTGAAATAAATTAACTTTTGCACGATATTCTAATTTTTCGAGTATCACCTGTACTTTGTTTCCTATTAGCTATACTTTGTATCTTCAGCTATGCTTGAACGTCTACATCTAGTCTAATTGAAGTATTCTTAGTGCTTTGGTAATACGACATACATACACTGCGTGCAGAATTATTAGGCAAATTAGTATTTTGACCACATCATCCTCTTTATGCATGTTGTCTTACTCCAAGCTGTATAGGCTCGAAAGCCTACTACCAATTAAGCATATTAGGTGATGTGCATCTCTGTAATGAGAAGGGGTGTGGTCTAATGACATCAACACCCTATATCAGGTGTGCATAATTATTAGGCAACCTCCTTTCCTTTGGCAAAATGGGTCAAAAGAAGGACTTGACAGGCTCAGAAAAGTCAAAAAATAGTGAGATATCTTGCAGAGGGATGCAGCACTCTTAAAATTGCAAAGCTTCTGAAGCGTGATCATCGAACAATCAAGCGTTTCATTCAAAATAGTCAACAGGGTCACAAGAAGCGTGTGGAGAAACCAAGGCGCAAAATAACTGCCCATGAACTGAGAAAAGTCAAGCGTGCAGCTGCCAAGATGCCACTTGCCACCAGTTTGGCCATATTTCAGAGCTGCAACATCACTGGAGTGCCCGAAAGCACAAGGTGTGCAATTCTCAGAGACATGGCCAAGGTAAGAAAGGCTGAAAGACGACCACCACTGAACAAGACACACAAGCTGAAACGTCAAGACTGGGCCAAGAAATATCTCAAGACTGATTTTTCTAAGGTTTTATGGACTGATGAAATGAGAGTGAGTCTTGATGGGCCAGATGGATGGATTGGTAAAGGGCAGAGAGCTCCAGTCCGACTCAGACGCCAGCAAGGTGGAGGTGGAGTACTGGTTTGGGCTGGTATCATCAAAGATGAGCTTGTGGGGCCTTTTCGGGTTGAGGATGGAGTCAAGCTCAACTCCCAGTTTCTGGAAGACACCTTCTTCAAGCAGTGGTACAGGAAGAAGTCTGCATCCTTCAAGAAAAACATGATTTTCATGCAGGACAATGCTCCATCACACGCGTCCAAGTACTCCACAGCGTGGCTGGCAAGAAAGGGTATAAAAGAAGAAAATCTAATGACATGGCCTCCTTGTTCACCTGATCTGAACCCCATTGAGAACCTGTGGTCCATCATCAAATGTGAGATTTACAAGGAGGGAAAACAGTACACCTCTCTGAACACTGTCTGGGAGGCTGTGGTTGCTGCTGCATGCAATGTTGATGGTGAACAGATCAAAACACTGACAGAATCCATGGATGGCAGGCTTTTGAGTGTCCTTGCAAAGAAAGGTGGCTATATTGGTCACTGATTTGTTTTTGTTATGTTTTTGAATGTCAGAAATGTATATTTGTGAATGTTGAGATGTTATATTGGTTTCACTGGTAAAAATAAATAATTGAAATGGGTATATATTTGTTTTTTGTTAAGTTGCCTAATAATTATGCACAGTAATAGTCACCTGCACACACAGATATCCCCCTAAAATAGCTATAACTAAAAACAAACTAAAAACTACTTCCAAAAATATTCAGCTTTGATATTAATGAGTTTTTTGGGTTCATTGAGAACATGGTTGTTGTTCAATAATAAAATTAATCCTCAAAAATACAACTTGCCTAATAATTCTGCACTCCCTGTAGTATGTAAATATTTATAGTATACATTTCTTCATTAGATTGCACCTTACATTGAGTTCTTTCCTTTTTCCTTTCATCTATGTTTTTGAGATTTCTGAATTTTTCACAATTATGTTTCCATGATAACAAAAAAACAAAGAAAGTATGCAGTCAGTTTCAGTATGTAAATGAAGCTTACTGCAACATCTGGAGATATATATATAGCGCTATTGTGTCTAAATATAGAACCTGGCTATCAAAAATAATATGGTCAGAGACCCCAAATAAATAAAGTATATACAAGTGATCCTGCAGTCCTATGCCAACCCAGGATAGTAGAGATAAGGAGATAATAGACCTAATATTCACACTCACCCCTAATAGTACGCTTTATTGTGATCTGCCTTAGGGATGAGAGTATTGAGTAGCTGAATCTCCATAATCAAAACGTTATAGGGAATATCCTGTAAGCCTAGGAGCATACTTCAAAACAGAGAGAGATAGGAACTGAAATAGAAGTGTAAAGTCAGTCAAAATCAGAGGGGAGGGGGAGACCCTAGCCGATCATGTGACTCATTACGCCATGTGTCACATGACGTATCCGGCAGTAACCTATCTGGGCGTAGCTTGTCCTCCCCAAGTGCTACCGCCCCTCAGCCTCACATGGGAGTGTTCGTCATCATCGATCCGTTCCTGTCCATCATGCTTACGTGGGCGGACCCCATGTGGCGATACGGGCGGAGCTGAGTAGTCTCCGTGCAAGGAAATGCCGAGACTATCGCTATTGTAGCTGGACACCCACATCTCCCTATTAGGTCCTGGCAAAATCACAGTATGTATGCCATAAGATATTAACACAAAGCCAAAATGTTGTAGGAGGTATGTAGGTCTAATACCCAGTGGAAAACAGATCCCATACAGCGCTGATGAAAAGTGTCTTAGTGAACTTACAGAGTTAATTCTTATGAGCACCGACTATATGGTGTACCTATTGTACTAGATACTAAGTGACCACTGGCTAAAATGCTCCATTAAAGTGGTACATTCTGCCCATGTATACATCATATTGGGTATACTAGAGGTATCTAGTTCTAAGTGGCCAGATGTTAGTATGGTGGCCAGGTGAATGCATAACCCACAGTCTTGTGTCAAGAGACCCTGGTAGGAAATAAACCTTCAACACATTCCTAAAGAACCTTAAATATTATACCCATTGTGTGGTTATTATCTTAGGACCGTCCTGGCATTCATAATTAAAAGGTACTTATCCGGTAATCATGTCAAAATTAAAGAACTATGTATAAAAATAAAACAATAAATGATTCAAAATAAAGTATACTCATTGTGAAACACAACACGCTATATTTACAAATTTACAAGTGTATCAGGCCATGCAGACTCTATCCAGGTCAGTCTGTACAGCTGTTACACCGAAGAAGGTCAACTATATGTATATATATAAGAATACCTAGGCATCCTATATATTGTCAATGGTCTGAAATGAAGGGTGTGTATGAAAAACCTTCGTTTAGGCCCGAGGGTGACAAGGATTTGAGCTTATAAATCCAGAAGCTCTCCCTTTGGAGTAGCTTCTTGTCAAGGTCTCCCCCTCTTGGTCCCAAGGTTACCCTTTCAATGCCACTAAATCTAATTCCTTCAGATGAACCCCCATGGTGTAGTTTCAAATGTTTTGAAACTGGAGTATCAATTTGCCTTTTCGGGTTCACGGAGTTAACGTGTTCACGTATCCTGAGTTTAAACATCCGAAAAGTTTTTCCCACATAAAGTTTTTTACACGAACAGGTAAGTAAGTAGATAAGCCCCTTGGACTGGCAGTTGAAGAAATTCTTCACTTTGAATTCTTGTATTCCAGAAGAATCTGAAAACGTTTTTGAGGGTCTACGGATAAATTTGCACGCCTTACATTTCCCACATTGGTATGTCCCTAAGACTGGAGACTTCAGCCATGATGTTTTCTGGGGTGCACTCTTAAGATGGCTCGGGACCAACATATCCTTAATATTGCGTCCCCTTCTTGCTGTTACTGAGGCCTTAGGTGTAATTACCTTACCAAGATGTGGGTCCTGATGTAGGAGGGGCCAGAATCTATCCAAGATTTGTATCATTTGATGCCAGCCGGCATCAAAGTTCCCTATGCATCTTATAACTTCCTTGGGTGACCCTGTATTGTGTTCGGCTAAAAGGTCTTTGCGGTCTGACAAGAGGGCCCGTTTGTATGCGTTCTTTAAGCATCTTTTCGGGTACCCCTTTTGTTTAAATTGGAGTTGTAAGACCTTTGTCTTCATTTTGAAATCATCCAGGGTGGAACAGTTGCGTCTAAGACGCAGGTATTGTCCTGTTGGAATCCCTTTCTTTAGGGATGGAGGGTGATGACTAGTCCAATTCAGCAAGTTGTTAGTTGCCGTTGGTTTACGGAACAAGGTAGAAATAAGGTGCCCTTCTTCTGTCAGTGAAATGGTGAGATCCAGAAAGTTAATTTTATCACCACCAATTTCACTAGTCAATTTTAGATTGATATTGTTGGAATTGAGAGTGTGAACAAACTCCAAAAACAAATCAGGCGTATCTGTCCATATGATAAGTACATCATCAATGTATCTTTTCCACATTTTGATATACTTTGTGTATTTTACCATATGTTCAGTGAATACCATTTGGGTCTTGGTGACTGATAGTGATGTACCGAACTGTCCGCCGGCGAACAGTTCCCGGCGAACTTAGCGTGTTCGCGTTCGCCACGGCGGGCGAACACATGCGCAGTTCGATCCGCCCCCTATTCGTCATCATTGGGCAAACTTTGACCCTGTGCCTCTCGGTCAGCAGACACATTCCAGCCAATCAGCAGCACTCCCTCCCTTCCACACCCTCCAACCTCCCTCCCAGCATCCATTTTCGATTCATTCCGAAGATGCATGCTTAGTGAGAGGAGGGAAAGTTTAGCTGCTGCTGATTAGATAGGGAAATTGATAGCTAGGCTAGGGTATTCAGTGTCCACTACAATCCTGAAGGACTCATCTGATCTCTGCTGTAAGGACAGCACCCCAAAAAGCCCTTTTTAGGGCTATAACATCAGGCTGCTTTTTTTTTTTTTTCATGTGTAATGTAATTGCAGGTGCCTGCCTGCCAGCTTCTGTGTGAGGTTCACATTGGATACTGTGCCTATTTGCCCAGTGCCACCACTCATATCTGTTTTAACAATTGGTTAAGCTTTAGATTTAAAATAAATATTTTTTTTTCACTGTAATAGAAGAGCAGTTGCCTGCCTGCCAGCTTCTGTGTCAGGTTGGATGCCTTGCCCATTTGCACAGTCAGTGCCACCACTCATATCTGTTTTAACAATTGGTTAAGCTTTAGATTTAAAATAAATATTTTTTTTCACTGTAATAGAAGAGCAGTTAGTTGTCTGCAAGCGTCTGTGTTTCAGGCGTACTTCAGCGTGTGCTCTGCAGACCTGTGCCAGCGTGCATTGACAGTTGCCACTCATATCTTGTGTCTCTATAGCGTGCTTTTACAACCAAAATTTTGTTTCCACTGAAATAGAAGAGCAGTTGCCTGCCTGCCAGCTTCTGTGTGAGGTTCACATTGGATACTGTGCCCACTAGCCCAGAGCCACCACTCATATCTGTTTTAACAATTGGTTAAGCTTTAGATTTAAAATAAATATTTTTTTTTCACTGTAATAGAAGAGCAGTTAGTTGTCTGCAAGCATCTGGGTGTCCGGCCTACTTCAGCGTGTGCTCTGCAGACCTGTGCCAGCGTGCTTTGACAGTTGCCAATCATATCTGGTGTCTCTTTAGCGTGCTTTTACAAAGAAAAAAGGTTTCCAGTGTAAGCTAATAGCAGACAGTCAGTGTCCTTCAAGCGGCTCTGTCAGGCCTTCCTTCAGCGTGTGCCCTGCACAACCCTGCCAGCGTGCTTTGACAGTTGCCACTCATATCTTGTGTCTCTATAGCGTGCTTTTACAACCAAAATTTTGTTTCCACTGTAATAGAAGAGCAGTTGCCTGCCTGCCAGCTTCTGTGTGAGGTTCACATTGGATACTGTGCCCACTAGCCCAGTGCCACCACTCATATCTGTTTTAACAATTGGTTAAGCTTTAGATTTAAAATAAATATTTTTTTTTCACTGTAATAGAAGAGCAGTTAGTTGTCTGCAAGCGTCTGTGTTTCAGGCCTACTTCAGCGTGTGCTCTGCAGACCTGTGCCAGCGTGCTTTGACAGTTGCCACTCATATCTTGTGTCTCTATAGCGTGCTTTTACAACCAAAATGTTGTTTCCACTGTAATAGAAGAGCAGTTTCCTGCCAGCTTCTGTGTGAGGTTCACATTGGATACTGTGCCTATTTGCCCAGTGCCACCACTCATATCTGTTTTGACAATTGGTTAAGCTTTACATTTAAAATAAATATTTTTTTTCACTGTAATAGAAGAGCAGTTGTCTGCCTGCCAGCTTCTGTGTGAGGTTGGATGCCTTGCCCATTTGCACAGTCAGTGCCACCACTCATATCTGTTTTAACAATAGATTAAGCTTTAGATTTTAAAGAAATCTTTTTTTTTCACTGTAATAGAAGAGCAGTTAGTTGTCTGCAAGCGTCTGGGTGTCAGGCCTACTTCAGCGTGTGCTCTGCAGACCTGTGCCAGCGTGCTTTGACAGTTGCCAATCATATCTGGTGTCTCTTTAGCGTGCTTTTACAAAGAAAAAAGGTTTCCAGTGTAAGCTAATAGCAGACAGTCAGTGTCCTTCAAGCGGCTCTGTCAGGCCTTCCTTCAGCGTGTGCCCTGCACAACCCTGCCAGCGTGCTTTGACAGTTGCCACTCATATATTGTGTCTCTATAGCGTGCTTTTACAACCAAAATTTTGTTTCCACTGTAATAGAAGAGCAGTTGCCTGCCTGCCAGCTTCTGTGTGAGGTTCACATTGGATACTGTGCCCACTAGCCCAGTGCCACCACTCATATCTGTTTTAACAATTGGTTAAGCTTTAGATTTAAAATAAATAATTTTTTTCCACTGTAATAGAAGAGCAGTTGCCTGCCTGCCAGCTTCTGTGTGAGGTTCACATTGGATACTGTGCCTACTTGCCCAGTGCCACCACTCATATCTGTTTTAACAATTGGTTAAGCTATAGATTTTAAAGAAATCATTTTTTTTTCACTGTAATAGAAGATCAGTTAGTTGTCTGCAAGCGTCTGGGTGTCAGGCCTACTTCAGCGTGTGCTCTGTAGACCTGTTCCAGCGTGCTTTGACAGTTCCCAATCATATTTGGTGTCTCTATAGCGTGCTTTTAAAACCAAAATTTGTTTTTCACTGTTATAGATTGAATAGCAGTTACTTGTCTTCAAGCGGGTGTCTCAGGCCTACAGTGTGTGCTCTGCAGAACTGTTCCAGTGCACATTGCCAATCATATCTGGTGTCTCTATAGCGTGCTTTTAAAACCAAAATTTGTTTTTCACTGTTATAGATTGAATAGCAGTTACTTGTCTTCAAGCGGGTGTCTCAGGCCTACAGTGTGTGCTCTGCAGAACTGATCCAGTGCACATTGCCAATCATATCTGGTGTCTCTATAGCGTGCTTTTAAAACCAAAATTTGTTTTTCACTGTTATAGATTGAATAGCAGTTACTTGTCTTCAAGCGGCTCTGTCAGTCCTTCCTTCAGCGTGTGCTCTGCAGAACTGTTCCAGTGCACATTGCCAATCATATCTGGTCTCACAGTAGCTTGCACGCATAGTACCACTAATCCCCACAAAAATGACAGGCAGAGGCAGGCCACCCCGCAGGGGCCGTCGTGGTCGTGGTGCTGTGATTCCCTTTTGCCCTAGAATAATGCCCAGTTTTCAGAAGCCACATACCCTGAACTTGAAAAGTTCTGAGGACTTAGTTGACTGGCTAACACAGGACACCCAATCTTGTACAGCCTCCGCTCGGAACCTTGACGCACCATCCTCCTCCAGCTTAGCTTCAGGCACCTCTCAAGATAGCACTCACCCACCTGCCGCCACCACCAAAACTAGCACCACAGCCGCTTTACTTGGTATGTCAGAGGAGTTATTCACACACCCGTTTGAAGAAATGAGTGATGCGCAACCATTATTGCTAGAGGATGTAGATAACAGGGATATGTCTCAGGCAGGCAGCATTAAACACATGGAGGTACGGTGTGATGATGATGATGTTGTACCCGCTGCTGCTTCCTTTTTTGAGTTGTCAGATACAAGCGAAGCGGTTGATGATGACGATGCGTCCATGGATGTCACGTGGGTGCCCGCTCGGCAAGAAGAAGAACAGGGCAAAAGTTCAGATGGGGAGACAGAGAGGAGGAGGAGGAGACGAGTTGGAAGCAGGGGGGGTCGTCGCAAGGAGCTAGTGGCACAGTCAGACAGCATGCATCGGCACCCGGGGTCAGCCCGACGGCACGCCAATCAACGCATGCTGTGTCCACCACCAGAATGCCGTCATTGCAGAGCTCAGCAGTGTGGCATTTTTTTTTGTGTGCCTGCCTCTGACAACAGCGATGCCATTTGCAACCTGTGCCAAAGGAAACTGAGTTGTGGGAGGTCCAACACCCACCTAGGTACAACTGCTTTGCGTAGACACATGATCTCACATCACAAACGCCTATGGGATCAACACATGAGGACAAGCAGCACGCCTACTCTAAGCCGCCATCCTCCTCCTGGTCCAGCATCTTCAGCCACGTCAACCACTGCTGTCCTTCTTGCCCCCTCTCAACCATCCGCCACTCCGTCTCCCGCCTTGAGCAGTTCCCGCTCATCTGCCCACAGTCATGTGTTTCTGTCAAGGACATGTTTGAGCGTAAGAAGCCAATGTCACCAAGTCACCCCCTTGCCCAGCGTCTGACAGCTGGCTTGTCCGAACTATTAGCCCGCCAGCTTTTACCATACAATCTGGTTGAGTCTGAGGCGTTCAAAAAATTTGTAGCTATTGTGACACCGCAGTGGAAGGTACCCGGCCGGAATTTCTTTTCACAAAAGGCAATCCCCAACTTGTACTCGATTGTGCAAAAGGAAGTCATGGCATGTCTGGCACACAGTGTTGGGGCAAGGGTCCATCTGACCACTGATACCTGGTCTGCAAAGCATGGTCAGGGCAGGTATATCACCTACACTGCGCTTTGGGTAAACCTGTTGACGGCTGACAAGCAAGGAATGCGTGGCATTGCAGAGGAGTTGGTGACACCGCCACGAATTGCAGGCAGTCCTGCTGCCACCTCCTCTACTCCTCCTACCCATCCTCTTCCATAACCTCCTCGGCTGAGTCCTCTTGTGCCGCTGCTTCTTGCTCCACATCAACGGCACCCCCCCAGCTCCCCAGGTACTATTCCACATCCCGGATACGGCAGTGTCACGCCGTCTTGGGTTTGACTTGCTTGAAAGCAGAGAGTCACACCGGACAAGCACTCCTGTCCGCCCTGAACGCACAGGTGGAAAAGTGGCTGACTCCGCAGCAACTGAATATCGGCAAAGTGGTGTGTGACAACGGAAAAAATTTGATAGCGGCATTGAAGTTGGGCAAGTTGACACATGTGCCGTGCATGGCACATGTGTGTAATCTGATCGTACAACGCTTTGTGCATAAGTACACAGGCTTACAGGACGTCCTGAAGCAGGCCAGGAAGGTGTGTGGCCATTTCAGGCGTTCCTACACGGCCATGGCTCACTTTGCCGATATCCAGCGGCGAAACAACATGCCAGTGAGGCGCTTGATTTGCGACAGCCCTACACGTTGGAATTCAACACTCCTAATGTTCGACCGCCTGCTCCAACAAGAAAAAGCTGTTAATGAATATTTGTATGACCGGGGTGCTAGGACAGCCTCTGGGGAGCTGGGATTTTTTTTGCCACGTTACTGGACGCTCATGCGCAATGCCTGTAGGCTCATGCGTCCTTTTGAGGAGGTGACAAACCTAGTCAGTGGCAGTTGTGTGTGTGCGTGTGTATGGCTGTCTGCCTGTGTGTGTGTGTGTGACAGGGTGAAGATTTCTTGCACATGGGTGTGACAGGGTGAAGATTTCTTGCACAGGGCGCCCAAAGGCCTAAGGCTGGCCCTGCGCATGGGTCAGTGGCTTTGCACCAGACTTCCCTCCAATTGATCAAAGTTAAAGGATTTCAAGTGGACTGATTACAATTACAGGGCCTCTAAAGAGTCCTGTATTGTTATTTGTCGTCACTACCTTCCCGCGTCGGGAGTGGGTCATTTGCGCCCCTGCTGCCTTCCTTGCATGTGGTAGCTGTTTGTCAGGGATTTGTCAATCCATATCTGCCAAGTGACCCTATGTAGGGGTAACAGTCCCTATTCTGCTCTGTGTCAGTGTGTATCATGGTCTCTGTGGACAGGGAACAGTCTCTATTCTGCTCTGTGTCAGTGTGTATCAGGGGTTTTGAGGACAGGTGTCAATCCATATCTGCCAAGTGACCCTATGTATATCTGCTGTCAGTACACAGGAAATGTTTAAATATTTCTTGTTCTACGTTCTCTGCAACTCCACGCACCGACTCATCCAATACGTGAAGATCTGGGGTTTCTCTGACTCTCCTCAGTAGTGTATCAAACAGAGTCTGCACTGTGGTAACACGGACATCTTCAGGACATAACTCAACTATTTGCAGATAGGCAGTCTGCAGCTTCTCTTTTTCACCTGTTCTCTTCTTTCTCTTATGCGTATTCTTGTCTATATGCAGGTGGTCTCTTGCCTTTCTTTTAACCAATTCGTTCCTTCCATATGGTTTCAAAAGATCTCTGGCATCATTACTTTCAACGCAAATAACGTCATCATAGTTAGTCTCCTCATTATTCACCGGGAAGAGAGTGTTTGCACTGACTACCCACAGCATGCTCTTGCCATTGCCTACTCCACCTTCAACGACTGGGTGCAAGTCCCAAGGAGAAGGATCATTCACTTTATTATCTGTCTTTATTTCACAAGTAGTGCCTGGAACATCCTCATGGGTCACAAGATGTAAATCTGGACTAATGTCAACCCCAGGGTCTGGAAAATCATCAATTTGAAATTTTTCGAATAATCCCAGTGGGCTGCCACATTCTTCCTCCTCTGATGGTATTAAAGTTTGCAGAGATTCACTATGGGGTGGTGTCAAGCATTTTGGAGAACAATTAAGCATCTCCATCCCAATACGTTTCAGATGTCCTATCAGCTCTTCCACCCTATGCGATACTATGGGCAGGCTACCCGTGACGTCATTACTCACGGCCCTATTTCACGCGGACACTCTGTGTCAGTGTGTATCATGGTGTCTGTGGACAGGGAACAGTCTCTATTCTGCTCTGTGTCAGTGTGTATCATGGTCTCTGTGGACGGTGAACAGGCTTTATTCTGCTCTGTGTCAGTGTGTATCATGGTCTCTGTGGACAGGGAACAGTCTCTATTCTGCTCTGTGTCAGTGTGTATCAGGGGTTTTGAGGACAGGTGTCAATCCATATCTGCCAAGTGACCCTATGTAGGGGGAACAGTCCCTATTCTGCTCTGTGTCAGTGTGTATCATGGTCTCTGTGGACGGTGAACTGTCTCTATTCTGCTCTGTGTCAGTGTGTATCATGGTCTCTGTGGACAGGGAACAGTCTCTATTCTGCTCTGTGTCAGTGTGTATCAGGGATCATTAGGATAGGTGTCAATCCATATCTGCCAAGTGACCCTATGTAGGGGGAACAGTCCCTATTCTGCTCTGTGTCAGTGTGTATCAGGGGTTTTGAGGACAGGTGTCAATCCATATCTGCCAAGTGACCCTATGTAGGGGGAACAGTCCCTATTCTGCTCTGTGTCAGTGTGTATCAGGGGTTTTGAGGACAGGTGTCAATCCATATCTGCCAAGTGACCCTATGTAGGGGGAACAGTCCCTATTCTGCTCTGTGTCAGTGTGTATCAGGGGTTTTGAGGACAGGTGTCAATCCATATCTGCCAAGTGACCCTATGTAGGGGGAACAGTCCCTATTCTGCTCTGTGTCAGTGTGTATCAGGGGTTTTGAGGACAGGTGTCAATCCATATCTGCCAAGTGACCCTATGTAGGAGGAACAGTCCCTATTCTGCTCTGTGTCAGTGTGTATCAGGGGTTTTGAGGACAGGTGTCAATCCATATCTGCCAAGTGACCCTATGTAGGAGGAACAGTCCCTATTCTGCTCTGTGTCAGTGTGTATCAGGGGTTTTGAGGACAGGTGTCAATCCATATCTGCCAAGTGACCCTATGTAGGGGGAACAGTCTCTATTCTGCTCTGTGTCAGTGTGTATCAGGGCTGGGCTTTGAGGACAGGTGTCAATGTTAGGTGATTTCTGCCCTTTATGGATTAAAAGCAGACTCTGCATCAACTGTGCAATTTTCCATGGGAGTTTTGCCATGGATCACCCTCTGACATGCCACAGTCCAGGTGTTAGTCCCCTTGAAACAACTTTTCCATCACTATTGTGGCCAGAAAGAGTCCCTGTTGGTTTTAAAATTCGCCTGCCCATTGAAGTCAATGGCGGTTCGCGCGGTTCGCTGGTTCGCGAACATTTGCGGAAGTTCGCGTTCGCCGTTCGTGAACCGAAAATTTCGGGTTCGCGACAACACTAGTGACTGACTTTACACTTCTATTTCAGTTCCTATCTCTCTCTGTTTTGAAGTATGCTCCTATGCTTACAGGATATTCCCTAGGACGTTTTGATTATGGAGATTCAGCTACTCAATACTCTCATCCCTAAGGCAGATCACAATAAAGCGTACTATTAGGGGTGAGTGTGAATATTAGGTCTATTATTTCCTTATCTCTACTATCCTGGGTTGGCATAGGACTGCAGGATCACTTGTATATACTTTATTTATTTGGGGTCTCTGACCATATTATTTTTGATAGCCAGGTTCTATATTTAGACACAATAGCGCTATATATATCTCTCCAGAAGTTGCAGTAAGCTTCATTTACATACTGAAACTGACTGCATACTTTCTTTGTTTTTTTGTTATATGGATATTTGGGGTTATGCCCCATTGAGATTTCTGGAATCTCATACTGGTACTACCGTCTCTGTGCAACACCGGTCACCACTGCCCCCTTTGGGAGGTGTGGTTGGTGGATACACAGGGACATAGAACGTTCTGTTCTTTGCTTTTTTCTGTAAATTATTGGGTTTCAATACCACAGTACCATTTTTGTGTATCATGGCCAGCTTTCTATTCGATAAGTCAAAAAGAGACGCTTGGTGTAGAGACACGGAGAAAATCTTTTCAGAACAGGATCTTACAAGTCTGATAGATAGCGACAATATAATTTCATCATTTAATCGCTTGACCAATTTATTTCAGCAACAAATCAAAACAGGGTGGGAAATTGCTTCCCTGGATAACTACCTAAAAAAAGATTTAATCCCGAGGGGACTAAGGGTACAAAATATACCAGCATCACACATTGAGGAGGATGAATTTACAAAAGAGTGGGAGGAGGCTGCAGGGGCATGTTCCAAGAGATTTATGGAAATCATCTGTAAATTTGAAACTAAAAGACTAGAAAGGGTTAACAAAGAAGTGGATGAGCAGATAGATAGAATGGCAGCCTTTAAAGAGGAACCGAATTTTGAATCATTAGAGACCAAACTTAACAATTTGGATAGATTCCAACAAAATATTAAGATTCGGAAACATTCCAAATTTATCAGAGATAACAATGACTTTAAAAGTGGAAATGTGTATAGGAAGAATAGGAATCCTAGAAGGAGCTTTTCTGAACCAATATCCACGTCAGAATACGAGACGAGTGGTTCAGATTCAGACTCCTCTAAAGCAAGCACGTCTGTTTCATCAGAACGTAACTCCAAGAGCATATTAAAAAGAGGGGTCTCTTTTTTAGGACAACCCAGCATGGAAGAAAGTATAGCCCCACGGACAAGGTACAGAGGCACAATAAATAAACAAAACTGAAAGACAAAAGTAATGGCTATCAGAAAATAAGAGGGAACAAGACAGAGTAATACGTGGAAGCTCGAAAACTGGAGTGAGTGGGGTTTCACCAAATCCCAAGGATTAACGTAGAAAAGATACAATTTATCCAGGAGCTTTTACAATAAAAAGAAGAGAATGCCTTATAGTTACACAATAAAATTCTAATTTCTAAAAATGAGGAATTTCTTAAAATGCAAATGTGTGTACTCAGGCAGACAAAGTTATACTCAGTATAAAATCACAGCATTATGTTTCATAGCAGCAAATAGTCCAAGTATAAATATATAAGTCCCAAATTGGATGGTAGACTGGTATATATTATTCATCCAATTTGGGACTTATATATTTATACTTGGACTATTTGCTGCTATGAAACATAATGCTGTGATTTTATACTGAGTATAACTTTGTCTGCCTGAGTACACACATTTGCATTTTAAGAATTTCCTCATTTTTAGAAATTAGAATTTTATTGTGTAACTATAAGGCATTCTCTTCTTTTTATTGTAAAAGCTCCTGGATAAATTGTATCTTTTCTAAGGTACAGAGGCAGACCACCTCAACAATACAGGGGAAGAAAAAGATACTAGATAAGACCCCATTAAATAACCAAATTATCAATCTGTCCTCATATACCCCGACCAAAACTGAGCTTCAGGTGTTACAGCGGGGTATGTCCTTTGTCCCAGTTGCAGACTTTGACAAGTTCAACTGGACAAAGGACATACACCTTTTTGCGAGAAAACTGGCCCTGTTTAAATTTCACTATATCAAAGATGAAAAAAGGGCAAAAGATCTAGGACTACAAGTCTCGGATATGGGTGCACTGGATATGTTGGTTGACCTCCTTACTGCTAATGACGAATCTGAAGAAAGATACCCCCCCTTCACACATCTCAAAAAGAAAAGCATGTTCACTCCACATTTAATGGACTTTAAATACATAGACCTTTTTGTGGAAATGACATGCAATGAAATTGAGAAAATTAACCTAAAAGACCTTCCAACTCAACCGAACAGTAACATTTCCCCCCAAGAACATATCTCTCTCAAAAAACTTAAAGATCTGGATGAGGTAATTTTTAAACCCTCAGATAAAGGGGGCAACACTGTCATTCTAAACAGACCCGACTATGTTTCCATGGTACAGAGACTAATTGAAGACAGTAACACCTATGAAGTTTTAAAGGGTGACCCCACTAGAAAATACCTGGTAGAATTGAAAAATATTCTTGATGCAGCATTATCTCAATTTCTAATATCCAAAGACGAATATAATTTTTTGTTCGTCAAAAACCCCGTTATTGCCACCTTCTATGCACTCCCAAAAGTGCATAAACAGCAACCAGTACTCAATGGGAGACCCATAGTCTCTGGCAGAGGTAATCTGACCCAAAATATCAGTTTATATGTGGATCAGATCCTGAAGCAACTAGTAATTCAACTTCCTTCATACTTAAAAGACACGAAGCATACACTTAATTATATTTAAGAAATAAAAATCAGTGGCCACACTATTTTGTGTAGCCTTGAGGTGGAGAGCCTCTATAGCTCAATTCCACATGAAGTTGGACTACAACATCTGAAAGCAAGTTTGGACAGGAAACCAATAGTATCACTAAGACATAATCAATTTGTCCAAGATTTGATGCTGTTTATTTTAACACACAATTATTTCATTTTCCAGGGAAAACACTACCACCAGGTGAGAGGCACTGCGATGGGGACAGCTTGTGCCCCATCGTATGCCAACCTCCACCTGGGGTGGTGGGAGACCCAAATGGTATTCACTGAACATATGGTAAAATACACAAAGTATATCAAAATGTGGAAAAGATACATCGATGATGTACTTATCATATGGACAGATACGCCTGATTTGTTTTTGGAGTTTGTTCACACTCTCAATTCCAACAATATCAATCTAAAATTGACTAGTGAAATTGGTGGTGATAAAATTAACTTTCTGGATCTCACCATTTCACTGACAGAAGAAGGGCACCTTATTTCTACCTTGTTCCGTAAACCAAAGGCAACTAACAACTTGCTGAATTGGACTAGTCATCACCCTCCATCCCTAAAGAAAGGGATTCCAACAGGACAATACCTGCGTCTTAGACGCAACTGTTCCACCCTGGATGATTTCAAAATGAAGACAACGGTCTTACAACTCCAATTTAAACAAAAGGGGTACCCGAATAGATGCTTAAAGAACGCATACAAATGGGCCCTCTTGTCAGACCGCAAAGACCTTTTAGCCGAACACAATACAGGGTCACCCAAGGAAGTTATAAGATGCATAGGGAACTTTGATGCCGGCTGGCATCAAATGATACAAATCTTGGATAGATTCTGGCCCCTCCTACATCAGGACCCACATCTTGGTAAGGTAATTACACCTAAGGCCTCAGTAACAGCAAGAAGGGGACGCAATATTAAGGATATGTTGGTCCCGAGCCATCTTAAGAGTGCACCCCAGAAAACATCATGGCTGAAGTCTCCAGTCTTAGGGACATACCAATGTGGGAAATGTAAGGCGTGCAAATTTATCCGTAGACCCTCAAAAACGTTTTCAGATTCTTCTGGAATACAAGAATTCAAAGTGAAGAATTTCTTCAACTGCCAGTCCAAGGGGCTTATCTACTTACTTACCTGTTCGTGTAAAAAACTTTATGTGGGAAAAACTTTTCGGATGTTTAAACTCAGGATACGTGAACACGTTAACTCCGTGAACCCGAAAAGGCAAATTGATACTCCAGTTTCAAAACATTTGAAACTACACAATGGGGGTTCATCTGAAGGAATTAGATTTAGTGGCATTGAAAGGGTAACCTTGGGACCAAGAGGGGGAGACCTTGACAAGAAGCTACTCCAAAGGGAGAGCTTCTGGATTTATAAGCTCAAATCCTTGTCACCCTCGGGCCTAAACGAAGGTTTTTCATACACACCCTTCATTTCAGACCATTGACAATATATAGGATGCCTAGGTATTCTTATATATATACATATAGTTGACCTTCTTCGGTGTAACAGCTGTACAGACTGACCTGGATAGAGTCTGCATGGCCTGATACACTTGTAAATTTGTAAATATAGCGTGTTGTGTTTCACAATGAGTATACTTTATTTTGAATCATTTATTGTTTTATTTTTATACATAGTTCTTTAATTTTGACATGATTACCGGATAAGTACCTTTTAATTATGAATGCCAGGACGGTCCTAAGATAATAACCACACAATGGGTATAATATTTAAGGTTCTTTAGGAATGTGTTGAAGGTTTATTTCCTACCAGGGTCTCTTGACACAAGACTGTGGGTTATGCATTCACCTGGCCACCATACTAACATCTGGCCACTTAGAACTAGATACCTCTAGTATACCCAATATGATGTATACATGGGCAGAATGTACCACTTTAATGGAGCATTTTAGCCAGTGGTCACTTAGTATCTAGTACAATTAACTCTGTAAGTTCACTAAGACACTTTTCATCAGCGCTGTATGGGATCTGTTTTCCACTGGATATTAGACCTACATACCTCCTACAACATTTTGGCTTTGTGTTAATATCTTATGGCATACATACTGTGATTTTGCCAGGACCTAATAGGGAGATGTGGGTGTCCAGCTACAATAGCGATAGTCTCGGCATTTCCTTGCACGGAGACTACTCAGCTCCGCCCGTATCGCCACATGGGGTCCGCCCACGTAAGCATGATGGACAGGAACGGATCGATGATGACGAACACTCCCATGTGAGGCTGAGGGGCGGTAGCACTTGGGGAGGACAAGCTACGCCCAGATAGGTTACTGCCGGATACGTCATGTGACACATGGCGTAATGAGTCACATGATCGGCTAGGGTCTCCCCCTCCTTTCCCGCAATTAGTATTGGCGGCAATAGTCTTCTAACCAGGATATCCCAGTCAGCTGTGGACACACACACCCCCACATCCTATTGGACATAAGGTAATCATGTCTTCTGGTAGCTAGGGTATTTAAGAGGCTCCATTTCAGTTATTTGTTGGCCCCTGACTAAGGTGCATCTCCTTAGCACCGAAACGTACGTTGGGCGTTTTTTCTGCACTGGGCACTGGTGTTGGAGCACCATGATCACTATTTAATTTAATTGAATTTTATTTGTTTTTCTCTTTTTTCTTTCCTATGCCTGTCTAGTTAGCTTTACAGGGAGAGAGGCTTTTTAAATTAAAAATATCAGTCTGATTTTGACTGACTTTACACTTCTATTTCAGTTCCTATCTCTCTCTGTTTTGAAGTATGCTCCTAGGCTTACAGGATATTCCCTAGGACGTTTTGATTATGGAGATTCAGCTACTCAATACTCTCATCCCTAAGGCAGATCACAATAAAGCGTACTATTAGGGGTGAGTGTGAATATTAGGTCTATTATCTCCTTATCTCTACTATCCTGGGTTGGCATAGGACTGCAGGATCACTTGTATATACTTTATTTATTTGGGGTCTCTGACCATATTATTTTTGATAGCCATGTTCTATATTTAGACACAATAGCGCTATATATACCTCTCCAGATGTTGCAGTAAGCTTCATTTACATACTGAAACTGACTGCATACTTTCTTTGTTTTTTTGTTATATGGATATTTGGGGTTATGCCCCATTGAGATTTCTGGAATCTCATACTGGTACTACCGTCTCTGTGCAACACCGGTCACCACTGCCCCCTTTGGGAGGTGTGGTTGGTGGATACACAGGGACATAGAACGTTCTGTTCTTTGCTTTTTTCTATGTTTCCATGATAGTTTGTTTAATTATCGTAGGTGGGTGTATCATTTTTCTATGTCATTGATCACATCATCAGCCCTACTGCAATAGGACAGAAATGGTAACCTGTAATATGTAACTATATATAAAAATATAACTATATTAATATATATATTGCACAATAAAGCAGTAAAATGTAAAGATGTATTTTGTACCCAGAGCACACTCTTTCCAGGTGAATATATATAAAATTTAAACACACAGACATGCAGACTAGAACCAGTAATAAGTGATGTCCCGAACGGTTCGCCATTGAGTAAACTTTGACCCTGTACCTTACAGTCAGCAGACACATTCCAGCCAATCAGCAGCAGACCCTTCCTCCCAGACCCTCCCACCTCGTAGACAGCATACAATTTAGATTCATTCTGAAGCTGCATTCTTTTTTTTTATATATATATATTTTTTTGTATTATTATTATTTTTTGTGTTTGTGTTTATTATACATTATCCTCCATAGCCAGTAACCTGTGTTTATTATACATTATCCTCCCATAGCCAGTAACCTGTGTTTATTATACATTATCCTCCCCATAGCCAGTAACCTGTGTTTATTATACATTATCCTCCCATAGCCAGTAACCTGTGTTTATTATACATTATCCTCCCATAGCCAGTAACCTGTGTTTATTATACATTATCCTCCCATAGCCAGTAACCTGTGTTTATTATACACTATCCTCCTATAGCCAGTAACCTGTGTTTATTATACATTATCCTCCCATAGCCAGTAACCTGTGTTTATTATACACTATCCTCCCATAGCTAGTAACCTGTGTTTATTATAGATTATCCTCCCCATAGCCAGTAACCTGTGTTTATTATACATTATCCTCCCATAGCCAGTAACCTGTGTTTATTATACATTATCCTGCCATAGCCAGTGACCTGTGTTTATTATACACTATCCTCCCATAGCCAGTAACCGTGTTTATTATACTTTATCCTCCCCATAGCCAGTAACCTGTGTTATTATACATTATCCCCCATAGCCAGTAACCTGTGTTTATTATCCATTATCCCCCCATAGCCAGTAACCTGTGTTTATTATACAGTATCCCCCATAGCCAGTAACCTGTGTTTATTATACATTATCCCCATAGCCACTAACCCGTGTTTATTATACATTATCCTCCCATAGCCAGTAACCTGTGATTATTATACATTATCCTCCCCATAGCCAGTAACCCGTGTTTATTATACATTATCCTCCCATAGCCAGTAACCTGTGTTTATTATACATTATCCTCCCATAGCCAGTAACCTGTGTTTATTATACATTATCCTCCCATAGCCAGTGACCTGTGTTTATTATACACTATCCTCCCATAGCCAGTAACCGTGTTTATTATACATTATCCTCCCAATAGCCAGTAACCTGTGTATAATAGCCAGTAACCTGTGTTTATTATACATTATCCCCCCATAGCCAGTAACCTGTGTTTATTATACATTATCCTCCCATAGCCATTAACCTGTGTTTATTATACATTATCCTCCCCATAGCCAGTAACCTGTGTTTATTATACATTATCCTCCCATAGCCAGTAACCTGTGTTTACTATACATTATCCTCCCATAGCCAGTAACCTGTGTTTATTATACATGATCCTCCCCATAGCCAGTACCCTGTGTTTATTATACATTATCATCCCATAGCCAGTAACCTGTGTTTATTATACACTATCCTCCCATAGCCAGTAACCTGTGTTTATTATACATTATCCTCCCCATAGCCAGTAACCTGTGCTTATTATACATTATCCCCCATAGCCAGTAACCTGTGTTTATTATACACACAGGTTACTGGCTATGCCTGGACCTAGGCAGCATGCCTGGACCTAGGCAGCATGATGTCTTAGGCCGGCCCAGAGAGTGAGTGAGTGAGTGAATAATATAATATATATGTTCAGAAACATATTAGTAATATATGTAAATCGGGTTCATGCAAAGAGGGTGAAAAGGTATTAAAGAAAAACACACTTATTGCATCAAATTTCAAAGCCAAACTTTTAAACGCTTTCCTCATTTCTTTCTCAGTATGAGGAATATATTGGTTGTAGACTGAGGATTTCCATCTGCCCAATCTTTTAATAATATGCATTGGAGTGTCAGTGTTGAAGGAGACCAAAGCTGCCCCTATTCTAAATGAAAGACCCGAGACATGGATACAACCCAATCTTAGGAGTAGTTTTCTGATGTAGAAAATGAATTTAGCCGTAGTCAGAGGGATTCAGTGAGAGTAGTGGTGAAATGTGTGTGGCATGACTGAGTGTGGGTAAATAAGAGTCAAGTATTTTAACTGGGCACTAGTTCTAGGTGGGATAAAGTGGTATAGCGGATGGATGAGTAGTTTGGTTCGTTTTAGAGGTTTGTAGAGCAAGTATATAGTGATTATGATTTTTAGCGATATCCAATATTTTTAAGGTGGTCTCAAACAAACATAAAATGCTGTGTAAAATTTGTGGGAATATCGAATAGTCGTGTACAGTAAATCAGAGAGGGCTCAGAATATCGAACCATCGATCGGTAACCTGGATGAAGTAGGGGATCTATCTATTTTATTAAATATGCGGTAATATGCTTTTAATGGGATAGGACGTTAGGAAAGGTGTGTGATTGGGATAAGTAGTTGTGGCTGTATTTATACATTTAAAAAAATGGGGAGTTTGCGATTGTGCAAATGGACTGTTTGCGGTTGTTTGCGGTGCGTTAAACGGGGAGTTTGGTCTGTCACTGTGAAGCGGGCGTAACTCTTACACTCCCTGATCGATACAACATCATACCTGATGTTTTAAAGCACGTTATTCCAAACAATTTAGGAATGTTAGGTGATTTATGCCCTTTATGGATTAAAACCAGACTCTGCATCAACTATGTAATTTTCCATGGGAGTTTTGCCATGGATCCCCCTCCGGCATGCCACAGTTCAGGTGTTAGTCCCCTTGAAACAACTTTTACATCACTATTGTGGCCAGAAAGAGTCCCTGTGGGTTTTAAAATTCACCTGCCTATTGAAGTCTATGGCGGTTCGCCCGGTTCGCCCGTTCGTGAACATTTGCGGAAGTTCGCGTTCGCCGTTTGCGAACGGAAAACTTTATGTTCGCGACATCACTATAACGACATCACTACCAGTAATGTACCATTGTACTGATGTTAAAAGTTCATTCCACACTGCCAGACTTGCATGTTCCTTTTAATAAGTAGCGATATTTACAGTGTGAAGAAATTACCCCTGTATTCGGTATTTATTCATGTTTCCCTGCTATTTCTTCATGTTTCCCTTCGGTAGATGAAACTACCGAACAAAGACCACCCCCTAGGTAGGTTTCCCCCAGGAGATCCTGTCTGATCGGGGAACTCAGTTCACGGCAATTCTGACACAGCAATTGTGGCAGAGCTGTGGAGTGAAAACCCTATTTAGCACCCCCTATCATCCCCAGACTAACGGCTCTGTGAACGTTTCAATGGCACACTCAAACAGATGCTAAAAACCTTTGCAGAGTCCCACAGGATTTGGGAAAAGTATCTTCCCCACCTTCTGTTCGCCTACCGCGAGGTGCCCCAGGCATCCTTTGGGTTTTCCCCCTTCGAACTTCTTTTCGGGAGAAAAGTTCGGGGCCCACTGGATCTCATACGGGAGCACTGGGAGGGCAAGACAGATGGGGGGGAGTGCCTATCGTCCAGTATATTCTGGATTTCCGGGACCATTTGCGGGCTCTCACCGAATCTGTTCGGGAGAACCTACAGGCGGCCCAAAAGTGTTAGAAGAAGTGGTACGATAGGGGAGCCAGGGATGGGGTACTAGACCTAGGGCAGAAAGTATTGGCCCTGAGACCTGCTTAGAAGGACAAGCTGCAAGCAGCCTGGCAGGGACCTTTCAAGGTGGTAGAGCGCATCAGCGAGACTACCTACATTGTGAGCAAATGTTCAGATGAAAGGCTGACAAAAGCTTTTCATGTGAACATGCTCAAACCCTATTTTGAGAGAATGGAGGATGTGGGTGCCATGTGTGCTCCCGCCACTGAGGATAGTGAGGACTACCCCTCCCTGATTTATTAGACATATCCCCGTGTACTATTGACCAAGTGAGCTTGGGTCAAAACTTAAACCTTTAGAGAAAGGTGAGGCATCTCAACTGCTGCAGGGTTACCAAGAAATGTTTTCTGCCATCCCAGGCTATATCTCCGCTGCGGTACATCGTGTAGAAACCCAGGGAGAATCGCCGTTACGGCAGCAACCATATCGTATCCCTGAGGCAGTACGGGAGAGTATTCTCACCAAGATAAGGGATAAGCAGAAGCTAGGGGTTATAGAATCCTCACAAAGTCCTTGGGCTTCCCCGGTAGTACTAGTACCGAAGTGCGACGGCACCACGCGCTTCTGTGTAGACTATCGGAGGCTCAATGATCGCACCATAACCGACGCATACCCCTTGCACAGAATAGATGAGCTCTTAGACTGTATGGCGGGGGGGAGTTACTTGACTACCCTGGACCTGTGCAAAGGGTATTGGCAGAACCCCTTGGAGCCTGCAGCCATTCCCAAGTCAGCATTCGTCTCCCCATTTGGGCTATACCAATTTAAGGTTATGCCCTTTGGGATGAAGAATGCCCCGGCTACATTTCAGAGGATGGCAAATAGGCTCCTGGAGGGGTTTCAGGACTTCACATGTGCGTATCTAGATGATATTGCCATTTATAGCCGCACATGAGGGGACCATCTGGGTCACGTGTCCAGGGTACTCAAGCGAATCCACCTCGCAGGACTCACCTTGAAACCGGACAAATGCCATGTAGGCATGGCCGAGGTACAGTATCTCAGCCACAGGGTGGGTTCCGGTAGGCAGCGTCCAGAGCCAGCTAAAGTAGAGGCCACAGCTAATTGGCCCCAACCCCATACCAAAACCCAGGTACTAGCCTTTTTAGGGACGGCCGGTTATTACCGAAAGTTTGTCCCAGAGTACAGCGCCCTGGCCAAACCCCTCACTGACCTTACCAAAAAGGCCCTACCAAAACAGGTCTCCTGGGCCCCAGAGTGTGCGGACACTTTCCAGAAACTTAAAGCGGCATTGAGTGAGGCTCCTGTGTTGGCAGCACCCAACCACACTAAACAATTTCTTGTCCACACAGATGCCTCCATGTTTGGGATGGGTGCCATGTTGAGCCAAGTGGGAGACAACGGCATGGAACACCCGGTGGCATATCTCAGCCGTAAACTTTTGCCCAGAGAAGTCAGCTATGCCACCGTGGAGAAAGAGTGCTTAGCGCTCGTTTGGGCATTCAAGAAACTCCAGTCATACCTATATGGATGGGCATTTACCCTTATGACCGACCACAACCCCCTTGTGTGGCTAAACCGGATAGCTGGCGACAACCCCAGGCTATTACGGTGGAGCCTAGCCCTCTAGCCATATAACTTTACCATGCAATACCGTCCAGGCAAACAAAACGGTAATGCGGATGGTCTGTCCCGACAGACCGAACTGGACTCCTAAAAAATACTTTTTCTCGGTCATCCCCAAGCCAACCCGACAGGGTCAAGGTGGGTATGCCGACCCATGGACTTATAGGGGAGCAGTGTAAAGAGATTACCCCTGTATTCGGTATTTATTCATGTTTCCCTGCTATTTCTTCATGTTTCCCTTCGGTAGATGAAACTACCGAACAAAGACCACCCCCTGGCTCATTTAACTTCAAAACCGGCATCAATTAAACCCTCTACGTGTGCGGCCAGCGTTTGTACTGCCGAACGCCATGTGGCTGAGAAAATCGCGGCCATCTTTTTTCATACGAACAAAGGCAGCGGGACTTGGTCGTCGAGTGTCTGGAACTAAAATCGGACACTCGACTTCCCAAACACCGGTCTCAAACACACGAACGCTGGAACTATATGTACCGATTAGCTAGAAAAGCGCTATTCGGTACGGTTGTGCATACGAATGAGGGGAACAATCGCTGCTAGGAGCCAGGGGTATCTATTCGGTACTTTTGTTCATTTTCTCCTTTTTCTAAAGTGACCGGCAAAACCACCCAAACTTGTGGAACTATTTTGGGCAGCCCACCCACGGTGAACCGGTCACAAAGGACTTCCATGGTTTTTGAGATCCCCTGAACCGATCTGGGTGAAATTTGAATATGTTGGTCACCCATTTGTGGGGATATTCCAGGTATAAAGGGGTGTTCCAGATATTGGGGAAAACAGTGATTTTTCTGCCTGGAGATAATCAAGTTATTACTTTATCAGACTTGATTATCTCCAGGGCTAGGGGAGGGAATTATGTGTTTGTGCTGGGTGTGCTTTATGTTTTTACTGTACGGGATTGGTTACATGTTGTCCCTCCCTGTGGGATGTCCCCTTGCATGGGGACTTGCATAAAAGCCTGTGTGTGTTAATTAAAGCCAGTTCATCTTGTATCCTGATTCTTGACTTCGGCTGTTATTTGGAATTCGTATTCGTTTATTGCAACTACCGAACGAAGAGCTATATATACTAGGCTCTGGCGGTTCGGGAGGAAACTCCCGAAGGAGGTTTAAATACACTTGGTTTCCTTACATACAGTAAGAACGTGTTTCTATGTTATAAATATATGAAATGAATTGTTGGTACACTGGTCAACTAGAAACTGGCATACATAAGCTACTGCAGGGGACTGGGCAGCAGCTCAGTGATAAAGTGGCTGGGACAGAGATTGGTTGTATCATCACCAATGACAAGCACCCCCCTCCTCCCCCAAGTTAGTATATTGGTTCAATGCTCTTCAGGGACAGTTCATGCACAGAGCCCTGCTAAAGAGATCTTGCATTAGAAAAAGGCTCTGTATTTGTTCTGTGCAGCGCAAGTGAATTTAGTGACATGATTGCATCTTGTCTCTGATGTATCCAAAACTGGGATACCAGAGGACAAAAGGGTGCAGTGCGCATTTGCATAAAGGCTTTAGTGTATGTGTATAGGTGACAGTGTGTGTAGGGGCTGTAGATAGTGTGTGTTTAGGGAATGTAGTGTGCGTTTGCATACAGGGGACATAGTTTGTGTATAGTGGATCTGCTGTGTGAGGGTGATATAGTGTTTATATAAGGGATGTATTGTCTCATGTGAGGGTGCAGCGTGTATATGGAGGTGCAATATGTGTGTTTCGGGGCAGTGAGCATGAGGGTTGCAGTGAGCATGAGGGAAGCAGTGTATGAGAGGGATGCAAAGTGTGAGAGGGATGCAAAGTGTGCGTGAGACGCAACGTGTGAGTGGGGGGCAACGTGTGAGTGGGGCGCAGTGTGTGAGAGGGGCTCGGTGTGTGAGAGAGGTGCAGTGCTGCATGCTGAGATCACTCCTCTCCGGGACTGTGAAATGTTGCCGTGATAACCCACAGCAACACTGATATGACGGCTTGCAAGAGCAACATTCAGCCTCCTCTCCTTCACTGTAGTGCCAGTGGGCCAGTAAAGGCACACAACAAAGTTAGTGCTTCGAAAGTGCCGGTTCTCCATGGGCTAGCATCCTTTAAGCCTCATCACTATTGTGGTCCATTGTCATTTGCATGGTTTGCCTGATAGCCAGTCCAGGCATGAGCTACTATATATATATACACCCTCCTTTCACTTTTCCCTACTTTAATTTTTCCCTCCTTTTTTTTTGGTATCTTGGTTAATAGTTATTCATGATACATAGGGCTGAGAAATGTTCTAAGGCAGTCCCAAAGTAATATATTTTCATATTTGATGCACTTGCACATTTATTTATTTCTAAGTCTTTCAATTGGAACATCAAGGCTCATTTTAATATTTTGTTCATATCTTCCAGCATACATGTATGTTTTGTCATCTTCAAGTATATATTATGTACACTTCTACACACAAAAAAAGTTATTTTGGTTATAGTATGTCTGCCATTTCTGCCATGTCATTTATATATATATATATATATATATATATATTCCCAGATCCCAGCACTCAAGGTTCCCGGTCTTTTTGTGCTCCGGTGCAAACAATCTCCAACCAGTATGTAGTATCCAAGAAGAGAGCACTCTGGAGTCTTATAATTTGAAAAGTAAATGCTGCTTTATTGTGCAGTGTACAAAAAAATGTCGACGTTTCAGTCAATGCTGACTTTTTTCAAGACAATCTTGTCTTGAAAAAAGTCAGCATTGACCGAAACGGCGACATTTCTTTGTACACTGCACAATAAAGCAGCATTTACTTTTCAAATGATAAGACTCCAGAGTGCTCTCTTCTTGGATACTATAATACCATTTATTATATGTGTATGTTGGTTTGGCTTGAGCAATAAAATAAAAAATAAAACATCTGTCATGTCTGTAATATACATGCATATGTTGATTTGGTTGCTACAGTAGTAGTATAACAATGGGAAAAAGCCTGTCACATCTTCAGGCATGCAAGTATATGTTTTGTCATCTCCAGGTATATATGTAATTTTGATTATAGTGGTGTTGGCAATGAAAAATAAAAGCCTGTCACGTCTGTACATATAATGTTCACATAAACATTATTTGGCACTAGTCGTGTTGAAAAAGAACACATGCCTATCGAGGCATTATCAGGCTTGACTGCATCCAGAAATGCTGCAATGTGATATGAGTCTGTCACATCTTCAGACTGAAGAAATGGGAGGTCATTACATGCTATTCATATTGAGAAGGCAAATCCGCCACACACTCAGGCCAGGGCATGTTACTTCATACTTGTTTGTGTTAGAATTCTAAAGGAATGGGAGCCTTTTATGTCTACAGGCTAGAACATCTTTAATTTGTAGATTGAACTGACTATTCACATTACGTTTATTTGGTTGTCACACAGATCTAGGATATGTACTATAATATATATATATATATATATATATATATATATATATATATATTTATATATATATAAATGTCAAAAATTACCGGCACTCGTGGATTTCTTTTTCCAATTTATTGTAAGTAGGTACTGCTCAGTCAACGTTTCAGCTCCCGGTCGGAGCTTTCATCAGGACACCAAAGACATTTAACATGATAAAAAAACAAACATATATAGGACATCTAAAACAAGAAAACCAATACACTCACCTTATCAGCTGAATTCTGTTCATCCTGATTCTCGGCGTGCACTCAGCGCAACTGCGCATGTCTATGTCCGGCATGAACTTCCGCGTCATGTCATCGGGAGGTCGGGCTCACAACTCGGGTGCGTCACAGTATCTAAGCAACCGCTGATACATTCAACTTAGGTTGCTACTGTGTTACCAGCTGCTCTCTGAAGAGCTTCTCCCTTCTGAAGTAAAGCCTTCTTCTCGATGACATCGGGTTCTAATGCTCTGATCAACAGTGCTAGCCGAAAAACCTGATTACCAGAACAGCTATCACACAACAATCTGAATACAATTATTTACACATATCTCTTATCTATATAATTTAGGGCAGCTGTCATACATAATAAAAAATAATAATACAACTAGAGAAAAGACATGAAAGTGAAAACAATAAAGTGTAAAATCATGTGAGAAAAACCACTTTTTACAAGTGTGAAAAATAAGTGTATATAATGTCAAGAAGAGTGCAACTATATATGCACAGGTCTCTAGGTGGCTATATTATATAATAACCCTAGTGAATATGTAATCAATATTTACATGTGTGGCATATTGTGAAAGGGTGTTTGATATTTACATATAAAGTATGTGTTAAAGGGATATTCCCTTACTGATCAATGGCGATATTTACAAAGAGAAAAAAAATTGTAAATGTACATGCATGTATATAAGTGTATATGCATAATATACATGCCACAATATTGTTGTTATTCTGCTCCTAGTGAATAAAAAAATAAATCCACGAGTGCCGGTAATTTTTGAAATTTTTATGAATTTGGAACTGAGCACCTGGTATTATTGTCACGGCTAGTAATGTGGTCCAGCACGCAGAAACTATGTAAACATATACATAAGTAAGAAAAGGAAAATAACAGGATAGAGCGTAAACCGGACCTTAGAATGGCCGGACTAATACGCTAGAGACAGAGAATGGTCAAAGGGAAAGCCGAGGTCAAGGAAGCCAGAAAATACTCAATACCGATTAAACAAGCCAAGTCAGGGAAACCAGAGATCAGAATAACCAGGGGAACGCCAAGGATCAGGATACCAGGAAATCAGAAACACGAAAATAGCACTCTCAGGAAACCAGGAAACTGAAACCATGACAGGGCAAAGTACTGGGAAAAGCTAGGGGTTTAAATACCCCTCTCTAGGCTATGATTGGTCAGAGGGCGACCTCTGACCCCAAAACGTGCGTGTGCGTTGACGTCGTGACGTCACGCACACGTTGGTATAATTCTCGGGGGCGGAGCTACTCTTAGGCGCGACCACGTGGTCAGCGCCATGTTTGATTTGGGCGTGATGCCCGGAAGAACGGAAGGAGCGGTTCCCGGCTCGCCGACGAGCAGGTAAGCTTGTGTTGTCGGCGCGGCCGTGCCGTTCGGGCACGGCCGTGAGGCTAGGCGGGCCGGTGACCGCAACAGTACCCCCCACTCGAAGACCGCGCACCGGGCGGGAAGGACCCGGCTTAAGAGGAAAGCGGTTGTGAAATGACCGGATAAGACGGGGCGCATGGACCCGATCAGCAGGAACCCAACAACGTTCCTCGGGACCATAACCCTTCCAGTCAACGAGATAGGACAAGACACCTCTGGATAATTTGGAGTCCATGATAGAACAGACTTCGTATTCTTCTTGATCACCCTCTACCAAGGGCGGAGGAGGAGTGGATAACCTGGTGTAGTGATTGCAAGTAAGGGGCTTGAGCAGAGACACATGGAAAGTATTCGCAATTCTCATATGAGTCGGAAGTGCCAAAGAATAGGTCACTGGATTAATACGTTGGGTAACTCGAAAGGGACCTATGTACCGAGGGGCAAATTTCATGGATGGGACCTTAAGCTTGATATGTTTTGTGGAGAGCCACACCCTGTCACCTGGAAGATAGACAGGATTAGCGCCCCGTTTTTTGTCAGCTTGGACCTTTGCTCGTAATGAAGCTTTTTGCAGAGCTGAATGGACGGAATCCCAGGTATCATGAATTGATTCTAAACGGGTGTTCAAAGCAGGAATTTCTGTGTCTGAGAATTCAGAAGGAAAAACAGCGGGGTGATAACCCTGATTTACAAAGAATGGACTATGATTAGAAGATTCATGAGTGGCGTTGTTCCTGGCGAACTCAGCCATGGGTAAGAGCTCATACCAGTTAGACTGATTGGCATTTATAAAGCAACGTAAATAGGCTTCTAAAGACTGATTCGCCCTCTCTGCTGCTCCATTTGTTTGAGGGTGATACGCTGACGAAAAGGAGAGTTCGATGCCCAATTGTTTACAAAAGGAACGCCAAAACCTAGAAACAATCTGGGTACCTCTGTCAGATACTATGCTTTTGGGTACACCGTGCAACCGAAAGATCTCTCTCAAGAATATTTGAACTAGATCTTGAGCAGATGGTAATTTTTTAAGTGGGACAAAATGTGCCATCTTTGTGAATCTATCGATAACCATAAGGACTGTATTAAACCCGTTTGAACTGGGTAGATCCACAATGAAATCCATGGCTAAGTGGGTCCATGGAGCAGTAGGTATGGGCAGTGGTTGTAACAGTCCAGGGGGCGATCTAGGAGGAACTTTAGAAACGGCACAAATTTGACATGCCCCAACATAATCTTTGATATCGTTTCTAAGAGCAGGCCACCAAAACCTCCTGGAGATGGCAGAGAGAGTTTTATGGACTCCAGGATGGCCCGCTGTGAGGTTGTCATGGAACATATCTAGTATCTTTTTTCGGAACTGAGGTGACACATACAGTTTGTCCGGAGGTTTTCCCACAGGTGCCTGAGTTTGGTCTGCTATTATGGCACAGAAGAGTGGAGAAGACACTTCGGAAACTGTAGTGGCAATGAGGCATTCAGGAGGTATAATAGGATATATCAGCTGTTCCGGAACTTCCTCTGTCTCAAACTGCCTAGAAAGTGCATCTGCCTTTGTATTTTTAGTACCAGGCCTATACGTAATTACGAAATTGAATCGGGAGAGGAACAATGACCATCTAGCCTGACGAGAGGACAGTCTCTTAGCGTCCCCAATATAAGCCAAATTCTTATGATCAGTAAAGATCAGAAGTGGCTCTTTGGAACCTTCCAAGAGATGCCTCCATTCTTTAAGGGCAAGTACAATGGCCAAAAGTTCCCTATTCCCTATGTCATAATTTTTCTCTGCGGGTGTGAGTTTGCGAGAGTAAAATCCACAGGGATGTAAAGGCGTATCAGGACTTTCTCTCTGAGACAGAATGGCTCCGACTCCTGTCTCTGACGCATCTACCTCTAGGATAAATGGTTTGGTTGGATCAGGATGGGTCAGGACAGGTGCTGAGGAAAATAAAGATTTTAACCATTCAAATGCCTCTCTTGCTTCTTTGGGCCAAGATATACAATTGGCTCCTTTTTTGGTTAAATTGGTTATAGGGGAAATCACGGAGGAAAATCCCTTTATGAATTTGCGGTAGTAATTCGCAAAACCTATAAAGCGTTGAGTAGCTTTAAGGCCCTTGGGCAAAGGCCACTGTAAGACAGCCTCCAGTTTGCGGGGATCCATCTGGAAACCAGACGGAGATATAACGTATCCAAGGAATTGTATCTCCGTTTGGTCAAACTGGCATTTCTCCAGTTTACAGTAAAGACCGTTCTGTAACAGGGTTTTCAGTACAATTCTCACATGTTCGTGATGTGTCTCTAGGTCTGGGGAATAGATGAGAATGTCGTCCAGGTACACTAGAACGAACATGTGAAGGTACTCTCTTAGGACATCGTTAATAAAATCCTGGAATACCGCTGGAGCGTTACATAATCCAAACGGCATAACCAGGCATTCGTAATGTCCCATTCTGGTGTTAAATGCGGTCATCCATTCGTGACCGTCCTTAATCCTGACTAGATTGTATGCACTTCGGAGATCGAGCTTAGTAAAGACTCGAGCTCCCTTCAATCTGTCAAACAGCTCTGATATAAGGGGAATAGGGTAGGCATTTTTTATGGTAATCCAATTCAAACCCCTATAATCGATACAGGGGCGTAGGTCTCCTTCTTTTTTAGAGACAAAGAAGAACCCAGCCCCGGCTGGTGAGGAGGATCTACGGATATGACCCTTTCTGAGAGCATCCTTTATATATTCTTCCAAACAAAGATTTTCCTGGGGGGACAAGGCATAAACTCCTCCCTTGGGAGGCATAGTCCCTGGTAATAAGTTTATAGTACAGTCATAAGGTCTATGAGGAGGTAACCCTTCTGACTGGACCTTGTTAAATACCTCTTTTAAATCCATATACTGCGGCGGAATTTGTGTGGTCAAGGGAGGTGCAATAGGAACATTAATGGTACCAATAGGTTGTGGGATTTGCTTAAAGCAAACACCTTTGCATCTCTCACCCCAACTCACAATCTCTCCTTCAATCCAATCCAAACGTGGATTGTGTTTCAGGAGCCAAGGGAAACCGAGTATTATCGGACATGTAGGTGAAGATATGATTTGAAAGGTCATTTCTTCAGAGTGGAGAATACCCACTGATACAGTGATTGGCAGAGTTTCGTGTGTGATGAAAGGCTGGGTAAGAGGCCTTCCATCAATGGCCTCGACTGCTATAGGTTTCTCTTTTTGTCTTAAGGGCAGGAGATGTTTTGCAGAGAATTCTTTGTCTAGTAAATTCTCCGCTGCTCCAGAGTCAATCATAGCCTCACACTGAACAGTAGTCTTCTTAAAAGACAAGGTTACTTTGACAAGGAAACGGTTCTTAGTCAATTTAGGGGACATATACATCACACCTAAGGTCGGTCCCCGTACGTGCCTTAGGTGTGCAAGTTTTCCGGCCGAACCGGGCATGACGATCTTAGATGTCCCTTCTTGCCACAATACATACATAGCCCCTCGTTACGTCTGTGTTGTCTCTCTGCCTCAGTGAGTTTAGCGCTACCCAATTGCATGGGTTCAGGTTCTGGAAGAGGCGCTTGGCTACTCACCACTGGGTTAGAGAAACGAGGAGCTATGGACAAACTAGAACGTCTGTTACGTTGTTTGTTTTTCTCTCTCTCTCTGAGCCGGTTATCAATGTCTATCATGTAGGCAATAAACTCATTAAGATTAACCAGAAGGTCTCTAGCTGCGGTCTCATCTTGTATACTCTCAGCTAGACCTTCAGAGAAAGCAGCCACCAGACCACTATTGGTCTAATCAACCTCAGACGCCAATGTCCGGAACTCTATGGCATAATCGGCTACAGAACGACTGCCTTGCTTGATTCTCATAAGGGCTTTGGCAGCGTTCTTCTCCCTGCCTTTAGGTTCAAACGTAGCCTTAAAAGCTGTAAGAAAGGCACTGTAATCACAGGCTTCTGCGTCACCACTTTCCCATAAGGGGTTAGCCCAGGTCAAGGCTTTTCCAGTTAATTGGTTCATCAGATAGCCTATTTTTGATCTATCTGTTGGGAATGAACCTGGGGAGGCCTCAAAGTGGTATTCAATCTGGTTTAAAAAACCTCTGAATTCCTTAGAATCACCTCCATAACGAGGGGGCGGTGACAGGGTTATGGACGGTGGTTTATGTGGTACGGGAACCACTACAGGTGGCGGAACCACAGGTGGTACAGGAGGGACCTCTAAATAGGCAGTCCTCTGGAGCAAGGTCTGAAATGCCTGGGCAAATTGGTCTAACCTGTGGTCCATATCCTCCACCCTATTTTCACAGGCGATCATATGTTTGCATAGTTCTGCAGGATCCATGGCCCTGTCGTAATGTCACGGCTAGTAATGTGGTCCATCACGCAGGAACTATGTAAACATATACATAAGTAAGAAAAGGAAAATAACAGGATAGAGCGTAAACCGGGCCTTAGAATGGCCGGACTAATACGCTAGAGACAGAGAATGGTCAAAGGGAAAGCCGAGGTCAAGGAAGCCAGAAAATACCGATTAAACAAGCCAAGTCAGGGAAACCAGAGATCAGAATAACCAGGGGAACGCCAAGGATCAGGATACCAGGAAATCAGAAACACGAAAATAGCACTCTCAGGAAACCAGGAAACTGAAACCACGACAGGGCAAAGTACTGGGAAAAGCTAGGGGTTTAAATACCCCTCTCTAGGCTATGATTGGTCAGAGGGCGACCTCTGACCCCAAAACGTGCGTGTGCGTTGACGTCGTGACGTCACGCACACGTTGGTTTAATTCTCGGGGGCGGAGCTACTCTTAGGCGCGACCACGTGGCCGGCGCCATGTTTGATTTGGGTGTGGTGCCCGGAAGAACGGAAGGAGCGGTTCCCGGCTCGCCGACGAGCAGGTAAGCTTGTGTTGTCGGTGCGGCCGTGCCGGTCGGGCACGGCCGTGAGGCTCAGCGGGCCGGTGACCGCAACAATTATATATTATAGTTGGAGTGCAAGAGTCGTTTTCTTTGTATATATATATATATATATATATATATATATATATATATATATATATATATATTTAAATAGTAACAAAAAGATTTACAACATGTCACATATATCTGAAAGTGAAGAAGTCACAATCCTTGCATCTCCTGCCAGAGGGTCAGAACATGTTGGCATTCCTTCACTGACAACCTAGGCCATTCTAAAACTCAAAACTGGACTACATTGTAGAGGAATACAATTTTCAGAGATGGCTAAGAAAGTAGAATTATTTGTCTTGTGTTCTGGAATGCTAGTGCCATCAGCCAAAAAAACTTGCTCATTACAGACTTTAACTACTTCATTAACTCGCATTTATACTATGCTTAGCAATATGACATCCTTCATGAATAACATGCAAAACAGGTTAGAGGAAGTGGAGGCACAGTCCATGAATCAAGAAGCTCCTACAAAGGCATATAGTATACATATGCCACAGTTCAAGCATCTGCAGCAGGTACCATCCCATGTTCACTCATTACCCAACTCATTTCATCCTAGCAAACCTTAGGGAAGATATTTGGATGGAAAAACATTAATTTAGCATCTTTATTAATTGCTTTGCATGATGTTTTAGAAAAGCAGTTGTTTTAATGTGGAGATGTTTTAGGACTACCCAAAGACAAAAAATTTTTTTAGGTTAAATAAGAAATTAGAATCAAAAAAATTTCCTGTTTTGGAGGATGTGTGTTACTTCAAAAAGTGTTCTAAGTGTAATTAAAAGAGCAACTCTACAGGGGGCAGGTGCTTGGAGCAAAAGCTAACAATATGCATTTTTCTGTTAGCTCCCAACCTCATTCCAAACAATCTGCTAATATTAAGCTCCACAAGAGTCATCTAGATGAAACTAGCACATAACATGATACTAGACATCGAGCTGCATTGATGGATGCCTTTTTTTCCACCCAATCACAGAGGACCGTCAAACTAAAACGCAACCAGGGCCTACCTTACCTACCATTCACGGCCTGTGTAGAGGTATTTTTTAAGAATATATTTAAACACAGTTAAAATATATAGAAGAAGTGTGTATATATAAATACACACATTATTTACTTACTACTAACTACAGGTTGGAGCGGACGCCATTACTCACGGCTTTCAAGATAAATGGCCTAATCCCTTTAAAATCAGGGGCATAACTGACCATCTGACTGCCACAACTGGCAGACCTACCTCGGCACAACATACGGTACATGCCTTTTTTCCTGCAACCCGGGCTGAAACGGCAGAAAAGGAGGCTTGTGGCCTACCACCTTCCCCCGGGCCTCGGCCTCGAGGAGTGGCAGAACCTGTTCCAGATCCTGGATGTAAGAGAAAAGACAGCTACAACCAATACACCGGGGAAGCTACCCAAAATGGGGAGGAGATCGTAAAGACCATCGCCGGGGACACCAGGTGACTCCAGAGACATTGGGTCCATGCTCCAGAAACAGGCCCAAAGCAGGTACAACCACCATTACACCTCAGGCTCTCACACAGGAGGAGGCACAGCCTCGATCTGAGCAACAGAGCTATGAACAAGCAGCACCACCTTACCCTGACTTCTCCAATTTAGCTACTAAGCAGGACATTAAAGCATTTCTAGCTGACTTTAGACAGACCTGGGCAGCAGATATTGCAGTGATACAGACAGATCTGCAAATGGTGACTGACAGGGTCCGTGCCACAGAAGACGACATCATAGATGTAAAAAAGCAGTGTCCATTATGGGAGACTCGCTCCAAGAAGTGCAGAAAGCCCAACAAGCAATCTCCTTACAGCTTACTATGCTACATGATCGCTCCAGACGAAATAACCCAAAAATCAGGGGGGTACCTGAAACCATTACAAAGGAGGAACTGCCCCACTATCTGAGGCGCCTAGTGACTTCACTACTACCTCCGACACAAGCCAAGAAAAGTAACGATCGACAGTATGTTCTGCCTACCAAAATTGGCCAGGGCCCCTTCTCAGGCTGTCAGCGCCATCCTCATCCACTGCACATCCGTACAAGAGAAGCGGACACTCCTGACGACACTATGAGACCACATACCTTACCAGTTCGAGGACTCAGGCCTGTCATTTTATCAAGATCTATCACGGTCTACCTTACAGTGGAGGCGCACAATTCTCCCAGTGACAAGTCGGCTCAGGAATGCTGGAATAGCATACCAATGGACGCCACCAAGATTACTCAGCGTGCTCCACAACGGGACAGCTCACACTTTATCCTCAGCAGAAGAAGCTCCAACCCTATTTGGGAAACTGGGACTATCCGCACCTCCTGATGACCCAGCCAGCACCCACACTTGGGACTCGACCACTGTAGTCCCCTTCATGCCGCAACGCCAACAGGAACCATGGAATGGGACTTGAATGACTACTTGGACATGGCTCACACAAACAACCAAGGGCCGCATCCTCACTGTTTTGTTTCAAATATCTTGTTATAAGTTTTTATTTCTGTTTGATACGCTTACGAAGGCTTGCCTCACTACCAGGGTTTTCTTGAGTCAGGAAACACAGGAGAGGAGTTACAACCCCAAACCCCATGAGTAAGGTAGTCCGCGATACCCCTCCCCCCCATCCCGCATCCCCCATGGTTAGGGGAACACCAAGCAAGAGCCTAACTATTCCCACTCAGGCACATATAGGCTCCTAACAATCCAAACACTAAAGCGACACACTATTTACAGGGCAGCTACTCAAAACTTCTACATGCTACAGGGCCCACTCCTCAACATCCAGGGTCTTCACAGCCCCAAAGAACACCACAGAGCCCAATCAGATCTCTCCATTAGGATCTTTGGCACAAGATCTAGTAGCTACTACGATGCGAAACACCCAGCGACACACCTTAACCCTAAACGTATATATAGCAGGTACCAGAGATACAGTTCACAGTCAGCGCCAGGTATTATTGCACTAGATAATGTTTTACCGGATTCACAGCTACAATAACACAAGAGCTAAGACAGCTAGAGGTCAGGACCAACCGGCTAAAGCTATGCAATGAAACTGTTAACATGATTGTGCTATTGTTTCTTACATTAATTTACTACTTCCCTTTTAAATTATTTGCACGTTGTCTTACCCAGTGGTATTTGTTTCCTATGGTATCTGTATTTTTGTCCCAACCCAGTGGCATAAAAGTATGTTTTTTTTTGTTTTTTTTTGCCCTATTTACCTATACAAGGGGCAACCTTGACCAGCAGCTACATGGGTTGTGACCTAATATCAATGCTCATACCTACCCAACAGGCTTCCCATGTCGATAGATGTGCAAATTGCCTGAACGATTATCCATTTATCTACAATCCTATGCAAACATATAAAATCAGAAGCTGGTTATACCTGTGACGCATGCTATTATTATATTATTATTCTATTTTAAATACCAAAAATGCCAGTCTATATATCTGTTTAGTACCACTCATACCTGCTTATCTTTTGCCGTGACCTACATTACACTGTTTACGTTTTTTAAATTGTTCAGTTCAATCCTATGTCATAATACTGAATGCCTTGATTTGCCTGTTACTGCTATCGGGGCACTGCAGGCCTGTTTGTAAACCTTTTTGCACAATACAAAATAAAGAATAAAAAAAAAAAATGGCACAGCTCAAAATCCTTGTTGAGACCATGTGGAATTAAGTAAGCTATGTATTGTATAGGAATTTATAATTACACTAAGATAGGATGTTCTTAATATAATTTGCAAGTATCAGTTTAATCCTGCCTATTTGGTGCAGCCACTTGATATGCAAATGAAGGACTCTAATGAAAACCAATGGGAATCGCTAGAAACTTTAAAATGCCCTTAAATATTTCCTTGCGTAAGATGGTCGACACTCTTCATACTCCTAACGAAGCTGGAAGGCGAAACGCGTAGACATATGGCATATTGACGTCACCAGGTGGGCGGCACCTTCCTACCGCGAAATTCAACCTGAAAATTGTTTGGGAGCTACTGGAAGTACTGCAGTGCTGAATGAGGGGAAAGGAGATTTTCATCAATTGAGCAACTACTGTCTCAACCAACCCCACTCTGAAAGACCACACACAAAAAGGCTTTCATGAGTAGCGGTGCATTTAACCCGCATACGCTCGCTAACTGTAATCTTGTAAGCAGCTATACACTATGTGTATTTTTAATGTATTATGAAATGTAATAATAATAATGTATGAAATAAACTTGTTTTAATATCTTAAATATACAATTTAAAACTGTACTACTACATATTCAGTAATTACCAACCTATCTATAGGTTATTGCACTATTACGTATTGCACTATTATTTGCTATCTACTTTTTCCTTTTTATGATGACTCTCATCGTGAGCAATCGAAAGAACCTACATAAGTATAATTTTTTTTATATTTGTACTATATGGTTCACTTATTTCTATGTTTTTGAGCTCCACTTATTTTTATACTTTGGATTTTGTATTCACCAGCTAACAGTTTTTTTTTCTATTCATGTTTAGCAACAATCACTTCTTAGCATGAAGTAACACTGGTAATGTACTTCACTCCACACGCTGATTCCTAGTGATGGGCCTTAACCCAGCATCCAGAGATCACTTGTCTCTCCCTCTCTATGTTTCTCACCCTTAGTCTTATGCTCAGCTAGGCTAAACACACTATTGTTACCTATAATAGGGCAAATTTGAAGGCTGATCTCCCCTTTGGAGAAGGTTGACACTTACCCAGAGCTAGAGGACGGGACAGATATTAACTCAATTCCCTGTTCCAATCTCATTATGCCCTTATTTGCACTAACTGTGGGGTTTGATGATGCAAGGCAAATAGGTCCCGATGTCTCTTGTATGGAATCTTACTCATGTTTATGTTATTTTCATGTTTAATTATTTGTTCTTTTGGTTTTACGCAACCACCGCTAACTTTTAAGCAACAGTATGTTAATCTCGACTGCTTTTTTATTTTCCTGTTGACCATAACTAAAAAAAATAAATTGTTTTTTGCACTTGTATTATTAAGTACGACATGTCTGATCTTGTATTGCATTCCATGTGTTTCTCTTTCATACCTCTCACATTGGTGGCCTGTCTATTTTTTACCAGATGGAATATCCATATGAAGGAGTGGTGTGATGCTGCCTTAAAAGCATAACAGCCCTATATACGGAGCCAATATATAGGCTCCATTACATGTGAGTGAACTGACCTCATAGAGATGAATCATTTTATATATAAATAACATCTGCACTATATTCTGGTTTCTTTTGTGAATATGCTAGTACAGACATCATGGTATGAGGTGTGAAAGAATTTGAATGAATAAATATTTGTCTACAAAACCTTACCGGTATATTGGTTAATAAAAAATATATACTAATATAGGGGTCTGAAAAAAGTTAAATAAAATGACACAAAATACAAAATCTATATTTAAATCTTGGGGTTGTAAAGTCCCAAGCTTAAATATCCATTTAATTTCACTTTGACCTAATTTTTTTCAATAAAATCCTCCTCTCGCCAATTACCTAAATCAACTTGCATGCCATAAATGAAAGACCTTTGGGATTACTAGCATGCTTTATTATAAAATGATGTGACACACTGTGTCCTTCATAACGCCTTTTAATATTTCAAATGTGTTTCTCCACACGTACGTGCAAATTTATTTTTGTACGGCCTACATATTTCAGGCCGCATGGACAATTCATTAAATATATTATGCTAACTGACTGGCAGGTGATCAAGTCTTTAAATTTCAAATTATTCATTTTTCTTTGAGGTATTACGTTTTTGTGTGTCTTTTTATACTATTAGATCCCCTACATGCTAAGCATGTACCGCACCCAAAGAAGCCACTTTCACTGTTCAAAAATGTTGCTGGTCGTTCTTGTTTAATATGATTTTTTACTAATTGTTGTTTCAAACTTGGTGCACCCCTAAGCATTATTTGTGGTTTATCTGATAGGATATTATGCAATAATGGGTCTTGTTTTAAAATAGGCTAATGTCTGGTTAAATTTTTTCTTAATTCATTATGCCAATAAGAATAATTGCAAATAATTGGCATCTCATTTCCCAATTCATTATTCCTTATATCTTTTTCCTGTAACAAAACATCTCTCTCTGTGTGTGTAATACTTGAGTATAACTATTTTACAGTTCATTCTCCTTATTTCCTTTTTTCAATAACGGATTCTTTAGTTCGTAGTTTCTTCTAATGCAAAATAATTAGATTTAGGCATACCTTTCAGCCAGGGTTTGAAGTGACAGCTGAATGTTTGTATAAAGCTGTTCACATCAAAAGTTTTAAAGGGTGTGTTTTATTTTATTATTTTCAATAAAAACATTAAAATCTAAATAAATTAACAATATCTTTGCTAAGATTTGTGGTTAAATTTATACCCCAGTCATTGGTGTTTAATTTATTAATACAATCTTTTAACGTGTCCTCTGTAAAAAAAAAAAAAAAAAAAATGTACCGGGGGTAGGTGACAAGGCCCTCAACCTAGCCATGTTCTTGTTGTAAAAGCTGGAGTTCCCAATCTGCCATAATAAATTGGCAAAGCTGGGTGCGAATCTCGCCCCATCACCGTTCCACAGGCCTGTAAATAAAATACCCATTATACCAAAGATTATTACTGGTCAAAATGAACTCAGTGCCTATTATCATAAAATCATTTTCTTTGGGGTTAAAATAATTGGATTGTTCTAAAAAATGTTACTGCACATCTCTTAGTATGGGAAATAATTGTATAGAGGGATGTTACATCAGCAGAAACAGAAAAAAAATCCTCCCTCCTTACAATATCCTTAATATGTCTTAATATGTCTTAATGCTACTTGTGTCTTTCAGATAACTTGGTATCTTTTGGACAATGGGCTGTAAACACTTGTCTATATATTCAGATAGTCTGCATGTTATTGACTCCATTCCCAAGACTACAGGTGGTTTAGTTGGGTTCTTAGTTGGGAGGAAAATTAAAAACTTTTATTTTATATTTAAATAGTTAAATTCTCTCTTATTTAAAATTCCTGCATCATGTTCATGTTTTAAAAAAAACTATAAAATGTTTTGTTTATTTCCTTTGTTGGATCCGATTTTAATTTATTTTTAAGTATCTTATGTATCTCTCAGAGAATCCTGATTGTAATATTGCATCATTAAGAGTACTATCCCATCCCCCTTATCCGCAGGTTTATTTAAATAAGAAACTATGCATTCCTGAAATTGTTTTGGCTTTCAGTCTATATAGGGACTAGAAACATAGAAACATAAAATGTGACAGCAGATAAGAACCATTCAGCCCATCTAATCTGCAAAAAATTCTGAATACTTTCATTAGTCCCTGGCCTTATCTTATAGCTAGGATATCCTTATGCCTATCCCACACATGCTACAACTCCTTCACTGTGTTAACCTCTACCACTTCAGCTGGAAGGCTATTCCATGCATCCACTACCCAGCAATACTTCCTGATATTATTTTTAAACCTTTGCCCCTCTAATTTAAGACTATGTCCTCTTGTTGTGGTAGTTTTTCTTCTTTTAAATATAGTTTCCTCCTTTACTGTGTTGATTCCCTTTACGTATTTAAATGTTTCTATCATATCCCCCTGTCTCATCTTTCCTCCAAGCTATACATGTTAAGATCCTTTAACCTTTCCTTCTAAGTCTTGGCATCAAAGTTTTTATTGTTCCAGTGAGAATTTTACTCCAATGAATCCTTGGTCGGGATTATACCACTCAAACTTTATCCATTAAGTAGTCTGCCTGCTCAATAAAATGTGAGTAACCACTTGGTATTTTATTATTACATCTCTGGCTTTTATATAATAAGCACTATTATTGTTTATATTTCATATGGTCCTTATACCAACAAGATATCCATCTACTACAAAACGTCACGTATCCCATAAGTGGGGATTGTACCACTGTATGCCATCCACATCAGAGCTAGTCTCATATCTCTGGAAAATGTGAGTAGGACCATATAGACCTCTTACAAAATAGTACTTAGTACATGTTGGGATATACTGCACCATTATTTGCTGTCTTTTTATTTTTTTCATACGGATCTCACAAATATCCCATGCCCATACCTGACTGAGGAATACTTCCCCTGACAAGATTGTGATTGACTTCTTATATAAGGTTTTATTTGGCCTTTTTGCTGTATTTATCAGGCATAGACTCTTTTGTACTTACTTTTTGGAGTCCTGATTATTATGATCAAACTTTTTTTTGTAATCTTGTATGTATTTTCTCTTATGTAGTGTCTTGTACAATTGCTTGTATAGATTATAATCCGTTTTTTTTTTACCTTTGGCGCCGCCTCCCACTCCCCCTTTTTTTGCTATATAAAGAGTACCCTGTGTCAGGGTACCTGAAGTCTCTACCTCGGAGGAGGTTAGACTTCCCGACGGCCGTTCTCTCAGGGGGGCTGATTCATCCAATCCTCACAGCTCTCTTAGTCATTCCCACGCCGGCCGCGATAGCCCCGCTTCCTTTTATGACACGATGCTCAGGAGCCGACGTCATGACAGCAATCACATCCCGACCTGTCAATCTAGTTCGGAACAACGAATCAGGGCTCGGCAAGGGCGGAGTCATCAATTAGAGAACCAGGGTATAAAAGAGGGATGTGTGTAATGGTTCATTGCCCTGTCGTGGTTCTAGCTTGTCTGGTTCCTCAGTGCTCTTATGTCTATTGTTCTATTTGGTTTTGACTCGGCTTGTACTATCGTTCCTGTTTACCTCTCGTGTCCTTTGACCTCGGCTTGTCTCTCGCTTACCTGTTCTCTCGGTCCCTCGACCTCGGCTTGTCTCTGACCATTCTTTGCTTTCTCCTTACGTTAGTCCAGCCATTCTAAGGTCCGGTATACGTACTCCTCTCCTGTTCGTACTCTGCGTGTTGGATCCCTGTCCCGATCCTGACATTACGACAGGGCCATGGATCCTGCAGGCACAAACGCTCAGCTTGGTCCGCCTGACTTGAGGTTTGAAGCCATGGACCATAGAATGGACCAAATGGCCCTAGCGCTGCAAGCATTACTATCCCATCCGAGTAATCAAGCAGAGCAGATGCGTACTCCATCTATCTCTCTTGCTAACTCAGGCCTAGAGGTAGCCACAGTGGGAACTTCTTCCCGTGTTACTTCCCCTTTACGGTATGGCGGTGCTCCGGATACCTGTCGAGGTTTCCTAAACCAGATAGGAATTCATTTTGAATTACAACCCCGCGCCTACCCTACTGACAGGGCGAAGGTTGGATTCATAATCTCGCTACTCATTGACAAAGCTCTTAGATGGGCTAACCCTCTGTGGGAAAATGATAATCCAGTAGTCTATAACTATAATGCGTTTATTACTACTTTTAGGAGGACTTTGGATCCCCCAGGGAGAAAGGCCAGTGCAGCTAGATTACTATTACGTCTTAGACAGCATAATCTAACCCTTGTGGATTATTCGCTAGAGTTCAGATCCTTGGCGGCAGAGGTCAAGTGGAATGAACAAGCCTATATGGACGTATTTCTGAACGGATTATCAGATGCGATCTTAGACGAGGTTGCCACAAGGGATCTTCCTGAAAATTTAGAGGAATTAATTTCATTTATTTCTCGTATAGATGAACGTATGAGACAGAGGCAGAACACTCGTGATAATGGTTATAGACCTTCCTTAAGACTAACTCCCGCATTTCAGAATTCTGAATCTACTATACTAGCTCTCCCAGAACCTATGCAAATTGGTAACACTCGCCTTTCAGAGAATGAAAGACAATATAGGAGAAGGGAGGGTCGGTGTATGTATTGTGGAGTAGGCGGGCATTTACGCCTAAATTGCCCTAACCGTCTGGGAAACACTCGCACCTAAGTTTCTCCAGAGGACAGGCCTTGGGTGTTTCTATTTTGTCCTCTACATATGATTACAGGGATCATAGGTTACTACTACAGGTTTCTTTAACTTGGGAAAAGGAAGTACTTAAAACTATGGCATTAATAGATTCCGGAGCAGCTGAAAGCTTTATTGATCAAACTTTTGTCAAAAACCACTCTATCCCATCTCAGCTAAAGGAGACTCCATTGGCCGTTGAGGCCATAGATGGTAGACCTTTATCAGATCCTGTGATTTCTCGTGAAACTATACCAGTTAAGTTAACCATTGGTATTTTACACGAGGAGGAGATTTCTCTCATGCTTATCTCATCCCCTTCAGTTCCTATAGTTTTGGGGTATCCCTGGCTTAAAAAGCATAACCCTACTATTGATTGGGAGCAAGGTGAAATAGTCTCTTGGGGTCAGGGTTGCCAGAAAGGTTGTGTACAGAAAGTCTCACCATTGTGCGTAGTGGACACACCTAGTAACTCTAACAAGCCCACAGAATTACAGATACCTTCCCAGTACCAGGATTTAAAGGCAGTCTTTGATAAGAAGAAGGCTGATACTTTACCCCCACACAGGTCCTTTGATTGTAAGATTAATCTCCTACCTGGTACTATGCCTCCGAGGGGCAATGTATATCCTCTATCCACTAAGGAGAACTTAGTCTTAGAAGAGTACATTCAGGAGAATCTAGACAAAGGATTTATTAGAAGATCCTCTTCTCCAGCCGGAGCCGGTTTCTTTTTTGTAGATAAAAAAGACGGTACACTACGGCCTTGCATTGATTATCGGGGCTTGAATAAGATAACTATCAGAAATGCTTATCCGATTCCCCTAATTACTGAGCTATTTGATCGCCTTAAAGGCTCTAAGATTTTTACCAAGTTAGATCTGAGGGGAGCTTATAACTTGGTGAGAATTCAGCAGGGCGATGAATGGAAAACGGCTTTCAATACCCAGTATGGCCACTACGAGTACACGGCAATGCTCTTCGGGCTTTGCAATGCCCCTGCTGTATTTCAGGACTTGATTAATGAGGTTCTTAGGGAATTTCAACATGAATGTGTTATAGTTTATTTGGATGATATACTAATACACTCTAAAGAGCCTGAGGTTCATCACAAACAAGTCAGAAGGGTATTGCACAAACTCCTACAGCATGGGTTGTATTGCAAATTGGAGAAGTGTAGCTTCGACCAATCTCAGGTAAACTTTCTTGGTTACGTTATTTCTGGTGAGGGGTTTAAGATGGATCCTGTTAAACTCCAATCTATCTTGGATTGGCCATTGCCCAAGGGACTCAAGGCCATTCAGAGGTTTATCGGATTCTCGAATTACTACAGGCGCTTCATTAAGGGGTGCTCGTCTATTATTGCTCCTATTACCAACATGACTAAACAGGGTGCTGATACTAAGACATGGTCCCCGGAGGCGCTTGTTGCTTTCAGTACTCTCAAGGAACAGTTTGCCTCAGCACCGATATTAGTTCATCCAGACACATCTTTGCCTTTCTTACTCGAGGTAGACGCCTCAGAGACAGGTGTAGGCGCTATTCTGTCCCAAAGGTTAAGTTTGAATAAACCACTGCATCCTTGTGTTTTTTTTTCCATGAAATAGTCTGGGCCTGAGAGCAGGTATGATATTGGTGACAGGGAACTGTTGGCGGTAATTTTGCCTTTAAAGGAGTGGAGACATCTGTTGGAAGGGACTTTACACCCGGTTACTATTTTGACGGATCACAAGAATTTGTCATATATAGGGGAAGCCAAGCGATTATCTGCCAGGCAGGCTCGTTGGTCTTTGTTCCTTACTCATTTCAACTATGTTCTCACTTATAGACCTGGTTCTAAGAATTCTAAGGCCGATGCATTGCCAACATGAACCTTCTACTATGCCTGATGTGGTTTTTTCTTCTATAGTTCCCAAGCGTAATATTATTGCCAGCACTAGCATCAAGATTCACTCTCCGTTGCTGCATGAGATCAAGAAGTTACAACATCTGGCACCCGGACCTATTCCGGGGGACTGTTACTTCGTTCCTCCTAAACTCCAACTGGAACTTATGCAGTGTTTTCATAACAGTAAATTTGCCGGACATCCTGGCAAACGCAAGTCATGTTCTCTGATTTCTAAAGATTTCTGGTGGCCTTCATTACGTAAGGATCTTAAGGAATTCGTCGGGGCATGTGATGTCTGTATGAGGACTAAACAACCTCATACGCTTCCATGTGGGCTTTTGCACCCCCTAGAAATTCCTGTGAAACCATGGTCTTGTCTGGCTATGGACTTCATCGTTGATTTACCGGTTTCTAAAAAACATACGGTTATCCTCACAGTAATTGACAGGTTTACCAAAATGGCTCATTTTGTACCTCTGATCAAATTGCCCTCTTCTCCCGAATTGGCTGAAATTTTCGCGAGGGAGATTTTTCGTTTACATGGGATTCCTTCTGAAATCGTTTCTGATAGAGGTTCCCAATTTGTTTCCCGGTTTTGGAGATCCTTCTGTTCTCAGCTTGGTATCAAATTAAATTTTTCCTCTGCCTATCATCCCCAGTCCAATGGGGCTGCCGAACGCACCAACCAAAAGGTTGAACAGTTCTTGCGTTGTTTTGTTTCTGAACACCAGGACGATTGGGTCGGTCTGATTCCTTGGGCGGAGTTTGCGCACAACAACAGTGTGCGATTCTACTCGTTCTAGCCCCTTTTTCATGAATTATGGCTTTCATCCTTCCGTTCTTCCGTCGGCCTCTCCCTCCCAGGGGATACCGTCGGTTGATATTCATGTTGCCAATCTGAGAAAGTTGTGGGATCAGACTCGACAAATTCTTATTCATAATTCCATGGTGTCCAAACGACACGCTGACAAACGCAGAAGGCTGGCTCCGGTATTCTCTCCGGGTGATAGGGTATGGTTGAGTACCAGGAACATCCGCTTGAAAGTTCCTTCCATGAAATTTGCTCCTCGTTACATAGGTCTTTACAGGGTTCTGTGTCGTATAAATCCTGTTGCATATCGTCTGGCTCTTCCGCCTGCTTTACGCATCCCGAACTCCTTTCATGTTTCTTTATTGAAGCCTTTGGTGTGTAACAGATTTTCCTCCACTGTGCCTTCCCCTCGTTCTGTCCAGGTTGAGGGTCAGGAGGAGTATGAGATCAATTCCATCCTCGATTCTCGGATTTCTCGGGGGAAGGTGCAATATCTTGTTGACTGGAAAGGATATGGTCCTGAGGAAAGATCTTGGGTGGTCCAGGAGGATGTGCATGCTCCTCGCCTTCTCAGGGCTTTTCATGCTCGCTTTCTGTCTCGCCCCGGTTCCTTCCGCCCGGTGGGCGTTTCTGAGGGGGGAGGGGGTACTGTCAGGGTACCTGAAGTCTCTACCTCGGAGGAGGTTAGACTTCCCGACGGCCGTTCTCTCAGGGGGGCTGATTCATCCAATCCTCACAGCTCTCTTAGTCATTCCCACGCCGGCCGCGATAGCCCCGCTTCCTTTTATGACACGACGCTCAGGAGCCGACGTCATGACGGCAATCACATCCCGACCTGTCAATCTAGTTCGGAACAACGAATCAGGGCTCGGCAAGGGCGGAGTCATCAATTAGAGAACCAGGGTATAAAAGAGGGATGTGTGTAATGGTTCATTGCCCTGTCGTGGTTCTAGCTTGTCTGGTTCCTCAGTGCTCTTATGTCTATTGTTCTATTTGGTTTTGACTCGGCTTGTACTATCGTTCCTGTTTACCTCTCGTGTCCTTTGACCTCGGCTTGTCTCTCGCTTACCTGTTCTCTCGGTCCCTCGACCTCGGCTTGTCTCTGACCATTCTTTGCTTTCTCCTTACGTTAGTCCGGCCATTCTAAGGTCCGGTATACGTACTTCTCTCCTGTTCGTACTCTGCGTGTTGGATCCCTGTCCCGATCCTGACACCCTGGTATTGCTATGTCCCAGTCATTTTTCTCATTATACCATGTCTCAGTAACAGCGACTAAATCAACAAGTTCGTGGATCTTATTGTTATGAAACTATATGACATTTATTTTGCAAACTATAGAAAAGGAATTCACAATTATTTTATAAATAGGTAAAAAGAAGTACCGCTTCCAATTATAAAAAGAATAGTCTATTTGAAGAAAAAAGTCAATATTTATTAGTTGCTAAGTTAGTTGACTACTGCCTGATACTACTGTGCCGTCATCAAACGTGATAATTTTTTATTTATTTATTTTCTTTTTATTGAAAAAGTTTTCATAATACAGTACACATCAGTCTTAGCATTTTGTAATACATATTAATAATTTTCTTGTATAATATGCATCATTCTTTGGCGTTTGCAGTACATATATTGTAAAGGTATTACAAGTATGATATATCGCAGTCAATCATCTAAAACCACAATTTTGAACACTTGATTGAAGCAAAGTAGCAGGTATATTCAATTCCTGACAACTCTCTGCAGGTTCCCAACATGTCTTGTGCATGCAAGACACAGTATGCGTAGATATATTTGTATTTTAAGCAGAGATTATAAAAGAAAATTTGTAATAGTTAAACTACTTAAGAAATAAAAAAATAGAAAAGCAATAGAAATAACAACAACTATCATATATGGCTTCCATGTGTGCAGACTATGGTCTCTATATGAAATTGGCAGATTTTGCAGCGGAGCTCCCTAAAGAATACCAGAAGGTTCTCAGGATCAGGATCCCTCCCCAATGACATCCAACCCCCTGTCCTCAGATGTCCTATGGTGATTCTATATCAGGAACATCTGCCTCTGCTGCCTTGATCACTTTTTGTAGATAATTCAGGCAGGGACTGCATATTTTTTTTATATATTTATGATACTGGCCCAGTGAAAATAGGACAGTAATAATCTAGAAATGAATCTTATGTAGAAATTGCAAATCTGTTATTACAGATTTAGCTGCATTGAGGAATACAAATATCAGGGATTGTTTATATTTAGCTAGTGAGGTTGAAAATGCATGGAGGAGAATAGTACGTGGATTGAGCAGTGTGTTGACTCCAGTTACCCTAGCAGCTACCTCTTCAACCCCCCTCCATTATTCCTTTGTTTCGGTACATGTCCACCAAATATGATGTCCCAATTTATTTCCCACATCTCACAACAAGTTGGCTAGTGGTGTGGATTGATTTTCATAAAATATCATGTACCATCTAGAGAGCAATTTATAGTTGGCTCAAAATGGAACACTAGAGTGGGAGTGGAATGCTAATGAGAAAATCTTATATCCAGCCTTTACCTGAAAAGGAGAGAGGTAATTATTTGTCTAAACATGGGTAAAATAGGATAATAATCGGTGTAGCAAGGATTGTAGGGGTTCGTAGCAGAATGAAGTTACTCTTGGCAGCGGTTGGTAATTGTGACGAAGTTTGGCGTGGTGAGAGTTTTTAGAAAGTGCATTCACTGAAAATATTGGAAGGTTTGTAGGAGTGTGGGCAGTATGGAAACTAGTAGCTCTTAGATAGAGCTGACATCAGGGGCGGACTGAGAACCCTCAGGGCCCCAGGGCAAAATAAATCAAGGGCCCCCTTACAGGCCCCACCCATACTCCGCAGCAAGCGCCACCCATGTCCCGCCTTCATGCACCGCCTCCAGCCACACCCTACACAATCTTTAGACACAAGGAACAAAAGTGCAATAATCCCTTCAAGGCCCCAGTAGAGACTACAATTGAGGGCTAATGGGCCATGGAGGGGGGTCTTTCTAGCAGAGGCTATCTCAGTGTCCTTTAGAGAGTGTGTTAGAAAGAATTTCCTCCAGGTCCCATTAGAGACTACAATGGAGTCTAATGGGGTCTGGAGGGGGGTCTCTCCAACACTCTGGTTCCTATTCACAATATAGCAACACAACATAGCTCGCTGATACCTAGGCCAAGTTGGCTCCTCTTACCTTAATTACTGTTGCTGGGTGGCAGTCTGTGGGCTTGCTGGAAGGCTGTGGGCTTACTGGCTGCAGCTGGTAAACTGTGGGCTTGCTGGCAGGCTGTGGGCTTGCTGGCTACTGCTGGCAGGCTGTGGGCTTGCTGGCTGCGGCTGGCAGGCTGTTGGCTTGCTGGCTGTGGCTTGCTGGCTGTGGCTTGCTAGCTGGCAGGCTGTGGCTTGCTGGCTGTGGTTGGCAGGCTGTGGGCTTGCTGGCTGTAAGCCTAACTGGTGGCCTGTGGGCTGGCTGGCTACTGGCCAGCCTGTGGGCTGGCTGGCCGTCCTGTGGGCTGGCTGGCTGGCCGGCCTGTGGGCTGGCTGGCTTGCTGGCTACTGGGTCACTTGTAGATTATTTAAAGAAATAATCCATGCACAATAACCACTACTGCTCTGTGTAGTCGTTATGGTGCCAGGAGGGCCGGGCCCCCCTTTCAGAGTAAGTAGTCAAACCGTTTAAGAACAGTTTGACAACTTACCTGGGGTCTGCTGGGATATGAGGCTGTAGTAGGGTATATGAGCAGTGGAGCAATGTGTAAGGGGTGCAGTATGTGTGAAAGGTTCAGTGTGTGTGAGGGGGTGTAGTGTGTGAATGTGTAGGGTGTGTGGGGCAATGTGTGTATGAAGGGGCTGTGTATGTGTGTGGCAATGTTAGTATGGGGGGCTGTGTGTGTATGGGTGGGCAGTGTATGTGTGTGTGTGTGGCAATGTGTGTAAATGTGTATGGTGTGTGTGGGTGTATGGGGGAAGTGTGTGAATGTGTATGGTGTGTGGGGGCAGTGTGTTTATGGGGCTAGAGTTCACTCTCACCACTGCGACCACCAGGAATCCCTGGTGGTCACAGTGTTGAGAGTGAACTCTAGCCCGTAGCTCCAGGGCTAGAGTTTACTCTCGCAAGAGCCGTAACGTTGCCGTGGTAACCGCGGCAACGATCTGTGCTCGCGCAAGAAGGACCCAGAGGAGCTGAAGGCTGAGCTCCCGGGTCCTCTCTTCCTCCCTCCCCTGCCCGCACGGTGCCTGCGGACAGGGGAGGGGGCAATTGCCCTCCTCTTACTCCCCCCTCCCCCTCTTCATACCCCCCTTCTTACTCCCCCCTCTTCTTACTCCTCCCTCACTCTCTTCTTACCCCTTCTTACTCTCCCCCTCTTCTTACTCCCCCTCCCCCTCTTCATACCCCCCTTCTTACTCCCCCCCTCTTCTTACTCCCCCCTCCCCCTCTTCTTACCCCCCTTCTTACTCTCCTCCTCTTCTTACTCCCCCCTCCCCCTCTTCTTACTCCCCCTTCGTACTCTTCCCCTCTTCTTACTCCCCCTCCCCCTCTTCTTACTCCCACCTCTTCTTACTCCCCCCTCTTCTTACTCCCCTCCCCCCTCTTCTTATCCCCCGCCCCCTCTTCTTACTCCCCCCTCTTCTAACTCCCCCCTCCCCCTCTTCTTACTTCCCTCTCCCCCTCTTCTTACTCCCCCTTCCTCTTTTTACTCCCCCCCCACCTTCTTACTCCCCCCTCCCCTCTTCTTACTCCCCCCTCCTCTCTTCTTACCCCCCTCCCCTCTCTTCTTACCCCCCTCCCCTCTCTTCTTACTCCCCTCCCCTCTCTTCTTACCCCCCTGCCTCTCTCTTCTTACCCCCTCCCTCTCTTCTTACCCCCCTCCCTAACTCTTCTTACCCCCTCCCTCTTTTTTCTTACCCCCCTCCCTCTCTCTTCTTACTCTCCCCCTCTTCTTACTCCCCCCTCCCCCTCTTCTTACTCCCCCTTCTTACTCTTCCCCTCTTCTTACTCCCTCCTCCCCCTCTTCTTACTCCCACCTCTTCTTACTCCCCCCTCTTCTTACTCCCCTCCCCCCTCTTCTTACTTCCCCCCTTCCCCCTCTTCTTACCCTCCTCCCCCTCTTCTATCTCCCACCTCTTCTTACTCCCCACCTCCCCCCTCTTCTTATTCCCCCCTCCCCCTCTTCTTACTCCCCCTTCCTCTTTTTACTCCCCCCTCCCTTCTTACTCCCCCCTCCCCTCTTCTTACTCCCCCCTCCTCTCTTCTTACCCCCTCCCTCTCTCTTCTTACCCCCCTCCCTCTCTCTTATTACCCCCCTCCCTCTCTCTTCTTACCCCCTCCCTCTCTTATTACCCCCTCTCTCTTCTTACCCCCTCCCTCTTTCTTCTTACCCCCTCCTCCCTCTTTCTTCTTACCCCCCTCCCTTTTTCTTCTTACCCCCCTCCCTCTTTCTTCTTACCCCCTCCCTTTCTCTTCTTACCCCCTCTTTCTTCTTACCACCCCTCTTTCTTCTTACCCCCCTCTTTCTTCTTACCCCCCTCCCTCTTCTTACCCCCCTCTTCTTACCCCTCCCTCTCTCTTCTTACCCCCCTCTCTCTTCTTATCCCCCTCCCTTTCTCTTCTTACCCCTCTCCCTTTCTCTTCTTACCCCTCCCTTTCTCTTCTTACCCCCCTCCCTCTTTCTTCTTACCTCCCTTTCTTCTTACCCCCCCCTTTCTTTTTACCCCCCCTTCTCTTCTTACCCCCCTTTCTCTTCTTACCCCCTCATTCTTCTTACCCCCCCTCTTTCTTCTTACCCCCCTCCCTCCTTCTTACCCCCCCAGCCCTCTCTGTTCTTACCCCCCTCCCTCTTTGTGCTTACCCCCCTCCCTCTTTGTTCTTATCCCCCCTCCCTCTTTGTTCTTACACCCCCCCTCTTTGTTCTTACCACCCCCTCCCTCCCTCTTTGTTCTTACCCCCCATCCCTCCCTCCCTCTTTGTTCTTACCACCCCCCCTTTGTTCTTACTACCCCTCTCCCCCTCCCCCACCCCCCTCTGTGTTCTTACCCCCTCCTTGTTCTTGCCCCCTCCCCCCCTCTTTGTTCTTACCCCCTCCCCCCTCTTTGTTCTTACCCCCTCCCCCCCTTTGTTCTTACCCCCTCCCCCCTCTTTGTTCTTACCCCCTCCCTCCCCCCCTCTTTGTTCTTACCCCCTCCCCTGTAGCGTGGCCGAGCTCGCTACAGGGGAGGGGAGGTGAGAAGCTGCAGCCGCCTGAGGCTCTTAAGAGAGCGCTCAGGCGGCTGCAGCATTTAAAGGGGCAGCCGGGCCCCCTGATGGCGGGCCCCCCTCCCGGCCGGGCCCTCGGACCATGTCCGAAGTGCCCGACCGGTCAGTCCGCCCCTGGCTGACATTACCATTTTGCAAAAGACCACTAAGAGGTATAGGAGTAATTTTGGTGGAGTTGTATCTGTAGTCAACCTTGGTAACACGTTCAGACCAAAGGGACCAGTGTATCTCCTTTAAAGTGCATAGTGCTTCCACTTTCAATATCCACTGTTTCAGGAAGGTGATTCTTGTCAGCTTCCAGTGTATTGGGATTGACTCAACAGATGTTCTCGGTAGCAACCATAGGAGGGACTGTTTATGTAGCTCTGGAAAGACTTAACGCCAACCAAAGATAGTTTGGGACTGTGAGAGAGACCATGTGTAAGCTTAAAAATCTATTTCCAAAATGGTTATATGACATTGCAAGACCACCAATGTGTTTCATAGTACCGATAGCTAAGGAACAATGCCAACATTGATCACTAACATATGGTTAACATGAATGGAGTGAGTGAGTCCTATACCACTGGAACATAACATTTTAAAAGGCTACTTATCAATGACTTATCAATGCATGCATTACATAGCAACATATGAATTTACAGACTTCAGGTCTTAACTGAATATGATGAGCTTTTTACCAGTTTCTCCTATAAGAGTCAAATCCAGGGTGGGTTTATACTCTGCATGTTGGGGTGTATATCGTAAAACTTGAAAACTAGTGATGCATAATTCACAAACTTAAAAAATACATTTTCAAGCGCTGTCATTTAAATCAGTGTAAATTTAGCGAGTGACACACAAATGTTAACATGTAAGTTTAAATTTATAGAAAGTCTTCAAACTAAAACCTTGCCAGTAATGGTTACCTTTCAAAAAAGATGAAACCTAATCAATTTAAGATATAACATATACATATTTGATGGGGTTTAAAGAAACTGAGAAATGGAAAATAAAACCTGTCAAAACTGTTTTGTATTTCAAAAATGCACGGCAACTTTAGAGATATACAAATACTGTACAAACAAAGCCCAAATAAATGCATACAAATATTAAAATGATGCTGTTCTGGCACACAAAGGACTACATATGTTGAGAGGATAGGAGGATAGATAGATAGATAGAAACATATAGGTCAGGGAGGATGGTAAGATCCATAGGAGAAAAAATAAAAAGAATTGTTGATAGGGAAAAACAAAGCAATACTTAGAGTGGATAAGGGCTAATGGCTGTGCTGCGATAGCGATAAGGGCACTACAGAAACATTAGCTGCTTAGTAGAAGCCTGTATTATTCATCTGCTAAACAAACTTAAGTTACATTTTTCACGTCTCCACATTGACTTCATTAGAAAACAAAATATACACCACGCTGCTTCTTTTGTAGGTCTGAATGTGCTTTGAAGGGATTAGTTCTCATCATTCTACTTCCCTACACATGCACGCATAAACCCTGCTTTTGCAGACAAATGCATTAATACTAATTGCCCCCTCCTTGCTTTCCCCTCCACCCTCGTTTAATCTATTTGTGCTCAAGCTTTTTCAGCCTGTACTTTATTATATCCAACAAATCTTCTCTTTCAGTCCGCTTGCCTCTTTTTTTTATCCATTTACTGTCTTAGATTGGGATCAATCATCTTTACTTGCCTTTGTACGTGTAAGGTTATTTATCTATTCTCTGTCCATTTTATTCTATGATCTTCATTTGCCCGAGTATATATGTGTCAAAAGTTGATTTATTATTACAATGCCACAATGAGATCCCTTAGAGTTAATATCTGTTTAACCCATAACGAATACTGGAATTATTGAAATGTACAATGATTTTCTAAGAAATGCATTTTCATGAGCCTATAGAAAGCAATTTGCACACAAATCAAGCTCCAGATAGGTATACTGTGTTTTTTGTTTAATTTTTAATGTCATGGTGACAAACTCCCCTTCCCACGTGAGTTTGCCATGAGCTCCTGGAGGAGCTTGCTTGCCAGCCTCCTGCCCACAGACTCTGGGGCCTGCAGGGAAACCTGTAAAAGACTACCGAAGTTGACCCCATTAGCACTGATTTCATGGAACTGTTTTGGGCATGGGACCATGCATGCGGTTTGGTAAAACTATGACTTCCAGGAAATTCCTGAACCCCTGAACTGATCTGGGTGATTTTTGGATATGTTGGTCATCCAGATCAGGGCTCTTGTGGGGTTTCCATGGGTTTTGGGGGTCCCTTTGGGGTACTGTTAAAAAGTATGTTTTCTGTGCTTGGAGATAATTGGATTAGTTTAGTACAGCTCCTGATTTAATTATTTCCCAGGAACAGATGAGGGATTATCTCATTTGTGTATGGGAGTGTCCTGGACCTGAGAGTCAATGTCATTGTGTGGTTGTTTTTACTGTAGTCTACTCTCTCTGGTCCAGGGGGGAGTGACCCTTGCATGGGTACCTGCATATAAGGCCAGTTGTGGCTGCCAATAAATGAGTTCCTGCCTACCTTCAACATAGAGTCTCATCTCATGTCTGGGGGCAACAGCTGTATCTGTTCTAGGGATTGCTATATCACTATACCCTGGGTTATAATCATTTGCTCTTGTTAGAGCAGCCTGCTACACTCTCGGGAGTAGGAGAGGTCTGCCCACTGGAAGCTGGATCCTGGTCTTGGGTCAAGGGTGGGTAGAGGGCGTTGAGACCCCAGCCAAGCTGTAACGCTGGAAGTGGGGACTACGTTGCTGATGGTGTCTGGTGGAGTGCTTGGAAGTACTTGGAGGTACTAGGAAGCAGTGATTGGCAGAGGCATCCAGTCGGGGTGCCAGGCGGTCCGTCACAGTCATTCTTTTGGATTATTGGTATCTGATATAATCCTTGCTATCCCTTCTATCAATCTTTGAAGCTAATCATCAGTATTTTCTTAAACTGGTATCGCTGGAACTGACCTACTACCCTTATGGTTTCTAGGTGTGGAGAACACCACTCTATTACACTTCCAGAAGCCAACCCGTGCTATACCTCAACCAGACCAGCCTTGCACAGTTTTCAAACACTCAGACAGCAAGACCCGGATAGGATATTACTAAGATGGTACCATTTGTTACAACTGGATGAACTCCAAAAGCTCCTCCAAGAGTCCAGAAGTCCTAAATTTACAGGATATTGCTTTAATTTTTTTGAAAAAGCATAACTTAAAAAATCAATGTTGCTCAAATCACTTTCTTGTTTCCCTTACTGTTCAACAACGTTATTTTCCTACATGGTTATGTTTTAAAATGGACATTCATGTCCAGTAGGACTTGTCAGGGTGGTCCAATCCAGGATAAATACACAGTTCATCAATAAAGTGTCCAAGTACATGAAAAGTGCTGCTGTTTTAAGAAAAACATTAAAAAAATCTTTAAAAAATATATTCAGTACAAACATCAGCCATGTTAACTCACAAAGAAGCAGAACATATCCTCACAGCACACAAAAAATCTACAAGTTATTATTATTATTATTACTACTATTTTTGGCATTTATATAGCACCAATCTTTTCTCAGCACTTTTATAAAAGGGGTTAATTTAACAATAAATAAGACAATTATGAAATGTAACAGGAACAATTGGTAAATCAGTTGGTGCCAATAATAATGAGAATAATGTTTTTACTGAAGCAGCAGAACTTAAAAGCATGCACTTGGACACTTTATTGATGAACTGGTTTCAAAGTCAGTCATTTTTCTTACCCTGATACTGCTCTTCTGCTCTGCTTTTTTCTTTTTTTTCTTTCACTCACTTGGATCCTGAGTTGCTCTTATTATTATTATCAGGATTTTTCACTAAAGTGAGAATTCGAAGTGAATCCAAAGTGAATTTCAAATTTAGGGACAACATATGTGAACTGGAAAGGTTCTGTAAGCCAGATATGCTTTCAGGTTATGTACTCTGGTCTTAAATTTAAAATTCACTTTGAATCCTCACTTTAGTAAATAACCCTGTATTTGTTGTGACATTGTTCTGCTACATAAATCTTGCTCTGGCACTGAGACCCCTCTTATTGGTTGCTATACATACCAGTCCACACTGTATTTTTAACATCTTTATGTGTCCACCTTCTAGTTACTGAGATGGCTATTTTGAGTGCTGTATGGATTTTAATGTGGTACTCTACTACATAGTTACATAGGCTGAAAAGAGACATGTGTCCATCAAGTTCAGCCTTCCTCACATTTTTTGCTGTTGATCCAAAAGAAGGCAAAATAAAAAAACAGTTTGAAGCACTTCCAATTTTGCAACAAACTAGGAAAAAAAATCCCTCTTGACCCAGGAATGGCAATCAGATTTATCCTTGGATCAAGAAGATATTACCCTACAGTTGAAAGAATATATCATTGGATATTCTGTTTTTGCAAGTAGGCATCTAGTTGCTGTTTAAACAACTGTATGGACTCTGATAAAACCACCTCTTCAGGCAGGGAATTCTATATCCTTACTGTTCTTACAGTAAAAAAAAAAAAAAAAACCTTTCTTTTGCCTTAGACGAAATCTTATCTCTTTCAGTCTAAACACATGATCTTGTGTCCTATGTAAACATTAGCTAGATTACTAGATTGCATTGAGGCAATATGTAAGATTTGACACTGTTTACTGCAAAATATTTTATATTTCTGTTACCTAGCACGTGCGATTTCTATCCTCTCTAATATTATTTCAGTGTTATCTAGTGTCTGTAGGATTGCCAGTTATATGAAATAGACCCCACATAATATTAGAACTTCTATATTATCCAATAAAGCAATTATTCTGGAAAAGTACAGTCAATCTGTAATTCTTCTTAAACTCGGTTTCTCATGTTTTAAACTTCCAATAAAATAGAAATGAAAAGATAAATATCAATTTGAATAATTCATTTTTAACACCAAATTTATTCTTATCAAAGCATTCTACATAAGGCTAGTCTTTCAAATTATTTGTTGGTATATCCTTTATAGGGTCTAGGGTTCTAGTTTTTATAAGCAATGAATAAATATTAAGTAGCAAACTTAGCAGTCTCTTCGAATATCAATATTTTTATTGCAAGATAAAATTTTTGCTTACTGATATAAGTTTGTCTTAAATGTTTGTTAGGCAAATCTAAACATTGCAATTTCAAATCAGCCAGATGCATGTTTTTTTTATTTTTATTTTATTTATTATTCTATGAAATTACTATATTAATTTCTTAAGTATTCGCCTTCTTGGATAGGACATATACAATATGATAGATCATGATCTTTTATATGTCATCGCCTTCGATTATGATACTGACTGTTTCACAGTACCTAGAGGTAGTTCTATTTTTGCTTTTAAGCGATTATTCCATTACTGCTTATATCAATCTATAAATGTTTTCAGCTGCTGAAGAATCATTAGGAATAATGCTTTTGTCCTCTATAGCAGAGCATTAGAAGCAATTATGAAGTGCTAAAGAACTCATTATACCATGGTACTGAATATTTTTTTTTTCTAGTAGAAATCCATTAGAATCCAGAAGCTGGACTATTATTCGGACAATTTTAGATCATATTATTGAATTTTCATCCCTTAAAAAATCCTTGAAATGTCTATAGACAGCTGCTTTTCGATCAATGACCTAACTAACGGTATAACTGAAAGAGGAAAGCTATTATCACAGTCCTGCTGCTTTTGAGTGTCCTCTCTGCCTCCAGGGTAGGACTTACGTGGTCTCTTGGCTGCATCTTCTAAAGGAGTGTGCTGCTTCTTCTTATATTTTGGCATGTCACTATCTTGTGCTGGATACCTGCAATGCATGTATGTACGTAGTGGGGAATTACGATGCAGCATAAACATAATTAAACCCCATTCAACCTCCCCCCAATAACGACAGACAACGTGGTATGGATGAACAGGCCACAGCATTTATTAAAACATAAATAAATTACTGTATAACACACCCATAACTCCATATATTAAACTCTTCTTTCTGTAACGAAATTGTTAGCAACAAAACATAAACAACATATATATATAAATAACAATTCAACATAAAGTGCTATACAGAGAACCCCCCGTCCTTGCCAATAAAAACCTGCAGTGGCTCCTAAACACCACTGCCTCTCACCTCCCCCCCCGTCATAAAAAACATATTCCAATGCCTGCCATCAGCCGACCTTATCCACGCTCGATGGGCACGAGACCTCAGGCAACCTAAAGTTAAACCTTTTGAAGCAGGGGAGGCTGAGACCTGTAAACATGAGGAACTTATTCCATCCTTAACATAACCACACTTAATTGGCAAGGACATACCCCCGCCACCAGACCCGCTGTTTTACCCCTAAATCAGCGGGGAACCCCACCAAAACCAGCCATGGCCTGTTCCACCGCCTCCTGTAGGGCGAGATTAAAAAGGTCGAGCCCGACATCCGTGAGATGTACCCCGTCCCTGCAAAAAAAATGAGCCGCCTCCTTTTCAAAAACCCTATGGCGGACCGGGAGTCCATGAGCCCCCAAAACAAACTGGGAAACCCGCCTATTCAACTTGCGCCGGCAACGCTCCATGGCACTCTGACTCCTGGCGCCACGCCAATAGTTGCGGGCGACAACTTCAGACCAGATTAAGCGCACGCCCGGGAACAAAACCAAGATGCGGGCCAAGTCCCGCTTCACTGCCGAGATCAAATCCCAAATGGGCACCGAACCCAGATCATTCCCCCCCAGGTGGATCACCAGGACACTCGGCGCACCCAGGAGCTGAGACAGCCGCACTAACTCGGGGAGGAGCCGTGACCACCTCATACCCCGCGCACCGAGCCATCGAACTTCCGCTTCGGTAGGCGTGAAACCCAACCTCGAACCTCCAGGCCGAACCGCCGCCCGCTGCCCAGCCCAGTAAACGTAAGAGTGTCCGACGATCCAGATCCTGGGGGAAACAGAAACTGTGGAAAGAAATCACGTCAATAAACCGGCCGGACGAACATAGGAAATGTAGCGCCCTGAGTCCCACCTACCAATCCTCTGAACCACTTGCGCTGGCATGCCTAGCCGAGAGGCCTCGGTCGCCGCCCCAATACGGAAGGAATGGCCCCCGAACTCCCTGCTATCCAACCCCATTGCTTCCAGCCCCAAACGAAACACTCTAACAAACTGGAAATGGGAAAGGAAACTACCATCTCCATGCACCAGGAGAGGCAGCGCAGGAGAAGAGCGCACAGCACGATATTCCCCAAAGGACCACACGGGGCAAATGCCGGAACCCGGCACAGCCCCCAAACGGACCCACTTACCCTTCCCCAAGACATCCGTCTTAGAGCGGCGTATTCGGAACGAGATCTGATCAGTGACGCACGAAACGTCACCAAATAGCACCCCCCCTACCTGCCGCCGGCTGGGGCATACTAGCTCCCCAATCCGCATGGCGCCGAAAAATGCCAGGGAAAAGGCAAGGCGAAACAGCCGAACCTCGAAATCCGAATGGCAAACCTCGTGCAACGCCTCACACAAAGCAGTCAGGAGCGTGCCCGAGACCGGACGCCTTGAGTCCGGCACAGACACCCTCCCCCATCTCAAGCCTTTTAGTGCCTGCCGCACAATGAACGCCTTAGTAGCGTCCTCCCAACCCCGTAACTTAAACAGGAAGCTGAGTCCCGACAAGCGAGCCGAAATGGCCGAGGGCGACAGTCCTGCGGCCTCCCAATCCCCCAAGAGCCGAACCAAACCCTGCAGACGAGAGGATGAGTCCCGGAAGCCCCCGTGGGCTCCCTCCCACCCTTCCCATTCCCGCCAAACCTTATTATAGCGGTCCCATGTTGCCGCAGTGACCGACCCACGGACCAGCTCCATCAGTCTGCCAGACCCAAGGACCACATCTCTGCCGGACACGGGACACCCTCCATTTCGGCCTGTGGAGCCACGGCCCGAAACACGTCCCACTGTGAACGAGAGAGAGCATCGGCCATCACATTACGCACACCCGGGATGTGCACAGCCCTACAATACACATTCAGCTCCAGACAGCGCAGCACTAGGCGCCGGAGCAAGCGAACCACGGGGGGGGAAGATGCAGACAGCTGGTTGATAGCCTGTACTACACCCAGGTTGTCACAATGAAAAACCACCCGCCTATCCACCAGCAGGGAACCCCATACCTCCAATGCTACCAAGATTGGGAAGAGCTCCAGAAACGCCAGATTCCGAGTGAGCCCCGCCGCATACCAGGACTCCGGCCACGAGTCAGCGCACCACCTAGCCCCTAGAATGGCTCCAAAACCGGCAGAACCCGCCGCATCGGTAAACAAATGGAGGTCCGCATTAGAGACCTCCGGTGCCTGCCAGTAAGACCTGCCATTATAGGAGGCCAAAAAGGAGTCCCAGACAGCCAAATCGGCCCGCAAGGGCCGGGTAAGCCGGATAAAATGCAGCGGATGAGCGACCCCCGATGTCGCCGCCGCCAGGCGCCTATTAAAGATCCGCCCCATTGGCAAGATCCGACAGGCAAAATTAAATTTCCCCAGCAAAGACTGCAGGCAGCGCAGCTGGATCTTACGCCGACCCAGTGCACGGGACACCGCAAGGCGCAGGTCCAAGACCTTATCGGGCGGCAGCCGACATTCCCCAGCCATCGAATCAATTTCGATGCCCAGAAAACTCAAGCACGTGACCGGACCCACCGTCTTGTCGTGCGCCAGCGGGACCCCGAAGCGCTGAAACACCTCCCCGAGAACCCGCAGCAGGAGAGCACAGACGTGCGACTCCGCCGGGCCTACACACAGGAAATCATCCAGGTAGTGCAGGAGGGAAGCGACCCCCGCTTCCCTCCGCACCACCCATTCCAGAAAAGTGCTAAAGCACTCAAAATAAAAACAAGATAGCGAGCAACCCATGGGGAGGCACATGTCCACAAAAAACTGGCCCTCAAAGGCACACCCCAAAAGATGATGGCAATCCGGATGCACCGGGAGCAGCCGGAAAGCGGATTCCACATCCGCCTTAGCTAGCAGCGCCCCCGGGCCCGCTGCTCTCACCATGCGAACCGCCGCATCAAAGGATGCGTAGGAAACCCTGCAGAGTTCCGTGGAAATGTCGTCATTCACCGAACCACCACGAGGGTATGACAAATGGTGAATCAAACGATATTTCCCGGGTTCCTTCTTGGGCACCACACCCAAGGGAGAAACCCGCAAATTCGCCATCGGTGGGGCGGAGAAAGGGCCGGCCATCCGACCCAAGGAAACCTCTTTATCCAATTTCTCCCGCACCACTTGGGGAAAGGCCCGCACGGACTTGAGGTTCTGTACGGTGAGCATAGGAGGGCGCTCCGTGAACGGGATCCAAAACCCCTGTTCAAACCCCTCCACTAAGATACGCGCCGCAGCCCGATTCTCATAAAGGTCGAGCCACGGGCGCATCGCGTTTACGAGGACCGGCGTCGTCGCCCTTTGCCCCCATGTCCCCTTTCTCCCCCGTTTTGCCCCGCTTGAAACAGCGGGAGGCAGGATGGGCCCCACCGCAGCCGGAGCATTCGTGCTTAAACCGGCACGAGGACCCCCACTTACAGAGACTGTCGTTAAATTTCCAACAACAGCCGGACCTCGGACTGGAGGCCGATGAGGAGGAGGATGCGCCCCCACCGGCCCCCCCGAGAAAAGACGAAAAAGCACCCTGTTGAGGGGCAGGACGAGTCATGATGGAGAGCCACAGACCGATATCCATCTGGTCCCACGACAGCGAGGGACGCACTGCCAGCCGCTGTCGAAACTGCTCGTCGTACCTCCACCAACCTAATCCCCCATAGGTGCGACAAGCGTTCCAAATCGTGTCCTGATAACAGAACAGAGCGGAACACTTCTGGGGAGACTTCTCCCCCACCACACTGGCCAAAATAGAGAAAGCCCGAATCCAGTTCCCAAAGTTTTTGGGAATTTTGCGATAACGGTACTTCTCCCTATCCTTTTCTGACTCCTTGCTGTCCTTGTCCGCCACTGGAGGAGCCTCCTCCAGCGGCAGAAGGGAAAATATCTCTACAAACTCCCCCTTCCAAATTTTTTCTTTAGTCTCCTGCTTCAAGTGCAAGCCCAGGGGGCCAGACCAGCACATGTAAGCAGCACCTCGCGCCACGTCTGCGACCGCGAGACAAGCATCGTCCGCGGCGGAACCAACACTGGCCACCGTGGGCGCCGGGGAACCCAGAGGCACCGCACCGCCACCCGACCCGGGAGGGGGCCCAGTAGTAGGAGAAGACTGAACCTGAGGAGGGAGCAGGGCAGGGGACCACGCTGACCGGAGCTGACCATCAATAGTATTACCGCTAACCGCCACCCCCTTCTCCCACTGATCCAAAAAACCCCTAAGACCTAAGAGGAACCCCCCCAACCCGGGACCCGCAGCGCTAGAAACGGAAGGAACAAGGTACTCACCGGTCGCAGACTGGCGATCCAAGCCCGGTACTGCGCTCCCAGAAGGCTGAGGCAAGGAAACTGCAGTTCCAGCATCCACTGAAGACGTCAGTTGGGATCCAGACGCCACCTGCTGGACGGATCCATGAAGTGCAGCAGTATCCTGAGAAGAGAGCAGCAGAGAGGACGTGAGCCCATGCCCCAGCGGAGATGGCCGAGGTAAGTGACCTGCAGGGGGGGGAGGGGGGCCAGGCAGGGCAGAGGAGGCAGGATAGAAGGGAGGGGGGGTAGACAGGGAGGAAAGGGGGGCAGAAGAAGGGGAAGAAAAGACAGGAGGAGAAAGAAAAGAAGGGGGAGGGGTAAGAAACGAAGGGAGAGGGGGAGGGGGCCCCCCAGAGGAGGAAAGGGAGGGGGCAGAAACCGGGCCAGATGGAGGGGGACCAGGGGGCCCACGAAAGGGGAGGCTGGGCCCCCTGGAGGAGACAGCAGAACGAGGAGGGGAGACAGAGCCCTGGGAGCCATCCTCACTGGCAGAGGAGGCTCCCGACGGGCAAGGAGACCCCCCACGGACCCTCAACGGCGGTACAGAGGTACCCCGCGCGGCCCGCGAGGGCCTACTCACCGCCCTACTGCCCCGCCGGCCGCGGGGGGACCTAGAACGTTGCCGGGCGGCCGCCTGCCGCCCGGATGGCATATGCCGGCGCCCACCGCCCCCGGACCGCAAACCAGCACAGGCGGCCGGGGCGGCAGGTGTAGTAGGGGATCCACTGGTAGGCCGCGCGGCACCCGCACCAGGGGGCCGCGCGGCGGAAGCAGGCCGCATCCCCGGCCTGGGAGTGATAGGCCGCGTGGCCGCAGGCCGCGCGGCGGACGTAGGCCGCGTCCCCGGCCTCGAGTTGGTAGGCCGTGCGGCAGTAGAGGCGGCTGGCCGCGCGGCAGTGGCAGGCCCCGTGCCTGAAGGCCGTGCCACGCGCGCGGCCGCAGAAGGCCGCAATGTACTCCTAGTAGCAGGCCGCGTGTCTGGAGCCCCAGACACGCGGTCCTGGCGACGACTCGGGCCCGGGCTCCCAGTCCTCAACCGGGCCCGAGGAGTAGGATCAGGGGAGAGCCTGGCAGGCGGCCGGGAACGCCTGCCAGTGCTGGTGCGGCCCCCAGGGGCAGGGACCGTAGAGGGAGCAGCAGGGGGGACCACAGAAGATACCCCAGGGGAGGGTAGGCCACGGGGGGTGCCCACACCGCTAGCCATACCTCCAGTCATGTTGGCAAATTGCTCCCTCAGTTGCCGGCCACCATCCAGCGCAGCAGCAGCCCTGAGGGACGACAGGATCGCCTCAACATCCATCCCTCAAGCTGTGGAGACTAAAGGCCCAGGCAAACAGGAGCAAGAGACAGGAAGCTGTTCACTGGCCCGAATCCCAAGTGGCACTGAGGTAAGACCTCCCCCCTGCTAGCTCACATAGCCCTAACCCCCACCCACACAATACACCCACTGTCAAAGACCCTCCCCTGCATCTATCCCCACACTCCTACATGTGCCCTTGTCCGCTTAGCTGCGCTATCTCCCCAGGGCCTAATCCTGGGTGCAAGCCTCCCGGATTGAATGCACAATCAACTAGGACTTTTTCTAAGGTACCAAATATATACAAAATTATCATAATAACTAATGATACATATAGTTGCACTGTGAAATTTCAATGAATCAATTACCTCCTATGAAGCTCTTTCCGGCGACACCATTATCATTCAGTGGTAGTGCATGTTACCTAATGCCTGCATCCAGCTTCTGTAGTCATCTATATGTTGCCTAATTTCTCTCTAATTAAAACTATTCAAAAGTACCAAAAACACTCTGCAAAAAATTATTCAGAGCAACTACAGAGCTATAGTTGCTGTGATGGATAGATGGAGAGAACTGCTGCTTTTCCGTGTTACTAGATTTTGACATGAAGGTCTAGGCTGCCAGCATATAAATAGACATAATATACTTAAAGGGACACTGTAGGCATCCAGACCACTTAAGCTCATTGAAGTGGTCTGGGTGCCAACTCTCATCACCCTTAACCCTGCAAGTGCAATCATTGCAGTTTTTATAAACTGCAATAATTTCCTTGCATGATTAAGTCCTCCTCTAGTGTCTGTCTACCAGACAGCCACTAAAGGGACTTCCGGCTTCTTAGATGACTTTTGATCGTCTAAACAACGCTGGACGTCCTCACGCTATGCGTGAGAACTTCCAGCGTCACCGGAATCCCCATAGGAAAGCATTGAATAATGCTTTCCTATAGGGAGGTCTAATGCGCATGCGCGGCCATTGCCACACATGCGCATTAGGTCTCCCTCACGGGAGGATATTGGCAGGGGAGGAGCATGGGCGGAACCCAACCCAGTGGCTAGGGACATAGGCACTGGATTCAGGTAAGTGTCTGAAGGGGTTTTAACCCCTTCAGCGACGTGGGATGGGGGCAGGAGGGAGTGGGCACTCCAGGATTCTGGCACTGGAGAATCCCTTTACGTTCCTGCGTGATATGGCAGTCAATGGCTGCTCACCGTTTCATCATGTATGACCCGTTGCAGGGCAGTTAGGGGAATAAGTGAGGTTAAAAGTTTCTCTTATATTAACATGAGAGTTGTGTTGACCCTATAATTTGTTTTTTGTTTTTATTTAATGCCTAATGAAAGTCTTGTGAGAGATAAGAGCACTCTGAGAGGTCGGTTTACAAACCAATTAATTAGAGTGCTCTACTGAGATTTCAAAGCATGGGAAAGCCTTTATAGCATGGGAAAGCCTATTAAAACATTGTACTTTTTGGGGGGTCTCCTCTCACTATTATTAGGGTAAAGGGCAGTCAAGCTTTTTTTTTCCTCAAGACAATAGCCACACCAGGGTTATGGGGTGATGAACATTGGCCAAAATTTAGGAGGCTGAAAAAATGGTTTGTACATTCCCCTGCTATATTTATTAGTAGCCCCCATCAGACCACATGTTCAATAAATAGTGGATTAATTAATAATTTAATAATTTCATTCCCTGCTATGCATAGATTGTAATTTATATAAGGGTGTCATTGTACAGTAAAAAACTCAGTTTGAAATAAGGAATGCTTGTTAAAAACTCATTGAAGCTTTCTTATCCAAACGATTCATTTTCACATTACCAAAATACTTTTGAATAGATTCACTTTTCAAATAATCTTTCAGAATAAAAGAAATTAGATTTTTATTCTTGAATATTTTCGAAAGCCTTCTATTATCTTAATCCATAATCACTCCAATGATTGGTATGTTTGCTTACAACAATTAGAAAGCTCATTAGTGTAACAGATATTGATAATGCATTAATTTAATAGAAGAGCATCCGCTACTACAAGTGATGTCATCACCAGAGTCCCAAGGACTTTGTCTCATTAATTTAATAAAAGAATAATCAATGTCTATTCTGGCTTCCTTTTTTAATAAAAAGTCATCGTGCAAAATTGAATTTTCAGAGATGTCAGAGCTTTAAATTATTCTAATCCTTTATTATTCATGATGAATACTAAATCAGAGTAATAACATTTATGGATACAGTAGCAGAATAGGAAATGGAGATTAAACTTCTGAGGTTTTTCACCTTTTTAAAATGACTGATTTATAATATAACATTTTCTTGCTTCTAGTTACAATCGCCATGTAAAAGTCCCATGGACGTACTACCAAATATAGATACATGTTAAACATGAAAAATTAGGCCCCGCACTCAAACTCCAATCACTCCTGGGTGGCAGCAATGACTTTAGTACAGCACATATACATAACAGTAAAAATCCAAGAATAATTTACTTGCGCACTGTCCCAAATCCCTGTGCACATTTAGAAAACTAGAAATATTTTGTATAATTCCAATAGCCATTCAGGGCTTGTATCTGTGCATTTTGTATCACACAGCCATGTTACAGTGCTGCCATCCACCCCATGTGTTCCATATAAAAGGTTCATAATTTTGTAGGGGCAGCAGCTGAACTTTTGCCGGTGCAGCCAGTGCAACTGCACCGGGGACACGCGGAAGGGAAAGAAGCACAGGCGGCATGATGGAGTCAGCAGTTGCATGTTCTCCACACGTATCAACCTTAGCCAGCAGGACTCCAAGCAAGTCACTCTCTTGCAAACAAAAGATATGCTAACAGGAGGGTGTCTGCAAATATAAACACACAATGTGTGCGTGAAAATGTTATTGAGTGTATCTGTGTGTGTGAATCTGTGTGTCAGTGTATGTATGTGTCACTGTATGTATCTGAGTATGTGTCCAGGTGTGTACATTTTTTTCACATCATATTGTTCAGGAGAAACAGGGCTTTAATTACTCATGAACTATTCATATATGAAACAATTTATTATGAATAAAATTAAAAACTGTGAGAAATTAAGATTTAAAAAAATGTGTAGTTCCGCCTTACATTTTAGCTGTAAATGTCATAATACTGTTAGCTTTTACTGCAATAAAATGCCCATATTTGTTTTCAGCAAAGTCTCACAATTACAACAGTATCCCCCATTAACAGATTTTACTTTGTTTTGGAAAGTTACAGGGTCAAATATAGCACATTCCATTTTTCTCACATTAAAATTTGCCAGTTTAGTAATGTTGCCTTTGAGAGCGTATGGTAGCCCAGGAATGAGAATTACCCCCCATGATGGCATACCATTTGCAAAAGTAGACAACCCAATGTATTACAAATGGGGTATGTCCAGTCATTTGTAGTTGCCACTTAGTCACAAACACTGGCTAAATATCAGTTTTTTGCTTTTTTCATATAAAAACAAATAGGAACGCCAGTGTTTGTGACTAAGTGGCTACTAAAAAAGACTGGACATATCCCACTTGCAATACCTTGGGATGTGCACTTTTGCAAATGGTATGCAATCATGGGAGTAATTCTCATTCCTGGGCTGCTACACGGTCTCAAATGCACCATTACTAATCTGGCAAATTTTAATGTGAGAAAAATGGAATGTGCTATATTTGACCCTGTAACTTTCCAAAACAAAGTAAAATATGTTAATGGGGGATACTGTTGTACTTGTGAGACTTTGCTGAATACAAATATGGGCATTTTATTGCAGTAAAAGCTAACAGTATTATGACATTTACAGCTAAAATGTAAGGCGGAACTACACATTTTTTTTAAATCTTAATTTCTCACAGTTTTTAATTTTATTCATAATAAATTGTTTCATATATGAATAGTTCATGAGTAATTAAAGCCCTGTTTCTCCTGAAAATGATATGATATATAATAAGTGTGGGTGCACTTAATATGAAAGAGGTGAATTACAGCTGAACAGACATATAGTCAAATTGCAAGTTTTTTTTACTTTTTATTTTGAACAAAACGTGTATATTTGGCTCAGTCCTTAACCCCTTAATGACAAGTGACAGACGAGGTCCGTCACAGAGGTGATTGCCTTTATGACAAGGGACCTTGTCCGTCACGCGGTAAAATTAAACCCCAGATCGCCGCAATAGCGGTGATCGTGGGGTTAATGGTGCTTCGGTCTGCCTCTGTATTAGAGGCAGACCGGGAGCACCCGATCGGGCTGCCCCAGCACCTGTGCTCGCTCTGACAGGCTGTCAGAGCGAGCACATGTGCTCAGTATACTTACCTTCCGCCTCCCTGCACTTACTGGTTCTGTGTGAAGTGCAGAGAGATGGATCAGTGCTGATCCTGCCCCTCTGAGTAAAAAAAAAATAAAGTTAGAATAAATTCCACCCCCCTTTACCCATTTTAATAAAAAAAATTAAACCCTTCCCTGCCAATTGATCACTGACTACAGTGATCAATTGGCAGGGATTAAATTTTACTATGATCTGCTTTTTTTTTTAACCACCTCAGGGGTTAAATTTATTTTATCAATTAATTTAAGTATTTTAAAATGATATATTTAGCTAGCTGGGGTGGGTGGAAGTTAGTGGGGAATTGAGGGATTTGGTGTTAGGCTAACTAGGGGTTAACATTAAAAAAAGTTTTCAAATAATTACAGTTGAACAGACAAATAGCGCAAATTACAGTTTTTGTTTCCATTTTGTTTTGATCAGAGCATGTACTATTGACTCCGTCCTGAAGGGGTTAAAGGATCTTAAAATGTATAGCTTGGAGGAAAGACGAGACGAGGGGATATGATAGAAACATTTAAATACATAAAGAGAATCAACACAGTAAAGGAAGACACTATATTTAAAAGAAGAAAAACTACCACAACAAGAGGACATAATCTTAAAGGACCACTATAGGCACCCAGACCACTTAAGCTCAATGAAGTGGTCTGGGTGCCAGGTCCCTCTAGGATTATCCCTGCCTGCTGTTTCAGGGAAACTGCTATGTTTACATTAGGGTTAATCCAGCCTCTAGTAGCTGTCTTATTGACAGCCGCTAGAGGCGCTTCCGTGCTTCTCACTGTGATTTTCACAGTAAGAAGACGCCAGCGTCCATAGGAAAGCTATGAGAATGCTTTCCTATGGACTGGCTGAATGTGTGCGTGGCTCTTGCCGTGCATGCACATTCAGCCAATGACGACCGAAGGAGGAGGAGAGTCCCTAGCGTCGAGGGAGCCCGGCGCTGGAGAAAGGTGAGTGTTTAACCCCCTTCCTCCCCCTTAAGCCCTGCGAGAGTGGGGGCACCCTCAGGGCACTATATTGCCAGGAAAACACATTTGTTTTCCTGGCCCTATACTGATCCTTTAAATTAGAGGGGCAAAGGTATAAAAATAATATCAGGAACTATTACTTTACTGAGAGGGTAGTGGATGCATGGAATAGCCTTCCAGGTAAAGTGGTAGAGGTTAACACAGTGTAGGAGTTTAAGCATGTGTGGGATAGGCATAAGGCTATCCTAGCTTATAGCTATAAGATAAGGGACTAATTAGCGTATTTAGAAAATTGGGCAGATTAGATAGGGCGAATAGTTCTTATCTGCTGTCACATTCTATGTTTCTAGGATTGGTTTGTTTATTTTATTTGGTTCCTAAATCAGTTTTTTTTTTGTATTAAACATCTGTTGAGCAGAACCAACATATAAAAAAAATTGTATTAGTTTTTATTTTGTTTATTTTGTTTTGTATTGTTGTAGTGTATTTCATAATCTAGTGCACTTTTAAAGGTGCTGCTATATATATTTACATTTGTTTGTATATATTTAAAGAAATAAGCTATATTATTACTTGGATTTTTTTTTATAATTTCAGAACCAACATACGGCTAAAATTCAGGCATTATGAAAATATTTCTATTTTCAGGAAAAATGGTTCATCAAGACTACTTATCTTGCTGTGCACAAGTCTATTATAATACTACTCCCTACAAAGCTATTTTACCCGTCTGCCTTTAAAGATAATCTGGAATAGAATTTTGGTTACATATTCAATAAGAAAATGAATGTGCATATATGACACATCCTCTTCTAAAAATCTTTGCAACCGCATAATGGTTAGATTGGGGTTGTTAAAAATCCTAATGGTGATTAGGGTGCTTTTCACAATGACTACAATTTTGCCTCCACCATCCCTTTTTCCCACTCCATTTAAAATACCTTAGTAAAAGTGTTCTCAAAAAAGTAATTTACTACTCCTACTGGGCTCAAATTTGTTACAGGACCATAGTTATGAGCTTTTCCACAAATATACAATTGAAGGTTTTTCTCCACCTCTAGATGACACCTCTAAAACCTTGAAGATTGCTCATTCACTCCTCATGGGAAACGTCTAGTGACCTTGTTCTCCATTTTGACAGAAAGAAAGGAGCACATTGCTTAACAAACAGTAAGTATCCCTCCTGGGATTCCATAGAAATTACACTAATCCTAATTTGATTATAAAATTTACTTTTAAGCCGCTTGGCTACAGTTCAGCAAGATATCTATGGTATGATAACAAAGAAAGGTATGCCAGCATTAGAAGATTGACTTGGTCTAGGTAGATGTCAAGTATACCTCTTTGAGTAGATGCCAACAGGAACAAATAAACATAGATTGTGAAATACAAAGAGCGGAAGAGGTAAAAGGTTTCTTAGTAGACTATTACTCTGCCTTCTGCATCATCAAACTGATAAAGAGAAGAAGACAGATGAGGAACATAACAACTAAAATATGCATGTATCCTTAAAAGGACTAATTATACATTCTTCCCTATGGCTTTATGTTTTGTTCCCTGCTCTATTTTTATAACACAGGGATTTCTTCTACAATCAATTATACTATTCTGTTCATTGACACCCCAACCACTCTCCTACAAATGAGCTATAGCCCAGGAGCAGTTTCTTGCAGCTTGCTGCCATTCTAACTTAGACATATGGATCTTGTGGTTTTATGAGATTCATACCATAAATGTTTGTTACTTTAATTATTATTTAATTTCTTAGGCTATATTTTCATGTGCAATCCAACAGCTAATGGTTTGCTACTGTAGATTTTCAAGCAGAATGATAAGAAGCCACCATTTTTTTTCTTTGAGGTAGCAAGGCTCACATCAGTTTCATACCTAAAGACTCTGTTATAGACTGAAGATACAATACTGAGATCGAAGATATATATCGGGTTCTCTTTTGACTTTGTTTTAACATGTCGATTCATATACTCGAAAGGGATTCCCCCTAAACTCTCCCTAAACTAGTATAACCTCAGCTTTGCTGGGTTCACCTACAGATTCCTCTACGAAAAGTGATAGATCGTATCTTGGTGGATGAGCTTTACACCATGACAATATTTCTTAATTTATTTCTGTATTAGACTAGGTCAACATTGAACTCTTAGAAACATAAGCAATAATTGAAAGCTATGATAGATTACATCACCTATGAAAGGTTTAAATCTACAATATGTCCATGAAACATTTTCACTTTAGCATATGGAGATTTTAGAATTCCTACCAGTTACACATTTATGGTAATAATTGAATCCAATCCTCTGTATCACTTTAATTATAAACCAGTCCAGTGCAAATTAAAGAAGGGTCTAGGAGGATTAGCCAAAATGTATCCAAGCTTGTCAGGCTTAATGCTACTTGTACTATGCTGTTTATTTCATAGGCTTTGCATCCTACCAGTTTGGATTTAAAAAGTGCATTTTTTATAAACAAATTAAAATGGGATTATGAAAGTCATATGGGGAAATAATAATCCAGAATAAACTGTAGTACTATTCAGAGATGTAACATTTAAGCTTCATGTGAATTGTGTTTTTCTGACCTATTTTTATTCATGTGTCCCATGGAGATATGTTATTCTAGCTTCCTGAGGTCGATTCAATATATATTTATAAAAGGATATTATTTGAAAGAGATAGGATAAAGATGAGAAAGATTAAAGCAAAAACTAAGAGAAATCAGAGGACAACAGATCAAGTGCGTTTAGATATCTGTTAGAGTTAGATGAGTTAGATTTAAAATGAGGGGTAATGATATATTGACAACACAAAATAGGAGATGATCATGAGAAAGAGGGAAAGGTATAGAAAGGAAGGAGATCAGAAATCAAGCAAATGTTGGAAATGATGAGGCTGCACGTATTACTAGCTATTTATGTATAGTGATGTACCGAACTGTTCGCCGGCGAATAGTTCCTGGCAAACATAGCGTGTTCGCGTTCGCCATGGCGGGCGAACACATGCGCGGTTCGATCCGCCCCCTATTCATCATCATTGAGTAAACTTTGACCTTGTGCCTCACGGTCAGCAGACACATTCCAGCAAATTAGAAGCAGACCCTCCCTTCCAGACCCTCCCACCTCCTGTACAGCATCCATTTTAGATTCATTCTGAAGCTGCATTCTTAGATAGAGGAGGGAAAGTGTAGCTGCTGCTCATTTAATAGGGACATTGATAGCTAGGCTAGGGTATTCAGTGTCCACTACAGTCCTGAATTACTCATCTGATCTCTGCTGTAAGGACAGCAACCCAAAAAGCCCTTTTTAGGGCTAGAACATCAGTCTGCTTTTTTTTTTTCTGTGTAATGTAATTGCAGTTGCCTGCCTGCCAGCTTCTGTGTCAGGCTCACAGTGGATACTGTGCCCACTTGCCCAGTGCCACCACTCATATCTGGTGTCACAATAGCTTAAGCTTGCATTTAAAAACAAAAAAAATGTTTTCACTGTAATAGATTGAATAGCAGTTAGTTGTCTGCAAGCGTCTGGGTGTCAGGCCTTCAGCGTGTACTCTGCCAACCTCTGCCAGTGTACTTTGCCACTCATATCTGGTGTCACTATAGCGTGCCTTTAAAAAGAAAAAAAGTTTTTCACTGTAAGCTAATAGCAGTCAGTGTCCTTAAAGCGGGTGTCAGGCCTTCAGCGTGTGCTTTGCCAACCTCTGCAAGTGCACTTTGCCACTTATATCTGGTGTCACTATAGCGTGCCTTTAAAAAGAAAAAAAGTTTTTCACTGTAAGCTAATAGCAGTCAGTGTCCTTAAAGCGGGTGTCAGGCCTTCAGCGTGTACTCTGCCAACCTCTGCAAGTGCACTTTGCCACTCATATCTGGTGTCACTATAGCGTGCCTTTAAAAAGAAAAAAAGTTTTTCACTGTAAGCTCATAGCAGTCAGTGTCCTTTAAGCGGGTGTCAGGCCTTCAGCGTGTGCTCTGCCAACTCTGCAAGTGCACTTTGCCACTCATATCTGGTGTCACTATAGCGTGCCTTTAAAAAGAAAAAAAGTTTTTCACTGTAAGCTAATAGCAGTCAGTGTCCTTAAAGCGGGTGTCAGGCCGTCAGCGTGTACTCTGCCAACTCTGCAAGTGCACATTGCCACTCATATCTGGTGTCACAATAGTGTTGATTTAAAAAAAAATGTTTTTCACTGTTATAGATTGAATAGCAGTTAGTTGTCTTCAAGCGGGTGTGTCAGGCCTACAGCGTGTACTCTGCCAACCTCTGCCACTGCACAGTGCCACTCATATCTGGTCGCACAGTAGCTTGCACGCATAGTACCACTAATCCAAAAAAAAATGACAGGCAGAGGCAGGCCACCCCGCAGGGGCCATCGTGGTTGTGGTGCTGTGATTCCCTTTTGCCCTGGAATAATGCCCAGTTTTCAAAGGCCACGTACCCTGAACTTGAAAAGTTCTGAGGACATAGTTGACTGGCTAACACAGGACACCAAATCTTCTACAGCTTCCGCTCGGAACCTTGACGCACCATCCTCCTCCAGCTTAGCTTTGGGCACCTCTCAAGATAAAACTCACCCGCCCGCCGCCACCACCAACACTAGCACCACAGCCGCTTCACTTGGTATGTCAGAGGAGTTATTTACACATCCGTTTGAAGAAATGAGTGATGCGCAACCATTATTGCCAGAGGATGTAGATAACAGGATATATCTCAGGCAGGCAGCATTACACACATGGACGTACGGTGTGATGATGATGATGTTGTACCCGCTGCTGCTTCCTTTGCTGAGTTGTCAGATACAAGTGAAGCGGTTTATGATGACGATGCGTCCATGGATGTCACGTGGGTGCCCGCTCGGCAAGAAGAAGAACAGGGCGAAAGTTCAGATGGGGAGACAGAGAGGAGGAGGAGGACACGAGTTGGAAGCAGGGGGAGGTCGTCGCAAGGAGCTAGTGGCACAGTCAGACAGCATGCATCGGCATCCGGGGTCAGCCCGACAGCACGCCAATCAACGCATGCTGTGTCCACCACCAGAATGCCGTCATTGCAGAGCTCAGCAGTGTGGCATTTTTTTTGTGTGTCTGCCTCTGACAACAGCGATGCCATTTGCAACCGGTGCCAAAAGGAACTGAGTCGTGGGAAGTCCAACACCCACCTAGGTACAACTGCTTTGCGTAGGCACATGATCGCACATCACAAATGCCTAAGGGATCAACACATGAGTACCAACAAACACACAAACTAAAAACAACCATCCTCCTCCTGGTCCAGCATCTTCAGCCACGTCAACCACTGCTGTCCTCCTTGCCCCCTCTCAACCATCCGCCACTCTGTCTCTCGCCTTGAGCAGTTCCCGCTCATCTGCCCACAGTCAGGTGTCTGTCAAGTACATGTTTGTGCGTAAGAAGCCAATGTCAGAAAGTCACCCCCTTGCCCAGCGTCTGACAGCTGGCTTGTCTGAACTATTAGCCCACCAGCTTTTACCATGCAAGCTGGTGGAGTCTGAGGCGTTCCAAAAATTTGTAGCTATTGGGACACCGCAGTGGAAGGTACCCGGACGAAATTTCTTTTCATAAAAGGCAATCCCCAACCTGTACTCGATTGTGCAAAAGGAAGTAATGGCATGTCTGGCACACAGTGTTGGGGCAAAGGTCCATCTGACCACTGATACCTGGTCTGCAAAGCATGGTCAGGGCAGGTATATCACCTACACTGCGCATTGGGTAAACCTGCTGATGGCTGCCAAGCATGGAATGCGTGGCTTTGCAGAGGAGTTGGTGACATCGCCACGACTTGCAGGCAGGCCTGCTGCCACCTCCTCTACTCCTTCTACTCCATCCTCTTCCATAACCTCCTCGGCTGAGTCCTCTTCTGCTGCTGCGTCTTGCTCCACATCAACGGCACCCCCCCAGCTCCCCAGGTACTTTTCCACATCCCGGATACGGCAGTGTCACGCCGTCTTGGGTTTGACTTGCTTGAAAGCAGAGGGTCACACCGGACAAGCACTCCTGTCCGCCCTGAACGCACAGGTGGAAAAGTGGCTGACTCCGCAGCAACTGGATATCGGCAAAGTGGTTTGTGACAATGGAACAAATTTGTTGGCGGCATTGAAGTTGGGCAAGTTGACACATGTGCCGTGCATGGCACATGTGTGTAATCTGATCGTACAACGCTTTGTGCATAAGAACACAGGCTTACATGAAGTCCTGAAGCAGGCCAGGAAGGTGTGTGGCCTTTTCAGGCATTCCTACATGGCCATGGCGCACTTTGCAGATATCCAGCGGCAAAACAACATGCCAGTGAGGCGCTTGATTTGCGACAGCCCGACACGTTGGAATTCAACACTCCTAATATTCGACCGCCTGCTCCAACAAGAAAAAGCCTTTAATGAATATTTGTATGACCGGGGTGCTAGGACAGCCTCTGTGGAGCTGGGAATTTTTTTGCCACGTTACTGGACGCTCATGCGCAATGCCTGTAGGCTCATGCGTCCTTTTGAGGAGGTGACAAACCAAGTCAGTCGAACCGTAGGCACAATCAGCGACATCATACCATTTGTTTTCTTCCTGGAGCGTGCCCTGCAAAGAGTGCTGGATCAGGCCGTAGATCAGCGTGAAGAGGAAGAGTTGTGGTCACCATCACCACCAGAAACAGCCTTATCAGCATCGCTTGCTGGACCTTCGGCAACGCTGGAAGAGGATTGTGAGGAAGAGGAGTCAGAGGAGGAATATGGCTTTGAGGAGGAGGAGGAAGACCAACCACAACAGGCATCCCAGGGTGCTCGTTGTCACCTATCTGGTACCTGTGGTGTTGTACGTGGCTGGGGGGAAGAACATACCTTCATTGAGGTCACTGAGGTGGAGGAATGGGAAATGAGTAGCTCGTCATCCAACCTTGTGCAAATGGGGTCTTTCATGCTGTCGTGCTTGTTGAGGGACCCTCGTATAAAAAGGCTGAAGGAGAACGACCTGTACTGGGTGTCCACGCTACTAGACCCCCGGTATATGCAGAAAGTGCCTGAAATGTTACCGAATTACGGCAAGTCGGAAAGGATGCAGCAGTTCCAAAATCAATTAAAAAGTATGCTTTACACAGCGTATAAGGGTGATGTCACAGCACAACGGGAATCTAACAGGGGAAGAGGTGAAAGTAATCCTCCTCCTCCCACGACCACGCCGGCAAGGACAGGATGCTTTACAGACATGTTGTTGATGGAGGACATGCGGAGCTTTTTAAGTCTTACGCATCGCCACAGCCCTTCGGGATCCACCCTCAGAGAGCGACTCGACCGACAGGTAGCAGACTACCTCGTCTTAACTGCAGATATCGACACTCTGAGGAGCGATGAACCCCTTGACTACTGGGTGTGCAGGCTTGACCTGTGGCCTGAGCTATCCCAATTTGCGATAGAACTTCTGGCCTGCCCCGCTTCAAGTGTCCTGTCAGAAAGGACCTTCAGTGCAGCAGGAGGTATTGTCATTGAGAAGAGAAGTCGCCTAGGCAAAAAAAGTCTAGATTACCTCACCTTTATTAAGATGAATGAGGGATGGATCCCGAAGTGACTGACAGTGGGCGATACATTCGACTAAAAAAAGCCTGATGAGATGAGCTGCCTTGGGCTAAAAATGGTCCACACACTGCTGTATTTTAGCTCTGAATGCCGGTTGACTTGCGTGACTTATCCGCCACCAACTAGGGTTCAAGCCGCAATGTTTTAGGGCACTTTCTGCCTGGGTAACAAACATCAATTTTTATGACCGCTGCTGCAGCGGCTGCAACAATACCTAATTTTTCAGGCATGTGTACGTGCCTAATTTTTCGGCCCTCTGGTGCTGCACTGTGGCTTCAAAAACCAAACCAAAAAAAAGGCACATAACAGGGATTAAACTGATAAGAATAGTACTACTTAACACACCACTCCTATCTGGTGGCACATTAGATTGCACGCGCAGTGCCCCAAATTTGAAGTAGGAGGACTGACCAAGCATCTTTTTCCATCTCCCGGTTCCTAAAATCGATGCCAATCGACGCCTGATAGGGCGCCAGCTCGTTATTCTCTTGGGCGCCAGCTCGTTATTCTCTTGTTCACTTCACTAGGGACACTTTACTGCACTATGGGCACTTAGACCCACTCTTTGTCTTGCACACTGTTATTCTTAGCCAGCATCTGTGATGGGAAATCAGGCAGTCATCTAAACGTTTAGATTGAGCTTTAGCTTAGAACACCCTTGAAGGTGTTTAAGGAGATTAGGGCTAGTTTAGAGGATTCTTCTTAGACCTCTCTGAGTCTTTATAGCCCTTCTACCTATCCAGCATTTCTGGAAACTAGCTAAGAGAAAGGGTGGCTGTGTGTCTGTGATACATTTAACTTTATATCACCTTATTGACACTTTATCACTCCGGTCTCCATACTCTCTGCCTATACCCATCTATTTAGAGGGAATTTCCTTGCCCCTGCCAATATTATATAATAGGTAATAGTATTACCATTATTACACAATTAGGTCTCTGAGGACAGGTGTCAATCCATATCTGCCAAGTGACCCTATGTAGGGGGAACAGTCCCTATTCTGCTCTGTGTCAGTGTGTATCAGGGATCCTTAGGATAGGTGTCAATCCATACCTGCCAAGTGACCCTATGTAGGGTGAACAGTCCCTATTCTGCTCTGTGTCAGTGTGTATCAGGGATCCTTAGGACAGGTGTCAATCCATACCTGCCAAGTGACCCTATGTAGGGGGAACAGTCCCTATTCTGCTTTGTGTCAGTGTGTATCAGGGGCTCTGAGGACAGGTGTCAATCCATATCTGCCAAGTGACCCTATGTAGGGGGAACAGTCTCTATTCTGCTCTGTGTCAGTGTGTATCATGATCTCTGAGGACAGGTGTCAATCCATATCTGCCAAGTCACCCTATGTAGGGGGAACAGTCTCTATTCTGCTCTGTGTCAGTGTGTATCATGGTCTCTGAGGACAGGTGTCAATCCATATCTGCCAAGTGACCCTATGTAGGGGGAACAGTCTCTATTCTGCTCTGTGTCAGTGTGTATCATGGTCTCTGAGGACAGGTGTCAATCCATATCTGCCAAGTCAAGCCTATGTAGGGGGAACAGTCTCTATTCTGCTCTGTGTCAGTGTGTGTCATGGTCTCTGAGGACAGGTGTCAATCCATATCTGCCAAGTGACCCTATGTAGGGGGAACAGTCCCTACTATGCTCTGTGTCAGTGTGTATCAAGGATCCTTAGGATAGGTGTCAATCCATACCTGCCAAGTGACCCTATGTAGGGTGAAAAGTCCCTATTCTGCTCTGTGACAGTGTGTATCAGGGATCATTAGGATAGGTGTCAATCCATATCTGCCAAGTGACCCTATGTAGGGGGAACAGTCCCTATTCTGCTCTGTGTCAGTGTGTATCAGGGATCATTAGGATAGGTGTCAGTCCATATCTGCAAGTGACCCTATGTAAGGGGAACAGTCCCTATTCTGCTCTGTGTCAGTGTGTATCAGGGATCCTTAGGATAGGTGTCAATCCATACCTGCCAAGTGACCCTATGTAGGGTGAACAGTCCCTATTCTGCTCTGTGTCAGTGTGTATCAGGGTCTCTGAGGACAGGTGTCAATCCATATGTCAAGGTGTCAATATGTCATATGTCAGGTGTCAATCCATATCCATTGTGATTTAGATATGTTAGGTGATTTCTGCCCTCTATGGAATAAAACCAGACTCTGCATCAACTGTGTAATTTTCCATCGGAGTTTTGCCATGGATCCCCCTCCGGCATGCCACAGTCCAGGTGTTAGTCCCCTTGAAACAACTTTTCCATCACTTTTGTGGCCAGAAAGAGTCCCTGTGGGTTTTAAAATTTGCCTGGCCATTGAAGTCTATGGCGGTTCGCCCGGTTTGCCGGTTCGCGAACGTTTGCGGCAGTTCGCGTTCGCCGTTCACGAACCAAAAATTTTGTGTTCGCGACATCACTATTTATGTATTACACTAAGTCTATTAGACAAGATTAATTGAGGAGGTAATTGAGGAGAAAAAGCATAAGGCCTTTGGGTTGTTCGGTAGGCCACCAATCAAAAATTCAAGCACAGGACATCTATTCAAACTGTCAAACTAAGTTCCCTTGTTGTATCCAAAGACATTAACATACAGTAGAATGCTGCCTGAGCAAGGCTTGTGCTACAAAAGGCTTCCTCCACTACAAATTCATTCTGTATTAATGATACTCAGCTTTACCACTTGTAGCTCCAACAGTGGCGTCACTAGGGGGGGGGCAGAGGGGGCCATGGCCCCCCCACATTATGCTGTGCCCCCCCTTGTACCCCCTTTAAATGCCAGCAACTTGCTGGCTATGTGTTTGTCTTATATTCCCTCGGGCTGTAACAGCCTGTTACAGCCCGAGGGAATGCAGGGCAGGGCAGCTGGAGCGCTGGGTCAGGTGCTGTCTGGGGCTGGAGGGAGCACTGACAGGCTCCCCGGCACAGGCCCTGCCCCCAAACGAAGCCCCGCCTCCCGCACACAAGCCCCGCCCCCGCCGTTAAGCAGCAGCCCATGCTGCTGCTGGAAAGGATGCAAGATGGCTGCCTGACCCCCAGCCACAGCCTCCAGTGACAGGTAGGCTTAGTGAGTGTGAGTGTGAGTGTCTGTGTGTCTGTGTGTCTGTACTCAGCCTCCCTACCACCCTCCCCACCACCCTCAGCCTCCCCACCCTCCCCACCACCCCATCAGCCTCAGCACCCCACACCACCCTCAGCCTCCCCACCCTCCCCAATAACCTCAGCCTCCCCACCCTCCCCAATAACCTCAGCCTCCCCACCCTCCCCAATAACCTCAGCCCCACCACCCTCAGCACCCCCCACCACCCTCAGCCTCCCCACCCTCCCCAATAACCTCATCCCCACCACCCTCCCCACCACCCTCAGCCTCCCCACCCTCCCCAATAACCTCAGCCTCCCCACCCTCCCCAATAACCTCAGCCCCACCACCCTCCCCACCACCCTCAGCCTCAGCACCCCACACCACCCTCAGCCACAGCACCCCCCACCACCCTCAGCCTCCCCACCCTCCCCAATAACCTCAGCATCCCCACCCTCCCCAATGCCCTCAGCCCCACCACCCTCCCACCACCCTCAGCCTCAGCACCCCCCACCACCCTCAGCCTCCCCACCCTCCCCAATAACCTCAGCCTCCCCACCCTCCCCAATACCCTCAGCACCCCCCACCACCCTCAGCCTCCCCACCCTCCCCAATAACCTCAGCATCCCCACCCTCCCCAATGCCCTCAGCCCCACCACCCTCCCCACCACCCTCAGCCTCAGCACCCCCCACCACCCTCAGCCTCCCCACCCTCCCCAATACCCTCAGCCCCACCACCCTCCCCACCACCCTCAGCCTCGGCACTCCCCACCATCCTCAGCCTCCCCACCCTCCCCAATAACCTCAGCCTCCCCACCCTTCCCAATACCCTCAGCCCCACCACCCTCCCCACCAGCCTCAGCACCCCCCACCACCCTCAGCCTACCCACCCTCCCCAATACCCTCAGCCCCACCACCCTCCCCACCACCCTCAGCCTCAGCACCCCACACCACACTCAGCCTCAGCACCCCCACCACCCTCAGCCCCCCACCCTACCCAATACCCTCAGCCCCACCACCCTCCCCACCACCCTCAGCCTCACCCCCTCACCACCCTCAGCCTCACACACACTACATTCACTAAACACACTCTGCACTACACACACACTACATTCACTAAACACACTCTGCACTACACACACACACACTACATTCACTACACACTTTGCTCTACACACACACACTACATTCACTATACACACTTTGCACTATACATACACAAACACACACACACTACATTCACTAAACACACTCTACACTACACATACTCACACTACATTCACTATACACTCTCTGCACTCACTACAAACACTACATTCACTAAACACACTCTGCACTACACACACTACATTCACTACACACACACACTACATTCACTATACACATGTTGCACTCACTACACACTACATTTACTAAACACACTCTGCACTACACACACACACACTACATTCACTATACACATGTTGCACTCACTACACACTACATTCACTAAACACACTTTGCACCACACACACACACACACTGCATTCACTTTACACACGTTGCACTCACTACAAACACACTACATTCACTACAAACACAATACATGCTCTATACACACTACATTTACTATGCACACTACATCCACTACAAAAACACACACTCTGCATTCACTATACACACCTACATTCACTACACACACACTCTGCATCTAATGCATGCATACAAACATTACATACATTACACAAAACGTACAATCTGCATCCATGACACACATACCGCATCCACTACACACATTCTACATCCACTATACACACTGCATCCATGACAGACATGCTATATCCACTATACACACACACCCTTCATCCTTGTGGGCAGCTCGGGGCTGGCCCTGGAGGCCCAGATCTTGAGCTGTGTCAGGGGCCCTAAAATTTCTGATGCAGCCCTGCTCAGCAGTCTGTGTGTGTGTATGGACTCAGCAGTCTGTTTTCTGTGTGTGTCTGGACTCAGCAGTCTGTGTGTGTGTGTATGGACTCAGCAGTCTGTGTGTGTGTGTGTGTGTGTATGGACTCAGCAGTCTGTGTTTGTGTGTGTGTGTGTGTGTGTGTGTGTATATATATGGACTCAGCAGTCTGTGTGTGTATGGACTCAGCCCACTGTGTGTGTGTATGGACTCAGCAGTCTGTGTGTTTGTGTGTGTGTATGGACTCAGCAGTCTGTGTGTTTGTGTGTGTATGGACTCAGCAGTCTGTGTGTGTGTGTGTGTGTGTGTGTATGGACTCAGCAGTCTGTGTATTTGCGTGTGTGTGTATGGACTCAGCAGTCTGTGTGTGTGTGTGTGTATGGACTCAGCAGTCTGTGTGTGCGTGTGTGTATGGACTCAGCAGTCTGGGTGTTTGTGTGTGTGTGTATGGACTCAGCAGTCTGGGTGTTTGTGTGTGTGTGTGTGTGTATGGACTCAGCAGTCTGTGTGTTTGTGTGTGTGTGTGTGTGTGGACTCAGCAGTCGGGGTGTTTGTGTGTGTGTATGGACTCAGCAGTCTGTGTGTGTGTGTGTGTGTGTGTGTGTGTGGGTGTATGGACTCAGCAGTCTGTGTGTGTGTATGGACTCAGCAGTCTGTGTGTCTGTGTATGGACTCAGCAGTCTCTGTGTGTGTGTGTGTGTGTGTGTGTGTGTATGGACTCAGCAGTCTGTGTTTGTGTGTGTGTGTATATATATATATATGGACTCAGCAGTCTGTGTGTGTATGGACTCAGCCCACTGTGTGCGTGTATGGACTCAGAAGTCTGTGTGTTTGTGTGTGTATGGACTCAGCAGTCTGTGTGTTTGTGTGTGTGTATGGACTCAGCAGTCTGTGTGTTTGTGTGTGTGTGTGTGTGTGTATGGACTCAGCAGTCTGTGTGTTTGTGTGTGTGTGTGTATGGACTCAGCAGTCTGTGTGTGTGTGTATGGACTCAGCAGTCTGTGTGTGTGTATGGACTCAGCAGTCTGTGTGTGTGTGTGTGTGTGTATGGACTCAGCAGTCTGTGTGTGTGTGTATGGACTCAGCAGTCTGTGTGTGCGTGTGTTTATGGACTCAGCAGTCTGGGTGTTTGTGTGTGTGTGTGTGTGTATGGACTCAGCAGTCTGTGTGTTTGTGTGTGTATATATGGACTCAGCAGTCTGTGTGTGTGTGTGTGTGTGTGTGTGTGTGTGTGTATGGACTCAGCAGTCTATGTGTGTGTATGACCTCAGCAGTCTGTGTGTGTGTGTGGACTCAGCAGTAAATGTGTGTGTATGGACTCAGCAGTCTGTGTGTGTGTATGGACTCAGCAGTCTGTGTATGTGTGTGTATGGACTCAGCAGTGTGTGTGTCTGTGTGTATGGACTCAGCAATCTGTATGTGTGTATGGACTCGGCAGTCTGTGCGTGTCTGTATCTAGGACTCAGCAGTCTGTGTGTGTGTGTGTGTGTGTATGGACTCAGCAGTCTGTGTGTGTGTGTGTATGGACTCAGCAGTCTGTGTGTGTGTGTGTATGGACTCAGCAGTCTGTGTGTGTGTATGGACTCAGCCGTCTGTGTGTGTGTATGGACTCAGCAGTCTGTGTGTGCGTGTGTTTATGGACTCAGCAGTCTGGGTGTTTGTGTGTGTGTGTGTGTGTGTGGACTCAGCAGTCTGTGTGTGTGTGTGTGTGTGTGTGTGTATGGACTCAGCAGTCTATGTGTGTGTATGACCTCAGCAGTCTGTGTGTGTGTGTGGACTCAGCAGTAAATGTGTGTGTATGGACTCAGCAGTCTGTGTGTGTGTATGGACTCAGCAGTCTGTGTATGTGTGTGTATGGACTCAGCAGTGTGTGTGTCTGTGTGTATGGACTCAGCAATCTGTATGTGTGTATGGACTCGGCAGTCTGTGCGTGTCTGTATCTAGGACTCAGCAGTCTGTGTGTGTGTGTGTGTATGGACTCAGCAGTCTGTGTGTGTGTGTGTATGGACTCAGCAGTCTGTGTGTGTGTATGGACTCAGCAGTCTGTGTGTGTGTATGGACTCAGCCGTCTGTGTGTGTGTATGGACTCAGCAGTCTGTGTGTGCGTGTGTTTATGGACTCAGCAGTCTGGGTGTTTGTGTGTGTGTGTGTGTGTGTGTATGGACTCAGCAGTCTGTGTGTTTGTGTGTGTGTATATATGGACTCAGCAGTCTGTGTGTATGGACTCAGCAGTCTATGTGTGTGTATGACCTCAGCAGTCTGTGTGTGTGTGTGTGTGTGGACTCAGCAGTAAATGTGTGTGTATGGACTCAGCAGTCTGCGTGTGTGTGTATGGACTCAGCAGTCTGTGTATGTGTGTGTGTATGGACTCAGCAGTGTGTGTGTCTGTGTGTATGGACTCAGCAATCTGTATGTGTGTATGGACTCGGCAGTCTGTGCGTGTCTGTATCTAGGACTCAGCAGTCTGTGTATGTATGGACTCAGCACTGTGTGTGTGTATGGACTCAGCAGTCTGTGTGTGTGTGTATGGACTCAGCAGTCTGTGTGTGTCTGTATCTAGGACTCAGCAGTCTGTGTGTGTATGGACTCAGCACTTTGTGTGCGTGTGTGTGTTTATGGACTCAGCAGTCTGTGTGTCTGTCTGTGTGTATATGGACTCAGCAGTCTGTGTGTGTATGGACTCAGCAGTCTGTATGTCTGTGTGTGTGTGTGTGTGCATGGACTCAGCTGTGTGTGTGTTGGATTCAGCAGTCTGTGTGTAAGTGTAAAAATCAGCCTGTGTGCATTCAGCAACGTCTGTGTGCATTCAGCAACGTCTGTGTGCATTCAGCAACGTCTGTGTGTGTGTATTCAGAAGTTTCTCGGTGTTCGTATTTGTGTACTGTGTGTATGTACTCAGCAGTCTATCAATAATTAAAAATGTTATTCCTGTGAGTTGTTGTGTAGGAAGAGCCCCAGTGCACTGCTTTGCCCGGGGGCCCTTAACACTGTTAAGATGGTACTGCTTGTTGGTGTCAGTGAGCTTCTATTTATTGAGCATGTGTGTGTCCCTGAACTTCTTTGTAGTGAGCCTTGTGTTTATACAAGTGAGTTTGTCTGTAGTAAGCCTGTGTGCGAGTCAGAGAGTTTTTTGTCTGTCAGTGAGCCTATTTGTGCATGTCAGTGAGCTTGTGTGCTCACTGTAATATATATATATATATATATATATATATATATATATATATATATAAACAAATGAGAAAACCCCTGCACTCCAACTTTTACTAATGATACTGCCAGGTGCCAAGTCCCAAATTCATAAAAAATCTAAAAATTACCGGCACTCATGGGCTTCTTTCATCCAATTTATTAATAGGTGAAGATAGTCAGGTCAACGTTTCAGCTCCTGATCGGAGCTTTCATCAGGACACCAAAGGCCTTTGGTGTCCTGATGAAAGCTCCGATCAGGAGCTGAAACGTTGACCTGACTATCTTCACCTATTAATAAATTGGATGAAAGAAGCCCATGAGTGCCGGTAATTTTTTGATTTTTTATATATATATATATATATATATATATATATACATACATACATACATACATACATACATACACACACACACCTGTAGGAATGGCATACATTTTTTTTCCAGGGCTGCTTTCCAGTTTGGCTTTGCCAGCGTTTGCGCTTTACCGCTGAATCATCTGTGTGATCTGCCGCACACTTTAGCCCTGTTACACGCATCTGGGAGCTGCTGTTGACAGGTACTTGTAGTCTAGAGATTGGGACATGGGGTATATGCTCAGCTATCTGTATAATACTATAGTGCTGTTCTACAGGTCTGTGTCTGTATAATATCCTGGGACAATCAGTGTTCCCTGTATAGTGCTGCTCTCTGTCTTGGGATATTATACACAAACAGATCTGTATTTACAGAGAGCAGCACTATACAGGGAGCACTGACTGTCCCAGGATATTATACACACAGCCATGTATTATACAGAGAGCAACACTATACAGGGAGCACTGACTGTCCCAGGATATTATACACACAGCCATGTATTATACAGAGACCAGCACTGTACAGGGAGCGCTGAATGTCCCAATTTCTCAAATGTTGGCAACAATGGCACTATATCAAGGGAAATGTTTGTTTTTTTAATAATCCCTGGTGGAAAATAATGAATGCTCCACCAGGGATTATTAAAAAAAATAAAAAAAAAAACATTATGTCGGGGGCGGGGCTTAACATGCGGCAGGGGCGGGGTCAAACTGCGGTGAGGGCGGGGTTAAATGTGCCCCCCTACTTTTGTCCCTGGCCCACCATGTGCCCCCCCTAAAAATGAATCCTAGAGACGCCACTGAGCTCCAACCCTGGTACCATTTATACACCTACAGCACTCTATTTCTCCTTAATTGGCTTCCTTTTTTTATAGCTCATTTTTTGAAACAACTGAACATCCTTTCAAATACTCCCCCTATGTATGTCTATGAAACACCTACTATGCTAATGGAAATTATGTGGCCATCACTCATGTCACACCTCCGCCCTTTGCTTGTCTTTACATTGGCTTCCCATACACTTCAGGATCCAACTCAATCTGACGATACCAAATACAAAACCATTCCATGCCTCAATTATTTTATCTTTAATTCACTTATATATATTTTTTTGATCACTTTCTCCTCATAAGCAATTCTTCCCTGTTAGTTCTCACACATAATACTTATTGAGGACCACACCATTTTTCAGGAATGTCCTACTTTGTACTGTCAGCCTTGCCTCTAGTACATTCAGAATTCCATTAGACCGAATTTCTTCACAGAAGCTTATTATCTTCTTGGATAAATGTTCTTTTCATCAAAAGTCAACACATAACCTGTGCTTCCCCAATCTACTTCAATCTCTCACTTTCCACTCTATGGTTCTTCTCCGCACCACTTTTACAAGAGTAAATAAAAACATGCACTATACTTGTCACCATTTCCTCCCACCTCATATATTGTTTCTCCTCTTGTGTTCCTTTCCATTATTTTATTCACCTCTTTCATCTATCAACTTTATTTCATCTGGAAATCACTTGCTGTAATCTATCATCACTGTATAATTGTAAACCACTGTGAAATATGTTGGGGCTATATAAATGCTAATACTAATTCTAAACCTGGTTGATGTATTATTTTTACTGGCTTCTGCATTATTGCTTTTGCTGAGCTTTTTTCACAATTCCTAGAATGATAGAACAGGAAAGGGCCGCACGTTACAGAATTATTTAAAACATCCAAACTATGAAGTAAATGTGTGTGTATTGTTTTGCCTTTATTAATTATTTTGTTTTGCTCTTGGGGAACAAAATCAATTTAAATTTTGTAGACTAAATAACACGTGTATAGAACCCAAAAAGTGACTCTTTGAAGTTGTCACATAGATAAAGCATGGCATTAACAGGGACTTCATTATTTCAATAAGAAAGTCATGGTTCTGAATGAGATGGGTGGGAACATGTACTACATATAATTAGTGTGATTTATAGCAGAAAATATCTCAGAAGGAGCAAAATCACTGTAATACACAATTATGTTAATTAACTTTACTTGGATACACTATTTTCTCATTATTTACTTAGATTAGAAATTGAGTGTTACAAAGTTTTAGGAATTTGCTCCCCATCTCACTCCGTACCTACATTATCCCCTTCCCCACCATGGACGTACTAGGTACGTCCAACAAAAATGGTCCTTAAGGACCTCGGACATACCGCGGTATTCTTTAATACTTACCCGATTGCCGTTGTTCCCCCTCTGGTGATCGGTGTTGCTCGTGGTCTGGGTGGACTGCCTGACAACCCAGACAGTCCCCGCTCAACAAATTAGGCCCCAGCGGGCCATGTGATTGCTCGTCATATCATTTTCATGGATTCCCTGATTTTCTTCCGCACCACTGGGGCCGCCGGTATCTCCATGCTGCCCCAATGAGTGGCTATCGTTCTCCGTGTTGCCAGCGCTACCTTCGCCACAAGTTTATTTTGTGCTCTGGTCCTCACTGGGTTTAGACAGTAACCAGATCCACAAATCCAGGGGGAGGACTGTTTGTAGTGCACCAGAGGTGAGGTTGGCAATCTTCTTCCAGAGTTGGGATATGTGTCTGCATTCCTACCACATGTGGAAATACGTACCCTGCACTCCACAGCCCTTCCAGCAGCAGTCGGAGTCCGAGCGTTGCATTTGTTTGAGTCTCAGGGGGGTAAGGTACCAGCGGAAGAGGGTTTTATATGCCTGTTCTTTGTGAATAACACATAATGTTACGGATGCTGTGGCCGCCCAGATCTCTCTCCCAGGCCTTCACATATGAAAATGCTTCCGGGGGATTTTTAGGGTCAAAATATTGTATAAGATGGAGATTTTGCCCTTTTGTATGGGAGTGTGTAGGCACTTTTTCTCGAATACTGTGGGCTGTGCCATCGCAGCCGCCGTAATGTTTGGGGTGGACAAGAAACTGCGGAGTTGGACATAGCAGAAGTGATCGAAAGTGTTGAAAGGAATGTTTTGTGTCAGATGGGAGAATGGGAGAAGGTGGCCATTTCGAAAAAAAGTGGCAGATCCTAGTGAGATTGTGGTCCTCGAAGTGGGCATAGTGTTGTGGCGTCATGCCTGGGATGAATTGATTGTTTCTCAATATGGGGGTTAGGAGAGAGGGTGTGTTAACGATGTTCTGTTTGCGTGTAGTCCTATCCCATGATTGTATGGATGTCGCCAGGGCTGGCGTGGTCAGTAGCATCCTGTCAGGGTACCTGAAGTCTCTACCTCGGAGGAGGTTAGACTTCTGTTACAAATGGCTATTTGTAACTGGCCCTTTAAATGAAAAATTGCCCTGCTTCCCTGGATTGTGGAGAAGCCTATTTGCCAGCCTCCTGCCTCATGACTATGGCCCCTGGAAGATTGTGCCCCTGAAAATGTATTAACTTGTATTGGTGTGTATGGCCCTTTAAGAACCGTCTGGGGACATATTGTGACTTTGCTGAACAATGCCCCTTTAAGACTATGTCCCCCAGACCTTTAAAATAACTTGTTCCTGGCTTTCCCCCCACTTGGTTCAGTAAATAGGGCTTACTGAACCGAGTACCACACAGGCGGACCACCCAGAAGCTAAAGTGTGCAGGCAATTTACCTCCCAGGCTGTGAGGTTACTGCCGGTTAATTGCACGTGGCGGCGGCCATCTTGGTTTCCTCGAATGCGGTCAGCGGTGTATGCTAAAGATTCTGTGGAACTAAAATCGGCTACACATTCTGCCGAACACCGCTGACCCTTACCTTCTCCCATACGGAACTTGCAGCTCCAGAGACTAAGTCCCGTTCGAAATGGGACTTAGTCGTTTTTTTCGCATGAAATTGACTGACCGCACAGCCCAAATCTATGGAACTGTTTTGGGCAGGAAATTGTGCTTGCGGTCGGTCATAAAGGACTTCCAGCTAACTTTTGATCCACTGGAGGGATTTGGCTGATTTTTGGAAGGGTTTATGTTTGATGTATGCTGATTCTGAATATGCAACTTTTATTGAAATTGAATGTATGGTTTTAAAGTTACAGTGTATGTGTAAAAACTGTATTTTTATTGTATGTAATAATTGGTTTAACTGTTTATCTGAGGGGAGGAAATGTGTGGGCTGCACCAGATGTGTGATTGGTGATTTTATGCCTCCCCCTGGGAGTGTCCTGTTTGCATGTAACCTCAATAAAAGCCAGGCTGGGTGTTCCAGCATCTCAGACCTCTTCTGACCCTCTAACTTGCAGCCTCGACTCATGTTTGTAGGGGACAGCTATAATCACTACAGGGATTGCTATGCTCGTCATACTCCCTTAGCTGTTGAGCTCTTGTAAGAGCTCTTGTTCCTGATCCTGCTTCGCTCTACAGAAGGGAGAGGTTCACCTATTGGAACCTGGAGCCTGGTCGTAGGTCCAGGGCGCAGAGCAGACGGCGAGATACCAGCCCAGCAGCGGTGGTTCGTGGAGTTCGCAGTGCTTATGGTGGCTACGGTGCTGATGGTCCTTTGGAAAGCGCTAGGAGCATCCTTTTCTACGGTCCAACTTCCAGCCAGCCTGGAGGCAACCGTAACATTTGGTGGCAGCGGTGGGATGGCGTCCTAGCGCAAGGAGCAGCACCCCAACAGCACTGGTATCGTATGAGAGTTATTGAGGGCAACGCTAGCCTCTGCGCAGCGTCCCTACTGAGAGCAGCATGGAGCCAGCCAGTCCGTGCACAGCAGTCAAAACGGAGGAGCGGTTCCTCGAAAGATTGCATGATTTCCTATCCTGGAGAGATGGGGCAGTCTCAGACGAAGAGATGTATGGGTACAGACATGGAGCCAGACTTCAGCTGTGGGAAGAAGCCCTACAGGAAGTTCAACGTTGGCGAGGAGATCATAGTATCAGCCGAGAGCAGCAAATCCGGGCTCGAATGGCAGAGCGGATGCCCTTCCTGGGCAAACAACCCCTTCCAGTGTGGGTAGCTAAACTAGAGAATCTAGTATATGACGAACTGTGGCTCGACACCGCATACCAGGCGCTACAGTGGTACGCAACTCAACTCGCTCCAGAGATGGCTGAGTATGAATTCCCAGAGTGTGGGGATTACGATGGCACTGATCTATTCTGGGAGAATATGGACGATGATGACTTTGGTAGGGCTACAGATTCACGCTTCTGGGACCTGTATGATGACCGGGAAGACAAGCTGGGTCTCCCTAGAACTATTAACCTAAAGGCCGATCTGCGGTACCTAGTCACCAACGAATGGGACCTGGAGTGGAAGTACCAGCACCTCATCAATGGGTCCCGGGAAGAGACAACCGGTCCCCTTTCTCCACAGCATCCAGAGGTACCCCAGGAGAGCACAGCAGCAGAGCCAGGTCGAGAGCCCTTCAGCTGGCAGGATATCGTAGAGGTATACTGGGAGGAACCTCTGATGGCAGGTGGAGATGGGACCGCAGTCTCTCTACCGGCCCTACAGGGATGCTGGGCAGGCGGCCCAGATCCCCAACCCCAGGGTGAGTTACAGGGAGCGGAGAGCAACGACCTCCCTCCCCAGCGGCAGCGTGAGTTAAAGGGAGAGGAGAGCAGCGACTTCCCTCCCCAGCGGCAGTGCACTGTACAGAGGGAAGAGACAACCGGTCTCCTTCCCCAACCATAACCAGAGGTACCCGAGGCAGCAGGCCTCAAAGACTGGTCCTGGGAGGACCCCCAGCAGGCAGGTGGAGATGGGACCGCAGTCTCTCTACCGGCCCTACAGGGATGCTGGGCAGGCGGCCCAGATCCCCAGCGGCAGCCTGAGTTACAGGGAGAGGAGAGCAGCGACCTCCCTCCCCAGCGGCAGTGCACCGTGCAGAGGGAAGAGACAACCGGTCTCCTTCCCCAACCCCAACCAGAGATACCCGAGGCAGCAGGCCTCATAGACTGGTCCTGGGAGAACCCCCAGCAGGCAGGTGGAGATGGGACCGCAGTCTCTCTACCGGCCCTACAGGGATGCTGGGCAGGTGGCCCAAATCCCCAACGACAGACCCAGCTACAGGGAGGGGAGAGCATCGACCTCCCTCCCCAGCGAGAGTGTGCCTTCCAGGGAGAGGAGACAACCGGTCTCTCTCCCCAGCCACAGCATGTTCCACAAGAAGCGGAGAGCATCGACCTCCCTTCCCAACAGCCGCAGGAGTATCAGGAGGAGGAGGTAAGCCAAGTCCCCCCTCCTCAGCTAACTCCTAACTGGGGCCCAGGGTTAACAGTGGAGATGTTAACCCCCACTGACCCCCACGTTCCCTTTGCCCCCGGGCAGGACTATGCCCTAATTTCCCCAGCAGAAGAGCTGGCAGCTGGGCGGAGTGCAGTTGGCCTCTGCCCTCCCTTTGACCCTTGCACAGAGATTGACATTCTGCCAGCTATCCCAGCGGAAGAGCTGGCATCAGGACAGAGCGCCGCTGGCCTCTGCCCTATAGACCCCCTTGTTACAGGACTGGCCTGCAAACCCCCCACCCCAGCAGAAGCGCTGGCACCAGGGCAGAGTGCCGCTGGCCCCTGCCCCCCAAGTACTACCAGCTATTTGCCCAGCTGCACCAGGAAGGCAGCGAGTGCTGCATGTTTACCCTACAACCTGGGACCTACAGGCCAGTACTATTTATTGTGGGGGGGCTTCTCTGCCAATGTTTATTTGTGGGTGGGCTGCGAGACTAACTTAGGCACTGACCGACAGAAGATCAGGTGCCTGGTTAGTCTCCCTCCAAAAGGGGAGATATGTTACAAATGGCTATTTGTAACTGGCCCTTTAAATGAAAAATTGCCCTGCTTCCCTGGATTGTGGAGAAGCCTATTTGCCAGCCTCCTGCCTCATGACTATGGCCCCTGGAAGATTGTGCCCCTGAAAATGTATTAACTTGTATTGGTGTGTATGGCCCTTTAAGAACCGTCTGGGGACATATTGTGACTTTGCTGAACAATGCCCCTTTAAGACTATGTCCCCCAGACCTTTAAAATAACTTGTTCCTGGCTTTCCCCCCACTTGGTTCAGTAAATAGGGCTTACTGAACCGAGTACCACACAGGCGGACCACCCAGAAGCTAAAGTGTGCAGGCAATTTACCTCCCAGGCTGTGAGGTTACTGCCGGTTAATTGCACGTGGCGGCGGCCATCTTGGTTTCCTCGAATGCGGTCAGCGTTGTATGCTAAAGATTCTGTGGAACTAAAATTGGCTACACATTCTGCCGAACACCGCTGACCCTTACCTTCTCCCATACGGAACTTGCAGCTCCATAGACTAAGTCCCGTTCGAAATGGGACTTAGTCGTTTTTTTCGCATGAAATTGACTGACCGCACAGCCCAAATCTATGGAACTGTTTTGGGCAGGAAATTGTGCTTGCGGTCGGTCATAAAGGACTTCCAGCTAACTTTTGATCCACTGGAGGGATTTGGCTGATTTTTGGAAGGGTTTATGTTTGATGTATGCTGATTCTGAATATGCAACTTTTATTGAAATTGAATGTATGGTTTTAAAGTTACAGTGTATGTGTAAAAACTGTATTTTTATTGTATGTAATAATTGGTTTAACTGTTTATCTGAGGGGAGGAAATGTGTGGGCTGCACCAGATGTGTGATTGGTGATTTTATGCCTCCCCCTGGGAGTGTCCTGTTTGCATGTAACCTCAATAAAAGCCAGGCTGGGTGTTCCAGCATCTCAGACCTCTTCTGACCCTCTAACTTGCAGCCTCGACTCATGTTTGTAGGGGACAGCTATAATCACTACAGGGATTGCTATGCTCGTCATACTCCCTTAGCTGTTGAGCTCTTGTAAGAGCTCTTGTTCCTGATCCTGCTTCGCTCTACAGAAGGGAGAGGTTCACCTATTGGAACCTGGAGCCTGGTCGTAGGTCCAGGGCGCAGAGCAGACGGCGAGATACCAGCCCAGCAGCGGTGGTTCGTGGAGTTCGCAGTGCTTATGGTGGCTACGGTGCTGATGGTCCTTTGGAAAGCGCTAGGAGCATCCTTTTCTACGGTCCAACTTCCAGCCAGCCTGGAGGCAACCGTAACATTTGGTGGCAGCGGTGGGATGGCGTCCTAGCGCAAGGAGCAGCACCCCAACAGCACTGGTATCGTATGAGAGTTATTGAGGGCAACGCTAGCCTCTGTGCAGCGTCCCTACTGAGAGCAGCATGGAGCCAGCCAGTCCGTGCACAGCAGTCAAAACGGAGGAGCGGTTCCTCGAAAGATTGCATGATTTCCTATCCTGGAGAGATGGGGCAGTCTCAGACGAAGAGATGTATGGGTACAGACATGGAGCCAGACTTCAGCTGTGGGAAGAAGCCCTACAGGAAGTTCAACGTTGGCGAGGAGATCATAGTATCAGCCGAGAGCAGCAAATCCGGGCTCGAATGGCAGAGCGGATGCCCTTCCTGGGCAAACAACCCCTTCCAGTGTGGGTAGCTAAACTAGAGAATCTAGTATATGACGAACTGTGGCTCGACACCGCATACCAGGCGCTACAGTGGTACGCAACTCAACTCGCTCCAGAGATGGCTGAGTATGAATTCCCAGAGTGTGGGGATTACGATGGCACTGATCTATTCTGGGAGAATATGGACGATGATGACTTTGGTAGGGCTACAGATTCACGCTTCTGGGACCTGTATGATGACCGGGAAGACAAGCTGGGTCTCCCTAGAACTATTAACCTAAAGGCCGATCTGCGGTACCTAGTCACCAACGAATGGGACCTGGAGTGGAAGTACCAGCACCTCATCAATGGGTCCCGGGAAGAGACAACCGGTCCCCTTTCTCCACAGCATCCAGAGGTACCCCAGGAGAGCACAGCAGCAGAGCCAGGTCGAGAGCCCTTCAGCTGGCAGGATATCGTAGAGGTATACTGGGAGGAACCTCTGATGGCAGGTGGAGATGGGACCGCAGTCTCTCTACCGGCCCTACAGGGATGCTGGGCAGGCGGCCCAGATCCCCAACCCCAGGGTGAGTTACAGGGAGCGGAGAGCAACGACCTCCCTCCCCAGCGGCAGCGTGAGTTAAAGGGAGAGGAGAGCAGCGACTTCCCTCCCCAGCGGCAGTGCACTGTACAGAGGGAAGAGACAACCGGTCTCCTTCCCCAACCATAACCAGAGGTACCCGAGGCAGCAGGCCTCAAAGACTGGTCCTGGGAGGACCCCCAGCAGGCAGGTGGAGATGGGACCGCAGTCTCTCTACCGGCCCTACAGGGATGCTGGGCAGGCGGCCCAGATCCCCAGCGGCAGCCTGAGTTACAGGGAGAGGAGAGCAGCGACCTCCCTCCCCAGCGGCAGTGCACCGTGCAGAGGGAAGAGACAACCGGTCTCCTTCCCCAACCCCAACCAGAGATACCCGAGGCAGCAGGCCTCATAGACTGGTCCTGGGAGAACCCCCAGCAGGCAGGTGGAGATGGGACCGCAGTCTCTCTACCGGCCCTACAGGGATGCTGGGCAGGTGGCCCAAATCCCCAACGACAGACCCAGCTACAGGGAGGGGAGAGCATCGACCTCCCTCCCCAGCGAGAGTGTGCCTTCCAGGGAGAGGAGACAACCGGTCTCTCTCCCCAGCCACAGCATGTTCCACAAGAAGCGGAGAGCATCGACCTCCCTTCCCAACAGCCGCAGGAGTATCAGGAGGAGGAGGTAAGCCAAGTCCCCCCTCCTCAGCTAACTCCTAACTGGGGCCCAGGGTTAACAGTGGAGATGTTAACCCCCACTGACCCCCACGTTCCCTTTGCCCCCGGGCAGGACTATGCCCTAATTTCCCCAGCAGAAGAGCTGGCAGCTGGGCGGAGTGCAGTTGGCCTCTGCCCTCCCTTTGACCCTTGCACAGAGATTGACATTCTGCCAGCTATCCCAGCGGAAGAGCTGGCATCAGGACAGAGCGCCGCTGGCCTCTGCCCTATAGACCCCCTTGTTACAGGACTGGCCTGCAAACCCCCCACCCCAGCAGAAGCGCTGGCACCAGGGCAGAGTGCCGCTGGCCCCTGCCCCCCAAGTACTACCAGCTATTTGCCCAGCTGCACCAGGAAGGCAGCGAGTGCTGCATGTTTACCCTACAACCTGGGACCTACAGGCCAGTACTATTTATTGTGGGGGGGCTTCTCTGCCAATGTTTATTTGTGGGTGGGCTGCGAGACTAACTTAGGCACTGACCGACAGAAGATCAGGTGCCTGGTTAGTCTCCCTCCAAAAGGGGAGATATGTTACAAATGGCTATTTGTAACTGGCCCTTTAAATGAAAAATTGCCCTGCTTCCCTGGATTGTGGAGAAGCCTATTTGCCAGCCTCCTGCCTCATGACTATGGCCCCTGGAAGATTGTGCCCCTGAAAATGTATTAACTTGTATTGGTGTGTATGGCCCTTTAAGAACCGTCTGGGGACATATTGTGACTTTGCTGAACAATGCCCCTTTAAGACTATGTCCCCCAGACCTTTAAAATAACTTGTTCCTGGCTTTCCCCCCACTTGGTTCAGTAAATAGGGCTTACTGAACCGAGTACCACACAGGCGGACCACCCAGAAGCTAAAGTGTGCAGGCAATTTACCTCCCAGGCTGTGAGGTTACTGCCGGTTAATTGCACGTGGCGGCGGCCATCTTGGTTTCCTCGAATGCGGTCAGCGTTGTATGCTAAAGATTCTGTGGAACTAAAATTGGCTACACATTCTGCCGAACACCGCTGACCCTTACCTTCTCCCATACGGAACTTGCAGCTCCATAGACTAAGTCCCGTTCGAAATGGGACTTAGTCGTTTTTTTCGCATGAAATTGACCGACCGCACAGCCCAAATCTATGGAACTGTTTTGGGCAGGAAATTGTGCTTGCGGTCGGTCATAAAGGACTTCCAGCTAACTTGTGATCCACTGGAGGGATTTGGCTGATTTTTGGAAGGGTTTATGTTTGATGTATGCTGATTCTGAATATGCAACTTTTATTGAAATTGAATGTATGGTTTTAAAGTTACAGTGTATGTGTAAAAACTGTATTTTTATTGTATGTAATAATTGGTTTAACTGTTTATCTGAGGGGAGGAAATGTGTGGGCTGCACCAGATGTGTGATTGGTGATTTTATGCCTCCCCCTGGGAGTGTCCTGTTTGCATGTAACCTCAATAAAAGCCAGGCTGGGTGTTCCAGCATCTCAGACCTCTTCTGACCCTCTAACTTGCAGCCTCGACTCATGTTTGTAGGGGACAGCTATAATCACTACAGGGATTGCTATGCTCGTCATACTCCCTTAGCTGTTGAGCTCTTGTAAGAGCTCTTGTTCCTGATCCTGCTTCGCTCTACAGAAGGGAGAGGTTCACCTATTGGAACCTGGAGCCTGGTCGTAGGTCCAGGGCGCAGAGCAGACGGCGAGATACCAGCCCAGCAGCGGTGGTTCGTGGAGTTCGCAGTGCTTATGGTGGCTACGGTGCTGATGGTCCTTTGGAAAGCGCTAGGAGCATCCTTTTCTACGGTCCAACTTCCAGCCAGCCTGGAGGCAACCGTAACAACTTCCAAACGACCGTCCTCTCAGGGGGGCTGATTCATCCAATCCTCACAGCTCTCATAGCCGTTTACACGCCGGCCGCGATAGCCCCGCTTCCTTTTATGACACGGCGCTCAGGAGCCGACGTCATGACGTCAATCTCGCCCCGACCTGTCAATCTAGTTCCGAACAACGAATCAGGACTCGGCAGGGGCGGAGTCATCAATTAAAGAACCAAGGTATAAAATAGGGATGTGTGTAATGGTTCATTGCCCTGTCGTGGTTCTAGCTTGTCTGGTCACTCAGTGCTCTTATTACTGTTTGTCTTTTTGGTTCTGACTCGGCTTGTATTTTCGTTCCTGCTTATCTCTCGTGTCCTTTGACCTCGGCTCGTCTCTCGCTTACCTGTTCTCTCGTTCCCTCGACCTCGGCTTGTCTCTGACCATTCTTTGCTTTCTCCTTACGTTAGTCCGGCCATTCTAAGGTCCGGTATACGTACCTAGCTTCTGTTTGTATTCTGCGTGTTGGATCCCTGTCCCGATCCTGACATTACGACAGGGCCAATGGATCCTGCAGGTACAAACGCTCAGATTGGTCCTCCTGACTCCAGATTTGAAGCCATGGACCATAGGATGGACCAGATGGCTCTGGCGCTGCAAGCATTGCTATCCCATCCCAGTAATCAATCAGAGGAGATGCGTACACCATCCATCTCTCTTGTTAATACAGGCCTAGAGGTAGCCACAGTGGGAGCCTCTTCCAGTGTTACTTCCCCTTTACGCTATGGCGGTTCTCCTGATACCTGTCGAGGTTTCCTAAACCAGATAGGGATTCATTTTGAATTACAACCCCGCGCCTACCCTACAGACAGGGAGAAGGTTGGATTCATAATCTCGTTACTCATTGACAAAGCTCTTAGATGGGCTAACCCTCTGTGGGAAAATGATAGTCCATTAGTCTATAATTATAATGCATTTGTCGCTACTTTTAGGAGGACTTTTGACCCTCCAGGAAGAAAGGCCAATGCAGCTAGACTACTATTACGTCTTAGACAGCATAGCCAAACCCTTGTGGATTATGCGTTAGAGTTCAGATCCTTGGCGGCAGAGGTCAAGTGGAATGAACAGGCCTATATGGACGTATTTCTGGACGGATTATCAGATGAGATCCTAGACGAAGTTGCCACAAGAGATCTTCCTGAAAATTTGGAAGAATTAATTTCATTTATTTCTCGAATAGATGAACGCATGAGACAGAGGCAGAACACTCGAGATAGAACTCATAGACCTTCCTTAAGACTAGCTCCCGCATTTCAGAATTCTGAATCTACAACTATTCCCTTGATTACTGAGCTATTTGATCGCCTGAAAGGCTCCAAGATTTACCAAGTTAGATCTGAGGGGAGCTTATAACTTGGTGAGAATTCAGCAGGGTGACGAATGGAAAACGACTTTCAATACCCGGTATGGCCACTATGAGTATACGGTAATGCCCTTCGGGCTTTGCAATGCTCCTGCTGTATTTCAGGACCTAATTAATGAGGTTCTTAAGGAATTTCAACATGAATGTGTTATAGTTTATTTGGATGATATACTAATACACTCTAGAGAGCCTGAGACTCACCACAAACAAGTCAGAAGGGTATTGCGTAAGCTTCTACAACATGGTTTGTACTGCAAATTGGAGAAGTGTAGCTTTGACCAATCTCAGATAAACTTTCTTGGTTACGTTATTTCTGGAGATGGGTTTAGGATGGACTCGGTTAAACTCCAATCAATTTTGGATTGGCCATTGCCCAAGGGACTCAAGGCCATTCAGAGGTTTATCGGATTCTCCAATTATTATAGGCGCTTCATTAAGGGGTACTCTTCTATTATTGCTCCTATTACCAATATGACTAGACAGGGTGCTGATACCAAGACCTGGTCTCCTGAGGCGCTTGTTGCTTTCAGAACTCTCAAGGAACAGTTTGCCTCAGCGCCGATATTAGTTCATCCTGACACCTCTTTGCCTTTTTTACTCGAGGTAGACGCCTCAGAGACAGGTATAGGCGCTATCTTGTCCCAAAGGCTAGGTTTGAATAAACCGCTGCACCCATGTGTTTTTTTTTCCAAGAAATTGTCTGGGCCTGAAAGCAGATATGATATTGGTGACAGGGAACTATTAGCGGTCATTATGGCCTTAAAGGAATGGAGACATTTGTTGGAAGGGACGTTACACCCGGTTACTATTTTGACGGATCACAAGAATTTGTCCTATATAGGGGAAGCCAAGCGCTTGTCCGCCAGGCAGGCTCGGTGGTCTTTGTTCCTTACTCATTTCAACTACGTGCTCACTTATAGACCTGGTTCTAAGAACTCTAAGGCTGATGCATTGTCCCGCCAACATGAACCTTCTACTATGTCTGATATGGTCTTTTCTTCTGTAGTTCCCAAATGTAATATTGTTGCCAACACGAGCATCAAGATTCACTCCCCGTTGCTTGCTGAGATCAAGAAAGTACAGCATCTGGCTCCCAGACTTGTTCCTGGGGATCGGTACTTCATTCCTCCTGAACTCCAACTGGAACTGATGCAGTGTTTTCATAACAGTAAATTTGCCGGACACCCTGGCATACGCAAGTCGTGTTCTCTGATTTCTAAAGATTTCTGGTGGCCTTCGTTACGTAAGGATGTTAAGGACTTCGTCGGGGCATGTGATGTCTGTATGAGGACTAAACGACCTCATACACTTCCATGTGGGCTTTTGCACCCCCTAGAAATCCCCGAGAAACCATGGTCTTGTTTAGCTATGGACTTCATTGTCGATTTGCCTGTTTCTAAGAAACATACTGTTATCCTCACGGTGATTGACAGGTTTACTAAAATGGCTCATTTGGTGCCCCTGCCTAAATTGCCCTCTTCTCCCGAATTGGTTGAGATTTTCGCAAGGGAGATTTTTCGTTTACATGGTATTCCTTCTGAAATTGTTTCTGATAGAGGGTCCCAATTTGTTTCCCAGTTTTGGAGGTCCTTCTGTTCTCAACTTGGCATCAAATTAAATTTTAGGAGGTTAGACTTCCAAACGACCGTCCTCTCAGGGGGGCTGATTCATCCAATCCTCACAGCTCTCATAGCCGTTTACACGCCGGCGCGATAGCCCCGCTTCCTTTTATGACACGGCGCTCAGGAGCCGACGTCATGACGGCAATCTCGCCCCGACCTGTCAATCTAGTTCCGAACAACGAATCAGGACTCGGCAGGGGCAGAGTCATCAATTAAAGAACCAAGGTATAAAATAGGGATGTGTGTAATGGTTCATTGCCCTGTCGTGGTTCTAGCTTGTCTGGTCACTCAGTGCTCTTATTACTGTTTGTCTTTTTGGTTCTGACTCAGCTTGTATTTTCGTTCCTGCTTATCTCTCGTGTCCTTTGACCTCGGCTCATCTCTCGCTTACCTGTTCTCTCGTTCCCTCGACCACGGCTTGTCTCTGACCATTCTTTGCTTTCTCCTTACGTTAGTCCGGCCATTCTAAGGTCCGGTATACGTACCTAGCTCCTGTTTGTATTCTGCGTGTTGGATCCCTGTCCCGATCCTGACACATCCTGGGTCTATTTTGTTTCGCTACCCATAGGTACAGTGATGGGAAGTCCCTACTAAATAGGTCATGTTCTAGGTCCACCCATAACTTGACCCCTGATGGGGCATGAAGGGTTTGTATTTGCGCTAGTTGGGCTGTTTGGTGGTAATCCCAAATGTTCTGGAGTTCGAGGCCTCCTTTATTGTGGGGAGATATACAATGTGATCCGTTTTACTCTGGTTCTTTTCCCTGCCCATATGAATTTATCTATCTGTGTTTGGAGGGATGTAAAGTCAGTCTTGGAGATCGGGATGGGGAGGGTTTGAAACAGGTATAGGTTCATCTTCACGGAGGCCAGTCTGCCTAACCAGGAAATGGATAGTTTTTGCCAGGCCTGCAGGTCCTTATTAGCCTGATACAAAAGTGGAGGGTAATTTAATCGGTACTTGGATCGCAGGTCTGCAGGCAAGTATATGCCCAGGTAGTGGATACAGTCTGTTTGGAAGCGAAATGGGTACAACTGTTGCAGGGTTGCGCTTAAGTGAGGGGGAATTTGGATTGGCATGGCCTCTGTGTCTTGTCTAGGTTCAGTTTGTTTCTCGATATTCTGGCATACTCGTTGAGAAGGTCGAGAAGGGGGGTAGTGAGGTCTCGGGTTCAGTCAGCGTCAGGAGTAGGTCATCGGCGTATGCCGATATTTTGTATTCTTCCTGTCGTATTCTGATCCCTTTGATGTTGGGGTCGCATTGTATCTTTTGTAGGAGGGGTTCGAGGGATAGGGCAAAGAGGAGGGGGGGAGAGGGTGCATCCGTGTCTCGTGCCATTGTGTATGCAAAATGGGGTCGGTTGGGCGTTGGGTATGAGTAGTCGAGCTGTTGGGGTGGAGTATAGGTTACGATTGCCTCTAAGAACATTCTAGGGAAGTTGAAATTCATCAACGTTACGAATAGGTATGGCCATAGAATGTGACCGAACCCTTTTTCGGCATCGAAGAGCAGCAGTGTGGGGATCTCTTTTTGTGTAGCTGCCCATATCAAGTCATATGTTCGCCTTGTCTATTAGGAATGAAGCCCACCTGGTCTGGGTTTTCCAATGTCGGTTTAAATAGGGTTGCCAGGAATTTAGTGAACAATTTAATGTCAACATTGAGGAGTGAGAGGGGACAGTAGTGTCCAGGGTCTTGTAGGGTTTTGTTCGGTTTTGGTATTAGACTGATGTTAGCCAGTAACATGTCAGGGGGCAGTGGTTCTCCTTTGAGAATGGATGTGAATAGGTCTCGGAGGTGTGGGAGTAAAACCGTTGAGTATGTTTTGTAGTATATCCCTGAATACCTGTCCAGTCCTGAGCATTTATTGGGTTGGAGTAGTGCTTTTTTGGAGTCTTGTGCCATGAATGTGTGGATGGCTTGTCTGTGTGTCTGGAGTTGTTACATGAGGTCAGTGGTAGGGTTAGGTTTGTGGAGGTGTTCCACTCGTCTGAGCTCCGTGATTTGGAATTACAGTTCTGCAAGGTTCTGTTTCTTGTGGGCTGTAACTGCTGCAATGAGACTACCTCTCTGATTACTGCCTTCTGGGCAGTCCACAGAGTCTGAGGATACCGAGCCTTTGTTAGTCGTAAAATAGTCTTGGATGGCTTTTCGGATTGTTTCTCTAATGTGTGGAAAATGGAGGAAAATGGAGGAATGTTGGGTTTAGTCGCCAGGACCATTATCTAGTGTCATGTGGGAGCGTTATGGAAATTGTCACGTCTGCATGGTCCGACCATGTGATTTGGCCGATCGCCGTTTTGTCTTGCTGCAGCAGGGAAGGGAAGGTCAGGAACATGTCGATTCGAGAGTAGGACGTGTGCAGGTGGGAAAAGAACGTGACGTACGCTGTCAGGGGGTGTTGTGTCCTCCAGGCATCTATCAGATTAGTTTTTGTCAGGAAGGATTGTAGTAGTTTATCTGCTTTCGCAGTGGGTGGGGGTTGTGATCGCGGTGATGGCAGCCTCCTTCTGTCGTGTACCGGGGACAGCACCATGTTGAAGTCTCCCCCTACCACCGCATGGTGGGAGGGGAAGAGGCTCAAGTGTGCCTGTAGGGATATCCAGAACTGTCCGTTCGAGAACCCTGTTTTGTTTGCCCCGGGGCGAGTTCGCGAGGTGTGTAGTGCCTGATGTGGAGTGGTAAAGCCCTTTGTTGTTCAAAGTGTGTTTCCTGGAGGAGGATGACATCCATCCGGGATCAATTGGCACACCGTAGGACCCGGTGTCTCTTGGTCGGGTTATTCAAGCCTTTGCAGTTATTTGAAATACAAGTCAGTTTTGTCGACATGTCCACTCCGGCTGTTCTGGCCCCCTCGGGGCCCCAAGCGCTCCACTTTGGGGGGTGTGTGGCAGGCAAGGAGGGGCTGGGAGGTACCAGGGGGAAAGAGGATCCCCAGGGGAGGAGCGAATAAGGGAGCGGGGAGGCGACCAGCGGGGGGGGGGGGGGGTGGGTGTAGGGGACCGGGAGGGGGGAAGGGGTCATGTCTGAGTGAGCTTGGTCTTAAGAGTGGGCGGTGGTACTGTGGTGGGGGTTTAGGTGGGTGGGTTTACCCTGGATAATTGTGTAGTGGTTGTGGTTTGTGAGGGAAAAGAGGAGAAGAGGAGGGCTACTCACATCTACTCCCCCCCCCCCCGTGATGTCTTGTACTGTATACCTGGCACTGATTTAGTCCTATCGCACTGTCTAACTATAACAAACTAATTCTCGTATAAGACTGTGTGGCTAATTATACACACAAACGATGCAAACGGTTTAAAGTGTGCACTGCAGGGATGCAGTGGGGGTTGTGATCGAGGTGATGGCAGCCTCCTTCTGTCGTGTACCGGGGACAGCACCGCGTTGAAGTCTCCCCCATTAGTCGGCTGTCGTGGTGTAGCATCTGATATCCCTTGGGTATATATGGTGGTGTCCATGACGATCTCATGTATGGTGATTCCGTGTGAGCGGTCAGGCTAATGTTAGGGTCGGGTATGTGGGGGGTGGCGTGGAGCTTTTATTTGGCCTATTACCTATTCCCTTTTCGGGAGGCTCGCATCCATGTTCGGGGCCTGGGCGGAGAAGTCAGTCTTCTCCCTGTGCTCCCGTGTTGAAGGGCTCAACGGGTTGCTGCCAATGCTCCTGTGGTGTCTCGTGAGGGGGCATCGTGATGAGTTGTTGGGGAGTGTGCTAGAGGGAGTGCACCCTGGGTCGGGCCAGACGTGGGTTTTAAGGTAACTCTTAGTGATTTGGGCTTTGCGTGTCCTTTGACCACCATGGTCAAGTTCAGGGTACATTAAGCATGTCTCATACATAGTACATGTTACATACATACATATTTCACATAACTTTCTTCCCATGTAAACCCCTCATATCTGTCGTGCCGTGGGATCCCTGGGGTTGTTTCTGTGGCGAGTGGTCTCCCCGTCCCTCAGTAGTCGGCCCCCGGTGTGGTAGTGCCCGGGTTCGGTCAGGTCCTATGAAGGGAGGCAGCCCAGGGAGGGAGGGGGCCCCCACTCGGGGAGGGGGCCCCCACTCATGTGAAATCCATGGCCTGGTAGTATCCCCTATTAACGGAAATCAGTTGTGGTGCCATTTTGCCTGCGTTAAGCATGGTACCCATTGTGGACCCGTGCCGCCCCCACCACCTGTGCTCCTCTCCCATCCCGATGCCAAATGAGATCCTAGGGGTCGAGACGATGAGGGGAGTTAGGTTCCCTTACAGGCTAGGGCCTGTGGCGCCTTGTGCCCTCGAGTCGGGTGGTTCTGTGTGTGGCTACCACTTTCCCCTTGGCTTTACTGGATGGAAGTCCCTGGATGTCATTTAAGAGTGCACTGCAGGGTGGGGTTCCCCAGGTGTTCTACCCCCGTGTGGCTGTGGTATATGGGAATTCTATCAGCGTATGAGGGGTATAGCACTTTTCCCTGATACCATAAACCCGGCTTGCAATTTACTGACAAGTCCGCGGTACTGGTAGATCTGAAGGACCGGGGTGAGAGAAGGGAGTGTCGGAGGCCATATGAGCGGGCTTCTGTGGTGAGTAGTTTGCCCATGGCGTGGGCAAAGCGGGATAGTGGAATAGTGTGGCCACTGATGGGGCTCTTTCATGTTTTTTTCTTGCCTCCACCCATACCAGTGTGGTTATGGCCGGGCTTGGTCAAGTGGGTATAGCGTTTGTGTGGATGTAGGGTGCCTGTGGTAGCGGATGTTTGCGTATTGTTTCACTGGGGAGAGAGAGCTTTAGGATTAAGCGTCCATTTCCTACCAAGGTCAGGCTCCGCCCCCCTGTTTTTTTATTTTTAACACACAAACAAATATAAATGCTCACTTTTGCCAGTGTTTGTGACTATGTTGCTACTAAAAAAAGACTGGACATACCCCATATTGAATACCCTGGCTTTTCTACTTTAAAAAAAATATGTACATGTGAGGTGTGGTTCTGAGATTTATGACAGATACAATGTCACTATTGATACATTTTAAAAATATATATTTTAAAACAGCAATGTCCTACTTGTACTTATAGTCCTATAACTTGCAAAAAAAGCTAAGAACATGTTAACATTGGGTATTTCTAAACTCGGGACAACATTTAAAAATGGGTGTTATTATTTAGCACGGGTGTTATTGGCGGTTGTACATGCGTAACAGATTTTGGGGGTCAAAGTTAGAAAAAGTGTGTTTTTGAAAATGTTTAATTTTTTAAAGACAATTTAATGGCGAGAAAAACAGTATATAATATGTGTGGGTTTAATAAATGAGTAAGAGGAAAATTACAGCTAAACACAAAATGCAATAACAGCCCTTGTCCTTAATGGCAAGAAAAGAAGAAAAACGTTCTGGTCATTAAGGGGTTAAATATATGGCATGTGATAGTCTTAGAATAAGCAATTGTTCTCTTTCACAGACAAGAAAAACATTATATGTGTATGAAATCTCCAGTATTCCTCCTGATACATTTAGCAGAATTATTTTTTTTTAAATATAAACTTTCTATGTGTTTATGTATATATATTGATGATACATTTTTAAGATTTTGGAAATATGCAAAACCTTTACACAGCAGCTGAGATTCTGCTCAGGTTAAAAGTCCATCAGCAAAATGTAAACCTCAGACACTTCTCCAAAGAGTTCCACCAGTGAGTGTAATTATTCACAAAATGCATGATTTGCACTGGTCAACACTGAAACAAGCTTACTATTTATTGAACCGGTTTCTGATTTTATCGCAAATGTTTTGTTTCGTTTCATTGATCGTTTTTGCATAACTCACATATTTTTGCATGTAGCATTCCCAAAGACAAAAATAAACAGTCAACATTCCAATTTTCATTTTAACATAGCACCTGCGTATCTTCAAGATTAAGCATAAGTAAACAATATCCCAGGGAGATAACAAAATCTGTTTCTGAAAAGGTTATTCTCCACCGATTACAAAAACAAAGAATCAATTTGCAAATACAAGTGCATAGACATATATTGATATGTGGCTTGTGATGGGTAGAGGGGTAAGTACTGCTGCACATCTTTCAAACACCGCTATAACACATCATTTTACCATATTCAAAACTTAGACATTGCTTTATCTTGTTTTTAATCAAGCAAAAGTTTGAAGCATTATTATACCGAATTTGAACGTGTGCATTTTGGTTGTAGGTTTTTTTGGTTTTAAAAACAGGTGTGATTAATTCGTTGGAGTAATTATTGTTCAAAATGTACATAGATATTATTGTTTATCCCCTTAAAACCGGAGGGCGTACTATTACGCCCTAATCTAAGCGGCTCTAAACGCTGCAGGGCGTAATAGTACGCCCTCCGTTTTTTTGTTACTTACCCGATCGCCGGCGATATATATTAATATCAAATTACACGTAGACTGATACTGATTATATATATATATAATTATTGTTATATATATATATATATATATATATATATATATATATATATGTATATATAATATAAAAAAATATGTAAATACGAAAAAAATTAAATTAAAAAAATAATTAAAAATAAATAATTAAAAAATATATAGATGTGTGTTATTTCGTTCAAACTGTATTGTGATATTAATATAACTGTAACTGTAACTGTATTGTGATATTAATATATGTATATATATTTATATCAAAATACACGTAGAATGAAATAATATATATATATATATATATATATATATATATACATAAATATATACATATATATCACTATATATATACCTATATATAAATAAAAATATTTATCTTAATTAATTACAATTAGCGGGACCTGCCTGACAACCCTATAACTTTCCAAGACATCATCAAACCTGTACATGGGGGGTACTGTTTTACTCGGGAGACTTCGCTGAATACAAATATTAGTGTTTCAAAACAGTAAAATGTATTAAAACGATGATATCGCCAGTAAAAGTGACATTTTTTTTTCCATTTTCCACGCACAAACAGCACTTACACGGACGATATTATTGCTGTGATACTTTTTACTGTTTTGAAACACACATATTTGTGTTCTGCAAAGTCTCCCGAGTACAACAGTACCCCTCATGTACAGGTTTTATGGTGTTTTCAAAAGTTACAGATGTCAAATATAAGGCTTGTGTTTCATTTTTTTCACATTAAAATTTGCCATATTGTTTACGTTGCCTTTGAGACCCTATGGTAGCCCAAGAATGAAAATTACTCCTATGATGGCATACCATTTTCAATAGTAGACAACCCAAGGTATTGCAAATGGGGTATGTCCAGTCTTTTTTAGTAGCCACTTAGTCACAAACACTTGCCAAAATTGGCGTTTTTTGCATTTTTCACACACAAACAAATACTAACGCTAATTTTGGCCAGTGTTTGTGACCAAATGGCAACTAAAAAAAGACTGGACATACCCCATTTGCAATACCTTGGGTTGTCTACTATTGCAAATGGTATGCTATTATGGGTGTAAATTTAATTCCTGGGCTACTATACAGTCTCAAAGGCAACGTAACCAATCTGGCGAATTTCAATTTCAAATTTAACATGCTATATTTGACCCTGTAACTTCCCTAAACACCATAAAACCTGTACATAGGGGGTACTGTTTTACACGTGAGACTTTGCTGAATACAAATATGTGTATTTTATTGCAGTAAAAGCAAACAGTATTATGACATTGAAATTAACAGTTAAAATGTCATGTAGAACTAAAAAAATAACAACATTTCTTATTTTCTCCCATTTTTTTCATATTAAATTATGTTTCATAGCTAAATATTTAATATTAAATGAAAGCCCCGTTTCCCCTGAATAAAATGATATATAATAAGGGTGGGTGCATTTATTTTTGAAAGAGGTGAGTTATGGTTGGACAGACATATAGCGCAAATGCCAGGTTTTGTTTACGTTTTGTTTTGTTCACAACGTGTACATTTTGCTCAGTCTTTAAGGGGTTAAGATGTACCATTAATTATTTTTGCATTTGGGTTACTTTGCGGATTTTACTAAATAGAAAGCACATATTTCTATGTGATAGAGTGTTTACCAACATATTTAACCCCTTAAGGACCAAACTTCTGGAATAAAAGGGAATCATGACATGTCACACATGTCATGTGTCCTTAAGGGGTCAAAACCATTTCCGCATGATATAAAGAGTTTGATACTGAAGGGATAAGTCTGTGAAACCCAGAGGTCTTCTGCATTCATAGACAATTATATTCGACATGCCTAACCTAGTCTTATAAGCTAGTTACGGATCCTGTTTGTGAGATATTTTTTTTTTTTTTTTTTTTTTTATTGACAATTTATAAAAGAGTTTACATTCTTAAAAGAGTTTACATTCTTAATACAGGGCAAACAAATACAGCCATTTTTCATAACAAGGTTATAATATAATCTGTGTATTGCGGTGCTGATGAACACTTTCTCATTGCATGACAAATTCAAACAAAGTATTACTTGGATTAATATCACATATTGCATATTACCATGCAGATTAATATACTTCTTACAAGCTTTGTCAGTCATTATATTTGTACCAACGTTTCCTATAAATTGCTATTATAGACTTGATCAGGAGATATTTTGGGCCTTAAATAGTTTTCATTGCCCTAATGCTTAATAGTCGTTAACTTGGGGGTGTGGCAACTTGGGTGTGAAAAGGGGAGATCTCAAGAGGAGGGGAGAAGGAGGGGAGGGTGGAAGGGGGGGGGGGGGGTGTCCATTAATATAGTTCTTTTTGTAGGCCTACTTCACGGCCTTTGAGGTGCCCTCGTGAATTTCCTCCAAATTTTAGGGAATAAGTTTACACATTATCCTATATACAGGTTCAATTATACTTTTAGTTGCAACTACCCGAGAATACACTCTTACATTTCTAAGCTTTATGCTTTAGAATATAGTATAGTGTGATCAAGGAGGGGGGATGAGCTATTTTTTGTCGCTGTTGGTACCTATCCCAGGTCTCCCATGCCTCTATCCAAAATTTTTGCGGTAGGTTATTGGATCTGGCCATCTTCTCAAATTTTTTTTGTGTCTTCAATTTGTGCTATACAGCTCTGGATGTGGGGGACAGTTTGTTTTTGCCAGTGTCTACTGATGTGCATCAGAACTGCTATTATTATGTGATATATTAGATATCTTGCGGATTTCTCAATATCGAGTGGTATATACTGTAGGAGGTAATGCTCCGGGGTGTTTGCCAGAGCCGCTCCTGTTATGTCCTTTATTAGATTCTTCGTATCTTTCCACAATGAGCTCAGGGCACCACACTCCCACCATACATGTAACATAGTACCCCTAGTTGAATTGCACCTCCAACACATCCCCGTGAGCTGGGGTTTTATGCGTTGTAGACGGGACGGTACTAGGTACCAACGGTATAGCAGTTTCCTTGTTAGCTCTAGATGGGCTGTGTTAAGTGTGAATTTCTTGTTTGCATTCATGATATAAGACCACTGCTCGCTGGTTAGCTGTCTGCCTAAGTCCAATTCCCATGCTTTCACAAAGTGTAGTGTGCGTGGATCCTGCTTCTGGTGATGGAGACTATACAGTGTGGATATAAGCTTAGTTGGTTTGTTTGTCTGTGTGCCAAGGCGTTCTAGTGTTGTTAGATTCTCCCATCTGTCGCCCGTCGGTAACATGGTTTTATGTTTTTGTAACCAAGAGCAGATCTGTCTGTGTGCAAACCCTGCTGTATTGGGTAAGTGAAAGGCATTATGCAGTCATTGAAATGGGATTATTTCTCCCTGGTCAAACAGTTGATGTAAGTATTTTAGTCCCCTACTTTTCCAGGATGATATGTTTAGTGAAGGTATTAATCCATAAAAGGTGTCTAGAGGTAAAACGGGGGATAGAGTCTCGTTGAGTCCCTGTTCTCTGTGAAATCTATCCCATTCCCGTATTGTTGTTTTCGTAAGTGGTGACATATCTTTGAATTTTTTTCGAAGGCATGGTGGTGTCCAGGCTAAATGCGTAATGTATACAACAGATAGATGCAAATACACCTGTGTGCAGATCAAAACACACACAGTGGGTAATAAGTGAGGGAGAACACACAAAAATTACCCTTAATTAGAAAGTATTGTAGATGAAAGGACTCCTCTCATGTCCTCATAGCAAATACAAAAAATACCAAAACGGCAATCTACAATACAACAATGAGAATAGACATAGGGCAATATTGTTTGCAAAAGTTATGGGTTAATGGATAAGAATGATTTGCACTCACAAACCCAATTTGATTGTAGGCATATCACTAGAATCAATGTAGCGACTTCAGGACCTTGGAACCTCAGTAGCATGCATAGGAAGAATAGAAAATAATAATAGTGCAGAGTATCTCAGTAAAAAATATACATTTTATTATTAACTTATTTATTAACTTTTGCAAACAATATTGCCCTATGTCTATTCTCATTGTTGTATTGTAGATTGCCGTTTTGGTATTTTTTGTAAATGCGTAATGTGTTGGCCTCCAGTGAATTCTGCTTCTACTGTTACCCTGGGGGTTGGGTGGTCGTGTTGTTGCGTCTCAGTTAGCAATGGAGCGAGAATGGCCGATCTATAATAGGTAAGTATGTTTGGAAGGCCCATTCCCCCATGTTTATTTGCTAGGTGCATAGTTTTGGCTGCTATTCTGGGCTTCTTATTGGACCAGACAAAGGCATTAACTAATCTCTGTGCTTCTTGAAGGAATTTCTTAGGTAAACTAATTTGTAAAGTGCGGAATAGATATTGCAGCCTTGGGAGCGTTTTCATTTTCACTACAGCTATTCTACATATCCATGATATGTATTTTCCTTTCCAGCTCATTAATTGTTGTTTGATGGATGTGAGAAGTTTGCCGTAGTTTTCCCGATGTAAATTCCTCTCTAATTTAGTGAATTTTATGGCCAAAAAGGTCAAATAATCCTGTCTCCATTCATATGTGTATTTCTGTTTTAAGGTTGTGTGTAGTGCCGTGGGTGCGTGCAAGCACATTGCTTGTGTTTTGGCTTCATTTAATTTATAGTAAGAACACCTGCTGTATTGCTGTAAGGTGATCTGTAATGCAGGGATGGATGTGGTCGTCACCTGCGCTGATGGGTTGGAGTATAATGCCGAGATTAGGGATAGGAATTGTTGTGGAAATTCAAATTTTTGGAGGACTGTTCTCAGAAAATTCCAATGCAGCCTGTCGAACGCCTTCTCGACGTCCAGAGACATAAAGACTCTGGGTTCGCCGGGGGGCGCCTGACTGTCGAGAAGGTTGTGAAGTTTCCTGGTGCCATCTGATCCCTGCCGTCCACGCACAAATCCCACTTGGTCGGGATGTGTGATGAAAGGGACAAGGTTCGCTACTCGATTAGCGTAAATTTTGGCTAAAATTTTCGTGTCTGTATTTAACAGCGAGATGGGTCTAAGATTTTTGGGTTGGGTGGGTGGTTTTCCCGGTTTTGGTAGCGTGGCAATATGGGCTAAGAGCATCTCTGGCGGCATCACCCCTGTATCTACAATGTGGTTTAGTGTGCGTAGTAGGTGGGGGCAAAGGGCTTGCGAAAAGACCTTATAGTAGTGGTTGGTGAAGCCGTCCGGTCCGGGTGATTTCCCAGTAGGGAGTGAACGGATAGTTTGTTGTAGCTCTTGCAATGTAATCGGTGCTATCAGGGAGTCTTTCTGTTGTTGTGTTAGCTTTGACAGCTGTATTTGTGAGAGGAAATTATCTATTTCTTTTTGTGTCGGTTGATGTGTGTGCGGATCCTCCGCTAGATTATATAGATTTTGGTAATAGGACGATGTTTCAGCATTTATGTCTAGAGGATTGTATACCCTCCCTCCCGCATTGGTAATTATGTATGGGATTTTTGAGTGTGTTAATTGCTGCCTTAGTAGCGATGCTAATTTTTTCCCCGCTTTGTTTCCTTGAGTGTAGTGTTTTAGCTTAAGTGCTTGCAGAGTGCGTGCTGTTTTGTGAAGCAGGAGGTCATTTAGTGATTTGGTAACTTGTTCAATTTCCGCGTTAAGTGCTTGACTAGGTTTTAAGAACTGTGCGGAGTTTAGGTCACGTAGTTTAGTCAGTAGTGTGAGATGTAACTTTTGGGAAGTTCGGTTAAGAAAAGTCGCTCTACTTATAAGGTGGCCTCTAAGGACTGCTTTATGGGCTTGCCAAGATGTGGTAGGTGAGATTTCGGGCTGGTTATTCAGTTTGAAATATTCTACTATTTCGGCTTCCAGTTCCTTCTGAAAGGAGAATGTGTTTAGGAGTGTATCATTTAATCGCCATGGGGCTTTCCCTCTGTGTTTGTAAGTGTCCCGGGTTGGGAGAGTCATTGGGGCGTGGTCCGACCACACTAAGTCCCCTATGCTACTTTGTACTGAGGAGGGCAACATATCTTTAGAAACTAAGATTAGATCTATTCGAGAGTACGTTCTGTGTACTTTGGAGTGGAAAGTATAGTTTTTTTTCATTTGGGTGTGTCGTTCGCCATATGTTGTAGAGATTATATTCTAATAGCAGCTTAGTAATGGCTTTACATTGGGTTACTAGAGATCTATACCTAGGGGTGTTAGGAGATACTGTTGTGTCCATAGTCGGCTGGAGAATATGATTCATATCTCCACATATTATGGTAGCAGCTGTAGCTTGTTGGGGTAGTTTGTTCAACACCTTATATAGGAAATTGCGTTGGTTGGAATTTGGGCTGTATATGCCCACTAAGATGTATGTGGCATTATTGATGTGACAGTGTAATATTAAGTAACGACCTTGGGCGTCCGTTTTTACACTTAGTAACTCAAAGGTGAGCGATTTGTGAAATAAGAATGACACTCCTCTAGTTTTGTATGAGTAAGTTGTGTGATATTGTATTGGATAGTCCTGTTTCCCAAACTCTGGCACCCTCCCGCGTACAAAATGTGTCTCCTGAAGGCACACAATGTCTACTTTAGCTTTCTTAACTTCCTCTAGAAGGACCCTACGCTTATGAGGGGTATTCAAGCCCCTTACATTATGAGAGTATATTTTCATAATGGGTTAATATATAACATTTGCGACTGATACTGAGCTGATTTCTTCTCCCCATTTTCTCACATTCGTACCTGTTTGTGACCCTGAAATGATGGAGGACTTTTTCTGCAGGAATGATAGTATTCCGAACTGATATAAACAGTAGCTTGGGCTGTCGCGTCCATTCGGGACTAGGGGTGGGGGTATAGGGTAACATAAACTGGGGGGTAAACAAAACTAAATATGTACAAAGATAAAACTTGGTACTGGAGGGGAGTACCATGGGGGTGGAATTGGAAACTGCTATGTTTCCGTATCGTGGCTATGGGTCTTTCTCTATCTCTTAAACCTGTAGATGGTAAGACATACTTGAGTGAGGCATACATCAATATACAACAGTCTTGCAGTGTGTCCAGGAAGTGTCGTTCAATACCAATGTAAAGGTAACTAGCATTAGGTTGAACGAGATTAGGCAAGGTTATACACAATTACAAACATCTATGATTGTACTGTCACAGTTCCGCATCATAATATACATAATAATATCTTGTGTAAGTGTTGTCCTGTTCTTTAGGTACCAGGGGCCCTTCTTTAAACAGTATTAAACTATATATCCCTTTAAGAGTGGTGTGTACCTAGCTAGATAGGTAATATCTGGGGATATCAGGTGATTATTGAAGCCTATTTAATATTTTACTTAGGTATTAGTTACAAGACTTTGTGACGTAGCATACTTAAGAAGCCACTCACAGTTACAGCTCTATTAGTGTACTGTCACAGTTTCACTCCATATGATGTATGATAATACCTTGTGTAAGCGTTGTCTCATTCTTTAGGCGCCAGATGGCCCTTCTGTAAATAATATTAAACCATATGTCCCCTTAAGATTGGTGTGAACTTGGATAGACAGGCCAAGTAATATCTGGGAATATCAGGTATTAACAGGAGCCTATTTAACACATTTACCCAGATGCTAAATTCAAGACTGTGTAACCAAATATGCCAAATATAACCACACATAATTGCAAACACTTATGAATGTGCTATCACAGATTCACACCTTATTGTACATGACAACACTTTGTGTAAGCACTGTCTTGTTCCCTAGGTGCCAGAGGGCCCTTCTTTAACCATTATTAAACTGTATGGCCCCTTAAGATTAGTGTGTCCCTGAATAGACAGGCCAGGCAATGTCTGGGGATGTCAGGCACCTGCAGGAGCATATTTAACACAATTACCTAGACACTGTATGCAAGACTGTGTAACTTAACGTGTTAAAGAAACCAAACACGTGTGATCAACTTGAGACCTAATGTCAGTCCTTGGTGACTGTGCAAGTGCGTACATGTGACAATCATTATACTTGCGAATGTCTAGTAGCCTATGCCTTTTGCCAGTCCAGCTGAAGTCGTTTGGAAGGTGAGGAGCCACATTCTTGTCCGCGGTCCATGAGTCCCCATGCTTGCAGTTTGCGCAGTCCCTCTTCAGGTGAGGTTATGACTTAAGTGGTGCTGTCCTTTGTCACTAACATTTTGGTAGGGAAACCCCATCGGAATCTGAGGCCATGCGCTCTTAAGGAATTAGCCACTTGTGCAAACTCTTTTCTTCTTCGCAAGGTCGACGCGGAAAGGTCAGCAAAAATCTGCAGGTTGGGGTAATTTTCCAGTGGTGTCTCTTTATTTCTGCTCGCTCTCAGGATATGCTCTTTAATATGAAAATAATGCATTCTCAGTAGCACGTCGCGTGGGGCAGTTTCTGGCAGGAACCTAGGTCTGGGCAGATGGTGTACCCTGTCTAGGAGTAGCATGTCAGCAGGTATATCTGGGGCATAGGTGTGAAACACACCTCTTACATACGTCTGCAGATTCTCCGGAACAACGTCTTCAGGAATCCCTCTTATGCGCAGGTTGTTCCTGCGGGCGCGATCCTCCAGATCTGTGATTTTGTTTTCTGTAGTTAGCTGTTTTTGCTCCAGTTGTTTCACATGTGAGGCTATGTCATTATGTGCTGTAGCAAATTCCGCCATTTTGTTCTCCATGTGAGAGGTGCGCTTACCAAGTTCCTGCATGTCTTTCCTTAGTGAATCCGCTGTGTGCTGCCAGGATGAGATAAGTTTGCTTGACAGGGTGTCCAGGGCTTGTTGTAAGTAGCTCTTTGTGAGTTTATCAGGATCTCCTGCAGCATTTGTCTCTCCTTCCTCTGGGCTCTCCGTGACGCGGCCGCCATTTTGAGACAAGGCCTGAGCCTCCTCCGTCTCATGGTGCGTTTTGGTGCCGAAAAAATTAAGTTTTTCTGCCTTAGAGGCAGCCTTCTTCCCTCTCTGCTGTGCCATCTTGTAAATTTGATTGCTTTTACCGCCCGATTGTGATGGATGGAGTCGGATTGCGACCCGTGAAGCCGGAGCGAAGGGATCACACGTCCATTCCTCTCGGCGGTTAGCCACGCCCCCCCCCCCTGTTTGTGAGATCTTTTAATATTTTCCATTGTTATCATAAAGCCATAACTGCCAACATGTTTAGAGGATAAGGGATAACAACAAACATTTGGATTCTTGTTACTGAGATGTGATTGTGTGTGGTTGTTTTAAACCGAGACAATTTGAACAAATTTAAGTTTCATGATCTTTCATCATGTTTGATTTGGTGGTCATGGGTCATGTTAGCACTGCATATTAAATATTAGAAAAAGTAATTGCTATTACTTCTATTTGGTATCCTAAATACTAATTGGTCTATGCAGTAGATAGTTTTGTTTGAAAACTAGGGCTCTAATTAGCTTAAGTTATGTTCTGAATTTACTTCACTAGATAATTTGGGAAATTGAGTCTAAAGTAGCTTATTTTAAAAGATGCAGAACTGCTTTCTTTAGAAGAAGATGTAAGTTTGCCCAATAAGCTAAAAATTAAATATCCACATTTCTTGGCTCCAAAAGGATATTTTATGTCATGGCATGATTGAAGCTGTAGAGATAATTGTGGGGCAGAGTGCTTTGATTAGGAGAAGACTACCTTGGATTGAAAGTAGTATAACAATGATCTAAGACTTCTTCATATGTGGAATAGCAATCTTTTTTTGCCACAAACACAGCTATTTTTTAACCATAAGAGGTCCTTGTAGAGCCATGCCTCGTCAAAACGTGATGTGTTTTGACACATGTAAAACAACTGATTTTCTACATATGAAAGATTGATTTTTCACATACCAAAGAGTTTTGTTATGATGGGACTGGTGTCTCTGGACATGTATTCAAAGGCTATTGGTGAGTGCTTTTTACTTTATTAATGAATAACTTGAATTGCAGGCATTCAATGATATACTGTGCAGAAAAAAACTGAGCTGGACTGTTGCTTGCTCCTGTAGTTTAAATAGACAGAGTATGTGACAAACTGCCATTTGCCACTGGGCATTGGAGATGACTGATTGCTAGCCTCCTGCCCTGCGACTATGGCCCTGGGATGTATTGCCCTTTAAGAACTGATTTGGGCTTATGTACTTTTATTGTACAGTGCTGGCCCTTTTAAAAACAGTGTATGGACACATGGAAACTTTTTGGACACTTTTTCTTCCCCTTTGCATCCCTGGGAAGGTGAGGCTCTTCCCCTCCCCCAACTCCATTGTTCACCAGGAGGGCATTGTCCCAGGGACACTGCCAGACCAGTGGGAACTGGTTTGGGCAGGAAAAGCCATGCTTGCAAGTGATAATAAAGGGACCTCAACCTAACTTTTTAACCCCTGGACGGATTCATGTGATTTTTTACATATGTAAAATCAGGGGGTTATACAAATGTATAAAAAGTATGATTTTTCAGCTTGGAGATAATTGAGTAGATACAGTAAGAAACTCAATTATCTCCCAAGCAGAGGGGAGGAGATGTATGGGAGTGCTTGTACTGTATACTACGTGTTTATTGGTTGTTCTGTAAGCCCCTGTGGGCGGTCCTGTATGTGTTAAACCTGCATAAAAGAAGGCCCTTTGGTGCCAAGTAAACAGAGTTCTTCTTGACCCTCAACACGCAGTCTTGTCTCGTGATTGGAGGGTACAGCTATATTCACACTGGGGATTGCTATGCGCTGCATACTCCCTTGAGCTTTAATTACTTAGCTCTTTTGAGAGCTTGCTCCTGTTACACTCTCCTTGGAGGAGAGGTCTCCCACACACGGTCCTGGATGCTGGAGGTTCATACAGGGTGGAAGGATGACGGCGAGACTCCAGTTAAGCTACGGCGGTTGTGGAGTCTGCGGTGGTTGTGGTGTCTGCTGCAGTGCTGGGAGTCCTCAGGAAGCGCTAGGAGCATCCGTCAACAGAAGGTATCCGTTACAGAGTATTTTACACTTCAACAAAAAATTGTTGGGAATTAAGCAAACATGTGCAAGTTTTTTTTGCTCACAGGTGCTAACTTGGAAAAATAGTATACATTTTTCAAATTGGCTGCATTGCACATTAAAATGCAAAATTCCTTATTCCATTTCTGACAATTCCTCAAAGAATGACAAGTGTCTACTGCCTCTCTTTTGAAGATGCTGATATTTATTAGTACAGAAATCTGGCTTACATTTGTTCTCTGCAATGTAAGTTTTTTACTCCAGCTATCCCTACTTTTACCTCTTCAATCTTTTGATCTAACCCTATAAATGCAAGGGACTTGACAGAATGGGACTGGTAGAAAATTGTCCAATTATATTTTCATAGTCCTATTGTAGTGGTGGACTAATGAGTAAAGGCAGCAGGGGCTGTTATTTATCATCTATCTTTGACAATGAAATGCTAGGTCACAGACTTGTTGCTACTTTTTAACAGTCAGCCCATACACACTAAAGTGCCTACTGTAAGTGAGTAGCAGATGTTTACCTACAACCATATTTCACTAGTACTGTCAAAACATTACTTAAACCTGTCAGTAAGTAGCAGTTAATAACTCTTGTTATTCTCTATGGAAGTCACTAACTGCTATTTAGTACATGGTTTCTGACTGGTGTCCAACACTGTTGCTAATGATTGATAACTGCTGCAAACCAAAAAGCTTATCTCTAGTCTTTTGTCCAGTGCGAAGAAGTTAACAGCAAACTCACCATTCATCCTATAAGAAAATACATATTAGCCATATAACATTACACTGAGACCCTAACGCACATATCAGAGCATAGTAAACAATATCAAATAGCAATAACATTGAAGAAAAGGCCAGACAACTTATGTAACAAATACAATTATTATTTATATAAGTAAAGTGCAGTAAATTCAATGGCAGAAATAAATCTCGAACATACATAAATATGTATCTGGCAGAGCTGAAAAAAAAAAAAAGTTTAATGCACCATATACACTGTCATTGTCCTCTGCTAAGGTCAATCACATTCTGAAGTGTGAATGCTCAAGGTGAACATTTTTTACCAACACATTGATTGCTATGGTGAGCATTCAGCTGGTTGAAACCTTTGTGAGCATACCTAATTGGTGGGCAACAGTTAAAATACAGCAAGAAGGTTGGAAACCAGTCAGTAATTAGTAGCTGCAGCAATCTAAAGGCTATTGTTAAAGGGACACTGTAGGCAACCAGACCACTTCTGCTCATTGGAGTGGTCTGGGTGCCAACTCCCACTACTCCTAACCCTGTAAGTGTAATTATTGCAGTTTTCTATAAACTGCAATAATTACCTTGCAGGGTTAACTCCACCTCTAGTGGCTGTCTACTAGACAGTCACTAGAGGTCTCTTCCTGGTCCATAGCACAGGAAACCTGTGCTAGAGCGTCGCTGGACGTCCTCACGCTGTGTGAGGACCTCCAGCGTCGCTCAAATCCCCATAGGAAAGCATTGAAATTCGTTTTCAATGCTTTCCTATGGGGAGACCTAATGCGCATGCACGGAATTGCCGTGCATGCGCATTAGGTCTCCTCGGCCGGTGGGCGGGATCAGTCTCGCCCGCCGGCCGACGGAGCCAGTAGGAGGAGCGGCAGGGGAGGAGCAGGCAGCGACGTGGGACATGTCGCTGCCTCAGGTAAGTGACTGAAGGGGTTTTCACCCCTTCAGTAACTGGGGATTGGTGGGTGGGAGGGAGAGGGACCCTCCAGTGCCAGGAAAACGGATCGTTTTCCTGGCACTGGAGTTTCCCTTTAATAGCTACAGCTCATATCTGTCATTTACTGACCAGTTTGAAACTAGTGTTTTTTCTATTGTCAGTACTAACACAAATATAAAAATAAAATATGTAATATGCCAGCAAACCAGCAATTATTTTATGTATACTGTAGTCTAGTTAAAAGAATAAAGATAATTGTATTTAATTTTCAATAACGTTCTCCATTTATGACACTATAGGAGAAGATATCAATATAAACTAGATTGTATACACAGTGGAATTAAAATTGGTTCATTTGACATGTCCTATGCCTTATGAAAACCTTTAGATAACAAAGCTCAAGCTGTATTTATGAACACATCTAGAAGCAAGTGGTTTAGACTTTCAATTATAATTTGAGATGCTAAATGAAATTATGTTTTATTATAAGAAACCATCACTTTTTGTTAGAACATACCATTGCTTTCTAAATTGTATATTGAGATTTATGTGTCTTTACAGAAGATACACAAGAGAAATTATCCAAAGAGTAATGAAAAAGGGAACAACAATAGGAACACAGTCATAATAAAAACCTGAATTAAATTATTCAAGTTAATTCAAGTGAGAAAAATGATAAAAAAAAAATAGAATTGGAGTTTTATTTTGTACTATTCAGGTGATTGGCTAAAATTCTAATTTCCAAGCCGCCACGTGCAAGAATCTCAGTGATTTGGAGTGCTGTTCCTGGCACCAGAAAAATTGGGATAGAGTTGAGGCTTTTTACTTGGTGTGGGCAAATGAGCAACTTAGTTTGACATGATGGACAAGAGATCTGCCCAATCATGTAGGTTATGTCTCCTTTCAAATCAAGGTAGAAAAGAAGATTGATTCTTAGGAAGCATCCACTAAATGTTGATTTTATTCACAAATGAAGTGACAACTTAAAAATAGAGGGAAAAAAGGAGGAACATTCAAACAATCTATAGTCCAACAATATTTTTTTTCAGACAGTTCTCAATATAGGATGGGTGTGCTACATAGTGTGATTCTGCAACTGTACAGGGTACTATGTCCTTGGAAAATAGCATGGTCTTCTGGGGTATTAAATAGGCACTGTCTTGTGAAATCAATGAAAAATCAATGTCAGTTTGCTGCACAGTCCTCAAAGGAGAAATCAAAATAAGTATTTCTTGCCGGTCTACCAGGGAAAAATGTATTTCCTTTACTGCTGCTAAACTTGCAGCTAAGCAGTGTTACTAGCAGCAGGATACACTATGGGACGAAGGTACACCAGTGGAGGCAGTGTTATGCTCTGGGCAATGGTCTACTGGGAAACCTTGAGTCGTGACACTCATGTGGATGTTACTTTAACATGTACCACCTACATAGAGATTTTTGCAGACCATGTGCACCCCTCATGGCAATGTTGGTCCTTAATGGCAGTAGCCTCTTTCAGAAGAATAATGCACCCTGCTACACTGCAAAAAATGTTTAGGAGTGGTTTAAGGAACATGACGAAGAGTTCTAGGTGTTGCCTTGGCCTTCAAAGTCCCAGATCTTAATCCAATTGAGCATCTGTGGCATGTGCTGGAACTACAAATTTGATCCATGAAGGCCCCACCTTGCAACTTGCAGGACTTAAAGAACGTATACAACGTTGTGCAAGATGACACAGGATACATTCAGATGTCTTCTGGAGTCCATGCATCAATGCATCTGAACAGTTTTTAGCACCACAAAGGGGGACTACATGATATAAGGCAGGTTGTTTTAATGTTTTTGCTTAAAAAGGTATGTGATGTATGTAAACGATAATATATCAGTAGTATAGCAAATCCACTAAGTAGCAATCCATTTTTAAAAGAAACATAAGCCAAGGTGAAACCACTACAATGAAGTTATGAAAAAGAGAGGTAGAGAAACAACAGTTGCACCACCTCCATCACTAATACCATCCCTAGACAAAGCAGGGGGAACAGAGGCACCATTATCTCTGGATCCGACCAGCATGCCTTTCTTTCCTTGATGGCACACTGACTGAAGCCTACGGTGCATGGGTATGGTGGTCAAACCTTACTTTAAACTATACTTTAGCATTGCAGGAGACATAATGTTAGGGCTAGCCAACTCTTGAGGCAGGAGCAAGAAAAAAAACAAAAAAAACAACTTACCACACACCACAGTGGGAAAAAAATCAACAGCAGAGGGCAATCCATAGTCTATCTTTCCACACTAGATTGACATAGACTTCTCGCTTGGGGGAGGTGGGCATTAGCCATTAATTGGGCATTTTCCGTCAGTTTTTAAATAATTTAAGGGCATGACAGAAACAAAATAAAATAAAATAAATGTAAGTTAATTGCTCCTGATGCTGCTGCTGCTCCCATTTTTAACAATTGCCTGGTATTAGAGTGGTTTTGGCCTGCCTAACTGAGTCTTGCCTGCTACCTCTGCAGACACAGCTGGTATAAGCACATAGGGAACTGTGTTTTTCAATACAGTAGGAAGGTTACTACTGTTGCAAACTGGATAAGCTGTAAAGCTTTGTTCTTGCAAGGATGGAAAGCATGAGTGTGTGGTCAATTGCCTACTGACTTTTTCAATTTTTTACAAATTTCCTATTTTTACCTTGAAATTACTCAATTTAGTTTATTAGTATAAGATAGCGAGAGGTAAAATATTACAATCAATCATGATAAAAAAAAAGAAGTTTCTCCCACTTATATATAATCTAATTTTGTCAACTCAGGGGGTCCTTATTTTATGACCTACCTGCTTTACGACGGCTCGCACTTACGACCAACTCTCTCGCGGGGTGGTAAATGCGAGCCGTCGTGGGAATTAGAGGGATTCCCTGCTCTGCTGTGATCTTCTATGTTTGGGGATATTTCCCCGAACATAGATGAACAAAACAGAGCAGGGAATCCCTTTAATGTATGTTCGGGGAAATTTCCCCAAACATAGATTAGAGGGATTCTCTGCTCTGTTGCATTTGTCTATGTTCAGGGACATTTCCCCGAACATAGAAGAATGCAGTAGAACAGGGAATCCCTTAACTCCTCAATTACTGACCAATTCGTTCCACGGCCGGGTCATAGGAACGGAACCTAGTCGGTAAGTGAGGAGTGTCTGTATTGCAAAAAATGCCTCATGTTATGTAACCATTAGACAAGTCAATGTTGTAGTTGTGTTTGTATGTCAGTGATAAGCACAATTTGTGCTGCTTTTTTGGCTATCCAAATTTATTCCAGACTAACAGCAGCTTAAACTAAATTCTGTTTTTTTTATTTTTTTTCTCTTCTGTAGTGGTTCTGAACAAGCAAACGATTTCTCCGTGCACACATCTAAAAATAAACATTTCAACATTGAAAAAAAAGAAAGAAAAATAAAATAAAAATCAAAGGAAACAATACAAAATTGTAGTAACTTAAAGCTGCATATTTGTGATTATAGCCTTAATTTAAGATTTAAGATTTTCAAATGATTTAATACTTTTATATAAACATTTAAAATGTTTTAATATTTTGAGAATTTTTTTAATATTATGATAGTTTTTGGTACATTGATATATTTTTTATCTATGATATATTTTTTGATATTTTAATATCTTGAAAAAAATGTATATTTCTTAAGTTTATACAAAGATATTAAATAATTTGTAAAGCTGATTGAAAACTGTTAAAAATGGGCCTATAAAACATAGTGAGTAGAATGAGTGATTTATATTCTCTTGACAATAAAGGATTTATAATTTACCTCTACTTTTCCAACCAGTAGAGTGATCTTTTGGAAAAAATTGGCTAATGAATTTTAAAAATAGAATAGGAAGTTTATGTGTTGTTGTTTTTTATTTTTTTTTTATTTTTTTTTAATTTCCTAATGCCCCTTGTTTTTTAATGATAATACTCTTGTCTTTAGAATATTTTCAAGCATGTCCCTGGTTTCCCATAGCCAAGTCCCCACTGGAAGTACGGGTAATTATGAGAATAAAACATATTTGAAGCCATACCAATGTATGACACTGTAATTGACTGGCACTCTCAGCCAATCACAGCTGTCCATTGATGTTCAGGCTAATAATTCTCTTATTAGCCATTCCCCATTAGCCTTCTCCATGAAGCACTATAGGTAGTGATGTCGCGAACACGAAATTTTCGGTTCGCGAACGGGAACTTCCGCAAACGTTTGCGAACCGGGCGAACCGCCATTGACTTCAATGGTCAGGCGAATTTTAAAACCCACAGGGACTCTTTCTGGCCACAAAAGTGATGGAAAAGTTATTTCAAGGGGACTAACACCTGGACTGAGGCATGCCGGAGGGGGATCCATGGCAAAACTCCCATGGAAAATTACATAGTTGATGCAGAGTCTGGTTTTATTCCATAAAGGGCAGAAATCACCTAACATTCCTAAATCACAATGGATATGGATTGACACCTGACATATGACATATTGACACCTTGACATATGGATTGACACCTGTCCTCATAGACCCTGATACACACTGACACAGAGCAGAATAGGGACTGTTCACCCTACATAGGATCACTTGGCAGGTATAGATTGACACCTATCCTAAGGATCCCTGATACACACTGACACAGAGCAGAATAGGGACTGTTCCCCTTACATAGGGTCACTTGGCAGATATGGACTGACACATATCCTAATGATCCCTGATACACACTGACACAAAGCAGAATAGGGACTGTTCCCCCTACATAGGGTCACTTGGCAGGTATGCATTGACACCTATCCTAAGGATCCCTGATCCCTGATTTCCCATGGACAATTACACAGTTGATGCAGAGTCTGGTTTTAATCCATAAAGGGCATAAATCACCTAACATTCCTAAATCACAATGGATATGGATTGACACCTGACATATTGACACCTCGACATATGGATTGACACCTGTCCTCAGAGACCCTGATACACACTGACACAGAGCAGAATGGGGACTGTTCCCCCTACATAGGGTCACTTGGCAGATATGGATTGACACCTGTCCTCAGGGACCCTGATACACACTGACACAGAGCAGAATAGGGACTGTTCCCCCTACATAGGGTCACTTGGCAGATTTGGATTGACACCTGTCCTCAGGGACCCTGATACACACTGACACAGGGCATAATAGGGACTGTTCCTTCTACATAGAGTCACTTAGCAGGTATGGATTGACACCTGTCCACAGGGACCCTGATACACACTGACACAGAGCAGAATAGGGACTGTTCCCCCAACATAGGGTCACTTGGCAGATATGGATTGACACTGTCCACAAGGACAAGCTGCAGGCTTCCTGGCAGGGCCCATACAAGGTGGGAGAGCAGGTTTGTGATACCACCTTTGTGATCGGTGCGGTCACAGGCTCAAGCCATACCACGAGCGCACGGAAGAGGTAACCGCGATCTGTGCACCTGCCACTGAAGATTATGATAATTTGCCAGTCCCAGGTCTCCTAGACCAAGAGGGCCAGAGCGGAGACCTGGGAGAAGTACAGTTAGGAGAACGGTTAGACCCCCAGGAGCGAACCCAGGTCCAAAGACTAATCCAGATCATGGGGGCCGCGTTTTCCAACCTACCTGGGTACACTCCATTAACCACTCACAAAGTTGAAACCCTAGACGAGACCCCCCTTTGCCAAACCGCCTATCGCATACCCGAAGCAGTAAAAGAAAATATGCGGAAAGAAATTGAGGAAATGATGCAGTTAGGGGTGATAGAACACTCTGACAGCCCCTGGGCCTCCCCGGTAGTACTAGTACCGAAACGGGACGGCACGACCCGTTTCTGTGTAGACTACTGGAGGCTAAACGATAAAACAACCTCAGACGCCTACCCTATGCCCCGGGTAGACGAGCTCCTAGACAAAATGGCCAGAGGCCAGTACCTCACCACAATTGATCTGTGCAAGGGGTACTGGCAAATTCCATTAGCCGAGGACGCCATCCACAAGTCGGCATTTGTCACCCTGTTTGGCCTATATCAGTTTAAGGTCATGCCATTTGGGATGAAGAATGCCCCGGCTAACTTTCAGAGGATGGTAGATCGGCTACTGGATGGGTTTCAGGAGTATGCCTGTACCTACTTGGAAGATATAGCCATTTTTAGCTGCTCCTGGCCCGAACACCTGACCCACATAGGAGCCGTTCTAGACCGGATTAGGGAGGCCGGACTGACCCTAAAGCCCAGTAAGTGCCATATAGGAATTGCAGAAGTTCAATACTTAGGGCACAGAGTCGGGAACCTTCTACAGAAACCAGAACCCGCTAAAATAGAGGCAGTCGCCAAGTGGCCAACCCCCGCACTAAAACCCAGGTCCTCGCATTCCTGGGTACCGCAGGGTACTACAGGAAATTCGTAGCTAATTACAGCACCCTAGCTAAACCTCTCATGGATCTAACACGTAAAAACCTCCCCAAGATAGAGGTATGGGCCCCAGAGTGTGAACAGGCCTTCCAACAGCTCAAGACGGCGCTCATTACATCACATGTACTTTCTGCTCCTGATCCAACTAAACGCTTTCTCGTCCGTACAGATGCTTCTATGTTTGGATTGGGAGCAGTACTGAGCCAAGTCGGAGCAGATGGCGGCGAGCAACCCGGGGCTTATCTAAGCCAGGAAACTTTTGCCCAAGGAAGTAGATACACTGCCATTGAAAAGGAGTGCCTGGAGGTGGTGTGGGCCCTCAAAACAAAAAGCTGCAACCTTACTTGTATGGACAACCGTTTACCTTACTCACAGATCACAACCCGTTTATGTGGCTGAACAGGGTGTCAGGAGACAATGCCAGGCTGTTGCGCTGGAGTTTGGCGCTACAGCCTTTTGACTATACAAGTCACTATTGCCCTGGCAAGCAAAATGGCAATGCTGACGGGTTATCCAGACAAACAGACCTTGAACAGTGATCTGTGAGTACTCCTCCGGACATCCCCAAGCCGATCCTGGCCTGCTTCAGGATGTCCTGTAAGCCTGGGTACTTATGCACAAAGCACTTTTCCACCTGTGCGTTCAGGGCGGACAGGAGTGCTGGTCCGGTGTGACTCTCTGCTTTCAAGCAAGTCAAACCCAAGACGGCATGACACTGCCGTATCCGGGATGTGGAATAGTACCTGGGGAGCTGGGGGGGTGCCGTTGATGAGGAGCAAAACGCACCAGCAGAAGAGGATGGAGTAGGAGGAGTAGAGGAGGTGGCAGCAGGCCTGCCTGCAAGTCATGGCGGTGTCACCAACTCCTCTGCAGAGCCACGCATTCCATGCTTGGCAGCCGTCAGCAGGTTTACCCAATGCGCAGTGTAGGTGATATACCTGCCCTGACCATGCTTTGCAGACCAGGTATCAGTGGTCAGATGGACCCTTGCCCCAACACTGTGTGCCAGACATGCCATTACTTCCTTTTGCACAATCGAGTACAGGTTTGGGATTGCCTTTTGTGCAAAGAAATTTCGGCCGGGTACCTTTCACTGCGGTGTCCCAATAGCTACAATTTTTTGAACGCCTCAGACTTCACCAGCTTGTATGGTAAAAGCTGGCGGGCTAATAGTTCAGACAAGCCAGCTGTCAGACGCTGGGCAAGGGGGTGACTTTCTGACATTGGCTTCTTACGCTCAAACATGTCCTTGACAGACACCTGACTGTGGGCAGATATGCGGGAACTGCTCAAGGCGAGAGACGGAGTGGCGGATGGTTGAGAGGGGGCATGGAGGACAGCAGTGGTTGACGTGGCTGAAGATGCTGGACCAGGAGGAGGATGGCGGCTTTGAGTTTGTGTGCTGCTTGTACTCATGTGTTGATCCCATAGGCGTTTGTAATGTGCGATCATGTGCCTACGCAAAGCAGTTGTACCTAGGTGGGTGTTGGACTTTCCACGACTCAGTTTCCTTTGGCACAGGTTGCAAATGGCATCGCTGTTATCAGAGGCAGACACACAAAATAAATGCCACACTGCTGAGCTCTGCAATGACGGCATTCTGGTGGTGGACACAGCATGCGTTGATTGGCGTGCTGTCGGGCTGACCCCGGGTGCCGATGCATGCTGTCTGACTCTGCCACTAGCTCCTTGCGACAACCTCCCCCTGCTTCCAACTCGTCTCCTCCTCCACCTCTCTATCTCCCCATCTGAACTTTTGCCCTGTTCTTATTCTTGCCGAGTGGGCACCCACGTGACATCCATGGACACATCGTCATCATCAACCGCTTCACTTGTATCTGACAACTCAGCAAAGGAAGCAGCAGCGGGTACAACATCATCATCATCACACCGTACATATTGAGAGGTGCCCGAAGTTAAGCTGGAGGAGGATGGTGCGTCAAGGTTCCAAGCGGAAGCTGTAGAAGATTGGGTGTCCTGTGTTAGCCAGTCAACTATGTCCTCAGAACTTTTCAAGTTCAGGGTACGTGGCCTCTGAAAACTGGGCATTATTCTAGGGCCAAAGGGAATCACAGCACCACGACCACGATGGCCCCTGCGGGGTGGCCTGCCTCTGCCTGTCATTTTTTTTTTAGATTAGTGGTACTGTGCGTGCAAGCTACTGTGAGACCAGATATGAGTGGCAATGTGCACTGGCAGAGGTTGTCAGAGTACACGCTGTACGCCTGATACCCGCTTGAAGACAACTAACTGCTATTCAATCTATAACAGTGAAAAACTTTTTTTCTTTTTAAATGCACGCTATAGTAACACCAGATATGAGTGGCAAAGTGCACTTGCAGAGGTTGGCAGAGTACACGCTGAAGGCCTGTCACCCACTTGAAGGACACTGACTGCTATTAGCTTACAGTGAAAAACGTATTTGCTCTTTAAAGGCACGCTATTGTGACACCAGATATAAGTGGCAAAGTGCACGCTGAAGGCCTGACACCCGCTTGAAGGACACTGACTGGTATTAGCTTACAGTGAAAAACTTTTTTGCTTTTTAAAGGCACGCTATAGTGACACCAGATATGAGTGGCAAAGTGCACTTGCAGAGGTTGACAGAGTACACGCTAAAGGCCTAACACCCACTTGAAGTACACTGACTGCTATTAGCTTACAGTGAAAAACTTTTTTGCTTTTCAAAGGCACGCTATTGTGACACCAGATATGATTGGCAAAGTGCACGCTGAAGGCCTGACACCCGCTTGAAGGACACTGACTGCTATTAGCTTACAGTGAAAAACTTTTTTGCTTTTTAAAGGTAAGCTATAGTGACACAAGATATGAGTGGCAAAGTGCACTTGCAGAGGTTGGCAGAGTACACGCTGAAGGCCTGACACCCACTTGAAGGACACTGACTGCTATTAGCTTACAGTGAAAAACTTTTTTGCTTTTTAAAGGCACGCTATTGTGACACCAGATATGAGTGGCAAAGTGCACTTTCAGAGGTTGGCAAAGTACACGCTGAAGGCTTGACACCCAGATGCTTGCAGACAACTAACTGCTATTCAATCTATTATAATGAAAAAAAAAATGTTTTTAAATGCAAGCTTAAGCTATTGTGACACCAGATATGAGTGGTGGCACTGGGCAAGTGGGCACAGTATCCACTGTGAGCCTGACACAGAAGCTGGCAGACAACTAACTGCTATTCAATCTATTACAGTGAAAAAAAATGTGTTTTTAAATGCAAGCTTAAGCTATTGTGACATCAGATATGAGTGGTGGCACTGGGCAAGTGGGCACAGTATCCCCTGTGAGCCTGACACAGAAGCTGGCAGACAACTAACTGCTATTCAATCTATTACAGTGAAAAAATTTTTTTTTGAAATGCAAGCTTAAGCTATTGTGACACCAGATATGAGTGGTGGCACTGGACAAGTGGGCACAGTATCCACTGTGAGCATGACACAGAAGCTGGCAAGCAGGCAGGCAGGCAACTGCAATTACATTACACAGAAAAAAATAAATTAAAAAAAAAGCAGACTGATGTTCTAGCCCTAAAAAGGGCTTTTTGGGGTGCTGTCCTTACAGCAGAGTTCAGATGAGTCCTTCAGGACTGTAGTGGACACTGAATACCCTAGCCTAGCTATCAATTTCCCTATCAAATTAGCAGCAGCTACACTTTCCCTCCTCTATCTAAGAATGCAGCTTCAGAATGAATCTAAAATGGATGCTGTACAGGAGGTGGGAGGGTCTGGAAGGGAGGGTCTGCTGCTAATTTGCTGGAGGTGTCTGCTGACCGTGAGGCACAGGGTCAAAGTTTACTCAATGATGACAAATAGGGGGCGGATCGAACCGCACATGTGTTCGCCCGCCGTGGCGAACGCGAACACACTATGTTCGCCGGGAACTATTCGCCAGCGAACAGTTCGGTACATCACTAAGTATAGGGTTAAAATCTTAAAAACTGTTTAATACTAAATGTGAGTGCAGGGGAACTCTAAGCTCTATAACCACTTTAATGAAGTGAATCAGTTATGATGTCTACTGTGTCCCTTTAAGCGAACAAAAAAAAATTAAGAGTGAGCACAAAATACCATATTAAAAAATTTAGTTACTTCTGTAAAACGGTTGCTCACTGCAAAATTATTCTCCACAATGCCTAAGCAATATATAATACAGCCAGCAGAAGAAGCATATAGAAACCACTTTTGAAACAAATCTATTGTTCTAGCCAATTATATTTCAAATATATCAGCAGGTTCCATGTAACATCCATATAACAAAAAAAATGCATATTGTGTAATATTATTAAAGAATCAGAGACTTTATTTGTAAAATAACGTGAGTGCAATTACACAGCACTCTACCAAATTCAGCTTAAAAACAACATGCACAGAACTTCCACTGCCCCACTCGAGTTACTGCTGGTGTTGTGCTCCTTCCTATCAATGTGTTTTGTCAATCTAAATTGCCAAAAATCCCTAATTAACTATTAGAGGCTGGATTTAATCCCATTGTCTGAGAATGAAATTACATTTAATTCTATATTATCCCATTGCCTGTTACACCCTCTGTTATGCAATAAACTTTCCATTAATAAATAAATATATAGCAGTAATACCCAAATGGACAGTGAATTTAATAAATTATTAAACATATCTACTTTTACTTGATGTATATATCATGTTTTTAAAAATCAAGGAATAGTATATATGGTTAATAGTTTATTAGATTATTTTTCTTGGGGTATTACTACAATGGGTGAGTGAAACATTGCCATTTAAGAACAGAGAATTAGGTATATTTATGTCCCATGTTAGGTGTAATTGAAACATAGAAACATAGAATGTGACGGCAGATAAGAACCATTCGGCCCATCTAGTCTGCCCAATTTTCTAAATACTTCCATTAGTCCAATAGGACTTGATTGTGGCCTATAGGCCCATTGCCACCAGGTATGCAGGGATCAGAAAACTGGACATTCTTTGCTTATTGCATAGGTTTGCTAGGGGATTTGATTCTACCTAACCTACTATATGTCCATTACAAGCGCTACGGAATCTGTTGGCGCTATATAGATGGCAATGATAATAATGATGCCATAGGTAGACAGTATACAAAATGGATGGAAAGAATATAGCCCCACAATAAGGTTTTATTGTTCTCTACCATAAACACTGATGAGATAAGTAAAGTGAGGAGATACTTGTCATGCCTCCAGGCAATGAACTTCTAATCATTGCCCTCTCCTTCTCCTTATAACTCTCCTTGTTACAAGGATCCTCTCTTTTTAGAGTAGAAATCACAAGTCCTTACTAGCTAGTAGTTATCCAGTACATAAACATTTTTTATATACAGAATGGAGGAGTTTGTTCATGAACAGATGAGACTATCAGTATTTGAGTTAGTTTTTCCATTGACGCTGACAGAAATATGAGTAAGCAGATGGCAAGTTATACAGGGCATTTGAGCGCTTATAATAAAAAAAAAACCACACACACACAATATGGGTGATAGCTTCAAAGAAAAAAAAATGTGCTTGATTAAGCATCAAAGTTAAATATCACGTTTCATTTGGTTGCAGTTTTAACCCTTTTATATGTTTTTTAGCAAGCAGTAAACCAAAAATAATTATGTTATTGCATTTACAGACTAGGGGTTCCTTTATAACCTTGTTGCTATTTTTTCTTAGAGACCTCCATTACTCATTAAAATGCTCGTCATTGTTAGTGGCTGATTTTTAAATGCAATATTTTACTATCAACAACAGGGAGTTACAGACTGCTGTTTTAAAGTCTAATGTTCTAAAGAGTTGTCTAAAGCAGTGGCCTTTTTTTTATTCAAATAGAGATACTGACAAAACCTGAACTGTTAGTGGTCCATGAGGACTAGGCTGGTGACCACTAGTATAACATACTAAAAGTTGGGAAATTATCATGGAAATCAGTAAAACAAACAAGCACGTTCCATTAGTGGCTCCTCTAATTTAAAACTTTTGTTCCACTTATTACAGCAGAACATTTTCAGAAATCACTCCCATAATTTCGGTTTCTCCTTCTCCACTTATAGTTAACCCTTCTAGTTACTGTTTATCTCCACTACCATGAAAATATTTGATGCAAGTTGTGAAAATATCTGTATGGTGACTGACAGGAGCAAACACTCTTTTTATCTATTTTAAATTTTTTACCTCTAGGATGGAGGTAAATACAGTGTTGTGGATTCATCCATTTAGTTTTATGTTACAGACCTCACAAACATATTATTTATTAAATATGGAGAATAACATAGTATTAAAGCTCTGTGAAGTAATCGTTCCTCTAAATGTCTAGAAACAAAATCTTCCAGTTCTCTACATGTCATATTGTGACGAGACCAATCTCGCCACATTGCATTGGAGGAGCCTGGTTGCCCGCCTGTTACCTCTGGACTATGGCCCTGGGAGATCGGGCCCTTTAAAAACAGTATTCGGCCATACCAGAGTGTATGTCACTCATTCTGGCCCTTTAAATACTGTGAAGGAGGATTGGCACTTTTTATATGGCACTTCGGATGCAGCCGAAGTGCCGAAGTGGCCAAAGTCGAAGTGGGCGCCATTCGACAAAGGAACACGTGGCGGCGGCCATTTTAATTTAGTCGAACGCGGTCAGCAGTGTATGCTAAAGAATGTGTGGAACTAAAATCGGCTACGCAAATACACGAACACCACTGACCCTTACCGTCGCCTCCACTTCGACACTTCGGTTAAAGTCGAAGAACGTTCGACAATTCGAACATCCTGTTGTAATGTGCTATTTGAACGGACCTGTTCGTGCCTTTGAAGGGGACTTAGCCGTTTTTCTGCAGGAAATTGACCGACCACATAGCCCAAATCTATGGAACTGTTTTGGGCAGGAAAATGTGCTTGCGGTCGGTCATAAAGGACTTCCGGCTATCTTTTTATCCACTGGAGGGATTGGTATGAGAGTGTTTATGTTTAAAGTATGCTGAGTTCAAATATGTAAATTTTATGGAGATTGGATGTATGGTTTTAAAGTTACAGGGTATGTGTAAAAACTGTATTTTTACTGTCTGTAATAATTATGTTAAACCATTGTGTAACATACTTATATCACAGGCAGAGGGGAGGATTTTGTGTGTAAATGCTGGAAGTGTCTTCTGTAATGTACGTGTATGATTGGTTATTTTGTAACACCCTGTTGGTGGTCCTACCTAAGAGAAACTGTCATAAAAGAAGGTTCTTTTGGTGCCATTAAACAGACCACTGCTTGACCTTCAACATGGAGCTCTGTCTAGTTCTTGGGGGGGGGGGATTTACTGTATGCGATTAGAGACTGATTGCCAGGAGTGTAAGCTGATTGTCTGCTTTTCCTGTTCGTCTGCTAGCAGCTATTAGTGAGGTTCCAGTTCGGGAGTTGGAGTGCTATTTTGTATCCAGTTCGGGAGTTTGGTGTTCTACAGTAGCTGTGCCTGTGTCTCTAGAAGGGGAAGATCTTCTAAACGGCAGTTTAACCCCTTTTATGCTTGGGGGTGCCGTTACTCATATCCTTTAGAGCAGGGGTAGGGAACCTTCGGCCCTCCAGATGTTTTGGACTACATCTCCCATAATGCTCTTAACATCATAATTCTGGCAAAGCATCAAGGGAGATGTAGTCCAAAACATCTGGAGGGCCGAAGGTTCCCCACCCGTGAATTAGACTTTGCCTTTATAACTTGACTTTTACTAATGCTTTTCAATGTGAAACCTTTTTCTTAAGTGCTGATAACTGACAGTATTCATCCGATTCTGTATAACACACTTAACTACTAATTACAAAAAACTGTGATTACATGCAAATGCAGTAACGTGAAATTGGAGGTAGCAAAAGATGAAAGCAAAGCACATAAATAGGATATCATTTATTTCAAGTAATGTTACTACTTCTGCTGTGAATAATAATAATGACAAAAAAAATGTAATTCGTGACTCAAAGGGTGCAATTTTTGGGAGACCGACTTTAGAATTTGGCAGATGACATTTCCCACATGGTTCGGCTGCTACAATATTTCATAAAAATATTATATTTCAAAATATCACAACAATTGCAACAGTAATATCAAATAATGGCAAGTAATTATTTTTATTTAATGAGTGAAAACTGGAGGAAAAATCTAAAATAAAATAAAATGATTAAACGTCAAATATATAATAAACCTAGTAAATCTTGAATGTATCAGGAAATGGATTACTTAAATAATGTATTTATGCTGGATTTTATTTTTTTTAGATTGATGATATTCATTTTGATATTTTTTTAGAGGAGTCGATACAGGTAATAACACTATGAGTTACAATGTAGACCACAAATGCAAAGTCACAGACAAAAAAAAAAGGAAAACTTTTCATAAAGTTTAACAGATGATCCACAACATGGTACTGCACTCAATTTCAGACTTAGATGCAGAGGTAATGAATTAGGTAATTAATTAAGAATACTCTATAATTAAAATTCACTGCAAATGTCTAAAGATGGGTTTTACATCTGTGGGTTTATGTCCCTCTTGTCTTCTTCCACCTTTGTCCGGTATCCACTATTAGTTTGCTTTTATTTGAAATCAGTAGATAATTGGAAACTGGAAACAGAACCTTAATGTGCATTGCCTCTGTGATGTTATCCAGGGTGAGCAGGACACAAGCTGATGACAACACACATTACATTATAAAAAACAATACAGATTATATACTGTGCCTAGAAAAATCTAAACCTTTATGTGTAGTAACACATATATACATACATGTTTCAGAGGGGCCTTCTGTACGATAATGCCAAATATCTCATAAACAAAAGCAAATAGACAATAGCATAAGACGTATACAAAAAGTGTAAGAAAAGGCTGTATAACCACTCTTAATTTGAAGAAGGTGTTCTGTGCAAAAGGGCGCTTAAAAAGTAATATAGAAATTTTGTATATTATAGATGCTACCACACCCGTGTGGGAATCTCTTAACCAACCAAAAAATTGGAATGGAGGAAAAGGAAAGGTGCTGGAAGGTAAAAACCCTCCACCTAACTCTTATGGTGGAGCGCTAAAAAGTATAAAAAAGGAGTACACTTACCACTATTTATACACTATAAGATGGAATCTATAGCTGAGCTATAAATTAGGATAAAGTAATATAGTGTAGATTGTACAAAAAAGGGGAATTGAAGAAACATATTGTAACGGATCGCCTGGCACCCCGACTTGGTACCTCCGTTAATGGATGCTCCTAGTGCTTCCTGAGGACTCCAAGCACTCTGGCAGACACCATAATCACCGAATCCGAGAAACCTTTAAATTCTCCCAAGCGTATGAATGCTGTAGACCATTGAATAGGAACCATACGAATAGGCTTGTACTCCTAGCAGTCAACTGGAACAGCATACAATAAATCCTTCCCCCAATAATGAGACGACACATCACTTTGAGGTTAAAACAGGAACTCTGGACTGGCTCATCCAGCCTGGCTTTTATTTCCAACTCACACATACAGGCCACACCCAGGGGGAGGCATAAAAGAACCAATGACATAGATGTTACCTCCCACACATCCCCTCCCCTTACTGTGACACATAATCCCATTATGCATACAGTGTAAAATATACTTTTACACAACTTTCATAACTTTAAAACCATACATCACATTCACATAAAAATACATATCCACAATCAATCCATTCAGGGGAACAACATATTATAAAATGGCATGAATCCGACCAGGGGTTCAAAAGTTACTAAAAGTATCTTTTGTTCCTTTCTGGCTGGCAGAAAAACATCCCTACAATGCACCCTGGTTTCCTCCCTTCTGCCCTGGAGTTAATTGGAGAAGTAATCCAATTACCCATGACTAAAGGCAGACTCCATTAACCACATGGTTGCAAAACGACATAAAACACTTTAAAATACATAAAGTCACATTTACACATAACACACAGACATTTCACCTATCCCCAGATAGCTGGGATCTGCACGCACAAAACTACCGAATAGCGCGCAGATCCTACTCACACAGTACAATTGCCATGGAGCTAAAGTCTTTCCCATAGTCTTTCATTATATGAATAGGCTCCATGGTATGGCTATCTGGGGTATCACATTCCCATAAAGTCTGGTCCATAGTCCAAAGGCAAGAGGCGGGCAATCAGCCCCCTCCAAGGACACGTGGCGAGGTCGGTTTCGCCACACTTCTCCCCTTTACCCCTCAGACTAACAGGGTACTTGACCTCCTGCCGGTCAGTGCCCTTGTTAGTCCAGCAGCCCACCCACAAGACAGAAACAGCAGAGCAGCCCACCCACAATAAACAGTTACTACACCTGGGTGAGGGAGAATCTTGTCCAGGTTCAGGTGCCTCACCACGGCTGTGTGGGGGACTGGTAGGCTGCCTTGGTAGGTTGCTGAGGGGGCAGAGACCAGCGGTACTCTGTCCTGTTGCCAGCACTACCACGGGAGTAGTCTGGTTGGAGCCTGGTTGCTGGAGACCGACTGTCTCCCCTTGAGTTACACCGCTCTGCTGCTGGAGACCGACTGTCTCCCCTTGAGTTACACCGCTCTGCTGTTGGAGACCGACTGTCTCCCCTTGAGTTACACCGCTCTGCTGCTGGAGACCGACTGTCTCCCCTTTAGTTACACAGCTCTGCTGCTGGAGACAGACTGTCTCCCCTTTAAATACACCGCTCTGCTGCTGGAGACCGACTGTCTCCCCTTGAGTTACACCGCTCTGCTGCTGGAGACCGACTGTCTCCCCTTGAGTTACACAACTCTGCTGCTGGAGACCGACTGTCTCCCCTTTAGTTACACAGCTCTGCTGCTGGAAACAGACTGTCTCCCCTTTGGCTAAACAGCCCTGTTGTGGGGGGGCAGGACCGACCGTCCCTACCCCCTGTGCTGGAAGTGCAGAGACCACGGTCCCATCTGCACAGGTGTGGGGCTTACAGTCTCCCCTTGGTGGGTTAGGCTGCCGCTGGAGAGAGGGTGTAACAAGCTCCTCTCTCTGAACTGTAACCTGCCGCTGGGGATCTGGGCCGACTGCCCAGCATCCCTGTAGGGCCGGTAGAGAGACCTCGATCCCATCTCCACCTGCCATCTGTGGGTCTCTCCAGGACCAGTCTATGAGGTCCCCTACTTCTGCAACTGGTAGTGAAGCAGGGGGTACCTCTGCCGCGTTTTCCCAGCTATAGGCTAGCAGGTCTGGGTCTGCCACCCAGTTTTCCCGGTCTGCGTCCCTGCTCTGCGGCTGGCAGGAATTTAATAGTTCTACATAGTCCATCTCCAGCTCTCGTTCCATGGCAGCGAAACGGCGGAGGTCTTCTCCCAGTCCAATAGATCTCGGGCCCTGTATCATCTCACCTCGATAATGAAAGATAGCCCAGTACCGTGACTCTGCTGGACTGCCGAAGTCGACATCCTCCACTAAGGCTTTCCACAACAGGCCAGGGCTTGTTTAGTTCTCCCCCTCTGGCTGGATGCCCTCTGCCCTCCACGTCTCTGGCTGGACAGTGCACCACCACAGTGCCCGGTATGAGGCGTCCAGGCTCAGTTCCCTTTCCACGAGGCACTCGAGTTGTCTTACCCGCTGCCCTCCAGGTTGATCTCCCAGAAGTGGCATCCGCCAGGCCATTTGTTCCTCCAACTGGTATGTGACACCAGGAAGGCGCTGCTGCCGTTGATACTGGACTTCCTCCAGGGCATCGTACCATAATTCTTTCCGGGCATTATCTCTACATTCTAATTCACTCTCTTCCTCAGGTGTGTGTGTTGCCCAGGGGTCTACGAACCCCATTTTCCCAAATCTTTGTGTAGACAGGGACGCTGTAGGCACACTAGCGTCGCCCTCAATTTGTAAATCCAAACGTACTGTGTCTCCGAGCTGCTTTACCTCGCACTAGGACGCCATCCCACCGCTTGCCACCAATGTAACGGATCGCCTGGCACCCCGACTTGGTACCTCCGTTAATGGATGCTCCTAGTGCTTCCTGAGGACTCCAAGCACTCTGGCAGACACCATAATCACCGAATCCGAGAAACCTTTAAATTCTCCCAAGCGTATGAATGCTGTAGACCATTGAATAGGAACCATACGAATAGGCTTGTACTCCTAGCAGTCAACTGGAACAGCATACAATAAATCCTTCCCCCAATAATGAGACGACACATCACTTTGAGGTTAAAACAGGAACTCTGGACTGGCTCATCCAGCCTGGCTTTTATTTCCAACTCACACATACAGGCCACACCCAGGGGGAGGCATAAAAGAACCAATGACATAGATGTTACCTCCCACACATCCCCTCCCCTTAGTGTGACACATAATCCCATTATGCATACAGTGTAAAATATACTTTTACACAACTTTCATAACTTTAAAACCATACATCACATTCACATAAAAATACATATCCATAATCAATCCATTCAGGGGAACAACATATTAAAAAATGGCATGAATCCGACCAGGGGTTCAAAAGTTACTAAAAGTATCTTTTGTTCCTTTCTGGCTGGCAGAAAAACATCCCTACAATGCACCCTGGTTTCCTCCCTTCTGCCCTGGAGTTAATTGGAGAAGTAATCCAATTACCCATGACTAAAGGCAGACTCCATTAACCACATGGTTGCAAAACGACATAAAACACTTTAAAATACATAAAGTCACATTTACACATAACACACAGACATTTCACCTATCCCCAGATAGCTGGGATCTGCACGCACAAAACTACCGAATAGCGCGCAGATCCTACTCACACAGTACAATTGCCATGGAGCTAAAGTCTTTCCCATAGTCTTTCATTATATGAATAGGCTCCATGGTATGGCTATCTGGGGTATCACATTCCCATAAAGTCTGGTCCATAGTCCAAAGGCAAGAGGCGGGCAATCAGCCCCCTCCAAGGACACGTGGCGAGGTCGGTTTCGCCACACATATAATGGTCAAACTCACAAGTGTGGAGACAATAAATGGACCTGCTCAGATCACAAACACCTTGGAGTATTAAGGTGACAACCTCCCTCTTTTCTTTGTAAATACACTCAGGAGAAAACACAGGGAGAAAAGGAAATTCTTGGTTTAGCATAAAGTGCAATCCAGTGAATAAAGATAATAATATATACTGCTCACCTGGTTTAGAGCCACAGAGAAACCTGGCTCTAGGTGTAAAAGCTTGTAGCTAAAGGGGGGCAAACCTTCTTTTCCAAAGTCGATGGAAGGAATAACCAATGGGACTTAAGTATCCAAATTTGAAAATGTATTAAACAGCATTAGTTAAATACAAATACAATTAATATAAATACTTGTCCACAAATAGTTCTGGTTCAGACGGTCCATAGGCTTTTTCAATCAGAGTAGTTCCTTCCTGGTTTGTTTCTACCAATGAGGATAAACTGGGATTCAAAATTAGAAACAAACCAGGAAGGAACTACTCTGATTGAAAAAACCCAAGGACCGGGTGAAACATGTCTTAGAGAACCAGAACTATTTGTGGACAAGTATTTATTTTCATTTTATTTGTTTTTAAATATGGTTTTTAATAAATGTTCAAATTTGGACACTTAAGTCTCACTGGTTAATCCTGTCGGTTTTCGGTGATCCTTCAATATTGATAGTTATGGCTCGCTTCAGGTATGATGTGGACCTTTACCGACAAAAGGTCACTCCGGGTCATTCTAAGCTTAGTGTGTCTTTATGCAATCTATAGCTGTATACGGAGCAGACCCTTCCGTTCCCAAATTACTTATAAATACTGTTTTCCTTAACCATTCTAGATGATAACTTGACTATCACTAAAATAATCCAGTGTCTGAAGACCCAAAAGGCACTGTAATAATATTGTAATAAATGAAACAATGACTCAAATAAATCTAAGATAAAAGTGTATTGAATGAATGTTACAGAATGCAAAAATAGTCAGTAAATAATTAATCTTACCAAATGTATTAGTGGCTACAGCATATGTCCCTGTATACCTTTCAGATGTGTGGTGACAGCATGCAGAGTAAGAGTAGATGAATGAATGAATGGATGACTGAATGTATGACTGAATGTATGAATGAATGGCTGAATGTATGACTGAGTGAATGAATGACTGAATGACAACGTCCCACTCTTTCTCCTTCAGTTAAATAGCCATTTTGTCCTCCATAAAGCAGCCCCACCTGTGTAATACTCCCAAAAAGGTTTTCTAACGTGTTGCATGATGTAATGTATTGAATATCTAAGTTTGGGATATACCCTAGATGGCTCTGCCTATAGTTAGCTTCAAAATTAAGTGAAGTGTTTTGTATACATTTGACTGACAACGCATGTGTTTGTTCTAATTTTATTACATGACAGGAGGCTTCCTATTTTGCATAACTTTCTTTACTTATGCCTCCAGCAGCACAAGTCAATCAATCAAAAACTTTTAACCAATCGTAGGCCAACATAGCCTGTATATAAGTCTTTGGTGGGCGTGTCTATTCCTCTTTCTTTGCTGCTTCCGGAAGGCACAGGTCAGAGTACTACTTCTGAAATTATTTATTGACTTTTATTGACTTTTATACTGTTAGAATTTCATTGGTTTCTTCTATTTAATACTGTCAGTAATATAGTTCATTTATTTATTTCTGTACTGTTCCCTCTTGCCCTACCTCTCCTCACCACTGTCTCCCTTTCTCCCTGTCATCTTTCCGCGGCATTTTTACGCGACCGCGTTCGTTTTTTTGTGTTAGGGAGGTAACACAGAGACTTTTCAGGAGGGGGGTGTGGGGTTGGAGGGACTATTCCGTTCAGGGCGACCTTTGTAACGGACGGCGGACCGCGATCATATCGGACCGCGATCATATTAGCGTTTTGGCTCGCGAGACCCACGACGGCCATTAGCGTTTTCCTACGGTCGTTATTCAAACGACCCATCCTCATAGTTTCTAATACTCGTTTTTTCCATACTGTGTATATATACCTTTGTCACATACAATCCTATTAAGGACACAGTGCCTGCAGGCTCATCCCCTGCTGCACATATTTAAAGGCACAGTTCATGCAGGCTCATCCCCTGCTGAACTTCTTAAAGGCACAGTTCACGCAGGCTCACCCCCTGCTGTACATCTTAAAGGCACAGTACTGTCAGGCTCATCCCCTGCTGTACATCTTAAAGGCACAGTACAGTTAGGCTCATCCCCTACTGTACTTATCAAAGTCACAATACAAGCAGGCTCATCCCTTGCTTTCCATCTAGAATCACTAGTGCAAGCAGGCTCATCCCCTGCTACACACAAAGAGTCACTATACTAGCAGACTCATCCTCTGCTATAATACAAGTGCCAGTGCCAGCAGGCTCATACCCTGTTTCAAATCAAATGATACAGTGCCAGCAGGTTTCTTCCCTGCTAAATACACAAGTGTTGTATGTATGCAAGTGACTCACTGCTAGCAGGCTCATCCCCTGCTATAAATCAAGTGTCTTAGTACAAACAGTCTTACCCCTGTTTTTAAAACTAAGTGACTCAATACTAGCAGGCTCATCCCCTGCTATACCATTATATGAGTGACTCACCACAGTTACCACCATCAGATTGGCAAACAATTATTAACTCAGCGGTAGCCGCCTCCGTGGAAAAAGCTATTGGCAGACTGCTCATGCAGAACCCAAAACCTGATACAGCTACTGATCTACCCACGGAAGTAATGGAAGATGTCCTCCCCGGAGACCTCCACGCCATAAAACGGCAACGGAAGGGCACCGTATTGGACACCCAGAGACAAAGAGGCAAAGCTCCAGTGAAAAAGAGCCGCCAGGCAGCGAGGAGAGAACCTTCCCCTCCATACTCTCCGTCCTCAGAGGACGACGATCGCAGTCCCCCTCCATCGCTCGACATCATGGACGAATGGAAGGCGGGGGCTTCACACTCGGAAGATGAAGACTGGCTAGATGTCCAAGGAGAAGACAAGGAATGCAATCAAGACACATACCTTGATCAAGAAGAGGGCACCTTCATAGACCCCCAGGGGACGGCCATGTTCGACCCCCGCACGATCCGACACCCAAGATCGACAGAATGGGGGTTGCCAGATCACCTGGCTCAGTTCATCCACTTCTGGCTGAGGAAGCCAATGGACAAGGAAGTCAGGGCAAGGCTTCGGGCAGAATGCCCAAGACCAACTCTACCAGACAAAATCGCAGTGACCCCAGAATTTGATTCTACTGTATCCCTGTTCATGTCCCGCGCGGGCCGAGACCCGCGGAAAGGGATAGAAAAAGGCCTTAGGGAATCCCAAGACAAGCTCCTTGACATCCTGGGTCCTCTAGCGAAAATGCTATACCTGGCTGACCTAGCCCTTTCCCAAGGCACTACACTGGACGCCCACACTATACGCGAATGGGCACAACGGGCTATTTGTATGCTGGGCAACACCAATGCAGCAATGTGCGCAGAATGCCGCAGAACTGCATTATTGAAAATGGACCCGAAACTGATGGAGCTGGGCAAGAAAGAGATGGGACCGCTAGCGAACGGTCAGCTATTTGGGGACTCATTCATAACTGAGCTCAAGAAACATGTGAGCATCTTCACCACTCTGAATAAGGCTCAGACCTCCATCAAACAAGTATTTCGTAACTCCACACCACGCAGGGGAGTTTTTGCCAGGGCTGGTCGCCAAAGGGGCCGAGCCACCAGCCGATTCTGGCCTACAGGCCCCAGATACCAATCATCTCAAGCATTCTTCCCAACCTCGAGATCCAACTTCCAGCGAGGATCCTTCCGTTCAAGAGGCACCCGCACCCGTGGACGTGGACGCTTCAATGCAGGTGAGCATTCCCGACATACCTTTTCTATATTCGCACATGACTGCAGGCAGACTGTCTCTTTTTTCACAGGAATGGGAAAAGATATCCTCGGACAGCTGGATCCTCAATACAGTAGCCGGTTACGAGATCGAATTCTCAGACACCCCGGTACAGGACTGACGCCCACCACCAATAAGAGCGTCGGCCTTACACACCGAAATCATAGATACGGAGATCCAAACCCTGTTCGACAAGGGGGCGGTGGAACCCGCCCCAGACGATACGGGTTTCTTCAGCAACATCTTCGTAGTCCAAAAGAAAACCGGAGACTACAGACCGGTCATCAACCTACGGCAACTGAACGTTTTTGTCACCTACAGACATTTCAAAATGGAAGGAATCCACCTTCTAAGAGACCTATTGTCGCAACACGACTGGTTCACCCGACTAGACCTAAAGGACGCCTACCTATCGGTATCAATAGCTCGCGTCAGCCGTCCTTTCCTTCGCTTCACATGGAAACATCTCTCCTACCAATTCACCTGTCTCCCATTCGGCCTCAGCTCAGCACCATGGTGCTTTACGAAACTAATGAAGCCGGTAATGGCTTACCTAAGAGAGAAGGGCATCCGCTGCCTAATATACCTGGACGATATTTTGATATTCTGCGAATCAGCACCCAGGCTTCAATCTCAAACGAGATCCATAGTGCTCTTGCTAGAGTCTTTGGGTTTCATCATCAACAGAGAAAAATCTTCACTCCAACCAGCCAAGGTGGTTCAATTCCTGGGATTCGAAATAGATTCGAGAACATGTACCCTCCGGTTACCCACTTCAAAGATTGCAACAATACGGAAAGAGATACGCAGGGTGCTTCGAAGAGACTCAATTCCGCTTCGCCTCCTGGCCAGAATCATAGGCCTTTTGTCATCTTCCATACAAGCGATCTTCCCAGGACCGCTACACTACCGGGCCATGCAACGGGCAAAGGCCCATCACCTGAGGCAAGGACAGACCTACGACCACTGGATCCCAGTGTCAACAGAAATTCGGACAGAACTCCGATGGTGGCTCCTCCACATGGAGGCCTGGAACGGCAGAGCCATATTCGGTCCGAACCCGGACTTCGTCCTGGAGTCGGACGCCAGCCTATGGGGCTGGGGAGCCCACTGTGCACAGGCGTCCACCGGAGGACCATGGTCGGAGGAAGAGAAACTCCTACACATCAACTGCCTGGAGTTGATAGCGGGCTCCTTCGCGATCCGGAGTCTGGCCAAGAACATGTCCAACTGCTGCATTCTCTTGCGCATGGACAATTTTTCGGCAGTCCGGTACATAAACCACCTGGGCGGAGCCAGATCACGGGCCTTGACAGAAGCGACGAGGGACATCTATCGTTTCTGCCTACCCCGCAACATCACGATCAAGGCAGAATACCTACCGGGAGTCAACAACCTCACGGCGGACTGGTTCTCCCGACATTGGAGAGACAGCAGCGACTGGCGCCTGGACACTACTACCTTTCACAGGATAAGACAAGTAAGAGGTCCGCTACACATAGACCTCTTTGCATCACGGACGAACACTCAGCTACCGAGGTATTACAGCTGGCTTCCGGACCCTCAAAGCGAAGCAGTCGACGCATTCCTCCAACAATGGCCACAAACGGGAGCTTACGCGTTCCCACCGTTTTCAATGTTGGCGAGAGTCCTCCACCACCTACGCAGAGCAAGGACTTCTCTACTCTTGATCACACCATTGTGGAAGAGCCAAGCATGGTTCCCGGACCTTCTAGCTCTGTCTCAAGACCATCCGCTACTCCTACCAGTGTTCCCATTCCTCCTAGTGAACCCGGACAGGGAACCTCATCCGTTGATTACACAAGACCGATTGGAACTGGTGGCCTGGAATCTTTCCGGGGATCCTGGAATGTCTCAGGCCTATCGCAAACAACTAGAAACCTATTATGGGACTCCTGGGCACCTGGCACTAGACGCAGCTACCTATCAGCATGGAACACGTGGAATCGCTGGTGCATGGAAAGGGACCTCGATCCCTTTACAGCACCTATTCCCTACATTCTAAATTTCCTGTCAAACCTTTTCTCAGAAGGACGAGCATACCGCTCAATTAATATCACCAGATCCGCCATTTCGGCGGCCCACACCCCAATAGATGGTACACCAGTGGGTCAAAACACCCTAATATGCCGTCTGCTTCGGGGCATCAGACTAGCCAGACCTCCGGCCCCGAAATATAACACTCTCTGGGATGTAGATGTAGTTATCCAATTCCTGAGGAACTGGCCGGACAACGAGGCCCTGTCTCTGAGACAACTATCAGCCAAATTGAGATAGTCGCGGACGTTAGGGCTTTTGACGTAAACGGTTTCACTGTAACACCAGAAGGGGTTACCTTCACGGTGTCTCGCAGGACTAAGACGGACTCCACATCCGTATCTTGCCCTTTTTTTCCGACGGTTCCGCGGCTATGCGTCGTGAACACCCTACTGCGGTACGTAGAGGTTACCGAAACGCTCCGTTTTCACCAATCGGGTCAACTACTGGTATCTTACACTAAACCGTACAAACCCGTAACTACCACTACGTTGGCTAGATGGGTTCGATGGCTCTTATCCCTGGCAGGTGTAGAACCGAACTTCGGGGCCCACTCGGTACGCGGGGCGGCGGCTTCGCGTGCATATTCAGCGGGAGCATCTCTTACGGACATCTTGCGCTCGGCAGACTGGACTAGAGTCCACCTTCAGAGTTTTCTACTTTCGACAGACATCTCACGCATCTTTTTCGTTGTTACCACAGCGTTAAAAATGCAAAATAGGAAGCCTCCTGTCATGTAATAAAATTTGTAGATTATGTTAACGTAGTGTACGTATAATCTTAATTTTAATAATGACAGGAGGCGAGTATTTTCCCCCCCGTAGACATTGGTTTTATTCCCACCCAATACTCGCCATTCAGCATTTAACAGTCAGTTATGACGACCTTACAGACTGATATCTTCATACTGTATGAAATCTCACATACACAGTTTCAGCATAGATATAACTGTAGCTAACAACTCAATAGACTTGTTAATGTAATTCTCAGACTTTAGATATATTAATTAACTAAATTGGATATATAGGTCTTGCATGCGGACAATAGTCCATTTCCACACCTTTCACCTATTTCTGTTTTTTCCAGCATAAGATGATTCGCATACCGGGCGACAACACCTCTCAAGCTTCACTCCAAGCTACATTCGTTTAAAGTTACAGAGTTCCAGTTTAAAGGACACTCCACAACCTGACGTTACAGGATTTCACACATCAAAGAAAGAGGAATAGACACGCCCACCAAAGACTTATATACAGGCTATGTTGGCCTAGGATTGGTTAAAAGTTTTTGATTGATTGACTTGTGCTGCTGGAGGCATAAGTAAAGAAAGTTATGCAAAATACTCGCCTCCTGTCATTATTAAAATTAAGATTATACGTACACTACGTTAACATAATCTACAAATTTAACTTCAACCTTTTAGCTGTTAACCTTGTGGAAATGTCATTGAAAATTTAACTTTTTCAAATCTAAGCAAAAAGGCCTGCAATATTTCATACACCTATTTTATAAAGCTAAATGTGCATTCATATTATATATATATATATATATATATATATATATATATATATATGCACCATACCATATAATACACATATATATTGAAAACTACACATTAAATAATGATCAACACTCCACAAATCCTTCCATCGACTTTTGAAGAGAAGGTTTGCCCCCATCTAATGGGCTACAAGCTTTTACACCTAGAGCCTGGTTTCTCTGTGGCTCTAAACCATGTGAGTAGTATATATGATATGTGGGGGAAACGGCTGTATCTACCCTGGGAATGTATATCACTATACTCCCCTGGGATTATAATCACTTGCTCTGGAAGCTGGATACTGGTCTTGTGTAGTGATGTACCGAACGGTTCGCGGCTAATAGTTCCCGGCGAACATAGCGTGTTCACGTTCGCCACGGCGGGCGAACATAAGCATGGTTCGATCCGCCCCCTATTCGTCATCATTGAGTAAACTTTGACCCTGTGCCTCACAGTCAGCAGACACATTCCAGCCAATCAGCAGCAGACCCTCCCTTCCAGACCCTCCCACCTCCTGTACAGCATCCATTTTAGATTCATTCTGAAGCTGCATTCTTAGTGAGAGGAGGGAAAGTGTAGCTACTGCTGATTTGATAGGGAAATGGATAGCTAAGCTTGGGTATTAAGTGTCCACTACAGTCCTGAAGGACTCATCTGATCTCTGCTGTAAGGACAGCACCCCAAAAAGCCCTTTTTAGGGCTAGAACATCGGTCTGCTTTTTTTTCCTGTGTAATCTAATTGCAGTTGCCTGCCTGCCAGCTTCTGTGTCAGGCTCACAGTGGATACTGTGCCCACTTGCCCAGTGCCACATATCTGGTGTCACAATAGCTTGCATTTAAAAACAAAAAAACTTTTTTGACTTTTATAGATTGAATAGCAGTTAGTTGTCTTCAAGCGTGTGTGTCAGGCCTACAGTGTGTACTCTGCCAACCTCTGCCATTGCACAGTGCCACTCATATCTGGTCTCACAGTAGCTTGCACGCATAGTACCACTAATCCAAAAAAAAATGACAGGCAGAGGCAGGCCACCCCACAGGGGCCGTCTTGGTCGTGGTGCTGTGATTCCCTTTTGCCCTAGAATAATGCCCAGTTTTCAGAGGCCACGTACCCTGAACTTGAAAAGTTCTGAGGACATAGTTGACTGGCTAACACAGGACACCCAATCTTCTACAGCTTCCGCTCGGAACCTTGACGCACCATCCTCCTCCAGCATAGCTTCGGGCACCTCTCAAGATACCACTCACCTGCCTGCCGCCACCACCAAAACTAGCACCACAGCCGCTTCACTTGGTATGTCAGAGGAGTTATTTACACATCCGTTTGAAGAAATGAGTGATGCGCAACCATTATTGCCAGAGGATGTAGATAACAGGGATATGTCTCAGTCAGTCAGCATTACACACATGGACGTACGGTGTGATGATGATGATGTTGTACCTGCCGCTGCTTCCTTTGCTGAGTGATCAGATACAAGTGAAGCGGTTGATGATGGCGATGCGTTCATGGATGTTACGTGGGTGCCCGCTCGGCAAGAAGAAGAACAGGGTGAAAGTTCAGATGGGGAGACAGAGAGGAGGAGGAGGCGAGTTGGAAGCAGGGGGAGGTCATCGCAAGGAGCTAGTGGCACAGTCAGACAGCATGCATCGGCAACCGGGGTCAGCCCGACAGCACGCCAATCAACGCATGCTGTGTCCACCACCAGAATGCCGTCATTGCAGAGCTCAGCAGTGAGGATTTTTTTTTGTGTGTCTGCCTCTGACTACAGCGATGCCATTTGCAACCTGTGCCAAAAGAAACTGAGTCGTGGGAAGTCCAACACCCATCTAGGTACAACTGCTTTGCATAGGCACATGATCGCACATTACAAACGCCTATGGGATTAACACATGAGTACAAGCAGCACACAAACTCAAAGCCGCCATCCTCCTCCGGGTCCAGCATCTTCAGCCACATCAACCACTGCTGTCCTCCTTGCCCCCTCTCAACCATCCGCCACTCCGTCTCTCGCCTTGAGCAGTTCCCGCTCATCTGCCCACAGTCAGGTGTCTGTCAAGGACATGTTTGAGCGTAAGAAGCCAATGTCAGAAAGTCACCCCCTTGCCCAGTGTCTGACAGCTGGCTTGTCTGAACTATTAGCCCACAAGCTTTTACCATACAAGCTGGTGAAGTCTGAGGCGTTCAAACAATTTGTAGCTATTGGGACACCGCAGTGGAAGGTACCCGGACGAAATTTCTTTTCACCAAAGGCAATCCCCAACCTGTACTCGATTGTGCAAAAGGAAGTAATGGCAGGTCTGGCACACAGTGTTGGGGCAAGGGTCCATCTGACCACTGATACCTGGTCTGCAAAGCATGGTCAGGGCAGGTATATCACCTACACTGCGCATTGGGTAAACCTGCTGACGGCTGCCAAGCATGGAATGCGTGGCTCTGCAGAGGAGTTGGTGACACCGCCATGACTTGCAGGCAGGCCTGCTGCCACCTCATCTACTCCTCCTACTCTATCCTCTTCCATAACCTCCTCGGCTGAGTCCTCTTCTGCTACTGCGTCTTGCTCCACATCAACGGCAACCCCCCAGCTCCCCAGGTACTATTCCACGTCCCAGATACGGCAGTGTCACGCCGTCTTGGGTTTGACTTGCTTGAATGCAGAGAGTCACACCGGACAAGCACTCCTGTCCGCCCTGAATACACAGGTGGAAAAGTGGCTGACTCCACAGCAACTGGAGATCGGCAAAGTGGTTTGTGACAATGGAACACATTTGTTGGTGGCATTGAAGTTGGGCAAGTTGACACATGTGCCGTGCATGGCACATGTGTGTAATCTGATCGTACAATGCTTTGTGCATCAGTACACAGGCTTACAGGATGTCCTGAAGCAGGCCAGGATGGTGTGTGGCCATTTCAGGCGTTCCTACACGGCCATGGCGCACTTTGCAGATATCCAGCGGCGAAACAACATGCCAGTGAGGCGCTTGATTTGAGACAGCCCGACACGCTGGAATTCAACACTCCTAATGTTCGACCGCCTGCTCCAACAAGAAAAAGCCGTTAATGAATATTTGTATGACCGGGGTGCTAGGACAGCCTCTGGGGAGCTGGGAATTTTTTTGCCACGTTACTGGACGCTCATGCGCAATGCCTGTAGGCTCATGCGTCCTTTTGAGGAGGTGACAAACCTAGTCAGTCGCACCGAAGGCACCATCAGCGACATCATACCATTTGTTTTCTTCCTGGAGTGTGCCCTGCGAAGAGTGCTGGATCAGGCCGTAGATGAGCGTGAAGAGGAAGAGAAAGAGTTGTGGTCACCATCACCACCAGAAACAGCCTTATCAGCATTGCTTGCTGGACCTGCGGCAACGCTGGAAGAGGATTGTGAGGAAGAGGAGTCAGAGGAGGAATGTGGCTTTGAGGAGGAGGAGGAAGACCAACCACAACAGGCATCCCAGGGTGCTCATTGTCACCTATCTGGTACCCGTGGTGTTGTACGTGGCTGGGGGGAAGAACATACCTTCATTGAGATCACTGAGGAGGAGGAACGGGAAATGAGTAGCTCGGCATCCAACCTTGTGCAAATGGGGTCTTTCATGCTGTCGTGCCTGTTGAGGGACCCTCGTATAAAAAGGCTGAAGGAGAACGAACTGTACTGGGTGTTCACGCTATTAGACCCCCGGTATAAGCAGAAAGTGGCGGAAATGTTAACAAATTAAAACAAGTCGGAAAGGATGCAGCATTTGCCAAATAAATTAAAAAGTATGCTTTACACAGCGTATAAGGGTGATGTCACAGCACAACGGGAATCTAACAGGGGAAGAGGTGAAAGTAATCCTCCTCCTCCCATGACCACGCCACGCTTTTCAGACGTGTTGTTGATGGAGGACATGCGGAGCTTTTTAAGTCCTACGCATCGCCACAGCCCTTCGGGATCCACCCTAAGAGAACGACTCGACCGACAGGTAGCAGACTACCTCGCCTTAACTGCAGATATCGACACTCTGAGGAGCGATGAACCCCTTCACTACTGGGTGTGCAGGCTTGACATGTGGCCTGAGCTATCCCAATTTGCGATAGAACTTCTGGCCTGCCCCGCAAGTGTCCTGTCAGAAAGGACCTTCAGTGCAGCAGGTATTGTCACTGAGAAGAGAAGTCGCCTAGGTCAAAAAAGTTTAGATTACCTCAACTTTATTAAGATGAATGAGGGATGGATCCCGAAGGGACTGACAGTGGGCAATACATTCGACTAAAAAAGGCCTGATGAGATGAGCTGCCTTGGGCTAAAAATGGTCCACACACTGCTGTATTTTAGCTCTGAATGCCGGTTGACTTGCGTGATTTATCCGCCACCAACTAGGGTTCAAGCCGCAATGTTTTAGGGCACTTTCTGCCTGGGAAACAAACATGAATTTTTTTGGCCGCTGCTACAGCAATTACAGCGGCTTCAACATTACCTAATTTTTCAGGCATGTGCACATGCCTAATTTTTCGGGCCTCTGGTGCTGCACTGTGGCTTCAAAAAACAAACCAAAAAAAGGCACATAACAGGGATTAAACTGATAGGAATAGTACTACTTAACACACCACTCCTATCTGGTGGCACATTAGATTGCACACGCAGTGCCCCAAATTTGAAGTAGGAGGACCGACCAAACATCTTTTTCCATCTCCCGGTTCCTAAAATTGATGCCATATACACGTCCCCTGATAGGGCGCCAGCTCGTTATTCTCTTTTTCACTTCACTAGGGACACTTTACTGCACTATGGGCACTTAACCCCACTCTTTGTCTTGCACAGTGTTATTCCTAGCCAGCATCTGTGATGGGAAATCAGGCAGTCATCTAAACGTTTAGATTGAGCTTTAGCTTAGAACACCCTTGAAGGTGTTTAAGGAGATTAGGGCTTGTTTAGATGATTCTTCTTAGACCTCTCTGAGTCTTTATAGCCCTTCTACCTATCCAGCATTTCTGGAAACTAGCTAAGAGAAAGGGTGGCTGTGTGTCTGTGATACATTTAACTTTATATCACCTTATTGACACTTTTTATGACAGCATCACTCCGGTCTCCATACTCTCTGCCTATACCCATCTATTTCGAGGGAATTTCCTTGCCCCTGGCAATTTTATATAATAGGTATTACCATTATTACACAATTAGCCACTATAGGGGAATGAGTATAGTATCCCTTTGTTATTTATAAATGATACAATAAAGAATTTTGTCCATTACTCAATTTACTTTAACAAAGGGTACTAACGGTATTAGGAAGCATTACTCTGCTTTCCCTTTATCCCTCTATTATACACCTATGCTCACTAGGATTTGTAGGTATCACTTTATTATAGTTGTCTAACCTTTTCCTATGCCAGTTTTAGATCTCCTTCTTGGAAGATTATTTCTTTTTTCAGTTTATTAGCATACCTGGGTACAAGCACTCGGTGGGGCTGGAACCACCACCTGACCACATTTCCTTGTTTCTTCCACTCATACCGCTTTTTCCATCTTTGAAGGGGTTTGGCGAAACAAGGAAATACTCCTCTACTCGTAACAGGGATTAAACTGATAAGAATAGTACTACTTAACACACCTTATAATAACGCAGAGAGAGGCAACGCAGAGAGAGGAGTCTGAAGAAGGAGTCAGAGGAGGAAGGTGGCTTTGAGGAGGTGGAAGACCAAACACAGCAGGCGTCCCAGGGTGCTTGTTGTCACCTTTCGGGGACCCTTGGTGTTGTACGTGGCTGGGTGGAGGAAGAGACCTTCAATGACATCAGTGAGGACAAGGAACGGGACATGGCTAGCTTGGTATCCAACCTTGTGCTAATGGGGAGTTTGCTGTTGTTCAAATGGACTGTTTATGTATTTAAAATTTATTTTCCTTATTTTAACAGCAGTTATAACAAACTTTAAACTGTGAGTTTCTAATTATACAATAAGTATTTTAAGTGCAAAAATGTTTTGCTTGTGTCTGAAAACTGGATATTATAAATATATGGATAAATTAATGGGGGAAGATTTATCAAACTATTGTCAACATCTTTTTGTCTAATTATCAGCAAATATTTGGCACAGTTTACTTTTTTCTCTTTCATCTGTTGCTTCTTTTGTGCCCTAACCATTATTTTCCAACTTTTTTAGACAAAAAATAGTTATCTTTTAATTCTCTTCACACTATAAAATGTGTCAGTTTTCAGAAATAGATATACTGCGATAAATTGGCAAAATTTGCTACAACAAAAAAACATAACTTTTTTGATCACTATTAGAACATCTTAACAAATATGATCAAAATAATGATTACATTTAGCTGTCATTTTTTAAAAACACCTGGGATAAATATCTACCATTGTATCATTCCTAGATGTCGAAATCAATTGAGTAATTCATTTTAAAAAATTTCAACAGTTTTAGCACATCAGACACCACCTTACCACTTACTGTGGGAACTATAGATTATGGAAGATAATCATTGTTACGGTTGCATCCAGGCTGGCTGGAAGTTGGACCATAGAAAGGATGCTCCTAGCGCTCACCAAAGGACCATCAGCACCATAGACACCATAACTACTGCGTAGCCACCATAAGTACTGCAGACTCCACGAACCACTGCTGCTGGGCTGGTATCTCGTTGTCTGCTCTGCGCCCTGGACCTACGACCAGGCTCTAGTAGGTGAACCTCTTCCTTCTGTAGAGCGAAGCAGGATCAGGAACAAGAGCTCTTACAAGAGCTCAGTAGCTAAGGGAGTATGAAGAGCATAGCAATCCCTGTAGTGATTATAGCTGTCCCCTACAAACATGAGTCAAGGCTGCAAGTTAGAGGGTCAAGTCATTCTGTTTTATTGGCACCAAAAGAACCTTCTTTTATGCAGGATCCCCTTAGATAGGACCACCCACAGGGTGTTACAAAACAACCAATCATACACATACATTACCGAAAACACTCCCAGCAATTACACACAAAATCCTCCCATCTGCCTGTGATATAAGTATGTTACACAAGTGATTAACATAATTATCACAGACAGTAAAAATACAGTTTTTACACATACCCTGTAACTTTAAAACCATACATCCAATCTCCATAAAAATTACATATTTGAACTCAGCATACTTTAAACAAACACTCTCAAAAATCATACAAATCGCTTCAGTGGATAAAAAGTTAGGTGGAAGTCCTTTATGACCGACCGCAAGCACATTTTCCTGCCCAAAACAGTTCCATAGATTTGGGCTGTGCAGTCGGTCAATTTCCTGCAGAAAAATGGCGGGTCCGTTCGTGCAAATAGCCCATTGTAACAGGGAGTTCGAATTGACGAATGTACTTTGACTTTAACCGAAACGTCGAAGTGGCGGTAAGGGTAAGGGAGGTAAGGGAGGTAAGGGAGGTAAGGGAGGTAAGGGTCAGCGGTGTTCGTGTATTTGCGTAGCCGATTTTAGTTCCATAGATTCTTTAGCATACACCGCTGACCGCGTTCGACTAAATTAAAAAAAATCTTTTGTCGAATGGCGGCCACTTTGACGACTTCGACAACAGTACCAATCCTTCCCCACAGGATTTAAAGGGCCAGAATGAGTGACATACACTCTGGTATGGCCGAATACTGTTTCTAAAGGGCCCAATCTCCCAGGGCCATAGTCATGCGGGAGGAGGCTGGCAAATAGGCTTCTCCACAATCCAGGGAAAGAGGCCAATTTATCATTTAAAGGGCCAGTTACAAATAGCAGTTTGTAACAATCATGCATTTATTATAGTGAATAAAACATACAATAAATTAGCTCCAGATGCTTACCAAATACTAGGACAGGGGTCAGCAACCTATGGCATGTGTGCCATGCATGGCACTCAGGGATGCTGGAGCCAATCTGGTTCTGGCCTATCATGAGTCCCAGTGGGACTTCAGATATTTGCAAGTACAAACCAAGCTGAGATTGCAGGTGGTGAGGGACAATTTATGCATTGCAGCACTTAGAGGAAGCCGCAAGTAGCGGCATGTCGCCTAAACAAATTTAAAATGACTAGTTACTGGGCAGCTAGAGCTGCCCAGTCACTAGTGCAATAAAGGGGTCCTGGCCCAGGTTAAATCCTCAAGCATGCCCCTACCTGTGCCAGGCCCCCCATGTAGTATTCGCATGTCGCCTAAACAACGAGCAGCCAGTGGCATTTAAAACTGGACATAAAAATCTGTAACTTATATAGACGTGATAGAGTGCTATGGTAAGAGTACGTGTAACCAAAAGTTATAGCAAAAACTATAACAATTTTGCAATATAAAAATTAGCTATTTAGATCTAAATAGCTACTTTTTACACGTTCTCTTACCATACTCTTTACACTTCTATACAAGATACATTTATATCCAGTTTTAAATGACAGCAAGCAGCCAAGGGCTGCTCCCTGTCATTTAAAACTAAATATAAATCAGTATTAAGGTAACTATAACAACCATATTGAAAAAAGGGAGATTCTATCCTCCAGCATTCAACTGCTTGTGGCATGCCATGAGTAGGAGCATGCTGTCATTTAAAACTACTTGTGACTGGGTAGCTATTGCTGCCAAGTCGCTAGTGCAATAAAGGGGGACCTGCCACAGGTCCCCCCATGGTGTGGAACACAAATAACTAAAATGGGGGGGACATAGTGCCCCCCCACGCCTCCACCAGTGACCCGCGGGTGGTGGCTATTAATAGAAACGGGGGACCTAATGTCCCCCTGGTCCCCACCCATGAGCGGCGGTGGGGACCCTAATTAATTAAAGGGGAAACCTAATGCAGGTCACAGGTGGTGGTATGGGGGGTGCACTATGTTCCCCCCTGTGGCAGACGTCTCTGCCTTTGAGTTATTATTTAAAATCTAATTCGTCTGTTTGTTCGGCGGTTGCCGGTTGTTCGTATATTTCCTGCTTGCATTCATCAAAAGACGAACAAACTACCAAATGGCAGGACACCCAGCAGGGAAGTGTGCTGCTCGTTAACCTTTCTGCCCTCATTAACACTGCCCTCATTAACCGCAGACACTTCCAACCCCCTGTATGGTCAGCTGGGTGGTTGTCGTTCGTATAAACGAACACGCGGTGGCGGCCATCTTGGACAGTCGAACGCCCAGTGGTGTTTGTCGACAAACCTATGGAACTGATTTCGGACACTTCTTCCCACGAACACCGCTAAAATCACCGACCATCCGTCGCTCTGTTCCAAATTCATACGAACGCCGTGACGTTCGGTAAATTGACAATACAGGAACGGAACTGTACCAGATAGTAAACCCATGGAGCTCATTTGTTTAATTGAACGCCCATGTATAAACTTGAACTCCATGGCGATTGAACTATACGTATAGGATCTGAGCGCTGTTCAGTTATATTGAGTTCTCAGATCCAAGCTATCTGGGGATACGTTGAATGTGGGGGTTCCATTCAATATATTGGGAATTATGTATTTTAATGTGTTTTTACCATTACTGTAAAATGGGGATAATTCGTATAGATCCTGTTTGGCGCTTAGGAGAGTTCGGTAGCTGACTTCGCATTTGTCAGGATGGTAGTCCGGTGCCCGGAACCCAGACACAGTGTCCAGGGGGCGGAGCAAGGACCGGGACCCAATATGCCTGATGTTAAGTGGGAGTCTTCAGCGTGGAGGTGGATTAGCAGGGTCGGGTGCAGGGTAACCACACGCCCCCTGGTGTTGAGCACCAGCGTTTGTGCAGCCACATACCAAGACCCCGAATCAGCTTCAGCGGATACCAGGAACTAGGAGCTTAGAAATTAAGCAGACCTCCCAGGAGCTGAATAGGGAGGCTCTGCAGCAAGATTGTATCCAGTACTAGAAACAAGGCTAGACTAGAGATAGGCACCAAACATAAAAACAAGACAGAACTCGTAGAACCCAGAACCAGAGAAAGATAGTAAGCTAAACCCAGAACATATACACAAGACATGAGGAAAACAAACATAACATGGGCATGACTAGACAGGACTATACATGGACTGGGATACAAACTAAAACCAGACAATATAACATAGGCAAAACAAGAGGAGAAATAACTAAGTACTAGATATGGAAATTATGGGGATTTAGTCACACTATATGATCATACATTGCATAAACCTGCCAACAACGCCAATGTACCCCATATCTGGCAGGTCCTACACTGCCTAATGTATACTAAAACACCCTAAGTAGACATATATAGCACTTACCTGCAAGAAAGGGCAGAAGCTTTGAGCAGCTGCCTGCAGGAAACAGAAAGGAATGATGGAACACAAACAGGTGTGGCAACATAAAACAAACATTTAAAGGAAACCTGGAGACTGGGAAATACAGGGACAAACTATAGGAATGAACCCAGAAATCCCAGCATAAAGAAAACCAGACATAGACTAGAAAACCAAAAAAACAAGGAAAACTAAGCAAGAATAGCAAAAAGAGTACTGGATACCAGAAGCCAAGTCCAGACATCAGAAAAGAGCAGAGCAGATCATAACAGTATTCGCATAAATGTATTGATTTATAAAGTTAGAGTGTGCTTTTAAAGTGCTTCCTAGTTTATTTATAAAGTGCAATATATTTTGTGATAATGATCAATGTTTGTGTCTCAACTTTTGGATTTTCTTCAAGATAATATTTTTTTGAGAAAAATCCCAAGTGGGAACTGAAATGTTTGTTGTTACATCAAAATGCATTGCACATTATAAGTAATAACAGAAGCATTTTGACTTAGGAAGAATTAAGAGCACTTGCGATTTCCCAATGACCTACAATTGGCGTTGACTTGATTAAAGGGAAACTCCAGTGCCAGGAAAACAATCCGTTTTCCTGGCACTGGAGGGTCCCTCTCCCTCCCACCCCCCAATCCCCAGTTACTGAAGGGGTGAAAACCCCTTCAGTCACTTACCTGAGGCAGCGGCGATGTCCCTCGCCGCTGTCTCTTCCTCCGCAACGCTCCTCCTGTCCATTGCGTCGGCCGGTGGGCGAGACTGATCCCGCCCACCGGCCGATGAGACCTAATGCGCATGCGCGCCAATGCCGCGCATGCGCATTACGTCTCCCCATAGGAAAGCATTAAAAAATAATTTCAATGATTTCCTATGGGGTTTTGAGCGACGCTGGAGGTCCTCACACAGCGTGAGGACGTCCAGCGACGCTCTAGCACAGGTTTCCTGTGCTATGGACCAGGAAGTGACCTCTAGTGGCTGTCTAGTAGACAGCCACTAGAGGTGGAGTTAACCCTGCAAGGTAATTATTGCAGTTTATGAAAAACTGCAATAATTACACTTGCAGGGTTAAGAGTAGTGGGAGTTGGCACCCAGACCACTCCAATGAGCAGAAGTGGTCTGGGTGCCTGGAGTGTCCCTTTAATTATTTTTAATATGTACAATTTGGTACATGTGTTAAAGTTTAGATGCTTTTAGCCTTGTGTTTGTCTGTCAGCGAGTGTGTTTGCTAGTGACTGTGTCTGTCACTGAATGCGTGTGTCAGTCTGTCAGTATGTGTCTGTCAATATGTGTGTGTGAGTGTGTCAGTGAACGTGTGTATATTTCAGAATGTGTCTGTCAATGAATGTATCTAATCAGTCAGAGTGTGTCTGTCAGTGTGTGTGTGTATGTGTATTTGAGAGTGTGTGTCTACCAGTGAGTGGGTGTAAACGCGTGCCTGTCAGTAAAAGTGTGTGTTGGTTAAACAGTGTTTATAAGGATAATGCAGGAAAAGGTGGAGCCTAAAGAGGAAGGGGTGGGTCTAACAGGAACAGATGTGCCTTTGAAAGGAAGGGGTGGGGCATATTTAGATTTGGGGGTTGCCCACATTTTGTCATGCTAGGACAGTACAAAACAAAAATACACCATTGTGTTTGACTCTTATAAAAATCCAAGTTTTATGTACACAGAGAAATAAAGCATTAGCACACAATTTCCCATAATGGAGGAAGGTAAAAATCGGATTCAGGATTTTAATGGACTTGCTGACTTCTTTTGTCAAAGTCAAATAAAATATATTTTCTTTTTTATTCACACTTAATACAAATATATATTATATTTGTACTTAAAAAAAATGGTAACTTGAATAAATCAATGACCACACAGCATATAATTTAAAAATATAATTGTACCTTGAAGATCAGGGATTGCTTTTCAGTGTCTCTTACTTGTTCTATAAAGTCACAAAAGATGAAACAGAAATCACAAAGGTTGAGATTCCCAGCATACTGGAAAATATTTATTTTTTCTCTAGTTTGAATGTAATTACATTTTTCATCTGAATTACAAATTTAGGTCTAATTCAATTTTTAATTTCTATGCAAATGAAGTCTGGAAAGTTGCATGTACAGACTGACTTTTTGCATGAGTAAAGTTCTAAAATGAAAAGCTTTGATTATAAAGAAGTTCTGATTATAATAAATGTCGTCCTCCACCATAATGTAAGTAAAACCAGTGTAATGTAATATATAACAGAAAATTAATCGTGCTGTGCATATTTTGTTAATATGAACTTGAAAATATTAATGAGACATTTTAAGCACCATAACAGCTACAATTCATTGTATTGGTCATGATGCAAATAATCTTTGGGTGTCATCTCCAAGGTTGAGTCAAACACTCTTTAATCAATTTCATAAAAAAAAATGAAGGTTCACTCAGCAACCAAACTATCCATGATGCTCAGCAAAGACAGAAGTGATTTTTTTTTTTGCCTTATTTCATTCAACTGTGCAGGGGAGTTGGGGGTAGGGGTGGCTAGCTTGTTTCCAATGCTCTCATCCTATCAATTATATATTAAAGTTCCGAACCCCATTAAAGCTTCAGGATAGGGTTAGAGTCTTACGTGCTAGAAGGACCTTTTTTTATTAACACACCACTTAAAACCAGTTTGACACAAACTGGAAGAATTGCAACAAAAACCTATTTACATCATACCAACTGCAGTGAGGCATAGTGGTTATGGTAACTATTTATCTCAAAAGGAACAGGGAACAGGACAGAAAAATGTATATATTTATTAGATGTCCAACTTATGCACTATTTCTGCATTTTATCACATATTATTAAATCTGCAATTTATCGCCCATGTAAAAGTCTAGCATGTATGTTCAAAAACTCAATTTTGTGATGACTAAATCAAAGTAACTTGCTTTACCACACCCTATGTTACTAAGATCCCATTGCCTACTATGGACAACGAAAAGCATATACTAAGGATTTTTAATGACATAGGAAGTGTTTGCTAGACCAAAAATATGAAATGATCTAATTTTAATAAGCATCTCACTGAAAATCTACCAACACTCTTTGCTGGATTGCTGCAGGCATGATATCACAACCAATTTAACAACATTTGCTATCAACACATAATGGCAAGGCATTGTGCAAACTATTGCTGGAAGATAATGCATATTATGTAAGCCTGTGCATGCGGGACAATTTCATAATCTTTGCCATAAGGGGTAGATGCATGACATCATGATTAACATGATTTAGTGATTGTGTTGTTTTCTATACAGAGCGAGTCCCTTAATGGTTCACTGTACTATATTACTCATCTCTGTTTCTATTTCTTCATTCTAAGCTTTGGAGCCAACTGAGGCTAACTAAGGTCACCAGAAGAAACAGTTTAACATATCCCTTTGTCCTCTCCTTCCATCTGTTCAACTATCATTGTAAGTGGTACAATGCATTATTGCATTTGGCATCACAGCATTATCAGAGCAAATGAGGACCTATCTCATGAAGGTACTATCCCTCATTTAGGAGCATGACTATCGTCAAGTACTAAACACTTTAAAAATTCCCTAGGTTAATTTAGATAAATTTTCTGACTTTAAAATACATCAGAGACACTGGTTAAAAACTTAAGTAAACTTATAACAGAGAAAATATGAAATATAAATTATACAAAAAATATTATTAATTGTAAAACACTCTAGCCATTCTAACAATTTGAAAGCCAAGGTCGTATTCACCACAAGGTCCAGAATTTGTTTTTTTTATTCAATACATTTCTCCTAACTGCTGGTTCTGAGAACATTTTGAACTGTGTGGTGAGTTTTCATTCAATTTAGAATTTTGCTCTGTATTGCAATAAAACATGTGCTTGAAAAAGACATTGAAAGTCATGTTTCAGTATTTGCAGATGACACAAAGCTCTGTAAAGTATAACAATGTGAGCAGGATATTATTTGGCTGCAGAGGGATTTAGATAGATTGGGGGACTGGGCATTCAAATGGTAGATTACATTTACTGTAGAAAAATGCAAAGTTAGACATGTCAGGGTAAAGAATGAATAAGCAAGGTACACCCTAAATGGTAGTGAATTTGGATAACAACACAAGAGAAGGATTTGGGAATTGTTATCGACAGCAGACTAGGCAACAATGTGCAATGTCAATCGCCAATTGCTAAGGCCAGTAAGGTATTGTCATGTATAAATAGGGACATTAATTCTCGGGATGAAAGTATAATTTTACGTCTACATAAATCAAAGGTAAGACCACAACTTGAATATGCTGTGCTATTTTGGGCACATGTTCTAAAGATGGATATTATGGCACTAGAAAAAGTGGGCTCCAAAACTAATAAAAAACTAATAAAAGGAATGGATCATTTTAGTTTTGAAGAAAGGTTAACACATGCAGCGCCTCAGAGGGGATATGACTGCATTATACAAAAATATATGGGACCAATACAAGCATTGTCTGGAAATCTGTTATAAAACAGGACTATGCATAGGATGTGAAGTCAAGGATTTTGGGAAAAAGTAGATTTTGTTTGTCAAGGGAAAGGTGTTTTTTTTTTTTTTACTGTAATAACTATAAGGATGTGGAATTTTCTACCTGAAGAGATTTTTTTATCAGAGTCTGTACAGATGTTTAAAAAGCAATTGGATGAATACTTGCAAAAAATATAATATTCAGGGATATCATTTTTAATTTGTGGGGTAATAGCTTCTTAATACAAGAAGAGGTCTGACTACCATTCTGGGGTCAAGAAGGACTGGGTTTTTTGCCTTCTTTTGGATCAGCTGCAAAAACAGATATGAGAAAGGTTTCACTTGATGGACACATGTCTCATTTCAGCTATGTGACTATGTAAAAATATTTAAATACATTTATTTACTATTCTTTCTTACATGTGTACACATTTTTTGCTTTTGTTAATGTAGGTAGGAGTTGAACTAGTTAACAGTTAGGCATAAAAAAATACACAGATAGGATAAGCACAAGAGTGTCACCTGAGTATAGATATGATAGCAAGCAGCAAACACTAATAGTAAGGGTTACCCTCAACACCCAACTGAAAGATATAGAAAAAAACAATATACACAAAATATAGGTTGCACCAAAATAAAGTTCAATGCTGGAGTCTGATTTCAGCTGGTAACTGTACAGACTTCAATGGCGGGATTATATGAAATAAAAGCAGAAAATAACCAGTGATGGTGCAGAGCATATGGAACTAAGTGCAAGACATATACGACAATAATGTATATATGGTATATCACTCACATTTCAGAGAGCTGTAAAACCAGTTCTGAGATTCACAGCATGCAGCGGTACAATTCCTCCTGATGGATATATAGATCTAGAGCTGGTCCCTCAATGTGTGGTTTTATATATAAAAGATAAAAATGGCAAACAATAGTGCTCACTGTAATCAATGTAATAATGCTTGTAAAAGTAATGATATTCTACTCACATGTAGTGAAGCAGTAGATCCTACTCAGGTGGTAGTGCTTTGGTAGTATAATCTTCACCAGGGATATAATGTTGGGTAGATTCTTTAAGAAGAAGTTTCCTTATTAGGTAAGTTTTTAAGTGACAGGAACAGAAGAAGATAAAAAAAAATAATCAAAGCAACTAAAAGCATAAAAGTGTAATAAATGGACAAACATAACCAGTAATGAATGCTAAATATACTTTATATCAAGGGTTTCTTCCTCAACGCTGGGATTTATGTTATTTATTACCACCAAGGATGAGGAAGAATCCCTTGATATTAAAATAAAATCGATTAACCTAATAGAAAAGTAAATATTTTACCCAACAGGATATAAGTCTGGCCCCCTTGAGTTTTTTTCAAAATCTAGTAACTAAAAATCTAGAGAAAATTAAAAAAGGCAAGTTTGATCAACATCATAAGAGATGTCATTAAACCTGCCAACCTTGTTGGCTGTAATCAATGTAATAATGCTTGTAAAAGTAGGAATATTCTACTCACATGTAGTGAAGCAGTAGACCCTACTCAGATGGTAGTGCTTGGGTAGCATAATCTCCACCAGGGATATAATGTTGGGTAGATTCTTTAAGAAGTAATATCTAAAGTTTCCTTATTAGGTAAGTTTTTAAGTGCCAGGAACAGAAGAAGATATCATCTTAGGAAGAGGTCATTCTTCTTAAGGATATGTATATAACTGAAGCCTTAAAGCAACTTAATGATAATAAGGTATATTATTAACTCCATATATGATCTTACCACTACAATTAAAAATGCATGTACTACGTATCTGGAAAAAGGGATGATAAAAAATATTCTTAAAAAGCAAGCATTCAACTATCTTAATGTTCTTTCCCCCAAATCATTGTCATATACTTCCTCCTATAGGATCAAGAATACAAATGTGTATTCTGACCATATAGTGTTAAAACACTATTTAGGTGCTCCCTTCCCCCTTCCTCCTTAAATAGTGTAAAAAATTTACCTTTATTCCAGCGTATCACAGTCCTCTCATTTTGGCTACACCCCCCTTGGCTGAGATCGTCAATTCTGATGAGGAAAGCATTAGGAGGCTAATGCGCACAGGCGGCAAAACTCTGTGCTGCATCAATTAGCACCTTATCATAGAGATGGATTGAATCTCTAAATCAATACATCTCTATGGGGAAAATGTAACGTCTCCATGCAGACCCAGGAAACACATTTGGCAACCACTTGAGTGAGTGCGCTATAGGTGTCTCTAGGCAGTAATGTAAACACTGTCTTTTTTCTGAAAAGGCAGTGTTTACTTTAAAAAGCCAACAGGGGCAGGTTATAAAAACTAGAACACCTACGATAAGTTGTACTTGTTCTGGTGACTATAGTGTCCCTTTAAAGTAAAGGAAACTTTTATTCCAGGAACATAAGCACCTCAAGGGTGATCTGGCCTTTATTCAAGAGACACAATTCAAGAGAATGTATTCAAGAGATCTCAAAAATCAAAAACGTCCCAGAAATTCAAGAAGTCAAAGTGAGCGTCTTTATGAATAAGTTGGCATTATATGCCAATGACATCATCCTCAGTATAACAGAACTAATCACCACCGTGGCACGGTTACAGACTCTGTAAATTGAATATGGCAATGTATCCTTGTATAAGAATAATCTTAGCAAGACTCAGGCACTGCCTATAGGGATACCTAATGAGATAATTGACACACTGAAACAACATCTCCCCTTTGAGTGTAGAAGTAATCTCTTGCCTACTGTTTATGTATTGTTTTGGTTTTATGTGTATCTTTCTTACCTGCATATGTCTCAATGAAAATTACTTATGGAACTACGTCTATATTGAAGGAGGGAACAGCAATATCATCATCACCAGATTAATAACTGCTGCCATCACATAGACCAGATATTGGGGACACTACTTTGGTACTCTACTTTACCTTTAAAGAAAAGGCTGGATCTGATGGCACCCACAAAGCTGAGCTCCTTTTTATTTGCTTCTCGGGGGAGGAAGAGGGACCAAGAAGCTATAGCGCTTGAACTAGCTGTGGTAAAAATAGCAGCAGTGCCAGTGAAGCTGTTCTATGGCTGGTGGTCATCATGGTAGCAGTTGCTTATGCTACTGTGGACTTTGAGACACCAAATGCTGCGAAAAGGAACAAAAAACAAAGAAAGCAGAGAATAAAACACATTTACCTCCTGAGTGGTGAATTAGACATCACAGGCATGCTAGTCCCACTATCTTGGTGGTGGCGGCAGTGGTGGAAGCAGGGGGTGAGGCAAGAGGTATTAAGACTCTGAAAGGAGTAGATACTACTGGTGATGGTGGATTGAGGAACACAGACACTCCCCATCAATTTTAGATGGTGGGTTTGTTTGTATTATTAAAATATATTGGGATATTAATGTGTGTTGTGTAATTAGTAACACAACATTTTTAATCCCATTCTCATGTAATTCTCATTTTGAAAAATGAGTTGCTGCTTTGTTGATTTACTAGTACTATAAAGCAGTTAATGTCTTTGACTATAAGAAACACAACATAACACAATCCCCACAGTGCACTATGCTTGTATACTTGCACTGCACACAGTGTACTGAACACCCCTTTCCCTCACCCAAAATGATGTATTTTCTACCAACAATTAACAAAAAAAGACCTGTCAAACTTAAACTCAGTGAATCAAACTTGGTGTAAGTGGCATATCAGTAACAAGTAACCACCAGTCTCACACTAGGATCAAGTTAGGCTAGTTATAGCAGAAGCCTAACCAGTCTCACACTAGGATCAATGACCCAGCTATATATCACTCACTGTCTGCTGGTCTGTGTCTACCTCAATAGCTAAAATCAAAGTGTCTAAAACAATCCTGCTTAGAAATATATATATTTTGTTTTACAGCTCCTTCATTTTTCCCTGTATCGGTCAGTTAACCTGTGTATAATATCAATATTTAGTGGTGGTCCCCTAACCACCAATCATCTTTTCATTTCCACCTCTTGATTTGAGGAGATGCAGCTCTCATCATTGGACAGACTTCTTATTCAGCATGGCAAAATAAACTGCTTATTGGGCCTCCCTTCATTTTTTTTTTAAATCAACTTCCTTTCTATTTCATCACCCTTTTGGCATTACATGCAAAACTAATTTTCGTAATGCAGCCGAACATGTAGGGACTTTTGTGTAACAGCCAATTGGCCCAAATCCGTCTAAATCTCAATTTGGATGAAACCAAATGCTCTAGTCTAATATAAACCTTCTACAAGACTTTATGAGTTTCCTGTCATGATTTCTATTAACCGAGAGTGTGCTCTGTATTCTAGTTTTGTATTACAAATATCTTGTTTCTTGATATCCCTGACCTTTTATATATATTATGCTAACTTCTCTGATCCTAGACCATTGCTTGTTTTTGACATATCTGTTTTTGTTTTTGTCTTGTCTGTTTAAAGGTTTACCCTCATAGTAGGAACCAAATTAAAACTGGACAGTCAAAATCTGATAATATGTCTTGGTATCCCTGACCTTTTATATATATTATGCTAACTTCTCTGATCCTAGACCTTTGCTTGTTTTTGACATATCTGTTTTTGTTTTTGTCTTGTCTATTTGTAGGCTTCACCTCATGGTAGGAACTGAATTAAAACTGGACAGTAAAAATCTGACAATATGTCCTAACCTGTATTCATTCTATATAGGTTTGGTAGAGTGAGCTAAATTCTGCATGTCAAAGTCATGGTTGGTTCTTAACAGACAATTTTGCTCCAGTTGTCAATAATCTAGGGACCACTTTGAAATAAGGTAGTTTCATGCAAAATAATGGGTATTTAGTCACATGGTGAAAATATAATTTTCATGTTTTATCTTTAATACAATGGAATGAAGTAAAACAAAGTACAAACACGTACAACAAAATTACTAATGGGATGGAAGATTTTAGTTATGAAAAAAAGCTAGAAAATATCATAACTTTAATTATATATATATATTTATTTATTTTTCGACATGATAAGCTAAATAATAAATGCATGGCCAATACCGACACCGGTTAATTACCAAAGGACAGCTAAAATGATCAGTTTCAAGAGGAGATGGCAGTTATACTTCTGAGAGCAGCTGCTATTTGCTCTTGCTGCCCTTACTGGCATTACAGAGAAGAAACATTATGGCTGAAAAATAAGTAATATGAGTGGTAAATATTTAAAGTTATGCTAAAACATTATAAAAGTCTGCATGTCAAAGTCATAATATTGTAAAGTGCTACGGAATCTGTTGGTGCTATATAAATGGCAATAATAATAATAATAATAATAATAATAATAATAATAATAATAATAAAAGTAAAAAGTAAAAAAGTAAAAAGTAAAATACTCTAAGGAATAGTATCAATCATATAAGATACTTATGAATGATTGTAAATGGCCCTGTTAGTCTGTTTTCTTAAAGGCATATATTTATATAATTTACTTAAAGGGGTATCATCTTTAAAATTCATGAGTGATTTTATAAAAGATTTCTCTTTTTTGTGGGTGTACATACACATATATCGCTTATTACAGAAAAGGGAAAAATAAACATACAAGACAATTTTAGAATATATTTTAGTCAGTCGTCATCCATTGAAAAAAGCCGCAGCAGCAGAGAAACGTGTTTGGAATTGACTCCCATCACTTCTATCCAGTACCTTCATTCAGCAGCACAGCAGTTTTCACAACATCCTGTCACAGACATGACCTAAGACATACTTAGGACGCCGAGCTACTAGCATCAGGTCTCAACTTCAGGATTTTTTTTTCATACCCGTTACAGCTAAGCAGCATTACACAGTTCATAATTTGTTACATATTACTTTCCTGAATTGTTCCCTAAGTATTAGAAATTTTGTATCTCATTAAAGCATTACCTTTTTAACTATGTTGGATTTGAGTCTCTTTTTTTTATTTTATTTTTTTTATATAGTGGGGTATGATGGAATACGGTGAATAAAAGGCTGGATTAGAAATGGACTTTTAAGGATTGTTTTACCTACACTTTTCTATATTATATTTTATATTTTTTATATAATCTCTTATTGTTTATTGTTCTCTGTTTTTGCATACTTGACAGTACCATATTATGACAGGGTGAGATTACTATTGTTTTTTATATCTTATATTTTATTAGGTTCCCTATTTTTCTCTACCCTATATTACTACTTAAGGTAGTGGAATACCTACTTTCTATGTGCTCCACCTTTCTACTTTCTATTACAGAGAAGAGCTTGGGATATTTTCTATAGCTCTCCCAGCATATCAATAATGTGAAAACTTCAAACAGCACCTGCTACCTGAGAGTCTAATTCCCACCAATTTTGAGCAGATCAGGACATCAGTGACGTTGGGTCCACTACATTGGACAGTGTCATTCATATCACAAAATAAGTTTTTTTTTTATTGTATGGTGTGATGTCACCCACTGTACAGTATAGGATTTCAGTACATGATAGAGACAGTATAAGAGACATTATAATATGATCACAAACCAATTATATACATACACTACCAGTCTACGTCCATCTAGGATTGTGCTTTATTTACTGCAGTGTCAAATAAAGGGCAGAAAGGATATAGTCTCTATAGGGCCATGCATATATCAGTGGTGACTGGTGATGTTTTAAGATTGTTGTGCCCCATCCTGCCCCAAAATGGTACTCCTCCCTCTGAATTTTACTCCTCCCTGTACAGTATACAAGATACTCATACAATACACAGAGCTGAGTACAATACAGAAATAACCATACCACAAACAAAGTTGAGCATGGTGGTTGTTCACTGATGTATTGGGGGTGTGTGAGCTCTAAAGGCATGGGAAATCTTGTGAAAATTGATGACAATAGGAATGCAGCATGTTATCAGAAAATACTGGCAGACAATTTACATTCTTCTGCATGAAGGCTGCACATGGGATGCTCTTGGAATTTCCAGCATGACAATGACCCAAAGCACAAGGCCAAGTTGAGCCCCCAGTGGTTAGAGCAGAAAAAAGGTGATTGTTTTGGAGTGGCCATCACAGTCTCCTGACCTTAATATCATCAAGCAACTTTGGGGAGATTTCAAACGTGCGGTTCATGCAAGACGACCAAAGACTTTGCATGACCTGGAGGCATTTTGCTAAGACAACTATTACAAAAGACTGAACACTGTCATTGATGCTACAGGGGGAAATACACAGTATTAAGAACTAAGTTCAAGACTTTTGAACAGGGGGTCATTTCATTTTTTTTCTTTGTTGCCATGTTTTGATTTATGTTTGTTATAACCTACAGTTGAATATGAATCCCATAAGACATAAAACAAATGTGTTTTGCCTGCTCACTTATGTTTTCTTTTAAAATGGTACATATATTATCAATTCTCCACGGGTATGCAAACTTTTGAGCACACCTGTATGTATATATTATATTACACATATTTTTTCTTAAACAGCCCAGAGTCAGTCATTGGGGGATAGGAATCAATCCTTAGGGCTATTGGGGGAGAGAAAAAGTTAATATTATACACTATACACAATACTTGAGAGTGGCCACGAGCTGCTTCTGCTGTCAGCTGTGCTCTCTCTGTGCAACTTTTATGATGGCTACTTGCTTCTCTCTACTGTGGACACTGTAACCCCACCCCCTGGTGCTATCTGCCAGTCATGATCCCTGAATAGAGAGGCCAATAGCATGCACCCATTCACAACTGCCTCTGCTGCCTGAATGGAAACGTAATGGAAATTCCTGAAATCCCTTCTTAAAGGAAACTAGGCATGTGCAAAACCTTCTGAAACAGGGCAGATTTCAAACCAGCCCCATTTTTTAACATGCCAAGATGCTCTCAAGTAAACTTTCCAAACAGCTTCTATGCGGTATGGTCCCTGCAGAACTAAAACTGATTACATAGTTTAAGAGACTGATTTTTTTTCCCATATCTTTTTGGCTTACCACCCTCCTCTCCAAAAAAAATAATTTTAGTGTTTCTAAACTACTGCAAAAAATGTCCCTTGTGCCCCTATGGAGCAGCCTCCACAGGAATATATTTCATTTTTGTTGGTTGTTTTATTTTTTATTATTTTTTTTTAAATAAAACCAGAACTTGCCATAAATGTAGTGTCAAATCATGCTCACAATCTGTTATGTATAGGAATTTACAGCAGGGATTTTCCGATTCCTTATTAGTATTCAATATGATACTGCTTCACTGATTTCAGACTTATAATTGATGCAAATTATTGTAGTGTTTTCAGTTAAAGTCAACAATGCCTACCTTCTAAATGAAAACTGTAAGATTGTCTGAGGGAAACTCGTGAATGAAATTAAGTTAAAAGAGATAGATAAAAATAGATAGATAGATAGATAGATAGATAGATAGATAGATAGATAGAAATGCCAGCTTTGGATCAAATGCATTTAAAAAAAAAAATAAGATGCATCTCCTTGCCAAGAGACTAATGTAATGATCAATAGCCCTTAACTCTAACTACTTTTGACTACACTTCCCATTATGCTTAGCAGCTGGAGTGCCAAAGGTTAACAATCATTGAACTATGTGTACCTGGCAGCAGACTGAGACTGTTTTATACCAATTCACTGACTGTTGCTCTGCTTCATTTGCTTTTTGGCACCATTCTTACAAAAGAAAATCAAATTAAAAAGCAGCAACCGAACTGTCTAAAATCAGAGATGGCCACACTGTCAGAAAAACCTGTAAAATCCTGATTTCCCTGGAAACCTTGACAAAAATAAATCACCAACTCTTACCCAGTTCTATGATGGCCTGACACTCTTTGTCGTGACACTGTCTCGGCTAAGAGTCAGCTCTTAAATATAAACAAAAAAACATATAATGTAACTTTACAAATGGACTAATGATATTAATGCCAACTCTTTTTGTTTTCCTTTTACAAATATAGTTCTGTAAGTCTTTTAATAATATTAGTTTTTTAAAGCCATATATGAATATGTTCAGTTTTTACATAAATGTAAAAATGTCAGATTAAAAACCAAAATGTACTTACAATATATACATGCACCGACTCGGAAAGTCACATATTTTATCAACAAACAGACATAGACATTAACACATGGACTCACCACACAGTGATGCACAAATCACAGTTACCCTCAGCATGCACTGTCGGGTGCCATCGAGGCAGAAGGCATCGAAATTCATCCAACCAGGAAAATAACCCACTGTGTAGATAATAAATACAGACATAATCGTTGTGGCCTGTGGTCAACATGTGCACTGCAGGGTTGTTGCTGGCTGCTGCACAGCCAAACTGTCTTCGCATGAAGAAAGATATATGCCTCCTTCTGTTAGAAACTTATTGCAATGAAAAATAGGAGTTTTCTGGTTTACACAATACATCACAATATATTCTTACAAATAAATAATAGTTTTTATTGCTTTACTATAAAATTATATTATAACATTTCTTTGTTTGTTGGTTGTTTTATTTTTTTATTATTTTCTTTTTCATTATAGTGTCACAATTCCACCATGCAAGATCTAGATTAAGAAACAGCGCACACATAAAAAATACAATTTTAAATGGGGATTTAGTTTCATATGGTCATATTGTGTAACAACCACCAATATTGGGGTACTGTCAAGTAGTCGTATGAATGACACGATATGGCCACATGGTGGAAATGATCCCCCATATTTGTTTGCTGAGATAGGTGATTTTATGTTACCTTAACATTTAAATGTAACATTTAAAAATTTATTTGTATGTATGCGCTGTTCTGTAATCTGTATTTTGTATAAATTGTGGTCTCTATGACCGCACCATTGTTGAGAGAGAAATGCATGTTCCATGTGTACCCCCAATTCCCTTTTTTCATTACCATCCACTAAGTACTGTATAAAGTTTATTCAAACAGAAAAAAAGAACATAAAAATATGTTTACATCTGCCAAGTCTACCAGATTATATGAGCTGCCAATATTTTGGTTTCTTGCAAATGTGTTTTCTTTTCCTATAATAATTCTATGATTCTCCAAGTTGTGTCAACTTAGGGAGATAAGGTCACATTGACAGAATGTGACAGAAGGTGGACAAGTGTACATGAATACAAAAGTATATAGATCAATAATGTATATATATTCTGCACAGACAGTCTGGTAGAATAGGAAGTTAAGTAGCTTTTAACATTCTGGCAGGGACTTTACAAAACTAAGGGGAAATATGTAAAATATGTAAAAACAGTAATAATTGATGTTATTTACTAGATTCAAAAGTAGCTCAGATACAGCATATAAATGAAAGTGGTATAATATAATAAATCTGAATTATACATTTTACCTCTATGAAAAAAACTGTATCTGGGATGTTAGCATTGCTGATTTATAGCACAAATTCTACTTCAAGATTTCTATAGAGAAAAATAACAGTTTACATATTAGATAGTGGGGGAAATAATTTGATCTCAAAGGAGTTTATTCACTTAATCATAAATGCCCCCGTACTGCAAAACCATCCAATTGCAAGGGCATTCGAAGTGAAAAATTTATCAATATCCCGGTTTTACAATTATGACTCCAAATGTGTTAGAATTGTGTCTGAATTTCAACCTGTCTGAAGGAAGATTGAGGTCAGAAATATGGGCCCAGATTTTAATTATCTGAACTATTTGCCTACTATCAGTAGCTAGCAGGCAAATAGTGCAAAATAACCCTCTACAGAGCAAGGGCTAAATTATGTGGCTACTGGCTTGTGAAAAAGTAAAAAATAAATAATAATTATGTTAAGAACACTACTACAACACAATACTCCAACATCGATGTGTCCTTTGCTAATTTTAACATAGGAAAATTTTACAATTAGCGTAAGACTCAGCAATATTAGGGTACTGTGATTTACTGGTGGACTTAACACATTATGTTGATCTGGTAACCAATTACCTATATTCATTTGCTAAGACAGATGATTTTAAATAGCCTTGTAAAATTTAAAACTGTATTTTTTTAGTGTTTCTTAATTTGTATATATTTTGGTGTTTACAGCAGCACCACTGCTGAGAAATGCAAGTTCTGGATGTGCTTCTTAATCCTTTTATTTCTGTAGGTTTTGCTGCCTGCTCATTACAAAGGTCCAACTCTATCAAGATGGGCCTGGTAAATTAATAGAGGGAAACCTGACATCCCCCCTCTTGATATCGATCAACATAAAATCTAAGGATTGATGTATTTCACAAAGGTCTGTTGGCTGCTTTAATTGCAGAGTATGTTCTCGTGCAAACCATTCTATTTATGGACACACAATATTTATTACTCTGATTAAACAAGTGCAGAAAACATTATGCATGGCTACATTTGTAACTATTGTGTTGTTTCCCCTACTAATCCTTTTTTTTTTCTTTTATTTCAATATGTCAGAAATAAATAATTGGTGTTATCTATTTAGGATGTTAATTATTCAGAAAAAAAAGTCTATAGTATTAAGAATTGTCAATTATATTTTGTAAAACACTGTGTGCTTTATATGCAAAGTACTAAACTTTTCCATGGTGTTTATAATTTCGTGCCAATAACAGGTTAACAAGAATAAAATTTTTCAAATTTACTTAAGCCAAATCTGGTCAAAACTTCGTCATTCTGAGCAAATGAGCATCGTTCGGTCAGATCCATTCGATGTCAGGTTTAAAAACAGTCGTTTTCACATGCAAGTAATATATAAAATAAAGATTAAGTAGCCTTATATGACTTTGATAAACTCATCCTTCTCTGCTTTTCTTTGTTCGTTATTACAAGAAATGTGATTTTATTTTGCTTCTTTTTTTTTTCCATTACAAATTTTCTTTCTACATGTTACCTGATCAAAGATTTTCCAGGTTGAGATTTTGTAGTTCATATAGGTCCATCAGTTCTGCATCAGGCATGATTCTTTCTCAAGCACAGAATATTACACTGCATTGTGTTAAATAAATGTATAGCAAGTAATGTTAATGGAATCATAGCAGAATCATCACTGTAATAATATGCCTTCCTTAATCTATCCTGAGAACATTGTACATTTGCTAAGGTGAACTCTTCGATGTGATTAGTTTCTCAAGGTACTTTTTTGAATCCAGAACGGTACTTTAATATGTTCTATGCCTGGTGCAATCATGCTGTATTACATTATGTATATTTATTTGGTAATTGGGTAGCTTTCATTTCATGTAGCATTATTCTACATTCTAACATTAGCTATTCTCAGTATTCTTAATGCTTTCACCAGTAATTCAATACCCCCACATATAGGCTGTTTTTCATGAAAAGCATGAAATGGGAGTGGGGGGGGGGGGGGGGAGAAAGGGTGTCCATATAAGTGGTTTATGATGTTTTCCAAACCCCCAGATGTTATTGATTTGTTTTTCACTTTGTATGAGAGGATAACTGTCACTAATCTTGAGAAGATGTGAATCCTGTTCCTGGATGAGATTAGGAATCACACACTGCACGTGATGGTCCAACTGTGGGACAGTATTGCAAAAACATGACTCGCCTGTTGAATTAATGAGTATTAAAGTTCAGTTCATAAAAGATTTTTTTAAATTCTTTATTTTTATTTTTTATTTTTTTAGTGATAACATGTAATTACAGAGTATAACATGTATTATTTTTAAATTGTATACATACACTTTTAAATAAATGTTACTTAAATGCCATTTGTATCCATTATATAAACATTCAATATGTCTACAAGTAACTGAGATGTAAGTCTGGCCATGCTGTTGTTGTGAGTTGGTCAACACCATACAGCTTTATAGTATAAATCAAACAGGGGGGTTGGTGTAGTGCATTAGCTGTCCTTAAAAAAATTGTTTCTGTAATGACAAGAAGAGAAAAATACAGGAACTGATAGTGTAGTAATATTTATGTAGCGATGAGATGTAGAAAATAGTAAGATGTACACTGAAGTCCAGCTCCAACTGAAACATCTAGAAAGAGGGCCTCTTAGGTATAAAAGGAAAACAGAATGCAATAAAATAGTGTGACATTTTGAGGATTAGGTTCTAAAAGTAAGCAAGAATATAGATGTACACTCAAATGTAATGGAGCCTAGCAGTGGCTCCTAGGAAATAGCATGGAGTGATATTACCCCACTCTGGGGTTGTATAAAAATAGAGCAAAAACATAACCTGCAACCATTGTTGTACCTTTACCATGTTAAATATTGTGTAGAAAGGTGAAGGTGAAGCGCTGATAATATGTATCTTGTGATATAAAGTGCGGAATATAAAACAGTACCTCGAACCTTTTGATAACGCTTAATATAGAAATCACAATGTAGGTATGTAGTACCTTAAAGACACAAAACAAAATTGCCACACATAGTGTATACTGTGATATAAAGGGACAGTGTACAAAAATAGGGAAAATATGCCCACTCACACTTTCAGGAGCTAAAATTATATAGCTCACTGTAGTCGCTTGTAGGGTCCGTAGAGGCGACCCTTTCCCTTCTTGGATGGTTATTCTTTTTGTTCTCTAGATTAAACACAAACATATATGGTGCAATATTGTGGGTCCCAGTAGTGATATCCAAACAGTAAAATATGTACTTACAAACCCAGAGCCCTCCACATCGGTTTTGGTCTAAAGGTGGATATAGTTAAGGACTACAAGCCTTCTTTGCAAAAATAGCAGGAAATGCCAAAGGTGGTATATAAGTAGTAAACAATTTATTAATATATAAAATGATAAAATAATATAAAATACCACTATAATGGCAAAAAAGTCCAATGTATCAAAGTCTCTTTTCCTCACAAGGTCCCCAGAACGCGTTTCGCCGCTCTGGCTTCTTCAACTGGTGGTTTGGGAAAAAATCTTTGTTTTCAATCTGTGTTCTATTGGTTACTATTTGTTTGTGAGATGAATACATGGCTTTAAGTAGCTCTGTTTGTTTCACTATGATTCTACAAGGTGGTTTGTGTGTGTTATGAGGGACTAAGTGTCAATCAGCTTACTTTACATTTATTTATAATATAGTCTTTTGGTCTTGGTGTCTGGATATAAGTAGATATAAGTAGATATGTCTGTTTTACTTTACACATATGGTTCTTGTTAAGATAGATTGATGAAAGCGTGTTGATATTGACCTTTGACCCAGCGTTGCAAGCCAGACTCCCTGAACCATGTATATAGAAAGTCCTTTGTGTAACTTATAGTTTATCGAAAAATATAACATATGGCTTTATTCATAGATTTCAAATAGTTACTAAGCCACCAATTTTTTTATGATAGCCAATTATTAAAAAAAAAAAAAAAAGGCAACCTTATGGGTATGCGTTCTTATTAAAGGGACACTATAGTCACCCAGACCACATCAGCTCAATGAAGTGGTCTGGAAGCCAGGTACCCCAGGTTTTAACCCTTCAGATGTAAACACAGCAGTTTCAGAGAAACTGCTGTGTTTACATTGCAGGGTTAATCCAGCCTCTAGTGGCTGTCTTCCTGACAGTCGCTAGAGGCACTTCTGCGACGCTTGATGCGAAAATCGCATTCAGCGTGCAGAACGTCCATAGGAAAGCATTGAGAAATGCTTTCCTATGGACTGTTTGAATGCGTGCGCGGCTCTTGCCGCACATGCGCATTCTGCTCCACTTGGGAGCTGACGTCGGTAGGGGAGGAGAGGTCACCAGCACCGAGGGAGCCCAGCGCTGGATTAAAGTAAGTAACTGAAGGTGTTTTAATCCCTTCAGCACCAAGGGTGGGGGGACCACGTTAGGGTGGGGGGGACCTAAGGGTAATATAGTGTCAGGAAAACGAGTTTGTATTCCTGACACTATAGTGATCCTATTACTGAATTTAGACATATAAAATATTTTGCAACTAGAATTTCTTTACCAATACTTTTTAACATCAAAAACGATACTATCTTGAACATTGCTGTATTGGTCTACACAGCTGTGTGCAGGGACTTTATGCTATTTTTGGATTGTGTGTATGTTTGAATAAATTCATATTTTTGGCTGCAAAACACTCTGATTCGATTATTAGAACACTGGTGTGACAAACAAAAATCTCAAGAAAAGCTAATTTTCCTACAAACACTGATGCATTTCACCTTCAGTAAGACTTTCTCAAAGTGTTGACACTATAATTATCTTTATACAACTTATGTCACATTAAAAATAAAATAATTTTTTTCACGTGGAAATCCTGGTGGATTTTAAAAGAATATTCATCGGGCATTCCTCTAGACATTTATTCTTAAATTTGAATGATGAGAGCTGCCTGAGCCATAGCCTGGTCACAGTTATGCAAGTTGCTCCTCCATAAAACAATCAAAAATATTTACATAACCTTGTGCATCCAAATATCTTTAAAAATTTTTATATATGGTTCTTCAGAGTTTGTCAACATCTCTGTTAGGATCACTATAGGGTCAGGAACACTAACATGTATTCCTGACCCTATAGTGAAAACCCACCATTTAGGTTACTTGCCCCCCTTCCCCCCCCCCCATAGCCTCCTCAGAATGGGTTAAAATACCTTATTTTCAGCTCTCCACGGGTCCGCCAGCGTTGGCTCCGCCCCTTGGTGACATCATCAAAATGGCCAATTTTTAGCCATACTTGGAGGTGTTCCTAGGGGCAATGTAAACACTGCCTTTTAACCCCTTAAGGACAAAACTTCTGGAATAAAAGGGAATCATGACATGTCACACATGTCATGTGTCCTTAAGGGGTTAAAGGCAGAGTTTACATGAAAATGCCTCAAGGTAACTGTTATACTCACCAGAACAACTACATTAAGCTGTAGTTGTTCTGGTGACTTTAGTGTCCCTTTAAGCGTTATCCCTTCCAATAATGGCACCAGAATATGATAGCAGATCTACAGTCAAAAGGGAATGGTCACTTCCCAGTTTTTTAATATGAAGTTTACTTATTTCTGTAATTAATAAATATGTGTTTGTGATGTTTAATCCTGCATTTGGGCACTTCTGTCTTAGCTCATTTTTATCTTAGCTTTTATGTACTCTATCCTTTGCACTTGTGGCAGATTGCATAAAACGCATAGAGAAAAGAACTGAACAAAGTTTCTATTTCTGCTCTACATGTACAATGCTTGCCCTAGCTTTGCCTTGTCTGAATGGGATTATGATGTAATATACTAAATATTTTTTATACATTTAAAAGAAAATCTTTTTTTTTACATGTTATAAGAGATTTATAATGTTGTAGTCAATGGTGTAGTTCCCTTTAAATGTCTTGGTATGGTGATCAATCCATCATTTAAAGTAAAATTTATTTTAATCTATGTATATATTTTACATGACAAACTAAAATGTGGAACATGGAATGATAAATGAAAGCAGCATTAAAGCAGAACATTCAGATAGATGTCCCAATGAGATATTGATTACTATAGTGTTTGGTGAGCAGATTTAACAGAAGCTAAAACAAAAGAAAAAGTGGTAATATAAAAAAACAGGACAGAAAAAAAAAAAGAATTATGCCGAGATTAATATTGGGAGAAGAAAAAGCACGAAAGACTAACAGAGCATGGGAAAATGAAAATGGAATCCTTCCTAGCAGGAATAATGCATGCTTTGCAGCAAGCAGGCTATGCCAAGAGCTGACACAGCATCACACAGCAAGTGGACTTCAGCGCACATCATCATACCTCCCAAAAATTCCCATTTAGGTTGGACAGTCCCTATATTGTACCCAAACCCATCTGTACCTCTTTTCTATCCTAATGTACCTCTTTTCTAGTAGCTCCATCTTATTGGTGTGTTTAAGTGTGTGTAACAGAGCTCCACAGCAATAATACTCACAGCAATGTGTCTTCAAATACAATAAATGTGTTTATATATCAGTTTGTAAATAAGATACATTGCTATTGTTCTAAATCACATTTTAGTTGCAGCTGTTATTATTAACCACTTAAGGAAACATGACGGAAATATTCCGTCATGATTCCCTTTTATTCCAGAAGGTGTGTCCTTAAGGGGTTAATGCCTACAATTCATCAGAAGAGCTCTATCCCTATCCACACACCCCACTCACAACCCTAAAATTAAACTGTCCCTCTTTGTCCATTTGAAATATTGGGAGGTATGCATCATATTTCCAAAATGCAGGCCAACATCTTTATCTTTGCATTGTTGCTAGTTAATTGTGATGATAATAGGTCTTATTCACTCAACAGTTAATTGTAGTGAATTCAACAGAAATTGCATATTTAAGGGGAAACATTCTCCATTTCAGCCCGTTTTCCCCCATGGCTTATTTTTGGCTACATTTTGCAATGCAATTTTCAATTCTCTGCAATTTACTGTTTAGTGAATAAGCAATTTTGAAAAAAAAATGTATTCTGTATAACAAACTGATTTGTTTTCCTATTTTATTGCAGACATTTAAATATGTATACATATACGGTTAATTAAGATGTGCGCCTAGTGATATTTTGTTAATGAAAGAAGAATATTTATTAAAATCTAAACGATAAAAATGCTTATAACTATTAACTAACAAACTAAAATGTGGACAAACTTTCATTTAAAATTACCAGCTGAACACTTGCATTTCCAGCTGAGCACACAAGCTTCACAATGCATAAAATTGTTTTTGATCTACTTATAAATATAATTTACACAGATAAATTAAAACCTTAATCTCCAGTTAGATAATGAACCTTTTAAAATTAGCACATACATGCAAGTAGGGACCTAAATGGGGTGACTAAACCTTGCATTAAGGCACAAAAGGGAATTTGCACATATGCATAATATGATTATTAGAACAAGATGAAAAACGCAGAGAGAATCAGCTGCAAAAAGCAGATGTATCTAGCTGCATAAATCTAGAGGAAATGAAGTAGTCCCACAGAGAAATATAAATAAAATAATAGTACTTAAACAATGAAAGAATGTGTTATTCAACTTGTGACAATGAAACTAAAAAATAGATAGACAACATATATCCATTCTCCCTAGTGTTAGGTATGAGTATATATAAACAGAATTGCGCACCAAAAAATGAGCTTTAATAGATTGTGCTCTAAGTGTTCTCTGGTATATATAATATAACTCTATCTGGATAAGGAAGAAAAGGACAATAATATAGGGATACAATCCCAATAAACTACCACTAAATAGATCCTCTAAAAAATATAGATACTGAATACCTTCAAAGGGAGTCCCCCCCCCCCCCCAAAATATATTAATATAATATATGGGCTAATATAGTATCAGAAATATATACAAGTTAGACTAATGAGAGGATATAGATATCGTGGAGCTTAGAGTGCCCACGGCATATCTATAGACAGAGCAAATAGTAGAAGTACATATGTAGAAAAGAAAGTAGCAAAAAAAACAAAAAAACTTGCTTGACAGACTATATAGCAGTCTAAATAGCAACAAAGTAATAATGGTATACAATGCACTCGCTACATATACTTAACAAGCTCACTAGTGGTAGAGAAAAAATAAGACTATCTATTTGGACATAAGACAAATATTAACAATACATTATAGTCCCATTATAGTACATTATAAGACGATCCGTGCATTTAAACAGAGGATCCGAGAACATATTACATCTGTTAACCCTAGGAGACTAATTGATACTCCAATCTCAAAACATCTAAAACTCCATCATTTTCCGCAGAAAATATACGCTTTTGCGGAATTGAAAAAGTCACACTTGGCCCAAGGGGAGGCGATCTCGATAAAAAACTTCTACAAAGAGAGAGTATCTGGATATACAGATTAAAAACCCTCTCCCCTATGGGCCTTAATGAGGGTTTCTCATTCACACCCTTTATTTCTGACTAAAAATATGCTTGGTACACTACATGATTCAACTATTTATTACATATTAGTAGTCCTAAACAGTATTCTATGTACATAATTCTTTTTTCTATTTATTTTTCTATTTATGTTGTTTTTCCTTACTTTTAATTATTTTTTATTTATTATTACAATACTTTTCTTATTATTTTGCTGATTTGTAATACTTAGAGCTTAATACCCTCCTACATTATATAGGGGGACTTTACCTGACATCTAATCATTGATTCTATATCTAAGCCTTTGTATTTGGACAATATCATAATTTGTATAGTTCATTAAGCTTTATGGTAATTTGTAAAGTATAAAAGATTGACATACAACCATTATTTATTAATCTGTTTATTTAAATATTAGAGTATCTGTGGTTTACTGCATGTACTTATGTTTATATTTACATCCACTCAAGAGTTGCCTTGTATCAATGCTATATTTTTGCACTATACAAACCTCAATGGATGATTTTTATTGCATAATACATCTAATGCCCTTTTTGGATCCTTGTTATACATCCATCTGCATTGTCCACTTAATTCTATGGTGTCCTGATATTTTTCATATCTAAAGACCCTTTTGGATCCTTGATATACTTTCCATTTAGCTCTATTCTGGTATGAAAGAGGTCAAAATACAGTTTCTCCATTTACGGAGAAATGTGGGAGGAGTCTATTCTTATTGACAAGCTATGTCCCTCCCACTCCCTCTGATGGAGCTAATGAGGCTGTCCCTGTGTGGGAAACATTTGGCCACGCCCCCTATTAGGTGAAGGACTCCTATTGGGTGAGAGATCGTTTGAATAGGGTATTTTAAGCTCTCCACGAGCAGCTTCACATTTGCCTCTGACGGAGGTGCTAGTAAGAGCACTGAAACGCGCGTCAGGCGTTTTCATTGTCCGTTTTCTGGACATCACTTTTTGCCCACATTCTCACCATATGGCACTATAATGTATTGTTAATATTTGTCTTATGTCCAAATAGATAGTCTTATTTTTTCTCTACTACTAGTGAGCTTGTTAAGTATATGTAGCGAGTGCATTGTATACCATTATTACTTTGTTGCTATTTAGACTGCTATATAGTCTGTCAAGCAAGTTTTTTTGTTTTTTTGCTACTTTCTTTTCTACATATGTACTTCTACTATTTGCTCTGTCTATAGATATGCCGTGGGCACTCTAAGCTCCACGATATCTATATCCTCTCATTAGTCTAACTTGTATATATTTCTGATACTATTATATTAGCCCATATATTATATTTATATATATTTCTTGGGGGGACTCCCTTTGAAGGTATTCAGTATCTATATTATTTAGAGGATCTATTTAGTGGTAGTTTATTGGGATTGTATCCCTATATTATTGTCCTTTTCTTCCTTATCCAGATAGAGTTATATTATATATACCAGAGAACACTTAGAGCACGATCTATTAAAGCTCATTTTTTGGTGCGCAATTCTGTTTATATATACTCATACCTAACACTAGGGAGAATGGATATATGTTGTCTATCTATTTTTTAGTTTCATTGTCACAAGTTGAATAACACATTCTTTCATTGTTTAAGTACTATTATTTTATTTATATTTCTCTGTGGGACTACTTCATTTCCTCCAGATTTATGCAGCTAGATACATCTGCTTTTTGCAGCTGATTCTCTCTGCGTTTTTCATCTTGTTCTATATATAACCTGGGGTTAGGCCCCTGGAGACTGCTGGAGTCTCCATTAGGTACTGGGTAAGTCTCCCTATACCAGTAAACGCCAATTTTATTAGGCGCTATATGGTAAAGGTTTACTTCCCTTATCCTTTGTTTGTCTAATATGATAATTACCAGGGAAATAATTCCTGAAAATGCGGAAGGAAGTTCTAAATAATGCTTAATAATGTTTATGCATATTGTTAAAACCTGTGTCTTGAAAGTGTGCCATTTGTATTTTAATACTTAATTTTCCTATAGTTTTATGTAATTTTGTGTCTTTATTTATCTGTACTATATAAAACATCTCAATACAAGAATAAATAGCTCACTGTCACTTAAACTGGATACTAAAGAGAATACTTGTTGTGTTTGATAAACGGATAAACGGATATCCAGACTGACTGATGATGGTCAGATAGATAGATAGATAGATCTATCTTCCTTGTGCCTTCAAACTTTTTTCCTCTCATGTGGCTCTCTAAATTCAACTTCAGTACCCTTACTTACAAATACTCCTTAAAATATCTTCCCTTATTATTAACAGTATTCCTAGTCACTCCTCTTTTAATTACATGAGAAGCAGAGGTGATTGCAGACTTTACAAGGCTGTAGGCATAACTCGATCTTGAAGCCCCCACTAACACACATAATGAAGAAAAGTGATAATTAAAATAACTGCATAAATCACTTTGCACACGCTGCCTATACTGAGATGCAACTCTCAGTCCACTCTGCAGTGCTACTATTATAACACTTAGGATTTCTTTATTGTGCCTACCAAGCCAAACCTACTCACACACATGATTCCAGACACATAAGTACACACTCAAACACATATATATTCTAGACACACTCACACACCAGACAAACACACATTGATTCTGAATGCCAGACACACTGACAAACATACTCACACCTGCTGACAGCCAGGGCCGGAGAGTCCATAAGGATACACAGGCAGCTGCCTCAGGGTGCATCGGCTCTGGGGGTGCAAGATTCGAGTGACCAGCATGAAGGAAGTGCACAGCGCTCCCTTCTACCAGTCACTCAGTGTAGCATGGCCGGGCCGAGCTGAGCAGAGCAGAGGGAACCGTGGTACAGGAGCTTCTGATACCTGTACCTGGCTGGACTGACAGGTACAAGTGAGCACTTATTGTCAGTCTGGACAGGTACAAGAAACAGAAGCTCCTGTACCATGGTCCACTCCGCTCAGCCATGCTGCAAGATGAGGCACAACAGGGAAGAGAGGGGAGAAGAACACGGGGGGGGGGAGGCATTAACGGACAGGGAAGGGAGAGGAGGGGAGGGGAGAGGACCACTAAGGGACAGGTAAGGGAGGGGAGGGGTGGGGAGGGGAGAGGAACACTAATGGATATGGAGGGGAGGAATGGGGAACACTAACAGACAAAGAATGGAGGAGAGGGATGGAGAGGGGAGAGAAACACTAAGGGACAGTGAAGGGAGGGGCAGGACCACTAAGGGACAGGGAAGGGAGGGGAAAGGACCACTAAGGGACAAGCAAGGGAGGCGAGGGGAGAGGAGCAATAAGAATAGGGAAGGGAGGGGGGAGGAGGAAAGGAATACTAAGAACAGGGAGGGGAGGGGAGAGAAACACTAAGGGACAGGAAAGGGAGTGGGGAGAACTACTAAGGAACAGGGAAGGGAGGGGAAAGAAAGCCACTTAGGGACAGAGATGGTGGAAAAGGTAACCACTAAGGGGCAGGGAGAGGATAGGAGACCACTAAGGGACAAAAGCGGAAGAGATCACAAAGAAATGTGGGAAGGGGGGAAAGAGACACACAGCGAGGCCTGAGTTTCCAGTTGTGTATGAGGGTGGCTCCCATCTCGGGATGATGCTGCAGCCTGACTATTGACAATTTAGATTGCCACCTCATACTTTGCATCATTTCATTTTATTTTCTCGGCCTTATGACTACTTAGTATGTATACGTTTGACTAACAGGGGGGTTAGAATTTTATTTAAGGGGTGCCCTCAAAGGTGCAATAGAAGTACATTATACTTGGAAGGCACTATAGGGACATTTACGCTCTTTTTTTTCTGATGCACCCTTCATGTCATTTGCATCTAGACGTCAGATACTTTTTCATAATTTCCCCCAGCTTTTTCCCTCCGAGTTTGATTCTTGTTCGGAAGTTATTTTGTATCCATATTAGTCACGATATGGTCTTCACACATTTTATAGACTTTTTTTAAGACATGGTAGCTAAGATCTAGTATACATACTTTCTTTTTGACTATCTTAATACATCATAATAAATGTTGTTTTATTTTTCTACTTTATGGGTTACCTTCTATCATGAAAGTAATCCTTTGAGTGACCAATCCAATCCAGTGACCACTTTTCTTTCATGCATGATTCTTATGTGTGTTTTTTACTTTATTCATATGGGCTACCTTCCCCCTCCTCCCCCCCCCCCCCCCAACACTCAGGCAGCAACCTGAAACACTTTCCCTATAATACATAATTTTTCATGGCCTGAGTAGAAAGAATGACACACAGAAGGACATGGGGGGAGGGGGAGGGTGAGGTACCCAGATGAGCTGGGGACACAGAAGGGCCTTGGGGAGAAATACACAGCGGACTGGGGGTGAAAAAGATACTGAGGGCCTGGGGGGGAAAAACAGGGGGGCTGGATGTGAAAGAAACACACAGAGGGTCTGGAGAATGGAGAAAAGAGACACACAGAGGGGCTGGGGGAGAGGCAGATGGGCTGGGAGACACACAAATGGGCTTGGGGGAGTAAGACACGCAAGATGTGGGAGGATGCAAGAGTCATACAATATATAAAAATAAGGGAAACACAAAAGGGGAGTTAAGAGGAGCGGAAAAAAACAACATCTTCCCCTATGTACCCAAAAATCCTTGCACCAGCCCTGCTGACAGCCATGCACAGATAAACATATGCACGCCCACTGTCAAACACACATGCATACACTGATGGAGACACACATACACACACTAACAGATACACGTTCACAGACACACACATTCACACACACACACTGACAGGTACACATACAAAGAGACTGACATAGACACACAAAAATGTAAATATTGAAAATCTTAATTTTAAATATTTGCATTTTTTGTGTGTATCTCCTAGTGTCAGCATTTCCCATCTATTTTGGTTTATTAATCTGGATGTTGGTGATGCCCTCAGTGATATATGTATGGGCCTCTAGGCCAAAAACAGCATGATGAATTACACACACAATCTCAGACTCTTCCACACACAACATTCAGCCACCACACATACAACACCCAACCACTACAAACAGTCACATTCAGCCTTGCTCCACTCCACATACAGTTCTCAGCATCCTCTCACTACACACACTTTCACGCACAATACTCAGTCTCATTCACACATATACAACACTCAGCCACCACTCACATATAAACAAGAATCCACAAACATGCCCCGTGACTTTAGGAGGAGGGTTCTTTCCCTGGACCATTTTAATATGGCTCTGGTTACAATGATACTAAAAACATTTTATTCAAATGTACATGTAATTTGAACAGGGATTTGAGATGGTGCACATTTAACTTTGTTTAGTTTTAATTAAGAAAAAAATGACATTAGATGGCAACTGAATTGACTCACTATGATCATCACAGTCAATGTACAGGAAAAGACACTGTAGCATTATAATAATAGTACACCCAACATTGGCAGAGAGAGAGGGGGCTTTGCAACCAATTTGCTTTAGTGAGATTTTTCCAAAAGACAACAGCAACTAAACCTTTATCAGAAAACACCAGGATAACACTCTTCCCATTTTTCCTAGCAAAAAAGTATACCCTTTGCATTGTACTGTAAAAGGCACATCTTTGGACATTTGAAAAGTGTTTAAACCTTTTCTACATACATTAATGCTTTATGAATTCACAATCTCTCAAATAGTGCAGATGGCTTATGCAGGGACATTTATCAATAGTGATGTCCCGAACAGTTCGCCGGGAACCGTTCGCCATTCGCGCGATGTTCGGTCCGTCCCCTATTCGTCATCATTGAGTAAACATGCTATGTTCGCCGGCGAACGGTTCCTGGCGAACTGTTCGGGACATCACTATTTATCCAGTTTCGCCACATGTGTTTTAGAACAGAAGGGTAGAAACAATACAAGAGTCATAGATTCTGCACATGACCAACAAGGTTTAATTCCCAAAGTCCTTTAAGAGATCCCTCTTTACAGAATGCATGTGTCATGGTTGATTATATATTCCCTACCTGTTCCATGTTAAATTTTGTATATATTGTGTATTAATATTGTTTTTGTATTTTATTGTACCCTAATGTATCAATGCAATGTTTTGTGGACCCTGGACATACTTGAAAACGAGAAAAATCTCAATGTATCTTTCCTGGTAAAATATTTTATAAATAAATAATTAAATCTAGTCCTTATCACATGCATTATATTTAAACTTGTTCATATAGAATGTCAAGATTAGAGCTAGATTGCATTGCCTTAAATGCAGAAAATCCCTCAGAAGCAGATGTTTGCCGAATGTCACCTGAAAGCTGTTTCCTCTTAATTATTATTAACGTGGGTTACATGAATAGAAAATATATTTTGGAAAATCATAAGAATGAGTGTCCATTGCCAAATCATGTTTTGACCTTGTAGGCAAGCTGTGTATGAAGATTCAGTAGTATTGCAAAAAAAAAAGACTTAATAGCTCAAATGCTTAATCGAGTACAAATATAAAAATAAAACAAAATAAAATAATATTGTGCATGACAAGACACTTAAAAAAGACAAACAACTCAATTTTATTTTAGAGTGATTTTATTGATCCATTTATTGTCAATTACTTTTTTTTAAAAGTGACCCTCTCTTTTAATTACATAAGTAAATAAAAATGCCACAGCACTCAGATCCATTGTATTGCTAGAAGTCAGTATAACAGCAGTTAACCTCAATATCAACTCTCAGTCACTTGCCCTGCTACAGAAATACACAATTTTAAATTATTTTTATGTTCCATTTTATAAATGTCATAAGTGTTGTTACGATTGAACAAAGTGTACTGTACTTATCCACTCTCATTAAATCAATGATTACACTATTACATGATCTTTAATCGGAACCTGATAATTTTAAGAGTTTTTCTGGCAGTAAAGGAATGGAAAATTTGCAACACCTGCTGAATACATTTCTTGTCCATATTATATTTCCTAAATGTTAAAACTACATTTAATATTTTAACACACAGCAAATAATTTTGAAAGAATGTAAGAGGGCAGCTTAGCATTCACCAATTCTTCATAATTTTCACCAAATGTATTCCTGCCTATTATTACATGAAAACAAACTAAACTTGTGATTATTCAAAATGAATAAAAATGAATCAATACAACATTCTTTTAAGAATATTCTACTTCCTGGAATTTTAGGTCTTTCTGCATTATGAATGTGTATGTAGGTGTGTGTTGCTATAATTTCTTTCTATATTATTGCTAGATTTTTGTATTTTTTTTAATATATATTTTGATATATATTTTCGTGTCTACTGCCTAGCCAAAAAGGAGTCATACTGCCCTAACATAAAGCTAAAAGAAGAGGGATCAATTGTTAAAAATTATAGACATGTGGTTAAGCTGGTTAGAATTCTGCTTGAGTGAATATAAATATTTTGGCTTATGTATGGCTATGAATGTGGACATTGCACATGGCTTTCTTAATGAAAAGGAGCAGATGCCCTTCTTATCCTATTTCTTTTTTATTGTAACCATGCCTTTATTGTTTGTTTGGAGAGTGTTGAAATACCTGCTCTGTAAGGTTGGAAGAGATGAACAATATACTACGTGGTGGCATTTAAGATTCCAAACTTGTTCAACCGAGTAGATCGTGATTGTAAATGCCTATATGCAAAATAGAGATGCAATATTCATGTCAAAACCATTTTTTGTATGATGAGTTATTATAGGCTTTATGGATAATAATAACATTTCAAATTAAGTTAGGAAATGCCATTAAAAAATAAAGAACCACAGACAATGATAATTTGCATTTTGCTTGCTATTAAAATTGTTATTGTTTGATCATGGAAGAAACAAGAGGTCCCATTATAGTCAACTTATTTTTCAACAAATTATGTCATAAAGTTGTAATAAAGAGGGGTTATGAATTGATTACACATTAAAATTTCACCAAAAATGGGAGCAGTGACAGACAAAGACTTTAATTACGTAACTGGCCCTTACTCGGGACCTTGCTCAGTGTTGATGGCTCTCTCCTTTCCAGTTTCCTTATTTATCTTATTATAGAAACTTTGGCATCTTCTTTTTAATATGTCCAGTATATATTTTGAATGCCTTTAGTAATACTGATGTGTGATTTATGTAAATGAATCATGGTGTATTTACAAAGGATACATTTGTTAGTATTTTCATATATACTACTTATTTAACAAAGATTTTCAAATTAACTTTAAAAAGACCATTTAATTATTTAATTAATGATTGTTATGTGTCATTATATATTTCATGATATGCTACTTTCCGGTACCTGTAGGATTTAGTATTTTAGTCAATATATTCTTTGTAATGTAATCAGTAAAGCATATGACAATTGTTAAAACCCCAAAAAATTTATGTTTTTGAGATATCCTGAGTCCACGAGTCCATTGTGCTTCAAGGTCATTTTGTTGTGAAGCAGAACAGCATGTTCTGGCTGGTGTGAAATAACTTGTGTCAGGTACCCCATACACTCCAGAAAGCACCACCGTGAAATGTCAGATAATAGTAAATGGTGTGCCTAATTATTATTATTTTTTTAAACAAAGTTTTTCTTTCAAAAAGTTGTTTTGAAATTGTCAAACATGTGAAATAGTATTTTAGAGTTGCTTGTTTAGTTCTGTGCAGCATGGAATATATATAGGGCATGACAGTATCAGACTTTTGATGACACACGTACAGCCCCCAGTTAAACAATCATCTATTCACTAGACTTGGAGATTCATTTTGGGACAAACTGCAATTCGGCTGCATTTGTGTAGATTGTGTGTTCGGCCAACTTCCCGAACTCCATGCAAAATTGTACCTGTATCACAAGCCAGTCAAAAGCCCAATGTCCGTTTTAGTCCCCAAAAAAAGAGATTATTAATGGGAAAAAATGATGAATAATTGATAGGGGACAGTCACTAAATGTTGATTTTATGCACAGGTCAAGGGAGAACTGAGTAAAATTGGAGCAGAAAAAAAAAGAAAAGAATATTATATATCTGAATTAAATGAACCAATCAGAATAAAATGAACCTCCAAGTTAAGTTTGGGAGATTTCAAAGCTTAGGTAACAACCTAGCACAAGTTTTTTTTTATTTAACTTTCGAATGAGACACTTTCCAGCAGTGTGAGTACCTGTAATGTAGAATGCTTGAAAAGTTTATTAAAATGTGAATTTTTTTATTTTTCTCTTTTTCTTAATGGAGTTCTGTGGACAAAGTTATCAAATGCAACTGCTAATTAACTAGTAAATATTTGACACGGTTCAATACCTATTAAAATTATGACGATATACAGTTCTAAAATAAATAATGAACAAAATAAAAATTGTCAAAACATGTCAAGGACAAATTATAATTACATTTAATATTATTTCAAAATAATTATATCTTCCTCAGCCTAATTGCCAATCTTTTATACATATAAAAAAAGTAGATATATATATGGATAGAGAGTGCTAGAGAATATATTCTCTCTTGGAGGCCTCTTAAAATACTTAAATCCCTGAACTATTTTAATCATGTTACAAAGCTAAAGTTAAATGTTCCATTGCAAAATAAAAACAACTGGTGAGCCAATTTAAAGTATTTTTACATAATTGCTTACAGTGCCCAAAGAATTGCACTGGACGTCAAATTGTGTTAAAATTTTCTTAAAATAAGAGCGAAACGTGAAAAAAAGTGCAGTCAGAAAAACTGTATCGAGGCACATTAGAGTAGCACATTTGTAGGTATCTTGATATGTGAATATTCATTATTTTCTATTTCTTACATATTAGTAGTACATATCAGCATGAAATTTATTACAAAAACGCACATGAGAAACCAAATACTTAGAGAAGTTCCTGAGCATTTTATGGCAACATGAGGGGAATATCCACCTGTATACTTAGTTGACTTGGCACCTTATGGACAGTTGATGTGACATTGCAGTCCACAGCAATATATGTCTTATTTAAATGCACTGAATTATTCTAGACAGTATTAGTATCACAGCTTGGCTTTAGTAGATAAAAAAAAAATTAAGAAGGAACTTGGAGGACATACTGCACATTTAAAACCAACACTATAACCAGCTCTAAATTCTTCTAGAACAAGAGTTTAAAATATTATTGGAATTCCTACAGAGAGCCAGAGGGTCTGATGGTTAAAGAATATTAATGTTACAATAGAAGTACAAAGACTGAAACAGCACAGAACACGGGTAACAATCATATCCTTGGGATTATAAATGAGGCTGAGATATGCACAAAGGAATATTTGTACAGAATATACATGGCAGATAACTGTCAAAGGTAACCTTTAATAAACAGTTTTATGTTTAAAATGTACTGCTTATGTTAAGGTTAATAAAAATAGTTTTAAAAAAGAATTCTTCATAACTAGAGATCATATGATGATAAAATGTGAATTGAATATAATAATGCAACTTGCAAGTGTGATAGAATGCTGTTAATGTCATGCGGGGCATTGAATATTGAGAGTTTTCATTGTTTTGAAATAGATACGGACACAACACATAACTTTACTTCAAATAAAATTAAAACCATGACCAGAGAATCACCAACACTTATATGTTGCAGAGTCTAAATTATTAATTTCTTCTGGACAAAGGTTCTATCAAATTTCATTTTGTCACTGATATATGATATGGTCTGCTATCTGTCATCAGAGGGTTAAATTATATAGTTACTACAATCGTATCCTCTACAGCCAGCTGTAGGGATTATGATATAAGAGTACCCTGGTGTCATTCCTCAGAAATGGTTCTAATCATTTTGCAATGGTTTGACATTTTACCTGTGTCCCAACAGACATCAAGCCTCCTCCGATGGCCAGTGATGTGCATCTGGCCTATGCAGAGCTGCAGTAACTGGAAGACCATCCCACCAGTCATGCACTGGCTCAGATCATTAGCTAGGTGCTAATGAATGACACTCTGTGCAAAGAATATGAACTGAATAGGCCCTAGCCAACCAGGAACTCTTATTCTGGGCTGTTTAATGGTGTACTAATAAAACTACTGAGGGTGGAGTTACATCTCTGACATCATTAAACATTTCTGTATATGCATACTGAAATGCTGTACATACAGACTCCAAGCATAATGACTCCATGTCACTGAATTGGCCATAGTGCTTGATTTAACCCTTTCAAAAAAGAAAGTTTTTATTTTTTTACTCTCTTTCAAAGTCTTTGAATTTTATTTGCAAAAATTAGGTATTTGCTTTAGATTAATTAACTAGCAATATGCATATTTTAATTTTAATAGTATATGATTTGTCTAATTTTCCAGCTTTAAAATAAACCGAACATAAAATAAGACTTGACATTAGCAAGCTCATCAAACGTTCACACGTTTTCTAGATTCAAAGTTCCATTATAACTTTTGGAAGTGTATTTAGCTAAATGAGTAACACATTTGAAAGGGTAGCGTTATGGGTTTTGTATGGAAGCCCAGAGAGGTCATGTATTTTTAATATTTTTCTGACTTATGTTGAGAAAACAAGTTGTTTTATCTAGAAAACACTTTGTTTTCTTGACATAAGTTGTTTTCTCAACATTACATGTCATAAAAATATTAAAAATACATGGCTCACTGGGCTTCCATAGTATTCAGTGCGACATTGAGTGATACAAAAAAAATTAAAAGACAAACTGATATACTATTGTATTTGGGTCCTATGAAATCAACAACTAAATCTCACGATGAACAACAGTAAGTACCCTTTTATTTTTATCATTGATCATTTAATAAATATATTGTAACTTGCTCATTTTCCTACAGGCCTCAGTATTTCAGAATATAAGATAACCATCTATGGTGCACTTAGCAAACCCTGATAAGCCAACCGTTCTCATGTCTCCTGTAATATGAGAAAATTAAACATAAATGTATACATTCCCAATGCTGACTAATGATATAAAATGAGAAACATTAGTGTCCTTGAGGGGACTTGCTATTACGGTTTAAATTACATTTTGCTTTGAAGTCATAGAAGATGTTTCACTAAATTTGGAGTTGCATTGCATAAAAAGAAAAATAATTTCTATATACCAAATCCCACGTCTTATTTTTTGTATAAGTTAAAAAAATTATCCCAATCGAATCCTTTATGCCCTAGTGTGAGACATATTATATCCCCACATAAGAGCATTTCCTACCTTACTTTTCCTTTTCAAAATACTTTTAGAATATGGAGACCTATAGTTTCCAGCTGTACTTAGACACTTAATTATTTTTTCTTTGAACATATTTACAATTTGTAGGAGTATTTGTAAAATACAGAGTAATTGCAACACACCCATCTGGCCTCTGCAGTGTGATCGTTAATTAAAATGGGCACTTATATGGAAAATACGTTATTGGATAAAACATTGAAAATCACCTAAAACTTTTATTAACCTTTCTTTGTTTTCTCATGCTCTATTTCTTTCAAAATGTATATTACATATCTAGCAAATGGCATACAATCTATTTATTTCCAAATAGGGAGAACAGAGATATTGTTATACATCCTTCTATTCCATTAACAATGTTTATTTAACTCCTTAAGGACCAAACTTCTGGAATAAAAGGGAATCTTGACATGTCACACATGTCATGTGTCCTTAAGGGGTTAATGGCAGAAATAATCTATATTTATAGTTGGACAGAGAGCAAATATGGAAGCTCCCAGTTCAAAGATAAATGCGTCAGTTTCTATATTTAATTTTGTTTTTCACTAATTACAAATACATATTTGTAAAATACAGGGAATGAATAAACATAATAATTAAAAATCCTGTAAAGTAACATTTCCCTTTTAAACACCTCAACTAATACCTTAACAAGACATGCAATGTTGTTTTTTTATTTCAAAACTATACTAAACAACTGAAGCTAGACGATAGCTGGGCAAAGGATCAAAGTTCCTATAGCAGCAAAGACATTTGAAACATGCAAATTTATTTTTTTATTTTCATTTTCTATCCCATGTGTCGTTACAGATATCTCATGATTAAAAAAAAAAAAAAATGTCTGCCTGAGATTTCTGGCTGCGGTTTATCAAGTGACCTACAAATCTGCATTTTTAAGATTAGCCTTAATTAAAATTCTAATTTCCATATACGATTAGCAGGTTAAGGCATTGTGGAATAGAATGACACAGACAGAGACAAGGATTTTATGCAAACTAGTCTTGTCGAAATTTCTCCTTTTGTTTCAAATATTTGTATTTTATGTCAATCCAATACCGTAGAACATGTTATGTTTTTCTATAAACAATAGCAATAGTGATTTACTGAACAAGAGAAATTTTGGTGGAAAACAAATATGCCTCCATTGGAGATTTGTAAGCATGTTACAAGAGAAATTAATGTTTTTTAAGTGTACATCTGCACATACCATAACACTTACTATCATTATTTTTAAAAGGGCAATTTATGCGAGCTTACGTCATCTCTTTCGACACAGAAGAAATTTAAAAGTTTAAAGTTTTATAGGATCATTACATACAGTACTAGGCAAATTTTTAAGGCAGACAATAAAAAAGCTAAACAATTTAAGAACATTTTTTTAAATAAAAATGTAATAAGATAAATATAAATGCAATTAAGGTAAGTGGATGACATTTTTAAATCAAATAAATATTTGGTGTGGACAGCATCAATTTTAGTTAAACGTGCACATTTTGGGGAACTAAGCACAGTTTTTAGATAGATTTAGGCAGCCTCAGTTGCTTTTGTCTCTTCATGTAATACCAGACAGACTTGATGACGCTGAGATCATGGCTCTGTGGAGGCCATACAATCACTTCCAGTATTCTAGTATCTAGTTCTTCTTCACACTGAAGATGACTTTAATGACTTTAAAATCTCAAATTCTGCTCACATGTAATTGTAACTAAATTGTCTTTAGGTATTTGGATGAGGACTCTTAATTCTTAATGACTGTAACTGTATGTTTGGGGGCATTGTGATCTTGGAGTTATCTGATGGCTCCAAATGTATTAATTTGGGGCCATCAGATTCCTCCCTGATTGTATTGCATAAGGGATAACTATCTGTCTATACTTTTCAGCATTGAAAAGATCATTAATTCTGACAAAATCCCTAACCCCATTTGCAGAAATGAAGCTCCAAACATGCAAAGAAAAACTTCACCATGCTTTCCTGCAGACATTAATTCTTGTAATGCTCTCCAGCACTTCCGTGAACAAACTGATAGCCAAATATTTTGAATAGAACTCCTGCTGACATTTTTTTGCACCCCAGTTCCTGTATTTTCATACATAGTAGAGTCACTTAGCCTTGTTTCCTTGTAGAAGTATGGATTTTTGTCCCCAGGTTTTCTGCCACTTCTGGGCTGGTGCGGAGGATCTTCTGATTTTGAAGAGAAGTAAGCATGATATGCCTCTGATTAAGATTTTTCTTTATATCCACTCACTTTGCCTTTGATAATTGCTAGAAAGAAACTATTAACAATACTATTATGGAAAGCATTCTTATGTTAAGGCATTTTTTAAAATTCTTTTTTTTTTCTTGTGCATGAAGTAACAGCAAGCGTGCAGAGCCACGACAGCAGGTGCAAGCATTTTCTTAGCATTTCAATGTGTGGCATTTTAAACAGCACTTTTTTGTTTCTTTTAAACATGAAAATAACTGACTTTGTAACATCATAGCTCGTATTAAACATGCTAGGCTAGACATGCATTTGGTCACGTTTAAGATAATGGTAAGGCTTGTGGCATTGCTTTTCTGAGAAGGGTAAACATTTATGCCATAGTGACAGTCGAAAATTTACAAGCAATAGACCACTGATATGAGGAGTATTAACTTAAATGGTCGTGTGAATGAGCCAGTAGGCAAGTGACCACTGGAGTTGAGCAGGACCCTGCGCGACTACAAGGCTCTGTGTGGGGTCTGGTGGGGAGAAGAGGCCAAAAAGGGCAAGGTGGCAGCGGTGTACCGCTGTGCATCTTAGGTCTGAGGCTGCCAGCAGGTTACATGTAGCTGCTGTCTCTTACAACGTCCACGTGTTTTGGGACTGCGGGTGTCTCTGTGCTTGCATGCCAGGATCGGTCTTCCCAGACCCCGGTCTGGTACCACAGCTGCTCGGCACATAACGAGAGAATTGTCGCAGGTACCAGATTGTGTGTTTCAGATCCGCTTTTGTTATGTCTGACGCCCGGGTGAGTACAGCGTTCGTCCTGTTTGTCGACTGCTTAGCTCCGTTTGGTAGATACACGCTCACTCTCTCCCAGCACTGTAGCCCTCGAGTATCTGGCTTTGGGGACCTCCGCCGAGGTGATTGGCTTGGTTGCAGCTTAGCGATACTCCATCTTGTAGGGGTAGATGATGGAGAGTCAGAGGCCGCCGCCATCTTGCAAGGTAAGTCTCGGACGTTTCTAGTGCACCAGTTTCCCCACCTCTCAAGCTCTTCTCAGTGGGGACCGGGATGACCCCCCCGGCCCAAAGGGGGGGGGGGGGAACGGGACGGCAAGCTGCTATGGCAATCGGCGTGTGGCAGTTGGGAAGGGAGGCCTGGCAGTGGTCGTCCACCTCGCTCCCCTCCCGATTAGGCCGCAGCCCTCAAAGCTTCGTTCTTCCACCATGGGGTTCAAAGCTCCCGATCTCGGGGTCCGCTACCTCTCCCACAGCCGTGGGTATTTTGTAGGCTTGTCGGTCAGCAAAATAATCTGCTATTTGTAGCTTAAAAGGCCTGATTGCTCCGGAGCCTCTCCTGCATGCGACCGGTTAGCATGGCGGTCCGGCCCTGCCCCCGTTACAGCATTTTTTAACACCTGCCTAAAACCTTTGCACAGTACTGTATTTAGTAGAGGTCTTACCAATCTGGTAATAGAGAAATAATTCCTAAAAATGCTTCATCTCTCTAAACCTAGACTTCTACCTCTTCATCTTTCCATGTTGTTAGTAGAGAATTTAATGAATTAATGCTGGCCACGGCAGACAGCCTTTTTATATTTTTATTTAACAATTAAGGTTAGGAATCCAAATGTAAGAGTTTAGAATTAGGATAAATACAATTACAATCGAGAATTTACACCATTGAATAAAATATTAAAAAATACTTATAAAACTAGGGTTATCCTTTTTTTCGTGAGATAATTTGGTACATTTTAAATTTATATTAAAGATTTAGCAAACGACATAGTCCAGCTCAGAAAAGATAAAGTTAGGGCAATTAAAACAAATAAAGAGAAGAAAAATAAACTGTTTTTAATTTCTCCTGCTTCTCTCCTTACTGTCTCTTTGCTGACTGCAAGGTGCACAGGGCACAGTTCAAAACAATGATTGACAGGGAGCTAAGATGGAGGCACGCTGTTACACAATAAAGAGGTGTAGAATTCCACACTCAATTTTTATTTTCGTAGCTCACTAATACATATTTGTTAAATCTATAATAGTTAAAATCTGGAAAGTTCCACTTTAAGATTAAACCTATTTACATTTATATAAACCAAGTTAGGTTTCTGTTATATAAATGCAAACTCCAAATTCTTCAATTGTTGACACCAATACTAAGATTAGGGATAAGTAATTGTCATTACTGTTTGACCGATTTCAAAAAATTATGAATAAAATAAATTGTACAACATAAATAAGTTGTAGTTTAAAAAAAAAGAAAAGTTTGATATATCCTTTTCAATACAGAGAGATATTTAGTTATGCTTTTGGATCTCAATAAAAAATCAGAGTGGGATGGTAGGTTGGGTTATTATCCTCTTGTTCAACATCATATATGGCTTGTATGAAATAATACACTTGATAGATGTTTCAACTTAAATTATTACAGGGGTCCTGTGTACATAGATATCATTTGGTAAAATTGATACAGTCTCTTTTAAAGTCTATATTATTAATTATTTAAATTTTAAATTAAATTATGAATCTTTCCAAACAAGTTTAAACTGACTCACAGAACAAACCGTAAATATTGCAATAAAGGAAATAAATAATATCCGAATTAAGTGTAACTTATGATCATTTTGAGATATATATTACAATTTTGAAAATGATGTTACAGTTATACACTGTATATCAGGGGACAGCTCATTCATTACATGTGTACATAGGCTCGTTGACGGATACATTAATACAGACAACTATGCTATGCAGAAGAGCATCTGTGAGGACACAATACACTGGATCTTTAAAGGACCACTCTAGTGCCAGGAAAGCATACTCGTTTTCCTGGCACTAGAGTTCCCAGAGGGTGCCCCCACCCTCAGGGACCCCCTCCCGCCCGGCTCTGGAAAGGGGAAAGGGGTTAAATCTTACCTTTTCCAGTGCTGGCTGGAGAGCTCTCCTCCTGCTCTCCTCCTCCGATCCTCCTCTTCTCCTCCCCGTCGGCTGAATGCGCACGCGCGGCAAGAGCTGCGCGCGCATTCATCCGGTCACATAGGAAAGCATTCATAATGCTTTCCTATGGACGCTTGCATGCTCTCACTGTGATTTTCACAGTGAGAATCACGCAAGCGCCTCTAGCGGCTGTCAGTGAGACAGCCACTAGAGGAAATAGGGGAAGGCTTAACTAATTGATAAACATAGCAGTTTCTCTGAAACTGCTATGTTTATAAAACAATTAGTTAACCCTAGCTGGACCTGGCACCCAGACCACTTCATTAAGCTGAAGTGGTCTGGGTGCCTAGAGTGGTCCTTTAAGTTGATAGACAACAGCAACAAAAGACCCCACCAGGTTCCTCTACTATCAGCTAAGAACTGGAAACTGATAATGGTGTCCACTAAAGTGAGAACTCAAAGTGCATTCAAAGGGATTCAAAATTTAAGGTAAAAGTAGATGACATAAGATTTTGCCAAGTAAATCCTCAATAATGCTATGAGGATACAGTCAACTCAAGAACAGCAGTAGACTTATTTACGTTTTTGCTTGATTGTCTGCATAATATATTTGTTTGTGTTGGACTGCATGACCTACTCATTTTTTTGACTACAATTAAAAAGAGACTGATTTTCCCCTAAAAATCATTCCATGCAGTAGCACACCATGCAATTATTTAAATCCTATATATTTAATATATGCACACAATTTAAATAAATAGAGATTTAAAACTGCTCCATCTCAGATTATTTCAAACCTGTGTAGTAAGGGCCAGACTATCATGCTAAGAGCAAAGGCACACCATTATCTTAACCCTGGTAATGCTTTGCAGACACCACTGGATGAAGAGGAGAGCCTGCATCTACCATACTAGAGTGTCTTTTCTAACTCTTCCCACCTCCCATTTCTACTGTGCCTCTGCAGGCTGAAACAGATCAGGAGCATAAATGAAGACTTCTTAACTTAATCTTCAAATGATTTCTCGAAAGGCTGAGTGGATGTGGCATGAGTACCAGGCAGAGGAAGCATCTGTTTTGGAAATTGCATTTGGAATAATGTAGAGAGAGCACTTCATAGCTAATCAAAGTACATGCAACAGAACTACAATACGTAACAAACTACCACAGAGGGAGGGAATTGAGTGTTAAATTGCATGGATCTTGACTGCGGAAGTGACTCATTAACCTAAATACAATAGTAACTGATATACCCACGTGCACCAGAAAAAAACATGGAACTAATGTTATTTGCAGATGTACAATCAGTCCTAAATGAGGGAGTACAACTGGAAAGCACAAGAGTGGGAGAATAATGCCTGGTTTGTCATAACTCCTTTTATACTGTGAGGTGCAGTTGGGTCACAACTGATGTGACCTGGCAAACTTTGGCACTCCAGATGTTGTGGACTACATCTACCCTGATGCTTTGCCAGCATTATGGGTGCAAGAGCATTATGGGAGATGTACTTCACAACATCTGAAGGCTGCTAATCCCTGGTTTAAATCATGCATCCTACACAAGTACTGTTGCTGATAATGAGTATTTCTGTATGGTCAACGTACTGTTACAAAGTTCATTTCATCTCAAGCTGGTTCAAAGACATGTGAATGAGTTTGATAAACTCCAATTTGCACTGTTTTGTTTTTGTCTTTTAATCTCTACTATATATGTTCTGTGAAAAAATAAATCAGATTCTGTATTTTAATAAAAACTTCCCCAGGGATCTAAAAGTTGTCTTCTATTTCTTTTTTGGACATTAGTTTTTGCCCTTCCGAAGTGTACCCCATGACATTAAATTAAATGCTCTATTGGTGTGGATATTGTAGACTGATGAGCTGCTTGCCTCTTTCCTTTTACTGGTGTTATATATCGATAAATAGCTTTGAATATTATAAATAGTGTATAAAAAGTTTCCTTTTTGCAAGTTTGTGAATCTGCACAAAATATGTCTGCAGATGGTGTTGGCTATAAAAAAAATGTTATACAACCTGTATTGCTCCAGCTGTAATTGTTCTGTGCATGTTGTGCATGCAAGAGCTGAATGTTACCCCAGAATACTGACAATCTAAATAATGCATTTGACAGAAGAAAAATGAATAGTTTTATATTGAATATTTTATTTATTATTTTGAATCAGGACATTTTACAGAATTTTACAATGGATTAGCTAGAATTGATTCCCTGTGAGTAATAAAAATAGAAAAAGGCAATAACCACAGCAGGACGATCTGTAGTGAAAATTGGGTCCTGGGAAAGCCTCAGACTGTGAACCTCACCTGTTTCACAAAGTATATAAATATTTTATTAAATATAGTATAATATAGAACACAATAGACATTAACATTGTAATGGCTATCTGATTACTATGGGTTAAAGATTGCTCATTTTAAGAATTGCATTTTTTTTTCTTATTCTGCACACTTTCTTTAACCACATAAACACACACATACACATCTGCATCAACTCACAAATTATACCTCACTACCTCACTGCACACTCATTTCATTCAAACTTGGCTCACACATGCATACATACTTATTACCTATACTTGCAGGCACACTTTTTAAATTTACGTTGAGATGACATCTGTGTACATATACACATAGATATACATACATATACACTAATCTTACATATACACACAGTGATATTGAATACACTAACATACACAGTAATCTCACAGATACTACAATCTCACAAACAGTCTCATTTCACTCTTAGAAAGCTCACACTGACAAATCCAGTCATTTGTCACATATATGAGCTCATACAAACACTCATCACACCCACATTTACACACACTAGCTCAGAAACACAACACTACTCACTTACATAGCAACAAAGACAAGCACATACAAACAAAAAACAGCAACAAGATAGCAAAATGTGTTACGAAACACGCTGGGGTCCATTCACTAAATGTCAAATTGCAACAATTTATTTTTACAAAATGTAATTTGTTTGCCTATTTATAAAAGGCAAATGTGATTATTGCAACCAAATATATATTTCTGTTCTGCTTAAGTTGTTTTATAAAATTAGCCTAAACTCCATATAATGTTGTGATTTCAGGAAATTGCAACAAAATTCTCTTTACTTCTTTAATCCAATTCTTCTGAAATAGAAAAGAGAAAAGGGACATGCTAAGCTACCATAACTCTATGTAAGCCTCATACTACCCTCAACACCCATAATCCTATAAAACAAAATCCCAATCCTAAAATCCTTCCAAAATCTACTCACACCTTAGCAGCATATTTCTTTTTTCTTGTAGAAGTGAAAATTGGCTGCAGTTTGGTTGAACCGTTTTCAAATAAATATCAATGCAGCAATGAGATCCATTTGAAAATAGCAGGGATCCTTTTAGCTCAATTCATGGAACATTCACTTGATACTGTTTACAATGAATGTTAGAAGAATTTAATCAACCGAAAACTTGAAAATTGAACTACGTGAAAATAGTTTAAATTATGTTAGGAAATTTTTCATTTAGAGAATAGATATCTATTTCTATAATTCATTAAATTAGAGTGTAACACTTAAAGGGCACGGTGAGAAGAGACACACAACTGTGGCGGATTTTTTAGCTGGAAAGTGGAGAAAAATATATCCTTTCCCTCTGCTGCTAGTAGGATGATTTCCCTCTTTCCATATTTCAGCTACCAATAAAAGGATTTCCCTCCCACGCAGAAAAGACACCCTCTTTATGCTATTTGCAATTTGAAATCTCATTATTCTGTGGCAAGCATTTAAGTGAGTGAAGAATAAAAACTTTAAAATTTAGAGGCTATACGCCAGGAGGGGCTGCTGCTTCCTTCCTCCCTGGAATTATTCACCTCTAGGCAGCTGCCCCTATTTCCCTGTATTGAAAACATCTCTGAAATGTACATTACCTACTCTGCAGTCATTTCTTTAAACATATTCAAATATATATCCTTTGGATAACGAACATCTGTAGTCATATTAATGATGTTATTTTCCATTAGTTTGTAAATGATCTGAGAAGAGAGAGCATGTTTTCTGCACAATGTTATGCCAGTCATCCAAGTGTGGAATGGCAAAATCATTTTACTGGAACTAAAATGAGTTGCTATTGTTCTATTTCTATCATTCACAACAAACTAAACACACTTACTTAAATAATATATGCACGTAAACGGACTGACTCTTATGAGACGGTAGATGAATTCTCTCCAGTAGGTCTTAGTTTCCTGGAAATAGAACATTAGATTATGTCTATTTCAATTTGGAAGATTAACTTTTTTTTATGTATACAATATACTATACTAATCTTCAATGCATGAAGCATAAAATTGCTGCCTCACATTATAGTGAACTGATTATTTGGACACATACATGAATGAACACCTGAAACGATTGGAAAATAGACTTTGCTAAATAATCTCTGCAAATAAAAATCATTAACTAGAAAAACATGTGGTAGAACTGTGTACTACTATCATAGATGGAAAACATACCGAATGTTATCGTGTGAATGACATACAATTAAGTACCGAATGGCTGCCAAGTGCTCATAAGAGCTATGCCTACTAGATTTTGTTTTAATAGGCTTATTCACCACACAGGGACTTGAAATGCAATATGCCGTTAGTTCTAACACCATTGGAAGGGTTAACTTTGTCTCAGTCACTCACACAGACAACGCCACAAAAACTATTATACATGCTGATAAAACAACATACCTTTTTTTTTTTTTTTTTTTTACCAATAACAGAGCTAATGGCTTTTACCTGTCTTGATTGTCAGTGTCATAGGGAATGGATTGGCTCATTTTATGTATCTTATCCTTTGGGTGTTTGGTTAAATCATGATATTTTGTGTATTATTCTTTGTATTTCACATTTAAGCCAATGTAGTTTAATTGTGTTAAGGACAATGCGATTTGAGGATACCAACAATATGACACATATTTCACAATAAAAATACTCATTATTTTACTTCTGCTAGGGCAAAGATCAAATATTGGTCTCTTATTGGGTGCTGATGATGGCTATTGATCTAGTACAAAGATGGCTTACCTTTTAAATACTAGCTGTTGAAGACTATGTTTGTCATGATGCTAAGTAAACCATCAAAGACAATATAGTCCATAACATCATTAGTGGAAAGTTTACTGAACTGAACGAGGCACGAAAGGGTCAAAATGACAATATTAGTCATTCTTAGTTACTTCTGTAATTTAGGAATTTCTAAGGTACTCCATTATTACAAAATACTTCCCATATTTTTGCATACATTTCAAATACTTACTTACTGGAAATTAATTTTGGATAGGGCATCTGAATAGCAAGTGACAGGAACATACGATTCCGGTTTACTTGATATTAAAATAATCTGTAGTCTCAGCAAAGTTCAATCGTTGGGGAACACGTGTGTCAAATAAAATATAGTATTCATTGTGTAGTAATGTAACAATGAGCCCAGATAAAAAATAATCATTTTTATTGGCTCTGTCTTTTTGTCAGTATTCTCTGATATGCAAATAAACTGCTAAGTAGATGAATAATCAGTTTGACAACAGAATGCTTTTTGAAATGGACATATTCTTTTCATAAATAAATACCATTTTTGCCATTATTGGCTTACAGGTTCCCTTCTAAATATTGTAAAAGTGTGTTATAGTTATTTACTAAACTGTGAATTGTCACACATTTACCAAAGATCTACAGGTTTTAGGCTAAAATAACCAAATCGGAACAATTTACCATTTTAGCTATGTTACCAGCTCATATAACGTATATTGCGCCTAAAGCTTACATTTCCTGGTGGTATAACCCTGTTTGTATATCCACCCCAATTGAGTTGTTCCCTCTTTTAATTAATAGACTACAATTAACCAGTATCATTTTCCTACCTATGAATCGGTTTGGAACATGAAGCCTGTTTAGCATTTTGTGGCACTTAAGGGTCACAGTGCTAAGTGGATAGTCAGTTCATATATACTCATAGCTAAAAAAATAAAATAAAAAAAAAATAAACAGCAAGTTGTATCTGTACAACATACATTTCGATTTTGGTTGGTGCAGTGTATGCAAAAAATGTTCACAGGTTGTGGTTATTGTACACAGAACATGATGATTTGTTTCAGAACCTACCATTAACAAATGCTCCATCTGAAAGAGTGAGCAATATGACATCCGGTGATTATATTCGCATGTGATCAAGGTGGTACATACGGCCGTGCAGTTGAGTTCTATATGGACAGATAACAGTTCAATGTATATCCAACCAATGAGGTCTCAATGCAAATATGTGCAAGGACTATGCATTGTGCAGATTATTTTCATACAGGTAACTGCAGGATTCAGTGCTACGACATACAGTATTGAGTTCCACCAGAAAGGCCAATGGCTTTAAATGCTACATGGTTCAAGCTACAGTTTTTCTTCTGTTTAAGTTAAAAATATGCCACTTGGCAAAAACCAGTATCAAATTCCACAAGAAATAGGACTTAATGATCCATAATCAGTCATAAATCCTTAAATAACTTTTGACATTTTGAACACCCTTTACAGATGTAACTATTAAAATGAATCATAAAAATATGTAGTCAAACATCAAACAACAAAACAACATGGGGCTATTCAAAATCACATTTTTTTTATCTATATATCACAGTTTTGTCTCCAGAATTAAAAAAGGATTAAAAAAAAATCCTTACAGCTAACAGATGTATTTCATATATTTAGTTTTATATTTTACATTAAAATGTCAGCTTTTAAGCTAAGAAGCATAAAGCAGTCAACATGTTTTTCTTCATCTTGGCTGAGAAATAATAGAGAAAAAAAAGTTTTCTAGGAATATGATTACTAATTAATTATATAAGTATACTAATTTCATCTAGTCACATCTATGTATGTATCTATTGCAGTGTGCTTAAAAGTGGTATAAACAACTAGATAAGCCCTTAACATATCCTCAACAGTAAAATCAGAAGAGGAGAGGGATGAAAAAATAATGTCCATAAATCTACTTCTTAGTTACTCTTCACCTCTCATGCCTCTAGTGTTTACATATCAGAGCTTAAGCACATGTAATGTCCCTCCAACAGTTGCTAGTAACTACGTCAATAACTTTACAACTTCTGTATCATTGAAGAGGATCTTTGCAAAATTATTGATTCCAACTCCCAACCTGCTGTAACATTAGTTAGGGCTCAATTTGTGATTCTTCTAGTTCTTAAGCTGTGGCTCTTTCCATCACTTGATATTGTGTCCTTCTGCTGGTCCAGCCAGTAGCATTTAAGTTTAATGTCATCTCAAATTATTTACAGTTAATGCAAAGCTGTAATAACATAACTATATAACAGAAAATCTGTATTTTAGTAGGAAAACTGGTAGTTTAAGCTTGAAGTCAAACATGATGGCCAACATTAGAGAGCAGTCATTCCAAATGGTGACTGAAAGTTTTGGTTTCAAAGTATATAGTAGATAGGATAAAATCTCCCAACCCTTAACATGTGTGGTCTTGGCATAAGTTGGGTGTTCTTCTGGTCATACCTCCGATTCCAGGCTCGAGAAATGTGCAGATCCTCTTCTTTTATAAAGGTTTCCACTGTGACGTGACCTAGGTTGACATTCTGGTGAGAAGATGTGTCTGTGACATCTCAAGTGGCATCGGCTGAGGTCTTCTAGACTGCGGGAAGTGGGATGAATGGGGGCTAAGTCACAGGAGTGATGATGGTGGTGTGGGTAGGAACAATGGCCACCACGTAGGTGCTCCCAGTCTAATCGCCTTTCAAGCTTTTCATCTGAGCAACTGAAAAATCTTGGTTCTTTGTGGCAATGAGGTGGCAGCATTTCCAAGCTACTGCAATAACAAGAGCCATGACATGTGGCTGGAAGGTATTCTTTGCTTAACTGATGGTATTTTCCCAGTTTATCTACAGACCAGTATCGCATTGGTTTGTGTGGTGCTGATTGTGCCGGGCGTTCCCTAGAAGGATATGTACAGAAGTAATTTGGAGAGTACCAGCAGTTGTGGCCCATTTCTGATTTGACACATGGGGGCTCTCTTTCACACACATCTGAATCAGAATCTGAAAGATCAGCATATTTACTTTGACCTGCATTCATTACAAGAGGATGGGAATGGCTTCGGCACATATGAGACCGGTTTGACTTCTTGTGCAGTAGGGGCTGGGATTCCATGTCAATCTCATCACGACGATGTTGGCAGTCCCTTCCACAACTTCGTTCATCTTCATAGGTGAATCTTGTGTGTCCAGCATAGTGTGGTGCATCAAAAACATCCACACTGCCCTTGTTTTGTCGGTTGGTACTGCTGTTCGGGGCTCCACCACTGTAAACATCACAATCAACCTCACATGTAGTCTTTGACTGATAACTGCTTCCCAAATGATCAAACTTTTTTACTGTTGTTTCAGGTGTACGAGACCCTCGTGCTCCACTAGTTGGCTTTGGTGTCCTATCTTTTCCAGACTGGTAATTCTCATAAAGTCCTCTAGAAACCTTTGACTGCCAGCCTGGTGGCTCTGGAGTATCCTTTTCACGAACTATGGCAAAATAGGAGGGTGGATTTTCCAAAAAGTGTTCTCTTTGAGATTGAGGTGACATTTGACAAGGCCCTATCTTCTTATCTTTTCCAAATGCTTGCCCAGATTCAACCAGATGATCTGACAACCCTTCTGGTTCAATGGGGCCATAATAACGGTGAAAGCCATCAGAAAATGTGTTCTTATGAGGATGTCGGGGAGGAGCAACTTTGTTGTTTGGCTCATGCACAGCACGAGTTGGAGTGTATATATCTTTGTAACAGTTAGGACTTCGAGCATGACGCCACCTCTCCACAATGCGTCTTTCTCGAGGCAGAAAGTTAGAACAAGGTAAAGGAGCTGTGGGTAGTGGAGGTGGGATTATAGGGTTCGACAAGGCTGGTATTCGTTGTGGTGGATAGCAATGATTTAAAGTAGGAAGTGGCTGGTCTGTAATCTTGGGATCTTCAGCACTGCAACAACTATACATACCCTGTGAACAGAAGGAGAATATGGTATCATTAATATGTATATAACACAACTGACAAATATAAAATCCCATGATTTGCAAGGGATTATCAGAAAACACTAAACTAAAATCACAGTACCCATGTATAAAGTATAAGGTATTACAATTTATACTCTTAGAAGCATATTTGATAAATACAAAGATTGTAACATTTTTATATCAGATATTCTTATTTAACATCTAAGATGGTATGGAAAAATGCACATTAACCCCTTTGCTCCTATGGATTTCCTGGATTACGTTGAAACTCTTGTGTAACCTCTTGTGTGATACATAACAATATTTATTTTTGAAAATTTGTATAAAACACCAACTGGCAGGGATATATTATTTTTCCATCTTAGTTCATTTCAAGCATTTTAGCCTCAATTTAAAATTTCAGATTTCATGCACTAAAATTCATTGGTGAGTGCCTAACCGTTTGTGTATATGTTCCTGAATAGCATGCGTTACAGTTCTCATTATATTAAACAGTATATGACCATTACTGGTTTATTTTGCAATCTGTAGCTAAAAACTACAAGCAGGAATTACCAGATAATGCAATATTAGGTCCTGACAGGAGAAAGCAGACACATAAACAAACATACTAATCACGTTTTGGAGAATCAGTTGCAAGCAGGTCGGAAAATACACGTAAACTCACAATGTTTATAACTGTCTGTTTCTCTGTTTCTCTCTCATTATCTGTCCCTGACAGCCTGTTCATGTCTGTCTCTCAAATTCAAATGTTCTTTCAAACTGTCTCTTTCTCTCCTTGTCGCTCATATCATTTGTCTCTCCACTATACTTTGAATTTTATAGTATCAACTGGGTGGGATCACTGTTGTGATGATGTTTGAAATGTGCAGAGAGACTATGGTTTTCAAAACCGTTTTGAATATTCCGAATGTGTTCCTGGATTCACACTTTTAAAGTCTACATATCCTAATCCACAAGTAAAAACGATTAAATAAATTACCCTCTTTGAATGGCAGGTAATAAGTTGTTAATCCTTTTTTACAACTATTCTAAACATTTTAAAGGATTTTAACATATTTTTGCATGGTCACTTTAAAAAGAAGTATCTATCCACACAAGTCACTGTGCAAGCATGGTGTGTATGAGAAACCAGCACTGTTATAGGATGTATTGGCTGTGTATAGGTATTTTAAATATACTCTTAATGTTTTCAAATTACATGTTTATGTTCTCTGAAGTATTTTTTAGTTGTTTTAAAACGTATGTCCCTTCCCTGTATAACAATATAAGTAATTTATAGCTACAATAGTTATACATCTCACAACATAGTGAGATATTGAAGATGTGGATATTATGTTTTTTCAACTATTTTTATATTTTCTAGAGCATACAAATTTAACATGAGTTTAGGTGTTTATCATTACACCCACTTCCTGAGAATGATTCCCTAATATGTGGTATTTATTTCTTCCCCTTTTTTTTCATTATGTGGAGATACTCAGTGAATAACTACTCACCAATAAATGCTTAAATGCTTTTTTAAATCATTTTACTAACTCAATATGGTAATACCGGGCATCAAGGAAACGACACATATGATATAATGTGTGATGTCAGCTCCTGGTAAATACCTAGCACTTGCCCGGAGATAAGATGGGGAATGATATATTGGAAGTGACGCTGCCTATAAGCAATATGTCACTTCCGGTACGGATACACTGTGATAATAGAAATCAGCTGAGAAAAACACAAAGAAGTAAAGTCAGATCCTAATTGGTTGAATCCCACGGAGAACCACCAATGAACAAGAACACAACCATATTTAAAACCGGACTGATTTGGAGCAGTACACACGGATTGAAAAAACCCTTACATGTGGTGAAACGCGTCTCGGAACAAGAATCCATGGTGGACTTTATCAATTTGTTTATTTATTTTTATCGTATTTATTTTAACTTATTTGTGTAGAGTTTTATTCCAATAAATTTATTTATACTTCAAGTCCTTTTTCTATCTTCCTGGAAGCTTCTTCAAAGAAGGGTGGTGTCCTCTTCATAGACACCCAAGCAATTCAATCCAGAGCCAGTTATGCAGGCTCTGGACAAGGTGAGCAATAATTTGCACTTTATACCCCATTATTCAAATATTGTGGTATATACTACACCAGAAGGTGGTTTCCTGTTTTGTTGCTTTTGTCTCGCTTTCTGAGGTAACATTTTGAACAAAAAGGGAGAGTGCCACCAGACGGCACTAACATTGAAGAGACTTGAGCCTGTCCTATTGAGGTTAAATGCTTTTACAGCTCTTTTCCACGTTTCTCTATGCATGTTTTTGGTGGGTAAGAGGGATTCCCACTAGTGTGTTGTAGCAGAACATATATTGATAAATTCTGTATTTTAAGCACCCTCTATCACACAGAAATGTGTGCATACAACAAAAAGATACCTATAAAATACACAGAACTTGGTATACTGCAGAAATACACATACAACATGTAGAGCTGAATAAAATACAGAAAAATAACACAGTGTGCAAATGGTCAAAGCTTTAAAATACTGATAGACTCCTTATTACCTTTGCAGTTGGCAATATAATTAATCTGAAGTGGTAATATGAAGCCAATAAGAGTTGACGTTGTTAACATAAGTAACAATCGTTACAGATTAAAACAGATTAAAATCATAATCAGATCAGTCATCACAGTCACAGCCCCAGTCATTCAGTTTGAAGTCATGCACTTTTCACCTAGCCACTGCATGAGTGTCTTACGTCACATTGATAGAGTGACTGAGCACTTTAAAGTAGATGGTGTGTATGTGCAGTAGGAGTTATTAAAAGTATTAGTGACAGTCACCACTGTGCTTTCCTGAATTTATAAATAATTATATATTTTAGTAAATGGTGCTATGAACCAATAATGGCCCCTGAATAGAGAGGCCAATGGCATGGCTCCCCTCAGGGCCTGCTAGCTATGCTCCCTGAATGGTAACTCAAAATTACTGAAATTCCTTCTTATAGGACACTAAGCATGCACAAAACATGCTGAAACAGGGCAGATTCCAGAAGCATAGATGCTCTTAAGTAAGTTTCTCTAAACAACTACCGATCAGGTGGGTGGGGCCTTGCAGAACTGAATCTATTACAGAATGAAGAAATTGTTTACTTACTACCTTTTCTTCCAGAAAAAAAGAGTCTTAGTGTTTCTAAACTACTGCAAATGCTTTTTTCCACCACATAAAAACTAGTGGGGTGCTAAGCCAGGGTCTTCCATAGAGGAGCCTCCATTGCATCACAGTCCCTTCCTCTCTACTCCCTTGGATTAGCTAAAGTATATCAATCTCTCTGTTAGTCTGTCTCTCAACATTCATCAGTCAGTGTCTATCTTGTACTATCATTCTGAACCACATAATCTGCAAAATAAACAATGAGGACTCTGATCACTCAAGGATGCACCGACCCTGGCTCCAACCCAGCCAGCAACAGCATAGAAAAAATAAGAATGTCCAACACAAACCTTTAAGTCCACAGATACTTTATTAATGTGCCACAGAAGAAAGGTGATGTTTCAGCCATGCACTTTACCTTAATTCTTTGACACCTTAACAAAAGATCTGTGGATTTAAAGGTTTGTGCCGGGCATTTTTATTTTTTATGAACCACACCGTCTCATACTCACAGGGTTGTTTACTAAATAGAGAATTGTCAGAAATTCAAAATGTATTTAAAGGGAATTTCAAATTTACCCCTTAAGGACACATGACATGTGTGATATGTCAGGATTCCCTTTTATTCCAGAAGTTTGGTCCTTAAGGGGTTAAAGGAGCACTGTAGTGTCAGGTATTACTGACACTATAGTGCCGGTGTGGCTGTTTAGGTCGCCTAAATTAGCTCACTTTTTCCTCTCACACCAGTTTTGCTGCAGGGGGCCTTACCTGGCACTGCACTGCACCAATTAGCATCTCCTCATAGACAGGGCCGGAGCAAGGATTTTTGGCTACACAGGCAAAGATGCATTTTGTCGCCTCCTCTCCCCTTTATAAATGGGTCTTCACCTGTGTGTCTCGTAGCCCCTCCTTTTGAATTTCTTACCCTCTTTAACATATTTAAACCCCTTCTTTATTATGTCTTGAATGCATCTTCACCTGTGTGTCTCTTACAACCACCCCCCCCCTGTGTACTTTCTTGAGCCTCTATCTGTGTATATTTCTTTCCCCCAGCCCCTTTTCTGTCTCTTTCTTTTGCCCATCCCCATTCTGTGGTTCTCTCCCCTCAGTCAGTTTTTTGTCCCCCCTCCCCCCACCCCCCTACCCCCGGGCCCATTGTGTGTCTTTTTCCTCCAATGGCACATAGACATAGATATATAGCAACACACAACCATACAGGCAAACAGAATTATTCAGGCACACAATCAAGTAAAACAGAGTCATACAGGCACACAGTCATACAATCTACACATACAGGTACAATCTACACACAGTGACATTCAGACACTGTCATACAGAGACATTCACACACTACACACTGTCATATACACATACAGACACAGGCATACAACTATATACTGCCTGTATCCCGTATATAGTCATACAGATACAGGCATACAGAACAGGGGCGGTCCAGAAATTAATCTCAGGAAGGGCACTGATAGTGGGTTGTAGTGGCTGTAGTTAGTTGAAAAGTTAGGGGGTGTAGTAGGGGCTGTAGTGGGATGACAGGGGCTGCAGTGGAGGGTATGGACTGTAATTGGTGGATGAGGAAATGTAGTGGGGGGATAGGGGTGAAGTGACGGACCGCCTGGCACCCCAACTGGGTACCTCAGTCAATCGCTGCTTCCTAGTACTTGCGAGCACCATAAGCACTGTACTGGAACACTATAACCACATAGACTCCAACAAACCGCCACAGCTTGGTTGGGGATCTCGCCGTCATCCACCTACCCTGGACCCAAGACCAGGATGCAGCTTCCAGTGGGAAGACCTCTCCTAGTCCAGAGAGCGTAGCAGGAACAGCTCTTAGAAGAGTTAGTGATTATACTCAGGGAAGTATTGTGATATAGCAATCCCCAGAGTGAATGTAGTTCTCTTATCCCCCAAACATAAGCCAAGACTTCATGAAGGGGTAAACAAATCTTTCTTTAATGGGAGACACCCTTGGCCTTATATGACAATCCCCATGCAAAGGGTACGCCCACAGGGACCTTGTGGGGGACTGATTTGCAACTTCACAGACCAATAACCATAAGGTTACAAGGCACGACACTTCCACACACAGCACACAATCCCTCCCCTCTGTTTGGGAGATAATTTGATCAGTAACTGTACAAATTCTAATCCAATTATCTCCAAGCACAGAAAAAAAAACACTTTTTTAAAACACCCCAAACATACCCTAAAAATACATAAACCCCAACAAATGTTACATTCCCTGCTAGCCCTGATCTGGGTGACTAACATATCCAAAAATCACCCACATCAGTTCAGGGGTTCAGGAATTTCCTGGAAGTCGTTTATTTGACTGACCACAGGCATGGTCCCATAGCCGAAAATAGTTCCATAGAATCGCGACTAAGTGCTGCTAGAGGACCGACCGGGAACCACGAAAGTTTCATGCCGAAAATAGTTTTAGGGTATTCGCGGCTAAGTCCCCCTGAAGTCTCTGCGCGGTTTTGGTCCATGTGAACAAGATGGTCGCCACCTCGTGGTTGTCCATAGGAATTGCGGCCACCCAGTGGAACACTTAGACCACTGCAATGGAAATTGCAACAATGTATAAATTAAGCTTAACAAGCTCCACGGTTGAGGCTGTTCGGTAGACGAACCATATAGTCTCAATTGCACGAACAGAGCCTGTTTAAAGTATTTTAGCCAGGTCTATTGCAGGGGCCATAGTCACAGGGTAAGAGGCTGGCAAACAGGACCCCCCAAAAAACAGTGGTGAAGCTACTTTCATCACAGCTGCAATTGGGGGAAAGGGGCTGCAGTTGGGGTGGTATGGGACTGTAGTGGGAGGTAAGGATTGTAGTAAGGGAATAGTGACTGTAGTGGAGGTATGGGGTGCAAAAGTGGGATTAGCTGGATGTGGGGAGATAGAGGTTGAAGTTGAAGGGATGTGTAGTAGAGTAGTTAGGGCTATGGTGGGGGCACAAAAGGTTTGGTGAAGGGACAGGGGCTGTGGTCTGTGGTATGGGGGACATGGGTTGAGAGAGGGAACATGAGCTGTCATAGGGGGCACAGGGGCTGAGAGAGGGGACAGGAGCTGTAGAGGGTTGCACAGGGACTGTAGAGGGGGAACAGGAGCTGTAGAGGGGGGCAGGGGCCGTGGTGGGGGCACAGGTGCTGTAGAGGGGTGCATGTGGGCTATAGGGGGCACAGGGGCTGTGAGAGGAGGCTGGGGCTTTGGTGAGGGGTCAGGGGCAGAGAGGGGGCACAGGGGCTGAGAGAGAGGGGGCAGGGGCTAAGAGGGGGCACATGGGCTGAGAGAGGGGGAACGGGCTGAGAGAGAGGGACAGAGGCTGAGATAGGGGGACAGAGGCTGAGAGAGGGGGCAGGGGCTGTGGTGGGGGGCAAAGGTGCTTAGTGAGTGAGAACAGGGGCTGAGGCAGGAACTGTGGTGTGTGCAGAAGGGCTGAAAGACTGGGCAGGGGCCAGGGCTGTGGTGGGAGGCACAGGGGCTGTGGTGGAGGGCAGGGGCTGTGGTGGAGGGCAGGGGCAGTGGTGGAGGGCAGGGGCTGTGGATGGGTCAGGGGCTGAGAGAGGGGGCACAGGGGCTGAGTGAGGGGGGACTGGGGTTGAGTGATGGGGACAGGGGCAGAGGGAGGGGGCAGGGGCTGAGAGAGGGGGCACAGGGGTTGTGGTGAGGGGACAGGGCCTGAGAGAGGGGACAGGGCCTGAGAGAGGGGGCACAGGGGCTGACGGGGGAGGCATGAGTTGTTAAAAGGGGCAGGGGTTGTGGTGGGGGCATTGGTGCTGTATAGGGGTTTTACATGGTCTTTAAGGGGTGACATCATCAGGAGAGGCCGGCCGACTCCACTGGCTGCAGGCTGCAGGGAGAGAGAGGTACATTGAAAAATCTGAGCAACCAGCCAAAGGCAGGGGATTTGGATTTTTGCACCCTAAGGTGGCCGCCTGTGCTGCCTTATGGCCGAACTGACTGACCCTGCTCATAGAGATGCATTGAAGAGTGTGGAGATGCTGAATGCATTGTGCAGCATTAACACAGGAAGCACCTCTAGTGGCCGTCTGAGTGACTGCCACCAGAGGTGTTACTAGACACCAATGTAAACACTGCCTTTTCTCTTTATTTGCTTGTTTCCAATTACCCTGTCTCTCAGCCAGTGAGGAGAACAGTAGTGAGTATTGTTCTTGTAATGTTCTTATAAGCTAAAGTTGTTTTTTTGTAATTCGTGTATTTCTCTACACCTAAATTTCGACAGCAAAGTTTGTAAAGCATAGTTTTCAAGTAAAGCTCATCCTTCTCTTTGGATATATAATGAAGTTAATTTACTGATGCATATAGCAGTGTTTTCTGCAGATAATAGATGTGTCATACAGCTGCTTTATTGATAGCCAGTAATAACTTGCCGTATGTACAGACAAACAAAAACAGAGATAAAGAGTCTCTGGAGAAAGGGCTCTAACATTCCACAACAAACAATTAATAATAACGCTGTCCCCACCAATATTCTTGCATGTAGTGCAAGATTGATAGTTAAGGGCCATTATCCTACTTATGGTGTAGCTCTTTTCTAAAAGAAACTCTCTGCAGATTTTTTTTTAAAGATTTTGTATTTTCTGCATGCTTTTATTGGGGGTATGTGAAAAGAAAGATTGCAAACCTGCTGTCTGCAGCCTTTCAAAGCCTTCCCCTTGTTCCACAGTACAGACATTGCCAAGGAATACTCAAATTAGAGACTTCTGGAGCCACAAGTGCATCTGTACAAGCGGTTATGGCTTTTTTATGCTTCCCGGACCTGTATTACAACTCATTGACAAAGTAGTTGGCAGGTTAGTTGTGCTCCAGTTTATTCGGTAAATTAAATTATAAAGTAATTTAATTTATTGCTTAAACTATTGTCTCCTTCAATTAATCCACTACATGTCCCATCATTACCAGGCACTGCAACATAATAATCAAGCCACAACAGTGCAAAAATGGGGATAAGTGCAATAAAACAGACATTGGAATATATCACATCCAGAATAAAAAAAATCTAGCACAGATTGTACAAAAGTTGCATCCAAAACAACTCAATCTGCAAAACTAAGTCCAGTTGTTGCAAGCCTCCATGCCAGCAATTACCAATAATATTAAACCTGACATTCCTTTAGCAAATAAATTAAGTGGAGAGAGATTTCAGTTCAGAAATGCTAAAAGTGAGTGTCAACTGCTGTTTAAAGGGACTCTATTGGCACCCAGACCACTTGAACTCACAAAAGTGGTCTGGGTGCAATGTCCCCGTACCCCTTAGACCTGCATTGCATATCTTTGCAGGTTTAAAGAATTTTCAGGACTAAGATTGCCTCTAGTGGCTGTGAATCAGACATCCACTAGTGGCACTTTCTGGTGGCTAGGCACTTTCTGGTGGCTAGGCTGTGTGTGTGTGTGTATCTCGCTGTGTGTGTGTGTATATGGCTGTGTTTATGTCAGTGTGTGTATCTGGCTGTGTGTGTGTGTGTATCTGGCAGTGTGTGTGTGTGTATCTGTGTGTCACTGTGTGTACATGTCACTGTGTGTATTTGAGTGTGTGTATTAATGTGTCACTCTGTGTGTATATGTGTGTCAGTGTTTGTGTCCCTGTGTGTTTTCTGAGTGTGTGTATGTGTCACTGTGTGTACCTGTGCCAGTGTGTGTATCTGAGTGTCAGTGTGTGTATCTTTTAGTGTGTGTGTGTGTATCTGTGTGTTAAAGTGTGTGTGTGTGTGTGTGTGTGTGTGCCAGTGTGTGTATCTGTGCCAGTGTGTATGTGTCACTGTGTGTATCTGAGTGTGTGAATCTGTGTATATGTGCCATTGTCTGTATCTGTAAGTTACTGTGTATCTGAGTGTCAGTGTGTGCATCTTTCAGTGTATCTGTGTGTACCTGAGTGTGTGTATGTGCTAGTGTATGTATCTGTGTGTCAGTGTGTGTGTGTATATGTGCCTTTGTGTGTGCCAGTGTATATGTGTCAGTGTGTGTATCTGAGTGTCACTGTGTGTATCTTTCAGTGCATTTGTATATGTGTGTCAGTGTGCGTGTATCTGTGTGTTAAGGTGTGCATGTGTCACTTTGTGTATCTGAATGTGTGGATATGTGTTTATCTGTGCCAGTGTGTGTATCTGTGTGTCAGGATGTGTTTATGTGTCAGTGTGTATCTTTGTGGCTGTGTGTTTATCAATGTGTGTATATGTGAAGTGTGTTTGTGTGTATCTCTGTGTTAATGTGTATGTATATCTGTGTAAGCATGTATGTGGCAGTGTATGTGCATACATCCCAGTAATCAAACACCAATACAACATGCAAACACACCCCTGCAAACACAAACATTACATACAAAAACACTCCTGAATTCAAACACTAAAATTATATACAAACACACCCTTTACTCAAACACCAATACTACACACATGCATTTAAAAGCCAAAACTATATACAAACACAACTCTACATGCAAAAGCAAACATTACATACAAACACCAACTCTACACACAAAAGCACACCTGATCCTAAATACTACAATCTGTTTACTATCTGTAGAAATAATTGTTTATATACCAAAAAAAATAATTTGTGAAAATAAATAAAACATTACTCTGCTAATTCAAAGTTTTGTGTTACTGCACCATTTTTTTGTAATTTTTTTTTTTGAAGGCCACGATGTTGGTACACTTATGTTAAAGGGTTTCCTGGAAAAAAATAATTGGCAACTCAAGTCACAGTCAAAGTAGAACAAATCTGCTAAGACCTCCTTCCTGCATTTAGGTATTAAGTGAAGGCCCTCAACTAAACCTTTTCTGATTATGCTTAAGTAATGTTTCAGTCTACTTCCTAATTGCTCAATTTTGTTAGAGGCTGCTATAAATTTGAGTTCAAGCGTATGATTTATGGATGAACAACTAGTTTTAAACCTTGCTATTCCCATTCAAAAAAATAATAATAAATAATATTGGAAAAACCCCTGAGCAAGATTCAATAAGCATCCAGACCATACATTTAATTATCTTTATTCATGATCAACCTACTGAACAAATTGTAAGTATATCATGCATTCGCCATGATTCCAAATAATTTTAGTGTTACCACGGTTACACAATACAACCCTTTGATTGGGAAAATCATGTTTTACTTCTAATAATTGTATTATTGTTTTTCAAATTTGTTATGATGTTATTGCTTCATGTTATGGCTCAGAAGGAATGTTATCTCAACACTATACAGAGTCGTCTAAAGTTTTTTCTGAAGTTAACTATTTAGAAGAAAATATGAAAAATCTATTTATTCTGTTTTTCTACATTCCCTGCTGGGGTTGGGATATTTTTGTGACAAATAAAGACCCATGATTGATTACACAAAATGAATGTGAAGAATAATTATCCGCTTCCATCCTAAACCCATGAAAAGGTTTAAAGTGGCTAAAATCCTTACTAAAATCCACATCTCGAAGGTAAATGAGTGGAAAACCAGATATGGTCACTAAGAATATTTTGTTAAGCCATTTAGGCTTTGTAATGCACCTACTGCATCCCAATATTTTGCACAGAATGTCTATTTGATGAGTATGTTATTATACACTTGGACAATATTCAGATATACTCTGCTGCCACTCTGGTTCTCTAAGGCAGTGTTTCCCAACCCAGTCCTCAAGGCACACCTACCAGTCCAGGATTTAAGGATTACCCAGTTTTGTCTAAGGTGTTTTTAGAAAAAAAAGAAAAAACACCTTAGACAAAACTGGGTAATCCTTAAATCCTGGACTGGTAGGTGTGCCTTGAGAACTGGGTTGTGAAACACTGCTCTAAGGATCAACAAAATTGACAGAAGAATTTTAAGGAGTGGGACAGAAATGAGGAAGATGGTATTAGATACCTCTGCTCAATCTCATTCTGCATATCAACAGAGAACTTTTTGGAACCGAGTCCCATATTGTGGGTGTCCAGGAAGGAATATATATCCAAAATATTTTTTTTTTAATTATTTGTGAATCTCTGATGGGTTGAGTAGGCTAAACAGGTGAGGGCATTAAAACCAATAAAACATCTTCTCCATATCAAACAAAGAAACAGAGATGAAGGTGTTTCTGAGCATCTGTAACGGATCTCCGTGTACTCCGACCGAGTACCCTCCGTTGATGGATGCTCCTAGCGCTTCCAGAGGACTCCAAGCACTCCACCAGACACCATAAGCACCGCAGGCTGCAGCTATCTACCTGCAGAACGAAGCAGGAACAAGCTCTTACAAGAGCTCAGTGATTATAGCAAGGGAATATGCCTAGCATAGCAATCCCTTGTAGCAGATTCCCCCAATAAGAGACAGGACTCAAGTTGAGGGTAAAAATAGAACTGAGGACTGGAACAGCCAGCCTGCCTTTTATTTGCATTTCACACACACAGGCCACACCCAAGGGGAGGCATAAAACAACCACTGGCATCGATGGTACATCCCACACATTCCCTCCCCTTGGTGTGACACATAATCTTATTATACAGGCAGTTTAGAATATATTTTTATACAACTTTCATAACTCCAAATCCATCCATCATATTCACATAAAAGGCACATATTCAGATTCAGCATACTTAAATCATAAACAGTCTCAAAAATCACACCAATCCCTCCAGTGAATCCAAAGTTACTCGAATGTCCGTTTATGACCGACCGCAGCTACCGTTTCGTGCCCAAAAGAGTTCCCTGGATTCGGGCTATACGGTCGGTCACTTGTTGGCCAAAAAATGTCTACGTCCTGTTCGAAGTGGATCGGTACTTCGACTACGTTGTACTGTCGAAGTATCGTCGATAGTACGGGTCGGCGGATTCGAAGGTAAAATGGCCGCCGCCACGTGGCCCTTTGTTCGATGTCGGCCACCACGAGGCTTTGATAGCTTTAGCGCTTCGTTGGTTTCGGCTGTATTCGAACTGTTAGTTGTGCAAAGTCACAACTCTCCGCAGGATCTCTCAGGGACCATAAGTACTGGGCAAATCAGACGAACCCAATAGGTTTAGCCCAGCAGGATGGGTCTGTCACATGGCTCCCTCCTTGTGGAACACTCCGGCAGACCCGGCTTGACCCTGTGGCGGGTCAACTTGGGGATGACCGGACTTAGAGAGAATAGGGACGTCTATTTGCCGGGATAACCCATCCGCATTCCCATTCTGCTTACCGGGTCGGTAGCTGATAGTGAAATTATAAGGCTGCAAGGCCAAACTCCACCTCAGCAGTCTGCCATTGTCCCCAGAGACCCGGTTAAGCCAGACGAGGGGGTTGTGGTCTGTTACGAGGGAAAATTCTTGTCCGTATAGGTAGGGGCTCAGTTTCTTCAGTGCCCAGACCAGGGCTAAACACTCTTTCTCTACTGCCGCATAACTCACTTCTCGAGGTAGTAACTTTCTGCTGAGATATGCGACAGGGTGTTCTCCGCCATCCTCCCCGACCTGGCTCAGCACAGCCCCCAGTCCATACATGGAAGCGTCTGTGTGGACAAGAAAACGTTTGTTAGGGACTGGGGCAGCCAGGACAGGGGCATTCACAAGAGCCTGCTTCAGGGCTTGAAACGCGGCTTCACAAGCTGGAGACCACAGGACCTGCCTAGGTAAATTCTTTTTAGTCAAATCAGTTAGGGGCTTGGCAATCGTACTGTAGTCGGGGACGAAACGTCGATAGTAACCCGCTGTCCCTAGGAAGGCAAGTACTTGGGTCTTGGTGATAGGTGTGGGCCAGTTAGCTACTGCTTCCACCTTGGCCGGTTCGGGTCTCTGGCTCCCACAACCCACCCGGTGACCCAAGTACTGCACTTCTGCCATGCCTAAATGGCACTTGTCTGGTTTCAGAGTCAGGCCGGCGGCCCGAATCTTGTCCAGCACTACCCCTACGTGTACTAGGTGGTCTTCCCAAGACTCACTGTAAACCGCGATGTCGTCCAGGTATGCACATGCAAATCCCTGGAAGCCATCTAGGAGCCTATCCACCATACGCTGGAAGGTAGCCGGAGCGTTCTTCATCCCGAATGGCATAACCCTAAACTGGTATAGGCCAAACGGGGTGACGAAGGCCGACTTGGGGATAGCATCCTCGGCCAGGGGGATCTGCCAGTACCCTTTACATAGGTCAATGGTGGTCAGGTAGCGCCCCCTGGCAATGCGGTCTAATAACTCGTCTATCCGGGGCATCGGGTAGGCGTCCGTGGTAGTCCGCTCGTTGAGCCGCCTGTAATCCACACAGAACCGGGTGGTCCCATCTTTCTTGGGTACTAGGACTACGGGCGACGCCCACGGACTATCGGAGTGCTCAATAACCCCCAGCCGGGTCATCTCCTGTATCTCCTTCCGCATTCCTTCTCGGACTGCTTCCGGGATACGGTATGGAGGTTGTCGTAGGGGGTTCTGTCCGGGTGTCTCGACCTTGTGTATAGCTAGTGGGGTGTACCCGGGTTCTTGGGAGAATGTCGCCTGCTTCTCCCACAGAAGCTGTCTTGCCTGGGTTTTCTCGGCCGGGCTTAGTCGGTCACCTAACTGTACGAGGCTAGTAAGGTCGGTCTGGGGATCTCTTTCTAATAGGTCAGGTAAAGGTAAGTTCTCGGGGTCGTCGGTAGCTGGGGCACAAACTGCTGCAACATCCTCGGGTCGTTCCTGATACTCCTTGAGCATGTTCACATGAAAGGATCGTTGTACCCTTTCATCCGAACAGCTGGCTATGAGATAGGTAGTATCGCATACCTGAGCTAACACCTTGTACGGGCCCTGCCAAGATGCTTGCATCTTGTTTGCCTTCACCGGTTTGAGCACTAGGACCTTCTGCCCAACCTGGAAGACCCGCTGTCGAGCACCCCGATCGTACCATCGTTTCTGTTTCCCCTGGGCCGCCCGGAGATTTTCCCTTACCATCAGGGATAGTTTCTCCATACGGTCCCGGAGTTCCAGCACATACGGTACTATGGGGGTCCCTTCTTGCTCCGTCTCCCCCTCCCAGTGTCCTCTAATGAGATCTAGGGGTCCACGAACCCTTCTCCCATAGAGCAACTCAAAGGGGGAGAACCCAGTTGATTCCTGGGGCACCTCTCTGTATGCAAATAGCAGATGAGGCAGGAATCGCTCCCAGTCTCTGCAAGTGTCAGTAAAGGTCCTCAGCATTTGTTTGAGGGTGCCATTAAATCGCTCGCAGAGACCGTTAGTCTGTGGGTGATAGGGTGAACTAAGTAGCGGGTTGATGCCGCACACCTTCCACAGCTGCTGGGTGAGCACAGCGGTAAATTGGGTTCCCTGATCAGAGAGGATCTCCTGAGGGAACCCGACCCTAGTAAAGACTTTAACCAGGGCATCAGCAACCGTCTCTGCCTCTATATTAGACAGCGCTACTGCCTCTGGGTAACGGGTGGCGTAGTCTACCACAGTAAGAATATATTTCTTACCGGATGGACTAGCCCTGGCCAGTGGACCCACAATGTCAACGGCTATGCGGGAAAAGGGCTCTCCAATGATAGGCATCGGCTGTAGCCTAGCTTTTGGATGATCTCCCCGCTTACCTACCCGTTGACAAGTGTCGCACGTGCTACAATACATCCGCACATCTCGGTTAAAATTGGGCCAGAAAAAGTTTTGGGTGATTCTATGAGCTGTGCGGTGGGAACCTAGATGACCTGCTAACGGCACGTCATGCCCAATCCGCAGAATCTCCTGCCGATACTTTGCAGGTACTACTAGTTGTCGTTTCTGCGGAGGGGCATTGGGTTTCGGGGAAGGTTTCGGGATCCTGTACAGCCTATCCCCCACCCACTCGTAGTGTTCCCCACCTACTCCTTCTTCCCCAGCGTCGGCCCTGGCTCTGTACTTGGCTAACGTCGGGTCCTCCCTAGTTTCTTTCCCGTACATTTCTGGGGTATCCCAGCCGAACGGGGCCTGGTCTAAGGTACAAGTCGGGGTAGAGAGTCTTACCTGGGTCTCAACAGCAGGTGGGCCGGCCTCAGTGGCACGGGTCTGGGCACGGGTCGTAACAGCGTCCACTGCAGCGGGGCCCATGGGAGCAAAAGCCGAAACCAGGGGGGCTAAGTCGTTGCCAAGAAGAACATCAGCGGGTAAATCCTTAATGACCCCCACATTCACGTGTCTAGCGCCCACTCCCCAATCCAAATGTACCCGGGCCACGGGTAGGCGAAATACTGCACCCCCGGCTACTCGTACTGCCACGGTATCCCCGGTATGTTGAGCTTCGGACACTAGGTGCTTTTGGAGCAAAGTCAGGGTTGCACCAGTGTCTCGTAGCCCACTGGCTTCCTTTCCGTTGACCTTTACACTCTGTCTGTGGTGTTGTCGATTGTCCTGGTGGGCAGCCTGAACAGGGTCCGCCTCATGTAATATGCCCCAGCATTCCTCTTCCTCTACACAGTGGACTGCTGGAAGAGGTGCTGGGGAAGGGGCCCCCGTGGGTTTCCTCCAGGACTGGTTCCTGTTGGCACGGTTCATCGGGCACTCCTGTCGCCTGTGCCCTAGCTGATTGCACAGGAAGCACCGAAGGGGTTCAGAGTACTCTCGGGCGTTAAACCGGGGTGGACATTGGTACTGGGCAGCCGGAGGGGGTGCGGATGGTCTGTTTATGGGAGGCTGATACGTGGCAGCGGCTGGTTGGTATTCCGCTCTGGCTGTGGCCTTGGTGATGGAATTGTCCAGTCTGCGAGCGTCAGTGTACTCATCGGCCAAGCGAGCCGCCTCGTGTAGAGTGGAAGGCTTACGGTCTCGTACCCACTCTCTGACCCCTGTCGGCAATTTGTCGAAACAATGTTCCAATAAAAACATCTGCAGCACCTCTTCTCCCGACACCGCCTGGCATCCCGCCATCCAGTGGGCGGCTGTGCGATGTACCTTGCAGGCCCATTCCACGTACGAGTCCCCAGTTGTTTTTGCAGTGTCCCGGAACCTCCTCCGGTATGCCTCGGGTGTAACGGCATACCGGGTGAGTAAAGCTTCCCTGACGGTAGCATAATCCCCGATCTCCTCATCCGGAATAGCCCGAAAAGCGTCGTTGGCCCGGCCGGATAACTTGCCGGACAGTATAGCAACCCAGTCTGCCGGGGGTACCTTGTGTAGGGCACATTGCCGCTCAAAATCCGCAAGGTACCCGTCAATCTCTCCTTCGGTCTCACTGAAGGCTTTGAAGGCCGCAAATGGCACTTTCTGTTTGTCCCCCGGGTTTGCTGTGACTGGGGCCGCTGCAGTACCGTTTTGGCGTAGCAGGCTGGCCTCCACAGCGGCTTGAACCTGGGTGACGATCTCCGCGGAGGGGTTGGGGCCATAATGGGCCAGCCGAATTCTTACCGCCCGGTCAAATCTTGCCTCCTCGGGGGTTCTGTCGTCTGGGCTGGGGCCATTGGTTCCCTCTGCCGCTGGTACTCCATCCATTTCCAGCAATAAAGCAATAATGTCCCTCTTCTTGAGGTTACTGGCCTGTCCGCCCCTTTGTTCCAATAAGTCTTTTAAGGTAGCTCTTCTCAGGTTTTGGTATTGTAGTTCCATTTTATTCTTGGTCGTAGCGGTTTCTTTGGGCGTTGAAGATCATCCCGTCGCTTGCCACCAGTTGTTACGGTACCACCTTCCGAGCTCCAGACACAGTCGTTAGTCACTTGTATTCCCGGTTCCCCCAATAACGAGACCAAGCTCCATTATGAGGGTAAAACATGAACTGAGGACTGGAACAGCCAGCCTGCCTTTTATTTGCATTTCACACACACAGGCCACACCCAAGGGGAGGCATAAAACAACCACTGGCATCGATGGTACATCCCACACATTCCCTCCCCTTGGTGTGACACATAATCTTATTATACAGGCAGTTTAGAATATATTTTTATACAACTTTCATAACTCCAAATCCATCCATCATATTCACATAAAAGGCACATATTCAGATTCAGCATACTTAAATCATAAACAGTCTCAAAAATCACACCAATCCCTCCAGTGAATCCAAAGTTACTCGAATGTCCGTTTATGACCGACCGCAGCTACCGTTTCGTGCCCAAAAGAGTTCCCTGGATTCGGGCTATACGGTCGGTCACTTGTTGGCCAAAAAATGTCTACGTCCTGTTCGAAGTGGATCGGTACTTCGACTACGTTGTACTGTCGAAGTATCGTCGATAGTACGGGTTGGCGGATTCGAAGGTAAAATGGCCGCCGCCACGTGGCCCTTTGTTCGATGTCGGCCACCACGAGGCTTTGATAGCTTTAGCGCTTCGTTGGTTTCGGCTGTATTCGAACTGTTAGTTGTGCAAAGTCACAACTCTCCGCAGGATCTCTCAGGGACCATAAGTACTGGGCAAATCAGACGAACCCAATAGGTTTAGCCCAGCAGGATGGGTCTGTCACAGCATCCAACCGCACATAAATCAAGCACATACTTGTTGAGTATTGTTATATGATTTTTTTCCTGTGTGGCTTATACAATGTTAAGTTGGATTATAGTGATTTGTCAGAATTTATGCAGATAGGGAGGGATATTGGACTGCAATTCATGGGTGGGACCTTGTCCTCTTTAGAAAAGACAATTATATTGCCCAACTTGACTTCATCAGGAATGTACCATGAAATGAAACATAATTAAACAAATCGAAATTTTATCTAGTTATGTAGATTTTATAATATTGCCAAAGTTGTATGGGCATGCTCAGAGTCTTGTACCGATTCCTTGGAGGAAGTAATTAAACTCTGGAAGCAGCAAGTGATGTTTAGCTGAATAAACTCTCTGTCAGCTCTGCCCAAAATGGGCAATTATGTGTCTTATGTGTCAACTTTTTCGTTGATCTCCTCAATTGAATCCTTTCAAATAGTCCACTTGATTTTGAGGACTAGAACTGGACTTTCATACCCTTATGTAAACAGACAAGGCAATTTAAGGACTCATCATGCTATCAGATATGATTAACAACTACATAGCTTTAAATTGCAAATTGTTTAAAGCCTTACACTATTAGACAGGCAAACATATCACTGCGAGCCTATAGAGTACTTTGTAAACTCATTGAAGGAGTACATTTTTACTCGCCAGGGCTAAATTTTCATTCGTCAACTGCTAGTGGGGGAGTAAAAATGTTGAACCCTGATTATTCCCTAGTTTTGTAGTATCACCTACTGATTTGTCAGTCAGAGGTTTAGGAATAATGAAAAATGTATAAAAAATATCACAAATAAGACAGAAGAAAAATGTATAACCAGACATGTATAGTATGTGTCATGAATTCATATTCATCTGCTCGTTCGTTTAAATCTGTTACTGACAAAAGCAAGATTAAAATAGCTACACGGCATTGACATTACAGTATTGACATGCATGTTGACTTTGCCATTCTCTGTATCAAACTAATGACTAAGTGTTTAATCTAGATTATATTTTATGATTTAAATATTGCAGTGAAGCGTTAAATATGTAAGTAGGAATCACACTCTAACTCTTGAATATTTCATTCATTAATAGAATTAAAAGTTAAAAAGAATGTCTGTAGAACAGTGAAAAATTAACAAAAATCTTTGTGGGTAAATGGTGATATATGCTGACTGACATTGTACAAGTGATTGTCAGGACTGAAAAAAACACCTTTGTAAACACAAATAGTTATTTCAGCTTAACTATTGCAGAAAGGGACTGATCTATCCTGAGGAGAGTTACACAAAACATTTGTCAAATTAAAGGGACACTACAGTCACCAGAACAACTACAGCTTATTGGATTTGTTCTGGTGAATCAGTGCCTTCAGGCTTTTTGCTGTAATCACTGTCTTTTCAGAGAAAATGCAGTGTTTACATTACAGCCTAGTGTTTGAATCATGCTGGCTCTTCCCCTGATCTGCCTCTTTGTCAGTCTCAGCCAATCCTACGGCAAGCACTGTGATTGGATCAGGCCACCACTTCTGATGATGTCAGCAGACTTTTTTTTTTTGAGGCAAACAGCTTGCAGAGTTACAGCTTCTGGCTTGAATACAGTAAGATGTTGCTATATTTATGGAGGCATGAGGGGCCATGGGGGCTAGATGGTGGTGTTAACAGTATAGGGTCAGGAATACATGTTTGTGTTCCTGACCCTATAGTGACCCTTTAACCCCTTAACCCCTTAAGACCGGAGGGCGTACTATTACGTCCTTTTAAAAGCAGCTCTAAACGCCGCAGGGCGTAATAGTACGCCCTCCGGTTTTTAGTAACTTACCCGGTCGCCGGCGGTCCCACGCCGGCGATCGCGGTTGGGGGGACTCCCAGGGAGCCCCCCCGCGGCACATCTTCCTCCTCCGGTCCCTCCCGGTCATGTGAGAGTGAGGTCCTTGCGAGGACCTCACAATCACATGGCCGGTATAGCTGGCTTCTGTATTGCCAGCAGGGGGACCAACTGTAATGACAGTTGGTCCCCCTGCTGGCTGAAAATCAAATAAAAATAATGTTAAAAGTGTAAAAAAAAATTTTATACTTAGATCATATATATATATTATATATATATGATCTAAGTATATATATACACATATACATACACACACATACACCGTCTAGGTGTATTTTAATATTTATATATATAATTATATATATATTAATATCAAATTACACGTAGACTGATACTGATTAAATATATATATAATTATTGTTATACATATATTTATAAATAATATAAAAAAAATAAATATGTAAATACGTAAAAAAAAAATTAAAAAAAAAATTACAAATAAAATATTAAAAAATATATAGATGTGTTTTATTTTGTTCTAACTGTATTGTGATATTAATATATATATATATTTATATAAAAATACACGTAGAACGAAATAATATATATATCTATATACATAAATATATACGTATATATCACTATATATATACCTATATATAAATAAAAATATATGTAATTCTACACATATAGTTATGTAATAATTTTACATAATTAGGTATCCTAATTAATTACAATTAGCGGGACCTGCCTGACCACCCATGCCGAAAGTATAGGGAATTTAATTTGCTAGCACTATATTTAACCCTATAACTTTCCAAGACACCATAAAACCTGTACATGGGGGGTACTGTTTTACTCGGGAGACTTCGATGAACACAAATATTAGTGTTTCAAAACAGTAAAATGTATTACAACCATGATATCGCCAGTAAAAGTGACGTTTTTTGCATTTTTCACGCACAAACAGCACTTACAGGGACGATATTATTGCTGCAATACTTTTTACTGTTTTGAAACACAAATATTTGTGTTCAGCGAAGTCTCCTGAGTACAACAGTACCCCTCATGTACAGCGTCAATTACAGCTTGTGTTTAATTATTTTCACATTAAAATTCGCCAGATTGCTTACGTTGCCTTTATGACCCTATGGTAGCCCAAGAATGAAAATTACCCCTATGATGGCATACCATTTGCAATAGTAGACAACCAAAGGTATTGCAAATGGGGTATGTCCAGTCTTTTTTAGAAGCCACTTAGTCACAAACACTGGCCAAAATTGGCGTTTTTTGCATTTTTCACACACAAACAAATACGAACGCTAACTTTGGCCAGTGTTTGTGACCAAATGGCTACTAAAAAAGACTGGACATCGCTTATTTGCAATACCTTGGGTCGTCTACTATTGCAAATGGCATGCCATTATGGGTGTAAATTTATTTCCTGGGCTACTATACAGTCTCAAAGGCAACGTAACCAATCTGGCGAATTTCAATTTCAAATGTAACACGCTATATTTGACCCTGTAACTTCCCAAAACACCATAAAACCTGTACATAGGGGGTACTGTTTTACACGTGAGACTTTGCTGAATACAAATATGTGTATTTTATTGCAGTAAAAGCAAACAGTATTATGACATTGACAGTTAAAATGTCATGTAGAACGAAAAAAATAAAAAAAAATCTTATTTTCTCCCATTTTTTTCATATTAAATTATGTTTCATAGCTAAATATTTGATATTAAATGAAAGCCCTGTTTCCCCTGAATAAAATGATATATAATAAGGGGGGTGCATTTAATATGAAAGAGGTGAATTACGGTTGGACAGACATATAGCGCAAATGCCAGGTTTTGTTTACGTTTTGTTTCGTTCACAACTTGTACATTTGGCTGCGGTGTTAAGGGGTTAACCCCTTAACGACGAGTGACGGACAAGGTCCGTCACTCAGGGGATTGCCTTAACGACGAGTGACGGACCTCGTCTGTCACCCGTTAAAATTAATCCCAGATCGCCGCAATCGCGGCGATCGTGGGGTTAATGGTGCTCCGGTCTGCCTCTGCATTAGAGGCAGACCGGGAGCACCGGATCCGGCTGTCCCAGTACATGTGCCCGCTCTGACAGCATGCCAGAGCGGGCACATGTGCTCTCTATACTCACCTCCGCCTCCCTGCACTTCCGGGTTCAGTGTGAAGTGCAGGGAGACGGATCAGTGTTGATCCTGCCCCCTGGTGACAAAACAATAAAGTTTAATTAAAATCCCACCCCCTTTACCCCCCCTTTACCCATTTTAATATAAAATTAACCCCTTCCCTGCCAATTGATCACTGACTACAGTGATCAATTGGCAGGGATTACATTTTACTATGATCTGATTTTTTTTTTAACCCCTGAGGGTTAACTATTATTTTTTTTTAACCCTCAGGGGTTAAATTTATTTTATTAATTAATTTAAATATTTTAAAGTTATACATTTAGCTAGCTGGGGAGGGTGGAAGTTAGTGGGGAATTGGGGGATTTAGTATTAGGCTAACTAGGGGTTAACGTTAAAAAAAGTTTAAAAATAAGCTTTAAAAAGTTAAAAAATTAAGTTAAAAAAAGTTTTAATAACGTTTAAGTAAAAAATGTAAAAAAATAAACCCTTTACTCAGTCCAAATAAAAATTAACCCCTTCCCTGCCAGTCGATCACTGCCTACAGTGATCAAAATACAGATCACAGTATTATACTGTGATCTAATTTTTTTTTAACCCCTGACGATTAACTTTTATTTATTTTTTAACCCTCAGGGGTTAAATTTATTTAATTAACTCATTTAAATATTGTATAATTAAATATTTTGCTAGCTGGGGTGGGTGGGAGTTATGGGAAAATGGGGAATTTACTGTTAGTGCTGCTTACTGCTAGTTAGGGGTTAACGTAAAAAAAAAGCTTAGAAAAATGTGAAATCTGTAAAAAAAAGTTTTACGAAAGTTTAGGAAACTTTAAAAAAATTAATAAGCAAAACAAAAGTTTAAAAAATAGTTTTAAAAAGTAAAAAAAGTTTTAAAAAGTAAAAAAAATACATTTAATAACGCTCATTACCACTACACCTGGTACAAGCTAGCGGAAAAATGATCCCACGCTAAGGTTCAAAATATGCCTTTTAAAATACCCTGGGATGTCTTCTTTAAGAAATGGTATGGCTTTATGGGGTATTTGGTTTATATAGCCTGGTAAAATACTCTAAAATGGGACATGGGCACAGCGTAAAAATGTAAAGTTTGAAAAAAAATTGAATGGCTGTGTCCCAAATGTGCCCCTCCGATGTCCACATATACCTGGCAAAGGTACATACGGGGGTATTTTTGTACTCAGCAGACATAGCTGAGCAACATATGAAGTATTATACAGTGGTAGTACACATAAGGTTTGCAAAATATACTGTGCAAACTCACTTTGTGTGTCAAAAAGGCAGAAAAAACGCTTATTACCACTACACCTGGTACAAGCTAGCGGAAAAATGATCCCACGCTAAGGTTCAAAATATGCCTTTTGAAATACCCTGGGGTGTCTTCTTTAAGAAATGGTAGGCCTTTGTGGGGTAATTTGAATTTAAAACCTGCGAAGATGCTTGGAAATTGCACTTAGGCCCGGCGTCAAAATTCAAAGTTCGGTAAAAACTGATATGGCTTGGTCTCCTATATGGCACTGTAGCTTCACGAAATAGTGCCATAGACATACAATGGGGGTGTCCTTTTACTCAGAAGACTTAGCTGAGCATAATTTGGGGGGTTTGAACTTAGTGGCACATATGAAATATACAAAATGCCCAGCAAAAATGCAATCCGTATGTAAAAAATGCACAAAATTATTTTTTACCACATACTTTGGCATGTAATGGTATAAAAATGGGGGCATGTTAAGGCACAATATGCACCTTATGAGATACCTTGGGGTGTCTACTTTTACAAATGGTAGGCCTTTGTGGGTTTTTTTTGAACAGTCAAACTGTTATAATAACCCAAATGGAAGCATAGGCTCATTAAATCCGTCTCTCAAAATTCTACTGTGAATACTGAAAAGGACAGGTCTCCTGTATGGCACTGTAGCTTCACGAAATAGTGCCATAGACATACAATGGGGGTGTCCTTTTACTCAGAAGACTTAGCTGAGCATAATTTGGGGGGTTTGAACTTAGTGGCACATATGAAATATACAAAATGCCCAGCAAAAATGCAATCTGTATGTAAAAAATGCACAAAATTATTTTTTACCACATACTTTGGCATGTAATGGTAAAAAAATGGGGGCATGTTAAGGCACAATATGCACCTTATGAGATACCCTGGGGTGTCTACTTTTACAAATGGTAGGCCTTTGTGGTTTTTTTTTGAACAGTCAAACTGTTATAATAACCCAAATGGAAGCATAGGCTCATTAAATCCGTCTCTCAAAATTCTACTGTGAATACTGAAAAGGACAGGTCTCCTGTATGGCACTGTAGCTTCACGAAATAGTGCCATAGACATACAATGGGGGTGTCCTTTTACTCAGAAGACTTAGCTGAGCATAATTTGCGGGGTTTGAACTTAGTGGCACATATGAAATATACAAAATGCCCAGCAAAAATGCAATCCGTATGTAAAAAATGCACAAAATTATTTTTTACCACATACTTTGGCATGTAATGGTAAAAAAATGGGGGCATGTTAAGGCACAATATGCACCTTATGAGATACCCTGGGGTGTCTACTTTTACAAATGGTAGGCCTTTGTGGGTTTTTTTTGAACAGTCAAACTGTTATAATAACCCAAATGGAAGCATAGGCTCATTAAATCCGTCTCTCAAAATTCTACTGTGAATACTGAAAAGGACAGGTCTCCTGTATGGCACTGTAGCTTCACGAAATAGTGCCATAGACATACAATGGGGGTGTCCTTTTACTCAGAAGACTTAGCTGAGCATAATTTGGGGGGTTTGAACTTAGTGGCACATATGAAATATACAAAATGCCCAGCAAAAATGCAATCCGTATGTAAAAAATGCACAAAATTATTTTTTACCACATACTTTGGCATGTAATGGTAAAAAAATGGGGGCATGTTAAGGCACAATATGCACCTTATGAGATACCCTGGGGTGTCTACTTTTACAAATGGTAGGCCTTTGTGGGGTTTTTTTGAAAAGTCAAACTGTTATAATACCCCAAATGGAAGCATAGGCTCATTAAATCCGTCTCTCAAAATTCTACTGTGAACACTGAAAAGGACAGGTCTCCTATATGGCACTGTAGCTTCACAAAATAGTGCCAAAGACATACAATGGGGGTACCGTTGTACTCAGCAGAAGTAACTGAACACATAATAAAACTTTGTACAGGAATAGCACACACCAACTTTACAAAATACACATGAGAAGTTCTTTGTTATAAGTTTGTGTGCGAAAACCCCCAAAAAACACAATTTTACTCCAATATTTAGCAGAGGTTGGCGGTAAAATGGCTACGTAGAAAGTGTCAAAACAACCTTAGGTAAATAGCCTGTGGTGTCTACTTTATATAAATATATACTTTTGTGTGGCAATTTTGTTTTCTTTTATGGCTATAAAGCTTACAAGACAAACATACCAAATTCTAAAATCGCTCCATATTAAAAGTTTATTTTACTCCTTGTGCTTTGTGACCTGTAACTACCAAAAAAAACCTGAAAATCCCAGACACATTATATATTCTGTAAATCAGAACAACTAAATGAATTTATTTTTAATTACTTTCCTTAACCTGCACTAATTAGGCACACATTATTATTGCAAAAACTGTAAAAAAAATCAAAATTTTTCATTTTTTGCATTTTTCTGTATTTTTTTATAATAAATAAGCATGTATATATATATATATATATATGTTACATCAAATGAAAGCCCTTTCTGTCCTTTAAAAAACGGTATATAATATGCGTCGGTGCAATAAATTAGTCAAATGCAAATTGCAGTTGAACGCAAACAGCAAAAAATTCAAAAAATGCCGTTGTCACAAAGTGAAAGACAAGCTTCCGAAGCTCTGTCCTTAAGGGGTTAAGGACCGGACTGTTTTTGCGATGTTGTACATTTGCGACCAGGCATCTTTTTACACTTTTGTGGTGTTTGTGTTTAGCTATAATTTTCCGCTCTCTCATTTACTGTTCCCATACAAATTATATATTGGTTTTTTCAGGACAAAAGGGGCTTTCTTTACATACCATTATTTATATAATCTCATGTAATTTAATTTTTAAAAAATGAAAAAATATGATGAAAAATTGAAAAAAATACATGTTTTTTGACTTTAAGGTGAAAAATCTTTTACTCATCTACAAAAGCGAATGAAAAAAAACTCCTAAATAGATTAGAAGAATAGAAGTACAAGTAGGATATTGCGGTTTCAAAACATACATTTTTAAAATGTATCAATAGTGACATTGTAACACTAGTATCTGTCATAAATCGCTGAATAACACCCCACATGTACATATTTTTTTTAAAGTATACAACCCAAGGTATTCAATATGGGGTATGTCCAGACTTTTTTAGTAGCCACTTAGTCGCAAACACTGGCCAAAGTTAGCGTTCATATTTGTTTTTGTGTGAAAAAAGTTAAAAACTAAATTGAACGCTAATTTTGGCCAGTGTTTGTGACTAAGTGGTTACTAAAAAAGTCTGGACATACCCCATTTGCAATACATTGGGTTGTCTTCTTTTGCAAATGGTATGCCATCATGGGGGTAATTCTCATTCCTGGGCTACCATACGCTCTCAAAGGCAACGTAACCAACCTGGCCATTTTCAATGTAAAAATATTTGACCCATATATTTGACCCTGTAACTTTCAAAAACGCTATAAAATCTGTACATGTGGGGTACTGTTATACTCAGGAGACTTTGCTCAACACAAATATTAGTGTTTCAAAACTGGAAAATGTATCACAACAATTATATCATCAGTAAAAGTGCTGTTTGTGTGTGAAAAATGCAAAAAAAGTCACTTTCACTGACAATATCATCGCTGTGATATGTTTTGCTGTTTTGAATCACTAATATTTGTGTTCAGCACGTAGAATTTAAATATATATGCATATTTATATATTTGAAGTCTACGTGTATATTTATATAATTATTTATGTCATTTTGTATATGGACATATGAATAGTTCGTATTCTTTTTATTTATTTATATATACATAGATATATATACAATTTCATTCTAAGTGTATTTTGATATAAATATATATAATACAGTTAGAATAAAATTTCGTATAGATATATAATTTTTTTTTAAAAAAGTATTATTATTTTTACATGTTTAATTTAATTTAAATTACTTATTATTTGTATTTTATAATAATATATATATATATACAATATATATAGTTATTATATATATATATTATATATATACGTGTGTAATTTAATTATAAGTGTATTTTTATATTAATATATGTACATATTAATATAAAAATACACTTAGCATGACATTATATACATGATATATAGACATATATTATATAGGTATAATATATGTCTATATATCATATATATATACACATATATAATAATATTTTTTTTATTCACTTTACCTTTAATTTTTTTTTATGATTTTACACATGCAGGGAGACTGCCTGTCAGCACAGACAGTCCCCCTGCAGGCAGACACTAGGACACCTATTGTGACCATGTGGTCGCCCTGTTGGGCGATCACATGGCCAGAGGGGTCCTAATCCGCCATGGGGAGACTGTCTGGGCTGCAGGCAGTCTCCCCACAACGGGAGCACCGCCGATCGCCGCCGGGGGAACGACGGTGATCGGGTAAGTACATATTAAATTTAGGACGGTTCAGGACCGTCGTCGGTCGGCAATGGAAAAATGCCGATGATGGTCCTGAACCGTCCAGCGTCCTTAAGGGGTTAAAGATCAGCCAAAAAGGTCAGAGGAAATGAAAGAAAGTTCAGAGGAAAATAAGTAGAAAGATGTCATGGAGTATAACCCTAACACGCAGAGTTAGGATAGCAAGGAATGGACAAAGGAAATATAAACATATTACCGGGCCTTAGAGTGACCAGACTAAACATTTGACAGACTAAAGAGTAGTCAAAATACAAGCCAAGGTCAGGGTAACAGAGATACAGAGAAAATGAGAACTAGCCAGAGTTAGGGTTAAAGAGAAACTCAAAGTCAGGAAACAGAGCCAAGGTCAATACCAGAAACAATACTATATTACAAGGAACACACTAAAGGGTACTGGGAACAGAAACCACAATGGGGCACAAAATCTAGGGCCAGGTAAGTTTAAATATGATTATGTTTAATTTGATTAGTCCACATCATGCCTGAACCCCAAAACAGGAATGAATGGGGTCACCGGAATGATATTGGCCAATGTACCACAAAATGAAACATAATTAAACAAATCTAAATTTTATCTAGTTATGTAGATTTTATAACATTGCCAAAGTTGTATGGGCATGCTCAGAGTCTTGTACCGATTCCCTGGAGGAAGTAATTAACCTCCGGAAGAATCAAGAGACGTTTAGCTGAATACACTCTCTGTCAGCACTGTCCAAAATGGCAATTATGTGTCAACTTTTTCGTTGATCTCCTTGATTGAATCGTTTCAAATAGTTCACGTGATTTTGAGGGCTAGAACTGGACTTTCATACCCTAACCACGACGTTATACTCCCATTTCTCCTTTAAAAATGTGCTCGCAATGCGAGCAGCGTTCCTAATACTGTACGGGCCGCGTGCCTGATCAGACTGTTCGGCGTGCGCGGCTCGTATGGAGGCAGAAGTGCTCGAGCCGCGTGCAGCTGGATTGGAGGACTGCTGCACACGGACCAGATAAGTAGCGTTACAAAAGAGAAGGCAAGGACTAGGGAAAAAGATTATCGCTCTGTTTAGGTATACCTTTCAAAATTTCAAATGGACAAAGAGGGATACTTAAATTTTAGGGGTGGGCGTGTAGGAGTTGCCTGGAGCAAGGCTGTTATTATATATTTTGGTTGATTTACTAAAAACTAGTGATGTCGCGAACATAAAATTTTCGGTTCGCGAATGGCGAACATGAACTTCCGCAAATGTTCGCGAACGGGCGAACCGGGCGAACCGCCATAGACTTCAATGGGCAGGCGAATTTTAAAACCCACAGGGACTCTTTCTGGCCACAATAGTGATGGAAAAGTTGTTTCAAGGGGACTAACACCTGGACTGTGGCATGCCGGAGGGGGATCCATGGCAAAACTCCCATGGAAAATTACATAGTTGATGCAGAGTCTGGTTTTAATCCATAAAGGGCATAAATCACCTAACATTTCTAAATTGTTTGGAATAACGTGCTTTAAAACATCAGGTATGATGTTGTATCGATCAGGTAGTGTAAGGGTTACGCCCGCTTCACAGTGACAGAACAAACTCCCCGTTTAACGTACCGCAAACAACTGCAAACAGTCCATTTGCACAACCGCAAACTCCCCATTTGCATAAGGTTGGATACCAAGCTAGCCATGTCCCGTTCCTTGTCCTCATTGATGTCATTGAAGGTCTCTCTTCCTCCACCAAGGAAGCGGGAGATGGAAAAAGATGCTTGGTCGGTCCTCCTACTTCAAATTTGGGGCACTGCGCGTGCAATCTAATGTGCCACCAGATAGGAGTGGTGTGTTAAGTAGTACTATTCCTATCAGTTTAATCCCTGTTATGTCCCCTATCAGGGGACGTGTATATAAGGCATCGATTTTAGGAAGTGGGAGATGGAAAAAGATCCTTGGTCGGTCCTCCTACTTCAAATTTGGGGCACTGCGCGCTCAATCTAATGTGCCACCAGATAGGAGTGGTGTGTTAAGTAGTACTATTCCTATCAGTTTAATCCCTGTTATGTCCCCTATCAGGGGACGTGTATATAAGGCATCGATTTTAGGAAGCGGGAGATGTTAAAAGATGCTTGGTCGGTCCTCCTACTTCAAATTTGGGGCACTGCGCGTGCAATCTAATGTGCCACCAGATAGGAGTAGTGTGTTAAGTAGTGCTGTTCTTATCAGTTTAATCCCTGTTACGTCCCCTATCAAGGGACGTGTATATAAGGCATCGATTTTAGGAAGCGGGAGATGGAAAAAGATGCTTGGTCGGTCCTCCTACTTCAAATTTGGGGCACTGCGGGTGCAATCTAATGTGCCACCAGATAGGAGTGGTGTGTTAAGTAGTACTATTCCTATCAGTTTAATCCCTGTTATGTCCCCTATCAGGGGACATGTATATAAGGCATCGATTTTAGGAAGTGGGAGATGGAAAAAGATGCTTGGTCGGTCCTCCTACTTCAAATTTGGGGCACTGCGCGTGCAATCTAATGTGCCACCAGATAGGAGTGGTGTGTTAAGTAGTCCCCCTCATCAGGCATTTTTTAGTCGAATGTATCGCCCACTGTCAGTCCCTTCAGCATCCATCCCTCATTCATCTTAATAAAGGTGAGGTAATCTAGACTTTTTTGACCTAGGCGACTTCTCTTCTCAGTGACAATACCTCCTGCTGCACTGAAGGTCCTTTCTGACAGGACACTTGAAGCGGGGCAGGCCAGAAGTTCTATAACAAATTGGGATAGCTCAGGCCACAGGTCAAGCCTGCACACCCAGTAGTCAAGGGGTTCATCGCTCCTCAGAGTGTCGATATCTGCAGTTAAGGCAAGGTAGTCTGCTAACTGCCGTTCGAGTCGTTCTCTGAGGGTGGACCCCGAAGGGCTGTGGCAATGCGTAGGACTTAAAAAGCTCTGCATGTCCTCCATCAACAACACGTCTGTAAAGCGTCCTGTCCTTGCCGGCGTGGTCGTGGGAGAAGGAGGATTACTTTCACCTCTTCCCCTGTTAGATTCCCATTGTGCTGTGACATCACCCGTATACGCTGTGTAAAGCATACTTTTTAATTGATTTTGGAACTGCCGCATCCTTTTCAACTTGCCGTAATTTGGTAACATTTCAGGCATTTTCTGCTTATAACGGGGGTCTAGTAGCGTGGACACCCAGTACAGGTCGTTCTCCTTCAGCCTTTTTATATGAGGGTACCTCAACAGGCACGACAGCATGAAAGACCCCATTTGCACAAGGTTGGATGCCGAGCTACTCATGTCCTGTTCCTCATCCTCAGTGATCTCTCTGAAGGTATGTTCTTCCCCCCAGCCATGTACAACACCACGGGTACCAGAAAGGTGACAACGAGCACCCTGGGATGCCTGTTGTGGTTGGTCTTCCTCCTCCTCCTCCAAGCCACATTCCTCCTTTGACTCCTCTTCCTCACAATCCTCTTCCAGCGTTTCCGCAGGTCCAGCAAGCTATGCTGATAAGGCTGTTTCTGGTGGTGATGGTGACCACAACTCTTCCTCTTCATGCTCATATACGGCTTGATCCAGCACTCTTCGCAGGGCACGCTCCAGGAAGAAAACAAATGGTATGATGTCGCTGATGGTGCCTTTGGTGCGACTGACTAGGTTTGTCAACTCCTCAAAAGGACGCATTGCACATGAGCGTCCAGTAACGTGGCAAAAAAATTCCCAGCTCTGCAGAGGCTGTCCTAGCACCCCGGTCATACAAATACTCGTTAACGGCTTTTTCTTGTTGGAGCAGGCGGTCGAACATTAGGAGTGTTGAATTCCAACGTGTCGGGCTGTCGCAAATCAAGCGCCTCACTGGCATGTTGTTTCGCCGATGGATATCAGAAAAGTGCGCCATTGCCATGTAGGAACGCCTGAAATGGCCACACACCTTCTTACCCTGCTAAAGGACGTCCTATAAGCCTGGGTACTTATGCACAAAGCGTTGTACGATCAGATTACACACATGTGCCATGCACGGCACATGTGTCAACTTGCCCAAATGCAATGCCGCCAACAAATTTCTTCCGTTGTCACAAACCACTTTGCCGATCTCCAGTTGGTGCGGAGTCAGCCACTGATCCACCTGTGCATTCAGGGCAGACAGGAGTGCTGGTCCAGTGTGACTCTCTGCTTTCAGGCAAGTCAACCCCAAGATGGCGTGACACTGCCGTATCCGGGATGTGGAACAGTACCTGGGGAGCTGGGGAGGTGCCGTTGATGTGGAGCAAGACGCAGCAGCAGAAGAGGACTCAGCCGCGGAGGTTATGGAAGAGGATGGAGTAGGAGGAGTAGAAGAGGTGGCAGCAGGCCTGCCTGCAAGTCATGGCGGTGTCACCAACTCCTCTGCAGAGCCACGCATTCCATGCTTGGCAGCCGTCAGCAGGTTTACCCAATGCGCAGTGTTGGTGATATACCTGCCCTGACCATGCTTTGCAGACCAGGTATCAGTGGTCAGATGGACCCTTGCCCCAACACTGTGTGCCAGACATGCCATTACTTCCTTTTGCACAATCGAGTACAGGTTGGGGATTGCCTTTTGTGCAAAGAAATTTTGGCCTGGTACCTTCCACTGCGGTGTCCCAATAGCTACAAATTTTTTGAACACCTCAGACTCCACCAGCTTGTATGATAAAAGCTGGCGGGCTAAGACTTCAGTCAAGCCAGCTGTCAGACGCCGGGCAAGGGGGTGACTTTGTGACATTGGCTTCTTACGCTCAAACATGTCCTTGACAGACACCTGACTGTGGGCAGATGAGCAGGAACTGCTCAAGGCAAGAGACGGTGGGGCAGATAGTTGAGAGGGGGCAAGGAGGACAGCAGTGGTTAACGTGGCTGAAGATGCTGGACCAGGAGGAGGATGGCGGCTTTGAGTTTGTGTGCTGCTTGTACTCATGTGTTGATCCCATAGGCGTTTGTGATGTGCGATCATGTGCCTTCGCAAAGCAGTTGTACCTAGGTGGGTGTTGGACTTCCCACGACTCTTCTTGGCACAGGTTGCAAATAGCATCGCTGTTGTCAGAGGCAGACACACAAAAAAAAAATGCCACACTGCTGAGCTCTGCAATGACGGCATTCTGGTGGTGGCAACAGCATGCGTTGATTGGCGTGCTGTCTGGCTGACCCCGGGTGCCGATGCATGCTGTCTGACTGTGCCACTAGCTCCTTGCAACGACCTCCCCCTGCTTCTAACTCGTCTCCTCCTCCTCCTCTCTGTCTCCCCATCTGAACTTTCCCCCTGTTCTTCTTCTCTTCTAGCGGGCACCCACGTGAAATCCACGGACGCATCGTCATCATCAACCGCTTCACTTGTATCTGACAACTCAGCAAAGGAAGCAAAAGTTGGTACAACATCATCATCATCACACCGTACGTGTGTAATGCTGCCTGACTGAGACATATCCCTGTTATCTACATCCTCCGGCAATAATGGTTGCGCATCACTCATTTCTTCCAACTGATGTGTAAATAACTCATCTGACATACCAAGTGAAGCGGCTGTGGTGCTAGTGTTGGTGGTGGCGGCAGGCGGATGAGTGGTAACTTGAGAGGTGCCCGAAGCTAAGCTGGAGGAGGATGGTGCCTCGAGGTCCCGAGCGGAAGCTGTAGAATATTGGGTGTCCTGTGTTAGCCAGTCAACTATGTCCTCAGAACTTTTCAAGTTCAGGGTACGTGGCCTCTGAACACTGGGCATTATTCTAGGGTCAAAGGGAATCACAGCACCACGACCACGACGACCCCTGCGGGGTGGCCTGCCTCTGCCTGTCATTTTTTTTTCGATTAGTGGTACTATGCGTGCAAGCTACTGTGACAACAGATATGAGTGGCACTGGTGTGACACTGTGCCCTGGCAGGCCCTGAAACGCACACTGGTGAAGGAAACTGACTGCTATTATATTACAATCCAAAAAGTTTATTTTTTTGTTAAATGCAAGCTATTGTGACACCAGATATGAGTGGTGGCACTGGGCAAGTGGGCACAGTATACGCTGTGAGCCTGACACACACACTGGCAGACAACTAACTGCTATTCAATCTATTACAGTCAAATTTTATTTTATTTTTTTAAATGTACACTACTGTTACACCAGATATGAGTTGCACTGGTGTGACACTGTGCCCTGGCAGGCCCTGAAACGCACACTCGTGAAGGAAACTGACTGCTATTATATTACAGTCCAAAAAGTATTTTTTTGTTAAATGCAAGCTATTGTGACACCAGTGAGTGAGTGGTGGCACTGGGCAGGCCCTGAAACGCACACTAGTGAAGGAAACTGACTGCTATTATATTACAGTCCAAAAAGTTTTTTTCTTCTAAATGCAAGCTATTGTGACACCAGTGAGTGAGTGGTGGCACTGGGCAAGTGGACACAGTATATGCTGTGAGCCTGACACACAGGCTGAAACAAAACAAGATATACCTATACCAAAAAATACAAAAGAAAGTACGCTCATAGGGGATTAACGTTCATATAATGAAGTGCCCCTTGTTTATGTGTCACACTCACAAGATTATGGTTGTTTTCAAGCCCATCAAAATATGTAGATTCTCATGGATCTCCCGTTGTTGAAGTGATGGACATTACATGCAAAAAATGAAAGATAGCATAGTATAGCACTATTTGAAAAAGTATAAATTGCTTTAATGGTTACACTTACAGCATAAAAGATGTAAAAAGGCCCATCAATACAAATCTGTCGTCCAGACAATGCAGAGTAACGAAGTCCTTGTGGAAATCTCAGGCAAGATAACAAAAAAATATATAAAATCAAGTAAAATCAAATAAAGTAAAAAGTCCAGCAAATAACTCTACGCGTTTCGTCTGTTTGAACAGACTTCCTCAGGAGTGATGAAATGCTTCAAACCTTCTGGGTGCTTTGTCCTCCATTTATAGGTCCTCCCGCCGTTTTTTTCAAACCACTCATTCCAGTTGTTATATTCTATCTTTTATGTTTATGCTTATTTTTACTTTTGTACCTCACTTGAATCTTGTTGTTATGTTTTGATGTTCCATCTTGTGTATCTTATTTTAACTTTGGACATCTTCCAATTATACATGGATGATGTCTTCTATAAATAGATTGTGAACAATGGATGTGACTAACCAATATTGAATCACTATATGTGATAAGTTTTCATGCAGATATCACTTTAAGATCATGAAAAGCCATGAGTATCTTATCTCTCTGGAACACATTTCAGAGTGTGATCCTAGTTTTTACATATACCCTTTGATTTGGTTAATAATAACAGTGCTCTGAATGAATTATTAATACCATGTATTTTTTTATTTATCTTTACTTTATGATGACTGCTCAATCTTCGTGGGGGCGAAATGGAACGCACGTGCGTTCCAGCGGGATGCACTGCGTCCGGCAGAGCAGACTACTTCCGCACAGCCGAAATGGATGTGGATGTTTCCGGGTTGGTGGAACGCACAGAGACGCTCCGGAACTCCATATATGGAAAACCATCACGGACTGTAATAAAGGAGATCAGAGACAGCTGATGGGGGAAAATTGGTTTGAAAAAAACGGCGGGAGGACCTATAAATGGAGGACAAAGCACCCAGAAGGTTTGAAGCATTTCATCACTCCTGAGGAAGTCTGTTCAAACAGACGAAACGCGTAGAGTTATTTGCTGGACTTTTTACTTTATTTGATTTTACTTGATTTTATATATTTTTTTGTTATCTTGCCTGAGATTTCCACAAGGACTATTGATGGGCCTTTTTACATCTTTTATGCTGTAAGTGTAACCATTAAAGCAATTTATACTTTTTCAAATAGTGCTATACTATGCTATCTTTCATTTTTTGCATGTAATGTCCATCACTTCAACAACGGGAGATCCATGAGAATCTACATATTTTGATGGACTTGAAAACAACCATAATCTTGTGAGTGTGACACATAAACAAGGGGCACTTCATTATATGAACGTTAATCCCCTATGAGTGTACTTTCTTTTGTATTTTTTGGTATAGGTATATCTCGTTTTGTTTCTGTGTATATTGAGGGTTAAGAGGAATCCTTTTGTTATACCTGACCAACTAAGGGAAGTAATTATTCTTTTACATATATTTCACATACTGCACCTGGGTGGTCTAAATTTGTATTGACACACAGGCTGGCAGGCAGGCAGGCAACTGCAATTACATTACACAAAAAAAAAGCAGACTGATGTTCTAGCACCTAAAAAGGGCTTTTTGGGGTGCTGTCCTTAAAGCAGAGATCAGATGAGTCCTTCAGGACTGTAGTGGACACTGAATACACTAGCCTAGCTATTAATTTCCCTATCAAATCAGCAGCAGCTACACTGTCCCTACTCTCACTAAGAATGCAGCTTCACAATGAATGTAAAATGGATGCTGTCCAGGAGGTGGGAGGGTCTGGGACAGAGGGTCTGCTGTTGATTGGCTGGAATGTGTCTGCTGACTGTGAGGTACAGGGTCAAAGTTTACTCAATGATGACAATAGGGGGCGGACCGAACAGCGCATGTGTTCGCCATCCGTGGCGAACGCGAACAAGCGATGTTCGCCAGGAACTATTCGCCAGCGAACAGTTCGGGACATCACTACTAAAAACAACTTCTGCAACTAAGATATAATTTAGAACAAGAGCAATGTATCTTATTTACAAAGACTTATTTCTAAACACATGTATTGTAGTTTAAAGACACATTACTGTGAGTATTATAGCTGTGGAGCTCTGTTATACACTCAGACACACTAAAAATATGGAGTGTCTAGAAAACAGGAACATTAACGTAACAAAGAGGGACAGAGGGATTTGGTCCCAAAATAGGGATTGTCCCTCCTAAAAGAGATGACTTGGGAGGCATTGTTTAGGTAAAGCTATCTACAGTAAAAAGAACCCCAAAGAGTGTGCTTTAGCGTTCTACCTGAGATGTACAAGGGGTGTATATGGATACCTATTTAATAAAGGTTTAATACAGGTTTTAAAGATTTAATTAACATTTTCTTGCTCTAATCAAAGCTAAGTTTTGTGTTTCATATCTTAATCTCAATACTTTAGCAAATTCTGGCAACCAATTATATTTAATACTTTAAGCTATGGCTTATTTGATTTGTCTTGTGTAATTATTCCAATGACCTAGTGGCAATAATTTAAACATCTGATTAAAATCTAAATACATACCGATACTAGTTTATGAATATCTGCAGAACACTATAGCTTCCCTAATACTTTCTTCAGTATTATGTATATTTTAAAAGTGATGATTTTTTTTTTTAATTAGGTTTAAAGGGAGTCTGTCATTAATTAGGAATTGTTATAGTGTGTTTACATATCCCTTCATATTTAGCAAACATGTTTTTGCTAAGTCAGAAAAATAAAATTAGATGTAAAAATCCAAAAATCTGTTCTGGAACTGGGTGCATTTATCTTGGATCTCTGTCAATAGCATTACTCTTTTCTAAAATTGAATATAGTTAGTGGAAAAGAAAATGCACAGTGTACCCTGGCTGTCTCTGGAATGAGCTAACTGTGATGTCAATTGCAAAATCTTTTATATGAATATTTCAAAAGAAAATGGAGCATCACATTTAAAAATAAAAAAACAAAGGTTAGCACAAGTTCTAGCTGATTCGCCGTTTTTGTCGGTGTCAGTTAAGGGTATGGTGTGTATAAGAATGAAAATGGCATCACAGGACATTTATGTCCCTTTATGTCTTCAACATAAAGTAGAAGGTAAACTCCCACGCAGCAGCTGATTTTTTTATGACTGCTCTCCTTAGAGGACAACTATCATCAAAATTTCACTTTTCATTTTTAAAGGTGTATATTACATTTAATGAAACATTATATTTTGTTTTTATTTTTTAAACAAAGTATATTGATTTTGTTCAATACAAATTCACTTTTTATCAGGCTGAGCAGCCATTTTGTTTCATAGTCTATTGTTTTCTGATCAACTGCTATTAAACCTAACTTGCATGCGGCAACAGCTTCACATAGAGCAAGTGACAGCAAAAGGCAAGTGTTAGGTTGATCAGCACCTAGTCAGATAACGTTAGACCCAACATGGCTTCTCAGACAAAAAACATGAAATAAAAAAAAGAAATATATACACACAAATACACACAGACACACACACACACACACAATTTAAAAATAGTTCTTTCAATTTTATTAAATTAAATAAAAGTCTGAATTTGATGATGGATGCCCTTTAACTTCGCATCTATTACATAGTTACATATATAGTTACATAGTTACATAGCTGAAAAGAGACTTGCGTCCATCAAGTTCAGCCTACCTCACATTTGCTTTTGCTGTGGATCCAAAAGAAGGCAAAAAACCCAGTCTGAAGCGCTTCCAATTTTGCAACAAACTAGGAAAAAATTCCTTCTTGACCCCAAAATAGCAGTCAGATGTCTCCTTGGATCAAGCAGCTATTACCCCACTAATTAGAAATTATATCCCTGTATGTTATGTTTTTGCAAGTATTTATCCAATTGCAGTTTAAACATCTATATAGACTCTGACAAAACCACCTCTTCAGGCAAAGAATTCCATATCCTTATTGCTCTTACTGTAAAAAAAACTTTTCTTTGCCTTAGATGAAATCTCCTTTCTTCAAGCCTAAATGTGTGACCTCGTGTCCTATGTATAGCCCTGTTTATGAATAGATTTCCAGATAATGGTTTGAACTGGCCCCGAATATATTTGTATAATGTTATCATATCCCCTCTCAGGCGCCGTTTTTCCAAACTAAAGAGATTTAAATCTTTTAACCTTTCTTCATAACAACTATCCTGTTGGCGATATACCAGTAGAAAAGCTTGTGAATTAAACATACAAAGCATCTGTTCTTATATATTACTCATATAAGTGGCTTGAAAAAAAGGTAATGAGATGGCAACCTTTATTTCTTCTCATTCCAATCACTGAAGATAATATATCCTGGCAACTTGAATAGCAAGCAGTTAATTTAATTACAGGTGCAGTATCACCAAATCCCTAAAGCTTACCTAAAAAATATCACAAATTTCTAGTTTTCAGCCTGCACATCTATCGTTCCGTATTTGCTTTCTTTATTAAAAAAATAAATTATTTTCCAAGCTCTTCCCATAAAGAGCAGAATAGTAGTTTTCGGTAAAATAAATTGTATTCAAGCCAGGAAAGGGCCCCAGCAATTATACTTTCAAGAAAGCATATGGAATTTGTTTGAACTACACATGTAATTAAATTAACCTCCAACTATTTATTCTGCCTGAAAATATTAGCTTCTATCATAGGATTTGAATAATAATAATAATAATCAAGCAAATCGAGCCAAGACATCCAGGAATTTATATGACACGTTTATTAGATATAGAAGAGCACAGGTATTTGTATGCAGACACAATAAATCTATTCTTTTGATAGATTCTCAGTTTTAGATTTAATCAGCAGGTATGGCCTTGTGTTCCTTCTATCAATGCAATGTAAAAGTATATGTTTCTTATTGCAATTAACATTTTGTGACTGTACAGAAACTGTGAGCCTCCATTCTTACTTGTTATTATTAATAATATTCGCGTGTGCAATGAAATGTAACAGAGTATCTGAAAGCATTATCAAATTTAACAAGTCTGACATTTGCTTAAACCATAGGTTGCATTGCCTGCCCATAAATAATATATGTGTAGTATTAAAGCAACACTATAGGGTCTGGAACACAAACATGTATTCCTGACCCTATTGTGTTAAAACCAGCATCTAGCCTTCTATTCAAGTCTGCAGCTGCTGCCTCTGCTGGCTCTGCCCCTGACCTGCCTGCTGACATCTTCAGAAGTTGTGGTCTGAGCCAATCACAATGATTCCCCATAGGAGTGGCTGAAACTGTCAAGGAGGCAGATCAGGGGCAGAGCCAGCAAAAGTCAAACCCAGCCCTGACCAATTAGCATCTCCTCAAAGAGATGCATTGAATCAAGCCATCTCTACGAGGAAAGTTCAGTGTCTGCATGCAGAGGGTGGAGACACTGAATAGCAGTACTGCACAGTGTGCCGTACACAACCCCAGGAAGCACCACTAGTAGCCATCTGAGCGGTGGCCAGTGGAGTTATCACTAGGCTGTAATGTAAACACTGCATTTTCTCTGTAAAGACAGTGCTTACTGCAAAAAGCCTAAAGGTAATGATTCTACTCACCAGAACAAATACTATAAGATGTAGTTGTTCTGGTGACTGTAGTGTCTGATTAAGTAGAGCCTGTTCAGACGCAGCCAAGCATCAGGACCAATTATATAAACAAATAGTGAGATGGGACAAGGCCCCAGCGGATCTTTACAAAATTGGATTCACTACTAAGTCGAGATATGGGGGGGCGAGGGAGGAGATCTAATTTACCTGATTTGCATTACCCAAAAATGTATACATTTTGCAAGTTGGAGGAAAGAATAAAGAAGTTTATGGGTCTAGATTTTTCATTATCCCCAGTGTTAGTAATTTTATTTCATACTGATATTCTATACACATGTTTAAAAAAATAATTACTAATTTCTCTTAATTAATACTGTAAAATAACTTTTTTTTTGGTAAAAGGAAACATTTAGACAGCCCCGCTTTTTACGAATGGTGTGTTTCTCATAATAAAGAGATTTGAAATACCTTACGCAGTATGCCAAGAGAACAATTGAACAATATAATAAGATATCTCAAATAGGAGATGGGTAGATTTGTTTATAAATTATGTAGAATAACTACTTTGCATATAATCCAGGTAGCCTGGTAGGGCCCCTAGACAACTCTATTGAAATAGTTTATTTTGTTAATTTTTTCAGCACTGATTATTCTCTGATTATTCTCTGGGCCTCCGGTGGTAGTGCCGTTGAGGTGGTTGAGTGTGTCTGTAATGTCTGTTATGTTGTGGTGTGGTTAGTCATGCATGTTTTTTTTTGTTTTTTTAAGGGAGGACGAGTAAATAGGGAGGTATTGAAGGAAAGGGGTAATATGGGATAAGAAGAAAGAGTAAATGATGTTTAAAGTGTTAGGTCATGCAAAGGGAGGGAAAGGGAAAGGGCAAGTAAAAAGGTGGGAAAGGGAAAGGAAAAATATAAAGACGTGAAATGAGGGGGAATTAACAATCCCGTTTCAGAAGGAAAAGGCAAACTTCATTCTCTCTCTTTCCTGCTCCTTATCTCCTAAGCACCCAGTGTTGAGAAGCATCACTTATCTTCTATGCACAATTTTAAGATCTGAAATTGTCCCAGAGATTATTTTTGATATGACCAGCATTTTCACATGATATCAGCATTCATGAATACACATCAGTTCTTCTGCATAGTCTTTGGTCAGATAAACTATGTTTCCAATTAAAAAAAAAGATACAGTCGACTGCCAACATAAAGCAAGGGTAAGCCAAGAGATTAACTGAAAACATGTATTTACTTATATGTGTGAATTCAAGACAAATACAGTCATTTATTGCTTTTTTAAATTATCATAAACAAATGTTGGCAGTTCACCTTGAGAGGTACACAGGGTTAAGGAGTCTAAGATTTTGGAGATGTATAGGGTATGTCACTCTGGAACACATATCCCCCCCAAACAAACAGATAATCCCCCTGTCACATTGCCCACTGCACACTTACAGTTACTCTCACATCACTTCCTCTCACTGACACACAATCACCCTGCACATCCCCCCTTTTCCACCATACACCCTCACCTTGTCACATCAGTCCCACCGCACACACAGTCACCCCGTCACATCACCCCCCCCACGCACACACAGTCACCATGTCACATCATCCCCTAAGTGAGGAAAAAGGTATATATTACATGTTATTTATTTAAAACTTTGTTTTCCTATTTGTAACCTCATTAATTAGGATTTTGTAAGTTTTTCTTTACAGTCAACATTGTTGTTTTTGTTTCCATTACATAACGTGCTATCGAGGCATACTGAAATGAATAATACCGTAAGCATTACTTTCCACGCCACACATATTTTTTTTGCAAACTGCTTGGTAGTGAAAGGGTTAGTAGCTCTTTATATTCCTGATAGTCCTGGTTCCTGCTGGGTTAATAAAACATTATGTTTACAGCTGGTTTACTTGTTCCATGGCAATTTGTGTCATATTGTAGCAAGAGTGTCAAACTCCAGTCCTTGGGGGCCACACATGCACCAGCTTTCCCGGATACACTTTGTTGATTTTGTTGAATCCATGCTAATTAGAAGAAATCTAATAAACTGTTTCTGTTGCCTCTGAGGAACATTTCTGACACTGCTGTCCTCTAGGTCTCTCTCATGTACTCCAAGCTAGTTCAACAGAATTCCAGAAAGTAAAAATGTTAATATATGCAGCAAATTATATTAATTGAAACAAAAATGTTTCAAAGTCACAAAGTGTAGACATGGCATGTTTGAATAGCAGCACTATCAAACTGTTGATCCATTTTAAGTAGTTTTCCGTCCATTGCAATAGCTTTTATGAGGCCAGGATGAAAGTTTCCCCTCAAAATCCATAGATGTTATAAATCAGCTCTGAGACCACAAAAGCATTTCCTTTAGAAGTTACTTCTGAAGAGGAGACTTTTGCAGTCTCAAAGCTCATGTATTACAGAGCCTGTGAAAAGCACTAAAAGGAGAACTTTTATGTTGCTCGCAAAAAGGTATGATAGCTTACAAACATTACAAGCACCTCCAAAACCACTGTGGCTGCTGTTCTGCATGAAAAGTAATTTTGTGCTACAAAAGATACAGATATTGCATTTAAGACTAACGTTTTAAAATTGCTTCTTTCTAGTCAAAAGTTTTGTAATGGAAAGTCAATGTTAAAAAAAATAAAATAAAATCAAGAAGTACCAAGCCAGCTTCTCGATCACTAATATAGATGATTTTTACCCCACTGGTGACTTCTATGCATTACCAGATCCCAGAAGAAACACAATTCATTTTCCATGTATGTTTAATGAAAGGTAAATCTTAACTAAAACGGCATCAAAGGTGACAGAGTCAACGTGTGACATTGCGTCATGGGAGAAAGCATCCAATAAACTTTAAATACACGAGTATGTCAAAAATAGTATAGCATATACTGTCTTAACACTTTTGGTGCTGGGCAAGTAAGGAAATAAGGTTAAGAAGTTTAAAATTTGATGTACGGTATTTAGCTTATGTAGGTGCAAGTTCTACAGACGAAACTAAGTGGGTTCATAGCTGTGTTCTATGAATCAAAAAAGGTGAATGACAGAATACCCATAAGATAAAATTAAAAGTTGCATATACAGACTTAAAATGATAGGTGAACGCTCTCTCTTGACGGAAGAAATTAGTAAACAATTTATTTGTACTTTTTTTAAAGTGGCATGAGGTCAAAACCACAAAAAAATATTGCATAAATTAAGTGTGGTTGGGTAATGCGCAAGTGAAGATGCAGATTATGGGAGCAAAATTAAGTGGGATTATAGGCAAATTACTATATATACAGTGACAAAAAATACCGGCACTCAACCTTGGTTATAATGGCCTTCATGCGTTTCTCAGCAGGTTTTTGTGTGTGTGTGTGTGTGTTTCTGTGTGTGTATGTAGGGATGCACTGCATGTGTGTTCGGATGTATTGTGTGTGTGTGTGTGTATGGATGCATTGTGTGTGTATGTAGGGATGCATTGTGTGTGTGTATGTAGGGATGCAGTGTGTGTGCGTGTGGGTGTGTGTGTATGTAGGGATGCAGTGTGTGCGCGTGTGGGTGTATGTAGGGATGCATTGTGTGTGTGTGTGTATTTAGGGATGCATTGTGTGTGTGTGTGTGGGGGGGGGATACTGTGTGTGTGTGTGTTTGTGTGTGTGTGTGTGTAGGGATGCAGTGTGTGAGAGCGTGTTTGCTGGGTAGGGTAGGGGCTGTGGGGGCTAAAAAGGAGCATTTTTTTAATATTTATTTTGTAATGTAATAAAAAATTTGTTTTTAATATATCTCCCCCTCCCTGTGTCCTATCAGTATCCAGGGAGGGGGCAGCATATTCCCTGGCGGTCTGGTGGTGCTGCAGAGGCTCTCTGCTGGCTTAAGGCTCTTTCCGCGAGTCCGGGCACCATGTGTAAACGAGCTTTGCTATAGTTAACACTGCAATGCTTGGAAAGCCAGGACTCAGCGCGGGGGTGAAGGCAGAGAGCCTCCTCCCCTTCCTGTTGCACAAACTCTGCAAAGACCCAGAGAGGGAGATCAAAAGGTCTCCCTGACCGGGTCTGTGTACTTGTAAGAGGCCAGGGCTCGCGGGGCCAACAGGTGGCCTGGGCCCCTTACAAGTGAAGTGACTGTACCCCCCCCAACTGGCCCACGATTGCAGGGTTTGCAGCTGTGGCCGAACCCCATGGAATGATGGGACCGGTCGCACCTGCGACTCCTGCAACCATGGTAGGTACGCCACTGCCCACCATGGATACAATGGAGGCAGGAAATCAAGCAGTACATAGTTTTCTCCAGAAGGTATTGGTAATGGAGATAATTTTATTAAAGGGGAAGTATAAAACAATTAATAGCAAAAGTAATGTAAAGCTAATCCAAATGGAATAACACTTTCAACGCATTTCACCTTGAGGGCTTTTTCAAAAGTGTGGAGTTCTTCTGGGTCTGTCTAATTTATATAGAGGTTGCAATTAATCCTAAGGAATTTCCAGTGCTGTTTCAGTCTTGTTCCGTCTCTTGTTTTTTCCTGTACCCAGTATTGACGTAATAACATGTTGAAGGTATCTACTAGTCTACTATCTCTGGCTGTCACATATACTAAGACTAAGAATGTATCATCTGTGCTATCATCAGTAGAGTGCTTCCAATAGTTCCACAAGGCTTGAGTGCATTTTTGACATATTTACTAAACCCTTACTTGTCATTACATATTGCACTATTATTTGTATGTATTTATATTTAAAGCTGTATCTCATTGCATATACAGAAGTTTCACACTAATATTATGTATGTATAATTATATATGGTATCGTGTTTGTTTAAAAGTTTTTCTCTTTTTCTTTTTTTTTTGCGCGGTCATCGAGAAAACCTTGTTTTTTTTGTCTAAGATGATATATGCATCACTTGAATGATACCTTAATCACTGGAGTGAAATTTTTATATTTACAGCTATATTTAGATTTCAGATACAATGGTAACAATGACTAAGGATATTAAAGCTGATGTATAAAGTGGTATCATCAAACAATCAGTGACAGCTGGTAAACGCTTACGTCTATGCAGTGAGTTAACTACATCTTTGAGTATAGCAGTTGATTAATTCTACAGCATCTGTTGCATAATGGTAAGCAACCTTTGACTGGAAATATGGCAATGTGTGATTGCTTCTGTCTCCGTCACATGATGAGAATTCCTACCTCTATAAAATGGCATTTGGTAAACGCTGCTGCATTGGCCAGTCCCTTGACAACAAGTTTAAGCTAATTTAATTAAATCAAATCATAAGAGTGTTCTGTGTTTCTGTGTGTCATTTATTTATTCAAATTTTTCTTTTATACTTCTAGATAGCCAATTTTCTATAGATATACCATGCTGCTAAAGTGAAATAAGTTACTGCAAAAGGAAGACTTGTGCCAAGAATATATTCTTAGCATAATTAAACATTCTACATGTAGTCTCCACGTGCTACAAGGCAGCAGGCATAGCAGTGCATTGATTTTTAATTACAAATATTTCACAGCCGTCGCACAACACTGCAAATGCAAGTATTTTAACCACTTCACTCACTGCCTATTGATTTGCTCATCCGTCTGGCAATGAAAGGATTAAATGGGGTTAACACACTCTATACTATAACTGGGCAGGTAGTCCTTGATTAAGAGGACCGGTGATACAAATTATTTTTATATGCCTCTTACCGGATGTCTTTTTTCCCTTCGCATCTCTGTCTCTCTCCCTCTCTCTCCCTCTCTCTCTCTCTCTCTCTCTCTCTCTCTCTCTCTCTCTCTCTCTCTCTCTCTCTCCAGAACGATATAATAATATGTTTTTCTGTTTGTCCTTGTTTCAGGTCATTAATTCCTGAAAAACAGTGACAAGTGGTGGAAAAATGCATATATGAAAGAGGGAGGTTAGAATAGGGGGAAAATGAGTGGAATCACCTGAGAAAGCCAAGTGTGATAAAGAGACACATTTCTCAGGCAGTTGCTAATGTGGTTGGCATTTTAATTACATGATCGCTGTCACGGCAGAGGAAATGAATGCAGAATATTTCAAAGAAGCGGGAGGGGAAAGTCATAGATAACTGTGATGTTTATGCACAGCCTGCAGTCCGATGTAACTCTATAAAGATAACTGAATGGTTGGGCATTGATGTAGAACTGAACAAGGTACACCCTAAAGAGAACAGACTACGAACAAATATAGATATCCACCAATAGTTAGATTTAAAAAGCAGCAGGCTATATGCCATCCCTGCTGATAATAAGGATCTGTTTTAATGTCATACTATTATTATGTAGAGTACCAATTAGATGAGCTGGTGTGTCTTTAAACTGGTTTAAATAACATAGAGAATGATAGAAATTAAAATGTTGGTGTATCAGAATCTATAACCAAGCTTTTAAAATGATAACACTCATAGTAATGTGTCTGTAAACTACAAGAAATATGTTTAGAAATCAGTCTGTAAATAAGACACATTGTTTTTGGTGTAAATTTACATTTTAGTTGCATACATTGTCAGAACTATCCCAACCTTTACCATATCCCCACTCCAAAATTAAATTGGTTTCTTAATTATGGTTGCTTTTTGTAATGCTTTGTAATATACCCCTTCTTAAACTTATTTCTAGATAAATCTAACACAGGAAAACATTCCCTCCAAAGTCATGGTTGGATAGGAATGACACTTTCATGAGAATACGAAGGTTTAAGTGTGATGGAAACATTAACCCCTTGACCACTTTGCATATTAAAATATTAATATTAGTATAAAATTAATTTGAAGCATGGGATGGGTAGTTACCTGTACTGGTAGTACTACTGGTGGTGTAGGGGCACTAGGGTAGCTAGGCCTGTTGTGATCATGGAGCTCTGTGCCAGATTACTTTCAAAGCAACCTAAGAGATTGCCAATGGATTGGTAAGTGAAGGGGAACTTGGTAATAGTGGGCTGGTAACGGAAAGTTTAATGTGCCTCTGTCGGAGCGACCTACATTAGCAGCAGTATCAGCAGCCTGGTCTCATAAGTCTCCCAGGACATACTTGAAAGCCCAAGACATACTTGAAAACGAGAGAAATCTCAATGTATCTTTCCTGGTAAAATATTTTATAAATAAATAAATAATAAGTACCATGTCTCTGGTGACCCTTTAGAGTTAAAAACACTATTTAGCCAGCCCCAGTGCCCCTTGCACCCCTTCAATAGACGTAAATCTTATTTTTATTCCCTACCCCCCCCCCCCCGATCTGCCTCCTTGACTGACATAATTAGAATGGATTATCTCAGCCAATCCAATGCTTTCCCATTGGTAAGTCAAAGTTTGCACTATATTGCATTAAAAGGGATCAATATTATAATGTTTTACTTATGTCAGCTAAACACAGAACAGCATGAGTTGCAACATTAGCTACACCAACCATGCTTTGTATGAATAGTTATTTCAATGATAGAGAGTTACATTAATCAATAACATGTCAAAACGGGCTTCAAATTATAGACTCAACAGTAGAAGGTAGAACAAACAACTACATTAGGAAATAGAGGGCAATGTGGGTCTATTACAAAAGGAACATCCTACTAGATTTAGAAGAAAAGTTGGGATTGACTATTGCTAAACAATTGCGGCAAGACGTTTGCCATAATACAAAAAGGATAGATGAGAAATAGGAATACCGCACTCCCTTTAGAATCAAGATACTAAACAGAATTCAAGGAAGGTCAAACTTCAATCCTGTAGTTGAAAGACAGAGAATGGTCCAGGCACTCAAGGATAAAAAAATAATCAGGTTCATTGGGAAAATGTACAGCAACATTTCAACCTCTCAAGAGGTATTTTTCAAGCTACTATACAAAGGCAACTATATATATATATATATATATATATATATATATATATATATATATATACATAGTACATAATTAACAATAGCAAAACAGGGGAAGGTGTAGGTTTAACAATTAGTTTAATTGGCATTAAAAAAAAAAAAACTGGGGGCGGCGCTTGACTTCCGGTGTAGATGGCGGCGTTCTGCTAGAGCTCCGCACTACCTGGTCCTACAAAAGCGAATATTAGCAACAATTGCAGCCAAAGCCACCCAAAAAAACTCACCCCTAAACCTGCCATCGACGGTGTACCCGGCAATATGGGCGGCGGACGTAAATCCAAGCAGGGGTCGGCAGTGGCCCCGATTTTCAAAACCCGCAGGCCGGAGGAGGAACAAAAGGCCGGAGACCCAAAGGAGTATGACTCCGACTCGACGGCAAGCGATATTAGCCACCACCAAAACACTAACCCTATCACAAGAGAAGACCTCCGTGGATTACTGCACGATATCAAGGCTAATATGGCCGCAGAATTCTCTAAGCATCTGGCGCCCATAAGAGCAGGCCTCACCGACCTCGTGCAACGAACCAGCTCACTAGAAGATAAAATGGCCGACACCACCACCAGGGCAGATACGCAAGATCAGGCCATCAAAGAACTAAGGGAACAAATGAAGCAACTCGAGGATGCCCAGGAAGACCTCAACAACAGGTCTCGCCGAAATAATATAAGAATTAGAGGCATACCCGAAACGATCGACATGGAATCCCTCGCATCCACCATCAGGGAGACATTTTGCAGCCTGCTCCCAGAGGCACCTCCGGCCGAGCTCCTTCTGGATCGTGCCCACAGAGCCCTGCGAGCCCCTACACCAGGCATGGCCCGACCGCGGGATGTGATAGTCCGGCTCCACTACTTTCACATAAAAGAGGCCATAATGAGAGCAGCCAGAGACAACCCCCTCCAAATAGAAGGCCACCCGGTGATGTTTTTCCAGGATCTAGCCCCCAGTACTTTGAGGAAACGAAGAGAATTAAAACCACTCACCCTGGAACTAACGCGACGAAGAATTCGATACGCCTGGGGGCACCCCTTTAAACTCACGGTACGCCGGAATAATCACACGTACACCCTGCACGACATCGCAGATGCGGCCAACTTCGCGGAACGACTGGGCCTACCTCACCCTGAGACCAACCATGGAGAGGGATCCGACCTAGCCCAGACACCATCCACCCGAAGGGAAAGAGATTCTCACCACCAACGCCGGCTACCTCCTGATAACCTGAACCCCAGCGCTCAGAACTGAACACCGCAAACTGACATGAAGACCCCGATCAACACATTGCCACAGACTGTTTGCTCCCACACCCAGAGACTCCAACGCTTGACATACTGAAGTTCACCCAGAGACGATATGCCGACAGCCTCAGACGCCACCGCCACCAGCAAGATAAACGGACGATGATCCCCCATTACGGACACTTAAGTATTCCTTGCTTATGCATGACATGATAATAACCAAATGTATACCCATAGCTGAGACATATCCACGATTCCACCCACTTGCACACTCATAACACCCCCAACCATTTGGGCTTATCCCACCCAGCATCCAATCTTAAGGAATAGCCATAACTATAACATACGTGGGTTCAAAGGGGACACGAAACACCTAAAGCAATATGGTGCACATACCCTGACCCAGGTATCACCGCACCTGAGAGACCAACATCTCAACATTGACTCAATAAGAACAGATTGTGCTTATATCCTCCAATGTATAATTGAATATATCCCCCAGGCTAAATTAGCTGCAGGCGACCCTATGAGGACAGGGTCTAGATTTACTATCCGCCTTATCACTGCTAAAATGTACATACGGTACCAATCTATACGCTTATATGCCAATCCATAAGGTATGCGGTAATTGAAAAAAAATAAAATAAATAAATTTAATAAAAAAAAAAAAAAAAAGGGGACAAACAAACACCACAGTCCTTTAATAAAGCGAGTAATCTGGGGGGGGGGAAATTTAGATCAAATGACCATGATATCAGGATACACACTACCTCTAGAATGAACAAGGTGCAATGGACGCACCACAACATCCACATGACAGCACCTGAGTAAAGCTACCATAAATAGATCCCGTTATGGGAAAGACGATACCCAGGGACACCAGAGAACCGAACTACTCACAATAGAAACATAGATACTTAGCCACACCAAAGCAGCCAGGACAGACCTAATGGCCTAATACCATGCACGAAAGAGATACCATAGATTGTATAGTATTTGGACAACTAGCAGTCTATAACATAAAGGCAGCTCAGTCCCTGCTCCTCCGCAACATGTAAACCACTAAACCTACTTCACCTAAGGGGAGAGCATGTAGAGGTAACACAACTAAAACAAGATGGGAATGAGGCGAAATCACAATACTGACAGGAATGGGTATGGTATAAGAATGCGAAGAGAATGTACTAGCACTTATATAACCATAACTGTATTAATGTAAAGCGATGATGTTCAAATGTTTTTTACTTTATCTTGCTCAGGAACGCTAATGTATAACCAGTGGCCCCCTACCATGGCACCCTAAACACCAGTGATGACTGCAACAATAGAAGACGACCACACTGAGACGCATCGCCCTATGGGAAAGACCCACATCCCTCAAATGACGACTGACTCTGGGTACAGTACACAAACCTACCACTCGCCCCTTGGCGACACACACACGCGGCCTTTCCCCACCCCCCCCGGCTGCCCCACCCTATGGGGGGGCGGCTGGGGGGGGGGGTGATGCCGCGGACATCGACTTGTGGCACACACAACTACGTGCTAATAAGATAACTGCAATGACTTGACCAAAGGACCAGACCGCGACTCTGGCTACCCGCCACCGTAGACCACTACTCTATCCACTACCACTTTTGACCCTTAAGGAGCCGTCAGGCGACCCACCCCACCACCTATTGGCAACGTATAAGACCAATAGACAGGCCCCCTAGGGCCCTTATAGGGAGAACCCCACCTTTAGTCTACTTTTATCCCCACCCCACCCACCCCTCGCCCCTATTCCTCAACCTCCCTCCTCGCCCTATACCCAAGGCACGGGACCCCGGCCCACCTTTGGGCGCGACCACCGCCCCGGCCACTGACCACAGATACTCTACACGTCCAGGCGAATAGTATAACCATATTGGACGTTTAACCGCCATAATGCCCCTCCTACTGAAATGTGTCTCCATCAATGCCAGGGGTCTTAACGCACCCACCAAAAGACATAGCCTCCTACGATGGGCCCACAGGCAAAACATAGATATACTACTCCTACAGGAAACACACTTCACAACCAAAAGGTCATTCCCCCTTACCAATCGATACTATAATCGGAGTTACATGGCCCACTCCCCGACCACAAAAACAAAAGGCGTAGCGATACTACTAAAAACCACTTGCCCCCTGACAGACGTCAGGAGCACCGCAGACCCACAAGGCCGATATGTCACGATAGAAGGCAAACTAGGCGCAACCCCCTACGTCGTAAGCTCGGTTTATGCCCCTTCTGTGCCAGATAGCACGTTCTGGAACCACTACGCATCCCACTTACAAGTCTACACAGGCAAGAGAATGATAATAGGTGGAGACTGCAACGCCACGCATATCCCAGCCATAGACAGGTCGACCCGCGGGGTGCCTACATCTCAACCATCAAGAAATGACGCATACTTTGCACAATTCCTAGCCACACAAACACTAGTAGATATATGGAGAGCACAACATCCATCCGACCGCGACTATACCTTCTACTCGAATCCACACAATACATACTCACGCATAGATCACTTCCTTATCTCTCCGAACCTGACAACCCAGATAACCCACACATCCATAGGTAATATCTCGTGGTCAGACCACGCAGACATAACTATCACCATCCGCATACCAGACCTGAAAAGGCCATGGACTTGGAGGTTAAACCCGATACTCCTCCATGACACCCAAATAAGACTATCACTCGCTCAATCCATAAAAGAATACTTCGACACCAACGCAATAACACTATGGGCTGCACACAAGCCAGTGATCAGGGGAACCCTAATTAGCATTGCCTCTGCGCATAAAAAGAGAAAAATGCAACAGATAACGGACACGCTAACTGAATTACGAAGATTAGAAATGAACCACAAACACAACCCACAACCACAAACTTTGCGCGATCTAACCGCCACTAGAGACCTCCTTAAACAACTCACCCTTACAGACACAACTAAAGCAATGATGTGGCTTAAACAAAAATACTACGAAAAGGGTAACAAAGCCGACACCATGCTAGCCCGACGACTCAAAAAACGCATAGAAGCCAAGAAAATATCCTCCATACGCACAAAAACGGGCACACTTACCGATCTGCCTGACCAGATAGGCGACACATTCCAACAATACTTCAAATCACTATATAACCACTCCCCACACCTTAACCAAGAGACAGCAACATACCAAGAAATAATAGATAAATACCTACAGCGCTTAAAACTACCCACCCTGCCCCAAAATGCTAAACATGCCATAGGGGCTGAAGCGACGGTGGAAGAGATGGCAGCGGCATTGGGGGCCTGCAAACCAAACAAAAGCCCTGGCCCTGATGGATATACCGCCCTCTACTACAAAGAATTTAGCCCATTGCTCCTCAAACACCTCTGCGCAGTATTTAACGCTACCCTGAAGGGAGACCATCTCCCACCGGACATGACGACAGCGAACATATGCTTGCTCCCCAAACCTAACAAAGACCTCACAGAGCCGGATCACTATAGACCTATCTCTCTACTTAACGTAGATCTCAAAATCATGAGCAAGATGATGGCCACAAGACTTAATCCATACCTAGACAAGCTAATACACCCAGATCAGGTGGGCTTTATACCCAACAGGCAAGCGTTAGATAACACACGAAGAAACATTGATCTCATCTGGCTAGCCAAACACCGCAAAATCCCCACCGCAGTGATCTCCTTGGATGCCGAAAAGGCATTTGACCGCCTACTATGGCCCTTCCTCTATCGCACATTAGAACACATGAATTTCCCGAACCCCTTTCTAGCATTCCTACGGGCAACATACCACTCCCCACAGGGAGCCCTTCTGCTCCCCAACATTTCCCCACCTAGATTCCCGATCCTAAACGGCACGAGACAAGGCTGTCCTCTCTCACCCCTCATGTTCGCATTGTCACTAGAACCTCTCCTCCACGCTATCCGCACCAATCCTAGCATAGAGGGAATAACCATCAGGGGCGAAACGTACACGGTATCCGCCTACGCAGACGATATACTCCTCACACTCACTAACCCAGATCACTCCATAGACTCCTTATTGGACACCATAAACGAATACGCTGAAGTGGCAGGGTACAAACTAAACATCGCAAAATCGGAAATACTACCAATACAAATCTCGGAAACACAACTAACTGACCTCAAACACAAACACCCATTCCGAATAAGCCCGGCAGCCATAACATACCTAGGAATTCAACTTCCAGCTGACCTACACACCCTATACGAAAACAACTATACACCGCTATTACGCCAAGCACATGCCGATCTCCAAAAATGGGAGACCTTGGGAATATCATGGCTTGGTCGAGTTACTTCCGTAAAAATGAACCTACTTCCCAGGCTACTATATCTTTTCCAAACACTACCCATACCCCTCAACACAACAGACTTCAAAACGCTACAAAAGGCGGTCGACAAATTCATCTGGAGCGGCCGCAAACCCCGGGTCCGCAGAACCACCCTCTATATCCCAAAAAAGCAAGGAGGCCTAGGACTACCTAACTTCTCACACTACCATGCAGCTGCTCAACTGGCCCAAATCCAACATTGGCACGCACCCCCGCAAACCAAAAGATGGGTAGATATAGAACATACCATATATGGAAGAGACCTTCCATCCTTCTACATGTGGGTCCCAAGACCCCACCGACCCCTGCCCCCCCCAACTGCCCCAGCCATTACCCACTCTCTAGACCTATGGGATAAATTACAGAATAAATTCGATCTATCCTCATTCCTTTCTCCAATGACCCCGATATGGAGAAATAAGCTATTCCCACCAGGGCTCACTCCAACTCAATTTGCCAGCTTCGATCAAAGGGACATAGACAGACTCCAACACCTATATCTAAATAACAAGGTGATTCAATACACGGAAATCAAAGACGCCGACACACTGACGACGTTCGATCACTTTAGGTACATCCAGTTACGAAGCTTCGCCTCAAACCCGACAATCCAGCAAGCAGGCACAGCAACTCTCTCCCGATTCGAAAAGGAGTGCATGAAATGCCCGACCAGACAAGGACAAATATACGACCTATACACGACTTTAGCAACCCATCCCACCCAGGTCACCCTCCCATACATCGCGGCGTGGGAGAGGGAGCTGGGACCTCCAGGAGACAACACAGACTGGGCTGATATCTGGGACGCTACGGCGACCATTTCCATCTGTGTAACACATACAGAACAAGCATATAAGATGCTATTCCGATGGTACCTCACACCCAAACGGCTAGCAATCATACACAAAACACCCGACACATGCTGGAAACAATGCGGCGAACAAGGGACATTCCTCCACTGTTGGTGGACTTGCCCCAAGATCAAACCTCTATGGACAAAGGTCACAAACCTACTGACTAAAATACTGCACAAACCATACCCACTAGACCCATGGGCGTTACTATTATCAAAACCACTGGAAGAACTCACAAGAGCAGAAAACAAACTTAGCGCCCGCATAGCTCTTGCAGCTAGAAGAGCAATAGCGGAACTGTGGTCGACCCCCCGAATCCCATCCCCGACAACTATCACAAAAAAAATATTAGATCACATACAAATGGACAAACTCACATCCTTGCTCCACGACACACCTAAACGCTACCACAAAATTTGGGACCCTTGGATCGAGGGAGACACATCCCTACCTTGGTAACTATAATATAGGAAACAAAAGACTCGAAACAATAGGAACCCCCCACTGCGCAAGAACAGGGAGTAACCCTAAAACCAAAAGAACACCCAGAGCATATCTGACCCCTCCGGACCGGGGCCCCGTGCCTTACCGTACCCCATATAACAGCAGAAAGAGACCCCCATGAGAATGTACTACCTTGAGACCAACCCTCCACTCATGACCCCATCGACTTACCTTTGTACGCTCACCGACTCGGCCACAGACTAATATGCCGACCATGAATACATAAGACAACATAACTACACGGGGACACAAACCGAACGGTAAAACAGGTCAGATAGGGGACCCGACACCCCCCTTCAACCCTATTCAACCCCTCACCTGTTCTACCACCTATACCTATCAAGGTACACAACCCAACACGCATGTTAAATTGCGGAAAATATTGAACTAGAACGTGAACGAACTAGATAGGGCACCCGTACCCCCTCCCTCTACTACTTTTGTACCCCCCCCCCCTCTTAGATTCAGAACAATCTTAAAGGTTACACACAAAGTATTGGTACCCGGATACACAGCAATTAAAGTAACCAAAGACGAATTGTACCTAACATGCTTATACAGTATGACTGTTAATGCCAACAATGTTACGCTTGACACTGTTTGAACCACCTCCCTGTTGCCTCACCCTCCCCTGTACCCTCTACCAACGACAAGGAACATAACCTTTCTTGAAAACAACGAGGTTAAAAACCAAAAATAAGAAAACAGGGTACCCGTACCCCCCCTTCTATTTTTGTACCCCTCCCTAACCCTTAGAATCAGCGCAGCAACAAATGTTGCATGGATAGCACAAAAGTACCAACATACGTGTGATATTGCAACCAATGAAAGACCTTACCTTGCAAGTATATTATGTATGATTGTCATCACAATGGTAAATAAGCTTTATGACCTCTGTAACAATAATTTTATTCCCTTGTTCTTTTCTGTACCCCCACCCCAATGACACTGAAAATATTATAAAATATTATAAACAATGACAAAAATAAAGAATTTAAAAAAAAAAAAAAAAAAAAACTACAAACTAGAGGGTACAGCCAATAGCAGTACAGAGGCATCATATACCCAAGTGGTTAAGATTCAATTAACTTGCAGTAATATCAAAGTTCATTACAATATTAATTGTGTCATTAAAGGGTCACTATAGGCACCCAGACCACTTCAGCTCATTGAATTGGTCTGGGTGCTGTGGCCCTGTCACTTTAACCCTGCAACTGTAAGCATTGCAGTTATTGATAAACTGCAATAATTACATAGCAGGGGTAACTTCACTTCACGCTTCTGGGACGTTGGGTGACCAACGTCAGCTAAAATCCCATAGGAAAGCATTGATTCAATGCTTTTCTATGGGGTAGGCCTAATGCAGGAGCGGCACTCGGTGTGCATGCGCATTAAGTCCCCAATGTTGGCTGATGTCATGAGAGGAGGCGGAGTCTGACCCAGCACCAGGAGACATCGGTGCTGAATTTAGGTAAGTGACAGAAGGGTATTTAATAAGAGTTAACAGAATTAAGAGATTATTGTACAGGAAGGCTTTTTGGATGCATGAATTGGATACGCTTAGCCTTAGATGTCTTGACTCGACTTTACTTTATTTGTTTTCATTTTCGCTTGAGGTTTTATTTATTCTCTAATGAGGGTTTTACAGTTTTTTCCTCTGCAGATTACTATCAATGAAACGTCTGGTGCTGGTTCCTTATGTATACTACCATTTGCATGAACTATTCCAAGAATTAAATTGGTGAACACTGGATATTAATATTTTCAATATCATTTAGTTGCACATCTTTTATCAATGATTCTTTCTAGTGAATTTTAGTTTAGCACATATTATGAATGTAATTACATATACTAGTACCACTTTTATTAATTTATTTTTATTTATAACACTCCAGCACTTTATTTAACCATGCGGCTATTTGAATTAGCACAATCTGTGATTACACTTGAAACTATTGCACTATAATTAGTATTCTTTACTAAATGTAGTCTTTATATTGCAGATGTTTTGCACTTTTTGCAATTCATGTAGCATGCTGTGATCAATTATATTGTACACATTATTTTTCACTGCTATATATGGAATTTTACAGTATGAACTTGGTTAAGGTGTACTGATACATTTATGGTCGATTTTTTTGAAAGTCTAAATATATTTTTTGACAGTTATTATATTTCCTTTCATATGTATTTGCTGGTAGGAATTTAGACCTTATTTTCTTTCTATATTATTTATACACTTATATATCTATTTTATATTACACCTTTTGCATTTTGAACATTATTTTTCTTATTTGGCTTTTTTATTCTTTTGTCAATTTTCCCTTTTGAGCCACAATGTGTTGCCTTTACTACACTCACATGACACGATTTCGCCAACTGATTGTATTACTATACATTTTTTGGGGGGCCCTTTGAACGACCCATATGTGACTTGACTCTTAAATTTGCCCTTAGCGTGGACCATGAGGTGTGATGTCTGGGTGCAACCCCCGACGCTGCGCCTATGAGCCACATCATCACTTAACGTGATGGTGATTGACGTGATGGCGCCGGCCGTGGCGGTCTGGAGGGGTGGAATTTCTCATACGCCAAATGTGGATTTGTTATTTATTCAGGTCTTCTAAACAAATGATTTTTAGCATTTAAAATTGGTGTGTTGATCTTCAGTGTCTTTTTGACTTTTGCACACATTAGGTTAGTAATAATGCAGTTAATATTGTAAATTCCTTTAATGTTACTGCAAATAATTTAATCTTAAACAGTTGGGTATATGATGTCATGTGTTGTCTCTGTGCCGCTATTAGGTATACCCTCTGGTTCGTACATGTATTTTATTTTTAATGCCAAATAAGCTAATTGTTAATGCTGATCCTTGCCCTGTTTTGCACTTTAGTGTTAATTATGTACCACATACGTATATGTTTTGCTTGCCTTTGTGTATTAGTTTGACAAAGACCTCTTGGGAGGTCAAAACATTGCTGTACATTCTCTCTCAATAAGCTTATTTTTTGAGCCTTGAGTGCCTGGACCATCTTATGTCTTTCAATAATATACAACAACAGGGAATTATTTTTTTTACATATACTGATCAGCTACCACATTAAAACCGTTTACAGGTGCGTGTGTAAGATTGACTATATAGTTACAATGGCACTTGTCAAGGGTGGGATATAGTAACAAGTAAGTGAAAAGTCAATTCTGGAAATTTCTTTTTTTGGAAGTGGGAAAAATGGGCATGCGAAAAGATCTGGGTGACTTTAACAAGGGCGAAGGCTAGCCATCTTGTCCAATCACACAGAAGAGCTACTGTAGCTCAGACTGCTGAAAAACGTAATACTGGCCTTGATAGTAAGGTATCAGAACAAACAATGCAGCAGAATGCATTATGGGGAGAATGAAGGCCGACAGAGGCAGTGTTCTCATTTGTTATATGTACTATACTCGGATAATATCATAAAGCTCCTATTTTCACTCTAAAATATCATTATCTTCTACTTTCCACCTAACTCCTTATTAAAAAGGCCTCAGTTTTGAGAAAAATATATAATGGGTGAAGTCCAAGGAATAGCTATTGGATGTTCCATTAATTGTGTATAAATGAATGTATTACCTGCAAGGATTTATGCTAATTCAATCCCACATGGAGCTAGCTGAGTCAGTCAGTCACGCTATATAGCTGAAAAGGAGAGCAATACCAGAAAACCAATGTTGAACTAGAATAATTATCCTTTGTAGGTTGCACATATCCTTAACCTACAGAAGGTTGATTTTATTATATTTGGCACCACTATCCCCTTTGCTGACCATTATAAGTGAATAGTTAACAAGGCAAAGAAAGACAAAACCATATTTTTTCTGCCGCAAGAAACGACAGGATTAAATTCTTGAAGCCTTGCTAGTCTTTAACATATATAACATTGTTCTTGTGATTATGGTAATACAGCACAGATTTCTATAGCATAATAATGCAGAATCAAAAAGCGATTAAAATGAACAAACCAAGTTAATACAGAACATACTGTATTTTCCTACCCAGTTTCTGAAACACATAATTTAATTGTGTTCCGTAAAGATGACGGATAACCACTTCTATCAACTTAAGAAATTCTTGTTTGAAATGAGATAGAGGTTATATAAATACGTCTTGGTGCTGAACTGAAAACCAATATAATAGAACACAAAGGAAGAGCTTCTCTGTGTCTTTATATAGCATTGTTCATATTCCTTAGACCTTCAATGCATTGTAAGGTACAAATGATAAAAAAATAAATCATAAAAGGGTAATAAAGAATATAAATAGGCAAAATAAAGGTCACATAAACAACATTTAGCTAGCAAAGCACCTCAATATATATATATATATATATATATATATATATATATATATATATATACATATATATATATATATATATATATATATATATATATAAAACTTCTCACAGTGCAAATAGAAAAAATACTGTTATGCATCACCTGTATATCTCAAGCTGGACCTTATAAAGCCCCCTTTGGGCACAGAAGCTAACAAGATCATGTTTCCCCAACTATCCCAGGATTCACAGTTTATTATGCAAATGAGCCCCGACAGAAATCCTGTTTCAACTTCATGCTGCATTTCTGCAAACATTATTACGAATGGACACTGTTTTAAAGACAGCTTTTTAAAAAAAAAAAAAAAACTTAGCATGGACTATGATCCAGAAGGATCAGTGACCAAGTGACCAGGAACAATGGACTGCAAATTTGACCTTGTGGGCCTCATCAGCATGGCGCTGGTTCTGGTCTGGAAGCTGAAGTCTCTCTGAGAATGTGGCTCGGTACCAAAAGCATTATGGTGAGACCAAACAAGATAAAACCTTTCCACAGTGCGCACAGAAAAAATATTGCTATGCATTACCTGCATATCTTAAGTTGGACTTTAAAAAGTCCAAAGAGACCATTTGATTTACATTCCATATCTAAAAAAATGACATTTATTGGATTCTTAAGTATTTTTCAGCCAGAGTCAAAACTAGGTATCTGAATCCTGAAATTTTGTCCATTCATCTTGCAGAGGACAATTAGTCATCAATTGCAAGGAGGTCATAGCTTTCACTGGACCACTCAGTCCAGACATTCATATTATTGGTTTCAGACCACTCTAGTTTAGCTTTGACATAATGGTTATGGTCATTATCCTCAATCCCATGTGTATTACAAACGTTGACATATTTTTCTCCCTGCATTTGTGTCTGTCCATCCATCTTCTATTTAATTTGGACCAATGCCAATGAAAACCATCCCTAAACATAATATCAACACTATCATGCTTTACAGAGGTTATAGTATTGTCGGAGTGTTGTGTATTAAACATCATCTTTTGCTTTTAGCTAAGAAAGTTCAGCTTTGTTATCATCAAACCACAGAATCTATTTTCATATTTTCACTGTGTCTCTTACATGACACTATACAAACTCTGAATGGAATTTGTAATGTTTTTTGTTTGTTTTATATGCCTTTCTTCATCATTAAAGCTTAAGTTTTGTATATATTTAAAAGGTAATTCTAAATGTAATTGTTTGCACCAGAGTTTAAGAAGTTTAACAGCTATAGAGGTGAACACTTTTGGAACCAATACATTTATGTTTTAATTTTAATAATTTTTTGTTTCACAGTAAAAAAAATACAAATGTTTTGAACCTTCAAATGTCAGGTTTGTTGTGGAAATATTGTTTTAAACATCCAAACACCATCCTTTTAAATTCAAAGACGTAATGCTACAAAATGAGGAAATACGCACACCTAATATTGTTATTAACCCCTTAAGGACACAGCTTTAGAAGCTTGTCTTACGCTTAATGACACAAGCAATTTTTGCATTTTCTTGCTGTATGCGTTCAACTGCAATTTGCATCTCTCTCGTTTATTGCACCAACACATATTATATACTTGAGACAATTTAAAATACAGACGGTGAGAGCACTCAAATAAAATAAAAAATATAATAATATTACCCAAACACGGACACAATCTGGAAATAAACACAGATAGAGAAAAACATAGGGTAATAACGTAAAAACTAAAACTTAAGACTCTAATACTGGCCTCACTCACATAGAAAGAGCCACATCCCAGGGTAATTCAAAAGGCATATTTTGAACCTTAGCGTGGGATAATTTTTCCGCTAGCTTGTACCAAGTGTAGTGGTAATGAGCATTTTTAAATGTATTTTTTTTACTTTGTAAAACTTTTTTTACTTTGTAAAACCCGTTTTTAAACTTTTTTTTCTTATTAAATATTTTACACTATCTTAACTTTTTTTTACACTTTTACATTTTTTTTCTAAACTTTTCTTTTACCATTAACCCCTAACTAGCAGTAAACAGCACTAACCCAAAATTCCCCATTTTCCCATAACTCCCACCCACCCCAGATAGCAAAATATATAATTATAAAATATTTAAATTAATTAATTAATTAAATAAATTGAACCCCTGAGGGTTAAACAAATAAATAAAAGTTAATCCTCAGGGGTTAAAAAAAATTAGATCACAGTATAATACTGCGATCTGTATTTTGATCACTGTAGGCAGTGATCAACTGGCAGGGAAGGGGTTAATTTTTATTTAGACTGGGTAAAGGGGGGAGGTATTTTTTTTTTACTTAAAAGTTACTAAAACATTTTTAATTTTTTTTTTTACCTTTTTAAAGCTTATTTTAATTTGAAGTTTTTTTAACGTTAACCCCTAGTTAGCCTAACACCAAATTCCCCAATTCCCCACTAACTTCCACCCATGCCAGCTAGCTAAATATACCATTTTTAAATATTTAAATTAATTAATAAAATAAATTGAACCACTGAGGGTTAAAAAAATAATAATTAACCCTCAGGGGTAAAAAAAAATAATCAGATGACATTAAAATGTATACCCTGCCAATTGATCACTGTAGTCCGTGATCAATTGGCAGGGAAGTGGTTAATTTTATTAAAGCAGGGGAAAAGGGGGGTGGGATTTAACTTATTTTTTTTTTTTACACACAGGGAGAGGAGGATCAGCACTGATCCGTCTCCCTGCCCTTCACACAGAACCCGGAAGTGTATGGAGGCGAAAGGTGAGTATGTGGAGCACCAGTGCTGGGATAGCCTGATCGGGTGCTCCCGGTCTGCCTCTAATACAGAGGCAGACCGGAGCACCGTTAACCCCGCGATCACCGTGATCGCGGCGATCACCGTGATCGCGGCGATCTGGGGTTAACTTTAGTAAATGACGGAAATTTTATGTCAACGGTCGTTAACTGATGGACAAGGTTGATGGACAATTTCCGTCCCCGGTCGGGAAGGGGTTAAATAGGTAAAATATCTATTTACTGTGTGTGTTTGTGTGTAGGAAATTATTTTGGAATAACAATAAAATAGCAGAATTATTTTGCTGTACTTACCCGGCTGAATGCCAACAAGAAATCCAGCTTCCCAGAATGTCTCATGCAGTGACGTAGCTTCCAGTATATCAGATGTTCCCATGCAAACACTAGAAGACTCAAACCCATAGCTACAAGCAGCATGTAGAACACTCCAGCCATATTGTCAATATCTAGTTTGCTGCTCATCACCTCTATCTTGTCATTGTGGCAAATGCCAGACAACCATAGTCTTTCCAGCATCTCAATCTCATCTGTCAAGATAAACAAATAGACACAATTCAGAAAATGTTACGTATGAGTGCACTGATAATCAAACTGGAAAAGCTGTGTAAATACTGAATATAGGCAAAAACACACACAAATAGCTTAGTGGCAATCATGCAGACAATGGCTCTAGAAGCAAATTATACACAACTAGTGTTTGGATTAGATGTGACACACAGAAAAAGAGGCCGAGAGAGTGAATAACCTAGAACAGGGATAGGCAGCCTTCGGCACTCCAGATGTTGTGGACTACATCCCCCATAATACTCTCACACCCATAATGTTGGCAAAGCATAATTGGAGGTGTAGTCCAAAACATCTGGAGTGCCAAAGGTTACCTATGCCTGACCTAGACAGTGTCCACCGTCCCCTCTAACCTATGATGAATTTGTTTTCAATAAGTTTTTTTAATGGTTTAATAGTTAAAGTCTTAGGTCTCACATCTGGCATGTTTTTCACACTCCCCAATCCTTTGACATCATCTCTAACTATAATTCAGCTAAGACAGCTAATAGTAGTGGCATCTAATGTTTCCCTAACTTTGTGTCTGTTTTTGAATAGACTCACTTTTCTGCACTATTTCTATTTGAGAACCTCTTTAGAAATGCTTTATTCTGAATTTTGTGACTACAAAAACATTTGAATTAATAATTGACAATATTTTATTTGTGTAATATGTATAAATGAGTGTGTATATTGCTAAGGAGTTGTATGTTACGTTTTTGGCTTACCGTATATACTCAAGTATAAGCCGACCCGAATATAAGCCGAGGCCCCTAAATTTACCCCAAAAAACTGGGAAAACTTATTGACTTGAGTATAAGACTAGGGTGGGAAATGCAGCAGCTACTGGTAAATTTCTAAATAAAATTAGATCCTAAAAATATTATATTAATTGAATATTTATTTACAGTGTGTGTATATAATGAACGCAGTGTGTGTGTATGAATGCAGTGTGTGTGTATGAATGCAGTGTGTGTATGAGTGCAGTGTGTGTATGAGTGCAGTGTGTTTATGAGTGCAGCGTGTGTGTATGAGTGCAGTGTGTGTATGAGTGCAGTGTGTGTATGAATGCAGTGTGTGCATATGAGTGCAGCATGTGTGTATGAGTGCAGTGTGTGTATGAATGCAGTGTGTGTGTATGAGTGCAGTGTGTGTATGAATGCAGTGTGTGTGTATGAGTGCAGTGTGTGTGTGTATGAGTGCAGTGTGTGTGCGTGTGTGTTGCAGAGCCTTGGTGGGGGGTGGGCAATGTTATTTTTTTATTATTATTTTTTATTTTATTTAATTATTATTTTTATTTTTTTGAATTATTTTTTATTATTATTTTTATTTTGTTTCCGTCCCCCTACCTGCTTGATACATGGCAGGGAGGGGGGCTTTCACTCCCTGGTGGTCCAGTGGATGGGCACTGTGTAGGAGGGGTCTGGCAGAGCTGTTACTTACCTCTCCTGCAGCTCCTGTCAGCTCCCTCATCCTCCGCGCCGGTCCGTGCAGCTCCCAGTGTAAGTCTCGCGGCCGCACTATGACCCCGCGGCTCTCGCAAGACTTACACCGGGAGCTGACAGAGGTGCTGAACGGACCGGCGCGGAGTCGGAGGGAGCTGACAGGAGCTGCAGGAAAGGTAAGTAAACGCTCTGCAGCCCCCACAGCCCCCTGTCTGTATTATGGCAATACAAATTGCCATAATACAGACAATTGACTCGAGTATAAGCCGAGTTGGGGGTTTTCAGCACAAAAAATGTGCTGAAAAACTTGGCTTATACTCGAGTATATACGGTAATTAGAGGCAGTGAGAGAGTCAAACATATTTTATGGTAAATACATTCTGATAACAATCGTAGTAGTTTGACTATTACTAGTTTTACTCAATATTAATATACTGATGAAAGTACTGTATAATGATATTAATATTTAATATTTTAAAAATAAATATAGGTCTGCAGAGTTAACAAACATGCTATATGGGAGAATACATTAATCAGTTTATAAATTGAACTGTGTTATAGCACAAGGACACATAAATAATATATGTTCTAACGCAATAAGCAGTAAGGGTTCCTGAAACAGTTTTACAATGTGAGGGCATACACCACCCAAGCAAATATTATTTACTGACAACATCACTAGCTCTATGAAGTCATGTTTAAGGTAACTATGCTATTTGCAGAATAAACTTTGCTCAGCTGAGATTCTGAACAACACATATAAAGGTGTATTAATCTTCTGAAGAATTACATCAGGAATTCATTAAATTATTTATAAAATATTTTACCAGGAAAGATACATTGAGATTTCTCTTGTTTTCAAGTATTTCCTGGGTATCATAAATCATTATTTCCAATCATCAAAGCTAATTTCAGGACAATTTAAAATGTTCTGAAGATCTTTACGTAGAAAAGAATACAACACAGATTAAGAATTTTACAATTCAAAACACCTAAAACCTCTTAGTGGATAATACATTACATGACATAGAAATGGACAATAAAAGGTAGTTCCGATATAATTATTTGCATTGCAGAGAGCTTAAGGTTATGTACCCCTGGACATTGGATCTGAGGACCAGGGAAACACAGACAAAAGGTAGTAGATAGAATAACAGGAAAGAGAGAAGGGGGTAGGGGAATAGGAAATAAAAGGGGGAGGGAACTATCCCAGGGGCCAATCATAGCATTATGTATGTCCCAGAATCTGTAATAGTTCTCTCTAACTCATACATTTTGTTTCATTTTGCCTTAATTAAAAATTTATTTCAATTCACTTTGAATTCTCTCTTTAGTCAATAACCCTGCTTGTGTGAGCTGATAAAAGAAGAAACATTTAAAGAGAGGATAAATTTGCCTTTCTCTGATGCATTTTTTAATTTATGAAATGTCCCTGAAAAACTTAAAAAAAACCTCACCAACAATATAACCATGCTGTAATGGTTATGGTACCAGCACTACCTTGGGTCTCTGTCAGTTTAAGTAGTAAAGCTTTTTACTAACAGTTTGACTTCTTATCTAAAGTGCGCTGTTGTAGTTGTATTTTTTGCAGTGTTCCTTTAAAAATTGGACAATCAGCAATAACTTAAACAGGACATAGTAGAAGGCAAAAAAACATCCCAAAGAGAGAATTAGATGAACTTGATTATGCAAAAATAAACTCAACAGTTTCACTTTAATTGAGTTAATCCTAAAGCTCTTTGATGGCAGGAAGTTTTGCAGAACTAATTGGATTGCTGTGTGCTAAAACATTTTCAAAAATGTCTGGCTAACTTCACCAGGTCACCTGCATGTTAATGTATTTTGCACAATACATTTTGAGAATTACAAAGCCTACATTGTGAGAGCTTGAATTCCTAGAATAAATTAAATGTACACCAGCATGGGACTGTATGCAGAAGGTACTGTCAAATTGACTGTATGCGCTGCCTAAAATAGGGCTGTAGGAAGCTTTTTAGTGCGGTTTCAAGTTAAATACACTACCAAGGCACAAAACAAGTAATATACTGGGAACTGGGTGCACAAAACAAGTACGATGCAATGTGTAGGTTAAGTTTAGTTATTATTATTAATATTATTAATATTATTATTATTATTATTACATACCTCCCAAGTAACCCAATTTAGAAGGGACAGTCACTATTTTAAACCTCTTTTCTAGGAATTCCATATTAATGGTGTGCCTTATTGTATAACAGAGCTCCCTTGCAATAAAACTCACAATAATGTGTCTTTAAACTACAATAAATTTGTTTGTAAATCCATCTATCGGGGTTACTTATTAGAGTAAGAATTAAAGTCTTTAAAGTAAATTTTAATTTAAGGCCAGAGTTTCTCAAATGAAATCATAGCTGCCTTCAATTAGAATTCACTTTATATTCTCTCTTTAGTTAATGAATAACTCTCTATATACACACACCTCACATTGTTCTTGTTCTAAAATGCTACAATTTCTTAGAACAGTCCTGTCCCTGGTGACAAGCCCACTCACACTCCTAAAAATTAAAGTGTCCCTCTGTATCCATTTTTGTTGTTGGGAGCTATGTTAATTTTACTAATAGTTTATTTACAATAATATTACTTTAGCTCTGTAAACCTACCCTTTCTGCCTCTCTCTTTCAACCTGCAGGGTTTTTCCTTTTTTTTTTTCCCCTAAAACACTGTTGTTTAGGAGTTGTAGTTCTGCTTCAAAAGAAAGCTGACAACTGAATGTCCTTTATTTACATTTCAAAATTTCAATAAGAATGGGCAAAATTATTCCTAAATTTGCAAGTTTTGAAACTGAGCAGAATATACCCATGGCTAGTAGAAGGTTATACTCTTAACTGAGATTAAAAGGTTACTCATCCCTAATTTAGATGTTAACACTAGTTACTGCTACAATTTAAGACCTTTCACCTTTCTATTCTATAAGAGAAAAACTGGAATGGAGAGATGAGTGATTTTTGACTTCACAAATGCTGCTAAAGCTCCTGAGCAGCTGGACTCAAGATTAATTTGGATCACAGGTCAGATCTTAATGCCAAGGCCTAGACTGGAAATAAACCTGATTTTTAAATTTATCAGGACACCTGCCTTCTCAGTGAGAGAGATACAGGGATTCATTCGGTCTTAACTATGTATCATTTTTGACATATCCAAAGGACCTATTCACATATTTTATGTAGATATAAAACAAACAATCCTATTTTTTAATGTAAAGATGTTCTAAATTAGTCATAATTCACTTTTGTTAAGTAATGATTATAAAAAAAAGGATACTATAGCCATGTAACTTAAAGGGACACTGTAGTCACCAGAACAACTACAGCTTAATGTAGTGGTTCTGGTGAGTACAATCATTGCCTTCAGGCAATTTAATGCAAACACTGTCTTTTCACAGAAAAGACAGTGTTTACATTGCCCCTAGGGACACCTCCAAGTGGCCACTCCTCAGATGGCCACTGGAGATTTTTCCTGGGTCAGTGCTGCTGAAAAAGCAGCTCAGCCGTTCAGTGTCTCCACGCTCTGCATGGGGACCCTGAATTGTCTTCATAGAGATGCATTGATGCAATATATCTCTATGAGGAGGTGCTGATGACCAAAATGGTGTTTGGCCCCGCCCGCTTGCTGATTTTAGCCAATCCAATGCTTTGCCTATGGGAAAGCATTAGATCGGTTAAAAATGGGCAATTCTGATTATTTCACCAAGGGGGTGGAGCAAGTGCTGGCAGACCCATAAAGAGCTGAAAATAAGGTGGGTTTTAACCCATTCTGAGGGGCTACAGGAGGGGGTGGGGCAAGCCACCTAAATGGTGGGTTTTCACTATAGGGTCAGGAATACATGTTTGAGTTCCTGACCCTATAGTGTTCCTTAAAGTGCAGCAGTTATGTCTAATTATGTATTAATGTCTTTTAAAAGTGTCACATAAGTGGGCGTGACCAGAAGCCATGCTGATCAGATGCATCTGTAAGAGCTCCTCTACATGGGAATATCAGCTTTTTGATGGCTAAATTGACCTGCCAGTCTCATTGCTCCACAATGTCACAGAGAAAAAATCTGAACGCCTGAATCTGCCACAGACATAGACACCCTGACATGCAGCATGTTCCAATCCTCTCTGGATGCCTTATAGGCCAAGCTTATAACCACCTGGCAAACCGGCATGGACACACGCAAATATATCCAGGACCTGGGCACTAGAAGATGAGCAAATACACTGAAGCCCATAACTCCATGACAGATACTATGCAACAAATGGATGCTAGGATGGAATCCTGTGAAGTGCGTATGGCGGATATGGAAGATAGGTCTCGCTGGAATAACGTCCAACTGCGCGGCATTCAGAACTCGTCAAGCTGCAAGACCTACAACAATTTGCAGTGGGCTTGTTCCACAGCCTGGCCCCAGATTTACCAAACGATCTCTTACTGCTGGACAGAATACAGGCTCCAACACCCACACCATCTGCCTGACACTGTGCCAAGATATGTCATCCTGAGAGCACATTACTTCCATGCCAAGGAACTCATCCTGAGAGCCAGCCGCACTAAAAAAGATTTGCAGATGGAATACTCCTCCATAAATATATTTAAGGATCTGTCCGCTGCCCCCTCCCCGGACCAGAAAGACCTACCAGTCGTTGACAGAGGTCCTGTGCAAGGACCATATCATATACCGCTGGGGCTTTCCTGCCAAGCTCCTTATCAACAGGAATGGGACTTACACCACTGCAAAGTCCCCTGAGAAAGGCCTCCGGATCCTCCAACAATGGAACCTATCGACCGGTTCAGTTTCACCGACAACGTCCCATCCTGGAAAGCTGTGACCGGACTGGCAGAGGGCACTGGAGAAGCACAAAGCTTAAGGTTAACCTTGAGCAGTACGAGAGACTCGCACTATACTTTTGTAGATTTGTAGTCTCACACCGCTTCCTTTGATTAATCACATATAACTGTTATCACCAGAACATACTGTTACTATTCTACTGTTCAGTATGCATGCATATTGCCAATATAGCCTGTGGCCCTTTGGCCCTAATGATAGGACCCGCGCCATTTACCATTCGCAACTCAGACCCCACAGACCCCATAGGATCCCTTATATGCTTACTGTTACAGGTTTAGAAAAAAAAAAAATATATATATATAATAAGTGTGCACACGCATGTTTTTGACTTTAAATACTATTACCGTTAGTTACCTAAAATGCAGTTGATAGGCTGTTCTCCATTGTACTTTTATGCCGTAGATATAATGTTCAGAATATTTGACATATTGTTCCGGCCTACCCTACCTATTTTGGGATCCACTAGGCCATTATCCATGCCCCCATGGAACTTATTTCCGCAACACACCCGCTGACATGGGTATTGATGTATATACTTTATTTTTGTTATTATGTTTTTATCCCCCCATGACTACCCTCCCTATGGTACCCACACCTACTCACTTCCGACACACTAACCAAGACCCACTGTATGCAGCCCACCTGCCAACATCATATCAGTGTCCCAAGTGGACCTTCCCATATCAGCTCCAACTGAGTGATCAAACAGGTCATAATATCTCCATCTCGCGGAGAAGCGGGACCCCTCCATGCAGATTCATAGGTTTATTTATGTTTTTGCCATTAGGTACTTTCTCTACTTTGCAGAGCACCTTGTTGCTAGGCAGGATGGCCTGTACAATAATAACCCATATACCCCATTTTCACACACAATACATTTTAGCCAACAATAAGCTTGCTTGGTTTTATATTGAAATTCACTCAAAAAATTAAGCATTTACTTACATTCTATTTTATGAGAGTATACTCACATAATGTCCAAGGTCTTAATACACCCCACAAAAGGCACATGTTCCTTAAGGAAGCAAAGCAGGCACAGGCGGACATAGTATTTTTGCAAGAAATACACTTTGCCAAAGCAAAACTGACTTCATTTGGTATGGCCCACTATCCGATCCAACACCATGCTGCCTACCTTACTAAAGCGAGAAGAGTATCCATATTCATACATAGATTGGTGGCCTTTGAGCTGCTTCTTAAACTAGCCGACCCACAAGGCCGGTACCTTATACTGGTGTGCTTACTAAACGACAAGCTTTAAACACTAGTCAATATCTATGTTCCCAATTCGGGACAATGCAGATTTATACAGCACGTCCTTCACAAGGCTACCCCTATACAAAAAGGTGTCCTGCTGATCTGTGGTGACTTAAACCACATATTAGACCCGTCACTAGACTCCTCTGCTCCAATTGGGGCACCCAGAAAAAGGAGACATGCCTCCCACTCCAGAATAGACATTGGCCTCATTCGAGGCCCTTCACTAAACGCTATATGCGAAAGCTCATATGGCGACATAATATCGTCTGATCATGCTCCCTTTTCATTACCCTAGCTGACGACTTTCAATTTAGAGGCAGTAACCCATGGCATCTAAACGACTCACTCCTACAAGATACATATTATACATCCACATTACAGGAGGAATTACACAACTACTTTGCACGTAACACGGCCAATACTCCTCAATCTGGGAAGCTTACACGTCGGTGATTAGAGGACTCATCATTAGGCTCCTTCCTCAAAAGCAAGCCCAAATCCAAGAACTTACTTTACTCAGGAACTTGAGAGACGCATCCACAGCCCATTTCCTACACCCATCAGATGACCTAGATAAGACTATAAAATGCCTGACCAAACAAATTAATGACATACAACTTCTCAAGACCACCCACACACTCCAAAAACTGTGATCCAAACATTACTCCTTGTGACGAGACTAATCTTGCCACATTGCATTGGAGGAGCCTGGTTGCCCGCCTGCTACCTTTGGTTTATGGACCGGCAGTTAAAGGGTTAATTTTACTGTGCAGAAAGATGTATTTCTCCCTTTCTGCACAGCCATTCGGTAGATGCTATCTACCGAACAAACAGCCGTTTTTCAGCCTCCCCAGAGCTGTTGGAAGCCGGCAGGCGCTGTTAATGGGCCATCCAGAAGCTGGCATGTGCCCTCCATCTACCTCCCTGAAGACGTGGTTTAAGGAGCGTGTACCGGCAATTGACCACCCAGTAGCTGCGGTTAACCGCAGCTTAATTGATTGTTACTGGGTGGTCGCAGTTACACCTAGCCGCTACACGATGCCGGTGTTCTGGAGCTCCCCGGGCAGCCAGCGCTTTTCTGCCCGGCTTTCATGCACCAAACCCGGACACTTTTACGTGCAGGCACCGCTGAACCTCCAGCCCCTGGTTCTAATTCGTACTGATTTAACGAATGCATGTAAATTCTGTATTTTATGTTGGAGGAATGTTTTAACCCAGATAGCTGTGCCATGGAACATATTAGTGTAATTAAAGACTTTGGCTCCATGGCAATTAAACTGTATTTGTGTGGTCTGAGTGCCATTCACCTAATAATGTGCACTCAGACCTGAGCTATCTGGGGATATGTTACATGTATATATTTACTGTACCATTTGTCCCATTATGTATTTTAAAGTGATAGTCTTTCTTTGTGTCCCCACATGTGTAATGGAGTTTTGCCTTTGTCCTGGGAGATAATTAAATTACTTCTCAATTATCTCCAGGGCAGAGGGGAGGAAGCCAGGATGCATTGTGGGGATGTTTTACTTCTGTATGTCCTGAAATGCTACTTGTCTGTCCGTTGTTACAGTCTTCCATCTGGTCCCCTAAGGGAGTGTTCACCAGGTGGGAGACCTGCATAAATACAGGGGCAGGTAGCCCTCAATAAACAGACCACTGCTTGACCCTCAACACGGAGCCTTGTCTCGTTCTTGGGGGGATTCACTGTATGCTGATAGAGACTGATTGCCAGGAGTGTAAGCTGATTGTAAGCTTTTCCTGTTCGTCTGCTAGCAGCTATTCGTGTGGTTCCAGTTCGGGAGTTTGGAGTGCTACCTTATTCCCTTGTATGCAGTTTGGGAGTTTGGTGCATTCACTTATATCCAATTTGTGAGTTTTGGTGATTCTACAGTAGCTGTGCCTGTCTTTGAAAAGGGGATTATCGCCTAAATGATTTTAACCCCCTGTCTGCTGAAACGGTCCGTTACACTCCCTAAACAATAAAGCAGGCAGAATTCTGTACAACAATTTTAGAGATAGACACTCTTCCACTAAAATCCCCTTCATTCTAACTGATTCAGGACAAAAAACACTCTGACCTCAAAACATCTGTAACAAATTCGCAAATTTTTATAGGAAAACATACAATCTTAAAAATCTTTTATCTCTGATTTTAATTTTAAACTCTGGGGGTGTTCAGGAGTGCACTAACTGCACCAAATATGTAATCACGATCAGTGTGATACCCACACATACTCAAATACAGCTCAATTCTCACCCATTCCCAGCCCATAAAGGCAACACATTGAATGAAAATTATGTACAGGTGGTAAATGATGCTGATGATACTCGCCAGAATCTCCCCCTCATACTCTGAAATTTGCTGGAGATGCAAGGCTGATCGTGGCACCTGGTGACAATGTCCTAGCTTTGCTCAATACTGGGAACAGACCCTCTCATTAATTGAAAAATGCACTGATATGAGATTGCCAAACTCCCCTGAGTGTTGCCTCATTTTAATCTTACCAGACATGAATCTTACCATACACACCTCATACCTGATATTCCACATTCTAGTAGCCGCACCTATGTTACTAACATGCAGATGGCTATCTTCCTCTTCCCCAACGGAACCTGAACTGATAGCACATATCACACAAACAAGCAAATTCGAAAGGGCGACTAGATGAACACAAATGAGAAACGCATTTTGACAAATAGTCTGGGGACCACTTAGCACGACCTGACCCTGAACGCCTAGAATTAATATAATCTAAATATAAATAGAGCTTGAAATTTTTATACAGTACCCAAATGCAGGTACCCTCCTTTCACCCCTTTTCCCTATCTCCTTTCCCTATTTGAGGTGCCCACAGGGCATCACTTTGAACGGTAATACTTACTGGTTATACATTCACCCTACCTCCCCAGTTCAAAAGAAAATCAGAGTGCCCGAGCTCATCACATGTCCTACCTACTATTACTGATTAGAGTGTAACTCTTTGAATTATTAACTGCTGTGTATGATGCCATGTCTCACTCTTACAACTATGTTACCTCTTTTTTATCTTTTGGACTCCCGATCCCGCGTGACGTGAGATATGTTAAATCTTTTTTTGATGGGCATAGTATGCTCGTAATGCACCAATAAAATTTTAATTTACAAAAGTGTCACATATTTTTAAAACTTAGTTTTGCTTCTGTCTAAATAAAAAAAAATCTTACTCAACAGCTGATTCACAAAAATAGCATTCACTAAAAAAAAGATGCTTATTTTAAGTGCTAACAAGCTCAATATAATGCCTTCAGACAATCAGTAAACCCTGCAAGACAAAAGGCACTCTTCTCATTAGGGTACAGTGTTATAGGAAATATAGTCTATTGCCATACTCTGTTCTCACAAAAAAAAAGTTTAAAAAAAAAAAAAAAAAAAAACACACCACAGTTAATCTTTGTGATTCCTAGTTAAGATTGCTTCTATTGATTACACTTGGGAAGAAGCATTTTTCATGTACAAAAGCTTTTGACATCCAGAGTCGTAATCCCTGTTTTATTCACGGTAAAAGCAGCTAGGCTGCTAATGGGGATAAATAAGTGGACATGTGTATTTGTTTTGAGACAACTGTTAAAATGACTGAAGATATCGGTGTTCAGTCATTTCAGGATGCAAAATATATATTTCACAAATGACCGAATTAATTAACATTTCCGTTCATACTGTATTTTTAACCGGTTTTATTCATTCATTTTAATGCATGAGAAGCTGCAGCCAGTGCAGCAGTGAGTATTTTCTTATCACAATTAGAGACCACAATTAGAGACCAAAAAATATGCAGTGCTAAAGAGTCTTTTAGCAGCAAATCTTTTATAAATTTCCTAGGAAATTAGACCAATCTAAGACTGCCTGTCAGGTTTTTTTTTACTTCCTACTGTTTGAACATTGAGTAGTTTAAAGCCACCACAAATGTTTGTTTCAGCTCACAATAGAACATAATTTAATAAATGCCCCATTGTGAGCTGAAACTTTGTAATATTTTTTTTTCTCTAATAAATCTGCCTCTGGACCACATTCATGAATTGTCCACAGTCCTTTCTCTTATCACAATGTCATCTCAGACACTAATAATTACTAGATAAGTTAGGGGGATGAACAGAGTTTTGCTTTATTTTTAATGTTTCAGAAAGCCATTTGCACAAAACACATACAATTAACACATTTACACTTACAGAGGTATAGACAAAATTGTCAACTGGATGAAGGACATAACCCATCTGGCTGAGTTGCAGTCAGAGAGAGACACCTGGAATTATTCCTTTCTATTCTGTCTGCAAAAGTGTCCACGTCTTCTAAAAACCTGCTGATTTGTTTATAATTATTCTCTGTCTGTCTCTAGTAGATACTTTGCAAATTAATTTTATGACACCATTCAGTTTCCTCTGAGCCTGATTAATAAATGCAACTCCTTAGACAATGTATTTGGTAATCCATGCAGGGTTCTTCAAGATTTTTCAAAATCCCAATTTGTTCAAATTTGGAACCACTTTACCTGAACACCTCACATGTTCTCACTTTAAATCCCATGATAGGTAATTTCTCAAGTGCACCTGAAGTTTAACAATATTTTTACATATAACAGGAATTATTTTATATATATATTTATATATATATATATATATATATATATATATACAGCATATGTACAGAAAGAAAAAATAATTGTTACCTCCATGAACAGGGCCAAATCAAGAGCCCATTGGGCCTAGTGCTGACATTTATGATGGGTCTTATTACAGAATCTTATCGACAGAAAATACTAACACTAACAGTTATACCTCCCAAGCATCATGTATCTGGTGCTGGAGGAAAACTCACAGGATATAGCTATCAGAAAATATATACCCTATGCAAATCTCTCTCTTTCATCTTTCAAGTAAATCCATACCCCCTAACAGCAGAGTCTGGTGAAGCAGGATTTCGGTGGGTGGGGTAAAAGGGTGGGCCACTGATGTGAATAATGAACCAGAACCGCACAAAGGACAAACATACCTGCAAAGGGAGGGTGTCTGCACAAAGAATTAAATGGTCAGCCTGGTGAGCGTGCACGTCAGGCTGCCTGCCAAACATGGTGATTGACCAACCAAGGCCATAATGTGCAGACAGCACCCTGAGCTTGGCATAAATGCATCTAATGATGCGCTAGCGCTACACTTTCTAAGGACTACCCCCTAGCACTCACTCTGGAACAGAGAAAAGTGTATGTAGTGAACATAGAAGAAAGGGAACATGAGATAGTGTTAGAGAGACTGAAGCACCAAGCGCATTTGCATAGTGACCAAAGTCAGTTTTACCTTAACTAATTTCATTGTCAGCCAGTCCACACCATTTTGGTTCCCCTAAATCCCTCTTAAGTTTCCATACTTGAGCAAGAGCATGTAAAGAGTAGTAAAATAAACAATATATATTTTTAAATCAATTAGCCTATTCCATAGGCACAGGAATGGAGCTTCAGCTCCATCAGCCCCTATGTTAATCCAACCTTGTTAATGAATGATGTTCTAGACAGAGTTGAGCGGACACCTGGATGTTCGGGTACACCGGTTCGGCCGAACTTCGGCAAAAAGTTCGAGTTCGGGACCCGAACTTGACCCCAAACCCAAACCCCATTGAAGTCAATAGGGACCCGAACTTTTGGGCACTAAAATGGCTCTTAAAATGTCCTGGAAAGAGCTAGAGGGGGGAGAACCTACTGTCCTCCCACAAAGCCCCCACCTCTGAGTGGTGGGTGGGGGCACAAAATAAGAATGAGGGGGGCCTACTGTACTACCCCCTGGCCCCTACCCCTACCCCTGCACGGCAGGTGGGGGCGCTACATAACAATGAGGGGGGGGGCTACTGTCCTCTCTCCTGGCCCCCACCCCTGCGCAGTGGGGGCCCTAAATAATAATGAGGGGGACCTACTGTCCAACCCCCCCTGGCCCCCACCCCTAAGCGGTGGGTGGGGGCCCTTAATAAGATGAGGGGGGGACCTACTGTCCTTCCCCCCGGCCCCGAAGCCCTGATCGGTGGGTGGGGGCCCTACATAACAATGAGGGGGGACCTACGGTCCTTCCCCCGGCCCTGAACCCCTGATCGGTGGGTGGGGTCCATAAATAAGATTGAGGGGGGAACCTACTGTCCTCCCCCTGGCCCCCACCCCTTTGCGGCGGGTGGGGGCCCTACATGACAATGAGGGGGGGACCTACTGTCCTCCCCCCCAGCCCCCAACCCTGAGCGGTGGAGGCCCTAAATAAGATTGAGGGGGGAGACCTACTGTCCCCCCCCTGGCCCCCACCCCTATGCGGCAGGGTGGGGGCCCTAAATAACAATGAGAGGGAGGGACCTACTGTCCTCCCCTCCCCGGCCTCCACCCCTGAGTTATCCCCTACATACCCCCCTCACCCTAAAAATAGTGAAGCGGGAATAAAATAACTAACCTGTAAATTAAAATAAAACTTACCATTTGATGTCTTCTTTCTTCTAAAATCTTAATTTTTCAGCCAAAAAAAACCAAATAAAAAAACCCTGGCGTTCGGTAGATTCTCGGATTTACTGAATGAACTCATTTAACCCAGATAGCTATGCCATGGAGCCTATTCGTGTAATAAAAGACTTTGGCTCCATGGCAATTGAACTGTATGTGTGGGGTCTGAGCGCCATTCAGTAATAATGTGCACTCAGACCTAAGCTATCTGGGGATATGTTGCATGTCTGTATTTTATGTAATAAATGTGTATTTTATTGTATTTTACTGTATTTTGTATTTTGTATTTTGCAACCGTGTGGCTAATGGAGTTTTGCCTCTGTCCTTGGAGATAATTGGATTACTTCTCAATTATCTCCAGGATAGAAGACTCAGTGGAACTGGTTTAGGGCAGAAAAGCCATGCTTCATTTGGTCACAAAGGACTTTGATCTATCTTGTGAACCAATGGACCAATTTGGATGATGTAAGTGAATGTGATGCATACTTTTAAAGTTATGAATAATGTGGAAAAACTATATTTCTCTGCCTGTGATAATTACATTACCCATTGTGTAAGGTACTTGTATCACAGGCAGAAGGGAGGATTATGTGTGGGAGTGTCTGAGTGTATTGTACGTGTTTATTGGTTGTTTTCCGAAACCCTGTGGGTGGTACTAATGTGTATATAAGAACAATAAACCCACAGCTCTGTCTGTTTACTGCTTGGCCCTCAACACGGAGCTTTGTCTCGTTCTTGGGGGGATTTATTGTATGCTGTTCCAGTTCGACTGCTAGGAGTGTAAATCTTTCGTATGGTTTTTCCTATTCAGCTGTTTACAGCATTCGTATGGTTCCGGTTCGGCTGTTTACGGCATTCATATGCTTGTCCGGTTCGGTGTATTGGTATCTACAGTGCTGTGCCTGTGTCTCTGGAAGGGAAGATCTACAAAACGGCGGATTAACCCTTTTATGCCTGGGGGTGCCGTTACAGTAGGTCCCCCCCTCATTGTTATTTAGGGCCCCCACCTGCTGCGTAGGGGTGGGGGCCGGGGGGAGGACAGTAGGTCCCCTCCCTCATTCTCATTTAGGGCCCTCACCCACCGCTCAGGGGTGGGGGCCAGGGGGAGGACAGTGGGTCCCCCCTCATTGTTATGTAGAGCCCCCACCCGCCACACAGGGGTGGGGGCCAGGGGGGGACAGTAGGTCCCCCCTCATTCTTATTTAGGGCCCCCACCCACTGCTCAGGGGTGGGGGCCGGGGGAGGACAGTAGGTCCCCCCATTGTTATTTAGGGCCCCCACCCACCGCGCAGGGATGGAACCAGGGAGGGGAGGACAGTAGTTCCCCCCTCATTATTTTTTAGGGCCCCCACGCACCGCTCAGGGGTGGGGGCCGGAGTGGGAGGACAGTAGGTCCCCCCTCATTGTTATGTATGGCCCCCACCCCCCGCGCAGGGGTGGGGGCTGGGGAAGAGGACAGTAGGTCCCCCCATTGTTATTTAGGGCCCCCACCCACCACTCAGGGGTGGGGGCCAGGAGGGAGGACAGTAGGTCCCGCCCTCATTGTTATGTAGGGCCCCCACCCACCATGCAAGGGTGGGGGCTGGGGGAGGACAGTAGGTAGCCCTGTTATTCTTTCTTAGGGCCCCCTCCCACCTCTCAGGGGTGGGGGCCGGGGAAGAGGACAGTAGGTCCCCCCATTGTTATTTAGGGCCCCCACCCACCACTCAGGGGTGGAGGCCAGGGGGAGGACAGTAGGTCCCCTCCTCATTGTTATTTAGGGCCCCCACCCGCCGCGCAGGGGTGGGGGCCGGGGGGAGGACAGTATGTCTCCTCCCCTCAATCTTATTTAGGGCCCCCACCCACCACTCAGAGGTGGGGGCCGGGGGGGAGGACAGTAGATTGGAGTTTAATTTATTTGAATGAATTGCGATACGAACAAAGTCCCGAATTGCGTTCTAACACGAATGGAGAAACTGTTCTCATTCTGTTAGGACGCAATTCTGCAGTTTTGTCAAATGCTTGTTGATTAGCTGCCCTGCAGCTTTTCAAAACGTGCCATTAAATCACTCGAACCTGAACTGTTGCTGAAATGTCTGGGTTCGGGTTCAGGGTCAAAATATCGTAATGTTCGGGTTCGCTCAACTCTAGTTCTAGACTTATTTTCTCATTTCATGCACATGGACCTAGCATCAGAAAAAGAGAGAAGAGTTCCCATTCTACCTCAAGCTTTTTTTCCCTCTTTTTTTTCCAATTTATTCATGGCACAAATCGTATCTAGACAAACCTTTTGTCACAATACTTTAGATTGTATTGTGTTTCACAGAATGCCAAGCTAGAATTTATTCATGAACTGCCCTACAAATTCATTGCTCTTTATCTTTAGTAAAAACGATTTTGTGTCTTTGAGCTATGCTTCAATGTGATATTGTAAGTATGAGAGAAGAAATTCAATTAAAGTATATTACAACAATCATATGTACAAGTATAACTGTAACTAAATGTGAGAAAGGTGTGATATGCATTTTAAATGGATGATTTGTACAGGACAGTGACATTTCTGCTTTACTTAGAATACAGATCGGCATCTACTGAAATATAGTAATTTGTATAATATACCAAGAATCTCCACGGAATCTTCACAGAACATGAATAAATCAAATGTTTGTTTAGACATCATACTATGAGATGTTTATGACATTAACATTTATAAAACCCATGAAAGAAAATGTATTTGAATGTTGGCACCTGGGAGATAGTTGTGTGATAACTCATACCCCTTCTTTGATCCAGAGTCTGTCAAATGAGGATTCTTATACTCCCAAATTCTACTAATGAGTTAATGATTTGGTTTAAATCTTAAAGTTGACAGTGAAGCAGTTTTAGGACTCGGGATGAAATAGTACTAAAAATATGTATTTTATTTTGATTATTATTATTTCTAAAAAACAACCATTCAATGGACATAACTAGAAGTACATTTTAATAATAAATCATATCAGAGTTAATTTATTTTATTATTTATTTAAATGAGCTAATTTTCAGCTTCATTAACAGTTAGTGATAACACAAATTTGCACATTTGCATAAAAAGGCTGATTGTATTTTAATAAACAAAATGAAATAGAAATCCTTTAAGAGGTTTAGATATGTGATAAAAGTTTTTGGAAGCAGTCAAATGAAACGTTTTATTAGATTTCTTTTTTTTACTAATGCATGAACTGCATTTATAAAAACTTTTAGAATTCACTGAAAGACAATGATATCCAAAATAGCTATAGTCTATTTTAGCCATCAATAAAAGGGTGTATATTTTAAAATGAATAGCATAAATTCAAGTAATTCATTTGCAAAGATACATATTTGCTATGACAATATTTGTGAAAAAATTCTAGTTAATACTTAATCTTGTTACATTTTAATTTAAATTACAATTATAATTAGTAAAACTTAGCAGTAAGACTTCCTGCTACCCATAAATAATTGGAACACATTATCATTTAACATTGAAAAGAAAATATATAAAAACCCACACTTCTACCAGATTGTTGGAGATGTGGCAGGGAACTAGGCTCATTCTCTCACATTTTGGGGGAATGGGAGGAGTTGAAACCTATGAAAATAACTTTATCGGATTTGGTAAATCTTATTTTGAAGATACAAACTGTTATTACTGCTCAAATGTTTCATTTAGACATGCCAAAGGTCAATATAAAATTAAACATTCTTATGATTCACATCTTTATGGTAATCAAAATAGTTATGGCTAGAAATTGCAGAAGCATGGGTCCGTTTATTTGGCAAGATATTTGTATACAAGTGGATTATCAATGCAGGATGGAAGCAGGTATAGCAATAAATAAGGTATCCAAAGAGAAATATGATGAGATCTGGGCCCCTTGGAATAGATATCTTAGTTCTAAAACTTAAAATCCCCCTCCCGCCCCCACTGGATAACCACTCTTAGGTAGTAGTTTTATGTGGAATTGTAAGAAAGAGGATAATGTATGTAACTTTCTGTTTTTGATTGTAGTTAGTGTATAATTGTATAAAATTATGGTTTTACTAAAAATATATACAATGTTTAAATTAACTGTAAATTGACAAACCTATTTTTGAAAGTGTGTAGATGGATGAAATTTTAAAATGAAAAATAAAAATTCATATATATAAAAAAAAAGTTAAAAAGTGTTTTTTTCATTTTTTTTTCTAGTTCCTGGACTATCCATTAATAAATCCAAAAAAAGAGTGCCTACCAAACCAATAAGCAGCTAATACATTACTGTCAAAGACGGTGCTATGCATGTCCAGAACCCACTGGCCAGCCGTTTTGTTGCAGTATGTAGGTTCAGAGGCGGCTCTCTAATTAGACGATTTAGGTGGCTGCCTAAATCACCATAGGGAAGACTGATATGTTGGGTCTTTGGTCTATGACCGAGGGCCCGACACAGGACGGGGCCCGGCGGCTTGCCTATAATGCCGCCATGTGTAGGGGTGTATTTACCCTGAGGAAAACAAGGCATTTGCCTTGAGTGGCACTTTTTGGGCCCCCCGAGACTGGCAGCGGCAGCACTTTCCGGGTGGGTGGCTAGGGAGCACTGATCCTCCTATTCAGCTCCCTCGCGTGCACCGCAGTGATGCCGGAGCCGGAATATGACATCACTCCGGCCCTGGCATCACTACGCGGAACATGAGGGAACTGAACAGGAGGATCATTGCTCCCTCGCCGACCGCATTGACCGTCCGGTCACCCAGCAGCCCCACTGGACCCCTGGGAAAGCAAGAATCCACCCCAGCATTCCCAAAGGTAGGGAGGCTGTGGGGGATTGATTTAAAAAAAAAAATGTGAGTGTGTTAGTGTGTGTGTCTGTTAGTGAGTGTGTGTGTCTGTTAGTGAGTGTGTATGTGTCTGTTAGTGAGTGTGTATGTGTCTGTTAGTGTGTGTCTGTTAGTGAGTGTGTGTGTGTCAGTGAGTGTGTCTGTGTGTCTGTTAGTGTGTGTGTGTGTGTCTGTTGGGGAGTGTGTTACTATGTGTGTGTCTGTTAGTTTGTGTGTGTGTATGTCTGCTAGTGAGTGTGTTAGTGTGTGTGTCTGTTAGTGAGTGTGTATGCATGTCTGTTAGTGAGAGTGTATGCATGTCTGTGTCTGTTACTTAGTGTGTTAGTATGTGTGTCTGTTAGTGAGTGTGTATGTATGTTAGTGAGTGTGTATGTCTGTTAGCTAGTGTATGTGTGTCTGTCAGTGAAAGTGTGTGTCTGACACTGAGTGTATATGTGTCTGTCAGTGAGTGTGTATGTCTGTGTATTTAGAAGGCTGGGGGGGATGGGGGGGTTCCTGAGTTTTGTCATGCCTAGGGCGGCACAAAACCAGGATACACCACTGGCCGAGTGCAAGGCCCTTCCAGTCAGTCTGCCCAGGAGAGAGACAGCCTTCAGTCTGCAGCTCTGTCGGGTGCAGAGCTCCAGACAGAGATGTCTCGCGATCGCAGCCAATCAAAACATTGCCTGCCCACCGGACCACCAGGGAATCAATTTAATAAAAAGGTATTTATGACCCCCTGCCCTATCAAAGTCTAAGCTCCCCCCACCTCCTACTCTGTCACAGGTCCCCCACCACTCCCTACCCTCTCACAGCCCCCCTACCGCCCCCTGCCCTGTCACAGCCCCCCTACCAGCCCCTGCCCTTTTTACAGCCTCTCCATCACCCCCTACCCTGTCAAAGCCCCCCTACCAGCCCCTGCCCTATCATACCCACCTACCACCCCCTACCCTGTCACAGCCCCCCACCACTCCCTACCCTGTCACAGACCAGTACCATTTCCTACCCTGTCCCAGCCCTGTCACAGCACCCCCCCACACCCTACCCTCTCACAGACCCCCTACCACCCTATGCCCTGTCACAGCCCCCTACTTCTCCCTGCCCTGTCACTGCCCCCACCACCCCCTACCCTGTCACAGCCCCCCACCACTCCCTACCCTGTCACAGACCAGTACCATTTCCTACCCTGTCCCAGCCCTGTCACAGCACCCCCCCACACCCTACCCTCTCACAGACCCCCTACCACCCTATGCCCTGTCACAGCCCCCTACTTCTCCCTGCCCTGTCACTGCCCCCACCATCCCCTATGCTGTCACAGCCCCCCTACCACTCCCTGCCCTGTCACAGCTCCCCCACCACACCCTACCCTGTCACACACACCACCACCACCCCCTGCCTTGTCACAGCCCCTACCAATCCCTGACCTGTCACAGCCCCCTACCACCCTCTGCACTGTTAATGTATCCAGCCCTGCAAGCTTGTCCTTCAATACAACTACAGCACCTTATACACACAAAGCAAGGCCTCTCAAAGTCTACAGCCGCCACTGTGTAGGTTAGTACTTGGCAGCAATTGTGCTCATTAAACAAATAGCAAAACTGCTGACCAAGCTTGTGAATCTCTATCCTTCTCTATGCCCCGCTTACATAAACCTCTCCATACCCCCTTGTGTGTTAATTGCCTTAAACCTGTGTGTGTTTGCTCCATGATCATAGTGCCTTCTCCTACCTGCTGTGCCCCTCTTCCTGCCTCCTGTATTGTGTGCCGCTTTCCATGTCCTCATTGTGTGCTCTTCTGTCTGCCCTGTTGCATGTGGTTTGTTTAATGCCTCTTTGTGTGTCCCTCTCCTACCCATTAATCCCAAAGATGGCCTTGATAATCAGTGATTATTTTGTTTTCATTTTACACATTATTTTCAAGAATTCAAATCAATATACTAAATTAGTATAGCCATGTCTAAGTCAATGACTTCTTTACATTCTGGCAAGGTCTAGTTCGTCCATAATTTAGGAATGGTCAATTGAATGAGAACATGATAAAGCTCTTAGAGTACACGAAAAGGGAACACGCATGACCTGTCTAGTGTTCCCTAAGGAAACAGCTATAGACCACTAGTCTGAATTCAAAAACATGCAGTGACTACATCATTTTAAAATACATTTATCTAATATACTGTATTTCAAGCATTGACTTCATTCACATAGAATGAGTAATCGTCTGTCTTTTAGTTTTCCTCTTTAGGAAGCCATTTATCAATGGCTATAGTACACTAAAACCGTGATTTGTGATACAAGGCAATGAAAGGTTACAAATCTATAAAATATGGTTTGTTGATGTCTTTAACCCAGGCGTCTTTAGAAAAGGAAAACAACAGTCTATTTTGAATTATGTGTATTCTGTGTCTTAAAAATAATGAATAAATGAAATTAAGAATATAAAAAAAAACTAAAATAAATTAAATTAAAAAATACTACAAAACTAAAATGTCCTTGCTTAGTGCCTGTGGCTCATTCAAGGTTGTGCTGTGATGCACATATGCCAAATGCAAAAGTTGGACAAAATTGATCTTCCTAACCTTTAAGATCAATCTCCCAGCTGTCTTTCTGACAGCAGGAGGGTAGAACTACAGGCTCAAAAGAGTAAAGTACATAAAGCTCATTTACAATTTACTTTTTTTCTGGCCAGCCACTGCTCACTAAAATACATGCTGCTAAAGAGTCGCGGCTGAGAAGTAGTTTGCAGCTGGTTATTGACAGCAACATTTTAAAATGAGTGAGAGGGTGCTACTGGCAACTGCTACTGAAAGTAGGTCATTACGTAGGAGCTTCCACTAGTTTCTATGGGAGCTGCTAATTCCCACTTAGTAAGGTCTGTCAGACTAGTTTACAACACTGTCGCTACTCATTACTAACTACTGCTAACCCCCCCAACAAAAACTTTTTATTCTGACTTTGTGTAAAGAGGTTAACAACATCTTGTTATTAGCGAAAGGCTAAAAAAAATTGTAACCTGGTTAAAAACCTGGTGGTCATATGCAGCCCGGATGAGCTACCATCTGTTCCAACAGCTTATTTAACCCCTTAAGGACACATGACATGTGTGACATGTCATGATTCCCTTTTATTCCAGAAGTTTGGTCATTAAGGGGTTAAACTATTTATAAACAAAGTTGTAAAGGAGTTCTTATAAAAGGTTAGACTTAATTATTGCACCATAACCTGGAGTAGCTTCTGCAAGCTGGAGTAGCTTTAAAGGAACACTATAGTGACCAAAACAACTTCAGCTAAATCAAGCCATTTTGTTGTATATAGATCATGCCCCTTCAGTCTCACTGCTCAATTCTCTGCCATTTAGGAGTCAAATTACTTTGTTTCTGTTTATGCAGCCGTAGCCACACTTCCTTGCATGTGACTTACACAGCCGTCCTAAACACTTCCTGTAAAGTGAGAACTAATGTTTAAACTGTCTATATTGGACAATCTGTTTAATTTAGACTGTCTTATATCCTGTTCTGTTAATAGCTTGCTACAACTTGCAGGAGCCTACTATGTTTGATTAAAGTTATGTTTACAGAGCAGGAGATAAAATGTTTGAAACTGAATCCATTTATTATCTTTTGGTTATTTTACAATGACTATGCTATTGCTCTATGTGTTACTTTCTGTTTTGTTTTGTTTAGTATTTTTGCTGTTACATTCCTGTTCTTTTTTTATTCCTCCTGCTCCTTGAAGTCTCTTCTCACTTTCACAAAACCATCCCTTTTGTGTTACCCACTCCCTTTGTATCTTTTTGATCTGGTTATCTTAACTTAAATGAAGCACTCTCTGCATGGTCCTGTTGCCCAATGTAGAACACAAGCTCATCTAACAACTGTAAGACAGGACATATAAGATTCTTAACTGATTTCAATCAATCTTATCTGATAGAGCACAATTTGTTCCATTACCACTAGTGTCTCTTACTCACTCAATGTTATATGTGGTGTTCAATAGGTTTCAAAATCTCCATCTTTTATCTATATGTATGAATGTGACACACCATCATCTATGCATGTAAATAAATATTATCACAGCTTGAGGCCGTGTTACAGGGTGATAAAATAAATAGCTAAAAATATTTTTTTTCCATTTATTTTGTTTAACCCTTTTAAGGACACATGACGGAAATATTCCGTCATGATTCCCTTTTATTCCAGAAGTTGTGTCCTTAAGGGGTTAAATAATTTCAAAAATGTTTCAATGGTATAAAGAACAAAGCTTTAGAAGACTAACCACAAATTACACACTGTGACAAGATCTTAGCATTACCGAGCCTATAAATATCTTTGTATATCGTTGATCCCATTCAGCTTACATAATCAAAAATTGTCCTCTAGATTTTATCCCAAATTATGTGTTCCATACTGATATAAAGCCAGCTTAGATTTTCCCATACTAAAACAGGTTGTATACCAAATAGTAAAGGAACACACCATCATAATAGAAATAAATACATTTATCAATAATGTTGGAGTGTTGATGAGTCTCCTGGGCCCAATTTCCGATTAATAGCTAGAAAATAGAGGCTTACCATAACAGGAGTGAGATTGTCCACTGGAAATGCTAGCAGAATGCTTGGTTTTATAGGGAGAGGTATTAGCAGTAGAAAGAGAGAAGTGCTCATGCCATTGTACAGAACACTGGTGAGACCTCACTTTGAGTATTGTACGCAATACTGGAGACCATATCTTCAGAAGGATATTGATACTTTGGAAGGAATTCAGAGAACGGCTACTAAACTGGTTCATGGATTGCAGGATAAAACTTACAAGGAAAGGTTAAAGGAACTTAACATGTATAGCTTGGAGGAAAGACGAGACAGGGGGGATATGATAGAAACATTTAAATACATAAAGGGAATCAACACAGTAAAAGAGGAGACTGTATTTAAAAGAAGGAGAACTACTGCAACAAGAGCACATAGTCTTAAATTAGAGGGGCAAAGGTTTAAAAATAATTTAAGGAAGTATTACTTTACTGAGAGGGTAGTGGATGCATGGAATAGCCTTCCAGCTGAAGTGGTAGAGGTTAACACAGTGAGGGAGTTTAAGCATGAATGGGATAGGCATAATGCTATCCTAGACTTAAGATAAGGCCAGGGACTAATTACAAGTATTTTGACATATTGGGCAGACTAGATGGGCCAAATGGTTCTTATCTGCCATCACATTCTATGTTTCTATGAAGGTCTGCTCTCTACACGGGGAGATTATCTGATAATCTACTGGGAAAAGAAAATGTTTCTGAAAGAGAAACAATGGATTAGGATGCAAGGCACAGTCGCGGAAATCACCACTATGTGTTTACATTGCTTTGTATTGAGAGCATTATTACATCCAAAATTCTTTATGATTAACATTTCTTCACACTTTTTGCACCAGCAGCCTTGGAAGAATACACTTCCAGTTGTTTGACTGACAGCTAGTAGGGTATAGTTAAGCATCTTTAATAGGTGCGTTTTTATGAAGTGTGAAACAGGGGACACACTTTCCATAGAGGCTTTAGCCATCACAGACTATGGAGATGTAGTATAACTGTGTAGCTCAAAAAATTTTCAATGTATTCTACACTCTAATTTCATATGCCGTTTTGTTCTCCATTGTAACTAAGGTACCCCTCATTGGGATACACTGACTAAATTGATGGCCAAAGCTCAAATTCGGGGCTTCTCTGTTAACCTACCACACTTCCTGAACAGTGTGCTCACTCCTGCAGCCACTTTCCTTATTTGATCTGCTCTTTAATTTTCATCCTCACTTCTAAAATGTCAGGGTACCTGAAGTCTCTACCTCGGAGGAGGTTAGACTTCCCGACGTCCGTTCTCTCAGCGGGTCTGATTCATCTAATCCTCACAGCTCTCATAGTCATTCCCACGCCGGCCGCGAGAACCCCACTTCCTTTTATGACACGACGCTCAGGAGCCGACGTCATGACGGCCATCACATCCCGACCTGTCAATCTGGTTCGGAACAACGAATCAGGGCTCGGCAAGGGCGGAGCCATGATTTAGAGAACCAGGGTATAAAAGAGGGATGTGGCTAATGGTTCATTGCCCTGTCGTGGTTCTAGCTTGTCTGGTCCCTCAGTGCTCTTATGTTTATCGTTCTATCTGGTTTTGACTCGGCTTGTACTATCGTTCCTGTTTACCTCTCGTGTCCTTTGACCTCGGCTTGTCTCTCGCTTACCTGTCCTCTCGTTCCCTCGACCCCGGCTTGTCTCTGACTATTCTCTGCTTTCTCCTTACGTTAGTCCGGCCATTCTAAGGTCCGGTATACGTACATCTCTCCTGTTCGTACTCTGCGTGTTGGATCCCTGTCCCGATCCTGACATTACGACAGGGCCATGGACCCTGCAGGTACTAACGCTCAGTTTGGTACACCTGACTCAAGGTTTGAAGCCATGGACCATAGAATGGACCAAATGGCTCTGGCGCTGCAGGCATTACTATCCCATCCGAGTAATCAAGCAGAGGAAATTTGTACTCCATCTATCTCTCTTGCTAACACAGGCCTAGAGGTAGCCACAAGGGGAATTTCTTCCCGTGTTACTTCCCCTTTACGGTATGGCGGTGCTCCAGATACTTGTCGTGGTTTCCTAAACCAGATAGGAATTCATTTTGAATTAAAACCCCGCGCCTATCCTACTGACAGGGCGAAGGTTGGATTCATAATATTGCTACTCATTGACAAAGCTCTTAGATGGGCTAACCCTCTGTGGGAAAATGATAATCCAGTAGTCTATAACTATAATGCGTTCCTTACTACGTTTAGGAGAACTTTTGATCCTCCAGGGAGAAAGGCCAGTGCTGCTAGATCACTATTACGTCTTAGACAGCATAGGCTAACCCTTGTGGATTATGCGCTAGAGTTCAGATCCTTGGCGGCAGAGGTCAAGTGGAATGAACAAGCCTATATGGACGTATTTCTGAACGGATTGTCAGATGCGATCCTAGACGAGGTTGCCACTAGGGATCTTCCTGAAAATTTAGAGGAATTAATTTCATTTATTTCTCGTATAGATGAACGCATGAGACAGAGGCAGAACACTCGTGATTTTGGTTATAGATCTTCCTTAAGTCTAACTCCCGCATTTCAGAATTCTGAAACTACTATTCTAGCTCTCCCAGAACCTATGCAGATTGGTAACACTCACCTTTCAGAGAATGAAAGACAAAATAGGAAAAGGGAGGGTCGGTGTATGTATTGTGGAGTAGGAGGTCACCTACGCCTTAATTGCCCTAACCGTCCGGGAAACGCTCGCACCTAAGTTTCTCCAGAGGACAGGCCTTGGGTGTTTCTATTTTGTCCTCTACATATGATTACAGGGATCATAGGCTACTAGTACAGGTTTCTTTAACTTGGGAAAAGGGAGCACTTAAAGCTATGGCATTAATAGATTCCGGAGCAGCTGAAAGCTTTATTGATCAAACTTTTGTCAAGAAACATGCTATCCCATCTCAGTTAAAGGAGACTCCTCTGGCCGTTGAGGCCATAGATGGTAGACCATTGTTAGATCCAGTTATTTCTCGTGAAACTTTACCAGTTAAACTAACCATTGGTATTTTACACGAGGTGGAGATTTCTTTCATGCTTATCTCATCCCCTTCAGTTCCTATAGTTTTGGGGTATCCCTGGCTTAAAAAGCATAACCCTACTATTGATTGGGAACAAGGTGAAATAGTCTCTTGGGGTCAGGGTTGCCAGAAAGGTTGTGTACAGAAAGTCTCACCGTTGTGCCTAGTGGACACACCTAGCAACTCTAACAAGCCCACAGATTTACAGATACCTTCCCAGTATCAGGATTTAAAGGCAGTCTTTGATAAGAGGAAGGCTGATACTTTACCTCCACACAGGTCCTTTGATTGTAAGATTAATCTCCTGCCTGGTACTATGCCCCCGAGGGGTAATGTATATCCTCTATCCGCTAAGGAGAACTTAGTCTGTGAGGAGTACATTCAGGAGAATCTAGACAAAGGCTTTATTAGGAGGTCCTCTTCTCCAGCCGGAGCCGGTTTCTTTTTCGTAGATAAAAAAGACGGCACACTACGGCCTTGCATCGATTATCGGGGCTTGAACAAGATAACAATCAGAAATGCTTATCCGATTCCCCTGATTACTGAACTATTTGATCGCCTGAAAGGTTCTAAGATTTTTACCAAGTTAGACCTGAGGGGAGCTTATAACTTGGTGAGAATTCAGCAGGGTGATGAATGGAAAACGGCTTTCAATACCCGGTATGGCCACTATGAATACACGGTAATGCCCTTTGGGCTTTGCAATGCTCCTGCTGTATTCCAGGACTTGATTAATGAGGTTCTTAGGGAATTTCAACAGGAATGTGTTATAGTTTATTTGGATGATATACTAATACATTCTAAAGAGCCTGAGACTCATCACAAACAAGTCAGAAGGGTATTACATAAACTTCTACAGCATGGGTTGTACTGCAAATTGGAGAAGTGTAGCTTTGACCAATCTCAGGTAAATTTTCTTGGTTACGTTATTTCTGGAGAGGGCTTTAAGATGGACCCTGTTAAACTCCAATCTATCTTGGATTGGCCATTGCCCAAGGGACTCAAAGCCATTCAGAGATTCATCGGTTTCTCGAATTACTATAGGCGCTTCATTAAGGGATACTCGTCTATTATCTCTCCTATTACTAACATGACTAAACAGGGTGCTGATACTAAGACATGGTCTCCAGAAGCGCTTGTTGCTTTCAGTACTCTCAAGGAACAGTTTGCCTCAGCACCGATATTAGTTCATCCAGACACATCTTTGCCTTTCTTACTCGAGGTAGACGCCTCAGAGACAGGTGTAGGCGCTATTCTGTCCCAAAGGTTAAGTTTGAATAAACCACTGCATCCATGTGTTTTTTTTCTAGGAAATTGTCTGGGCCTGAGAGCAGGTATGATATTGGTGACAGGGAACTGTTAGCGGTAATTTGGGCTTTAAAGGAGTGGAGACACTTGTTGGAAGGGAATTTACACCCGGTTACTATTTTGACGGATCACAAGAATTTGTCATATATAGGGGAAGCCAAGCGATTATCTGCCAGGCAGGCTCGTTGGTCTTTGTTCCTTACTCATTTCAACTATGTTCTCACTTATAGACCTGGTTCTAAGAATTCTAAGGCCGATGCATTGTCCCGCCAACATGAACCTTCTACTATGCCTGAAATGGTTTTTTCTTCTATAGTTCCTAAGCGTAATATTATTGCCAGCACTAGCATTAAGATTCACTCTCCGTTACTGGAGGAGATCAAGAAGTTACAACATCTGGCACCCGGACCTATTCCGGGGGACCGTTACTTCGTGCCTCCTAAACTCCAACTGGAACTTATGCAGTGTTTTCATAACAGTAAATTTGCCGGACATCCTGGCATACGCAAGTCATGTTCTCTGATTTCTAAAGATTTTTGGTGGCCTTCATTACGTAAGGATCTTAAGGAATTCGTCGGGGCATGTGATGTCTGTATGAGGACCAAACAACCTCATACGCTTCCATGTGGACTTTTGCAACCCCTAGAAATTCCTGTGAAACCATGGTCCTGTCTGGCTATGGACTTCATTGTTGATTTACCGGTTTCTAAAAGACATACGGTTATCCTCACAGTAATTGACAGGTTTACCAAAATGGCTCATTTTGTACCTCTGCTCAAATTGCCCTCTTCTCCCGAATTGGCTGAAATTTTCGCGAGGGAGATTTTTCGTTTACATGGGATTCCTTCTGAAATCGTTTCTGATAGAGGTTCCCAATTGGTTTCCCGGTTTTGGAGATCCTTCTGTTCCCAGCTTGGTATCAAATTAAATTTTTCCTCTGCCTATCATCCCCAGTCCAATGGGGCTGCCGAGCGCACCAACCAAAAGGTTGAACAGTTCTTGCGTTGTTTTGTTTCTGAACACCAGGACGATTGGGTCGGTTTGATTCCTTGGGCGGAGTTTGCGCACAACAACAGTGTTTGCGATTCTACTCGTTCTAGCCCCTTTTTCATGAATTATGGCTTCCATCCTTCCGTTCTTCCGTCGGCCTCCCCCTCCCAGGGGATACCGTCGGTTGATATTCATGTTGCCAATCTGAGAAAGTTGTGGGATCAGACTCGACAAATCCTTGTTCATAATTCCATGTTGTCCAAACAACACGCTGACAACCGCAGAAGGGTGGCTCCTGTATTCTCTCCAGGCGATAGGGTATGGTTGAGTACCAGAAACATCCGCTTGAAAGTTCCTTCCATGAAATTTGCTCCTCGTTTCATAGGCCCTTACAGGGTTCTGTCTCGGATAAATCCTGTTGCATATCGTCTGGCTCTTCCGCCTGCTTTACGCATCCCGAACTCCTTTCATGTTTATTTATTGAAGCCTTTGGTATGTAACAGATTTTCCTCCACTGTGCCGTCCCCTCGTCCTGTCCAGGTTGAGGGTCAGGAGGAGTATGAGATCAATTCCATCCTCAATTCTCGGATTTCTCGGGGGAAGGTGCAATATCTTGTGGACTGGAAAGGATATGGTCCTGAAGAGAGGTCTTGGGTGGCCCAGGAGGATGTGCGTGCTCCTCGCCTTCTCAGGGCTTTTCATGCTCGCTTTCCGTCTCGCCCCGGTTCCTTCCGTCCGGTGGGCGTTTCTGAAGGGGGGAGTACTGTCAGGGTACCTGAAGTCTCTACCTCGGAGGAGGTTAGACTTCCCGACGTCCGTTCTCTCAGCGGGTCTGATTCATCTAATCCTCACAGCTCTCATAGTCATTCCCACGCCGGCCGCGAGAACCCCACTTCCTTTTATGACACGACGCTCAGGAGCCGACGTCATGACGGCCATCACATCCCGACCTGTCAATCTGGTTCGGAACAACGAATCAGGGCTCGGCAAGGGCGGAGCCATGATTTAGAGAACCAGGGTATAAAAGAGGGATGTGGCTAATGGTTCATTGCCCTGTCGTGGTTCTAGCTTGTCTGGTCCCTCAGTGCTCTTATGTTTATCGTTCTATCTGGTTTTGACTCGGCTTGTACTATCGTTCCTGTTTACCTCTCGTGTCCTTTGACCTCGGCTTGTCTCTCGCTTACCTGTCCTCTCGTTCCCTCGACCCCGGCTTGTCTCTGACTATTCTCTGCTTTCTCCTTACGTTAGTCCGGCCATTCTAAGGTCCGGTATACGTACATCTCTCCTGTTCGTACTCTGCGTGTTGGATCCCTGTCCCGATCCTGACATAAAAGAGGTTTGGCCAAGCAGCCTTCTCATTCTGAGCACTGTATCTGCAGAATAACCTACCAGAATATATATAATATATTACCAGCTTGGTAGTTCTTTGAAACATCTGCATCTGTCTTCCTTCAATCAAAAACTGATTTAATACATTATTAAATTAGTATTGTACTGTATATGTCTATTGTATGTGTAAAAAATATATTTATAGTTATATAAGTCTTATCTTGTACTTGAAAATAAAGAGAACCATTAATATATTCTTCCAGGTAAAATGTTTTTATAAATAAATAAATTTAAACTGTAATTTTTCTGGAATTAACACCAATAAACAATAAATGGAAAAATAATCTTTAACTTGCACTTCTTTTTAAGAACTCCTCCTTCCTTCTGATTGGTGTATAGTCTCTGGGTGATGGATTTCCTCCATTCGTAGTGACTAGCTTCCAGGTTTTGACATCTATGATGACCAGCTCTTTTCCTGCCCAGGTTATTATTCCAGCTGGGTACCTATTGACTGGTAGGACATATGTGTTGATGGCTTGCCATTGAGTTGGGGCTTAAGGTCCTGTCTGACTCCCTGGAGGTACTTGGGTGCTACTATCACCTTTGCCTATATATATATATATATATATATATATATATATATATATATATATATATATATATATAAATATATATTTAATAACTCATTTGGACACAATTGCACGCTTCTTATTCCTATGGATATGCTATTTTATTGTAATTAGAATTAATTCATTCATTTAATTAAAAAAAATTCTAGTCAATTTCAGGTAGGAGTATGTAATTTTATTGAAAAGTGTCTTATGTAGTGATGTCCCTTACGGTTCGCTGGCGAATAGTTCCTGGCGAACATAGCTTGTTCTCGTTCGCCACCGCGGGCGAACATATGCAATGTTCGGTCCGCCCCCTATTCGTCATCATTGAGTAAACTTTGACCCTGTACCTCACAGTCAGCAGACACATTCCTGCCAATCAGCAGCAGACCCTCCCTCCCAGACCCTCCCACCTCCTAGACAGCATACAATTTAGATTAATTCTGAAGCTGCATTCATTTTTTTTATTATAATTTTTTTTGTGTGTTTGAGTTTATTATACATTATCCTCCATAGCCAGTAACCTGTGTTTATTATACATTATCCCTCATAGCCAGTAACCTGTGTTTATTATACATTATCCCCCCATAGCCAGTAACCTGTGTTTATTATACATTATCCTCCATAGCCAGTAACCTGTGTTTATTATACATTATCCCCCATAGCCAGTAACCTGTGTTTATTATACATTATCCTCCATAGCCAGTAACCTGTGTTTATTATACATTATCCCCCATAGCCAGTAACCTGTGTTTATTACACATTATCCTCCCACAACCAGTAACCTGTGTTTATTATACATTATCCCTCCCATAGCCAGTAACCTGTGTTTATTATACATTATCCCCCCACAACCAGTAACCTGTGTTTATTATACATTATCCCTCCCATAGCCAGTAACCTTTGTTTATTATACATTATCCTCCCTGATAATGCAACACTTACAACAATCAAGTAACATACATTCATATAAAATGTAAGTTAATTAGCCAGTCAGTGTAATGACAGGAATGAATAAGTAGATAACTTCCTAATTCCCACGGTATTAGGGAGCTATCTACTAAAAGGCTGAAAGACCTAAATTGGTCTTTCAGCCAAATTTACTAATACTAAGTAAAGATTACTTAGTATTAGTAAATTATGACCCTACTCGCTATACCGCCAGTAGGTGCCTGTCTATTAAACAGTGAGCAGCCTGTGGCAGCTCACTGTTACAAAAAACAAAAAAATAAAAAGGGTCCCCCCTCCCTGAGCGAGTGGGGGCCCTAAAGTAAAAAAAAGGGGGGAAGACCTATTGTCCTCCCCACCGGCCCCCACCCCTGAGCAGTGGGTGGGGGCCCTAAATTAAAATTGGGGGGGACCTAATGTCCTCCCCCCTGGCCCCCACCCCTGAGTGGTGGGTGGGGGCCCTAAACAAGAATAAGGGGGGACCTAATGTTCTCCCCCTGGCCCCCACCCCTAAACGGTGGGTGGGGGCCCTAAATACAAATTGGAGGGACCTAATGTCCTCCTCCTGGCCCCCACCCCTGAGCGGTGGGTGGGGGCCCTAAACACAAATTGGCGGGGACCTAATGTCCTCCCCCCTGGCCCCCACCCCTGAGCGGTGGGTGGGGGCCCTAATCAAAAATAGGGGGGGCCTAATGTCCTCCCCCCTGACCCCCACCACTGAGCGGTGGGTGGGGGCCCTAAAAACAAATTGGGGGGACCTAATGTCCTCCCCCCTGGCCCCCACCCCTGAGCGGTGGGTGGGGGCCCTAAACAAAAATAAGGGGGGGACCTAATGTCCTCCCCCCTGGCCCCCACCCCTGAGTGGTTGGTGGGGGCCCTAAATACAAATTGGGGGGGAGACCTAATGTCCTCCCCCCCTGGCCCCCACCCCTGAGTGGCGGGTGGGGGCCCTAAATACATATTTAACCCCCTCCCCCCAGGTGACTAGGGGTCCAATAACCCCTAGTCACCCCCTCCCCCCAAAAATAAACTCCTACCTACCCCCCTCACCCTAAAAATAATGAGGGGGGGACTGTTAACTAAATACCTGTAAAAATAAATACAAATTAAAATTACCATTCAATGTTTTCTTTCTTCTAAAATCTTATTTCAGCCCCAAAAAGGCCAAATAAAAAGCCATAATAGACTAGGGGTATGGGGACCCCTAGTCACCTGGGGGGAGGGGGGATACATTTTGATTTAGGGCCACCACCCACCGCTCAGGGGTGGGGGCCAGGGGGGAGGACATTAGGTCCCCCCCTTATTCTTCTTTAGGGTCCCCACGCACCGCTCAGGGGTGGGGGCCAGGAGGGAGGACAATAGGTTCCCCCATTTGTATTTAGGGCCCCCAACCGCCGCTCAGGGGTGGGGGCCAGGGGAGAGGACAATAGGTCCCCCTCATTTGTATTTAGGGCCCCCACCCGCCGCTCAGGGGTGGGGGCCAGGGGGAAGGACAATACGTCCCCCCTTATTTTTGTTTAGGGCCCCCACCCACCGCTCAGGGGTGGGGGGCAGGGGAGAGGACAATAGGTCCCCCCCAGTTTGTATTTAGTGCCCCCAGCCACCGCTCAGGGGTGGGGGCCAGGGGGAGGGCATTAGGTCACCCCCCTTATTCTTGTTTAAGGCCCCCACCCACCACTCAGGGGTGGGGGCCAGGGGGAGGACAATAGGTCCCCCCATTTGTATTTAGGGGCCCCATCCGCCACTAAGGGTTGGGGGCCAGGGGGGAGGACAATAGGTCCCCCCCTTATTTTTGTTTAGGGCCCCCACCCACCGCTCAGGGGTGGGGGCCAGGGGGGAGGACAATAGGTCCCCCCAGTTTGTATTTAGTGCCCCCACCCACCGCTCAGGGGTGGGGGCCAGGGGGAGGACATTAGGTCCCCACCTTATTCTTGTTTAGGGCCCCCACCCACTGCTCAGGGGGAGTTTTGCCATGGATCCCCCTCCGGCATGCCACAGTCCAGGTGTTAGTCCCCATGAAACAACTTTTCCATCACTATTGTGGCCAGAAAGAGTCCCTGTGGGTTTTAAAATTCGCCTGCCTACTGAAGTCTATGGCGGTTCGCCCGCTTCGCCCGTTCGCGAACATTTGCCGAAGTTCGCGTTCGCCGTTCGCGAACCGAAAATTTTATGTTCGCGACATCACTAGTCTTATGGAGACTGGGTGAGCATCTAACGGAGGAGGGAAGCGAATTCCACAGGAACGGTGCAGCCCTCTAAAAGTCTTGAAGGCGAGCATCAGAGGTGGGAGTACGGACAGAAAATAGATGTAAGTCTTCAGCAGATTGTAAGGGCCTAGACGGGACATACTTGTGTATTAGGGAGCATAGATAGGTGGGAGCAGCATTATGTAGAGATTTGAAAGCAAGAACCAGAATTTTAGATTGAGCCCTCTATCTTACAGGAAGCCAATGTAGGGACTGACAGAAGGGTAAGGCGTGGGAGGTTTGGGCGGACAGAAAGATGAGTTTTGCCGCCGCATTCATTATGGACTGTAACGGCGCAAGTTGGGAGCACGTAAGACCATTGAGAAGCGGATTACAGTAGTCAAGGCGAGAAAGGACAGTGGAATGAACCAGCACCTTAGTCGCATCTGGCGTTAAGTAGGGTCGGATGTGCGCAATGTTTTTGAGATGGAAACGACAGGATTTGGCGATAGACTGAACATGAGGCTTGAAGGAGAGGTCGGAGTCAAAGAGAACACCTAGGAAGCGAGCCTGCATGGTGGAGCTGATGGTAGCACACATATATATATATATATATATATATATATATATACACACATAACTAGTACTTGTTTTTATAGGGGAACTCTCTGAGACACTTGATGCTAAGAACTGATTAATTTCCCCTGTTGTATAGGTTGTTGCCATGGTAGCCCCATACAGATCATGGAGACACTGAACACCAGTACCAGCACTGGACTAGGAAGCACCTCTAGTAGCCGCCTGAGTGACTGCTACTAGAGGTGTTAGTAGGTACCAATGTAAACACTGATTTTTCTCTGTAAAGGCAGCATTTACAGTGCTCACCCTACAGGTACAGGCTGTAGACACCAGAGCCTCTACAGTAAGCTGTAGTGGTTCTGGTGCCTATAGTGGCCCTTATACAAGAAATAGGTGAGTACATTTTAGGGATTTTTCATGGTTAGGAAAAGTTTAGAAAATATGTAACAGGGTTATTTGCAAAATAATTTGTAGGAATTTGAAATTAAAAATACTAAAGTAAATATATAGATAACTTTTCCAAATTATCTATTGTGTCTTATATGTTGCCATTCAGTTTTCAATTGGCTACAATTTGGGGTTTAATGGTTTGTGCAGGTTTTGTGTTGTCCACACGAATTGACAAACAGACTTAAAAGGGGCTTTATATTGTATTCAACATGTCAACTACAAGTGGATATCAAATCAGCTTTTACCTTTCAAATATGCCAAGCTATAACCTTGCTTTAATATTGCCGGATAAGCTTTTTTATTTAATTTATTTAATTGTTTTAGGTAAACTTTTTAAATAATGTTTTCAGCATGATAAGTTATAAAAAAATATATTATGTATAAAGAAATATATCAACATATTCAAATATTACAAAATTAAAATACATTTCATGATTGTAAATCATTAAAAAAGGTTACAAAATATAAAATTATTTGGAAAGCACGTCCAGCAGTATTAAATAGAAACCTATATAAGTCATCAGTGTTTTATGCGAAAATGCTTACCACCCAAAAACCTGAATGTTATATAAATTAGGTGTATTATATATATATACACACATATACAGAACTGTAACAAGTTACATCTCTACTTTGAATAATTTTTAGTGTTAAGGTTCCAGAAATCAAATGATTATTACATTCCTATTAGCTTCTGAATACCGGAAAACATGTTTCCTGGGAAATCCATCAAGGCTCTACTTATTTCATGATTACTGGACCCTTAAGGTCCACAATATTTTTTTATAGTACAGATGGTCACCTTGTTAGTGTCCAAGATGCTTCTAGCCTAATTACCAGCTTGTGCAGCCAGAGGTGATTTACCAAAGCAATCAGTTTAGTATTATGCCCACTCAATAAAGCCTCTTACTACTGAGATTTGGACCCTAATTTGCAAAATCTTGTAATAGTTGATGGTTGGCTCTAAGGATAACTGGTAAAACTCAACCCTCAAAAATATATATTTTTAATTTAACCTGTCACACAAAAGTTTTGGATATTGCGTAAAGCAATAAATAATTCTATAATTAATGCCTTTTGCAAATTGAATTGCTATGCACAGATCTGATTTACGTATATCTCAGGTCTTTTTTTCATCTTAGAGAAAGTCTCCCCATGGGCATTGCATGTAAATGAGAAACTCAGATAGCAAAAGATTTGCAATTCAGTGTAGTGCAAATTTCAAAAAGCCATACATAAATATATGGTTTCTCATTATAAAATATTTGAGAAGGAATGAATAGATGACAGGGATTCACTTTAATAAGGAGTGTATACATATCACATACTTTAATAAACAATCACAAGTGACAAGTTCATAGGCGTGCGCAGCCTATTGCATTAGGGTGTGCACCCTCAAGCACAAGCACACGCGGCGTGTATATATATATATATATATATATATATATATATATATGTGTATATGTATGTATATATATATATACACATATATACACACACACACACACACAAAGCTGTGTGTGTGCTGTGTGAGGGTGCTGTTAGTGTGATGTGTGTGTGCTGGTAGTGTACTATGTGGGTGAGGGTGTTTGTGTGTGCGTGCTTGTGAGGGTGCTGTGAATGTACTGTGTGTCAGGGTGCTGTTTGTGTGTGTGTGTGTGTGTGCACTTGTGAGGGTGCTGTAAATGTACTGTGTGTCAGGGTGCTGTTTGTGTGTGAGGGTACTGGTAGTGTTTTGTGTGTGTGTGTTTGTTAGGGTCCTGTTTGTGTTTGTGAGGGTGCTGTGTGTGTGGGTGCTGTATGTGTGTGTGGGTGCTGTATGTGTGTGGGTGCTGTATGTGTGTGGGTGCTGTATGTGTGTGGGTGCTGTGTGTCTGTGGGTGCTGTATGTGTGTAGGTGCTGTGTATGTCTGTGGGTGCTGTGTAGGTCTGTGGGTGCTGTGTATGTCTGTGGGTGCTGTGTATGTCTGTGGGTGCTGTGTATGTCTGTGGGTGCGCTGTGTATGTCTGTGGGTGTGCTGTGTATGTCTGTGGGTGTGCTGTGTATGTGTATGTGTGTGGGTGCTGTGTATGTGTGTGGGTGCTGTGTATGTCTGTGGGTGCTGTGTATGTCTGTGGGTGCTGTGTGTGGGTGCTGTGTATGTCTGTGGGTGCTGTGTGTGGGTGCTGTGTATGTCTGTGGGTGCTGTGTGTGGGTGCTGTGTATGTCTGTGGGTGCTGTGTATGTCTGTGGGTGTGCTGTGTATGTCTGTGGGTGTGCTGTGTATGTCTGTGGGTGTGCTGTGTATGTCTGTGGGTGTGCTGTGTATGTCTGTGGATGTGCTGTGTATGTCTGTGGGTGCTGTGTATGTCTGTGGGTGCTGTGTGTGGGTGCTGTGTATGTGTGTGGGTGCTGTGGATGTCTGTGGGTGCTGTGTATGTCTGTGGGTGCTGTGTATGTCTGTGGGTGCTGTGTATGTCTATGGGTGCTGTGTATGTCTGTGGGTGCTGTGTATGTCTGTGGGTGCTGTGTATGTCTGTGGGTGCTGTGTGTGTGCTGTGTATGTGTGTGTGTGTGCTGTGTATGTGTGTGTGTGCTGTGTATGTGTGTGTGCTGTGTATGTGTGTATGTGTGTGGGTGATTGTGGGGGGTGGAGGTGGGGGTACATTACTAAATATCCCCCCTCCCTTCTTACTTTATGTGGGGAGGGGGGATTCTTGTTCCTTGTCCCTGGTGGTCCAGTGGAGGTGGAGGCAGATCAGTTATCCCCCCTCCCTTCTTACCTTATGCCTGGGAGGGGGGATCCTGCTGCTGCTGCCATCCCTGGTGGTCCAGAGCTGTGTGTGTGTGTGGGTGCTGTATGTGTGTGGGTGCTGTATGTGTGTGGGTGCTGTATGTGTGTGGGTGCTGTGTGTCTGTGGGTGCTGTATGTGTGTAGGTGCTGTGTATGTTTGTGGGTGCTGTGTAGGTCTGTGGGTGCTGTGTATGTCTGTGGGTGCTGTGTATGTCTGTGGGTGCTGTGTATGTCTGTGGGTGCGCTGTGTATGTCCGTGGGTGTGCTGTGTATGTCTGTGGGTGTGCTGTGTATGTGTATGTGTGTGGGTGCTGTGTATGTGTGTGGGTGCTGTGTATGTCTGTGGGTGCTGTGTATGTCTGTGGGTGCTGTGTGTGGGTGCTGTGTATGTCTGTGGGTGCTGTGTGTGGGTGCTGTGTATGTCTGTGGGTGCTGTGGGTGCTGTGTGTGGGTGCTGTGTATGTATGTGGGTGCTGTGTATGTCTGTGGGTGCTGTGTATGTCTGTGGGTGTGCTGTGTATGTCTGTGGGTGTGCTGTGTATGTCTGTGGGTGTGCTGTGTATGTCTGTGGGTGTGCTGTGTATGTCTGTGGATGTGCTGTGTATGTCTGTGGGTGCTGTGTATGTCTGTGGGTGCTGTGTGTGGGTGCTGTGTATGTGTGTGGGTGCTGTGGATGTCTGTGGGTGCTGTGTATGTCTGTGGGTGCTGTGTATGTCTGTGGGTGCTGTGTATGTCTGTGGGTTCTGTGTATGTCTGTGGGTGCTGTGTATGTCTGTGGGTGCTGTGTATGTCTGTGGGTGCTGTGTGTGTGCTGTGTATGTGTGTGTGTGTGCTGTGTATGTGTGTGTGTGTGCTGTGTATGTCTGTGGGTGCTGTGTATGTCTGTGGGTGCGCTGTGTATGTCTGTGGGTGTGCTGTGTATGTCTGTGGGTGTGCTGTGTATGTGTGTGTGTGCTGTGTATGTGTGTGTGCTGTGTATGTGTGTATGTGTGTGGGTGATTGTGGGGGGTGGAGGTGGGGGTACATTACTAAATATCCCCCCTCCCTTCTTACTTTATGTGGGGAGGGGGGATTCTTGTTCCTTGTCCCTGGTGGTCCAGTGGAGGTGGAGGCAGATCAGTTATCCCCCCTCCCTTCTTACCTTATGCCTGGGAGGGGGGATCCTGCTGCTGCTGCCATCCCTGGTGGTCCAGAGGAGAGTGAACTCTAGCCCCGCAGGGCTAGAGTTCACTCACGCGAGATCTGAGCGTTGCCGCGGCAACGCTCAGATCTCGCGAGAGGAACCCGGCGGAGCTGCTGGCAATAGCTCCCCGGGTCCTCTCCTGCCTCCCTCACTGCCTGTGAGCCGGTGAGGGGAGGCTGAGAGCAGAGCCGGCGCTCGGATAGCTGCATGAGCCGACAGGGGAGATCCTGAGATCTCCCCTGCCGGTCTCAATACATAGGCGTGCCGCGGGGATTAGGGTGTGCCCAGGCACACCCGGCACACCCCGTGCGCACGCCTATGGACAAGTTACATAAGTATACATAAATATATTACATGAAATATTAATTAAGATCTGTTAAGTATTAAAATATATAGCATTATGTAAACTGAGACAAGCTTTGTCACCCTTGGCAGATTAGATATACACAGAGTTAGCCAGCAAAATGTATACACACTTTCAAAGAGGATATCTACAGACTTTTTAATAAGTTGGACTTTTGAATTACGATTGCATTATATAGTGTGATGTTTTACCCGCATGACTCTAGCATCAACATGTAACCAGGGTCAGTCAAACAAAATGAGTGCCGCGTAGGATCGGTGGTACACTCCAGGTAAAATATTTTTCGGATATATTCCGACATAGGACTGCAAAGTGTCTATACATTTTTGTGGCTAGCTCTGTAGTTTAGTATTAGCTTTTCCGTTCTGGGACAGTTTAGAATTTTCTCCCATTGAACGGAATTTTGAGCTTTTAAAGGAACACTCCAAATACATAAAGCACTTCAGCTTGCTAAGGTCAAGAACATATCCAAAAATGTACATTGGCGCTGGCATGCTTCAAGGGAGGAACAATATTAGTTCCCTCATGTGCAGTGGACTTTTTTCCAGAATTTAATATCCTTGCTGCTGCTGCCTCCAATAGAGTCAGACACATTGTGGTAGATTTATCAAATTGTTTTGTTTTAAAAAGAGGTGTAAAGATGTAAAAGGATGAGTCACCAATAGAATGTGCCTGCTGGTTCCACTTTGATCATTCTCCCCAATATATATTTGAAGTCGGCAGCAACGGTAAAATATATATTCCCCAGATAGATTTCTAACTGTTACAAAACCACAACACATATGCCTATTGGCTGCCAAAGTATTATGAAAGTTATGGATCTACTACAGTAGTATATTTTGTAATTACAAGAAGAGTGAGAAGTAACATAAAATGTGTCATTCATCCTCTGCTAATCAGAGCACTTGATCTCATGTCTACCTCATACTTTATTTGGGCACTCAACTTCAGAAAACAGTAGTACGGATGGATCACAGTAAACATTACATGTGGGGAGATAGAGCAAATGCTCGCATTACTGCAACATACCCCCCAACCTCAGTGTCTGGTAAAACAGGGAAAGTGGGCAAAAGGGGGTGGGCTCGTAATGTTAACTGTGTCACTGGCAGCGCCATAACGGGTGGAATGGATCAGCTCAGAGAATAAGCAGGTTAGACAGGCATGAATGCACTCTAGGCTGACTGCTGGTCATGAATGCCAGTCCACGAATAGGGGGCAATACACACAACACTGTGATAGTACTCTCTGCAGACTCATGGTCCCAGTGTCTAATATTGCGCTTGTGTAATGCTTTCTGGGGACAGTACCCTGGTTTCATACACCAGTGAACAAACCTCAGAATGCATGAAAGGACCCTAAAATAGAGATTGTCCCACAAAAATTGGGACCGTTAAGAGACCTACTTTTAATCCCCATGATGCTTGGCCAATTTAAAGGTAATTTGAAATTTAAAGTAAACAGTGTCATGAGGACCCCTTGCCAAACAGGTACAAAGGATAGTCATAGACTCTTACTCTCAGAGGACTGGTTCTCTATTAGGAGTGGGTCTCATCGTTATGAGGCTTGGCAACCTTCGCTGTATGTTTAACCTTTCACAGACAACTAATTATAATGCCCAGTAGGAGAATTAAACTCTGAATTAACAAGTATACATCAGGCAGAGGCAAACAAGTATATATTTTGATTACAGCAGGTCATTTCCTTTAACAGATCTTCATTAATCACTGATGGAAAATGTATGTAACATGACTGTTTTAACCCCTTAAGGACACATGACATGTGTGACATGTCATGATTCCCTTTTATTCCAGAAGTTTGGTCCTTAAGGGGTTAAAAGTACTACCATCTTGAATGATACATTTTCCGTTAGTGTATCCGTTAAGTGATAAATCTGGTATTGATGCACACTTACTAGAATATGGGCCAAAAAAACACTATTTTATCCATGAAATTGACACATACGCTAGATTGCATGCTCATGGACTGAATCATCAACTCATATTAAATGTATCAAATTGTTCTTTATAATGTATATAGACTCACGTAGACTAATATTGTTCATCATTTCAGAATAATCAATCTCTTGCAATTTAATAATAATAATGATAATAGTAATAATACAATTGAATGTTTTTCTAGAGGTTAAAATATTAGCTTTTTCTAAAGATGTATTTGTTGAATTTTTATTGCTGTTTATTCTTGCTGAAAAAGTGTGCTTATTGTATAAAGCTAAGGAATTACCAGAAAAGAACACGTCTTCAAGAGGAAAAAATGATTACATTGCAAAGTAGCTTTTAAGTGTCAGTCCTTGTTAAATAAAGGTTTGATCAACTAGTGCAACGTATACTTACGGCTATGTAAAGCTGTTCAAAGTAACACCACACTCTCTATTTCTCACATACGCACATAAAAATCAATACACTCATCTCCTGGGGGGAAAAAAATGTATTTCTCTCTTTTTGTCACAATGCCTTTAATGACATCCAATTGCAAAACACATAGCACTATTAGTGCTAATAGTCATAACTGATTGGTCCATTTTCCTTTAACTATTGCACTAATTAAGATTTCATTTAAATATTAAACTGTGAATGAGTCAATCATTTTTATTATTTTTTCCACGTTTTTAATTTTATGCATTGGGTAAGCAATTCTACTTAAGGAGAACGTATAGGCTAGATAATGTACAGACAAATATGCATTTGGCAATAACAGGTTTTTAAAAAAAAAGAAACAAAAAAAACAACAACAACATAAAACCAAGTCAATACCAAACCAGCTGTTTTAAAGTCTTTCTCAGCTTTCTCTTTTAAGCATTGCATATCAACAGATTGATTTAGATCATTTTATTGAAAAGCTGATAGTTTACCATAAAAACTCATTTGCAAGCCTATTTTACTATTATCAAAAATATAAAATTTGAGTCTGGATATACAGTGAACATGTAATTTAGAGTTGGTTGTAAAGCTGTTACGGACTTTACATGCAATTTAGAATTCATATTTACAAGCAGTACATTTTACATGTGCCTTCCACAGGCTTTTTGTTTTGTGTGCAGAAATTATTAGAGGTGTTTGTCCATGACTTTTGCATGAAAATTGCAAAATGTATGCTCACATTTATGTATGAATGTATGTATCTACTTTATCTAACGTTTACATCTAGTTTACCTCTCGTGTCATAAAAACGTTATGCCAAAATCTTTCATGTGTTCTTTACCGGACCCCATGGGGTGAAAAAAAGGATATATATCTATCCTCACTGCAGCCCATGGGGTGAAAAAAGAGACTACTAACTGAGTCTCTCCGGTTTTATTTGAGTTGTCAGTTAACCAGTTTTTATTATTTATTTTATTTTAATGCTGTGGAGTGCTGTTGAGCCCTCGTTGATCATTCTATTTGTACATGCTCAGTGTGTGAATTACAGGCTCATCTTACATACATTATTTTCAGTTTCCTTCCCATTGCCCTGGTCTCACTAGCTGTAGCATATCTGCCAGAAATGAGTGCTTTTTTTTTTTACAAAATTTGAAACTGCAACACAATTTAGTATATGAAATGGTGCTGCAGTTTCAATGGTTTTCTTGCAGAACTCTTACCTAAAAGGAAATAATTGGCAAGCCAAGAAAGATTTTGGTGTAACTTTGCTGTGACACAAGAGGTAAATCAGGGTGTTTGTTTTAGATAAAGAAAACAATGTTAGGCCAATAACCTTATTTGGAAAAATTATTACAGTAAAACTTAAACATGCTTTCAGTGAAAAAATATATAATATTGTGAGCGATTATTAAATATACCTACTGTATGACGTACATAACGCTTGGATAAATGAAAACAAATCTACTCACTCAACAACAAAAAAATCTAAATGTACCAAATATTCACAATACTACATTGCCATTTTTTTGAGGTTTTAGTTACACCTGTCTCACAACTGATGGTATACTTAAAAACAACATTATTCTTTTAAAAATCAGGCTAGTGACTAAAGAAACTTGACCACTTCAGCCCACTGACAAGTGTACAAATATTTTTGGATAGGTAGGAACATATATAGCAACAGTAAATAGAGACACCTTGTCTTATTTAACTCTCCTAGACTCTTTATTTGTGTTTCAGAATGAGCATCACAAGAATTCTAAAAATATAAATAGAATTTTAGAATTCTAAAAATATAAATAAGGTTTTCATGTATTCTACTAGGCCTGTAGGTTGTTGAAGGTACAGCGCCTAACAAATATTTACCCCCTTCTCCACTTGTGTATTTCAACATTGTTTAGTGTTACAACCTGGGATTAAATGGATTACATTGGGCATGTTACCATTTAATTTGCACAGAATATCCAAAATGTTGTGAATTCAATATTTTTGTTGCTGTTGCACATGTAAATTAGACAAACAACATACATTTGTTGGTATCATAAGTACCCTCCCCTGCCAACATAGGCCTTCATAACTCATGTTTGTAGTTATATGTAGATCACCTTCATTCAATTACAATCTCGTATGATCTAAAAATAAATATATTTGTTTCTGAATGACCCCAAAGTTTGTACACAAATCTACACAAACAGCATCATGAAGACCAAGGAGCTAGCAAAACAAATCTGAAACTGAAAGTTCTGGAGAGGCAACAATAAAATGTGCAAACGTGTGTTATAAAAAAAAAAAAATATCCCAAACATTCAGCATCTCCACTAAGAAGAATGGAAAAACTTTGATTGCAATTCTGGCGATCCTGTTTGTTTTTGTTTGTTTTTTTTGTCTTAAAAAAAGTGTGTTGTGTAAATCAAATAGCAAAACTACCAATGCATCCCTTTTAATTCCAGGATGTAATGTTACACAATTTGGAAATATCCCAAAATTTTAAATATTTATACAAGGCACTGAATTTACTAACCCCTCTGTACATTACCATTTCAAATTATCTCTCCGCATTCCTCAAATTAAAATCATGAACTCTTATTCTAGTAGAGAAAGAGATTGCGAGACAATGTCACCAAGTAGCAGGTAAAACATATTTGGGAATACTCACCAAGGAATGTGCACAAGAAGCTTGATCTGCTGGATCATATCCAGCCAGAGAAGTCACTTGCTTTTTATGCAAATTTGTATAATTTCCTTATGCACGAATGGCTGATCTTATACATAAAAGCAATTCAGATCTGAAATGCCAGGCATGCAGCAGAGATTTTGCAATGCCAAACATCCTGTTTATCTTACTATAGACCTCCTCTTTAATGTATGGCTGTTTGCTTTATAGACGTAGCAAGCTTGAGTAAAGAACCTCTTGTTCTGTGTACCAGCTATGTGTCACTGATAAGGTTTATAATCCATTGAGGTTCAGGCACACACCAGCTTACTAGGAACAGCTGTTTTTGGATCTTAGAACAAATAATCCAAGATCCAAGATCTCGTAAAAACTGCTCCAATTAAGCTGATGCTGGATTTTATTGGATTATACTTTCGATTTTAGGAGATTGTGCCAAATCCTGTTTGTGTGAGCACCAACCAGGGCTTAACATGGATGTGCACAGTCCCTATCTTTTATGCTTATTGACAAGGTTTATGAGTGACTAAATCTTATATTTGAGATTCTTGGATTTCTGATTCTAAGAGTTATTTTATAGTATTTCATACTAAAATCATTTCCCACCAGTCATTTTAAAAGATGGTTTGAGACATTCGGGAAATTAGATCTGTTGGTAGGTCTTGGCTGGTATATACTCTACAGTACTAAACCAGCATCAACAGTCCACAAAATTGTAATAAAACAGAACTATAATAATCAATATATAGAAAATTAAAGTTCTCAAAATACACTTAAAGGAACATTGCAGGCACTTGACAATGATGACACTAATGGTAAACTAGCATAAATGCTTAATGCTATCCAGCCAATCGTGTGATAGTTTTGACCTAAAATGTTAATATGTTGTAATCCTACAACAATATGAATAATTATCACTAAAAGAAGAAAAAACTCCATATCGTGTGAGTAAATGTACGTCCAAACAATGCAAGAGTTGGATAAAAGCGGAACGGTCACTTCTCGTGATTTTTGTTAGCGTTATGTTTCCTTATCTATTATATTTAAGAAATATGTATTTGTGAGGTGTGAAAAATAAAATTACATTTAGAAATTAACACCTGTATTTGGCGCAAATGAGTGCCTCCATCTCAGCTCCCTGTCAGTTATAGTGATAAACACTGTCCTCAGCATGGGGGAAGCATACAGAAAAGAGGAGGAATTAAATAATGTTTCTATTTTTTATCTTCATTTGCAATGTTTACTCTGGGTTTCCCTAGTCTGAATCGGATTATGATGGAACTTGCTAAATCTTTAATATATTTGTTAAATAAATCAGAACTTTCTTTCAGTTATGTAAATTCCAAAGAAGTGACATTTCACCTTTAACTTCAGTCTGCTAGATTAGACAGAAAATAAATAAGCAGACAACGGATAGAAATGAGAACAAATGATATGCTATTTAATTCATCTGCAAATTGGAAACAAAAAAAACCTAAATTATTAAAAAACATTATAAATAATATATAGAAAATATTAAAAAGAAAATAATTACCGTCTCCTAGAAATTGTAACAGTGCGAGGTCAATGGGCCGTTTCCACTTGGAACCTTTTTGAAGGGCAATTCCATAGCCTGTGGTAGCAAACACCTTCCCACTGCCGATAGTAACCAGTTTACAGCCTTCATCTTTTCGAGCCATGTAGTTGAGAACAGCTGCATCATAAATGAAAGCATCCAGTTTCCTACAGAAATACAAAAAGGTCATCTTATAAATACATTCATTAAGCAAATTAAACATGAGGAAGAGTCCATCATTCAAATCCAAAAGTCATCGATTTATCTCAGGCAAAAATTATAGATACATAAAAATTATGTCTTTTAGATCTATATACCGTCCATGTGTGACATTTTCTCGTCATGTATGGTTGTCTGATCCGATCTGCACCTTTCATTTTTTGTCTATGTTCCTTTTATGTTTGCAGTGTGCAAACACTTGGATTATTTGCCCACTTTATAACCGTCTCTGGCCACACATCAAATATGTGTCACCTTTATTCTGCTAAGAGTACTTTTTAATTATTAATTTGGATTGATATTTTTCAGATCTTAGGGTGAGATCAACAGGGTTGGTCTCAGGTGGCAAATGAAATGTTTGTGTCCCTGCTTAAACTGTAGAATTATTTCTACAACCATAGAATTTAAAGATCAAGCTTGTGAACTAAAAGAACATTTTTTAGAAAATAAATTCCTCCCCAAAAACAATAGATGAAGAAATATTACATGCAGAAAAAACAGAATAGAGATGATCTTTTAACTTATAAAGACATAAGAAAAACAAACACTCCGGTTTTACCTATAATTTTAGATTTTAACAAAAATAAATAAAAACCTGAAGAAAATAATTAATACACATTGGCACGTGTTGCAACAAGATGAGTTACTCAACAAAATTATTCCAGAAAAACCACATATTACATTTAGAGGCGCACCCAATCTACATGCAAAATGAACAAGAAATTACACTAAAAAGCCCACAAACTCAAATATAAGCACACTTACAAATGAAAAAGGGTTTTACAGATGCAAGAATTGTGCAGTCTGCAGAAATGCTAACTGTAAACTAAAGAAAATTACCTCTTTTAAATCCAACATAACTGAAACGTTTTTTTCAATCAACGATTTTATTACTTGTCACTCTAAAAAGAAGCCTACATATTAGAATAAGTGAACACTGTAGAAACATCAAAAGAGGCTATGAGAACCACTCCATCTCAAAAAATGTTTTAACATATGATAAAGACCCCTACATTTTTAACAGCTTTTGGTACACAAAAACGTGCAAAGCCTTGGAGAGGAGGTGATATTAGAAAAATATTAGGGAAGACAGAAATTAATTGGGTTTTTAATCTTAAAACATAACAACTAGACTGACTGAATGTAGATTTTGACTTATATAATTTCGTTTAAATTTATTTCTTACCCTATTGCTTTATTTTGTTATATATACAGGTTTTTATTTATATTTATTTTAATTTTTTTCTCCAGATATTCCCACTAATTATAGCTTCATTGTATTTGTTTTTAACAATAGTTATCTGATCTCTGTGTATGTACATGAGTTTGTATGTGTATATATGTGTATATATATATATATATATATATATATTTATATGTATGTATACATATATGTCCATTTTTATATATTGATATATTTTTTTAATTCTTATCTGACCTATTCCCTTCTCATTTTACTCTATAACACCTATTATTATTTATATCAATAATATCCTTCATTTGTTAACATAATCTATACAAACATATTAAATTTTAATAATAAAATATTCCCAGTGAATATTTACATATATTCTCATTACCTTGATATCAGGTTACTATGGTAATCCATGATACACCCCTCCCTAGCTGTCAGCCTTAAGACAGTATGGACTTAGTAGTCTGTAAATGGATAGCTGATATGATCAGCTTTCCCTTATTGGCTGATCATATACATTTTGAAATCAGATATATGCAAAGATCTCATACATTTATTCCCCAAATGCCTGCTTTATCTATGCAGGCACCTGGGTTGCTATGGCAACCTAAGCCGCAACTACCCAGTGTGCCGGCCGTGGAGCAGTATGGGATCAGCAGTCCATTAGACCGATGTTATGTATTTTGTCTCCCCGCCCTGACGGGCGATTGCAGTGCAATCAAGGTGTGAGCACCCTGATCCTACTATGCCTTCTGTGCCACTGGTGCCACAGATATAAATAAATCGCACGAACTAGGATCATTACATTTTTATTTTTTTTTAGCCATCTCATAGCCGGTGAGTAGGCATAATAGTCCGAGAAAAGTTCCCATCCACCTATTGCGAGCCCTTTACATGACCATGTTATCGCAACCCCATTGAAGGATCCTGGTTGTAAATCATTTGAGCCTCTTGCATTGAGGACAATTACCATCTTCCCCTGCATTGTGCCATCTCTAACACACTTGCGTAATAGGTGGTTTGCTTTCCTTTATACAGAAGGCATCAAGAGGGACAAATAACGGTTTTGATTGTCTTGCTACCATGTACCGTGACATCTTTTATTATTTATGGTGAGTTATCAAGTGCAGTTTTATTTTGCAACTCAACTGTGCTGGCAAACATTTTGCCACTTAATTGTCAAATCACCGTAACTGCCTCCTAAATATTCATGTTAAATCTTCACTCACCCAGTTTTAAGATTTTGCAGGGCATCCTCCACATGTCGCTGGTTATATTTTATCATGTATGCATGCATGTCTGGGTAATTGCTACGAATGTTCTTCTCAGTGCTGCCATTAGGTACAGTCCCAAACTTCAGTGGAGGATATTGTTCGTGGGGTCTCTGGAACTATTGAGAAATAAAATGTTAATGAAACAACAGAATATGGAATTCCACTGTTGGTTGACTAATGCTTTCAAATACTTTAATAGGAAAATACACCAATGTTTTGGGGACTCCATTGAGGTTAATGAGCAGAACAAAGATAATTTCCTATTACTACAGGGTCCGCTCACAACATAGGGAAAGGAAAGCTACTCAGTAATAAAGACCAAACTGTAAGACCCAAGACACATATATTGTAACATCAACTGTAAACTAGAGCTGAACTAATTGTGTTAATGAAATGGTGTGTGATTTAAATTAATATATTAAGGTTGATAATATGAAATTGAGTTTTTCCAATTAACTTTCACATTGTTTGTATTTTGTGAATGATAGTCATAATATGTATGCATGCAAACTGTAAATATATTTGTTTATCTGTCAGTATAATTGCTTTGACGTTTTTGGTGTACAAGTTACTAATTTGAAGTTAGGACATTTTTAGATGCAGCTCAAGCTGAGATCAGTTCCTACAACGTTGCAAAACATTGATTACCCAACAATTTTCCTGTCCTAAATGTCCCTGACTACCTACCAATTCAATTTCTAAGAATAACAAAGCATTGCAAAAAATCACATGACAAAAACTATATCTGGTAGACTTGGTCATTCAACTCGGGAGAATGCTAATTCGTCCACATATTTATAAAACACGAAGGAGTATTCATGATTTAATAGTGCCTACTAAAATACAAATATGTAAAATTATGATTAAAAAACAGAAATTACAAGTTATAAATGATTTACAAAAATAAACACATTCAAATTTGTGAAAAAATTAGTTAAGCAGATGTTAGAAAGTTAAAGTATATACATTATTGCTGTATTTAGATTTCAAATAGTCTCTTTTTTTCTTTCTGTGCTCATTATACATTTACACTGATCAGTTCATAAAGAACGTAATGCAATAACATTCCTTTGCTTTATATATTAACTTAGAGACGAAATAAATATGAAAAGATATGTGGAAACAGCACAAAAATTTACTACATTTTTTTTCATTTGTTCTAAAAAAAAAATCAAATAATACATCGTTTGATCCATAGAGACAACATAAGAGGCATTACCATGAAATCATAAAATGTAAAATACAACAGACTTATCGTATAATCAAAAATATATTGGCATTGCTGGTACTTGCTAGTTCTGGTTATCCCAATATTAAATTTAAAAAAAAGAAAAAGTGAATGCCATTTCTTAATATATTCCATCAATAATTTAACAACGAATGAGAAAATATGGTCATTTTACTATACCTTGGATGTATATAACAAGGTTGACCTGATGGATGAATCGTATGTTGTTTGTTTGGTACAAAAAAGAAGCAGTAAGTCCTAGCAATAAACTAGCAAAAAATACTCTTACACATCAATGATACATAATGATCAAAACAGATCTCTTGTGCTTTTTGCCTCCTGTTTAATTTCAGAGAAATCATTTGAAACAACTTGTAAAATGCACACGAAAAGACAAGGACATTTCTTTCCTCTTGACTGTCTCTTTTATTGATCCTTAAACTACAAAGAGAAATTACAAGTATCGTATAAAATTGATCTTATATTTTCTTTTTCTTCCAAAAGCTCAAATCTCATTTAGCATTGTGCAGTTAATCTCAATGTACATCTCCCCTTCATAATTAAATATCCACTCCAGAATAGATTAGGGACGAATGACAAGATTCGATTTATTAAGATGAAGTAAAGTCTGCAGTTTCGCAGTTTTGGGGGCTGAATGCTCAGTCCAATGAACAAAATGAAAAATTACGGCTCCAGGGAAAAGGACACAGTTCAAAGGATCCATATGACAGAGACTAATTTTCAAACATTTCACCTACAATGGTAAGGATTAGAGCTGAGACATAAGAAAAACTAAGCATTATCTATTTGAAGGGGCAGCAAAAAATAGCATAAACCTGTTAAAAAAAACATCAAAATTCTTTCAGATCAGATAAGCCAATTTCCAATTTTAATGCACTCACAATTCTAATAAAATGTTATGTCAGTAGAATATTTAAGAGTGAATCTACCTACTGTAATAGTGTTATGTTATCAAACTACTGTGTGACAGCATCAGTTCCTTGAGTAAAATAACTTGCATGCTGATATTCATCTAACAAAAAGTGCATACGTGTAAGTTAATTTGAGCAGGGCCCTCAACCCTATGCACCCAACTTATCTGGTTACAAATACTTGTCTGTTAGTCCACCAATTGTACAGTGCTGTGGAATTTGTTGGTGCTTTATAAATAATAATAATATAATCTTAAGACTTAGTACAGAAATATGAAATAACAGAGCTAAATATTACTAACAGTAAGGCCAGAAATCCAAAATATGAGGTAAAAAATGTAACTGGGTTAGGGCTACTGGAAATACAAATCTAGGTCATAAAACAAGCCTGGACAGGTGTCAGGGTTTGCACCATGCCAAGCAGACTGCCAGGCATGGTCATCACTTCTCAGGGCCTGGCTGAGATTAAACCTGGGTCCTCTGCATCCCAGTCGGTGACCTTACCTTGTCGCCACTTCTCTTATTATTTCTGGTTCTTTTCTCATCCTGTGAATCTGCATCTCTGGGCCTGGACTGCTTCACACCTGCTCATGGTTCCTGATTGAGTGGCTAATAAGGCCCTGTCTTTCCCCTTTCTCCTGGTCAGATTGTTTTGTTATCCTTCGTGGATACTGCTTTGTTCATCTGACTCCTGTTTTGACCCTCTGCCTGTTTACCGTATTTGCCTGATTGCCGCCTGCCCTGACCATTGGTATCGTACCCAACTACTTTCTTGGATACCCCCTGTCTGTTACAGCGTATCCAGAAGCATTTTTCCTGTAAAGCCCCAGTGCACTGTCTCACAACCTTGGAGATTGAGTCTCCTCGGTTTGTGTTAAATTGCAAGGGTGTGCCTTAACTCTGCACTACAGACTCCCATCTCCAGGTAAGATCCTAACAAGTAAACAACTAGGAAACCAGAGAGATTAGGTCAAAATGACAAGGCCAAATAAAAAAACAGAACAACACTGTACGCAATAATAACACACTAATGTGCCAAAACACAGACTAACGCCAGGTTGTACAGCGTTTAAATGGGATCAGGCACTGACGTCATAACACTTCATTAGTTACACATGCTCTCTTGCATTAAAATTGACACATTAAAGATATAAAAATGGAATAAAACCAATTATAAGAGAGACCAGTATTAGAATGATGCTATGAAAAATTGCGAAGCCTGAAAGATGAATCTAAAATGACGTGACCTGTACAAAATTGACGCAGGAGCATCATTTTTAGGTGCACGGAACAGCTGACACAATTGCTGTAGGTGTGTATTCCTGAAATGGATTCATGAGTATAATTTCTGACATAGGGTATTCTTGTTAAGTATTCTTACAGGTGTCAGGTACATCATGCTGACAGCCCATCTGGCTAGCTCTCAAAAGAACAGTGTCAAAGTCCATGGTTCTTTTGACTCCACACAGTGTGTGTATGTCTAATGATGCGCTGCCTGTGGACAATTCATTGGTGTCCACATATACAGGAGACGAGGAAACAAAATCAAGACCGCAGGATAGGACCATAAAATAGGCAATGTCTCATTGAAAGTGGGCAGTTGTTAGAGAGAGGTAGGTGTTAATTTAATAGTATGATAACCCCGTCACATTTTAGTGTAGTTGGTCAGAAATGATTAAATACATAGAAAAGTATAAGAATGGATATAAATCATTCTCTCAAAATTTTACATTGTGTATTGTTGACTTGGGAGCTGCTCGTGATATTATAACAAATGCAAGGTTCCTTCAAGGAGCTATTGGACAGAGACAAAAAGTATATTAACATCATGTGTTGAATGAGTAAAAAAAAGTTTTTGTTTTTTTATGTATATGTTGTAACATAAGATCTGACTATTAAATTAATGATGATGTGTACAAGGTATTTTGTAAGCTAAGGGAATATCTTGCAAACGTACGGCCATCTGCATCTTTTTTAGTAGTATCACTTGTGTATTTTGTAGGCAAAAGTTGAGTTTGTCAGAACATTTGTCAAAAAGAAAAGATCAGAGAGAGAGATGAATTTAGAGGTATTATCGACAATAATTTAGGTAAATAGATACATATTCCTAATTCCAAGAATATATTATTATTCAAAGAAAAATATTCTAAAGTTAAAAAAACACAAAATCAAGGTTATTTACTCGAGTGATAAGTCAGAATGAATTTCAAATTTAAGGTCAAAATAACAGAACTGGGAATATTTTCAAAGACAGCTATGCTTTCAGTTCAGTTATTCTGGCTTTAAGTATGAAATTCACTTTGAAATCACTTTGAATTCTCACTTTAGTAAATAACCCTAAAATATGTTAATTCAAGAAAAGTCACATTTCAATGGAAATATTAGTTTACCAAATTAAAAATATGACATCATAAAGTGAAATAATGTATAAGCATATCTTGCATATGGTCCTTTGTTTTGGTCCTTTTTGTGCAAGATGTGCTATCAAATAGCACGTTCCCAAAATAATTTTACAAGCACAACACATTGCATTGCAAATAACCCTCATAAAATGTATATTTTAAAGGATTTTGTTCTATCACACTGGAAACTGATGAGGCAAAGAATTAGTCCAGAATGGATTCTAATCTTTTTAAATTGTTTAAGTTCATAATAACATTTTATTACTTGTTATGTAGATGCATTGTAATGACTGAGATGAATCTGTGTGAGAATGCGCAGAGCTGCTGTACATATTAAGATGAGTACAAAGCATTTTTAGGATGATCATCTAACTTTATGTTTCACTATAGTTTAAAAAGGAATATTGGCTCCCTTGAGATTTAAAAAGATACATAACTTTCCTTTGGTGTGGAATATTTTATCATTCACAAAAGAACAAACACGGCATGTAAAATGTCACATTTTAATTATTAAAACAGAGATATTGGCATGTACACAGAAAAATGGGTCGGCTTAGAAAAATAGCAGAACTCGGATTTAAACAAAGTAATAGACACTAGAACAAATATAATACAAGCAATACAAGTAATCATGAGATTTCTTAAAGAGCTGGAAAACAGCAACCAACTGCACTTCCTTTTAAATAGGAAAATACACAGCAATAAATGTTAAATATTTACTTGTTTTAACTCTCCTCATTGTCCAAACAAATATTCTATAAATGATGCATGGTGTTCTAAAAAATACTTTATCAATACACAGTCAGGTTAAAAAGGTACTAGAACAATGGGAGGCCTGGCATCCTTTGACTTAGGAGCAGATACAAATGGATGGTATTTTTAGCAGCACATGAAACTAGCAGATCTCAGTGTGGATGGTCCTGATTGCGTGGAGCAATCAATATACATAGATTTGAGAGATTGGGCAGTTGAAATTGCAAGGTTTACATCATATATCCCTACATCCTCTATCCATATGACATGTGCAGTAAGAACTCTGAATGATCAGGATTCAGACCCTGTTTTCCATGGACTCCATTGGCAACAATGACAACTGATATTCATTTTGAATGTCATTATTGCCATCTCATTTCACCATGAGGTCACTGTCAAACACCTCCAGTGACAATATACAAACGCATTGTATTCTGGCAGCTTTATCAGATAATGCTGTAAAATAGTCCAATGAGTTAAGCCAGTCCAAGACTGGAGATCGTTGAGAGCACAGGCCATCTGCCCATGTAAAAACAGTGTGTAGTTTACCCAGGCGCTAAAGATATACATAAGTGGCAGCACTGCTAAAATTCCATGGTGAAATCAATCACACAATTTCGCAATAAAGTATTGAAAACACACAAAACAAAAAAGTGGACAGCACACTAATGTAGCATGCACAAGTGGATAATAAAAGAGATGTGGTAATATATAAAGTTTATATATACCATATAGCACTCCTTTTCAGTGGAGCTGCAAAAAATAAGCACTCACATAGGGCAATACAATCTGTATATAAATATTAAATATGTGTAGACGTCTTTATTGATTTCACTCACATTTCCATGAGCCTGTATATAACTGGCTCAGGTATAACAGCATAGAATTGTATCAGTGCCTTGGAGTGAATTTCTTGATCCTCCCAGGATGTAATAGAAACAGTGGAAATCAAGTTAGAACCAGGTGAACATTTATTAAAACAAGATAAGCATAAAAAAAATTACATACAAGTAGGCAAGATGCTGTGTAGATAAAATCCTGTGGGTAGGGTAAAAGCACAATGCGTTTCGGCTATTCAGCCTTCCTCAGATACACATCTTTCGCACGGTGCTATGCAAGAAAAGGACCTGCATAATTTATGTCTGTTTCCTCACTTCTGTAGAAGACATCCCAACTCAACTCACACTATTTTAAAATTCAGAAGATTGATTTGAGTCTGCCGCCCAGAACCACTTTGCCAGCTCTTCCATACTAGTGGCCTGGTGAGGGCAATTGCCCCCTTGAAATCCTTGTCAGCACCTCCATTAATAGGACATTTGAATATTATTTTTTTCAGGAGGAAGCTTTATTTTAAATTTTTTCAGTACTTTCAAGAAACACAGAAGATTCTTCTAGTACAAGATTATTTGTGACCCAACTGATTGCAATGGTAAAGAAATATGTTATTTTATGTATAAAATTTATTTATTAATATTACAGGCTGCATCCTAAGCAGTGACTGACATTAAAATGTGTATTTATTAACTTGCTCTGGTTAAATGAACATCACTGAAACAGGTTAAACAGATGTCTCTTTAATTTTCTTTTAATTAATTAATTACATTTTCTTTTTGCTCAAAGACATACTAGTGGACTTAAATATCAGGTTGGTATCACAAACCATTCCCATTTTGCCAACAATATAGAAATTCTTAGTCATTATGTATCTTTCTGAAGACTGGCTAGATGTTAAAGTCTATGGCTCTTCCACATGTAGGCATGTCCTATGTGTTATTGTGTAATACCTCTAGTTAGAGTCTGGGTCTCCTGTCCTTGGCCATTTTATTAACAATGGGACCATCTGAATGCTCATAGAAAAGCAGTTCCAATAACAATAACGAGGAGCATTAAATTGGACCATAGTTCGAAGAAAACAATGCCTCCTTGATGATGTTGCAGGAGAGGTGAGCAGTGCCAAGAGAGTCTTGGTATTGTTAGTAAAACCTTCATTTTATTAATATTTTTTTTTAGGGGGAACTACAATAGATTGGGTCAGAGACACTAGGAATAGAGACTTGTATTCGTAACACTATAGTGATCCTTTAAGCACATGTTTTTTTTTAGCACATGTTTTTTTTTACTTTTATGTTTGTATTATTATTTTTAACAAGTAGCATCATCATCCTGTTCAAACAAAGCAAATATTACAGATAAAGAGAAAAAACTGAAACATTATTTAATTTCTCATCTTCTCCTCATGCTTGCTTTCTTTGTGCTGATTGGCAGCATGGGACAGATCTTATCAATGATTGACAGGTAACTAAGATAGAGGCACCCAACTTCAGTATAAAGAGGTATGGATTTCTCCATGTAATTAGTTTTTCTCACCTTACAAATACATATATTTTTTTTTAAATATAGGGAAAAGAAAATCTAGCATTAAATATCCGGAAAAGTGACAGTTCCTTCAATAAAATGAAAACATGATGTTGGTAAAGGATAATATGATACGAATATCTTGGAATTGAAAGGGGTCAGAATACAAAAATCTAGAAACCAAAAATTTTAATTACTCCTTCTGACATATCGTGAATTATGACCATTTGGAATTTATTTAGTAAACATTTACTATATGGAAATGCAAATCAAGGAAAGCATGGGCGAGTAAAAAGCAGGTTAGATGCTGCCAATTGTAGCAATATATTTGCTACCAAATGATCCCTGCAGGCTTTGGTCTATTGTTTTTGCTCCTGTGTGCATGAGTCTAGCACCAATCTCCTATACAATACCAACAGCTTGATATGCACATAACATCATTCATTTCTATGAAAACTTTGATGTGGTGGCCATGTCAACTGCCAACATTTAGTAAAGTTGGAAAATCAATAAAACTCGTATGCGGTCTGTCCGGAAAGTATTCTGCCATGTAATATGAGAAATAAGACATTTAACCCCTTCAGGACCGGCCTGTTTTTGCGATGTTTGTACGTTAAGGACCAGAGCAGTTTTAACACTTTTGTGGTGTTTGTGTTTAGCTGTAATTTTCCGCTCTCTCATTTACGGTTCCCATACAAGTTATATATTGTTTTTTCACGACAAGAAGGGCTTTCTTTACATACCAGTATTTATATTATGTCATATATTGTATTTAAAAAAAATAATAAAATATGGTGAAAAAAAAACAAAAAAACATGTTTTTGGACTTTTACTTGAAAAATCTTTTACTTATCTACAAAAGCTAATGAAAAAAACTGCTAAATAGATTCAAAATGTTGTCCCGAGTTTAAAAACACCCAGTGTTTACATGCTTTATTGCTTTTTTTGCAAGTTATAGGCCTACAAGTAGGAAATTGCTGTTTCAATATATATATATTTTAAATGTATCAATAGTGACATTGTAACACCGTTATCTGTCATAAATCCCCGAAACACACCTAACATGTACATATTTTTTAAAGTAGACAACCCAGGGTATTTAAAATGGGGTATGTCCAGTCTTTTTTAGTAGCCACCTAGTCACAAACACTGGCCAAAGTTAGCATTTATGTTTGTTTGTGTGTTAAAAATGCAAAAAACGCTAACTTTGGCCGGTGTTTGTGACTAAGTGGCTACTAAAAAAGGCTGAACATACCCCATTTGCAATACCTTGGGTTGTCTTCTTTTGCAAATGGTATGCCATCATGGGTATAATTCTCATTCCTTGGCTACCATACGCTCTCAAAGGCAACCTAACCAATCTGACAAATTTCAATAAAAAAAAAAAGTAAAATCAAGCCTTATATTTGACCCTGTAACTTTCACAAACACTATAAAACCTCTACATGTGGGGTACTGTTATACTCAGGAGACTTCGCTGAACACAAATATTAGTGTATCAGAACAGTAAAATATATCACAGCAATAATATCCTCAGTGAAAGAGCTGTTTGTGTGTGAAAAATGCAAAAAACTTCACTTTCACTGACAATATCATCGCTGTGATATGTTTTACTGTTTTGAAACACTAATATTTGTGTTCAGCGAAGTCTCCCGAGTAAAACAGTACCCCCATGTACAGGATTTAGGGTGTCATAGAAAGTTACAGGGTTAAGCACAGTGCTAGCAAATTAAATTATCTGGACTTTTGGCCTGGGTTGGCAGGCAGGTCCCTCAAATTGCAATCATTAAAATTACTTAATTAGGTAAAAATATTACATAAATATGCACGTAGAATTTTAATATATATACATATTTATATATTTGACGTCTACGTGTATATTTATGAAATTATTAATGTAATTTTGTATGTGGACATATGTATATTTCGTATTATTTTTATTTATTTATTTATACATAGATATATATATATCATTACATTCTAAGTGTATTTTGATATAAATATATATATATCAATATCAAAATACTGTTAGAATAAAATTGAATATATATATATAATTTTTTTTATTATTAAAAATTATTTTTATTTTTTGTTATTTATTTTTATTAACATATTATTTGTATTTTATAATAATATATATATACCATATATATAGTTATTATATATATTGTATATATTCGTGTGTAATTTAAATATAAGTGTATTTTTATATTAATATACGTATATATAAATATAAAAATACACTTAGTGTGACATTATATATATGATATATATACATATATTATATATAGGTATATATAGATATAATACATGTATATATATCATATATATATATATATATACACATATTATTTTTTTTACACTGATTTTTTTTTTTTACACTTTATTTTATGATTTTACAGATGCAGGGAGACTGCCTGTCAGCACAGACAGTCCCCCTGCAGGCAGATACAAAGACCCCTATTGCGGTCATGTGATCGAGTGATCACATGGCCGTGGGGTCCTGATCTGCTGAGGGGGGACTGCCCGGGCAGACAGGCAGTCCCCCTGGACCGGGAGGAGAGCTGATCGCCGCCGTGGGACCGACGGCGATCAGGTAAGTTGCCCAAAACCGTTATGACGGTTCAGGACCGTCAGCGGTCCAAACGCACGTTTTGCCGCTGACGGTCCTGAACCGTCAGCGGTCCTTAAGGGGTTAAGATACATTTGAGATACAAGAAACATTGTACATAGCACAATGACGCCTCGGCTCCCCTCAAAGTAGGCATCTTGGGACCTCACACAGTTCTTCCAGCTTCTCTTCAACGGTTCAACACTCTGTAAAATCCTATGTTGGAATCGCCATCAACTGCCATGTTGTATTTACCTGAATCTCCTCAGCAGTTTAAAATTTCTTCCCTTTCAAAGGTGATTTTAATTTTGGGAAATGGTAGAAGTCCCAGAGTGCCAAATTTGGGCTGTAGGGGAGCTGAGTCACCTGGGTGATTTTATTTGCGCTGCACTCATTTGATCATCATCTAAAGCCTTCTGAATTAGCCAATTAGTTTCCATGGAAGAATGTTCAAGCTTAACACACAATTTGATGCAGATTCATTGCTCTACTCGCTCAGTTATTTTGAACGCGATGGCCACACACTACACATGCTCACATAACAGTGTCTAGCACCCGCCATTGAAAAGTACAGTGATGTCGTCATTGCTCATTCATTCACATTCCAATCGACTCTCCTTGGTTGTCAGGTTACATCGATGTCACGCAAAACTTTATATTAACAGTGGCTGGATACTTTCCAGGCAGACCTCGTATATAATATTTAGTAAAAAAAAAAAAAAAAAAATCACCACTTTAAAGTTTTACCTTTGAAATTTGTACCTTTTTAAAAACATTTTTAAATTCAACACTTATGCAGATATCTACATATTATCTCAACATTTCTCAATTTGCCCATCATTCAAGGTTTCCACCAGTGTGATTGAAAGAGTTGATTATCCCATGATTGCCAGTGTAAAAAAAAAAATCTAATTTCAGCATCAGTGATATTTTCTGTACGGCTTTCTGCCTTCCTCCTATTAAGTTTTATATTTAGTCTGCTTTTCATGACTTTAGAAGTTATATCTGGAGAGGTCGTGTGAATAAGGGTATCTGCAATTATGAGCTGTCTCAGATGTAATAACATGTGACTTAGACACTGTTTTAAATAATGAATTTGCATTAATGGTGCATTTTTAATTCTGGCTGACTAACCATTAGCCTTAAATGTTATAATGTGCCTTTCTTCCTTTACAATTTGACTTCAGCGTAAAACAACTGATTGTGATGCCAGCATGCACCTGTTCAGTTACTTTGAGGTTACATCATTTTGTGCAAATTACTTGAGTACAACTCATTAGGCTAGAAATGGATGCCACATTTAATGATAGGCTGCATTTCTCCTATCCAATGTATTGTCAACCAACATCCTCTTTTAGAAAATGATAAACAAATCTGATACAAGGAAATCCCAGTGCTCTTTTTGGACTTATTATTATTATTATTGTAGGCTTGGTAGTCTTATCAAGACACCAAGGATTTCTTCCCCTATATATTTATTTAAATGTGAATCAAAACACGCCAATTATAGTAAAACAGTTTCCCTATGGGATTAGACTGTATCTCTCACTAGAGTTACTTGAAGGTAGTCTCTTTTAAATAGGATAATTTTTAAGAGTCCAAAACAGGAGTAATCCTTGCAGAACTACATATTGTGGGCACAGGTATGTATTTTTTTCAGTAAATCTGTCTAACTTGAAATGGTTAAAAAGCTGTGTTTTTTCCCTCTATTGGAGTGGAAGAAGATATGACAGCTATGTAACAGGACAGTACCTAGGTAACAGTTGTATACAGTAGAAGTGTGGAGAGGAGAGGGAAGGTTTAGCTAGTCCTGAATTTGTGCAGTCTGATTTGCACATATGAGTGAAGTTGTTGGGAGCACCAGCTCAAGTGTAGCTGTACTGGAGGAAGTTCCTTCTAACTGTAGAAGGAACAGCCCCTCTAGTGTGGATGGGGCTGAGAATGAAAGAAAGACTAGACAGATTATTAAGAGAGTAGAAAGGGTAATCTGCTACTCTGAACTTTGGCAACTTGTTTTCTCTGGTGTGCTTTGGTCCAGCATTTTGCTTACAGAGTGGATGGATTATTTGGAGGAAGGGGATGACTCAATCCATACTGATATCAACAACAAAGTCAGAAAAAACAGAGGGTCCTAAAGAATATCTTCAGGGAAGTACGAAGTAAACTGAAGAAAAGGACCTCCAAGGTAATATGTTTAAAGATATTACCGGTGCTGTGGACTACTGTAGAAAAGAAGTGGGGGTTAATTGCATGGCTAAAGTCATGTTATATGAAGGAGAGTTTGGGCTTTTCAGAGCACTGTGCTGATTTTGTACTTGGGTAGAATCTTTATAGCCATGGTGGATTGCACCTAAATTAGTGATGTCGCAAAGATAAAATTTTCGGTTCGTGAACCGCGAACACGAACTTCCGCAAATGTTCGCGAACCGGGCGAACCGCCATAGACTTCAATACGACCGATCCATCCCAGAGTGGAAGAGGGTCCTCAAGAATGGACCAAGGAAGCACACATAACCCGCAGATTGCGGCAAGTACTAACAAAGAGACTCTGGGGCAGATAGCATAACCAGAGGGGGCAGTTAACAAGGAAATGGGGGGCTTGAGAATGTCAATCATGCCCCAACATAGCCAATGTAATATATAACAAAAAAATAAATAAAAAATCAGGGAACTCAAGGGGACATAGCATAGCATGTAAATGGCTGACTACAGCCAATACAGCTACTAAAGGGGGGAGATAAAAATAGGATATAGAAATAGCGAAGGCCAAGACCGAGATGTACAGGCATGGAAGCAAGATGCTTCCTACCCCATTGCGCCTATCACTGGCGCCAGGCCATACACATGGCGAATTGTTTAGTTAATTGTTGGAATGTTTATTTTATTATGTTGTTTTTATGTGAATCACATTGTACACACACTATGGTTATACCAACTCCGCAAACCAGCGAAGTTAGAGCACACTACCCGCTTGGGAATACAAACCCACAATGCACCCCCAATAGGGAGACGCCACCTAGGTCGATGCTGCTGGGAAGGGAGGTGCTCCCAACCGAAAGAGCACTAGCGACACTACCACTCACACCCAAAGTGCACGACCCCCCATGAAAATATACACCCATAACACTAAGGGACTTAACCACCCATCGAAACGGAGCCTACTCCGTAAAGACGTGATTAAACACAAACCTGATGTAATATGTCTCCAAGAAAGACACTTTAAGACCAATGCCCACACACCCCTGCTGTTGCGGGAATACCCGCATCAATACCACGCCACCAACACAAGCAAATCCAAGGGCACTTCCATACTAATTAGCAAAGACATAGCGTTTAACCTTTCCCACCTAGACATAGACAAAGAGGGGAGATATGTCATCGTGAGGGGGACCTTTAATGACATTGAATATACTATAACAAATGTATACGCCCCCAACACAGAACAAAAGAACTTTCTCCACCACATACTTAAGAAAATAGAGCCCGTAAAGAAGGGAATAAAAATTATATGTGGGGATTTCAACCACGCACTAGATGCCATAATGGACACCTCCTCAGTACACTCGGTAGCGAGGATGAGACCACTCAAGAGACAGAGCAAAGCGATAAACAAACTACTAAATGAGCACCATTACTATGATATATGGCGAGCGACACATGTGGGGGAGAGAGGATACACGTTCTTCTCTACCGCACATAACTCATACTCTAGAATTGACGGTATACTAATAACCGGTCAACACTTAGAACAGATTAAGGGATGCACCATAGAACAGATCACCTGGTCAGACCACGTCCCAGTGGTGGCAACCCTAGCCGACATATATGAATCCACACACAGGAGCCCGTGGAGACTGAACGACTCCTTCTCACAGACCCAGCGTTCGTAAAGTCAGTAGAAACGGAACTTGAGCACTACTTTACTGAGAATGCCACAGACCACATGCCACACAACACCATATGGCAAGCGCATAAATCAGTAGTTAGAGGTCTGATGATACAGAGAGCGGCACATCTAAAGAGGCATGCACAAGCACAAATGAGGGAGTGGCAAAAAGAACTCTAGAGTCTAATGACCCAAAACCAACGGGCACCCACACAGGAGCTCAAAAAAACGCATAATCAAAATTACCCAAGATATACACAAACAGGCCCTAGAAAAGACAGGACACCAACTTCACAGACTCAAAGCAACTCAATACTCCCAGGGTAACAAGGCGGGAAAATTGGTAGCTCAACACCTCAAGGCCAAACAAATCAACCAAAAGATTGCATACCTATAAGACATACAGGACTACTTAGACACGATACAATTACCCACCCTCACGCAACTGCAAAAACAGGAACTCACCACCCCTATAACACACAGAGAAGTGAAGGAAGCTATCCTGAATCTACCAATAGGTAAATCCCCAGGACCAGACGGCTTTGCAAACGGCTACTATAAAAAGTTTCACGAAACCCTAATGCCACACTTGGTAAAAACGTTTAATGAAGCCACACACACACAACAACTGCCCACTGAGACCTTGATGGCCCACATTATCACTCTCCCAAAACCAGGAAAAAAAAACACTTGCCCACAAAATTTCCGCCCCATATCCCTGTTAAACACAGATGCTAAACTGTACGCTAAAATATACGCAACGCGTCTCAGCAAGATACTACCACACATAATACACACCGACCAAGTTGGGTTTATAAAAAATAGACAGAGAGGGGACAACACCAGGAAAGTACTAGATATCATTCAGAGTGCCCAACGCATGAAAGTGCTTGTGTCGCTAGATGCAGAAAAACCCTTCGACCGAGTTGGGAGTTCCTGGAAAAGGTCCTCCTTCGATTTGAGGTGCCAGAGGGCTACCTCTCAGCGGTTATGGCACTATACAACTCACCCACAGCAAGGGTTCTGAATGCAGGATTCGTCTCAGACCCTCTTAAGATAATGAATGGATCAAGACAGGGGTGCCCCCTTTCACCACTGCTATACGTGATGGCCCTAGAACCGCTGGTAGCGGCCATAAGACAAAACACATCAATTATTGGAGTGAAAATAGGAGACAGAGAATATAAAGCGAACTTATTCGCAGACGATGTGCTACTGACCCTAACGCAGCCACACATATCATTACCAAATTTAATGGCAACTATTACCGAATATGGGAAACAATCATATTATGAACTGAATGTCACCAAGACGCAGGCCATGGGAATGGGGATCCAATCTAACACGTTAGAGAGACTCAAAGCAGCTTTCCCCTTAGACTGAAGAACAGATCACTTAACCTTCTTGGGTATCAAAATCCCACCCAACCTCAACAACTTACTGGACAAAAACTACATCGCACTCATGAAGGTTAGGGCCACCACACTCAGATCATGGGAAGGGAAATACTTATCATGGGTGGGGAGGATGGCAGCAGTGAAAATGATGCTACTCCCAAAATTCCAATACCTACTACGCACCCTACCCATCGCACTGCCAAACACACACCTAGCCACAATACAGAGATTAATTACCCGATTCGTGTGGGCCAACAAAAAAACAAGGGTGGCATCTGGTATATTACAACAACCCATCAGGAGGGGGGGGGGGCTAAGCCTACCATGTATTAAAGACTATTACAAGGCAGCGCAGCTAGCGACAGTCAAAGCAGCCACAGCGGAGGGGGAAACACCACAGTGGACCAAAATAGAGGACCATTGGATCAATAAACAGGACCTGAGGGACCTTTTTTGGCTCCCGAAATCCATGCGCTCACAACACCTGAACCCCCTACCGACCACTATTCTGACACTTAAACACTGGGATAAGGCAAGAAGCGCCAATCACATGCCTTAAAGTGGGAGTCCCATCCTTAGACACGAAGCAATGGGAAGAGAGGGGCTGCACCACGATTAAGGATCTTTATAAGGAAAACAAACTGCTACCCTTCCCAGAACTCCAAACACTTTACAACATACCTAATAGAGCGCTGTTCACGTACTTACAAATGAAGTCGTTCCTGGCAGGCGAGACAATGCAGAGCCAGGAGACAACACAAACAAACAGCATCGAAAAACTGTGCCTGGCGGGCAGACCCCCTAAGAAAGCACTGTCTACAATGTACACCTCCCTACTAACACTAGACACAGGGACGGTCATGAATTTCCAAACAGCATGGCACACAGAATTGGGATATAACATTGAGGCGGAGGTATGGCAAAGGGCATGCACAATACACAAGGTGAATACACTATGCACAACCCACCTAGAGACCATCCGAAAATTACAATACAGGTGGTACATGGTGCCAGAAAAACTAGCGGCGATATACAAGGGCATGACAATTGAATGCTGGAGATGTAGAGGGAGGGAAGGCTCAATGAGCCACATATGGTGGTCATGTAACAACATAAAACCGTTCTGGAGAGATGTGGAAAAAGTGGTGACGGAGCTGCTGGGTAGAACATGGCCTATAACCATAGAACAAGGTATACTATTTATGATACCAACAACACTAGGCAAAACAGAAGAGAGATCGGTATTCCACCTACTTGTAGCAGCAGTGACCATTATAGCAAGGGCATGGAAATCACCACAGACACCCACTAGAGAAGCACTAATAACACAAACATCTCTCAACTGGAAATATGAACTAATGGCAGATGAACACATAGGGCGAAGGAAGCACACAAGCCAAGCGGGGGAAAGATGGAGAACGTACCTTGACGAACACCCAGTTTAACTAGATGGAGGTGGGGAAGACACAGAGCTGAGGAGGGAAGTGGAGGGGGGATGGGGCAACGATTAGAGGGGACAGGACAACGAGCAAACAACACATACCCAGAACGAACTACACGTATTGACAACAAGGGGACCAGGAGATTCCCAAGCCAACTTATAGACGAAATAGTAATGCTGAACAGAGTATAGGACGGAAATGTGTTAAAGCACCAATATTTGAAAAAATTTAAAATGTACGTGACCCCAATGATGTAACAAAATGTCCTGCATAACCCCCTCTCTTTTATTCTGTACCCTGGCGAGCAGGAGCCAAACACTAAACAATGTGATGCACCAATAAAACCAAGTTTCAAATTGAAAAAAAAAAAAACTAGGGGTAGGGGGAAGGGATTCAGAAATCTTCAAAATGAATCTAGGACAAAATGAGATGAGCTTTAGCTCAGCACAAGGGGTGGAAATGGGAGGGGGGGGCAAAATCAGAACAGATGAGGTATATAATAGTAATACAATTTAACAAGAACAAGTGACTAATGGTGATATTAAATGTATACTTACAAGGAGCCTAAATAAAATGGTAAACTAAAGACAATAGCATACAGTAATCAATATGACATAATAGAAATAACATAAAAATGGTGGGATGAGACACATGACTGGGCAGTTAATGTAAATGGTTACACATTGGTGGTGGGGTTTGTTTGTATGCCAACCATAAGTTAATGCCAAATATTAAGCAAGTGGAATGTGGCAAAAAAATATGTGGAGGGTTTTAGGTAGACATACTCGGGGGGAAAGGGAAATCAATTACCTAATAGTGATGTCGCGAACATAAAATGTTCCGTTCGCGAATGGCGAACGCGAACTTCCGCAAATGTTCGCGAACGGGCGAACCGGGCGAACCGCCATAGACTTCAATAGGCAGGCGAATTTTAAAACCCACAGGAACTCTTTCTGGCCACAATAGTGATGGATAAGTTGTTTAACCCCTTCAGGACCAAACTTCTGGAATAAAAGGGAATTATGACATGTCACACATGTCATGTGTCCTTAAGGGGTTAAAGGGGACTAACACCTGGACTGTGACATGCCGTAGGGGATCCATGGCAAAACTCCCATGGAAAATTACATAGTTGATGCAGAGTCTGGTTTTAATCCATAAAGGGCATAGATCACCTAACATTTCTAAATTGTTTGGAATAACGTGCTTTAAAACATCAGGTATGATGTTGTATCGATCAGGTAGTGTAAGGGTTACGCCTGCTTCACAGTGACAGACCAAACTCCCCGTTTAACGCACCGCAAACAACCGCAAACAGTCCATTTGCACAACCACAAACTCCCTATTTGCACAAGGTTGGATACCAAGCTAGCCATGTCCCGTTCCTTGTCCTCACTGATGTCATTGAAGGTCTCTTCCTCCACCCAGCCACGTACAACACCAAGGGTCCCCGAAAGGTGACAACAAGCCCCCTGTATTTGTTTTTTAAATGTACACTACTGTTACACCAGATATGAGTTGCACTGGTGTGACACTGTGCCCTGGCAGGCCCTGAAACGCACACGTGTGAAGGAAACTGACTGCTATTATATTACAGTCAAAAAAGTTTTTTGTTTTTTTTTAAATGCAAGCTATTGTGACACCAGATATGAGTGGTTGCACTGGGCAAGTGGGCACAGTATACGCTGTGAGCCTGACACACATGCTGGCAGTTAGGCAACTGCAATTAGATTACACAGAAAAAAAAAAGCAGACTGATGTTCTAGCCCTAAAAAGGGCTTCTTGGGGTGCTGTCCTTACAGCAGAGATCCGATGAGTCCTTCAGGACTGTAGTGGAAACTGAATACACTAGACTAGCTATCGATTTCCCTATTAAATCAGCAGCAGCTACACTGTCCCTCCTCTCACTAAGAATGCAGCTTCCGGGGGGGAGGGGGGCGGGGCCTAGCTGTCATGGAGGAAAGACGCACTTCATGTGAGCTCCCTCAATATCTCACTTTAAGCACGTCAAGCACTCGCCTACACCTTAAGCCACCACAATCCCGCACCGGACGTGAAGCACCACCGGGAGAGATCCGACCACCCGACAAAACAAGCTTTCACCACCTCAAGCCACGAACCAGGCACTCAGCCAGAGACTTGCCTTTGTTGTTCCAGGTATCAGGGACTCCCAGGGTCTGCACCTGGTGCCCAGAAGGGATCGGATGAGCACAAGCAGTAAACAGCAGCCTGCCAAGCATGTCCCACTATAGCCGATCCTCCACACCATGCCTTTGATCACATGAACTGCTCTCTGCACATTAACTAATCGTAAAGTAGCAAGCGTTTAAACATGTCATTATTTCACCTCCTAAAGAGTTTATTGTTGTAGTTCCTTACATGCCTTTACCTTAACTGTTCATGTATTATGTTATTCACTAGTCTCATCTCATGGGGCGACTCACACTTGATTTATAACTAGTGGTGGAGCTGCTGATATAAATACACAGTTGATAATGTGCAAGCTATACCCTAAACATGACAGCCATCTTTCACAACAATGTACTGCTATATACTCATACCCTCAGTGCAACTAGCCATGATATACGCACATTCAGCCTAGCATGCTCAAATATAACACACTTCTGTCTAAAAAAATAATAATAATACAATACAAAATGCAGTTTCCGAATGAATCTAAAAGGGATGCTGTCCAGGAGATGGGAGGGTCTGGGAGGGAGGGTGTGCTGCTGATTGGCTGGAATGTGTCTGCTGACTGTGAGGTACAGGGTCAAAGTTTACTCAATGATGACGAATAGGGGGCGGACCGAACATCGCATATGTTTGCGGTCCGTGGCGAACGCGAACAAGCTATGTTCGCCAGGAACTATTCGCCAGCGAACCGTTCGGGACATCACTATTCCCTAATGTTACCTAATGTTAATATTGATGAGGAAGAATATCTGTAAGAGCAAATAGGGAAAGCTGCACATCTCGAAAACATGTTAATTATTGTAGATTTTAATTACAAGGATATAAATTGGGATAGGGGGAGTAGTAGTTCAGAAAGGGATATCAGGTTTTGAACCTGTACAAGCACCAACTAGAAAGGGTGCTTGTCTGGATCTGGATATAGCACATAATTATGATCTTTTGACAAATGGTCAATTAAAGGGGAACTTGGGCAAAAGTGATCACAATATGGTGTCTTTTGAAATAAACTCAATAAAGTAAAAGCACACGGGGTATACTAAAACATATAATTTTAAAAAGGCAAATTTAAATAAGTTTAGGGCAGCTTTACAAAATATTGACTGGCATAAATTCATTAGTGAGAAAGAACCCACTGATGATAAATGGATATATTCAAACAAATATTAAAAAAGGTACACTTCTCAATATATACCATTGGGTAATAAATATAAAAAAACAAACTAATTGAAACCAATGTGGCTTAGTGGGAGGGTAAACCTCTAAATTAAAATAAAGATAAGGGCATTTAAATCAGACAAATCAAAGGCATCCTAGATAAGATGCAAGAAAGCCAAAAAAAGATGCAAAAGGGTGATTAGATGGACTAAAGTAGAAATTGAGAAAGTGATAGCCAAAGAGAACAAAACTAACCCCCCCCCCCACATATTTTATAATAAAGTGTAAATAAAGTGTAAATACACTGAAAACAGAAATTAGTGTGTTTGTTAAAAAGACCAGGAAAATGAAGAATATTGTAATAACTATTTTACATCAATATATTATGGAGGAACCTATGGCTAGAGAGTTTTGATTGGAAAAAATGTGATTGGATGACTCAAGACAAGGTGCTATAGCAAATAAAGAGAGTTACTGTAAACAAAGCCTTAGGTCCTGATGGCATTCACCCATGAGTACTTAAGCAGCTAAGTGTAGAAATAAGTTTTTTTTTTTTTATCTCCCAGGGTTCCTTTCTTTTAGGAATTGTACTGGAGGGTTGGCGAAAGGCAGATATGGTTCCTATATTCAAAGGGGGCTCAAAATAGTTGCCTAGAAATTATAGATCTGTGAGCTTAACTTCTGTGGCTGGAAAAGCATTTAGAAGTGTTATTAAGAGATAATTTGTAGGAATTAATTTGGGGTAAACATTGTTGTTAGCAAAAACCAGCGTGGTTTTAAGAAATATAGGTCCTGTCAAACTAACTTAATTGCATTCTACAAAGAAGTAAGCAGACTTATAGGGATGTGATCTACTTGGATTTTGCATTCAGTATAGTTCCACAAAATATGGTATTGTTCAAATTAAAATAAATTGGTCAAGATGAAAATTTGTGCTCTTTTGTAGAGCATTGGCTTAAAGATAGAGTACTGAGAGTTGTACAAAAATTTTCAAGTTTAAGTGGTGTTGCTCAGGGTTAAGTTTTGGGACCACTTCTATGTAATATATTTATAAATTATCTTGATTGAAATTCATGTTTCAGTGTTTGCAGATGACACAAACCTTTAAAAAGTAATACAATGGGGGCAAGGTATTGCTTTACTGAAGAGGGATTATACTGGGGGAGTGGGCATTCAAATGGCAAATTCAATTTAATGTAAATAAATGCAAAGTTATGAACTTTAGGATAAAGAATGCATGATAAATACACATCCTAAATGGTAGTAAATTAGGAAAAACAACACACGGGAAGGTTTTGGAAATTGTTTTAAACAACACACTAGGCAACAATGTGATATATCAGTCAGCAGTTGCTAAAGTTAGTAAGGTATTGTCATGTGTAAAAAGGGTCTTTAATTCTCAGGCCAAAAATATAATTTTGCCTCTTTATAAATCATTGGTAAGACCACACCTTAAATATGCTGGGCAATTTTGAGTACTATTCTAAATAAGAATATTATGGCACTAGAAAAAGTGCAGAGTCGGGCTACAAAATTAACAAACAGAATGGAACAGTTTAGTTATGCAGAGAGGTTAACAAATGTAAATCTCTTTCGCTTTTTTTTCCAAGTTTGCTGCAAAATTGGTAAGTGCCTTAATATGTTTTTTTTGCATTCTTTTGGATCAACAGCAAAACCAGATGTGAGAAAGGCTAATCATGAAGGGCGCATGTTTATTTTTAGTCTATGTAACTATGTAATGTACGACTATATTTAATATCTTTGGATACACTTTTCAGGTGAATTAATATTTTGTATACATTGCTAAAATCATTTTAATATTTTGATATTGTTGATATATATATTTTTATATTTGATATATTTTTTAATATTTGAATATCTTGAAAACATTGAATATCTTGAAAAAAATATTTTAAAACGTATTAAAAATGTTTTTTAACATATTAAAAATAACACCCAGAGAACCAGAGATGAGTGTGGACATTTTGAGTTATATAAAATTAACATCAAGTTACCAGAATTTTTCTTGGATTTTTGAACAACCTCTCCTGCTGCAATAATAGCCCATACATCCAAGATTGTCAATGCCCCAAAGGAAAAAACAGGATCTTAATCAATGAATATATCCTTGAAAATTGTTCCATTATGGAAAGTAGTATGGTACAACAGCAAACAAAAAGCAGGAAAGCTCAAGGTAGAGGGCTATGCTAACACATTTTATTTCTTTAACGTATTCCTTCAAAGAAGTGAACTCTGAAATGTGCCTTTAAAGTACAAAATGTAAATTTAGCCCTCAACCGGGTGCTATCTGCTCTCCTTTTAATTTTCCCCCCTATTTTACTGCATTTTGACCATAATGGAATAAAAATTTTGAAGGATATACTTGCTCTTGGCTGACTGTATCCCAATATATAGATAGAGTTATTTTGTCTGTACAGAGCCTGCACCTCCAGGACACACAACAGGACCCTATCTAGGTTTCTGATGTACATCAACCACATATCACATGTTTATGCTATTTTGATGACTTGCAAAATGTATATGTTCCACAGATACTGTAGATTGCATGATATATATATATATATATATATATATATATATATATATATATCTTTTTTTATATTTCCAATAGACTTGTGCAAGGCAGAAAATATTTGTTTCATTTGTTAAAAAAAAAAAAAAAAGGAAAGTTCAGGTACACCCAAAGTCATTTTGGCTTATCCGAATGTCATCCATGCAAAATATTCAGGGAAACAATTCTGACAACATAAATATGGTCCAGTTATATATAAGCCAATTACAGTAAACTTTAATCACCAATGTTTATATTTTAAATTATTAGAAGGAATGATCCTAGACGACCCAAATTAGTAATGTAGTTCATTCCAGTTTCTAGCAGAACTAAGTCTTTTGAAGTAGGGAGTCTCACAGAGGTCTTTCATGTAATTTTGAAGATGTATGGCTTAATCCCAATTTGGGACAATTCTTTGAGGCAAGAACATAGCTTTTTAACTCTTGAAGTTTAAAAAAACCTGTCACCAGCATACTATCGAATCCGAATGTAACAGGAAACGACAATCAAATCAGTGAGAAAATGTTGAATGTTTATTGCTGAATTTAGAGTAAAATGGTCTGGAGCTGAAAACTTGATGTGCCTAATGAGACTTTATTAAACATTTACTCCATTAAGATCTTGGTATTTATGGACCACATGCGTGACATAGTATACTATTGCTTATCCACTGACCTCTGAATTCCCTCTCCTGTAGTTTTGAAATATCTTATATGTGGCTTTCAAGCTGTGTGCATAACACAAAACCTAGCCTCTGTGCACAGTATAGGCTGGATACTGGGAAGACAATAAATAAAAAGACAGTTTGATAAGATGTGAATTTTTTTGTAGGGTCAGTGGTCTATTTTATAATAAGTACATGGGAGAAATTAAAAAAAAAAGCAATCATTTATCTTTTCCACTTTTTGGAACTGTTTCAAAGCATGGACCTGGAGTTGCCATTTCAATAACCCTGCTAATCTGGTTCAGGCTGTGTTTCAGTTTTTCACAGCCAATGTTAATGCTTACTGATGTTTGAATGTATAAAATATTCCACATTGAAAATAATGGCTTAAATACTACCAGTAATATTAATCAAGCTTATACTGTGCTTAAAATTCATTCTGCAGGTTGTGCCATACACCTTATGTGACCTAAAATGAGTCAAAGACTTTTATCACATCACGGTTATAATAGTGTGGGTTTTAATGGGTTTAAAAGTTTACAATAACATGGTAGAATCCATTCATCATATTACAACCAACTGTGTGCACTGCATAAGTGCACTCTGTGTGTAAATAAGCAATGGGAACTAACTTTGTTGTGCCTTCTTTATAACGTTATTTAAGACAAACCAAACTGAACATAGCATGCCTCTGGTGTAATTCAAAACAAGGCCATGATTACCAGGCAAGTCTCAATGCAAGGAAAGAATCTCAATACACTTCAAATATACTTTGCAATTTTGGTCAGATATCGGTTTCAAAGAGGCTCTGTCAAATTTACTCGACATAATATATAGGCACATAGGCACAATAGTGGAAGCCAAAGAAGAATCAAAGGGACCTTGTGTACATAACAATCATGTTCCAGACAGTTGAGAGACAATCTAGAAACACACAGGGTTATTCACTAGAGTGAGAATTCAAAGTGAGTTGAAAGTAAATTTCAAATTTAAGGCCTGATTAGCCAAACTGAAAGCATAGCTGAATTAGAGAATTTTTGCAGTTGGGTTGTTTTGATCTTAAATTTGAAATTTGCGTTAAATTCACCTTGAATTCCTTATAGTCAGATTAGGTCCAAGGTCAATATTCCAGAAGAGGGGTCAGCAGTAGGTAAGCCAAAATTTCAGACAATCCGAGAAGACACCACAAGCCAAGATCAGGAAAATGGCAAAGTTATGTACAAAAGAATCACAGGTCACCGCAGTATATATCACCAGAAACAAGATTTCAAATGCTATTTAAATTGTCTGGTCAAAGTTTAAGTGAGGATTACACACACCTTTGTGTCAAGAGAGTGGCTTGGGATCTCAAACAGCATACAGTACCCTTCTGAGTACTCACAACTATGGCAATTTAGAGAGTATAAGGGATAACGTTTTTATGTCTTAGCATAATGTCATAAAGACACCTTTATTTTCTAAAGTGAGAATTCTAAGTGAATTCTAAGTCTATTTCAAATGTTAGATATAGCTGACTTTTCTAGTTTGGCTAATTTTCTAGTTTGGCTAATTTTAACTTCGATTTGACATTTACTTGTTAATTCACGTTCAATAACAATGTTTATATCAAGCAACTAGTCAGTTTCAACTAGCCAGGTTATTTGTTTAATAATTCAGGCAGTTTTATGAATTCATGTATTTACATTGTATTTGTGTGGAGTGACAGTGTGTATGCAAGAGCAAACCTATGTGGGATGTAAGTGTGTGAATTCACGAGTGTATATATTTGTGGGGAGTAACTGTGGGTGCGTGCGGGAATGCAGGGGTGTATCTATCTGTGTAGGGTGTCGATGGTTGCATGTATGTGAATGTGTGGGTGTATATCTGCGTAGAGTTTCATGTGTTTTAACACAGGGTGTCTATGTACACCTTTCCTATTTCATTTATCTCCTTAATCTCTTGTCAAGGCACTTCCCACTGTAACAATTTACAACTGTAACTTGCCCTTAACAATGTCACCTCTGCCTATAACATAGGTTTTGCTATGGAGAATTTTGGTGAATGGAGCCCCACAATTTTTTTTTTTAATTGTTTATTTTTGGTTTGACAGCTGGTACATTGTATATCAACAAAAGTTGATGACATAGAGCATTTAGCACAATATATGTCAGTAAAGAATAGCAGTTGGTGTAAGAGATGCATTGTATAAATGGCAGTGTGCAATACATCCTCCTTCTGTTATTATTATAATTTTTGATTTTAATAAAAGGAAAGGTAATAAAAAACTGTTAAAGCTAAGATAAAGTATTGAATAACCTCAATACATAAGTCCAGGCACATTGTGTTGTGTCTCTAAGCATGTTAGTAAGCAGTTGGGTGTCCTGTTTAATTGGTGGAGCCATATCTCCAGTACAGCTCCTCACGTTAAAGGTGGAGCATTTTTTGCCCTGGATCTCTACAGTTTGACTGCGGTAGGAGAGGAGTAACAGTGGTTTGTTGTTGTTAATTTCAAATTTTACATAAGGAGCTTCTTCTGAAAGCAACTGCCTATTACAAAAACAAAGATCAGTTCCATAGTGTTCTTCCAGGCTTCTAATGAGGAAGGGGTAACTATCAAGCATGAGTGCTAGGGAACAGAACTTTGCTGCACAACTCTCTATTAGTTAAATTGCGTGTCGGATCACATTGAATAACTGGCTATGCAGCTTGTGCTTGTTTCGGACTATACTTTCACTGAGATAACAGAGAGCACCAGCTGGCTAATAGAGTCAGGAAATTATATTGTTCTCTCATGTATACCTACATAAAATAGATAAAATGTATTATAATGTGATCTAAGTTACACACTGTGCTAACAAAATTACCCCAAAAATGTAGAAAAATAATAAAAAAAATTCAGAAGACTTTTACATTTCTAAAATATAAAACCATGCCATATTTGAATTATAGGTTAACTTATAAAAGTGTTATGCCATTGGCAATAAAGTACATTTTTCAGTTAGATCGTTTAGTGTTTTTTTGTTTTTTTTTAGGAATTATTTTCATGACTCAATGGTTATGGGTGCATATATTGCTTTATAAAATAATATGTCATTAGTATGAATTATAAATCCCTTACTTTTTTATCACTGAGTCCAGACACTGTATCGACATACTCCTCTTGGATCATGAAGGCAGCCAGGTTGGCAGTGTAGCTAGCCAGGAAAATAACAGCAAAGAATGCCCAGATGAGTACCATAATTTTGCTAGTGGTGCCTTTGGGGTTTTCTACTGGAACCGAGTTGTTAAAAACCAAAGCCCATAGCAGCCAGATGGACTTCCCAATTGTAAACTTGGAGCCACCAGGACCTGGAAAGAGAAATACATTAACATTATATATTTACCAGGAGGAATATCAACATTTACCACATAGATTAGTTATCATGGTCAGAATAAAATATAGTGCATTTAGCCTTCATATTAACTTGTAAAATGTATTTATTTATTTTTTTCCAATTCTTATTTTACATATCAAGTACTTATTATGTTGACGTGAATATGCGAAGCATGGTGTATCATAGAGGGTTATTTATTAAATGTTCAATAAATATAACCAGCTAAAATGAATCTAGGCCATGCTGGTGAGACCCAAAGCAATGCTTTAATATGAAAAAAATGCCTGAGTATACAATGGTGATCAGACTTTATACCAGCTTAAAGCAGAATTTTGGCTTTCTACTCGAGCCTTTATTAATGCTTCCTAAAGGCTCGAGTAGAAAGCCGAAACCTTTATTTAAGCTGTAGTAAAGTCTGCTCGCCATAACCTCTTTGTGTGCTTAGGCATCTTTTTCATATTGAAGGGTTATTAACTAAAAAAGTGAAAATTGTCATAAACTAAAAGTGAATTAAAAGTGAATTTCAAACTTTAGGTCAAAATAAGTTAAAACAACATTTTTCATATCTGCTATTTTGGCCTAAAATACGAAAATCACTTTAAATTTTCAAGAATTTATCAAATAACCCTCGAAATGTTACTCAACTTGTAAGTCACGTGATTGTATATCAGGTTATTGCTTGCTACCTCAATTTGGTTATAATCAAGTCATCTGTAGAAATCTAGAAAATATTTGCATAGGATAGTGATGCAATTATACAAGAGAATAGATATTATTAAGACAGAAACAATTGCTGACATTTGTGTGAAAACCCAACTGTTGGCATCTCTGATATTCAATATAGAAAGAATATGTCTATCTGGCTTCGCAACTGAAATAGGTAACATAATTTGGTAGCTTGGCTACCTAATTTGTAAATTAATGGATTGCTGCTGAGATTATCTAAATGTCATATTAATTTGCAGATAAACAGTTCTTCTAGCCAAGTCAAAATGGTATTTGTTCAAGCAAACTACAAGCTCTTTGCTTGTAATTAATCTTTATTTAAGATTTAGTATATTAAAGCAAGAACTACTGTAGATTATAATGTAATATCAAGTAAACTTGAGCAGAGAGAAAAAAAAGTGTTTTTAGAATATAGCCCAATCACCCAGTTCTGCACAAAACAAATATCCAAGTAAAAAATCTAAATTCTATCTCTAAAAGTTTCTGTATCTATGCATCAAACGTTGTTGTGAAACGTGTAGAAGTACTGGAAAATATGTCTAAAAACCTAGCCGAGAGGCTGAAAGAAGTTCTCCCAGACTTAATTCATTTAGATCAATGTGAGTTCATTAAGGGAAGGAGTACTAATGATAACACCAGAAAGGCGATAAATATAATTTATCATATAAATCAACTAGATGAAGGTGCGATTATGATGTCCCTCGATGCTGAACAGACGCAGTATTGGGATCCTTCAGCATCAAGGGTACGTTCAGGAAGAGTATTATGCTTTTGTACACTAATCCTCCAGCTAGGATTGCGGAATATATGCTTTTATCAGATTGGTTTAATATTAGAAATGGCACTAGGCAGGGTTGTCCCCTCTCCCCATTGCTGTATATGATGATGATGGAACCTTTGGCTCACTTGATTAGACAAGAAAAATAAATTAAGGGTATAACAATTGGAACATTGGAATGCAAACTAACCTTACATGCGGATTACGTTCTTTTAACTAGCTAGTCCGAAATTTTCTATTCCTAAAGTAATTCAATTGATCGAGAAATATGGTCGCTTTTCCAATTTTAAATTAAATTTCAACAAAACCCAGATACTATTAAACAGAGTATCTACAGATGACTCTAAACATATCAAATCAAAACTTAAATTTTGATTTGTACTCTAAATATATAGATTATCTGGGGATTCAATTATATATGGATCTAGATGAAATCATAAAATTATTATTTAAAACTGGGTGATCTTAGAAATCGTTTTTCAAATGTGAAATAGATGGAATTATCTTGGACGGGTAGGGCGGAGGTAGTAAGATCTTACTTGCTCACAAACTTTAAGTATTTGTTTAAAAACATATCACTCAGAATGAATAATATTGTACTTTGAAATTCAACTAAGAATTAACAAATTTATTTGGCAGGACAAAAAACCCAGAAGAACCTCAGACATTTTATATAGAGATTTTAAAAAGGGAGGTATATCTTTCCCGAATATATTTTCTTTGCGCAATAGTAATATGATAGCACATATTGATATTGCTTGGGATAATTTCTCAAACTCCAGACCGATATGGTTGGAGAATGAAAAACAAGATTTAGGAAAATTAGAACCTTTATTTCTACTCTGTTCAAATATAGATCCTAAGGGTAAAAAAGCAGGTTTAGTTTTACTCAAAACCCGATAACTAGAGACATCTATACAATTTTTTATAATTTAAAGATCACAGCTTTAGAATCACAAAACGTGTCAAATAGGAGAGAAAAGAGCATTAAATGCTTAAACAATTTAGCACCAGATGGGACACTGTTGTCTTTTGATTCACTTCAGTCTAGATTTAATATTTTGCTTAGAGAAGTTTTCAGCTTTCTTAGACTGAAAAACTTAATCTTAAAGAAATCGTTTGTAATGGATAATACTTTCATTGATTTTTTTTAAAAAAAAAAAACATTATAAGCACAAGATCACCTCTAGAGTTTCTGATTTTCTTACCCAATTGCAATTGCAAGAAAAAATCTTACCATGGATTAAATGGGAAACTGAGATAAATATTGAATTGGAATATGAGGTGTGGTTAAAGGCTTTGATAATAGTAAGGAAGAACATTCATAGTATGAATCTAATAGAAACTCAGTATAAACTAACATTGTGTTGGTATTTGTAACGGACCGTTTCGCTCAGAAGGGGATAAAAACCGTTTAGGCGATAATCCCCTTTTCCATAGACCAGCAGCTACTGCAAGCACCAATCTCCCGAACTGCAAACTGTATGAATTCACCAACTCCCGAACTGGAAACACACAAACCCTGGAATCAGCCGAACAGGAAAAGCATACAATCCGCTTACACTCCTGGCAGTCAGCATACAATCCAATTCCCCCAAAAACGAGACGACACATCGGTTTGAGGGTCAAGCAGAATCTGAGGTGCTGGCACACCCAGCCTGGTTTTTATTGCAGTTGTTACAAATACAGGTCCGCCCACAGGGAGGTATAAAACAACCACTCACACATCAGTTATATCCCACATATTCCCTCCCCTTATCCTGAGAGGAAACTCAATTATACAAACAGTTAAAACATACTTTCTACCCAACTTTCACAACTCTAAAACCATACATCACATTCACATAAAAATACATATCCACAATCAATCCATTCAGGGGAACAACATATTAAAAAATAGCATTAATCAGACCAGGGGTTCAAAAGTTAGTAAAGTATCTTTTAAAACCCCTGCCAGCATGGCTTTCCGGCTCAGACCGGTTTTACAGAGCCCTCTCTCCTGGAGACAATGGAGAAGTAATGCAATTACTTCCCAGGACAGAGACAGACTCCATTGAGCACATGGTTGCAAAAAGACATAAAATACCATAAAATACACACGGTTACATTTACTACATAAATTAAAGACATGCAACATATCCCCAGATAGCTTAGGTCTGAGCACATATTATTGAATGGTGCTCAGACCACACACATACAGTTCAATTGCCATGGAGCTAAAGTCTTTCCCATAGTCTTTCATTATATGAATGGGCTCCATGGCATAGCTATCTGGGGTATCACCGCTCACACAGGGCAAGTACCGAATGACCCCACTGTATTTAAAGGGCCAGAATGAGTGACATGCACTCTGTTAGGGCCGAATACGTTTTTAAAGGGCCCAATTTCCCAGGGCCATAGTCCAAAGGCAGCAGGCGGGCAACCAGGCTTCTCCAGTTCATAGTGGCGAGGTTGGCTTCACCAAAGTATTTAATTCCTGTTAGACTACACAAAATGTATTCTAACATAGCACAAATGTGTTGGAGATGTGAAGTTAATGATGGTTCTTTCTTACATATCTAGTGGGAATGCCTTGAGTTATGAAATACTATTAAGTCCCTTCAAAATCTTTTAGTATCTTCATTAGCAATTAGATTTGACTTATCCCCCTTTAGATGTTTCTTTTTAACATTCAGCTTCCGGAAATTATATTCAGAATTGTCTAATTGTGCACTTAATGTTAGCAGTTAAAATATGCATTGCACGTAAATGGAAATCCATAGGCGGTCTAATATGGACAGAGATACTGCATCAACTAGATTACCAATATAGAATGGAGGCAGCCTTTTATCAAGATCATTCCCAATATGAAAAATATCTGAAGCATATCTGAAACATATCTGAAACATTATAGAGAGAATAGCAACGGTTTATTATAGATGGGAACTTACATCGACTCCCCTCCCCCTCTCTAGGTACCTTGAATGAATGATGAGTGAATGATGGTTTTGTCTTTTTAAGTTATTTAATCATTTGCGTGAATATTTACTAAATGATATAGGTACATTAAACTTATATTTAAAAACACACATGAGGGAAAGTTACTTAGCTACTTGTGCAAACAACTTTTGTCTTGAAATTTGCACTTCATATCTAAAGACTGTAAAAGTGTATCTTCGATTTGATAATTTTTTTGTACTCATGTTAATTGTATTTAATTAACCTGTTTATTTTCTTTCAATTGTAATAAAAATAAATAAATAAAAATATATATAATAAATATATAAATATAAAAAATTGGTTTGTTATACACTAAACCACAAGTATACTAACTGTGCATCCAAGGATAATTACCATAACAGTGCACAACTGTCATAAAAAGGAGCCAACAAACCAAGAAAAAAAAAAAGATCTGTTAAGGTCTTGAGCAAGTCCTATAGAGTGGACAAAACATGTTAACCTGGGGAGTGCTACTGTGCTTTTTAAGTGAAGGATTCATTTCCAGTGGAGTGTATTCGCAGTGTGGAGGCACAAATCACCCAGTTCTGCACATAACAAATATCCAAGTCTAAAATCAAAATCCTATCTGAAAAAATTCTATATCTATGCATCAAAAGTTGTTGTTAAACACTAAACCACAAGTATACTAACTGTGCACACAAGGATAATTACCATCACAGTGTACAACTGTCACAAAATGAGCCAACAAACCAAGAAAAAAAAGATCTGTTAAGGTCTTGATCAAGTCTCGTACAGTGGATTAATTTCCAGTAGAGTGTATTTGCAGTGTGGAGGACTTTGTTTCCCTACAGAGGTTTATTTGACTCATGTTTACCAGCTGATGATTGATGTTGAGTGCAACAGAGGGTGGAGTTTGGATTTACTTGCAAGTTTGCACAGATACCACATGTCCCACACAGGGCCAAGCCAATGTTCACCATTGTAGTGGCTGTGCAATTTCTTGCTTGTACCTTCACATGGTGCAGATTATACTATGGATAGCATGCTAGAATATTTAGTTTGCCCACTGTCAGCTAAATACAAGCTTATACCATTGACTGACCTACTGTTTATCTTCCCACCACTACTTTGCTCATTTATGATAACTCCATAACCCCTTAAGGACCAAACTTCTGGAATAAAATGGAATCATGACATATCACACAAGTCATGTGTCCTAAAGGGGTTAAATGGCTACTTTTTATAGTTGATAGTTTAGTGAAATTATATGTATAATGCAGAGCTACCATTGTAAATATAGTCATTTATCTAGAGAGAGAATGTCTGTGTTTATGTGTGCATAGAAATTAGAGGTGGCCACCATCTATGTTTTATAGGCTTTTTTATTTTTTATTTTTTTTAAATGGTACGTGCCTTGAGACATACCTAATGCATCATGAGAACATTGTTGTTTTTTCCACCTGTCATTTTAATTTAGTTTGAATCAATAATTTTAGATAAAATGCTTTACAAGATAGAATAAACACACAACATGCAATTATATTATATAGGAAGATTGAAGAAGCCTATTAGGGGCAACAAATAAACCAAGAATCTTCCCAGAGCATCCCCAACCCCCACTTGGAGTTCTGCCTTTGCGTAACAAGACAACAGAAGTCAGATGGACCATGTCAGGTGGACTTTGAGTGGTGTTCTGTATTTCAGCAGTCATCCATCCCATTTCATGTGTTTATCATTATTGTGTGGATTTAAATAGCAGGATATGCATTGAGATATTTGATGGCACGTTACAGTAGGAAAAATAGGGCAGCACATTTGCTAGACCAACACTTTGTATACTTGTGCATGGGCTAGGGGCCTCCAATCACATATTCTTCAAGTCTCAGGTCATAACTGTCCCATTTGGATATTTCCCAATGGATTGCCAGGATGCCAGATTAAGAGGTATTAATAAATTAATAAATATAATAAATATAGTATGAAATGAGAGTGTGTATGACATTTGTAACACCCTGTGGTTGTCCCAATATCCATTGGGATATGCAGGAAACAGATCCCGCATCTCTTTTTTTTTTACTTTCTTTTTCCTTTTTGTTTCTATAGAACAAAAAAACAGTTGCATTGAGGGTCGCAGCCCTACTTGTTTCTAACTATAAAACAGTATGCAATTCAATGCGTCACACATCACTTACATTTCATTACTTTACAAAACATTACATTACATTAATATTACATTGACACCTTTGGGGCATTTTTGTGGATCTTCCGTTCTGGTCTCAATAAGCTATGACAATAATATAATTTATCTTATTCTAAGTCTTTTGCTCAGGACATGTTACTCAAACTCTCCACTCTCTCCATCCAATATTTGCATAACTCCAGATTATATTTTGGCATAAACATTAAAGCTTCAATCCTTAGTTGGTATAGAAGTTGTATTTTTCATTGTTCAAATTCAAAATTCTTTGAACACTTCCATTTTTGTGTAATAATTAATTTGGCTGCAGCCACAAAATGTACGTATATATATATCTCTCCTTGAATTGTAGTGTTTGTAGGTTGAGTTGTAATAAAATATTATGTGGACCTCTAGGAATCTTTTTCCCTATGATTCTCTCTAATCCACTGAGGACCAGAAACCAGAACTCTTTGATTTTCTCCCACTCCCACCATATGTGCAGAAAAGATCCTTCATCCCTGTTACATCTCCAACAAATCGGAGAACTAGAGTTATACATTTTTACAATTTTTGATGGGACCATATACCAACGGTTCAGCACTTTAAATACTACTTCTAAGATATTTAGGCAGTGAATAATTTTACTAGTTTGTGATAGCACTTGACCCTAATCTGCTTTTAAGATTTTAACATTCAATTCTTCTTCCCATTTTTGAACATTTATATTTTTAGTAGGAGCTTCTATTTTTAACAACGCATTCCCAGCTTTTGATGCAATTTGTCCTACCATTTCATTGTTTAATAATACGCTTAGCATTTCTATACCCTCTACAAGATTATAAAGTTTTTTATCCTCAAATAATGAAACCACTCTTTCTGAGATAAATGAAATTCCTGAGTTAACAACTCAAAAGACTTAATTTTATAACTTATCAATATTTGATTAATATATTTTATACCCTTTCTTAACAATTCTGCTATATCCAGATCCATCATCCGTGATGTAATAACGGAAAGTTTAAAGTTGCTTAGAATTGTATTACCCAAACCGCTACTATATTCAACCTGTTCCATTCAAACATTATCGATCCTAAACACATATTTGAAGCACTCGCTTCTTTCAACTGGCTCAGATTTTCTATCTCGCTCATTTCTGTTTCAAGCATAAACTATCCCTCTTCTTTAGAGCGAAGTAGTTGAGTTTTATATGGATGAAAAAAACATATTCGAAAAATATGTATGATTCACATTTGGGAAGTTTAGTCCACCTTCTTGATTTTTCTGCATCAATTGTTTTTTATTGATTCTCTGTCTTTTTACTTTCCATATAAAATTCACGATATCTCTCCGTATCATATCTAGCCATGGTTGGGGCATTTTTAGGGGGATCATACGGAAAAGGTAGGACCATTTGGGAAGCATTGATCAAATTAATTCTCCCCAACCATGATAATTCAACATGTCTCCATTTCTTCAAGGCGTCGTGGGTTAATTGAAAGGTATTTAAAAAATGTATTTGCATAATTTCAGTTGGGTTTTCCGTGATTATAATGCCCAAGTATGGTAAGTGTTTTTTAGACCAATTAAATTTATAACGTTCCTCTAAATAAGATCTGCTATTTCTCGGTATATTAATGACCAGAGTAGTTGATTTGTACACATTCATTTTATGGTTTGAAATAGAACTATAATCCTCCACTTATTTCATAAGTGCTTCTAATGATTTGACAGGGTCAGTTAGAGTCAAAATCAAATCATCTGCATACAAATTAAGCTTATATTCTTTACTTTTATAACAGAATCCTTATAATGTTATTTTCAAAAATTTCCATTATCATAATGTACAGGATTGGAGATAACGGGCAACCCTGCCTGGTCCCGTTATGTAATGTAAACCAGTCTGCACATATGTTTGGGGCCAACGTTCTTGCCGTAGGACCCTCATATAGCGCTAGGATTCCCCTTAACATCCAACCCTGAATACCAAATTTCTCCAAAGTCTTTCTCAAGAACTCCCAACCGACCCAGTCAAATTCTTTCTCAGCGTCAACCGATAATAGAAGCAAAGGGGCTTTAGTTTTATTGGCAGCGTCCAATATGTCTATTAAGCGTCTACTATTGTCAACTGCTGCCCGCCCAGGTACGAAACCAATTTGGTACTTGTTTATGATGCTATTTAAAACCTATTTAAGTCTGTTTGCTAGAATTGCCAAAAATATTTTTACATCAGTATTTATCAAGGATATTGGTCTTTAACTTTCCGCTTTTGTTGGATCTTTATCTTGCTTTGGGATTGGTAGAATGTTAGCTCTCAGCATTTTTGTAGGAAATCTGCCTATCAAGGCAATGTTATTAAACATATTAGTCATATGGCTACTAATCATGTCTACAAAAGATTTATAAAACAGATTTGAAAAGCCATCAGGTCCTGAGGTTTTCTTGGATTTGAGTTTAAGGATGTCTTCCTCTACTTCTTGTACAGTTATGGGAGCATTCAAATTATTACTATGTTCGATCAATATATTAGGAGTTTTATTATTTGCCATATATTCTTCACCTATATTTTTAGGGGTTGGAAGATTATACAGTTTTCCATAATACATATTAAACTGTTCTCCTATCTCCTTAGGGTTTAAATATTCCCCTTCCTCATCCACCAGTTTCACTATTTTACATGCCGCCAACTTATCTCTTAATTTTTTTGTCAGTATCCTGTCTGCACGATTTCCTTTACTATAGTACTTACATTTTAATTTATTCAAGATTTTTGCATTTTTTTTCCAGGTATTTATGATTAATTTGGTTCTGTAGCTTTTGTAAAATATCTGCGTTTTCTCTAGTGGTTGTTTCTTTATTTTTTTTTATTTTAGCTTTTACGCGTTCGGATTGCAAAGATACCATTGAAGCATTATTTTCTAAATTAAAATTTGCCTGCATACTAATTAAATTCCCTCTCATAGTGGATTTAAAAGCACACCAGTTATTTGAATATGAGGTGACTTTGGGGTCGTTTTCTATAAAGAAATCTCTGATTTGCTGCTTAAATATTTCAAGATAAGACTGATTCCTTAACAAATAGTCATTAATCCGCCAGGAGTCTTTATTAATTTTCTCCCATTGATTTTTCATTGACCACATATTTATACTGTGGTCTGACCAGGAATTATCTAAGATCTTAAAATCTATTAAGTAACTTAAATCTATTAAGTTACCCCAGATCATATCAATTCAAGAATACGACAGATGAACTCTAGAAAAGAACGTAAAATCAGACAACCCAGGATGTAGAGTTCTCCATAAATAAATAAAAAATTGTACTTGTTCATATTACTCCTCAGTGTTGTAGCCATCTTGGCAAGTCTATCATATGCCGGTACTATCTTAGAATTTTTTTTGTCAATTTTAGGATCCAGCACACAATTAAAATCTCCTGCAATCAGACATGTTCCTATTTTATTTGTTTCAGCCAATTCCAAAAATGTTTTCGAAGTTAAGACTGGAGATTCATTTGGGAGATATATGTTAATTAAGATATATATCAGATTCTGCATCTCAATGATGTTGGACAAGTCATACTTATAGAGATTGAAGGGATTTATGGTGTCACATGTTGCAACACCAAATGCTTTTTTTTATCGTATCCATATGCTGTGTGCTCTATATGACATATTGTGAACAAAAAAGTTTTGTGCACAAAAAACTTCATCCATTTGTACTAGTCCCCCAGGCCCAAGGTTGCCATCTCTCCCTGATAGATATATATGATTTTTTTACTTCTTGTGAATGTGAACACACCCCACTTCCCAACCTGGGCAAGAAAGCATGTTTCTCTTTATGAGGATTTTTTTAACCCCTTAATGACAAAAGCTTCAGTTTTCTTGTTTTGTACACTTCAGGCACCAAAGGGCTTCAATGCATTTGACAGATATTGGCCTCATTAATATGCTGTATTTTTTGCCATACTAAAATCTTAATAGTTTTTGCACACAAAAAATGTTTGCAGAATTCTACATGGTAAGTGTGTCTCATTAGCCATACCCTTCATGCCTGAAAGACTTCCTAATCAAAAGGCTCAGCCACAACAGCACTGAGTGAGTTACTTTTAATTCACATTGTGGCTCAGAGAAACTACAAACAGGTAGTGACATCCTTACTATATGCCTCACTGATTGTCCTCTCTTTCTAATGCAGGTTGTTTTGTTGCTCTGATCATTTAATACTGCCAGCTACTGAGCTGTGCATACCTTTTTGATGAGGAAGTCTTATTCTTGAGTGAGGGGGTGTGGCTAAAGAGGCAGGCTTATGGATGGTTCAGCATTCTGCAAAACATTGACTTATTTTATCCAAACACTATAAAGATTTAAGCATACAAAAATACAGCATTTTAATGAGGCCAAATCCTATCAAATGCATTAACCCCTTAAGGACCAAACTTCTGGAATAAGAGGGAATCATGACATGTCACACATGTCATGTGTCCTTAAGGGGTTAAAGTAGTATAAGGGGAAAATCGGAAAATAAATAGAGTTTTGTAAAATTAGATATATGTAAAAATAATAAACAAATAAGAAATAGCACATCTTATCTCTACATAGTGAATGACAGGATCATTCAACCATATGCATGCACCTAGGGTGGAGGAGCACAGAAGCCGAAAAGATCATAGAGACCAACTGTCGGTTTTAAAACACTGTACGACCCAAGGTGCGTGTTTATCGCTGAAGGGTACTGTCATATACTTATGGTAGGAATGAGTTTTTCTAAAAATTTTGAAACATATTTTTTGCACATAGCTAATTTAAAAACAAATCCATTTACAAAAAAATTATAATAAAACAAATTTTGCTGAAACTTTTTCTGTGAGTGTAGGATGGAATTATTCTGTCATAAAATCTTAAGGGATTAAGGTTCTATATTGTTGCAAAGTCTACACATCACAAAAGGAGACTGTCAGCAGTGCATTGACTGCTTTTGTTGTTTTAAATGTTTTACTTTCCCACAGACTGTCAAGCTGTTAGAACTTTGTGAACCTTTTTGATAGAACTTAATGTAAAGGTTTTTACACTTTGTATAATTTATATTTGTGCTATTTGTTCATATACGTATTGAATCAATATAGTACCAAACAGTAACCTTTTGAGCACTAACATATTTTGTTTCCCGGTGTAGTGATGGCACCTTCTTGTGATTGCCTTTCATTACTATGTCCCGTGCCAGGGGTCCTTGAAGTTACTGTTTGGTGACCTCTGTTACATCACTGGTACCTTCCTGTCTCCAGAACAGTCTACATAATCTGGTATTGCCTCAGTACCTAAACAAATCTTCAAAAATGGTTCATTGCAAATCTGATTAATCAATAAGATGCTATAAACTAGTTTCAATGATATTGATCTTGACAAGACCCATTCCAAGCAGGAGCCCTTGGCACTACCCATGTGCAAATAGAAATAATTACAAATTCACAAGAGAATATAATGTCATGTCTTATAGTATTGAGTACAGTCTACTTTTGAAGGGCTGTAATCATTAAATTGAGCTGATCAAATGTGTTTCTAATTTGATCCAGAAAATTGACAAGCTCTGCTTGGGTTTCTCATATGAATAGACAGTTCAATTGAATCATTTCCAAGTTGTATATGCAATTTTTATGCTACCAAAATGATGCTAAAGCAGTGGTGTTATTGAAATTTACATTGGTCCTATCACAAAAAATAAACTTTATTACCTTTTTATATCTTCCCTGAGCAATCTAGTTTTCATAAGCTCTAAAAAGCCCCTACATATTCTTATGTATAACATTCAAGGTGACCGAACTTGACTATAGCAGAGCTTAAAAGACAGACGTCACCTCAAAACCATTTTAATAAAAAACTCCTTTCATCAGGTTTTTAAATGAATTTTTTTTTAATAATGATGCATATGAAAAAAAAAGAGAGAGATAATAATAATTGTGTCCAGATATTAATATCATAGAATAGATCATTTTAGAAAGTGGCAAGGGGGTGGGCATATTCATAAAATAAAGAAAACAAAAAAACATGACAGTACCGCTTTAAATACTTCACAACCAGCAACATCTTCTACTATTTACATAAACATACATTTATACAAGGTATAAAAAAGGACAAGCTCCGCACTTTAAGAAGATAAATACCACCTGGTTATATAAATAGCATATCTAGAATAAACAAAAACTGTACATAGCGTTATACAGTAAAAAAAAAAAAGGGGGCAAAACAGGGAGGGGGAGGGAGGGAGTGAGAGAACTCACAAGACGTCGGTAAATTCAAGCTTGTCTCCCCAAAGAAGGGGTAAAAATACGCCTGATGGTGCTTCAACTTGCAGCTGTAGGTTATAAAAAGGAGGAAAGCCAATAGCGTAATAAAGTAAAAACAACACTGTTAATGATTAAAAATGCACTTACAAGAAGGCAATATGTTCAGGCATATCTCCACCCAAGGTGGACCTTGAAACAGCACACTATTATGGGCTGCATGGAGCAGGAACAACAATCTTCTAATTACATATAGTGACATTTAAGTTAATTGCAACTGTAATCATCTATAAAGTATCCACTAGACAAATTCCATGAAGTCTATTAAAAATAAAGAAATTATAGAAAATTGCCTATTTCAGGTATTTTTAACCCTTGTTCTTAGACTCACTACTTCCTTAACAACTTTAAACTTCCTCCAAAATCTCTGTAATAATTTACTTAATACATTGCTAATACTGGCAAAAAGCACCATATTATCCACAGACTAACCAGTACATTTTTTTCATTATCAACTAACCAGGTAGGAGTTTATCTTAAGCCACAAAATGTTGCTTGTTCTAGCAGTCATGTACCCACTTTTGTTTTCACAGAACCCAATAAAATAATGATGATGATTGCCTTAAATGATGTACTTTGGACCACAAATTTTTTCTTCATCAATATTTCCATGCCATCATTCAACTTGTATTGAGTTTATTTTTATTTCACTAATGCGTTCATGGAATAAAGATAGTGGTATATTTAAAAATTAAATATTTTCTTCATTAATGTCATTTTTGGTAAGCCCACACATTCAAACGTTGATGTTGTGTTCATTTAATAGTTTAAATAACTTTTCAGGTCAGTAGAGGGCTACTGCTCCAGGGACTGAGGCTTCCCTGACAACCTAATGCAATACCAATACTACATTTTCATCAAAGCTATGCATTTTAGTAATGTTTTTACTGTTTTTATCTAGTGTCCATATAGGGGCTATAGAACATTTTAGTCACATTTTGGCCCATCATGTTTCATTTATATTTGGCAAGCAGACTTTCATCTCATTTACTAAAATGAACTAATAAGCTTCCAGTGCAAATCTAACAAGACTTGAACTGATCAAAACAGACTGATGATAGTGTTTTGGGTTTATATGTTATACTTGATATTTACTCACATATTATATTTGTGAACTTCTAATAACCATGAAAAAGTCTTCTTACTCATTTTTCATAAAAAAAAGGAATGAATATAACAAAGTGGGGTCCCATGACTGCCCCTGCCCTTTTACCTTTACTACAGCTATGGTGAGCCATAAAATCAAAGAACATACCAGAGGGCTCAAAGTCCCCTGGCTCAAAATGCACAGAATACCGAGGGGATCAACAAAATACCTCTCAATACAGCTTTGAGTTTAAGGGATCACATATTGCACAGTGCAAATTACAATGTATATTATCTTTTCTTATTAAATAAAATGTCACCCACAATGCAGTGTGTGTGTGTGTATATATATATATATATATATATATATATATATACACACACACACACACACACACACAGATTTATATACTTTAAATTATGAGATACAAAGAAAGCACTTCTTACATTTCAGTGAATAGCAGGATAGAAACAAAACATACATCATATTACAATTATTCCTGTTGCAAGGTGGACAGAAACAATTTGCTAGTGGGGTAATACACGTGTGAAAAACACAAATTCAATACAAAAATCTGAGTGACACTAACTAAAATATTGCATTTCTGCAAAACAAAAAGTGTCATTTCAACCAGTGTTTACAATGGCAGCTAAACCTACAGGGAACTAGAGGTTGTGATGGAATACACGAATATTAGATTCACCTTTAGACCCCCTTTGTTCAAAGCTAAAGCATGACACATTGTATTAGATCTATTACAACAGCACTCCTGATTGAAACAACTGTGTCTGAAATAACAAAAGAAGGAGATTCATTTAAAGGGAATGTGACAACCAAATAAAGCAGGATTTATTTTGATGAGCTTTCACATGTTTTACCTGTTCTTTTGATTGGTTAAATTGCATGCATTTAGAATGATGGCCCAATTAAAAGGTTTAAGGGACATCTCAAGTGGTCTGCATGCAGTTACCCTGCCCTTTAGCTCTTCAATGCTTATAGTATAGGGTTAAGACTGCCTCTAATGGATGTCTACCAGACAGCCACTAGAGCTGCTTGATGCTGTTTTACAGCATTTAATTCCATGAAAAGATGCTGGACCTCTTCATGCAAAGCATGTTCGGTGTCTTCTAAATTCCAATAGGAAGGCATTATGTCAATTCTTTCCTAAGGGGAAGGCCTAAAGCCTGCATGCATCTGACATTGGAGGAGGAAGAGACTGACCCAGCACTGAAGGTGATTGGCACTGGAATCTGGTAAGTGTTTAAAGGGTTATTTATCCATTTCATGGCTGACGGGAATGGGAAGGAAGGACGGCACAGAGGTAGAGGGACACTTTTGTATTAAGAATACAGTTTTGTGTCCCTAATGCTATAGTGTTCCTTTAACTTTTATTCTTAAAGTTAAACCTGTTTCATTTTGTGTGTGACTTAAAATGAGTGCTTGGTCCTTTTAGGGATTGTTTGTTTTTTGTTGTTGTTTGTTTTTGCATATTTCATATCTCGGCATTACTCCCAGTCTGGGAGGACTGACTGACAGCCAAGGCGGTCACCCCTTGGGTAAATTATGCCACCGCGGGCCATGTGATCCCTCTGAAAAAGCAGTCGCATGGCCGCATGAGACGTCCATAGTGCTGCCTGTGGTATCAGGCACTCTCACTGCTGCTGTAAAATAACAACTTTTAGTAAATTAAAAAAAACAAGAAGTACGGTTGGACTGAAAAGTCGACACTGACAAGTTTGATGTATGAATTGCTAAAAAAACGCATCTTCTTCACTATTGCGAGTCCTGTGAGTGCTCTCCATCAAGGAATTCTATACTATAGGCTGGAGGTTGCACTGAGGCACTGACAAGACGGGGAGCTATTGAGTGCGAGACACAAGGGATAGTATATTAATATATACGTATATTATAAAAATACATGTAGAATTAAATTACACACACATACATATATATATATATATTAACTATATATATTATATTATAAAATATAAATAATAAAAAAATAGTAAAATATATATATATATATATATATATATATATATGATTTTATTCTAACTGTATTTTGATATATATAAAGCGCTACGGAATCTGTTGGCGCTATATAAATGGCAATAATAATAATAATAATAATAATAATAATAATAATAATATATATATATATGTATAAATGAATAAATAAATAAAAATAATACAAACTGTATGTATATCCATATACATAATTAAATAATTTCATAAATATACACGTAGAACTTCAAATATATAACTATGTATATATATATATATGTATATATATATATATATATATATATATATATATATATATATATATTCAAATTCTATGGGCATATTTGTGTTATATTTTGACATAATTAAGTAATTTTATTGATTGAATTTGAGGGACCTGCCTGACGACCCAGGCAGAAAGTCCAGAGAATTTAATTTGCTAGCACGATATTTAACCCTGTAACTTTCCAAGACAACCTAAAACCTGTACATGGGGGGTACGGTTTTACTTGGGAAATTCCGCTGAACACAAACATTAGTGTTTCAAAACAGTAAAACATATCACAATGATGATATTGTCAGTAAAGTGAAGTTTTTTTGCATTTTTCACACACAAACGTCACTTACTGCTTTGAAACACTCATATTTGTGTTCAGCAAAGTCTCTTGAGTATGCCCCATGTACTGGTTTTATAGTGTTTTTGGAAGATACAGAGTCAAATATAAGGCTTGCTAATTTTGTTTTTTTATCGAAATTTGCCAAATTGGTTATGTTGCCTTTGAGAGCGTATGGTAGCCCAGGAAGAAGAATTACCCCCATGATAGCATACCATATGCAAAAGGAGACAACCCAATGTATTGCAAATGGGGTATGTCTAGTCTTTTTTAGTAGCCACTTAGTCAGAAACACTGGCCAAAGTTAACATTCATATTAATTTTTTGCATTTTTCACACACAAACAAATATAAACGCTAACCTCGGCCACTGTCAAAGGCATCATAACCAGTCCGGTAAATTTCAAAGTGTAGAAACTGAAAAATGTGCCATGCTATATTTGACCCTGTAACTATCCAAAACATAAAAACATAAACCATAAAACCTGTACATGGGGGGTACTTTTGCATTTTATTGCAGTAAAAACTAGCAGTATTGTGACATTCACAGTTAAAATGCAACGCAGAACTAGCATTTTTTTTAAATCTTAATTTCTCACACTTTTTTTTATTTTATTCATAATAAATTGTGTTTTATATATGAATAGTTCATGTGAAAATAAAGCCCTGTTTCTCCTGAACAAAATGATATATAATAAGTGTGGGAGTACTTAATATGAAAGAGATGAATTACAGTTGAACAGACATGTAGAGCAAGTTCCAGTTTTTGTTTACGTTTTGCTTTGATCACAACTTGTACAATTGAAAATATTTAAACTAAAAAATAATTTTTTAATGGTGACATTTGTTTCCATTTGAAAAATACTTTGAAGAATAATAAAAAAAACGAATATATGCAGTTTGTAAAAATGATGCAGTAGTCAAGAGTTCTCCATCAAGCAGGCCTGCATGGGATGGTGTCATTACACAAAACCAGACATATGAAAGCACGTCTAGAATTGCTAATTAGAATGCAGCTGACCCAGCAAACTTATAGGAAAAGGTGTTGTGGCCAAAGGAGATCAAGGTAGAGATTTTTGACCATACTATATTATATCAATAGCAAAGTACGGTGGTGGTGCGTGCGAGAAAGTTTACCTTTCAGCAGGACAGTAATCTCTGTGCAGTGTGTGTCCCTCCGTACATAGAGTGTGTGTGTGTCCCTCCGTATATAGAGGGATTCTGTGTGCAGAGCAGAGTGTGTCACTCAGAATATAGAGTGATTCTCTGTGCAGAGCAATGTGTGTCACTCAGTATATAGAGTGATTCCAAGTGCAGAGCAGTGTGTGTCCCTCAGTCTATAGAGGGATTCCCTGTGCAGAGCAGTGTGCATCTCGGTATAAAGAGGGATTCCCTGTACAGAGAAGTGTGTGTCACTTAGTATATAGAGGGATTCCCTGTTCAGAGCAGTGTGTGTCACTTAGTATATAGAGGGATTTCCTGTGCAGAGCATAGTGTGTCCCTCAGTATATAGAGGGATTCCATGTGCAAAGCAGTGTGTGTCCCTCAGTATATAGAGGGATTCCATGTGCAGAGCAGTGTGGGTCCCTCGGTATATAGAGGGATTCCCTGTGCAGAGCAGTGTGTGTCACTCAGTATATAGAGTGATTCTCTGTGCAGAGCAGTGTGTGTCACTCAGTATATAGAGGGATTCCCTGTGCAGAGCAGTGTGTGTCCCTCAGTATATAGAGGGATTCCCTGTGCACAGCATTGTGTCCCTCAGTATATAGAGGGATACCATGTGCAGAGCAGTGGGGTCCCTCAGTATATAGAGGGATTCCCTGTGCAGAGCAGTGCATGTCACCCAGTATATAGAGGGATTCCATGTGCAGAGCAGTGTGTGTGTCTCGGTATATAGATTGATTCACTGTGCAGAGCATTCTGTATATCACTCAGATTATAAATGGATATACTGTACTATTTTCTAAACTCAGAATTTTCACAAATTACATCTGAATGTTAAAACTGAGGCAAAAATAGCTGATCTGATAAAGATTCCCTCTGCTATTGTCACAGCATGTTTGTTTGGTTTTTTTCATCTGTTTTCCCATTTGGGTTTATTTTGCAAAAAGAATCAGAGTTTTGTGAATGACCCTCTGCACTCTCATAGTCTCTTACTCCGTCAACGTGTGTATGTGTGGTGTTTGCTGGCTCTGTGTCATGCATGTTCTAGCTGTATGTAATGTGTGTGTGGATGTGGGTGTCTTTATGTGCGGAGTCTGCGGTCTGCATGTGATATGTGTGCCTTTATATATTCTTGATTCATGTGTCTTTTTCTATATTTGGTGCACTCTAATTTTTGCCTTAAACTATTTTATCCCAGTAATGGATTTTAGCACACATGCCTGACAACAGATTAACCTAATATCCTTGACAGTAAATAGATATCCTTTTTCATGGGATCTAGCCAAACCAGAGCATAAAGCAGGCTAGTGAAAAGTCTTATAATCCTCATTATGTATTGTCTCTTCTCTGTGAGATTACATTTGGCAGTTATTGGTTTATCCATTGTGATTATCTTGAGTCTTTGGGTGATACCTAACTCACTTTATCTATACATATAATTAATTTTAACAGTTGGTTTGAACAAGTTAAACGGCAGTCGCTGTTCTAGGAATGCCATTGTATATAAGTTGACTTTTTCTTGACTAAGGCAAGTAAATAGGCTGGTCTCACTGGAGTGGAATGAAAGGAAGCAATAAAGAGGAAGAAAATAGTGCAGTAAATCAGGTGAAACACCAGTTTGAAAAGATAGAGGTGAAGATAGGTATTTAAACACAAGAAACACAAGAGGTGAAGATAGGTATTTAATAGCATAAATAAAGTGGAAAAAGTGAGGTTATAAGCCTTTATGCCATGTTTAAACACCCATGACAAATTAAGGACTCCTGGCATCTACTCTACATATCCTTTAACAAATCCCCTATATAACTAAAGGGGACTTATAGTTAGGGAGTCATGCCTTCACAAGACTGTTGGCTGTAACGGTGATTACTCTCAGCCAGGATTCACTAACACAAGGAATTGTGACTTCTTGACAAGGACATGTCCATCAGCATGAAAACTTGGTATGTGTTCAGTAAAATATGGTGACACTGGTAATTATGGGTGCATGTAATCTGCACATGGAATAAATTAAAAGTGGCAGAGCAGCTTAACTTCCATTTGGCAATGCAATGGCTTACTGGACACCCCTAGAGCTACCATAAAACTGTGCAGCAGGACTACTTTGAACTAAATAATATACAGCACTCAGAACTAGCAAGGCAGCGTAGAAGTACGATTCGCTAAGCATTATGGGAGTGTAGTCTTAAAGGGTGATATGCAAGGAGAAAGAACCTTGAAGGAGAAAGAAGTCACCATGGAAGCAGAATTATTAATTTCATAGTTGTATATACATAATTGCACACGCATTGACATAGAATACACACTTAACAATATGTTCCAGCACACTAGTGAATGAAAAATCAATAAAGACTATACCTTTGGGCAGAAGCAATGAGAGTGCTTACAGACGTATACCTCATTAGATGAAGCATTACTTATTAATAGCCCATAAAATGTTTTTAACAATTGCGTGTCTTTTGAAACAAAAGGCTTGATTGAGGATTTCATTGTACATAATGAAATAATGAAAATAAAATAGAAAAGTGAAATATGCAGTAAATCATTGCCTTGTATGTCATTGGGATGGATAGAATTCCCACACCCTGTACTGTTCCGAATGGAAGGGAGTGAGGATTGCCGGCAGTGCACGCACGGTTACACGCATTCAAGGCCGGAGGTCGTACTAGGGATTTCACAAAGATACGGATGACTTCGCAAGATCATTTGATTGCGCATGCGTGATGGGGTCGCACATTATTTCTAGTGATCAGACACTGATTGGTTAGATGGTACCAGGAAAAAGAAGCAGGTAAGTATTAAAGAAAAATCATATTTACCTGCCCTTTTTGTCTGCAGAATGAGATGAATGTCTCATTCAAAGCTAAAGCTTTTTGAATGAAACAATTGTCACAAAGTGAAGTCCTAATCTCAATACTATTGAGAATCTGTGGTACTATTTTAAAATTGTACTCCAAAGCGCCCCCCCCCCCCCCTGACAACCTGAAGTACCTGTAGAATATCTGCCAAAAAGAATGGGCAAAAATGACTTCAAGTCACTGTGCAAAGCTGGTAAATACTTATCCCGAAAGACTTAAAACTGTTATTGCAGCAAAGGTGTAAAGTAGTTTTATAATACCTCAGTTTTTTTTTTTTTTTTAATATTGACTCAGAACTAACTAAATTTGGCTTTAAAATGTACTTTGTACAAGTTTGTAATACACGTATTGAGTATTTGTGAGTATGTATTATTTGTAATCCGAAAAATAAATGATCACCTTCAATAAGTTTGAATACTTTTGCCAGACACTATAGACACTATATTTGCCAGACACTATAGTTTGTAGGGACAAGCTAAAACCAGTTTCTTATTCCTTCACCCCAGCTCTTCACCTTTCTTATTCCTTCACTACAAATTCTGCATTTACTGGGGTTTATAACGCAGTGGAGTAAAATAACAATCTTACATAAACAGAAACTGTAACTGTTTCATCTCATTGAAGTAGTTATAGTGTCTGGAGTCTCCTGGGACTGAAAATCTATTCAATGTTACACGGTTTTTAAAGCTTTAATGAAATAACCCCAGCAGCCCATCCTCTCTGTGCTCCTTAGACTAATAAGGAAAAATTAGCCCAAGCAGCAATAGGCCAGTGGCGTACATACCGGGGTCGCAGGGGTCGCGGCTGCGACCGGGCCCGGCCCACCAGGGGGCCCGGCCGCCCTGCGACCCAGGTATGTATGTCACTGGGCCAGCCTCTTCTCCTGGGCCTGGTCCTGCGGGAGAGCGAGGGAGCACTGTCTCCTGGGTGCTTCCTCTTCAGCTCCCTCGCGCACCGCACTGATACCGGAGCCTGAAGATGACGTCATCTTCCGGCTCCGGCATCAGTACGCTGCGCGCGAGGGAGCTGAAGAGGAAGCACTCAGGAGACAGTGCTCCCTCGCGCGCCCGCAGGACCGGAAACACCACTGGACCCCAGGGAATCCCCTCAGCTCTCCCACAGGTAAGGAGGCTGGGGGGATTAAAAAAAAAATATGTTTGTAAAAATGTGTTTGTAAGTGTGAGTGTATGTTATTGTGAGTGTGTGAGTGTATGTTAGTGTGTGTTTGTGAGTGTGAGTGTATGTTAGTGTTTGTGAGTGTGTGTTAGAGTGTGTGTTAGTGAGTGTGTTAGTGTGTGTGAGTGTATGTTAGTGTGTGTTAGTGAGTGTGAGTGTATGTTAGTGTGTGTGAGTGTGTGTTAGAGTGTGTGTTAGTGTGTGTGAATGTATGTTAGTGTGTGTTTGTGAGTGTGAGTGTATGTTAGTGTGTGTGAGTGTGTGTTAGAGTGTGAGTGTGTGTTAGTGAGTGTGTTAGTGTGTGTGAGTGTATGTTAGTGAGTGTGTGTTAGTGAGTGTGTTAGTGTTCGAGTGTGTGTGTGTTAGTGTGTGTTAGTCTTAGAGTGTGAGTGTGTTAGTGTGTGTGTGTGTGTTAGTGTATGTGTGTGTGTGTTAGAGTGTGTGTTAGTGTGTGTGTCTGTTACTGAGTATGTTTGTGTGCATCTGTTAGTGAGTGTCTATGTATGTATGTCTGTCACTGAGTGTGTGTCTGTCAGTAAATGTGTGCGTCTGTTCATGAGAGTGTGTGTGTGTGTCTTAAGCACTTACCTTTCTCCAGCACCGGACTCCCTTGGCGCTGGGAATCTCTCCGCCCCGATCCGCCTCTCAGCTCCGAATGCACATGCGTGGCAAGAGCCACGCGCGCATTCAAACCGCCCATAGGAAAGCATTGCTCAATGCTTTCCTATGGACGTCCAGCGTCTTCTCACTGTGATTTTCACAGTGAGAATCGTGGAAGCACCTCTAGCGGCTGTCAGTGAGACAACCACTAGAGACTGGATCACCCTCAGTGAAACATAGCAGTTTCTCTGAAACTGCTATGTTTTCAGCTGCAGGGTTAAAACTAGAGACCCGGCACCCAGACCACTTCATTGAGCTGATGTGATCTGGGTGTCTGTAGTGGTCCTTTAAGTGTATGTGTTTATGCATGCACTGGTGTACATACCGCGGTCACACAGGTCGCAGCCCTGCGACCCGGTGCCCGCCGCCATGTGTTGCGGCCCCAGCCCGCGCAGAGTAAGCGCGCGGGGGGGCCCACGGATCAGTTTTCGCACCGGGGCCCCATGGGTTGTGTGTACGCCACTGCAATAGGCAGATGTGATTGGACAGACTGAGAGCAGCCAGGGACCCTCAATTAGAGTTAAAGGACCACTCTAGGCACCCAGACCACTTCAGCTTAATGAAGTGGTCTGGGTGCCAGGTCCTTCTAGGGTTAACCCATTTTTTCATAAACATAGCAGTTTCAGAAAAACTGCTATGTTTATGAATGGGTTAAGCCTTCCCCCTATGTCCTCTAGTGGCTGTCTCATTGACAGCCGCTAGAGGCGCTTGCGTGCTTCTCACTGTGACCGGCTTTCCTATGTGACCGGCTGAATGCGCGCGCAGCTCTTGCCGCGCGTGCGCATTCAGCCGACGGGGAGGAGAAGAGGCGGATCGGAGGAGGAGAGCAGGAGGAGAGCTCTCCGCCCAGCGCTGGAAAAAGGTAAGATTTAACCCCTTTCCCCTTTCCAGAGCCGGGCGGGAGGGGGTCCCTGAGGGTGGGGGCACCCTCAGGGCACTCTAGTGCCAGGAAAACGAGTATGTTTTCCTGGCACTAGAGTGGTCCTTTAAACTTAAAAAGGGTTTAACACACTGAATGGCGGGCACTATAACCAATTCAATGAGATGAAATAGTTAGAGTGCCTACAGTGTCTCTTTAACTGTGCTGCATCTTTATTCACTCAGGAATCTAACAGAGAAATAACATGTATGTGTATGCTCGATAGGGATTTCCTCCCGAAGTATGTAAATTAGTACATATATTAGTTAAATATTACATGCTGAACCCCTAGTGCATGCATGCGTATGGCACTGCAAGATTTAATTAATTTGCATATTTTGCCAGGCTTTCTCTAGGTTTTAGCAGCCGTCAAAAAGCATAGATCAGATAAGACTTATAATAGAGAGAATCAATATTGCATAATTCATATATTTTACTTAGATATGTTTGAGTGAAATGTAAGATCTCAATGGATATTTTAACCAGTGTTAGAATGTCACAGCAGGTGGCATGGATTACCAAAGTTCCCATTATTTTATCATCAGCACTTCTTTCTTCCAATGACGGCACCAAATCCCCAGTCAGAGCATGGGGATCAATTTGATTTCGTGTTGGTACAATAAAGAATCTAATTTCAAATTATAGAGTTGTGCTACTAATATATATATATATATATATATATATATATATATGCAAATGACAAATTATGGTCAATGCCACAATAAATTATCTATACAATTCATAAATAAAATAGTAATGTGTTTTTCCAAAGCAAATTCAATTGATAATTTGTGTCCCTTATCATCTCCAGTATCATATAAGCCTGAATGTTAAATCCCGAAGCTCCTATAAACTAAATATAAAGTAACACTATAGCACTGTGATTAGACTGTAATAGTTCCCCTGTTGAACTATTTGTCACATTCGCAATTCGTAAATGTTAGTGAAAAACAAATTCTACCCACAGATATTTCTAATGAGATCACAAACTAATTCTTCTTCTAATGGATAATCGTTAACATAGAGACCAATTAGTCTTAAAATTATTATATCCTTTCGGTACAGTCAAGTTTTTTAATTATGGTAATTGATCCCAAGGAAATGTGTCTCCGCTTCTTACACTTCATTCTCCAATTGGCTAGCAGTCCATTTAACCAAAAACATCTGGCACTGTGATAGCTACTGATATCTGTCAATTAAAATCTAGAACTGGGGTGAACAACTTTAGCCGCAAAATTGTGTTCATCTGGTAATGAGGTGGAAACTGATTCTTCCCAAGGGAGGTTTGTGATGATTGTATCCTATTGTATAATAACTACAGACATGCAAAATCGTACTAAAGGGGCTCATAAAGACCAAGAAGACATTTTGTCTTAAGGATGGGAATGGCAGAACATGTCAACTAACTAAAAAAGATTGAGACTCTAAGAGTATAAATAACAATAATTAACATAGAAACAGGATCCTAATGAATTTTACATTTAAAAAGCTGCAGGGTGCCACCTCCACCTAGGGTTATGTATATTTGTTTCTTAAGTTTCAAAGAACATGATATATTTTGAGCAGTTGAGGATATGTATAAACCATAAGTCTTCAAATTGAGTGGTTTTAATAAAGGCTCCAGAATAAAGAGACAGCATCCTTCACATTATCTTCACAGCAGTTTTAATTTTGTTGACTAACAATTTTAGTCCAATTTTAGTCAACTAAAAGTTTTGAGAGTTAGTCGACAAAAACTAGACTAAAACTAAAACAATTCAGACGACTAAAACTAAATTGAAATTTGCAACCAAAATTAACACTGGTGGGTAAGACACATGGGGGAGGGAGGAGAGGAAATTAGACACATGGGGGCTGGGGGAATGAAACATAAGGGGAACTGGGAATTGAGACACCCACAGGGGCTAGGGGCCACAAAGAGACACAGAGGGTCTGTGGAAATGGGAAAAGAGACAGACCAGGGCTTGGGAGGGAGACACAGAGGGGCTGGGGAAGGGGCACACGAGACAGATAGAGGCTTTAACTAAACCCATTAGATATTAATTGTGTCAACTAAAATCTACTGGAGATTTAGTCAACTAAAACCAGACTAAAACAAAAACAATTCAAAAACAATAACTGAAATAAAAGTAATATAAGTAAAACACATAGGGGAGGGAGGAGAGAAAATGTGACACATGAGGCCTGGGGGATTGAAACATATGGGGGTTTAGGGGATTGAGACTTTGTGGAGAAAATGCACATATATCACCCACTATGTGGAATAGGATTTGATAACATAATCTGCTTTGGAAATAAATAATTAAATACATTTTAATAAAAGGAGATGAGCTGAACACACACACGCACACATACACAAAGTGATTTAAACGTAATATTATCGATTATAAAATGTATTCACGCAGAACAGAAGCAGCCATATTATACATATATTAAAGTAAATAAATGGACACTATAAGCATATTGTTCAAATAATTTCCCCTTGTTTAAATGCTTACTTCTTTAAAATGTCTGTATCGTATTGTAAGTAGCAGTTTGATAAAACACTATACCTAAATATCACACATGGAACTAATCATTTTATTTTTCTATGCAAGTGAATGATAATCATATTACATATTGCACTAATAATAAAACATATCCTCTGGGAATCGCAATTGTATAAAACCTGATTAGTTGTGGCGAAAACGTAAATGTAATGCAAAAATGTATTTATTTCACTGTAACATGTAATAGATTTTATACAATTAGTACTGGGAGGAATTCTATTAAAATGCATCACTGGGTTTTGGCCACCACTGTTTTTTTTTCTGAATCTGGGTTAATTACACTCATAGCTTGGAGTTAAAAGGAGTTACCATTATTATTTTGTTAATTATATTAAACCTTAAATGCAGATTTTTGCAGAATAACCTGTTGTTTCGTGTGAGATTTGTCTCACCGTTTACAGCTGAAAGTAATATTCTTGGAATCAGTAAGCATAAATTGGTAAGGTAAATATACCAAGTCTATGTCTGAATATGTATAAAAACATAAAAAAAGTAAAATATAATAATAATAATTTGGCTTAAAAATTGAAATTCCATTATCCATTTTTCAAAGTTGTTGGCATGAGAAATTACATTTAAAAAATGCATGCAAAAATAGCGAGGTTTAAAGGTCTTTCCAACTTGCTGTAATAAAGAATTTATTCAATTTGATTATTTCCGAAAATATATCGCAAATTGGTTGTCGTATAACCACAGTTTAGTGAACAGACATCAATACCTGGTTGGAACATTAGAAAAATACTGTTGCCGTTTTTAAAAATACTTTTATTGGATCAATATTGTCATCAATCTTTTTTTTGAAGGAACACAAAAGGATCAGGAATACAAATGTGTATTTCTGACCTTATAGTGTTAAAACCACCATTTAGGTGGCTTGCCCCTCCTCCCAACCCTCTTAAAAGGTAGTCCTTGCAGTGTTTTTGCTGTAAACATTGTCCTTTCAAAGTAAAGGCTGTGATTACATTGTACCCTATTGACACCTACAGTGGTCACTCCTCAGATGTCCATTGGAGGTGCTTCCTGGGGCAGTGGCCACTATCTGCATGGAAAACTGAACTTTCCCCAAAAAGATGGATTGATTGAATGCATCTCTACGAGGAGATGCTGATTGGCTAAGCCGGCATCTGGCCCTTTCCCCATCTCCTTGACAATCTCAGCCAATCCAATGCTTTTCATTGGGTTGGCTGAGATAATCAATTCTGATCAAGTCAGCCAAGGAGGCGGACACACGCTAGCTGGAGGTACGGTGAGTAAACCCTCCCATGCTGCTGTGCCCTCTCTGTGGCCTGTCCTACCTCCTTGACTGAGATCCTCATAGGAAATCATTGGGAGGCTAGTGGGCATGCACAGCAAAATGTAATCTATCTGACTGAAATAGCTCCTGCAGAAAGACAACATTTTTAGCTGCAGGGTTAAAACTACAGATGTATGGGACCTAGACCACTTCATTGAGATGTCCCTTTAATTGTGCTCAAACTTCCAAATTGCATTACAAATATAAAGTGTATCCTGCAAAAGGAATAACAAATAGCTGAACTGTAAAATAATGGATATAACAATGACAAACTATACTGCTAGATATAAGGTTAGATTGCTGATCCAGCTTCTTCCTGTTATAAGACCTTTTGTTAGTAGACATTTAATCAGATGATCCCTGGCAGGTAGTGGAGGGCTGCTGTACACATGGCACAGCAATTAAAAGGCAAAGACATACTTAACATGTCAAAATGTATATTGCATGTAAAGTAATAATTAAACAAGGATCTCCCCAAAAATGTTAATAAATTAGTTAATGGTTTCTTTTTTTGTATTACTAGTTGTTTAATCCTTGATGAAAACAATCTCAGAAAATAATATAAAGCATGGTTGTTAACACCAAATAGGTTTCTTTTTGTTTGTTTTTTTTTGTTTTTTGTTTTTTGTTTTTTTGCTATGTTGTGATAATAGATTTTTGAATAAAATCAACCAAAATATAATTCCACTGGATTGTATTCCTAAAATTGGAATAGAATAGGCAAAGTGACCTTCTAGTATTACTTTTAGTTGAACCCATTTTATGATGTTTCCATTTAAATTACCTTACTCTCACCAATTTCCTTTCTAGCAGTTAACACTGACCTTTTTTAGAATCATTGATTTACTTATTTTATCCCTCTATTTGCATCACAACATGACAAAAGAGGTACAATAGCAGTACCTACCTATAGGACCATGCCTGACTTGGGCACCACAGGCATTCTCTGTCTGATAAAAGCTCTCCCTCCCCACTGCTTGCTGTATTTGCAGTCTTCCCACGCAGGATAGATGCAAGCTGATGCTACAGGATACTGGGTTATATCTAAATTAAAGGGACAGTCCAGGCACCAAAATAACTTAATCTAAATTAAGTTGTTATGGTGCCAAGAAGCCCCTGAAGGCACTCTTACCTCAAGGGGTTAAACCATTCCTTGGTGATTTAACCCCAAAGATGACTCCTGTGGCGATCTCCACTCCTACACTGGCAGCATCCGGCTTCTGAATTTTCAGATTCAGGAAGCACAAAATGTCACCGGGCAGGAGCGCCGCAGAATGGCTGATAGCGGTCAGTAGTGATGTACCGAACTGTCCGCCGGCGAACAGTTCCCGGCGAACTTAGCGTGTTTTCGTTCGCCGCGGCGGGCGGACACATGCGCAGTTCGATCCGCCCCCTATTCGTCATCATTGGGCAAACTTTGACCCTGTGCCTCTCGGTCAGCAGACACATTCCAGCCAATCAGCAGCACTCCCTCCCTTCCACACCCTCCAACCTCCCTCCCAGCATCCATTTTCGATTCATTCTGAAGCTGCATGCTTAGTGAGAGGAGGGAAAGTTTAGCTGCTGCTGATTAGATAGGGAAATTGATAGCTAGGCTAGGGTATTCAGTGTCCACTACAATCCTGAAGGACTCATCTGATCTCTGCTGTAAGGACAGCACCCCAAAAAGGCCTTTTTAGGGCTAGAACATCAGGCTGCTTTTTTTTTTTTTCCTGTGTAATGTAATTGCAGGTGCCTGCCTGCCAGCTTCTGTGTGAGGTTCACATTGGATACTGTGCCCACTTGCCCAGTGCCACCACTCATATCTGGGGTCACAATAGGTTAATCTTTAGATTTAAAAGAAATAATTTTTTTTCACTGTAATAGAAGAGCAGTTGCCTGCCTGCCAGCTTCTGTGTCAGGTTGGATGCCTTGCCCATTTGCACAGTCAGTGCCACCACTCATATCTGTTTTTACAATAGGTTAAGCTTTAGATTTAAAAGAAATATTTTTTTTTTCACTGTAATAGAAGAGCAGTTGCCTGCCTGCCAGCTTCTGTGTCAGGTTGGATGCCTTGCCCATTTGCACAGTCAGTGCCACCACTCATATCTGTTTTTACAATAGGTTAAGCTTTAGATTTAAAAGAAATAATTTTTTTTCACTGTAATAGAAGAGCAGTTGCCTGCCTGCCAGCTTCTGTGTCAGGTTGGATGCCTTGCCCATTTGCACAGTCAGTGCCACCACTCATATCTGTTTTTACAATAGGTTAAGCTTTAGATTTAAAATAAATACATTTTTTTCACTGTAATAGAAGAGCAGTTGTCTGCCTGACAGCTTCTGTGTCAGGTTGGATGCCTTGCCCATTTACACAGTCAGTGCCACCACTCATATCTGTTTTTACAATAGGTTAAGCTTTAGATTTAAAAGAAATAATTTTTTTTTCACTGTAATAGAAGAGCAGTTGCCTGCCTGCCAGCTTCTGTGTCAGGTTGGATGCCTTGCCCATTTGCACAGTCAGTGCCACCACTCATATCTGTTTTTACAATAGGTTAAGCTTTAGATTTAAAATAAATAATTTTTTTTCACTGTAATAGAAGAGCAGTTAGTTGTCTGCAAGCGTCTGGGTGTCAGGCCTACTTCAGCGTGTGCTCTGCAGACCTGTGCCAGCGTGCTTTGACAGTTGCCAATCATATCTGGTGTCTCTTTAGCGTGCTTTTACAAAGAAAAAAGGTTTCCAGTGTAAGCTAATAGCAGCCAGTCAGTGTCCTTCAAGCGGCTCTGTCAGGCCTTCCTTCAGCGTGTGCCCTGCACAACACTGCCAGCGTGCTTTGACAGTTGCCAATCATATCTGGTGTCTCTTTAGCGTGCTTTTACAAAGAAAAAAGGTTTCCAGTGTAAGCTAATCGCAGCCAGTCAGTGTCCTTCAAGCGGCTCTGTCAGGCCTTCCTTCAGCGTGTGCCCTGCACAACACTGCCAGCATGCTTTGACAGTTGCCAATCATATCTGGTGTCTCTTTAGCGTGCTTTTACAAAGAAAAAAGGTTTCCAGTGTAAGCTAATAGCAGCCAGTCAGTGTCCTTCAAGCGTCTCTGTCAGGCCTTCCTTCAGCGTGTGCCCTGCACAACCCTGCCAGCGTACTTTGACAGTTGCCAATCATATCTGGTGTCTCTTTAGCGTGCTTTTACAAAGAAAAAAGGTTTCCAGTGTAAGCTAATAGCAGCCAGTCAGTGTCCTTCAAGCGTCTCTGTCAGGCCTTCCTTCAGCGTGTGCCCTGCACAACCCTGCCAGCGTACTTTGACAGTTGCCAATCATATCTGGTGTCTCTATAGCGTGCTTTTAAAACCAAAATTTGTTTTTCACTGTTATAGATTGAATAGCAGTTACTTGTCTTCAAGCGGGTGTGTCAGGCCTACAGTGTGTGCTCTGCAGAACTGTTCAAGTGCACATTGCCAATCATATCTGGTGTCTCTATAGCGTGCTTTTACAAAGAAAAAAGGTTTCCAGTGTAAGCTAATAGCAGCCAGTCAGTGTCCTTCAAGCGGCTCTGTCAGTGCTTCCTTCAGCGTGTGCTCTCCAGAACTGTTCCAGTGCACATTGCCAATCATATATGGTGTCTCTATAGCGTGATTTTAAAACCAAAATTTGTTTTTCACTGTTATAGATTGAATAGCAGTTACTTGTCTTCAAGCGGGTGTGTCAGGCCTACAGTGTGTGCTCTGCAGAACTGTTCAAGTGCACATTGCCAATCATATCTGGTGTCTCTATAGCGTGCTTTTACAAAGAAAAAAGGTTTCCAGTGTAAGCTAATAGCAGCCAGTCAGTGTCCTTCAAGCGGCTCTGTCAGTCCTTCCTTCAGCGTGTGCTCTCCAGAACTGTTCCAGTGCACATTGCCAATCATATCTGGTGTCTCTATAGCGTGCTTTTAAAACCAAAATTTGTTTTTCACTGTTATAGATTGAATAGCAGTTACTTGTCTTCAAGCGGGTGTGTCAGGCCTACAGTGTGTGCTCTGCAGAACTGTTCCAGTGCACATTGCCAATCATATCTGGTGTCTCTATAGCGTGCTTTTAAAACCAAAATTTGTTTTTCACTGTTATAGATTGAATAGCAGTTACTTGTCTTCAAGCGGGTGTGTCAGGCCTACAGTGTGTGCTCTGCAGAACTGTTCAAGTGCACATTGCCAATCATATCTGGTGTCTCTATAGGGTGCTTTTACAAAGAAAAAAGGTTTCCAGTTTAAGCTAATAGCAGCCAGTCAGTGTCCTTCAAGCGGCTCTGTCAGGCCTACAGTGTGTGCTCTGCAGAACTGTTCAAGTGCACATTGCCAATCATATCTGGTGTCTCTATAGCATGCTTTTACAAAGAAAAAAGGTTTCTAGTGTAAGCTAATAGCAGCCAGTCAGTGTCCTTCAAGCGGCTCTGTCAGTCCTTCCTTCAGCGTGTGCTCTCCAGAACTGTTCCAGTGCACATTGCCAATCATATCTGGTGTCTCTATAGCGTGCTTTTAAAACCAAAATTTGTTTTTCACTGTTATAGATTGAATAGCAGTTACTTGTCTTCAAGCGGGTGTGTCAGGCCTACAGTGTGTGCTCTGCAGAACTGTTCAAGTGCACATTGCCAATCATATCTGGTGTCTCTATAGCGTGCTTTTACAAAGAAAAAAGGTTTCCAGTGTAAGCTAATAGCAGCCAGTCAGTGTCCTTCAAGCGGCTCTGTCAGTGCTTCCTTCAGCGTGTGCTCTCCAGAACTGTTCCAGTGCACATTGCCAATCATATATGGTGTCTCTATAGCGTGATTTTAAAACCAAAATTTGTTTTTCACTGTTATAGATTGAATAGCAGTTACTTGTCTTCAAGCGGGTGTGTCAGGCCTACAGTGTGTGCTCTGCAGAACTGTTCAAGTGCACATTGCCAATCATATCTGGTGTCTCTATAGCGTGCTTTTACAAAGAAAAAAGGTTTCCAGTGTAAGCTAATAGCAGCCAGTCAGTGTCCTTCAAGCGGCTCTGTCAGTCCTTCCTTCAGCGTGTGCTCTCCAGAACTGTTCCAGTGCACATTGCCAATCATATCTGGTGTCTCTATAGCGTGCTTTTAAAACCAAAATTTGTTTTTCACTGTTATAGATTGAATAGCAGTTACTTGTCTTCAAGCGGGTGTGTCAGGCCTACAGTGTGTGCTCTGCAGAACTGTTCCAGTGCACATTGCCAATCATATCTGGTGTCTCTATAGCGTGCTTTTAAAACCAAAATTTGTTTTTCACTGTTATAGATTGAATAGCAGTTACTTGTCTTCAAGCGGGTGTGTCAGGCCTACAGTGTGTGCTCTGCAGAACTGTTCAAGTGCACATTGCCAATCATATCTGGTGTCTCTATAGGGTGCTTTTACAAAGAAAAAAGGTTTCCAGTTTAAGCTAATAGCAGCCAGTCAGTGTCCTTCAAGCGGCTCTGTCAGGCCTACAGTGTGTGCTCTGCAGAACTGTTCAAGTGCACATTGCCAATCATATCTGGTGTCTCTATAGCATGCTTTTACAAAGAAAAAAGGTTTCTAGTGTAAGCTAATAGCAGCCAGTCAGTGTCCTTCAAGCGGCTCTGTCAGTCCTTCCTTCAGCGTGTGCTCTCCAGAACTGTTCCAGTGCACATTGCCAATCATATCTGGTGTCTCTATAGCGTGCTTTTAAAACCAAAATTTGTTTTTCACTGTTATAGATTGAATAGCAGTTACTTGTCTTCAAGCGGGTGTGTCAGGCCTACAGTGTGTGCTCTGCAGAACTGTTACAGTTCACATTGCCAATCATATCTGGTCTCACAGTAGCTTGCACGCATAGTACCACTAATCCCCCCAAAAATGACAGGCAGAGGCAGGCCACCCCGCAGGGGCCGTCGTGGTCGTGGTGCTGTGATTCCCTTTTGCCCTAGAATAATGCCCAGTTTTCAGAAGCCACGTACCCTGAACTTGAAAAGTTCTGAGGACATAGTTGACTGGCTAACACAGGACACCCAATCTTGTACAGCCTCCGCTCGGAACCTTGACGCACCATCCTCCTCCAGCTTAGCTTCATGCACCTCTCAAGATAGCACTCACCCGGCTGCCGCCACCACCAAAACTAGCACCACAGCCGCTTTACTTGGTATGTCAGAGGAGTTATTCACACACCCGTTTGAAGAAATGAGTTATGCGCAACCATTATTGCTAGAGGATGTAGATAACAGGGATATGTCTCAGGCAGGCAGCATTAAACACATGGAGATACGGTGTAATGATGATGATGTTGTACCCGCTGCTGCTTCCTTTTCTGAGTTGTTAGATACAAGCGAAGCGGTTGATGATGACGATGCGTCCATGGATGTCACGTAGGTGCCCGCTCGGCAAGAAGAAGAACAGGGCGAAAGTTCAGATGGGGAGACAGAGAGGAGGAGGAGACGAGTTGGAAGCAGGGGGGGGGGTCGTCGCAAGGAGCTAGTGGCACAGTCAGACAGCATGCATCGGCACCCGGGGTCAGCCCGACAGCACGCCAATCAACGCATGCTGTGTCCACCACCAGAATGCCGTCATTGCAGAGCTCAGCAGTGTGGCATTTTTTTTGTGTGTCTGCCTCTGACAACAGCGATGCCATTTGCAACCTGTGCCAAAGGAAACTGAGTCGTGGGAGGTCCAACACCCACCTAGGTACAACTGCTTTGCGTAGGCACATGATCTCACATCACAAACGCCTATGGGATCAACACATGAGTACAAGCAGCACGCCTACTCTAAGCCGCCATCCTCCTCCTGGTCCAGCATCTTCAGCAACGTCAACCACTGCTGTCCTTCTTGCCCCCTCTCAACCATCCGCCACTCCGTCTCCCGCCTTGAGCAGTTCCCGCTCATCTGCCCACAGTCATGTGTCTGTCAAGGACATGTTTGAGCGTAAGAAGCCAATGTCACCAAGTCACCCCCTTGCCCAGCGTCTGACAGCTGGCTTGTCCGAACTATTAGCCCGTCAGCTTTTACCATACAATCTGGTTGAGTCTGAGGCGTTCAAAAAATTTGTAGCTATTGGGACACCGCAGTGGAAGGTACCCGGCCAAAATTTCTTTGCACAAAAGGCAATCCCCAACTTGTACTCGATTGTGCAAAAAGAAGTCATGGCATGTCTGGCACACAGTGTTGGGGCAAGGGTCCATCTGACCACTGATACCTGGTCTGCAAAGCATGGTCAGGGCAGGTATATCACCTACACTGCGCATTGGGTAAACCTGCTGACGGCTGACAAGCAAGGAATGCGTGGCATTGCAGAGGAGTTGGTGACATCGCCACGAATTGCAGGCAGTCCTGCTGCCACCTCCTCTACTCCTCCTACTCCATCCTCTTCCATAACCTCCTCGGCTGAGTCCTCTTGTGCTGCTGCGTCTTGCTCCACATCAACGGCACCCCCCCAGCTCCCCAGGTACTATTCCACATCCCGGATACGGCAGTGTCACGCCGTCTTGGGTTTGACTTGCTTGAAAGCAGAGAGTTACACCGGACAAGCACTCCTGTCCGCCCTGAACGCACAGGTGGAAAAGTGGCTGACTCCGCAGCAACTGGATATTGGCAAAGTGGTGTGTGACAACGGAAAAAATTTGATAGCGGCATTGAAGTTGGGCAAGTTGACACATGTGCCGTGCATGGCACATGTGTGTAATCTGATCGTACAACGCTTTGTGCACAAGTACACAGGCTTACAGGACGTCCTGAAGCAGGCCAGAAAGGTGTGTGGCCATTTCAGGCATTCCTACACGGCCATGGCTCACTTTGCCGATATCCAGCGGCGAAACAACATGCCAGTGAGGCGCTTGATTTGCGACAGCCCTACACGTTGGAATTCAACACTCCTAATGTTCGACCGCCTGCTCCAACAAGAAAAAGCTGTTAATGAATATTTGTATGACCGGGGTGCTAGGACAGCCTCTGGGGAGCTGGGAATTTTTTTGCCACGTTACTGGACGCTCATGCGCAATGCCTGTAGGCTCATGCGTCCTTTTGAGGAGGTGACAAACCTAGTCAGTCGCAACGAAGGCACCATCAGCGACATCATACCATTTGTTTTCTTCCTGGAGCGTGCCCTGCGAAGAGTGCTGGATCAGGCTGTAGATGAGCGTGAAGAGGAAGAGGAAGAGTTGTGGTCACCATCACCACCAGAAACAGCCTTATCAGCATCGCTTGCTGGACCTGCGGCAACGCTGGAAGAGGATTGTGAGGAAGAGGAGTCAGAGGAGGATTGTAGCTTTGAGGAGGAGGAGGAGGAGCAAGACCAAACACAACAGGCATCCCAGGGTGCTCGTTGTCACCTATCTGGTACCCGTGGTGTTGTACGTGGCTGGGGGGAAGAACATACCTTCAATGACATCAGTGAGGAGGAGGAACGGGAAATGAGTAGCTCGGCATCCAACCTTGTGCAAATGGGGTCTTTCATGCTGTCCTGCCTGTTGAGGGACCCTCGTATAAAAAGGCTGAAGGAGAACGACCTGTACTGGGTGTCCACGCTACTAGACCCCCGGTATAAGCAGAAAGTGGCGGAAATGTTACCGAATTACAACAAGTCGGAAAGGATGCAGCATTTGCTAAATAAATTAAAAAGTATGCTTTACACAGCGTATAAGGGTGATGTCACATCACAACGGGAATATAACAGGGGGAGAGGTGGAAGTCATCCTCCTCCTCCTCCCACGACCACGCCGGCAAGGACAGGACGCTTTAAAGACGTGTTGTTGATGGAGGACATGCGGACCTTTTTAAGTCCTATGCATCGCCACAGCCCTTCGGGATCCACCCTCAGAGAGCGACTCGACCGACAGGTAGCAGACTACCTCGCCTTAACTGCAGATATCGACACTTAACTGCAGATATCGACTAGACTCAAAAAAGTCTAGATTACCTCACCTTTATTAAGATGAATGAGGGATGGATCCTGAAGGGACTGACACTGGGCGATACATTCGATTAAAAAAGGCCTGATGAGATGAGCTGCCTTGGGCTAAAAATGGTCCACACGCTGCTGTATTTTAGCTCTGAATGACGTTTGACTTGCGTGACTTATCCGCCACCAACTAGGGTTCAAGCCGCCATGTTTTAGGGCACTTTCTGCCTGTGAAACAAACATCAATTTTTCTGGCCGCTGCTACAGCAGCGGCTGCAACAATACCAAATTTTTCAGGCATGTGTACATGCCTAATTTTTAGGCCCACTGGTGCAGCACTGTGGCTTCAAAAACCAAACCAAAAAAAAAATCCTCCAAGATGGCACCAATATACCAGTGGTCTAAGCATCTTCCCACCTTGGCCTAAAAAGGGGAGGTGATTCAACAATTAAAAATCTCTGCCATTTACACGTCCACTGATAGGAGACGCGAAAGGTATTAAACTGATATGAACAATACTAAACTCACCACTCCTATCTGGTGGCACATGAGCTTGCCCACGCAGTGCCCCAAATTTCAAGTAAGAGGACCGACCAAGCATCTTCTTCCATCTCCCTGTTACATAAATCAATGCCATATCCATAGAAATTGTAGAGAATATCCAGGATAGTTTTACAGGGCCAAATCATGTCGCCTGTTGAAAGAGGTGACCTTGCTCGGGTCCCAGGTGTGCGGTTCCTAAAATGGCTGCCATATACATGTCCTCTGATAGGAGACGCGGAAGGTATTAAACTGATATGAACAATACTAAACTCACCACTCCTATCTGGTGGCACATTAGCTTGCCCGCGCAGTGCCCCAAATTTCAAGTAAGAGGACCGACCAAGCATCTTCTTCCATCTCCCTGTTACATAAATCAATGCCATATCCATAGAAATTGTAGAGAATATCCAGGATAGTTTTACAGGGCCAAATCATGTCGCCAGTTGAAAGAGGTGACTTTGCTCGGGTCCCAAGTGTGCGGTTCCTAAAATGGCTGCCATATACACGTCCACTGATAGGAGACGCGGAAGGTATTAAACTGATATGAACAATACTCCACTCCTATCAGTAGGTCCGTCCCATTGTGATTTATGCCCCCCACCCACCGCGCAGGGGTGGGGGCCGAGGGGGGGAGGACAGTAGGTCCCCCCATTGTGATTTATGGCCCCCACCCACCGTGCAGGGGTTGGGGAGGACAGTAGCTCCCCCCAGTGTGTATCATGGGCTTTGAGGACAGGTGTCAATCCATACCTGCCAAGTGACCCTATGTAGGGGGAACAGTCCCTATTCTGCTCTGTGTCAGTGTGTATCATGGTCTCTGTGGACGGGGAACAGTCTCTATTCTGCTCTGTGTCAGTGTGTATCATGGTCTCTGTGGACAGGGAACAGTCTCTATTCTGCTCTGTGTCAGTGTGTATCAGGGGCTTTGAGGACAGGTGTCAATCCATACCTGCCAAGTGACCCTATGTAGGGGGGACAGTCTCTATTCTGCTCTGTGTCAGTGTGTATCATGGTCTCTGTGGACGGGGAACAATCTCTATTCTGCTCTGTGTCAGTGTGTATCATGGTCTCTGTAGACAGGGAACAGTCTCTATTCTGCTCTGTGTCAGTGTGTATCAGGGGCTTTGAGGACAGGTGTCAATCCATACCTGCCAAGTGACCCTATGTAGGGGGAACAGTCTCTATTCTGCTCTGTGTCAGTGTGTATCATGGTCTCTGTGGACAGGGAACAGTCTCTATTCTGCTCTGTGTCAGTGTGTATCAGGGGTTTTGAGGACAGGTGTCAATCCATATCTGCCAAGTGACCCTATGTAGGGGGAACAGTCTCTAGTCTGCTCTGTGTCAGTGTGTATCATGGTCTCTGTGGACAGGGAACAGTCTCTATTCTGCTCTGTGTCAGTGTGTATCAGGGGTTTTGAGGACAGGTGTCAATCCATATCTGCCAAGTGACCCTATGTAGGGGGAACAGTCTCTATTCTGCTCTGTGTCAGTCTGTATCATGGTCTCTGTGGACAGGGAACAGTCTCTATTCTGCTCTGTGTCAGTGTGTATCAGGGGTTTTGAGGACAGGTGTCAATCCATATCTGCCAAGTGACCCTATGTAGGGGGAACAGTCCCTATTCTGCTCTGTGTCAGTGTGTATCTGGGGTTTTGAGGACAGGTGTCAATCCATATCTGCCAAGTGACCCTATGTAGGAGGAACAGTCCCTATTCTGCTCTGTGTCAGTGTGTATCAGGGGTTTTGAGGACAGGTGTCAATCCATATCTGCCAAGTGACCCTATGTAGGGGGAACAGTCTCTATTCTGCTCTGTGTCAGTCTGTATCATGGTCTCTGTGGACAGGGAACAGTCTCTATTCTGCTCTGTGTCAGTGTGTATCAGGGGTTTTGAGGACAGGTGTCAATCCATATCTGCCAAGTGACCCTATGTAGGGGGAACAGTCTCTATTCTGCTCTGTGTCAGTGTGTATCATGGTCTCTGTGGACAGGGAACAGTCTCTATTCTGCTCTGTGTCAGTGTGTATCAGGGGTTTTGAGGACAGGTGTCAATCCATATCTGCCAATTGACCCTATGTAGTGGGAACAGTCCCTATTCTGCTCTGTGTCAGTGCGTATCAGGGGTTTTGAGGACAGGTGTCAATCCATATCTGCCAAGTGACCCTATGTAGGAGGAACAGTCCCTATTCTGCTCTGTGTCAGTGTGTATCAGGGGTTTTGAGGACAGGTGTCAATCCATATCTGCCAAGTGACCCTATATAGGGGGAACAGTCCCTATTCTGCTCTGTGTCAGTGTGTATCAGGGGTTTTGAGGACAGGTGTCAATCCATACCTGCCAAGTGACCCTATGTAGGGGGAATAGTCTCTATTCTGCTCTGTGTCAGTGTGTATCATGGTCTTTGTGGACGGGGAACAGTCTCTATTCTGCTCTGTGTCAGTGTGTATCATGGTCTCTGTGGACAGGGAACAGTCTCTATTCTGCTCTGTGTCAGTGTGAATCAGGGGCTTTGAGGACAGGTGTCAATCCATACCTGCCAAGTGACCCTATGTAGGGGGAACCGTCTCTATTCTGCTCTGTGTCAGTGTGTATCATGGTCTCTGTGGACAGGGAACAGTCTCTATTCTGCTCTGTGTCAGTGTGTATCAAGGGTTTTGAGGACAGGTGTCAATCCATATCTGCCAAGTGACCCTATGCAGGGGGAACAGTCTCTATTCTGCTCTGTGTCAGTGTGTATCATGGTCTCTGTGGACAGGGAACAGTCTCTATTCTGCTCTGTGTCAGTGTGTATCAGGGGTTTTGAGGACAGGTGTCAATCCATATCTGCCAAGTGACCCTATGTAGGGGGAACAGTCCCTATTCTGCTCTGTGTCAGTGTGTATCAGGGGTTTTGAGGACAGGTGTCAATCCATATCTGCCAAGTGACCCTATGTAGGAGGAACAGTCCCTATTCTGCTCTGTGTCAGTGTGTATCAGGGGTTTTGAGGACAGGTGTCAATCCATATCTGCCAAGTGACCCTATGTAGGGGGAACAGTCCCTATTCTGTTCTGTGTCAGTGTGTATCAGGGGTTTTGAGGACAGGTTTCAATCCATATCTGCCAAGTGACCCTATGTAGGGGGAACAGTCTCTATTCTGCTCTGTGTCAGTGTGTATCAGGGATCATTAGGATAGGTGTCAATCCATATCTGCCAAGTGACCCTATGTAGGGGGAACAGTCCCTATTCTGCTCTGTGTCAGTGTGTATCAGGGATTTGACTATCTTTATTCAGATTCAAAAATTACAATTCCAGGGAAAAATTAACAAACATTTACAAGAACATGTTATGCACATCATAGAAACAACGTGAACCTCTTTAAAGCCACAAACTTAAGACAAAAAATACGTACACACAATGTGTAAGGGTTTGAAAGAATATTCTGAATCCTTACATGTTTACTTTATCATTTGTTTGATTTTTGTGAACCATATATAAACTACAAGCAGCGTGAAAACTATAAAAACTCAAGTGGCCATGCTGATCAAATTAAATAGTATGCTTTACACAGCGTATAAGGGTGATGTCACAGCACAACGGGAATCTAACAGGGGAAGAGGTGAAAGTCATCCTCCCCCTCCCACGACCCCGCCATATCTGCCAAGTGACCCTATGTAGGGGTAACAGTCTCTATTCTGCTCTGTGTCAGTGTGTATCATGGTCTCTGAGGACGGGGAACAGTCTCTATTCTGCTCTGTGTCAGTGTGTATCAGGGGCTTTGAGGACAGGTGTCAATGTTAGGTGATTTCTGCCCTTTATGGATTAAAAGCAGACTCTGCATCAACTGTGTAATTTTCCATGGGAGTTTTGCCATGGATCCCCCTCCGGCATGCCACAGTCCAGGTGTTAGTCCCCTTGAAATAACTTTTCCATCACTTTTGTGGCCAGAAAGAGTCCCTGTTGGTTTTAAAATTCACCTGTCCATTGAATTCAATGGCGGTTCGCGCGGTTCGCCGGTTCGCGAACATTTGCGGAAGTTCGCGTTCGCCGTTCGCGAACTGAAAATTTCGGGTTCACGACAACACTAGCGGTCAGTATAAACCTCAAGCCAGTTTAGTTAATGACCATCCTCAGCCAATCAGCCGCCCCCCTGCGTGATGGCACTCAGTGCTTTCTGAATCTAAAAATTTGCAGCAGGATGCCGCCAGGGACGGAGTGGAGATTGCCACTGTAAGCAAATTTGGGGTTAAACTGTTCAGAAACTGAATGGCCTCCTTGCACCACAACAACTTCATTTATAAGTTGTTTTGGTGCCTAAAGTGTCGCTCTAAGTTTGAAGGAGCCTTAACTTTGTATGGCCCCTTCCCATCAGACTTAACACAGTGACCTCTTGTCGAGAGGGAAAAGGATAACGTTCAGAGGGCCAACTCCCATAAAGCTTGGCAGGTACACACAGAGATACACACACTACTACACTCGCTGCTACACAAATACTCATTCGGCTACGTAAGCTATTACGCAGACTAGAACCCACACTGTTCTCAGCACACACACATATACACACAGACATATGCTCTGATGCACATAACCACGCAGCTACACAGACAACCTATATACACACAAATATATACGCATATACTCATTCAGGCACATGCATTCTATATCTGTGTGTATACAAAACATATTTTACCATATTTAAGTAATCAAGTTTTTGCCTTTTTTTATTATTTTTTTTTAACTTTAGAAGAGTGTGGTAATCTGGGAGTCCATGCCTCAGGTGCTTGTGATATAGTTCCGGCCCTGGCTACAGGACAAATATATGTTTCTTTAAATGCTAGATGGAGATGACATGCTGCATTCATTTAAATTAAATTATTTTGCAAGAACACATAAACTATCTAGATTTGGGTCAATGTTACACTGTGTGATTGCAGCACTAAGCTATTTTCATCCTGTCAATTGCTTTTGCACAGATTGTTAACCCGACCACCTCCCTCCCCCTCTTCTCATGGCTGTTTGGATGTGCAGTAGCAATAGCAGAATGCTGTATGCTTATGTATGCTATTTCCTATGTGCATGGCTTTAAGTCATTGGCACTGTATATTATGTAATTTTTGAACTATAGACATTATTTAACCCCTTAAGGACCAAACTTCTGGAATAAAAGGGAATCATGACATGTCACACATGTCATGTGTCCTTAAGGGGTTTTAATGAGATTTTAATCAATGCAGCAAAAAAACAGAATTGATGCAGGGATTTAATATTTAATAACTTTGGTTCTGAGTTACGAGTTGTCAGCACTAACAACCCCCTGGAGTTACAACAACAAGAAAGTCACCCATTTTTAGTGTCTTTTGTGCCAGGGGTAGCATTTCTAATTTGATGAGGTCTACTGACCACACATATAGCTATTGTTGCTCCACAAAATGAGAAGAACATCTACAGGAATAGTATTACCACTTCATCAATTGCTAGAAAGTTTGTGATGATAAAATGCAATTCACCTGTGTGTTTCCTCTGTGACCATGATGCATGTATCTTTGGGATGTTATCTTTCAACATTGGCTTGGAGAGCAAGATTCTCATTGGACGTTGGTAATTGGGTCACTATGTTCTGTCAGTCAATCCGAATGTTAACATGTTTATATAGCGAGAAGTGTCATGAAAGGTACATGTTAGGAATGTATAGCCATGCTCTTTATCCTGCATATGATGCTGGTTATGGATGCAGGTCATGGCTTCCAACTTCATAGGCCAATTTCTAAACCCTAGCTGATAGGAGGTACAATGAGGAAGTAGGACTATAAATGTAATTGAATAAACCATTGGCTGGAGGGACTTCTACAATACCACGATTGTAAGGTGTGCCAGCATGTGTTCTGCGTCACAACATTTTTGTTGATCCATAACGTTTTGGGGAACAGCATACTAATGGACCCTGATATGTTTGTTTTTTTTCGCCTAGGAGAGAGACAAAGGGAACGTGGGAGAGACAGAGACACATAACATTCCTATTCAGGGATACTTTAAGAGTAAAAAAAAAAACAAGCAATCTAACTGACATGGACAATTTCTCCAGTTCGGTTAGTGTTGCATAAAATTAAAAATTCTGCATAAGACTTATTCCTGTCCCTTCCTTTCAATAGCCAGTGGGGCTTGTTCATAAATTCAATACCCAAGACAAAGGTGCCTAAAATTAGTATAATATAACTTCATATTCTGAAAAATATTTCACTCATTTAACACAATAATACTTGTAAGAACATAATATGGTTACTATAACAACTTTATCTCAATTAAGTGGCTGTGGTGCCTAAAGTCCTGGGTGTCTTACCGTAAGGAGCTAAAGCGTTTACAGATGGTTTAACCCCAAAGATGTTTAGATGTCACCTATTTGCTCTGCCCATTTGTCCATCTCAATCTATCACTTAATGCGGACATGTCTGACTTGGCTCTGGTGATTGTCTGAGAGATCAACTGATGCTCTCAGCCTATCACTAGCTTCCCACTGAGAAAAATGCATGAGGAAGTTGTTATGATGACCCATAGTGTTCCATTAAAATAAAAGCAAAATTGGTTCTTAAAACCCCTTAGGGACCAACAACATTTTATACCTTTGTGATAATGTGGTCCGACTGACCTCGTAAAAACATAGAGTCTTATATGTTAGCATCGAAAGCTCTATGGAGTCTCGTAGTCAATAAATATGTAAGGCTTTAAATGTAATTGTACGTTTTTAAGAATCAACCTGTTGCAGTGCCAAAAGCTATCTCTGGTCTGTGACAGTTAAGCATTCACATATTAGGAAGACTCCTCTTCAACCTATATTGATAGATGTTTTGATTGTTAAGGCAAGTGTTCGCTAACTTTAGAACTGACTTTAGACCACACCATGCAATGTAATTTAATAGCATTTGTGAGGAGATTGAAGCTTCCATGCTATAGTGTGTTGACATTAATACATTTTATTAATATGTGTGTGAGGGTTCTGATTGTCTTTGCTATTCTGTTTCCTTAGGTCCTCGAGGTAATATGAATCAAAGTTTTCCTGTTGAACCTGAGGATTACTTAAAAATAATAAAATACAGCTCTGGTTCTCTCTTCCTTGTTTGCCTTTCATCGATTCACATGCAGTCTTTGTCAGTTACTGAAATAATAATTGGAATTTTTATGGCACATTTCACCACAGAGAATATTCTTTCATTTATTTTTGTATAAATTGTGACAAAGACTGGGCAATCGGCCACCAATGAGATAAAAAGAGGGGGGGAATGAAGCAGTAGATTTGGGTAATGAAGTAAAACACATTTTCTGCAATTTTCTAAAGATGTCAAATAATTGTGCATATAAGTTAGGACTACCTTTTGCATCCGGCTAATATACTGCAAGGAAGACACAGAGGAGACATGACAGGATAGACATTTTCATGTACACTATCTGTTCTGAGAACAGGCAGTGTTTACATTGCCCCCTAGGAACACCTCCAGTGACCACTCCTCGGATGACAACTGAAGGTGTTTCCTGGAGCAGTGCTGTACAGTGTGCAGCACTGCCATTCAGCGCCTCCACACTCTGCATGGAGACGCTAAACTTTCCTCATAGAAATGCATTGATTCAATGCCAATGCCAAGCCGGCGTTGTTTGGCACCGTCCCATCCTTCCTTCTTGCCGATTTCAGCCAATCCAATGCTTTCCCTGTGGAAATTATGATGATGTCAGCGAGGAGGTGGGTCGGGGGTGGGACCAGTGCCAGCCAACCTGCATGGCACTGGAAATAAGGCAGATTTTTAAAAACTTTTTAGGAGGAGGGGGGCAAGCCACCGAAATGGTGGTTTTAACACTATTGGGTCAGAAATACATGCTTGTGTTCCTGACCCTATAGTGTTCCTTTAAGCATGGAAAGCACAGAGAGTGCACAAAAATTGAACTGATGGTATTTTGGTTTAGTCATTTCTTGAACACAACATCAATGAAAAATGGAATCATTATTTAACCCCTTAATGCCGTTACGGCATTCTATTATGTCCCGCTTTAAATGGGCTTTAAAGTCGTTGCGGCGGAATAGAACGCCGTAACGGCTTTGAGCCCTGGAGCACTTGGGATACTTACCTTCCTGTCACTCTACTTCAGGAGGACTGCCTGACAGCCCAGGCAGCCCTCCCATGGCAATTCAGGCCCCTAGGGGCCATGTGATTGCTCTTAAAGAGCGATCACATGGCCAGCATAGCTGCCTGTGGATGTGCCTGGGCTTTATTACACAAATAAAAATAATTAAATTATATATTTATATATATACACTAGTACTGGATATTCTTTGCACTCAGGCTGTAATCTAATTAAAGTGCCGGGTGCATTCAGCAGGGGTAACCAAATGTAGAAATCACTGTAGAAAAGCTTGAACTCACGGTCTTCTCCATTTAAAAAGTCAAAATTTATTGAAACAAGTTAAATGTGTCTGTCTGCCTATTTTTATGGTTTTAAATATAATATAAGTCCTGCTTTGTTTGCCCTATCGGAGCACAGCACACTCATTGCCCGATGGGTAGATTCCCCCCATATGGCGTCTCTGGTTGCCACAGCAATCATAGTTTGTAGCTGTCGCCTAGGCAACAGAGATTGTGCCATTACGGCACATAGGGGAGGAGCTTATTCCGCACCCCCCAGCAGCACCCCTACCCACCACAGCACCACCCCACCCCACCCCCCCAGCAGCACCCTACCCCCCAGCAGCACCGTACCCCCCCAGCACAACCGCACCCCCCCAGCAGCACCCTACCCCCCAGCACCACCGCACCCCCCCAGCAGCACCCTACCCCCCAGCAGCACCCCACCCCCCCAGCAGCACCCCTACCCACCACAGCACCACCCCTACCCACCACAGCACCACCCCTAACCACCACAGCAACACCCCACCCCCCCAGCAGCACCCCTACCCACCACAGCACCACCCCACCCCCCCAGCAGCACCCCACCCCCCAGCAGCACCCCTACCCCCCAGAAGTACCCCTACCCCCCAGCAGTACCCCTACTCCCCCACAACAGTACCCCTACTCCCCCACACACAGTACCCCTACCCCCCACACAGTACCCCTTACCCCCCACAGCACAGCACCCCTCTCACACACATACAGCACCCCTCTCACACACATACAGCACCCATCCCACACACACACAGCACCCCCCCAAACACACACACAGCACCCCCCCAAACACACACACAGCACCCCCCCCCCAAACACACACACACAGCACCCCCCCAAACACACACACAGCACTCCCCCAAACACACACACAGCACCCCCCCAAACACACAGCACCCCCCCAAACACACAGCACCCCCCCACACACACACAGCACCCCCCACACACACCCAGCACCCCCCCACACACACCCAGCTCCCCCCCCACACACACCCAGCACCCCCCACACACACCCAGCACCCCCCCACACACACCCAGCACCCCCCCACACAGCACCCCCCCACACACACAGCACCTCCCCACACACACACAGCACCCCCCACACACACATCACCCCCCCACACACACAGCACCCCCCCACACACACACACACAGCACCCCCCCACACACACACAGCACCCCCCCACACACACAGCACCCCTCACACACACACAGCACCCCTCATACACACACACAGCACCCCTCATTTACACATACAACACGCACCCTCCCCCACACACACGCAACCCCCCCACACACACGCAATTGCCGTGTTGGCACTTTAAGGAAAAAAAGTTGGCATGTATTGCGGTTTGGGCACTCGGGCTCAAAAAGGTTTGCCATCACTGGTCTAGATGTTTTATGTCAATTTGTAAAGATCTTGAGAAAAAGATTGCCACTCCCCCTTTCTTCTCTATGTCTCTAGAGGCCCTAACCACTATGGGAAATTGTCTACCAGTCCATTTTATTTCATCTATTTGATGCCAATGCGTCTCTTGAGCAAAGGCAATTTGTATATTTTCTTTCTGCAGATACTCATTAAAGGCCCATCTTTTTTGAGGGAAATTAAGTCCTTGGATGTTTATAGATGCTACTTCAATCAAAGCAATATCTCTTTTTGTTCCAGTATAAGTCAAAAAATCTTATTGGACCGACTCGTTTACTCACCATAATGCCAAACAAACAACAACAGGAAAAAAAACGTATATGCCACAAAAAACAAAACATACAATACCTATTACTCTAATACTGGAAGTCTGATCAAAAGGCTTCCTCTCTACTTCCCTCCATGTATGTATTTCCTACACACCCTAAGTTCTACTGAGAACTTAAGGCGGTTCGCGTGAGCGATTTACCTTAAATTATTCACTATATATTCCCTTTCTTTGATTTTTACCATCCCTTCTTATCTGAAAGTTAAATCTCTTTTTGGAAGAACCCCTAGAGGAAATAATATTAACTTATAAAATGGAAAAGTGGAGAAAAAAAAAAAAAAATTCTACTAAATATCTTCTATAATGATATATACTCAGACTCTTAAAGCTTGACTCGAGATTATTTTTCTTGTTACACTCTCTGTTCTTATTTAATAATTAAATCTAGTAGCGTTATTGTGTACTATATATTAGTGATCTCACCGGGATAATGTGGTATGAATTATCAAAGTTTCAACTTTTTTATTAAACCTATTTTTAATTTATCTATAAATCTATAATTAGTACTTTACTTCCTTAATCCTTTCCCTGCCACAACTACCTATTTTATTTTTATCTTGACTCTCCAGTGCTCTTATCCTTATACTGTCACTTTTTGTTTTACTTTTTCCTCCTTACTGCTCTCCTTAAGATATTAAACCCCCACTACAGTAAGAGTGACTTTCACTGTAAAAACATTAACAAAAACCCAATAGGTTGCATACTTAAATTTTCCTTATAAAACATCACAGTAAGCACCTCAATACAGTGGCGTACACACACTCCATGGGGCCCCGGTGCAAAACTGATCCGTGCCCCCCCCCCTACTGTGAACCTCTCCCCCCTGACTGTGGGCCCCTCCCCCCTGACACATACATACAGACACAAACACATACACACATACACACATGCAGACACATACATACAGAGACACACACGCAGACACATTCATACAGAGACACACACAGACAAATACAGAGACACAGACATACATACACACATACAGAGACACAGACATACATACGCACATACAGAGACACAGACATACATACACACATATACATACAGAGACACAGACATACACACATACAGAGACACAGACATACACACATACAGAGACAAATACATACATACACACATATAGAGACACAGACATACATACACACATACAGAGACACAGACACACATACAGAGACACAGATATACATACATACACACATACAGAGACACATATATACATACACACATACAGAGACACAGACATACATACACACATATACATACAGAGACACAGACATACACACATACAGAGACACAGACATACATACACACATACAGAGACACAGACACACATACAGAGACACAGATATACATACATACACACATACAGAGACACAGATATACATACAGAGACACAGACATACATACACACATATACATACAAAGACACAGACACACACATACAGAGACAAATACATACATACACACATACATACACACATACAGAGACACAGACATACATACACACATACACACATAGACACAGACATACATACACACATACAGAGACACAGACATACACACATACAGAGACACAGACATACATACACAGACATACATACACACATACAGAGACACAGACATAGATACACAGACATACATACACACATACAGAGACACAGACATACACACATACAGAGACACAGACATACACACATACAGAGACACAGACATACATACACACATACACAGACATACATACACACATACAGAGACACAGACATACACACATACAGAGACACAGACATACATACACACATACACAGACATACATACACACATACAGAGACACAGCCATACACACATACAGAGATACAGACATACATACACACATACACAGACATACATACACACATACAGAGACACAGACACACACATACAGAGACACAGACATACATACACACATACACAGACACAAATACACAAAATGTTTCCTACCATGTGTGGGTCCAGTGGTGGCTCAGCCTGATGGGAGTCAGAGTTCCCACTCTGACTCCCTCCTCCTTTCAGTTTCCTCCCACGCGGGTTCTCAGTATGCTGGGAGGAGTGACGTGCGGTCACTTCCTCCCAGCAGTGATGATGTCATCACAGGGGGCCCGGTCGCGCACTTTAAGCGCTCAGCGCAGACCGGGCCCCCTTAAAATCCATGTCCATCGGGTGGCCCTGACAGCATGGGCCACCCGATGGACCCCTTGACATGCGGCCCGGCGGTTTGCCGCACGGGCCGGGGCCGTAAAGTGTGGCAGCTGCTACCCGGTCGCGGGGGGCCGCAGGGCGGCCGGGCCCCCTGGAGTGCCGGGCCCGGTCGCAGCTGCGACCCCTGCGACCGCGGTACGTACGCCACTGCCTCAATACAAACAAACCTCTTTTTTAATAATTAGATGTATATATGCTGCTGCGAGGGCAAAGGAAAGTAGTGACATATACCTAAACTATTACATCTTAACAACTTAAATCTCACGTGAAGTTTTTTGCATTTTTCACACACAAACGGCACTTTCTCTGATATTATTATTGTAGTACTTTTTACTGTTTTGAAACACTAATATTTGTGTTCTGTGAAGTCTCCAGAGTATAAAAGTACCCCCATGTGCAGGCATAGACACACACACACTCACAGACACACACACATACCCATACACTCAGACACACACATACTCACAGACACACATAAACTCACAGACACACAAACACACGCACATACATTCACAGACACACACACATACATTCACAGACACACATACAGACACACACACATACATTCACAGACACACTTACAGACACACATTCACAGACACACACACATACATTCACAGACACACATTCACAGACACACACACATACAATCACAGACACACTTACAGACACACATACATTCACAGACACACTTACAGACACACATTCACAGACACACATATATTCACAGACACACTTACAGACACACACACATACATTCACAGACACACTTACAGACACACATTCACAGACACACACACATACATTCACAGACACACTTACAGACATACATTCACAGACACACACACATACATTCACAGACACCCTTACAGACACACATTCACAGACACACACACACACACATACAAATAATTTTTTTTTTATTACAAAAATGTCCACCCAGCCTCCCTACCTGGAGTGCTGGCGTGGACTTGTCCCTGGGGTCCAGTGGGTCGGATGCCTGTGTCCATCTCAGCCGCGGTGAGGGAGCTGTGTGCTCTCTGCTCCCTCTCGCCGCGCGGGCGGTCTGCTGTAGCTGGGAGCCGGAATATGACGTCATATTCCGGCTCCCAGCATCAGCAAACAGCGTGCGGCGAGAGGGAGCAGAGAGCACACAGCTCCCTCGCCGCATCTGAGATGGACACAGGCATCCGACTGGGGGCCGGAAGGGGGCATTTGGGGGCACTGAGTGCCCGCAGGAACAGCGTTCCTGCTCAAATAAAAGTGCAGGAACGCTGTTCCTGCAGGACTCAATACATAGGCGTGCCGCGGGGATTAGGGTGTGCCCAGGCACACCCCGTGCGCACGCCTATGTGTGCAGGGTTTATGGTGTTTTGAAAAGCTAGAGAGTCAATTACAAGGCTTGCATTTCAGTTTTTTTCACATTGAAATTTGCCAGACTAGTAAAATATTTTTTATGAAATGAAAGCCCTGTTTCTCCTGTACGAAATTATATATAAGTGTTGGTGCATCTATTATGAAAAAGGTGAATTATGGTTGAACAGACATATAGCGCAAATTCCAGCTTTTGTTTATGTTTTGTTTTGATCAGAACTTGTACAACTGACTCCGTCCTTAAGTGGTTAATCTGAGCACTTTCCTTGTATTTTTCATGCAAAAGACACAGGTTATTTGCAAAAACTTCCATGAAACTTTATGTGTACAAAAACCATGCAATACTGGACATCCAAATCAAATTCATTCCATCTCAGAGCTGTAGAGAATTGTTTACCAGATAACCCAATTCGAACACCACTGTGCCCTGTACGAGTGCCATGTTTTACAACTCATAGCAGTATGTTAATTAATACTATCCTACACTATACAGTATTGCTCTCATTTGCTTTATTTGCCAGATATTGTATTTATTCTTCCAATTCAAAATGACTTGTTCTCGAAAAAAAACCTTTCTTATACTTTCACCCAGACTTTCACCCAGTCTCCACTCCTTTCAAAAAATCTTTGAAAACACAATTCTTCAGGAAAGCATATAATTTAAACTGTTAGCAGGTTTTCATTCCCCCCTTCGCCCTCTCCCTCCCCCCCCCATGACTCCTCTCCTGCAACTGTCAAAAATAAACAAAAAAGTTCTCAGTGAATATTTTTCTAGCAACCAATTTCATTACCCCTACTTATACCATTTGTGTCATTATACCCCACTCCCTCTAGCATATAAACTTATGAGCAGGGACCTCAACCCTTCTGTTCCTTTGCGTCCTTTTGTCTTGTCACAATTACATGTCTGTTAGTCCACCCATTGTACAGCGCTACGGAATTTGCTGGTGCTATATAAATAATAATAATAATAATACCATTGTGCCTAGTTTTATACTTGACAAATATGTTGCCCAATGCTCAGACATATGCTACAGTATCACAGTGAGCACATTTTTTTTTCTACACAAAAGTAAAAAAAAAACTCTCAATGGATTTCACATGAGCTGTAGTGGTTATGGTTGAAACATTCTTTTACTCAGAGCTACCAATTTAGGTCTTTACACAACTGACAGACTAACATTAGATATGTTGGTGTTATTTGGTTATATTACATTATCATATTCTACATAACAAATAGTACAATTACATTTTTCAAGGCTTTTGAAAAGAGATTTTATGTTTAAGTATTTATTTTTCTATTATTGATTGAGTACATGCAGTTAAAAGGACATGCCAGGCTAATAAAAAAAAAAATATAAACTAAAATGTAAAAATTAAATATACTTAGCTTTGAGGTCCTTGTCACTGAAGCAAACCTCATGCAGCTTCCTGAATTGCATTCTCCCCAGACCAGGAAGTGCATTCTCTTAGCTGAAGAAAACAGTGGGCCGGTTACGACAAAAAACACCATACTCCAGCAGAATCCATAAATCATTCCAACTTTATTAGTATAAACAACATCGGCATGAGGAACTGCACCACAGGGAATCCTATGAGTAAGGACCTTTGTGCCTGAAACGCGTTAGGCTTTGGCTTCCATACGTAAATGCAGTTCCTCATGCTGATGTTCATACTAATAAAGCTCCAGCAATGTGTGTACTCTGTTGTAGCATGGTGTTTTTGGTGGTAATCGGCTCATTGTTTTCTTCATCTAGAGACCTTCCTCTTTCACCTGGCCAGCAGCAGCAATTTAGTGACCATCTGCCCTTTTTTTCTTGTTAATTGAGTTCTGATTATAATTTTTTTTTTCAATCTCCTAGTTGTTCTTATCTTAGTGTTCCAATGGCTTTTAACAAAAGTGCTGATGATATCACATGGATCAATGGACATTTTAGTATCACCAGTTGCCCCATTCAATTAAACAATGTTCCCTAGAAACAATGAACATTAATTTGTTCAGTTACCACAAAGAACTTAAAAATCCTTCAAGTTCACCCACATTTGTTAATGTTTTTGTGATATCTGTAACATATGTCAACTCCTCTTTCTAAACAATTGTTTTTAACTAATCTTCTTGGCTATTATGTAATTCTGTAGCTTTTCCAATTCCTATTACTAATGGATGGTACTAAATTGAATTTTAAAGCTGGTCACAGCTGCACCCTTATATTTCGACTAATTATGATATGTTTATGATTAACCTCCTGTGGGGAAGGACAAAGAAACAAGATGTGACAGGGATTATGTATATCAGTCTGTCTTCATATACTTTGTTATTTCTCTTAAGAAACCTTTACATTCCTCATTGCAATGCTATGCTCTCACGCAGTAGGTATTTAATTGTGCATTTGTGCAATTATTTTGCAGCTAGTGAAATTACCTCCTGTTAAAATTAGGGTAGGATCCACCAATACTGGAATGTTTTGACAGAGTGGTGACTTAACACTACATGGCTTAGGGTGTAAAAAAAACATTATTTTTTTTTCTTCAATCAGCTTTTTTTAAGAATCCTGGACATATTTGAAACTGTATTCTGCTAGTGTGCCGTTTACTTTTTGTTCATGTGTAAAGTAGAACCAGATTATCTATTACATGGCAAAGGTGGCCATCCAGGGCCAGGGCTCTGCCAAAAAAATCCTTCCTGCTTGACTCTGCATCCCTCAATACAGCATTGCAGGTTTTACCTGAAGATCACCGTAATAGCTTGCTCATGGTCCCAGCACTTCTCATTGACTCAGAGTGATGTAAAACCCAAAAGAGATGTTCCCCCACTGGACTACTAGCTACTAGTGATAACACTCTCTTCATTTCAAAAGGTAAGCAGGAAGAGGACAAAAAAAAAAGGGAAATGTACGGGGAGGCCTCCCGCAAACACTCATCGCCTTCTTCAATACACTTAACACTCAGTCACACACATTCTCCTCTACACACATAATTCATCCACCACACACACACTATCTCAACAGGCACACACAGGCACACTGCCACCTCCTCACATATACAACACTCAACCCTCAGTACACACAACACTTACACCATACATAGCCACACTCAGCCTTCTCCAAACACAAACACTTAGCCACGCTCTCTACACACCAAACTCAAATACCACACACCAAACTCTCAGATAACAGACATGACACTCAAACAACCACACACACATACTTAATACTCAGCTGCCCCCATTCTTAGAACAGAGCCTAAAGCTCTAGGAGGGGACCCCAGTAGGGCATCCTGTATAGGACAATGGGCAATCTTAATCCAGCCCTGGTATTAATTTAACTTTCTGCAATACCACTGTAAATAAATTAGGTTATGAATACTTACAAATGTTCTATCTTGTGAGTAACAATTTTAATATTAAATCTTGCACCTTGGAATATTTGGATGTGTAGTAAGATATCATGTAGTTTTCTTGTCCTAATCAATGGTAAGTGAATTTATATATACTTTGTGAGATTAAGGTGCACAGACATACCTCTTTCTTTTCTCGGGGGACAGCTGTTTGTTGGCAAACTGATACACTATCCCAGGGGAAGGCAATAATCTGTGTATTTTAATTACCTGACCTCACCTTTTAATAAATATTAGAAAACAAATGCTCACAACCAATCAGTTATTCATTTGGTGTACCTTATCTTGTCTGCACATGTTGCCAGTATTGTACGGAATAACTGGTGCACTCACAAATACATCTTAATTCTGTCCAACTGTCGTCACTCTCTCCTCTTTAAAACACTTGAAGATTATAAGCCAGCCGCTAATGCCAGCAGAATTAAGGAAAGTTCTTATCTGGTGTTCTAATTAGCTAATCACTCTTGATCAGTAAGAGATACTAATTGTCCCCTGAGCCTTTCTTTGTGATTGGAGCTTGCTATATACATCAGAACAATTATCTAAAGCAGATGCAAAGTGGAAAAAAAAAAACTTTCTGACAATCAAACAGTCCTTATATTTATTTTAGCAAAGTGCTGCACTGTGGAAGGATTCTGACTCAGATCTGAAACTCACCGCTTCATACAATTCTAAAGGCGGAATAGCAAAGGAAAGAAAACACAACAGCTTCCAGGGAATGTAGAAAGGTAAAGAATACACTTGTTGCTTATCATTTCTGTCTAGCACAGCAAGATAATGGATTACAAAACTGCATATGCTGAAGCTCCTTAAAGTGTGACTTATTCTTGCAAACATCAAGCTGCGTATTTCTGCTTGCTGGGGTTAAATGCCCATTCAAGCTCCTGGCTGACCGTGAAGGAATACCTTCACCATACTTAAAAATGGCATTCAGCCCCCCCAAAAATAAAAAATAAATACATTACCACCTGCTATGACTGTAACATCATTATGGGTAATAGCATAGCACATGTTAGGTAAATAAATAATGACATTTGTAGTTAGGTCCAAAACTATTTGGACACTGACACAATTTTCACATTTTTGGCTCTCTATGCCACCACAATGCATTTGAGATGAAACAACTGAGATGTAATTGAAGCTTTAATTCAGGTGGTTTAACAAAAATATCATATGAAACATTTAGGAATTGCAACTATTTTATTTCAGGGCTCAAATGCAATTGGACAAATTAACACAATCATAAATAAAATGTAATTTTTTAATACATTGTCGAGAATCCTTTGCAGGCAATGACTGACTAAAGTCTGGTACGCATAGACATCACCAAATGCTGGGTTTGCTCCTTTGTGATGCTTTGCCAGGCCTTTAATGGAGCTGTAAGTTGTTGTTCAGTTGTTGTTTGTTCGTGGGTCTTTCTGTCTTAAGTTTTGTCTTCAGCAAGTGAAATGCATGCTTGATCAAGCTGAGATCAGATGATTGACTCGACCATTGCAGGATATTCCACTTCTTTGCCTTAAAAAACTCCTGGGTTGCTTTCGCAGTATGTTTTGGGTCATTGTCGATCTGTAAAGTGAAGTGACGTCCTATCAGCTTTGCTGAATTTGGCTAAATATGAGCAGGCAATATGTCCCTATACACTTCAGAATTAATCCAGCTTCTTCTGTTTTCTATCACATCATGAATAAACACTGGTGACCCAGTGCCATTGGAAGCCATGCTTGCCCATGCCATCACACTGCCTCCACTGTGTTTTACAGGTTACAAGGTATTTTTTGGATCATAAGCCATTCCAAGCCTTCATTGGAAGCCTTCTCCATTCTTTTTTCTTTACATCATTCTGGTACAGGCTGATCTTAGTTTTATCTGCCCGAAGAAGGCTGTTTCAGACCTGGGTTTGCTTTTTTAGATGTTTTTTGGGCAAAGTTTAATCTGTCCACCACTGTTTTCTGTGGACGTCCAGGCCTTTTGCGTGTTACAGTGCTCACCAGTGCGTTCTTGTTTCTCATAACGTAACAGATGGTTGATTTGGCCACTCCTAATGTTCCTGCTATCTTTCTAATAGACTTTTGTTTTAGTTTTTTTTTAGATTAAGGATGGCCTGTTTCATTTGCATTGAGAGCTCCGTGTGGGTTCACAGCAACAGCTTCCAAACGCGGATGCCACACCTGGAATCAACTCCACACCTTTTACCGGTTTAATTGATTAAGTAATAATGAAGGAATATCCCACACGTTTCCAGTTTTTGAGTCAATTGTCCAATTACTTTTGGTCTCTTGAAAAACAGTAGCTACAAATTAAAGAGCTGCAAATCCTAAACCCTTCCTCCAATGGATGTAAATACCCTCAATTTAAAGCAAAGTGACTTCACTTTAACCCCTTAAGGACACATGACATGTGTGACATGTCATGATTCCCTTTTATTCCAGAAGTTTGGTCCTTAAGGGGTTAAGCCCATGTATCCATTATTTAACTGTAACTTGAGTTCATTAAACAGCCAAAATAGCAAAATTGGTATCAGTGTCAAAATATTTCCAGATCTAACTGTATATGTGACCAACAGTCAACAATAAACATCTATCAAATCACCAAAACTATTAACAGTTCCCATTAACATCTTGTGGGACCTAATTTGGGTAAAAGTCAGGAACAATTACATCTTAAATATGAAACCAGTCATGTTCAATCTAGTGACTTTATATTTTAGTAAGCACGTTTGTATATAGCACATACACAGTCTGGGAAGAAAGCACTAAACTGGTAGTAGTTTTTTTTTTCTAAAATAAGGAGCAATCATCATGTAAAACAGTGAATTCACAATTTTGCACTCAGAATAGTACCTGTTTTACCTTCAGAAGTTTTCTTACTTGTTTTTTACTACAGTGAACATGGAGAGTAGTGATGTCGCGAACATAAGATTTTCCGTTCGCGAACGGCGAACGCGAAATTCCGCAAATGTCCGCGAACGGGCGAACCGCCATAGACTTCAATGGGCAGGCGAATTTTAAAACCCACAGAGACTCTTTCTGGCCACAATAGTGAAGTTGTTTCAAGGGGACTAACACCTGGGCTGTGGCATGCCGGAGGGGGATCCATGGCAAAACTCCCATGGAAAATTACATAGTTGATGCAGAGTCTGGTTTTAATCTATAAAGGGCATAATCACCTAACATTCCTAAATTGTTTGGAATAACTTGCTTTAAAACATCAGGTATGATGTTGTATCGATCAGGTAGTGTAAGGGTTACGCCCGCTTCACAGTGACAGACCAAACTCCCCGTTTAACGCACCGCAAACAACCGCAAGCAGTCCATTTGCACAACCGCAAACTCCCCATTTGCACAAGGTTGGATACCAAGCTAGCCATGTCCCGTTCCTTGTCCTCACTGATGTCATTGAAAGTCTCTTCCTCCACCCAGCCACGTACAACACCAAGGGTCCCCGAAAGGTGACAACAAGCCCCTTGGGACGCCTGCTGTGTTTGGTCTTCCACCTCCTCAAAGCCACCTTCCTCCTCTGACTCCTCTTCTTCAGACTCCTCTCTCTTCGTTGCCTCTATCTGCGTTATTATAAGGTGTGTTAAGTAGTTCTATTCCTATCAGTTGATCCTCCTACTTCAAACTTGGGGCACTGCGCGTGTAATCTAATGTGCCACCAGATAGGAGTGGTGTGTTAAATAGTCCCCCTCATTAGGCCTTTTTTAGTCGAATGTATTGCCCACTGTCAGTCCCTTCGGGATCCATCCCTCATTCATCTTAATAAAGGTGAGGTAATCTAGACTTTTTTGACCTAGGCGACTTCTTTTCTCAGTGACAATACCTCCTGCTGCACTGAAGGTCCTTTCTGACAGGACACTTGAAGCGGGGCAGGCCAGAAGTTCTATCGCAAATTGGGATAGCTCAGGCCACAGGTCAAGCCTGCACACCCAGGAGTCAAGGGGTTCATCGCTCCTCAGAGTGTCAATATCAGCAGTTAAGGCGAGGTAGTCTGCTACCTGTCGGTCGAGTCGTTCTCTGAGGGTGGACCCCGAAGGGCTGTGGCGATGCGTAGGACTTAAAAAGCTCTGCATGTCCTCCATCAACAACACGTCTGTAAAGCATCCTGTCCTTGCCGGTGTGGTCGTGGGAGGAGGATTACTTTCACCTCTTCTCCTGTTAGATTCCCGTTGTGCTGTGACATCACCCTTATACGCTGTGTAAAGCATACATTTTAATTTATTTTGGAACTGCTGCATCCTTTCCGACTTGCGGTAATTTGGTAACATTTCAGGAACTTTCTGCTTATATCTGGGTCTAGTAGCATGGACACCCAGTACAGGTCGTTCTCCTTCAGCTTTTTTATACAAGGGTCCCTCAACAGGCACGACAGCATGAAAGACCCCATTTGCACAAGGTTGGATGCCGAGCTACTCATGTCCCGTTCCTCGTCCTCAGTGATCTCACTGAAGGTATGTTCTTCCCCCCAGCCACGTACAACACCACGGGTACCAGATAGGTGACAACGAGCACCCTGGGATGCCTGTTGTGGTTGGTCTTCCTCCTCCTCCTCAAAGCCGCATTCCTCCTCTGACTGCTCTTCCTCACAATCCTCTTCCAGCGTTGCCGCGGGTACAGCAAGCGATGCTGATAAGGCTGTTTCTAGTGGTGATGGTGACCACAACTCTTCCTCTTCCTCTTCATGCTCATCTACGGCCTGATCCAGCACTCTTCGCAGGGCACGCTCCAGGAAGAAAACAAATGGTATGATGTCGCTGATGGTGCCTTCGGTGTGACTGACTAGGTTTGTCAACTCCTCAAAAGGACGCATGAGCCTACAGGCATTGCGCATGAGCGTCCAGTAACATGGCAAAAAAAATCCCAGCTCCACAGAGGCTGTCCTAGCACCCCGGTCATACAAATATTCATTAACGGCTTTTTCTTGTTGGAGCAGGCGGTCGAACATTAGGAGTGTTGAATTCCAACGTGTAGGGCTGTCGCAAATCAAGCGCCTCACTGGCATGTTGTTTCGCCGCTGGATATCTGCAAAGTGCGCCATGGCCGTGTAGGAACGCCTGAAATGGCCACACACCTTCCTGGCCTGCTTCAGGACGTCCTGTAAGCCTGTGTACTTATTCACAAAGCGTTGTACGATCAGATTACACACATGTGCCATGCACGGCACATGTGTCAACTTGCCCAAATTCAATGCCGCCAACAAATTTCTTCCGTTGTCACAAACCACTTTGCCGATCTCCAGTTGGTGCGGAGTCAGCCACTGATCCACCTGTGCGTTCAGGGCGGACAGGAGTGCTGGTCCGGTGTGACTCTCTGCTTTCAGGCAAGTCATCCCCAAGACGGCATGACACTGACGTATCCGGGATGTGGAATAGTACCTGGGGAGCTGGGGGGTGCCGTTGATGTGGAGCAACACGCAGCAGCAGAAGAGGACTTAGCCGAGGAGGTTATGGAAGAGGATGGAGTAGGAGGAGTAGAGGAGGTGGCAGCAGGCCTGCCTGCAAGTCGTGCCGGGTCACCAACTCCTCTGCAGTGCCACGCATCCTATGCTTGGCAGTCGTCAGCAGGTTTACCCAATGCGCAGTGTAGGTGATATACCTGCCCTGACCATGCTTTGCAGACCAGGTATCAGTGGTCATATGGACCCTTGCCCCAACACTGTGTGCCAGACATGACATTACTTCCTTTTGCACAATCGAGTACAGGTTGGGGATTGCCTTTTGTGCAAAGAAATTTTGGCCGGGTACCTTCCACTGCGGTGTCCCAATAGCTACAAATTTTTTGAACGCCTCAGACTCCACCAGCTTGTATGGTAAAAGCTGGCCGGCTAAGAGTTCCGTAAAGCCAGCTGTCAGACACCGGACAAGGGGGTGACTTTGTGACATTGGCTTCTTACGCTCAAACATGTCCTTGACAGACACCTGACTGTGGGCAGATGAGCAGGAACTGCTCAAGGCGAGAGACGGACTGGCGGATGGTTGAGAGGGGGCAAGGAGGACTGCAGTGGTTAACGTGGCTGAAGATGCTGGACCAGGAGGGGGATGGCGGCTTTGAGTTTGTGTGCTGCTTGTACTCATGTGTTGATCCCATAGGCGTTTGTGATGTGCGATCATGTGCCTTCGCAAAGCAGTTGTACCTAGGTGGGTGTTGGACTTCTCACGACTCAGTTTCTTTTGGCACAGGTTGCAAATGGCATCGCTGTTGTCAGAGGCAGACACACAAAAAAATGCCACACTTCTGAGCTCTGCAATGACGGCATTCTAGTGGTGGCAACAGCATGCGTTGATTGGGGTGCTGTCTGGCTGACCCCGGGTGCCGATGCATGCTGTCTGACTGTGCCACTAGCTCCTTGCGACGACCTCCCCCTGCTTCCAACTCGTCTCCTCCTCCTCCTCTCTGTCTCCCCATCTGAACTTTCCCCCTGTTCTTCTTCTCTTCTAGCGGGCACCCACGTGACATCAACGGCCGCATCGTCATCATCAACCACTTAACTTGTATCTGACAACTCAGCAAAGGAAGCAGCAGCTGGTACAACATTATCATCATCACACCGTACGTCCATGTGTGTAATGCTGCCTGACTGAGACATATCCCTGTTATCTACATCCTCTGGCAATAATGCTTGCGCATCACTCATTTCTACCAACTGATGTGTAAATAACTACTCTGACATACCAAGTGAAGCGGCTGTGGTCAGTTTACTGTCAGTTCAGTAAACTTTCCTTGGTGCTAACCTGCGTTTGTATATAATCTCTTGAAGAAAGAGGTGCACTCGAAGGTCTTTCCAATGTGCTTGAAAAAGACCCATAAAGGGTTGAAACGGTGGTCAGGACAGACAGTATTTGTTGATAATAAAAAGCATATTGGAAAGACCTTAGAGTGCATCTCTTTCTTCATTGGATTATATATGTATCTTATATTATTCATGCTACACCTAACATAAATAAAAGAATATCAGTAATAATACAATTACAAATATAGAAATGACCACATAACCATATAATAACAATAGTAAAGTGTATTTTCAAAAGTAGAAATATAAATTATTTAACCATTTATTTTAATTTTTCAAATGTATGACTAATGCATAGCTTTGGAACTCATAGTGTTAAAATCAGGTGTGATACACAAAACAATTACTTGAAAAAGCTTACTGACCAGTAAAGGGATTAGCTATGGAGCAAATTACAAAATGATATATGGATGCATATATTAAAGACATTGAGTTACTTACGCTTTCCTGATTCCAGGCTTCGGTTATATCCAACAGGGCTGAAATACTCAAAGATGAAAACAGTCACAGCAACCACGGTAAGACACATGACAAACATCATGACCCAGACAGCCGGACTGTACGGTTCTGTTAAAAAAGAAGGAAACTGCTAAGTGGCATACCGTCAAATGTGAAGTTCAAACACTGATATTCGTGTTGAATGTTTCCTTTAGAGATTATGTAAAGATCTCCCAACAGTACAACTTGATTATAAATACATTAAAATGAATACATTATTTAGATTGCTGATGGAAGAGTCAACATAAATTATCCCAAGCTGTATAGTACATATAAGTATAGTTAAAACAAATCTTGTTTTTCTAACATAGAAACATAGAAACATAGAATAAGAGCAGGTAAGAGCAATTTGGCCCATCTAGTCTGCCCAAGTATTTAAAGGGATACTATAATGCTAGGAATAAGTTGTATTCCTAGCACTATAGCTCCCTCACTACTTCCTCCTACCGCGTGCCAGACTCCCCCCTCTACAGTGTAAGGGGTCAATAAACCCTAACTGTACTTACCCGATTCCAGAGCCTATGTCCCTCTGCGCTGGGTCGGTGCTCCAGCCAATCCGATATAACCTGACAATGGTGTGCTAATGCGCACTATAAGCCCTCCTCATAGGAAAGCATTGCTGCAATGCTTTCCTGTGGGGAATTGATTGATGTTGGATGTCCTCATTTAGTTATGCATTATGATTTTATTTTAATAAAAAATTTAATTGAGCAAAACAAAAAAAGCAAAAAGTTAAATCTCAGTAGCATTAAGGTTTGTGATTGTTTTTATTAACATGGCATGCTGAATGGCGTAGTACATGTGTTGTGTGACATTTCTGCATAGTTGTCCAAGTGCACTTGAGAGACCCTATTCTCCTACCCAGAATTATTTTTGTGGTTTTATTTTTCTTTTTATTTTATTTTGTATATAACACATCCACATATCCTGTGTGCCATACATTATTCTAGGATGATGTGTATTTTGTCTTTTTAGTTTGTCTATTTTATTATAAAAATGTATTTGCCGATCCTCCATTGTTCCTAGTTTAGGAAACAAACTCTTGTGTAGTAATCAGGCCTGGAAAGCCTTAGGGCACATCAGCCCAGGGCTGGATTGCCAAGTGACTGATGGGGTAGGTGTCCACATAGCTCTCTCCTTCCGTTACTCACTCTCTGTAGCATGGTCTTGTGCAAGAGGTCTTTCTTTTTCCTCTATCTGATCTGGCAGGGAGCTGCTCTCAGAGACGGATTAAGAGCCCACTGGGCATAATTACAGAATCTTATCGACAGAAAACACTAACACAGTTATACCTCCCAAGCATAATGTATCTGGTGGAGGTGGTGCTGGAGGGAAACGCACAGTATATAACTATCAGAAAACACATACCCTATGCTAATATTTTACTTTCAACTTTGAAGTAAATCCATACCCACTAACAGCAGTGTCCAGTGAAGCAGGATTTCAGTGGGCGGAGTAAAAGGGTGGGCCACTGATGTGAATCACATAACCAGAATCGCCCAAAAGGACAAACATGCCCAAAAAGGGGATGTGTCTGCACAAAGAATTAGATGGTCAGCGTGGCATGAATGCATGTTAGGTTGCATGCCAATCATGCAGGATGACCAACCAAGGGCATACTGTGCAGACCGCACCCTGAGCTTGGCATAAATGTGTCTAGTGATGCGCTCGCTCCATGCTTTCTAAGGACTGTCCCCTAGCACTCACTTGTCCACTCCTCTCCTAACCTTCTTACTAGTAGGCAGAAGCTCCTGTTATACAGTCTGGGAAAGAGAAAATGTGTAAGTAATAAGTGCAGAAGAAAGGGGACATATCACAGTGTTAGAGAGAATAAAGCAGCAAAAACATTTGCATAGTGTGCAAAGTCAGCTTTACCTTAACTAAATTCATTGTCAGCCAGTCCACACAAGTTTTGTTCCCCCACATCCCTCTTAAGTTTCCATACTTAAGCAAGAGCATGTAAAGAGTAGTTTACTATATATATATTTTTTTATTTTTTTTTTCAAATCAATGGGTCTATTCCAGGCAAGATTGACAAAAGGGGGATGCAAACATCAAAGACACTAAAAGGGGGTAAGATACACAAAAGGGGCTAAAGGTTGGATAGGAGAGGCAATCGGGGGTTATGTAGCCAATACCCGTGCACCGGCTCTGGATGTAGACCTAATAGAGTGGCAGAGTGGGATAACGTTAACTGTATTTAATAAAGTATTGCTTCTCCATCATAATTTTTTGGAAAATCTGTTTACAACTGTTTTGTACAGAGGCTCATGGAATAAACGTATTTATCTGGTGTGTTAATGCATCTTTACATACATGGATGTATATGCATGAATTCAGGATGTATATGAATTCAAGATAGTATTTGTGTTAAATGTCAGTGTGTAAATTCACAGGTGTATCTGTCTGCATAGTGTAGTAATAGTTATTCCACTCTCTAGGTGGTGGGAGAAAAACTTAAGCCCTGATTTTCATCAAAGTATGCTTTGGAAGCATCGGTTCCTTCTCAATCCAATAGAAGTTCCTACCAACAAGGATGTAAAAAGACAAAATCCTATGTAAATTATCACCATGCCTAAAGTCATTGTTCTTCTTTTTCAAAACTGTTAAAAAATCTCATCTAATTTTTGATTATGTAAAAACAACAAATGTATATATACTTATTTAATAAAAAGTTTTAATATGCCAAGAAATGTTAAATAAAGTTCCATCTTGGAGTGTTAAGTTTGTTAAGGCTTTGTAAAGCTGTTCAGTCTAAAATGCTTTAGGGAAATATTAAATACAAACATATGAGCAATTTAGCTAAAATGTGCTTAAATATAAACATTTTCTAATCTGTTCAATTCTCTAGAACATTAAGATGTATAGTCACATCCCAAGTATTACTGTTCTATAGGGGGTCTCTTTAACCTAATCCCTCTTATCCATTTACATACTATAGGATGTATTCCTAATGCTATTCCATTCAACTGAAAATGTCCTGCAGGGATGGCTAAGCTATAATTATGTATGGCTCTATACAGTTTATCTTGTTTGAAACAAAAAGAAAGATAATTTATAGCCATCAATTAATTTGCACATACAGGAATAACAATTTATTGCATATATCAGCTGAAACACCATACAGCTAGTTCTGTAATTATTTTGCTTTTCTGGTGTCCATGGCTCTAAAACTATCAAGGGAGCCTACTCTGAAATGCCTTTGAGAGTTTCTAGAAACTAAAACCCAAACCACACCAACAGAATAACTATATTTGATTTCTATTTCTATCAAAGGCTTTAAGCTTCAAGATGGCTCTTGCAAACTTTATTAAAAGAATAGGAACATCTGCAGATTTTTTTTTATACTTGATTCAAGAAGTGGAGAGATTAACGGCAATGTTAGATAAAACTGAATAATTTGAATATCATCACTAACTCAACATTAAAAACGCTCCCATGGGTATATTTATATATATAAAAAAAGACAACAAAGCATGAATGTCAACCTAATAATTATGGTGAAAAAAATCTAAATATATCTATAGATGTTTCAGCTTTTGTAAGGTGAGGATAAGTCCAGACATATCATGATTAATATGCTTAAATGGCTCTTGCTCCATGCACCATTGCATATTATGTACTCCATATTATGTACTCCATATTAAAGTAAACTTCAGAACGTTTCTGACTGCTTATAAGAGCATTTAACCCCTTAAGGACAAAACATCTGGAATAAAAGGGAATCATGACATGTCACACATCCTTAAGGGGTTAAGCAATGTGCTCCTGGCTGAATGTCAGGATCATCATTGTGCTTTGCACAATATTGTGTATTTGGGTCTGGCTGGGATCGAACCTGAGTTTCCTGCATCCCAGTCAGGATCCTTACATTGGGCTCCCCGCATCTTTGACTGTTTCTAGATGTTCTTGGTATCCTGTAGTCTGAGCCTGTTTGCCTGGGATTCGCACACCTGTTCCTGGTTCCATGATCATTGGCTGAGTCTTCCTATTTAAACCCCGCAAGTCTGGTTCTCGTTGTCAGATCGTGTTTCCTGTTCCGTTTGGTTTCACTGCTGTTCATCTGACTCCTGGTTTTGATCCCCTGCTCGTCTACTGTTTTTGCCTGATTGCCGCCAGCCCTGACTTCTGATTCTGTTACCGACTACTCTTCTGGATTTCCCTTGTCTGTACTGCGTTCCAGGAAGCACTGGTTATTTCAGCCCCAGTGCACTGTGTCACAGCCTTGGGGATTTCTGTCCTGAGTCCCCTCGGTCTGTGCCGAATTGCAAAGGGTGCCTTAACTCTGCCTGCCGGACTCCCACTGCAGGTAAGATCCCTGACACTGATTAGGCATAGACCTATATAATTTACAGCAGAAATAGATGTTGTGCCTCAGGGTACGCTTGTCAATATGTGGAAACAATAAAAAGGAGATCCAATAGTGTAGTATGGTCACAAATAGATGTAGTAAGAAATAAATAGATAAACTTGTAATAATCAGAGCTGTCAATCAGTTCTAATCTATGGACTTGATGGATGATGGTGTAAGGCTCGTATTGCTACAGCTCCTTGAGATATATAATAAAAAGAACACAGAGAGAAATACTCTATGGTGTAGTAGATTCTGAGATATATATATATACATAATGATCTAAAGGTAGGTATAAGCAGTGACATTATTGAGCCCAGAATGCCTCCTTTGTGATGGTGTGGTGTGGTATATTCTTCACTCTGGGATGCTTATCACTTAAATGCCATCAGCAAAAAATATGCAAGAAAAGAGAACACAACAACATTGTGCACACTGCAGGTATAAATGCACAGATAAGAAATCCAACTTACAGCTTTTGGAGCAATAAGGAGTTGCCCGAGTATAGGTGGTTTTTAATTTCCATCAAATGATATAGCTGGATCTGTGCAACAGGAAAAACAACAAAGCTCCAGGACAAATTATTAAAAAATATATATTTATTGAACACAAAAAATAACCAAAAGAACACAAACTACAATGATGGGTTTTGACCCTTGCAGGAGACCTTTTTTTTTTTTCTTTTTTTTTCCACATATTGCCCGGCATACCCTGAAACACAATATCCATGTCTGCTGCAAGTTACTCCAATGTATTGCTAGGAAGAGGAACTCTAAGCATTACCTTTAGCCTCTTGTGTAGTAGTAATAACAGATTATGGTGGCAAAGCATTACATATGCTTCTTGTTCAGACCATGATAAATCCAATTTGGGCAAAGACCTTTACAGTCCACAGTCTTCTTCCTGTGCTGACATTTTTCTACATAATTCTAGGAAAGAGATAAAAACTTCTGCCAAAGCAAGCAATAGTGTCCTCTAGTCTAATACATGGAAAGTCCTCCAGCAGTAAGGATGTGCGAGGGACATTAGGTGTAGAACGAATCCACAGATCAACAGAGAGGGATAACCGTATATTTGTATGTGTAAAAATGACCATTATTTCTGTATTTATGTCATGTTATATAATCACAAGTTTTATGCTGTATGGTTCCTAAGTGCTGTAACTACAACATGGGTGTTTGTTTGGGGTCTGTAATGTGAGTCGATGATGGGTATTTCATGCTATGTGGTTCCTGTATGGCTGCCATTTGAGTTCTGTATCAATAATATAGGAGCTTTGTATTGGCTGAAATGTGGATAGGAGTTGGGTGCTTTTGTCAATGTGATTACTGTATAGCAGTTATGTGGGTGCTCTTTAATGTGGCCATAAAAAGCTGGTTTACAAACAGTGGATAATGATTTCCTAAATGTACCTTGACCCAAGGATACAACAGCAATAAAAAGAGTTACAACTAAATAGTACTTATTATAGTTTTAGTTCCGTTGTTCTGCAGCAATATAGCAGATTTCTTTTTTTTTTTTTCATCAGTGTATACTGATATTGTATATTGTTTGGTGTCCAAAAAAATTATGTGTGGCTTACATATCTGAACTACAGATATTAACATATCTACATAAATTTCATCACTTTTGGGAAATGGAGGAAAAAATGGGGGAAAACACAAAAGAATACAGAAGCATTAAGAAAAATCCAGATATTTCAGTATTTCTCTCTCTCCCACGAAATCAACAACACAACACCGCTTCAAAAATCATCTCCTTTTTGGCTCAATATAATTACTAGCATGTTCTACCCAATCTAGCTAGCTTTCCATTGAAGACGTGCAGAAGTAATCCCCCATCTATCATATAAAATACCGACAGTTTTCAGTAAAATTAAGAACAAAGTTATTACTTTGAGCCATTTTTTAAAACTTCGGGATGTTCTTTTATATTACTGTTCCTCTTTGCGAGGATTAGCTGTTACATAGCAAAGGAATAAAACTCAAAGAAATGATGTGAGCAGCAAACCAGAAATATAAATACAGCAGTTAGCGCAACGATTCCTTGGTTTTTAACACATTTTCTTTTTGTAATCCCTATCCTACGAGTAGAAATACATATTAATTGCACTAATTGACTTAAGACTTAAGTGTGTCAACATCTACATCTACAGAGATATTATTTTGAGAGAGCACAAGATGATACCTGCAATGGACAACAACTCAAATAGCTTGCCTTTCAGTGGGTCCTCGTTCAGTTCTCAAGTTGTTTTTTGCTAATCTTGTGCTATTACAGAGACAATCTAAACCAACACATCAGACTAATACCACCCAAAAGGTCAGTCTAGATTCCGAATGCAGGGCAGTTTCCTCTGCACAAGAGAAACAGTAGCCCGAGATGATCATTTCAGCCTTGTTAGGCCTCATCAGTGAGGGATAAGTGGATACTCCTCTAGAAGAGTTAAAAAGGAGTCCAGATCTGGAATACCCTTTAACCTTATGGAAAGCAAACCATCTAAAACAGCGGGGCAAGAGAATACAGAAAATTCTGAATTGTATACATTGTTTTGTATTATTTCCTGTATTTGACAGTTATTTAAAATATCTAAAATATTAAACACATACAAATTATATTTTCATTACAGTTTTAGAAAAATAGTCCTAAAAACAAAATGTGAAAGTATGATTTAGAAATAAAGTAAATGTTTGTCCCCGTGTGTGAAATTTTAGCTATTTTACAGGGGAAGAATAGGGTTTCTTTACATGAAGAAAATTCACAGGGATGAACCAGTGAAATAGCTCAGAGGATTAATATACAAATATTAGTACTTGTTCAACCAAGGTTAATAAAACAAGTATCAGTATATTATGTAGTAGTAGCATATGTTATATTCTAAATCAGTTAAATCAGAAGACCCTTATATATTATTAATTATTATTATTATTATTATTATCATCATCATCACTGACTACTGAATCTTTTCTTGTTAAATGAACACTCACTGCAAAACCCCAAAGCATTTCCGCTTGCTGAAGCACTTAATGGGTTATCAAAATTCTTAAAAGTATTCCTTAGTTTTGAGTGGAACTCGTCTTGAGGAATAAACTAGTTATCCTATCATTCAAGAAAAAAATGCACTTTTTTAAAATTGGATGCTGTTTCTGATTACTTTGTGGCCAGCACATAGCTATGCCTCTCAAAGAGAAGCCTTAAAATCTGTGTCCCAATGCTTCTCCATGACAATCAGTGAACTGGCTGGGTTTCATGGGGTCGTACCCTAAATTACAGAAAATTACGAATCCCTCAAACAAATGTTCTACTATAGATGTATTAACAAGCCTTATAATGACCAGACTTAATTTAAGAAAGAAACAAACTCTGTTATAGCCAAGGTAAGGATTATAGGAATACTCAGTCAGAAATTAATAAGGTATGGTGTGTTCATATGATTAGAGACCAATATAGTGGAGGTAAATAAATTTGAGTGCTTATACCTTGGAATATTTATTGATATTGATAACTCACAATCCACATATAATAACACAGATATGGAGTTCCAAATCTTCCCAGTCTTTACTCACTTAAAACAAATAAAAACATGACATAGTGTAAAACTATATACAATAGTCCAATAAAAATAGATATTGCACTCACAAGCAGAAAGCCACTATAAGTGGCCAGAAGGGCACATAGTTAGGTCTGAAAAAACCTCAGTCCCCAGTGTTTCACTCAGTCCTCAGTCCACCTGCTAATTCTGAGTGGCAGGGAAAAGTCTTGTCCTGATATGGGTGAAATAACAGTCTGGAAAAAGATAAAAAGCCCCACAGTGCTCCTGTGCCCCAACTGGTTTTGTCCTGTGGATTTCTTCAGCGTAGATACTGAATGTCCCACCTTATAAACCTCACCAATCAGTGATAATCGGGTCCACATATCTCTCACACATGTTCCCTTTATGCAGTTTCCCAAACCACCAACAAAATGGCTGTTGGGATCAGCTTTGGTGACCAATACTAGACCTAATATGGTCCAGATGTTAGGGACACAGGCCCGACTCCTGGGCTCTATTTAGGTCCAGCATAGTTGACAGTATGCCTAGCATGCCTAAAAATGCCCTCCACTGGAAGGCCCTTCCATAAACATTTTGGGAATGGCAGAAACCAAAAACATAGCCTCCAAGATTCATTCCGGTTTCTAAAAAGTCAGTTGAGCCCATTCTAAGTCGAGATGCAGATATTACCTTGGTTGCTCAATGCACAGTACCACTAGGAATGGATATACAATGTGGGTATGTGGATTGTGAGTTACCAATATCAGAAAATAAATATAAAAGGAATAAGCACTCAAATTTATAAGTCAAATACAAGGTCAATATCAAGATATTAAGAGAGACTTACTATAAGCACTAAACATCAAGACAGAAACCATGATAGATCCCTGCATAAAGGCCAAAATAAGCTTTATATAGGCTTACACAATTGATTGGTCATCTCTGAGTCTCCAAAAAGGAGGGGGTCATCTAGATGATGTAGTCACTTTAAATGTCGGGTTTGACATCAAATAATTTAAACTACATTCAAGAGGGCAGCATCCAAAAGACTTCAGGTAAGACACAGATGTCTACTGACGCAGCTGTCTACTGAATTTGGCCAGAGTGTTCAAGGAGAAGGAACTGTTTGGCACTGAATTGATAGATCATTCAACTTTCACGGCCCACGGAGCGGAGCAGAGTGGGCTTTTGGAGCAGGAACGTTTGTCACACCAGGATCCCATCAGTTCTCCAAATACGTTAAGCTATGGCAAGGGACCCTTTTACTGCTAGACTCTAGGTTAATACTTTTTTAATTTTTATTTAAAAGTACTTGAGTGGAATCTGAGGGGGGCAATGAAGCTTTCCAACACTCCTGTTTTAATAAAAATGTATTTATTTAATAATCTGAAGTGTTCAATTCACTAGCTATTTAATTATGTCTGATGAGATGGTTGTTAGTGCTCTAGCTATGTTATCTCTAGAACCAATTTAAAAAAAATACTAAGTAGGTTGGATCCCATTAAGTTGGGCAATAGTAACATCTACAACCTGGTAGAATGGTTAAAAACTAATGAAATATAAATGTATCATTCCTGGTTAATTAATATACACTTCTTTCAGCATACATGTGAGCATTTCGACAATTAAATTGCCTGTGCTTCATTTGTACAATGGTTAGATTCGGGTAGCTTCAACATAGAAAATAATTATGTTAGTTGCAGTCCAAACCTCTAAAAGAAAGCTGGTAAAATAAAAAAGGTATTACAGCATAAAACATTAACTTGATAATTTAAACAAAGTATCACATCTACAGCTGATTAAACCATTATCAAACTCTTCATTGTGTTAAAAATGTATCTATAAATTTAATTTACAAAGCAGTGGGACTGTGCATTTCTGCTGTGTTATAATGGTATGCTATGGATATTTTGGGCATGCATCTGACTTGCGTGCTATTTTCTGATTCTGCACCAGCTATAAAACATGTTTTGAAGACATAATAAAATGATCAAAAAGAGGAACCAGGTGCAGGATGGGAAACACTCTAAACACAAGAAACAGGCTAATTAAAGTACAACGTACTATATTACAAGCTAATTACTTATTTCCAGTTATTTTAATCTTTATCTGATTTGTTTGTCTTTGTAAATTAACTTTTGAATTAAAGAACAGTGGGACTGTGTATTTTCTGAGGTTGCAAATGAAATTGCATTAATCAGTTATCTTCATTGTTGATATTGTTATATTTTTTTTAGTATATTTACCTGAAAAGTTACTTTTTTTTTTTTTTTGGTCTTTCGTAAATATTTACTTGGTCATTATTATGTTTATGCTTTTATAAAATATTAAAGGCACCTTCCTTTAACTCTTTACGAAGAAATGTTGGTTTATGGAGTAAAACATTAATACTAATGAATATTTTAACCCCTTCCCGCCGTTGCGACGTACCATGCCGTCACGCATTAAATGGGCTTTAAAGCCGTTGCGACGGCATGGTACGCCGTAACGGCTTGCAGCCCCAGGAGGTGAGTTGTACTTACCTCCACCGCGATCCTCTGCTGGAGGGCTGCCTGACAGCCCAGGCAGCCCCCCTCCGGCAAATGAGGCCCCCGGGGGCCATGTGATCGCTCTCAAAGAGCCATCACATGGCCCCCTATAGCTGGCTATGGATCTGCCAGCAGGGGGACTGTTTGAAAAATCAGACAGTCCCCCTGCTGGTAGGAGGTGTAAAAAAATAAAATAAACATGTTTAAAAATAAATTAAATATATTTTTATATATATATATATATATATATGTAATGTCATACAAAGTGTATTTTAATATTAATATAAGTACATATATTAATATTAAAATACACTTAGAATGACGTTACATATATATAATATGTATATTATATATATATAATGTACATATATATATTATATATAAATACGTATAATTAAAATAATAAATAAAATAATAAAATAAATAAAATATTGAAACAAAATTTAATATAAATTATATATGCATATGTAATTTCATTCTAACTGTATTTTGTTATTAAAATATATATATATATATATATATATATATATATATATATATATATATCTATCTATCGGTAACAAAATACACTTAGAATGACATTCTATATATATCTATCTATATATAAAATACAAATAACCGCAAATATATATATATATATATATAGATAAATACATATAATTACATAAAAGACTACATTAGTATACACGTAGAATTTAAATAACTATAAATGCATATATATATAAAAATTCTACGTGTATATTTAAATAATCTTTTAACGTAATGATGTGATTTGATTAATTAAAATTTGATTGACATGCCTGACAACACAGGGAGCAAGTGCAGAGAATTTAATTCGCAAGCACTATATTTGACCCTGTAACTCTCCAAGACACCATAAAACCTGTACATAGGGGGTACTGTTTTACTCGGGAGACTTCGCTGAACTCAAATATTAGTGTTTCAAACTGGTAAATTGTATTATAACGATGATATTTTAAGTAAAAGTGACGTTTTTCGCATTTTTTACAAGCGAACTGCACTTTTATGGTCTATATTATTGTTTTACAGTTTTAAAACACTAATATTTGTGTTTAGTGAAGTCTCCCGAGAATAACAGTACCCCCCCATGTACAGGTTTTATGGTGTTTTGGAAAGTTAGAGAGTCACATATAAGGCTTGCATTTCATTTTTTTCACATTGAAATTTGCCAGATTGGTTATGTTGCCTTTGAGAGCGTATGGTAGCCCAGGAATGAGAATTACCCCCATGATGGCATACCATTTGCAAAAGTAGACAACCCGAGGTATTGCAAGTGGGGTATGTCCAGTCTTTCTTAGTAGCCACTTAGTCACAAACACTGGCCAAATATTCGTTTTTTTGCTTTTTTCACACAAAAACAAATATGAACGCTAACTTTGGCCAGTGTTTGTGACTAAGTGGCTACTAAAAAAGACTAAACATACCCCACTTTCAATACCTTGGCTTGTCTACTTTTTCAAATGGTATGCCATTATGGGGGTAATTCTCATTCCTGGGCTACCACACCGTCTCAAAGGTAACATTACTAATCTGGCAAATTTCAATTGGAAAATGGAATGTTCTATATTTGACCCTGTAACTTTACAAAACACCATAAAACCTGTTAATGGGGGGGTATTGTTGTACTCGTGAGACATCGCTGATTACAAATATGTGCATTTTTTTGCAGTAAAACCTAACAGTGTTATGACATTCACAGTTAAAATGTCAGACGGAAATGCAAAATTTAAAAAAATCTTATTTTCTCACTTTTTTTTATTTTATTCATAATAAATTATGTTCCATATATGAATAGTTAATGATAGATTAAAGCCCTGTTTCTCCTGAACAAAATGATATATAATAAGTGTGGGTGCATATAATTTGAAAGAGGGGAACTACGGATGAACAGACATATAGCGCAAATTCCAGTTTTTGTTTACGTTTTGTTTTGATCAGAACGTGCACTATTGACTCCGTCCTGAAGGGGTTAAACAAATAGATAAATTAAAAAAAATAAATAAAAAATATCAAGAAAAAAACAAAAAAATAAACATGTCTAGCTACAATGACGCAAACATGCTTGTGCTTTGGGTTCTCCGTCAACAAGAATAAATATAACTAGATGCATTAAAAGAACAAATAAACAGAGAACCGTAGCTGTAAGTAAAGAAAAACACACATTGTGCAGATAATAAGAAAAATTGAGATTCTTCAATCTTATATCTTCCCTCTAACTAAGATAACAACAAACGATAAGGATTTGGGAATTGTTATAAACAACAAACTATGCAACAATATGCAATGTTGATTTGCAGCAGTTGATATGGCCAGTAAGGTATTGAAGATGCTGTGCAATTTTGGGCACGTGTTCTAAAGAAGGATATTATGGGATCATAAATAGTGCAGAGGTGGGTTACAAAATTAATAAAAGGAATGGAATGTTTAGTTACGAAAAAAAAAAGGTTAAAGGGACACTATAGTCACCAAAACAACTTTAATTTAATGAAGCAGTTTTGGTATATAGATCATGTCCCTGCAGTCTCACTGCTCAATTTTCTGCCATTTAGGAGTTAAATCACTTTGTTTATGAACCCTAGTTACACATGTGACTTGCACAGCCTTCCTAAACACTTCCTGTAAAGAGGCATCTAAAGTTTATCCTTCATTTATTGCAAGTTATGTTTAATTTAGATTGTCTGATTTCCTGCTAGACCATGCAAGAGCCTCCTGTATAAGATTAAAGTTCAATTTACAGAGAAAGAGATACAATTGTTTAAGGTAAATTACATCTGATTGAAAGTGAAACCAGTTTTTTTTCCATGCAGGCTGTGTCAATCAGAGTCAGGGAAGGTGTGACAATGGCTGCATAAACAGAAACAAAGTGATTTAACTCCTAAATTGTAGTGAATTGAGCAGTGAAACCTGAGAAGCACGGTCTATACACTAAAACTGCTTAATTAAGCTAAAGTTGTTTAGGTGACTATAGTGTTTCTTTGAGTCTGTACAACATAACCAAGAACCCAAATGATCCTCATGCTTTTGAGACATTTTTTTAAACCAACTTTGATGCTACCAGCAAATAAACAGGATCTGTTATACGCTCCATTTGCATCTAAAGAGTTTGTAAAGCTATTTAGTTAGTAACATAAACAGAAAAGCTAAAATTCACAAACTGGATATAATGCTGACTGGAGATAAAAATGTACCTACCAGTGGGGGCACCAACAAGTGCGGGAGGTGTAAAGCATGTAGGTACATACAGAGAGACACTGCAAACTTTTCCAACTCTACACAGACAGACCGCTTCATAACTCACTCCTTTTTTAACTGCTAAACGAAGGGATTGATTTACCTTCTCAAATGCAGCTGTCAAAAACAATATGTGGGTAAGACACTCCGTGCATTTAAATTGAGGATTTTAGAGCATGTAAACTCTGTTAATCCATTGCGACATGCTGATACCCCCATTTCCAAGCACCTAAAACTCTACCATGAGGGTTCCTCGTCTGGACTGGTCTTCAGTGGCATAGAGAAAGTTACTCTGGGGCCACGCAAGGGTGATTTGGACAGGAATCTCCTACAAAGAGAGAGCTTCTGGATCTATGAATTAAAAACCCTGTCACCATTGGGCCTTAATGAAGGCTTCTCGTACACCCCATTCATCTCGGATTAGATGCCCTCTTTTGAGGACTGGCACTGTATATATGGGCACCACGCACCGATTTATTATTGCTTTGGTTAATATCTATGTATCCACTTAGCTTCTCTAGAACCTCGGAATTTGTTTTCCGCTGTATTATTGATCTGGAACTTTGTATAATTTTGTTATGATTTATGATTTACATTCTTTTCAATGCCTATCTAGTAAGTCCCACTAAGAGAGAAATGTATTTATTTTATTTTATCAGTCTGTCTATGTTTGGTTATTAGGGCTGCCAATCTTTTAGACCGTGATATTTCTCCCTTTGGCACTTTTTCTGGTGCTTAGGTACTAAGTGGAGATTTACTAACACCCTATGCATTAAAGGGCCAGGACTAATAAAGCCTATCTGTATATTGCAGAACTGGGTGTTTAGTAACTTTATCCCATCACTTACTTAGGCATGGGAGTAGCCTTTTAAGGCTATTTATTATTAGTTGGAGTTAGTTTATTTTTGTGTTGACACTTTGTTATTTCAGATATTTAGTGGTCTCCTTCTGGTTACATTGTTCCATACCACTGGATGCTTTGGTGCCTACATTTTTATCTCCAGCCAGCATTATATTCTGTTTGTGATTTTTTGCTTTTCTGTTTCTGTTGCTAGTATCTAGGGTTAAGCCCTTGGACATTGCCAGAGTGCCCTCCTGGTGCATGGGATCAGTGTGGAGGTGGTGTTTATTCCTTTTTACACCCATTTTCACATCAATCCCATTTCTTTCTATTTTTTCTATTTAGTTACTACCAAATAGGAAAATTCCCACACCTGACAGTTATACCAATAAGTGTTATCAAATATTTGCAGTGATATATCACTGATATATTCATAGCTCCATCTCAGAGATAATGGACTTTCAATGGCCCTTGAAGCTACAATTACCCTTATACCAAAACCAGGGAAGGCTCACAGTAGCAGTAGTAACTACCACCTGATTCCTCTAATTAATACAGATCTTAAAATATTCACCGAAACGTTTGTTTTGCGACTCCAATTGGGATCAGTTCAATTTGTCAGTCTGGACTTGTACCACAAAAAAAGAACAACATCTGTAGAGAAATTAACATTATCCATAAGGCTAATTCCTCTAAAATGCCAACCCTTTCATGTATTGCTATCATACATACAATTAATTTTGTACCCCAATGGCAGTATTACCTTTTAGTGATTTTACCATGGCAACTTACTGCACTCAGAATGCTTGGTTATTGGATGCACCATTTTAGTATCTGACCCTTAAATTATAAAAACTACAAAAATCTACAAAACTACAAAAAAGGCCTACCTCTGCCCGTATCTCCCCTATATTCTATCTCCCATAATCCCAGTAGACATGGTCCCGTGCCGCCTTTTATACAGCAAAAATCCACACTAGGTTATGATTTACAACAACAACAGTTCATCTCTGATTGTCGAATGCTTACATTAGAAATGCTTAATTCCCCCGAGAACAACTACCTTGATGAAAACAATTCAATATTACCAGCTCAGTTCCTGCATATAGTATAACTACCTCTTCCTGGACAGGAACTTGGTCCATTTGAAAAAGCCTTTGAATAAAATGAAGATCTGTGAAGATAATCCTATCCCAGATATACACTTTACCCAACTCCCCTTCTCTTCTGCATTAGTGTCATGCACTGAGATATATAACTCCAACCTGGGTAGCTCACTCTCAACTAAAGAGTGGTCAAATATCTGATTCTTAGAACACAAATCATCTATACATACAGCAATAAAGGAAATAAACTATACAGTTGTGCTCAAAAGTTTGCATACCCTGGCAGAAATTGTGAAATTTGGGCATTGAGTTTGAAAATATGACCGATTATGCAAACAAATGTCTTGTTTTGAAAGATAGTGATCATATGAAGCGAATTATTATCACATAGTTGTTTTAAATCATAATGATAACAGAAAGCACCCAAATGGCCCTGATCAAAAGTTTACATACCGTTGAATGTTTGATATTGCTACACAAGGGGAAACACAGAGGTTAAAATTACAATTAAAGTTTCATTTCCCACACCTGTGGCTTTTTAAATTACAATTAGTTTCTGTGTATAAATAGTCAATGAGTTTGTTAGCTCTCACGTGGATGCACTGAGAAAGCTAGATACTGTGCCATTGGGAGCAGAAAAGATCTGCGTAACAAGGTCATGGAACTTTATAAAGATGGAAAAGTATATAAAAAGATATCTAAAGCATTGAAAATGCCATTCAGTATGTTCCATCACTTATTGAGAAGTGTAAAATTGGGGGATCCCTAATACCAAGCCAAGGTCAGGTAGATCATGAAGGATTTTAGCCACACCTGCCAGAAGAATTGTTCAGGATACAAATAAAAATCCACAGGTAAGTTCAGGAGAAATACAGGCTGTTGTTTAACCCCTTAAGGACACATGACATGTGTGACATGTCATGATTCCCTTTTATTCCAGAAGTTTGGTCCTTAAGGGGTTAAAGGAGCACAATACAATGCCACAAAAAATATCCCTGACAACACCTTGACACTCCTCACAGCTTCTGGCACACTGTAATTTGGAGTGATGAGACCAAAATAGAGCTTTTTGGTCACAACCATAAACGTTATGTTTGGAGAGCAGTCAGCAAGGCCTATCGTGAAAAGAATACCATCCCCACTGTGAAGCAAGGAGGTGGCTCCCTGATGTTTTGGGGTGGGGGTGCGGTTCATGCAAGATGACCAAATACTTTGCATGGAGGCGTTTTGCCAAGACAAATGGGCAGCTATACCACCTACAAGAATTAGTAGTCTCACAGACAACTATTAGAAAGGACTACAGGCTGTCATTTATGCTAAAGGGAGGCAATACACAGTATTACGAACTAAGGGTATACAGACTTTTGAACAGGGGTCATTTCATATTTTTCTTTGTTTCCTTGTTTTGTTTTATAATTGTGCCATTCTGTTATAACCTACAGCTGCATATGAATACCATAAGAAACACAAGAACTGTGTTTTGCATGCTCACTCATGTTTTCTTTAAAAATGACACATGTATTACAAATTCTCCAAGGGTATGTAAACTTTTGAGCACAACTGTACATTTTCGTATGGTCATATAAAACCCCAGTGTTTCTACACAAACCTTTCCAGCCTGTGCTAAGTGTTGTTGGAGGTGTCAGAGGGAAGAGATCACACTTTTCAATTTTTTCCATATTTGGTGGACATGTAGTAAGATTCACCTCTATTGCCAGGAGATCATGCAACTCATTAGTCAAATCACAAAAATTCCTGTCATGACATAAATACCCTCCAATCTTTTTCATCATAATCCACAAAACCCATAGGTATATAGAAAGTCGCTTGTCTGTTATTGCTTATATGCTGCGAAGACCTAAAATCCACCATTTTGTAAACAATCTTATTAGAGTGATGAATGATCTACCAACATCTGTATCCACTAACCCACAAAAAAAAATATAAACATTTGGCCATATTTGATGGAGGATTTATAAAACACACTGATGCTATTACTGTATATTTATATACATATATTTATAGATATATTACTGTATATTTAATTTATTTCATTAGTTTCCTTGATGGATATGATATTTTTGATCAACATATTTTGACTATTAAATACTATAAGGTATATATACTTTTACATTTGTATCTGAGGTGCCTGCTGTTACACTTTGTTGTACTTATTTGAGCATGTTCTAGTTATTTTGTTTACAATTTCTGAAATTTAATTAAAAAAAGGCATGGATTAGGTGATGGAAAATCTGTAATAAAGTGACCATGAAAATGCATTACATTCTTACTTTATGGATTATAGCACAATAGGGTGAATTTACCGTAAACAATAATAAAAAATGTTTTTAAAAAATCAAAAAATCCTTCATGTTCTTAAGAAGACACATTTTGAAGTATCCAGGTATACAATAAAAGGACTGCAGTCTGTTATTTGTGACAAATAGATTATTATTCAAGAATGTTCATCATGTTCTGTCATTGCATATAGTACTCTCCATTAATCAAATGGAATTACATACATCTGCAGGTGTGGGTGTTAGTAGTCACCTTAACATGAATGTTTGTCTACAGAAGAACAATTGGTTTGAGTGTATTACCATAATGTAGAGACAGTTTAATTAAAAAGTGTTGGAATTCTTTTTTTTTGTGATGTCTAGGACAGTTTTTACTATACTGTACTATAAAGAACTTTTGACTTTTGTCCAATTTTAAGACCTAACTTTCATTGTAGTAAAACTTGCCACATAAGGAAACATATTAAATATAGTCTTTCAAAGATTAAAATAATAAATTGTGGAGAAACAATAACTAAAATAACTATAAAGAAAAGAAAACTTATCACGTCACGAACCCCTTGTACTTCGTATAGTACATTTGTTTGCAAACCCCCGTACTGCTAGAGGCTTGAGTGAATATAGCCCGTTCGCATAGTATGCAAGTTCGTACTCTTCCGAAATCCAAGCAGGTCATGAGAACAATCACTTTGTCATTCGCATACCCAAACATTAGTCGAGACTTGATGAAGGGTACAACTGGAACGGTTTTCTTATGGCCAGATGGCCCACTTTTATACACAGCCCCCCAGCATAGGGTCTCCAGCAAAAACATTAAAACACACCCAGGCGTCTCTGTGTCTGGGAGATAATTGAGTGTACTTTGTTTAACTTTGTTATCTCCCAGGCACTAGAGGTGCAAAATATAAAACATAAAACGCTCTAAGACATACCTAATATTAATAGGGACCCTCATAAATACTATATCCCTAGATAGCCTGGATCAGAATGCCCAACTTGTCAAAATAGCGCTCATATCCTAGGAATACAGCTGATTTGCCACTAGTTTTTGACTGAAACGGTCAATCACTTTCGGGAGTCCCAAAACGAAAAAAATACCGAACGGTTCCCCTGGCTCATAGGTAGCGATTGTTCCCTTGTTCGTGATTACCTTTTCACTGAATAGCGCTCTCTTGGCTTGTCAAGAATAGAAGCAGGCGTTCGGACCAAATCACTGGTGTTAGCGAAGTTGAGTGTCCGACTTATAGTTCCAGATACTCAGCGGCCAAGGCCCGCTGCCTGCTTTTGGGAGACAAGATGGCCGCCGTTTCCAGTGCACATGTTGTTCAGTTACACGAATGGTGGCTGCCCAGGGAGAGCACTTAATCTTGTGGTTTTCTTTGAAGTTAAATGAGCCAGGGGGTGGTCGGGGTTCGGTAGATCAATCTACCGAATGAAGGGAAAATAACTGGGACAAGGAAATACAGGGTTTTGTCACAACCTGTTTATATTTTATTTATGCGAATCTATGTGGTTGGAAATTATTTTCTTTATACTATTGTATGTGCAGAATGTGATATATAGTCACATAATGTCTCTACTAATTCAACTAGTCTCCTCAATATTTCACCGAAGACAAAGTTGAAGGGCATTTCATATAGAATATCATTATAACAAGCCTTACAAAATGTATATTTTTTTTTTTTTTTTTTAATTCTTTATTTGTATTCGACATGGGTGGTGTGAATACGGTCAACCAAGGTTACAAATATGTTATGGTACAGATTACAAATTGTATACATAGGTAAATAGAAATCGCGTTTGTGTCAAACCACCTAGTACTATTGGTCGCCCGTGCTTGTAGGGTCTACTGATCAGGAGGTCCTAGCTATCGGTGGTTCCCCTGTTCGTTTGTTTGCCTTGAGGACTGCTCCCCACTATTTGCTCAGTGACCCTCTGTGGGGTCTGTTCGGGTGTTGTTTCTTAATGGATTCGTGTGGTGAGTGACTTGAGTACCCTGAGAGATCGTCTTATATCACATCGTTTGTGAGTCGAATTTTTGGTTCGTGTCGAACCGTATACAGGAGATAGACAAGAGAACAGAATGAGAGGTGGGGGTGGGAGGAGGGGGGGGGGTATGGGGGAGGGTACTTAGGTTGTGTTGGCCATGTTGAGGTGGTTTATGGGAGATTGGCCAGGTTGGAGTTTTCCCACGGTTCCCATACCTTCTGAAAGGTTTTTAAGGTGCCTCGTAATCTAGCCGTTAAATTGTCCATCAAGTGGACTTCCTTGATCCGCCTTATGACCCCGGCCCTGGAAGGTATGGTTGGTCTGAGCCAGCCGGAGGCCACCGATCTCCTGGCTGCTAGAGTGATTTTGTGGATTAATGTTTGCTCGTGTCTAGGCCAGCCGTCTATGGTTCTGCTTAATAGGAAGAGCCACGGATCCAGGTCCGGAGCTCTAGAGAGGACCTGGGAGACTAGGTCTTGGATCTGCTTCCAGAATGTGCCTATTTGCGGGCATTCCCACCACATGTGGATGTACGTTCCCCTCTGGCCGCATCCCCTCCAGCAGGTGTCTGTTGGGTTTTTTTGCATTTGATTCAGCTTAACTGGTGTGGTGTACCAGCGCAACATTGTTTTTATAGATTGTTCCTGGAGGGTAACACACACTGATGAGGAATGGTTAGCCTCCCATATCTCTTGCCATTCCACACCTTCCAGGGTTTCGCCCAGGTCACGTTCCCATTGATCTGTGTAGGTTAATTTACCCCAGTCCCTGGCTTCGGAACAGAGGTGGGCATACAGGAGCGTAATCATGCCTTTGGGTATAGTTTCTTGGAGGCAAATGCGCTCAAAGAAGGTCTTTTTTTTTCGGGCCGCTGTGTGTATGGTTGGTGTTTTTGCAAAATCTTTGATTTGGAGGTACCTAAAGAAATCGGCTGGGGTAAGGTGGCCTCGCAGTCTCAATGTGTCAAAGGGGATAATTTCCGTCCCCTCATATAATTGACAAATGCGTTGTAGGCCTATCTTCTCTAGATTCCTGAAATCTCTAGCTGTCATTCCGGGGATGAAGGCCTTATTGCGTAAGAATGGTGTAAGGGGCGAGGGGTCGGACGCTAAGTGGAATTTTAATTTGAAGGTGTCCCACACCCTCAGAGAGTTTGATATGGTCGGGCATGTGATCCTAATAGGTGGCCTATGTTCCCTGGGGACCCACATTAATAGCTGCGGTAGATCAACACCCGTCATTAAGGATTCTATGTCTGCCCATTTTCTTTCGCCGGGGGGGGAGTGCCACATCGCTATTTGTGCTAATTGAGTAGCTATATAATAGTAGTAGATGTTCGGTAGGCCCAGACCCCCTCTCGTCTTAGATCGGTACAGGATAAATCTAGAGACTCTATGTCTTTTGTTTTGCCAGACAAAGGTTTCTATCGCCCTTTGTAGGGGCTGTAGGGAGGATCTGGAGACGCGGATGGGCAGCGCCTGAAACAGGAACAGAATTCTTGGCAAGATATTCATTTTAACAGCGTGTATTCTCCCTATCCAGGAGATCGGTCTGTCCATCCACGTCTCCATCTCCCGAATCAGTTGTTTCATCATTGGGGTGTAATTTTGCTCGTATAGGTTTTCTGGTTTAGTTGTCAGACGTATACCCAGGTACTTGAGTGTTTGGTGTTCTACTCTTATCTTATGTGCGTCCTGTATTTGATTCATTGCCATTGTCGGTACTCCTAGTGGGAGAACACTAGACTTCGTCATGTTTACCCTGTAACCGGAGAAGGTCCCAAATTCATCCAAGACCTCACTTAGGGCCCTCATTGAGGGCACCGGGTCGGTGAGCGCAAGGAGGACATCATCCGCATATGCTGATACCAGGAAATCTTTACCCCCCACCCTGATACCTTGTATCCGTGGGTGCTTCCTCAGAGCTTGCAGTAACGGCTCTAACGATAGGGCGAAAAGTAGAGGGGAGAGAGGGCACCCCTGTCTGGTTCCGTTAGAGAGTTGGAAGGGATGGAGCTGGGCTCCTGCTATCTTCACCTGTGCTCGGACATTGCTGTACATGGCTCTTAGTAAGGTCATAAACTGTTCGGGAAACCCGAGCTGAGTCAGTAGCATAAAGAGGTAGGGCCACTTCACTCTATCGAACGCTTTTTCAGCGTCTAGCGAAACGAGTATCGTTGGGGTCTTTGTGGCCACCTGACGCCATATTAGGTCGATGTTTCTTCGAGTGTTTTCGAATAACTGCCTGTTAGGTATGAAACCTACTTGGTCAGCATCTATCAAATAGTTTAGGAATGGGTTCAGTCGTTCTGTCTGGATTTTAGCTAAAAGTTTCATGTCATGGTTAATGAGGGATATTGGTCTATAATTACCTGGAGCGAGGGGGTCCCTATCTGGCTTTGGCAAAAGCACTATGGTGGCCAGTGACATATCCGGATTCGGGGTGCCTCCCATCCGGAACCTGTTGAATACTGTCGTTAGGTGTGGCACCAGTTCTTCACGGAAGGCCTTATAATAACTACCGTCGTACCCGTCGGGTCCTGGGGCTTTATTGCCTTTTAAGGTAGTTATCGCCCGATCTACTTCGTCGGGGGTAATGCCTGCGGCTAGTACCTCCACTGCCTCTCTTGGGAGCGTCGGGAGTCCTAGGTCCCTAATAAACCTAAGGGTGGCGTCTTCGTCCTTTTTCGTCATCGTCTCTGTGGATGGAGAGTGGTTGTATAGGGATTCATAGTATTCCGTGAATACCTCTGCTATGTCCTTAGGTGCGGTTTTAACAGAGTTATCTGGATGTCGGATGGATGCTATGTGTCCACGTCTCATTCTCGGCTTTAGGACTCTAGCTAAGAGGGTATGCATTTTATTGGCACGTTCATAGAACGTGCGTTTGGACCAGGTCATTGCTCTAACAGTTTCATCTAGCATGAGGGTGCGTATGGCTAGTCTAGTCTCTTCTAGTCGTCGAAATGAATCGTCGTCCGGTTGTCTCTTGTGTTGTTGTTCTTGCATCCGTAGCTTAGTCAGTAAGTTCGTCAGGGTTTGGGCTTTTGCCTTCTTTTTAGCGGTCGCTAATTTAATGAGCGTCCCTCGTATAACCGTTTTATGTGCTGCCCATATTGTCTCTGGTTGCAAGTCTGGGGTAGTATTGTATTCGAAATACTCCACTATGTCCTTGCGGACCTGTTCTACAATCTCTGGGTCATTTAGTAGTGAGGCGTTCAACCTCCATGTCCACGGGGAGCTACTACACAAGTTACCAATGGTGATGTGGATGTCGGCGTGGTCTGACCACGATATGGAACCTATGTCAGATCCCGTGACTCTGTCTAGTGATTTGTCGTTGATGAGGAACATATCAATTCTTGAGTACGTACCATGTGGGGCCGAATAGAAAGTGTAGTCCCTCGTGCTTGGATGATGTGCTCTCCACACGTCCACCAACCCGGCATCCGTGATGAACCCATGGAGCAATTTGTCTTGCCCTCCCCTTCCCTGCGATCTGGGGCCGTCCCCTAGCGCACTCCTGTCAACTACGGGGTTTGCTACTGCGTTTAGGTCTCCACCTAATATAGTGAGGCCGTGTCCTAGTGTCTGTAGTTTGGACTTTAAGTCGTCCCAGAATCTTGGGTCAGGTTGGTTCGGGGCGTATATGTTAAGGAGGTGTATCTTGTGGGACTGTAAGGCGCCGGAGGCTATGATGTACCTTCCTTTAGGGTCTGCGTCTATGGTGTCTATGTGCAGTGGGCAGCTATTACGGATAATTATGGCCACTCCGTTGTGTTTAGTGAGGGCCCTGGCTTCGTAAGTGGTTCGGTACGTGTGATCTTTTAGCTGGAACGAGGCTTGTTTCGGTAAGCGGGTCTCCTGTACAAAGGCTATATCAGATTGCATTCTCTTTAGTTCCCTGAATAGGAGGCGTCTCTTGGTCGGCGTATTGAGCCCTTTTACATTTAAAGAAGATAATTTTAGTGACATGTGGGTAGGTTATGGATGATGCCTATGGCATGCCCACCTCTGTTCGCTTCCACCGTATAGCATCCTATAGTGAAAGTCACAACCCCCAGGGTGGGAGGGAGGGAGGGCAACTGGGAGCGGGTGGGATAGGGTGAGGGGGTAGAAAGAATGAGGGGGAGAGAGAGTGAAGAAGAAAACAAAAGGTGAGCACGTACAGTGCTCGGTTGTGGTCGTCTGGACTTATCTGTTGCCAGACTGGTATGGGGTGTACATTTCCCCATCTCGTCTGCGCTCCGCGCTCGAGCGAGGTGGGTATGTATGGCTAACTGACCAATTTGCGCTGTTTGAAATGAACGATTTTGCAATGAAGGATATGAACTCTTGCGTATTTTAAGAAAGAAAGAGAAACAAGTAGGAACAACTGTTCCTGGCCGGCTTGTGTGCCTAGCGTGATGAGGGGTAGGCCGCCTGATCATATTGGTTGCGAGGCAGGCGGCATGGCCCCTTCTGTATTCCTGTATGGTATACCTCATGCTGGCTGCTCGCGCCTGCCCGTAACTTTGTAATTTTATAACTTCATAACATTAGAACTAGGCGTCTGGGAGGGCGGTTCCCTTACTGCTCTGAAACGTCTCGAAAGGGGGCTGTCTCTGTCGGGGTGGGGGGCAGGGACCCCAGGACAGGGGCGAGCATTTTGTTGTTCAGTGGGTGCTTGTTGTTTTTTTTTTTTTTTTTTTTTTTTTTTTTTGGGGGGGGGGGGGGGAGGGGGTGTTTAATCTCCCTGCTACACCCTTTCTTCGTGTCCCCCTGAATTCCATCTCCTTTCCGTTTGTTGTTGTATGAGGTGGTATACTGTGGGAGTATGTGGCTCCCCGTCAATTCCCGCCATCAGGAGTCACCCTCCCCGCTCTCCACGTGTATGCCTGCTAAATCCCCCCTATATTGCAAACGTTTGCCTCCCGCCTCTATTAACTACCCCACTTGTTTCCCGCCTAGAGTTCCGTCTGCCGGTGTGACGGTCAGGCTCTCTGTCCCTCAGCGGTGGTATGTCCTGTGGAGCTGAGGCTGCGGCCGTCCATGCCCATCCTGCCCAGACCGCCGTCCAAACTCGGACCCCCAGGTACGAGCCCCCCCGCCCCCCCTCCCCCCCTCCCAAATGGCCACTGACCCCTTTCCCCAGGGGCCCATAGAAGAGGGGGATACCCTCGGGGGCTCCCACACTCTGGACACCGTGGCTGCTACATGGGCCCTTACCCCCAGCCCCAAAAATAAGTTTAGATCCTCCCTCCTCTGCTTACAAGTCCCCCTTCTCCTCGTTGCGCCATTAGTTACTGTACCCGGTCCGGTCGCTAGCGTCTCCGTCCTCCGACATCCTGCCACTCCGTCGGCATAGGTAAGAGCTCCTCTCTGGTCTCCGCTCCCAGTGACAGTTGCACCGGTATCTGCACTCCAAGGCCTCTGAGGAACTTCTCCGGGTCTCCGCCAGGCAGCAGCACCCGAGCCTCGCCATTTCGGAAAGCCAGCAGCTTGAACGGGAAGCCCCAGGCATACCGGACTCCCGCTTTTCTTAGGGCCTCAGTCACCGGTCTCCATTCCCTCCTCCTTTGCAGAGTACTGGGGGCTAGGTCTTGGTAGAGCTGCAGGGTGGCTCCCTCATGTTGTATCTCCTCTTCTCTGCTTCTCCGCATTAGTGCCTCTTTAGTCTGGAAGTGGAGGAAGCGGATGATCACGTCTCTTGGGGAGTTGGTGTCCTGTCTTCGGGCTCGGAGTGCCCTGTGTGCTCTCTCCATACACCACTGCTCTGCCGGCAACGTTGGTAGCAGCGGTCGAAAAATGGAGAGAAGCACTTCCTGCAGTGGGCCTTCGTTTTCCCGCTCCGGTAACCCCCGCAGCCGGAGGTTATTCCTCCTGGAGCGGTTTGCTGTGTCCTCCAGTGCCAGCTCCATCTCTGCAACTTGGGCCTCGAGTTTCTTCACGTGCGCCACCACTGAGTTATGGGCCCGGGTCGTATCCTCCATGCGATCCTCCAGTTGGGAGGTCCTGGTGCCCAGCGCCGAGATTTCAGTGCGTAGGACGGAGGTGGCCCGTTCTATTTCTCCTGCCAGGTATGTCTGCACTTCTGTCAGCCTGGCTAGGATCTGTGCTGAATCACCTGCCTTGAGGCCAGAGGGCTCCGCTGTGCGTGGTGAGGAGGACCTCGAAGAGAGGCCTGCTCCGGCGCCATCTTGGCTCTCCGCCGGCCCCGACTTTTGGACTGTGAGCATGTCCAGCACCGATGTCCCAGTGTCCGGTCCTTTCTTAGGGTGCTTTTTGGTGTTTTTCTTGTCCATTATGGAATGTTTTTGCGTGCAAAATTCGCTTTTGTGGGCTATATTCAGCGCTAGGGTGCCGGAGCTCTACTCCCGAGCGTCCAGCTTGTTCCCTGGTCAGGCCACGCCCCCAAAATGTATATTTTTATGACTAGCAATGCTTTCCACTACAAGGGTTGAACATTTTTTTATTGTGAATTGTTAGATTTGTTTTATCTTTAATAAATATTTTTTTCATTTAGAGTTCTTGTGATTCTGAGCGTATATCAAAGAATTATCTACTATCCTATATTTACTAAACAGAAAATCTGCAGCATATTTAATAGGGTGACTTTCGAACAGTGAGTGAGAACAAACTCTAAACTCTATTAATTTCACCTTGCAGTGTACTTTACTATAACTATAATTAATCTATTTTTTCTTGAACACTAATAAAAATTGTGGGTGTAAATGTACTTTTTAATATCTTTAATCTTGATCTCTCTGTGTTGTTTCTTACAAAAGAATAAAAAAATAGATCTTGCTGTACCTGTCCTTGAAACGATAGTCGTTAGTAATCTTTGTAAACTGTAACAGATATTAATCCATCAACAAGATATTAAGTAACATAAGTTTTCAAGGCTTTATAGATGTATTATTCATTAAACTTTATTTTATATAAAGAAAGCTCTCAAGACCTCAAAATTATCTCTAGGCTTCAACAAACACTTCATTGAACAGTGTTAGAGATATATGGACATAGCAACACATCAACAACACAGCAAACAAAATAAGGAAATCACAATAAACACTGTTCACACTCAGAATAACTGATGACCATTCAATTTTCCGGAAGACATTGACTATTCTTCAAATAACCTCCTTCTGTGAGGTGGTCGGAGAGTGGTCAGTGATTCTAATACAATCTCAAAATATTGTAATATAAAAAAAATATACACATTATCTCTGAAAAATCGTGTTCCACAATACTCTAATGCTGACATGAATCAATATTGAAATAACAAATAGTTTATGTTTTTCTTTAAAATATTTCCGTAGATATACTTAACAAAGGCCTGCTAGTGTAAACACAACATTTGTGCCAAACTATGGGTTATGACTTAAGTGAATTGCATGTAAAAAAAAAATATATATATTCTAACACAGTGTGACATTGTGTTTTATTTTGTTTATGGGAAACTCTTTTGCAACTTTAAGCCTACATATAATTCAATAATTATTCGAAAAGGGTAAATTAAGTTCTCCACTAATTCAAATCATGTATTTAATAAATAATTCTGCATCATCTGATAATCAATATTATAACTTTTTAAAGGTATAACCTTTAAATAGTCAAACATGCATTGGAACGTGTAGGCATTTCTATTACTGGTACCCATTGCATGTATATACAGTGATACCCGCTGGTGGGAGTGAAATCTTTGCTTCAACCCCGTACAATGTATGGCACTTCTGCCATTGGCAGTAGAAAAAATTGTTAATAATTGTGTAATGTTGTGCTGCATCCTTACACTTGAAAACTATTAAGTATATTTAAATCACAACACAAAGAAACAAAAAAAACCACAACGCACATATACCATGTGATTTTTATGACCTAGTACTTTTTAAAGTTAATTCCATTTTTTCCATAATTGTCTTTCTGCGTGTCTGTTCTTGCCAGTCAAGAATGTATTTTTAAGTATGTTGATTTTGTTTTTTTAATTCTCTTTCTTTTTCTCACAAGCCAGCTGGGGTTTAATTTAATTTCATTCCTTTTTTATTTAAAAAGATGGGCAAGTATAACAAAAACAGGCACACAGCTTGAAGAGATCAGAATTTTAACAATGGACTCAGCCATCCACAAAGGAAGGGCTGTGTACATTCTATATTTGAAAGACTTTACAATGAACCGCATCCCGCATATCTTTGACAAATACTTTCTGTTCTAGAAAATGATTGCATTTGGTGTACTATATTTTTTTCTGTGGTTGTATTTATCGTTAAACGTTTCTAATATATGTCTCATGTGGCACCAGCTTCTTTATAAACATAAGACTTCTGTACAGTGGGAAGAAAATGGTATGGCCAAATCGATTCATATGAGAGAGGAAAAAAAATGTTGAGGACCTAAATTCGTCATGGGGTGTCTCAGTTTGGACAAATTTCACCCATGCAATAAATCTGGGATAAATTATTCGAACAAACAAAAGGAGTGGTTCGTCCGAATAATTGTAGAGCAAAATATATCCATAACTTTGTTATTCATTTATATATATGAAAATATATAGTTATTATATATGTTATTCAGTAAATCTGCTCAACTTGAAAGGATTAAAAAGCATTTTTCCCCTGTGTGCTGCTGCTGAGTTAAGTAGAGGAGTTGTCCTTTAATTTCCACCTATGTGAACTTTTGTATACATATATAAACCCACAACCAACTCTCTAAGCTTGCTCACTTAGAGTAGTAGTTCAAAACCAGGAGGTTAAACCAACAAAGAGTTTAAACCAACAAGTATTTATTGTGAAATATTTACAGTAAAGGGGTTCTAGCACATATAATTGAAGGCAGCTCAAACCAGAGTTTCTCTGTTCTGCGCAAAAGAGAATGTGTATGGTAGACAGAGGGTGTAGTGCCTTAATGTGATCTCTGAGGTAGAAGTAGTCTCAGTAGTAGTTGTATATATAAAAGAGAAAGAATATAACAAAATATAGTGTAGTATATTCTGTACAAAATAGCTCAGAGCAAGAAGAAGTGCCCTTACTGAGTGAAGAGCTCGAGTAGCTCTGCTATGTACCGCATGTACTATGCATATATAATATTCATGTTATGTATATATTTTGCAGTACACTAATTGACAATAAAGTTCAGACCCTTTTGGTTCATCTAATTAGTTTTTCCCAAAATGATTAAAGGAACACTATGGTCACCTAAATTACTTTAGGTAAATAAAGCAGTTTTAGTGTAGAGATCATTCCCCTGCAATTTCACTGCTCAATTCACTGCCATTTAGGAGTTAAATCACTTTGTTTCTGTTTATGCAGCCCTAGCCACACCTCCCCTGGCTATGATTGACTGAGCCCGCATGAAAAAAATACTGGTTTTACTTTCAAACAGATTTAATTTACCTAAAATAATTGTATCTCAATCTCTAAATTGAACTTTAATCACATACAGGAGGCTCTTGCAGGGTCTAGCAAGCTATTAACATATCAGGGGATAAAAAAATCTTAATTAAACAGAACTTGCAATAAAGAAAGCCTAAATAGGGCTTTCTTTACAGGAAGTGTTTATGGAAGGCTGTGCAAGTCACATGCAGGGAGGTGTGACTAGGGTTCATAAACAAAGGGATTTAACTCCTAAATGGCAGAGGATTGAGCAGTGAGGCTGCAGGGGCATGTTCTATACACCAAAACTGCTTCATTGAGCTAAAGTTGTTCAGGTGACTATAGTGTCCCTTTAAATGCATGAAATGTATCTAAACTGAAACACCTCGTGGCCGAATGTCAAACCTCTATTCTCAAAATAAAATTAGAACGAATCAAAGCTAAACTAATAAGCCTAACAGTTTTTTTTTCACAATACACATGTCTACTGTCTACTGTCTCAAGTAGGATAGCAGCTAAGCAAAATGCTTGGCATAAAAATTGCAATAATATACAGTTGGCAAAAAAAAAAAAAAAAAAAACATCCAGCATCATGATGGACTTAAACATTTCACTCTTTCAATAGATCCTACTTGTACAAATAAAAGGAATAGATTTTTAAAATCACTAACAAGGACATTAAGGGCAGGCTTTATAAAGCTGCAGCAAACGTTGTACAATCCAGGGCCAATATATGTCAAATCGTAAGGGGGAGATTATCTGACAAGAATCCAGTTCCAAGCATGTCTTCAAACATTTAAATAGAGGAACTCTGTCTCCATTATGCCAGCTTGTTCTATTTCCTGAGTTGGGTATTATCTTTTTATTTTATTCATTAAACTACTTTGTCACATTTTATTATATGTAATTCTCGCCTTTTTTTGATAATACATAATCCCTTTCCTCTTTGTGACTTATTATTCTTCCCTTTATGCTAATTTCCACATTTTTATATAACACAGTATGTAAAATCCTCTGACAGTGAATGATGACCTTGGAACCACAGGTGCTGGCTGAGCATCATGGGAAATCTAGTTCACAAACATCTGGGGTGCCAAGATAAGCCATCACTGTCCCGCTGTACTTAATTTAACGGCTTGATCAGTGCCGACATTTTTCTTAAGTTATCATGAATTGTTACTTGCCTGTTACTTTGACCTGACAGCTCTGTAAAACCTGTAAATGGGATTTTACAGCATATAATCAAGCACAGACACAGGAAGGTCTTGCAGACAATCAACTCATACAATCCTGTAACACAACCTATATATACCTACATATTGGTATTATGCAACATCGTGAATGGTCAAATATTATAAACTAATATTTAGCTAAGAGTAAAATATTCACATCTGCAATTAAATATGTATGCAGTTGTCACAATGTGGATATCTCAATGTTCTCCACAAATTTATAATTTATACCTATAAAACATAAAACATTTAGCTGCAATGTTATCAAATAAAAGTGTGTTAGTGTTGTTCCATAGAAATCAAGAAACAGTATTACTTACAGTAGTAAAATAAAATTCTAAGTCCATAAAACCTAAGCTCAAACATAGTCCTGGCACGGTGTATACTAATCGGTTTCTAATATGAGCCTGATTAACATTTATAGGGGTCTAAAGGTGCCATAGACCTATTACACGTAGGAGTGGAGTAATTATATTCACATAGGACAGAAGCATTTTCTGTCCTATTACCCTATTACAGATTGGATTCTATGTGCACCATGACTCATAGGACATGCTGTGACCATGTATATTGCTCGCTTTTCCAGGGTATTTCTCTAAGACTGCTTGTGAAGACGGAATCTATTTGCTTTGAAAATGTATAGACCCAGTATAATTGTTTAACTCCATTTCCATTTAGTCCCTAATTCAGCACGGTCATATGGTGCATATCGTACAACTCTTAGCAAGAAAAAAAACATGTTTATGATGTGTATGGCTGACCAATAGTAATTGGCTTTGTTCATATAAATATTATTATTATTATTATATATAAATATATATATATTTTTTTGTAAATATATTTTATTTAGTTTTCTTTAGTCATGCAAGAAACATATGAACAACATGTACACAATTGGACTCACAGGTCCGTTATTGTAGCAACAGGTTGGCTGCGCAGGGACGAAAAGTAATATGCAATAATAGTAGAGTTCAAGACTCACAGGTTCCTTGCCTAAAATTATAGACAAAACTAACTTGGCTAGCAGTCATAGTATAATGTTGCAAGTTGGTGTGGTGGCTACCTCGAAATGAAGCACTGTTCCCCTCTGGACTGCCAGGATGCCACCACATATTCCATAGCCCAAGAATCTCCTGTGAGCAGGAAGGTAAGATCTACTAATGAAGTGCATTAGCTGGACCAAAGGAGGGATAGGGTGGGGGTAAGGAAGATTCTAGGGGGAATATGGTTGGGAATTAGCCTGTCGTGGAAGGTATGTAAGTAAGGGTGTGAATGAGAGGGTGATAGTGAATGCCAAGGAAAGAAAGTGGAGAGAGGCCTCCGCATCTTATTCGAAGAGATTAAAGCAGACTTTGAAAGTCTGCTGTGTTGGTGGTTAGGAACTAATGTGACCATTTCTTGGTGTAAGAGGTACATTTGTCTATTGCATTGAAATTAACAGACAGATCAACAGAACAGAGTTCCTCCATCCTCTCAAACCATAATTGCCTGCTGCCTCCATAACAACAGGAACAATTGGTTTGCTACATTAAGTATTCCAATTGTAAGGGAGCTAGAGGTGGCTGTAGCAGGGTGGTAGGGTGGTGCAGCAATATGGGTGCTGGCTGGAAGGCAGGTGGAGAATCCAATCTTAACCCCCTATTTTGAACTATTGTGAATTGAAAAAATATTTGCAAAATTCAGGCTAAAAAGGCAAGCTGTTCCTATAGCTGGAGTTGGATAATTTTTCCAAATAAAAAAATAAATTTTGTCTAAATTTTACAATTTGTTTTTTAATTCATTGCAGTCTGTTTTTCAGTAAAGGAACCAAAATGTGCAGAATTGCATACATGTCAGATTTTAATTTTGGAAAGTATGTACAATTTATGTGTGACCAGTAGGTGAGAGATTTTGCTTACATTTGGCTGCACACAGTTATGATCAATCCTTTCATTCAATCTTTAATCTTCATCTACCATCTGTTAAATTAACCTCTTAGGGACACTTGACATCTCTTACCTTTACCAAAAAAAACATGAAGTTTACACACCCTTTAAAATGCATATCAAATATTAATGTATTCAGGACCCACATGCTTTGCAAGACTCAAAGCAAAGTTAAATAGTAACAAAATATTGGGAATTCTCCAAAATTAATTATCTTTTGTTTTGTGCATGATTACAGTATTATTATGTAATTGTGATTGATATCAACCCGCTTGCAAATTCCATTTGAAAATAATAAACAGGTTTTGCTGCTTCACACTATCAATAAAAATGCACTTTATTAGAAATGAAATACACATCTCAGTGTAATAGTTCAGCCATACTAAACTTAATTTATATTGAACACTCAGATCCTTATACTGCAGCATCAATTGAAACGGCTGAACAATTTTTTTTCAGTTACAAAAACAGCTTTTAAAAAAAAGAACCTGTAATGGTTCATCTTAAATATTGCTCTTATGAAAACTCGGCATAAGATAAGTTAATTATTATGGTGCATGTTTATGTTTTATTTTATTACCCCTAGAAATCATTGTTGCAGGGAGGCTGGTCCACTGGCTCACAAGGCAAAATGTGTATTTAGGTTTACATGGCACCTCGGGCAGAAAAGTATTTTGCCCTCCCCCGAACTGTAAAAAAAATATAAACATTTTTGTCTCCCTCTGCACCACTCCTAAACCCCTTTTGTTAGTAAAAGTACACATACATACTGACTTCCGTATGCACATATTCATGCACATCTATATTCACAAGTACTTACATTCATGCACACACATACATTCATATACACAGACATTGACTCATATACACATAACGATTCATATACACACTCCTAATTACATCCATACACACAGACACACACACACACAAACACACACCATTTTTATGAATAATACAATGGTACAATTTTATTTTATTTTTTTTAAAACAACAAGGCATCAAGTTATTAACTTGACAGTGATAGCTGGAATGGAACCTCATCCCTGGATTTCAGTGGGATGCAGATGGTATCAGTCTCTGTAGTACTGATTTCCTAGCTCCTTGCTGCTCTTTACTGTTGCCGTGGCTGGAATTACATCATATCTCGGCTCCAGCAACAGCCAACTGCCTATGACTGCCAAACTTCACATGTGGCAACAAAGACTTACCAGCTGCCACTACTGAAAGCCAATTACTATGTATTGGCTAATGACTTCCATAATTTCTTATAGGAGCCACTGATGTCTACATATCAATTTGTCTCCAACTGGTTTGCAACCCTGTCGTTAACCATCACTGGCTGCAGTTAATCCACAAAACTTAACACCAGCCTCTTGCCTAGTGCAAAGAGGTTAACAAAAGCTATCCCTAGAAATCCCAAAGGATAAATACATAAAGGAAATTACTCAAGGTGAAGAGTGTGAGAAATGTGAATAATGGGATTGAAAGGTGGGAGAGGCAGCAAAATATATCTTGTGCAAAGAGTTCTGCCCATACAGCCAGAAATCCTTGTTTTGGCCATGGATAAAATTACTTGTAGAGGTCCTTTAGAAGTTGTGTGTATGATGCTTATATTTTATATAAATCTGAAACATCTTGATGATGAAGAGATTCCATACTGTTTCCATTTGCTCTGTACATGCACACATTTGATTAACCTATCTACCCATAGCAAACAAACACAATAACTGTGAAGTTCAACATTTTGAAATGAAAACATCATTTTTAATTTTTTATTATTTTTTTTGTATTTTTCAAATTATGTTTTAGTGGTAAGATTATCATGTGATAGAAGTATGAATTCATGACAAAAGCACACACACACATATATATATATTATTTTTTTTTCAGATGATGGCCACCAGTAGCTGTTTGCTAACACACAGAAATTAAGGCACTAAACCTATGGCCAAACTTACATATACCATACACACATCAATGTTGACCAACTAGAGAAAAAGCAAATGTAAAATTTTTGCACTTAAGTCTAGAATATAAATCCAGCAAAATCCCTACACCTTGTTATTTTTGCACACATTAGCGCACAAGGCTAAGAAACGTAGGACAGATTGAAAATTATAAACAAAAAGGCATATACTATAGCAGTGCTGCACAACCCTCTCCTCAAGGCACACCTAATAGGCCAAGGTTTAGGGATTACCCGGATATGTCTAAGGTGTTTTAAAAAAAAAAAAAAACAACAAAAAAACTAAAAACAATATAAACATTTTACACACACCCGAGTAATCCCTAAATCCTGGAATGTTAGGTGTGCCTTGAGTAGAGGGTTGAGAAGCACTGCACTAGAGTGTAGGAGACAGAGTTACAGTGAGTTGCAGACACTAGTTTGTATATAATGTACACAATACATTCAAATTGATATATACATAAAAGGAAAGGAATTGGGAGAGAAGACCTAGTTAGGACAACTTATGCACAGATAAATTCTACATTCCAAACAAAAGATTACCCTCTTCTGCCTCTGCAGCCACTGAAGGTTCCAATAACAACCGACGTGTCTGCTTTACCTTTTTATTTTTTTCACTAAAACTAATTAACCGATATCTCTGTGTCTAGATAGAATTAATTATATAATGAATAAAGACAGTCTAGCTATTTCTGCTTCTTTTTTTATTTATCATGCTGACAAAAAGACACAAAGAACATTCAAAGCACGTTCAAAAATTAGAGGGATACAATTAAGCATTGCTCTTTTAGAATTATTATATTCCATTTCCATTTTGCTTGTTTCTGTTTATTCTATGAGAGCAACATTAATATACCAAAAGGAGATACAAACTTTATGCTGATCCTTTTCTCTGTTTTTCCTTTTTTAGAATTAAGGATTCACGTAAGAGCTTTTTTTTTCTTTACCTCCCACCCTTCCACCCCATTTTAATAGGTTTCTCTAATAAGAAAGATGATGAATGGCCTGTGTGATTGAATTAGCTAGTAGAGTGGCAGTGACATGTAACGAAGAAGGATACAGTAATCTGTCACATGCTTTGAAAGAGAAATATATGATTCCGAATCTTGATTCCTTAAGATTTTCTCTTGTGAAAAATATTTTAACTGCCATATGTATATGTAGTTATGTCAAGAAGAATGATGGAAGATCCATTTGTATACAAAATTACAATGCAACATATTCAGATCAAAAGAGTAGAATTGAAGAAAAAGAAAAAAAAGAACAGAGCAAGCACTAAATGAGGTCAGAACACCTATTCTTTAGACACATTCTTAACCATGGATGGGTGGAAGTACCCAGAATAATCTTCTTTAACCTCCCTGGCGGTATGATTATGTCAGGAATTTTGTACCAAAAGCGGTACCATTTTTTTGCATGGAAATTTGGTGTTATGTATTGTAGGCCAGTAATTACTTTCTTAAACCTGACCAAAAGTACTCTCAGATGTGATAAAGTTTGAAACATAAAATCATGAATTATAATCTAATAAATAATACAATTTTATTCAATAATGTAATAAATAATGAAATTTGTCAAACAAAGAAAATTCAGTAAACATCCTGGGTGTGGTAAATTTTGAAACATGGGACGGCACATAGACCGACATCACAATCAGGGCAATGGAATCTGGTTTCCTTTCGGATTTTTTTTCCATTGCTATCTCGCTTTGAGCAGCAAACTACGCACATCCTTGTAGGTGCTGTCTTTTTTGCGGTTGGCGGGATGTAATCCATAAAGTGACGACCAGTCAGGCGTTCTGGGTTGAAAACGTCAACAGCATGACTCCGCCACCTTCCAGATAAAGTCAGAATGAACAAGAGGCTCTTTCCTTTGTGCAGTATATAGGCATTCCAGAGGCATTGTTCCAGTAGATGCCTGAAGATTTTTTTGTAATATTTTTTGTTGTTGTTTCCGCATAGCCGGATAAAATGTCATCGCCTGATCAGCTCTATCAACTCCTCCCATGGTGTTGTTGTAGTCAATCACAAGTTGTGGCTTCATGACATCTTTCCCACCTCTTGTGTGGACCATGGCAGTGGAGGTGTTATGCACTGTACTCATTAGGCATACTTCTTTTTTGTCACGCCAACGCATTGCCATCATCTTTCCTTTCTGCCAGGCAACCATTTCTCCTGTTTTCAGTTTTTTCTTGGCAAACATAGATGGCAGGTCACGTCGGTTGGCCCTAACGGTTCCATATCCATCAGTCTTGTGTTTTATCAGAAACTCGTACAGCTCAGGCGATGTGTAAAAGTTGTCCGTTGTCACACAATACCCCTGATTCAGCAATGGCTCAAGCAGTGTAAGGACTGATGACGTTGCCATCCCATAGCCGCTGTACCTGGGGTTGAATTGTGTTCCTTTACCAGTGTATATGATGGAATTCCATATATAGCCAGTGGCACACTCGCAGAGCATATAGGATTTTATTCCAAACCGTGCTCTCTTGGATGCGATGTATTGAATCCAGCTGAGGCGTCCCTTGTAAGCCATCAGACTTTCATCAATGCTGATGTCTCTATCTGGCACATAGGCCTGCTGGAATTTTTTTAGGATCATTTGGTATACTTCCCAGATCTTCTTGAGTTTTGGCGCTGGATGTGTGGCTTCGTCAAATTCCTCGTTGTTGGTGAAGTGCAAATTCTTCATTATGAGGGAAAATCGGTACTCGGACATGATGGTGCCAAAAAATGGGGTTGCCAGCAATTTATTGGTAGTCCAGTACCATTTCTGCTGGGGTTTCCCCACCACCCCCTGAAGAAGTATTAGCCCCAGAAACTTCCAGATGTCCTCTTTAGTCACCGGTTTCCATTTTCTGTTCCTGGAAAACTTGCTATGCAGAGTAGCTGATTGCTGCTCGTTGTAGCGATTTGTCTCCGTGACAATCTTTTCAATGACGTCATCTGTGAGAAATAATTTTAGGTATGCCAAAGGATCATTGTGCTCAACGTCTACCTTCATCCCAGGTGATCCAGTAAACGGAAATCTTGGCGGCGGTACCTCATCCATACCGCAATCAATAAGGCACCAAGTGCGCACATCACTGAGCTCGGGTGCAGAATCGTCGCTGTCGCCACTACTCTGGTCACTGTCAGAGTCGGATGACGAATCTTGCCACGAATCGCTATCGCCGTCGCTCAATTCTGCGAGGGGCTCTGTGTCGCTGCCGCTGTCACTCATCTGATCCAAACCCGCTTTGGAGATGCTAAAGTGACGCTTTGATGCCATGGTAAAAAAAATATTTTATGGGCAGAAATTACAGCAAAAAGGGCAGGCAGGGCAGTGTAGGATGATCTGAGGTGATACTGTGTCAAATCTGAGGTGATACAATGTAATCTGACAGGATTTCACTGTATCACCTAACTTTGTGTGTGTGTCACTTTTAAACTTTTATGCATTTGAATTACCCGCCCAGTTCCGCCCCCATGAGCCTCTGCGGCTCACAGAGACGGATCCGGGAGGGCAGATGGAGGCATCCGCCGGGGATCTCACCGGCAATCACAGCGGGGACATCGCTGGATCGCAAGGAGAAGGTAAGGAGACTCGGAGTTATCTACCCCGAGCGTGACTCGGGGTTACCGCTTCTGGCAGCAAAAATTAACCCCGAGTCACGCTCGGGAATACCGCTAGGGAGGTTAACACAAAATATTTCAAATCACTAAACGGTCTCTCTGAGTCTACAACCACACCTCAGTCTCATAAAAGTCATTGTTTGTGTGTTTTTCTTATTTTACTATGTAAAATTGTAATTGTATTTTTCATTCTGCACGGGACACACTTCTATTCTTCCTAGTAAAAAACTTTATAAATGAATAACTTCTAAAATAAAACAATCCAGATATTTGTGTATGAGTCACAAACGTGTAATTGACATATATAATTCCCCAAAGAATTGCAGCTTGAATCGAGCTTGTGTATTCAATTGACAAGTATGTTCTTGGGTGGAGAAAATTATTAAAATCAAAACCCTTGGGGAGTATGTTTCCCCTGTCACAATGACATTATTTAGAAATAAACACACATTTCCGTGACTGTCTACAATTCAGATAAGCCAGGCAAGAAAGCATAGAGGTTAAAAGCTAGCAGCGTAATGCAGTCTAAATTAATGTAGACTAGAACTACAGAATGGAAACGTGTGGATATATATTCCATGTTATCTTTAGGCCAGATCCGTGACTAAGTTACGTTGTCTAGAGTATGTCACACTAATTTACATAGAAGATGAACCATATTTTTATGTTTGTCAGTAGTTACCACCCCAGTACGCTCTTTGGGATTTAGCTAAATGCTCACTATTAACAAAAGGGGTAAAAATGTAGTATTATTTTCATCCTAACTAGAGGAATAAATAAAGTGAAATCATGTTTATACACTGTTCCTCTTTGTGGCATCTTTGTAAAGCCCTTGCACTCCTGCTGAAATCACAGTTTAGTTTGACGGTGCCAGTCCTTGGCTCACACGATACAAAACAAGCAAAGACGTGGCTGCACTCAGGGTCTTTCAAAGTAAAGATTCTTTATTGCTCCCTTTAGGAAGGGTTCCCATTACTGTGTGAGACATGATATAGTCGACTTTTACTTCCCGGTTCGTGACTGAGGAATGGTCCTGAGGAAGGTACCAAACAGGGACTGAAACGTCAACTAGAATATATATATAAAAATAAAAAATAGATATCAGGAAGAGCAGAGGATGGACTGGAGATGGGTGTTACAAAAAGAGTAACTCCCACAAAGATCTGAAGATGGCAGTGCTGGAACAGCGGTGAGGTGAGTATATATCAAATATTTACATTGAATACACCACTTTTCTTTGTGGTATGTGTTTCAATGTGCATTGGGCAATTTAAGGTAAGTAATTGTTCCATCACAGGTTCACTTCAAGCCTCCTAGCAATAGCTGGATAAGTTACCCAAATCTTTGTTTATGGGCTAGGCCCTATATTTTGTTTCTGTCATTGCATGTTTCTAGATAACTATTTTGTTTTTCTCATTTCAAATGGAAGTAATTTGATACCATTAGTTTCAAATGATAATTTTTCTCAATAAAGTCGTAACATCGATAAAGTATTTATGCCATATCTGTGAAGTATTATGCATTTGATTCACTCACTAGTCCTTATCATCATTTGTATTCATTTATTTTATTGCTTACATAGCATCATCCACTAGTTTTCACTGTACATCAAGCTGTGGCTGTATTGACAAGATATTTTCTTCACTACCGGATGACCTTTCATCTAAAAAGCTTTACAATAATCAATACAGCATTGTATGACTGTTCTATCGAATCTGCCAAAGTGCTTCATCAGTTCTTTTATTGTTTCAGTAACACTATAACATTCACATTACAGGATTCTATCTACTAGCATGAAATGCATTATTGATATTTATGGTATATGATTATTATCAACAATAACGGTATACAAAACTAAATCAGCGATCAGCAATAATTTTAATTGTAAAGTAATTGTTTTTGTACTCCCATTAATATGGTCACAGACTTGGAAGGCAAAAAGTAAAAGTTTTTATTACATATATAGATACACATATACATACAGTATCTCACAAAAGTGAGTACACCCCTCACATTTTTGTAAATATTTTATTATATCTTTTCATGTGACAACACTGAAGAAATTACACTCTACTACAATGTAAAGTGTAAGTGTACAGGCTGTATAACAGTGTAAATTTGCTGTCCCCTCAAAATAACTCAACACACAGCTATTAATGTCTAAACAGTTGGCAACCAAAGTACACCCCTAAGTGGAAATGTCCAAATTGGGCCCAAGTGTCAATATTTTGTGTGGCCACCATTATTTTCCAGCACTGCCTTAACTAGAGCTTTACAGGTGGCTACTGTAGTCCTCTTCCACTCCTCCATGACGACATCATGGAGCTGGTGGATGTTAGCGATCTTACGCTCCCCCGCCTTCTGTTTGAGGATGCTCCACAGATGCTCAGTAGGGTTTAGGTCTGAAGACATGTTTGGCCAGTCCATTACCTTTATCTTCAACTTCTTTAGCAAGGCAGTGGTTGTCTTGGAGGTGTGTTTAGGGTCGTTACCATGTTGGAATACTGCCCTGCGGCCTAGTCTACAAAGGAAGGAGATCATGCCCTGCTTCAGTATGTCACAGTACATGAACTGTAGCTCCCCAGTGCTGGCAGCACTCATGCAGGCCCAGACCATGACACTCTCCCCACCATGCTTGGCTTTAGGCAAGACACACTTGTCTTTGTACTTCTCACTTGGTAGCCGCCACACACGCTTGACACCATCTGAACCAAATAAGTTTATCTTGGTCTCATCGGACCACAGGACATAGTTCCAGTAATCCATGTCCTTAGTCTGCTTGTCTTCAGCAAACTGTTTGCGGGCTTTCTTCTGCATCATCTTTAGTAGAGGCTTCCTTCTGGGACGTCAGCCATGCAGACCAATTTGATGCAGTATGCGGCGTATGGTCTGAGCACTGACAGGATGACCCCCCACCCCTTCAACTTCTGCAGCAATGCTGGCAGCACTCATACATCTATTTCCCAAAGACAGCCTCTGAATATGACGCTGAGCATGTGCACTCAACTTCTTTGGTCAACCATGGCGAGGCCTGCTCTGAGTGGAACCTATCCTGTGAAACCATTGTATGGTCTTGCCCACCGTGCTGCAGTTCAGTTTCAGGATCTTGGCAATATTCTTATAGCCTATGCTATCTTTATGTAGAGCAAAAATTATTTGTTTCAGATCCTCAGAGAGTTTTTTGCCATGTGGTGAACTTCCAGTGACCAGTATGAGAGAGTGTGAGAGCGATAACACCAAATTTAACACACCTGCTCTCCATTCGCACCTGAGACCTTGTAACACTAACGAGTTACATGACACCGGGGAGGGAAAATTACTAATTTGGCCCAATTTGAACATTTCCGCTTAGGGGTGTACTCACTTTTGTTGCCAATGGTTTAGACATTAAATTGCTGTGTGTTGAGTTATTTTGAGAGGACATCAAATTTACACTGTTATACAGGCTGTACAGTTACTACTATACATTGTAGCAGAGTGTCATTTCTTCAGTGGTGCCACATGAAAAAAAAATATTTACAAAAAATGTGAGGGGTGTATTCACTTTTGTGAGATACTGTATTTACATGATTTGCCCATTAATTCAACAGTTAAATCATATTTTGGAATTCCATACTACATGGATGACGATATTGTCCATGCAGACAAAACTAGGTAATTCATATCCTTGTTTACCAGAGATGAATAGGAGTTACACTGCTGAGAGGCATCTGCTGCCATTTTAATGCTTTGTCAGCTGCAGCCCAATATTATAACTCCAACTAATTTCAGGCAGACCAGGGACATTAATGTCCCCAGTGTTGCTCTTACAGTAAAGACTCATCCTTAACCTCTACACTACCCTAATACACTGCATTATTCTACATTATCACTTGAACGCTAACCCCTACACTACCTTAGAAATACTACTAAACGTAGGCCAGTATATTACACTAATGCTAACGTTAACTCCTACAGTAATCTAACACTTACACTGAACCTAACCTAAACATATAGTAAAATTTAAATGATACATAATGGAAAAAGTGTATATTAGGGGAAAACAATGTCATCTTGAGGTTACGGAGACATTCTAGAGGCAACCTCTCAGTGACATTGTTTTCCTGTAGCACAGTGCTATTATATACCTATATTGTTCAGCATATACATATATACATAAACATATATTTAAATATGAAAAAAAAACCACACACAATATTACCTAGAAAGGCAGATGGAGAAACCGTCCCATTGCTCCTAGATACCATTACACTGATTCCTGTCTCCACAAATGGCACTGAGAAGTCAATGATCTCTGATCGCTCTTCATTTATGGTCAGTGAGCCAATGGCCATATCTGCCCTCTGGTAAAACACCTAAGAGAAAAGAGAAGTAGAAAGGATGACCATTTTTGATCGCAAGATGAGTTTTTGATGACATCTTATTATTCTTAAAGTTGAGCTATAGCTATAATTATCAACTTGTAAATTTCAGTAGCAATTTCAGTAGTTTCATGAATGTGCCATAAATAAAATAAATACAAAAAATAAATCCAGTGGAGTGTTTCTTTAAATTAGTAACAAAACTATTAACAGTTACAGTGGAGGCTTGTCAATAGGGCCACTAGGGCAGTGCCCTACAAGTCTATATGTGGGGAAGAATTATTTCAGAAGTTTAGAAACACACACATTCTTTTTCTGGAGGGCAGAGTGGTAAGCCTAAGAATTATAGGAAAAACTTTGTGTCTCTTTAATTCTGTAAAATATTTCATTCTGCAGGGCACACAATACAAGCAGAACAGTACTCAGTGCGTTTTTAAATATAGTAGATATACAGATAGACTTGTCTGGTTACAACTACATGTCTGTTCGTCCACCCATTGTAAAGCGCTGTGGAATTTGATGGCGCTATATAAATAATAACATCATAATAATAATAATAATAATCTAAGGAAGCTCAGGGGTGACAAAGGGAGGGTGACATTTATGACAGAGCACTGTGCCAAGCTGGGAATTTTAAGCAGACTTTGAGACAGATAAATCAACCAGTTACTTGGTACATGGGATGCCTACCGTACTTTGGCACAATATCATGGCCCATGTACCCACATTTGTTTTGCTTATTTGTGGGTTTTTTTTAGTAGTAATATTATGCTGTGTTAATTTATTTGCTTATATTTCAATTTCAATACAAGGAAAGGGACGATGCTACAAAGGTCTCAACTTAAGACAAAATATGAGACCCTCTGCATCCCTGGGTATAAATGTAGCAATGTAGAAATCAGTAAGAAAGTAGATATATGTGTATGTGCTACCTACACCACAGCATAGTGTAAGGTCATAAGGACCCAAAGAAATACAAAAAAATAAAGTATATACAAAAACCTCTGACTCTCCAAATGGATATAAGGGGGGAAAAACCCTAACTGCTGAATCTTTAGAGGGAGAGATACTCTTAGAATAAAGCTTTATTGGAGTGAGGCTTATCAATAGATATCAATCCCAGCAGAAACCCTTAATATATCCACACAGACTATGTCCAGAAAACTGGTAGGAATCCAAAGGAGTAGAAACTCCAAATACAATGTACTGGTTAGGCACACACACTCTATATCCCTCAAAATGGGTAATATGAGAGATAGGTTCCTGAGGTACAACAAAAAAGAGAGTAAACAAATAAAAAGATTCCATATATCCCAGTTGTCAAATACCAGACATGCAGCATATAAAATATAGAGAGAAGTAGGGGGAGGAATTAGAGATAAGAAAATCAGTTCAAAATGAACTAATAATGTAGATTATCAAGCCTCTCTCCCTGTTAAACTAGCTAGATAGAGATAGTGGTAAAAGAAAATAAAGAGATAGTATAGGGTTATCAAATCATAATCATGCTACACAGTACATGGAGCAAGGATTGTCCAAAAAGCCATGATTTGAAACCAGAGACAAAAACGCCCGACGCGCGTTTCAGGTGCGTGGTAAGTTGCACCTTCGTCAGGGGCCAATTCAATGATCGTCCAGCCTCACTTAAATATGAGTGGCGCCAAAAAGGACTACCTACCCTTCACCAATCCTGTCCGTTGATCGCTTTGGCTCCAGGTGATGCTGATGTGTGGAGACACGTGATCCCAGAATGACAGATCTGTGACGTCAGTAGCCCACGTGGTCGCAACCACACGGAAGCTGATTGGTTGCTAATACGAAATGGGCTACATACAGATTTAACCCTAGAAGCTTGGATGAGTGATGTCCAGAAAGGACTATATTACAATGTCCCACCTCTAGGGGCGGAGTTATCCCGCTAATATCTAGCGAACTTCTAAAAATATAGCAACTCCTATCACATACAGGCATCCCCAGATAGGATCACTGTGCCATACAGACACAGGGGTCCTGAATACTTAACATAATAGCTCCAATGTAACAAGAAAGGCGAGGGGGGGGGGGGATTTTGATGAGTAGGATACATATGCATACTCAGAGGGGGTGCTAAGACTAACTTTAATATAACCACTAGCCATATATAATATATCCAATATAATGGAGGTTATATATAATATGTATAACCACCAAGTGTATTAGGTGATAAAACGGTACAATGCCCCGATATTTATAGAGCTAGCTGGACAACCTCCTTCATGAGTCGCAGTCCTATTTTGAAAAAGGTAAATAATAAAGAGTGAATGTGATAAATATAATAATAATAAATAATGAATCGTATAAACAAATATATACAAAACATGAAAAATGTTGCTACAAGCGCTAAGTAGCAGAGATTCGGTGTATCAGGCATATATACATATTTACAAATTTACAGGTGAATGAATAGTTCTTCATCCAACTTCTGCAGGGATTAGATCAGGTTAATCCGATATAAAGGACGTATATGAGAAACCCTCATTGAGACCAAAGGGTGATAGTGTTTTCAATTTATAGATCCAAAAGCTCTCTCTTTGTAGGAGCTTTTTGTCTAAGTCACCACCCCTTGGCCCCAGGGTCACATTTTCTATACCGCAGAATCGAATCCCATCAAGGGATCCACTGTGGTGTAGTTTAAGGTGTTTCGAGACTGGTGTCTCAGTCATTCTTCTCGGATTTACCGAGTTCACATGTTCTCTTATTCTCAGTTTAAATACGCGGGAAGTTTTCCCCACATAAAGTTTCTTACAGGAACAGGTGAGTAAATAGACTAGACCTTTCGATTGACAGTTGAAGAAGGTATTTACGTCAAACTCCTGTGAAGAGGAAGAGTTTGTAAAGGTCTTGGAGGGACGGCGTATGAAATTACACGCTTTGCACCTACCACACTGGTAAGTACCTACTACTGGGGACTTTAGCCAGGTTGGATTTTTAGGTGTATTTTTGAGGTGTCTAGGGACAAGCATGTCTTTAAATTTACGTCCTCTCCTTGCAGTGACTGAGGCGTGGGGTGTGATCACTTTATGTAGATGGGGATCTTGGTGCAAAAGGGGCCAGAATCTTTCCAGTATTCTCATGATTGGGTGCCAGCCAGCATCAAAATTCCCTATGCACCTGATCACTTCTTGTGATGATTTTAAATTAGACGTCTCAGAAAGTAGATCTTTACGATCGGCTAGTAGTGCACTTTTGCATGCGTATTTTATGCATTTATTTGGATAGCCTTTTTGTTTAAATTGGCTTCGTAAAGATTTTGCTTTTGATTTGAAATCCTCTATAGTCGAGCAATTACGTCGAAGACATATATATTGTCCAGTGGGAATACCCCTCTTAAGGGGTGGAGGGTGATAGCTCTCCCAGTTCAGTAGGTTATTAGTGGCTGTTGGTTTACGGAAGAGTGTGGACTTCAGGTGTCCATCATCTGTCAACGTAATGGTAATGTCCAAGAAATTTAAACTCTTGCCCCCAATTTCACTTGTGAGTCTCAAATTGATGTCATTCTCATTCAAATTGATGTCAACTCATGGAAGAGATCTGTGGTGTCTGTCCAAATTAGTAAGACATCATCAATATATCTCTTCCATAGTTTGATGTGTCTAGTATATTTGAGCATCTCAGTGCTGAACACTGTCATTCTTTCCCACCATCCCAGATAGAGGTTGGCGTATGAGGGGGCACAAGCCGTCCCCATAGCCGTTCCCCTTATCTGGTGGTAATATTTTCCTTGAAAAATAAAATAGTTGTGTGTCAGGATGAAATTAATCAGATCATGCACGAAGATGTTGTGGAGAGAGGAGACTATAGGTCGTGCGTCTAGAAATGCTTGAACATGTTTTAAACCCACTTCATGTGGTATAGAGCTATAGAGGCTCTCAACGTCAAGACTACATGAGATGGCGTCTTCCCTAAGCAAAGTTTCCTCAATGATGTTTAGGGTATGTTTCGTATCTCTCAGGTACGAAGGGAGTTCTACAGGCAATTTGCGCAGGAAATGATCAACATATAGACTGGCATTTTGAGTTAAGTTACCCTTGCCCGAGACAATTGGTCTCCCACATAGCTCCGGTTTTCAATTTCAATGCTATGTTTATCATTTTAACAAAACTCTAATCGCACCAATAAATTTGTATGAACTACTTTGATGCAATTAGATATACAGCTGCTATATGTGTGCTATTATAAAATAATTAAGGGTGGCTTAATGGGGAAAAATGATTGTTTGCTAGGGGCAGTCACTACATTTTTATTTTATTAAAAAAATCAAGTAAGCTGTGACAAATAGAAGGAAAAAAAGGAGAAACAGGTAGAAAAAATAAATCTATATTTAGATATTACATATTTAATAAATATATAGTATATAACTTTAAAAACATGGAGTTGAAAAAAGGTGTCTAACAGTCTACTGAAAAATGTCTACATAATATTTATATTTTATATATTTTTTGCAGGACATCGATTTTTGCTGTTTTTTTTGTACTGAAATTCTGCCAAGTCAAACCAACATATTGCTAAAAAAACAGTCCGAGCCGAAATGAATTTTGATGCCGTGCACTAGTCTATTACTTAATTATCGGTAAACATAACATGTATATTGTTAAGCAAAACAGTACTTCAATGCAGTCTATTAGGGATAAAAAACAGCAATCCTGGTCTAATGATTTCTTCAGCTTCAATTACGCACCTCCAATATCTTTGATTGAAAGGCAATTTGATGGCAGAACTCCCTGACATGTCTTTCTTATTTACAGCCATGTTGGATACTTGAAAAAGCTTATTAACATTACAATCACAGATGATGCGAAATCCTGCCACAATTCTATTTTTTTCTTTTCTTCAGAGGTGCAGTGATTCAAGGCAAGATTTATAAGCTCAGCATTCACAAGTCCATTCCAGGCAGGTAAATGAACCATTACATTTGCAGGCTAATTAAATAATGTCAGGCCAAAACTAATTACAGAAGAGGATGGTTTGTACCATAGAGGTTATCTAATATATGGTTGTTTTAGGCTTGAGGGGCCTATATTTTAGGTAATTTTGAAGTAATTACAATACATCAGTCAAATTACTAAGATCTAATGAACACCTGGAGTACCAATTTTAATGTATGTTACTCCTTCAGCGTGTGCAATATTCTGATTGAAATACTAGATTTTAGATTTTTTCATTATATTGTGTATTATAAAAGTTCTCACATATTGTCTAGGTTAGTAGCTGTCAACACTTTTCTCAAGGCATACATCCTTGCAAGATTCCAAAGGAGGTGTTAACTAAACGGGTCAGTTGAGCAAAAATGTTTTAGGTCATCATTGTTAAAAAAAAATGATTTGGGGGCTATAAGGAGTAGGTTAGCCTACAGCCTCTCTGCACTGTAAGGGTTAATAAACCCTTACTGTACTTACCCCATTCCAGCGCTGCCTCCTGTGACGTCACCCAATGGGGGGCGCTAATGTGCAATGCTTGGGGAAACAGCAGATGATGGATGTCCTAATGCAGAGCGTGAGGACGTCCAGCGTCAATTAGGCGACCAAAAGTCACCTAGCAAGAAGGAAGTGCCAGGAATGGATGCAGATGTGTGTTTAAGGTGGTGATCACTTTGGTTTATGTATGTGCTTATGGTATGTATATCTCTCTTCTCATATACAAACTAGAATTTCACCTGGCTTGCTCTCTGCAAAAATGCAAACATCTTATGATTAAACATGTTCTGGTCACAAGTAAAGGAAATATACAACAAAATCAAAATACACTGAACAAAATTATAAACGCATCCCTTTTGTTTTTGCCCCCATTTTTCATGAGCTGAACTCAACGATCTAAGACTTTTTCTATGAAGATGCTGGATGTGGAGGTCCTGGGCTGGTGTGGTTACAAGTGGTCTGCAGTTGTGAGGCCGGTTGGATGTACTGCCAAATTCTCTGAAACGCCTTTGGAGATGGCTTATGGTAGAGAAATGAACATTCAATTCATGGGCAACAGCTCTGGTGGACATTCCTGCAGTCACCATGCTCCCTAAAAACTTGCAACATCTGTGTCATTGTGCTGTGTGATTAAACTGCACATTTTAGAGTGGACTTTTATTGTGGCCAGCCTTAGGCACACTTGGTGCAATAATCATTCTGTCTAATCAGCATCTTGATATGCCCATCTGTGAGGTGGATGGATTATCTCGGCAAAGGAGAAGTGCTCACTAACACAGATTTAGACAGATTTGTGAACAATATTTGAGAGAAATAGGCCTTTTGTGTACATAGAAAAAGTCTTAGATCTTTGAATTCAGCTCATGAAAAATGGGGGCAAAAACAAAAGTGTAGCATTTATAATTTTGTTCAGTGGATGAACGCAGACTGGATATTGACATTGTCAAAGAAAATTCTGTTAAAAAAACTGCAAGATTTTTAGTGCTGTGTTGCAAACAAGGCAACATATTTCAAAACATGACTTGTATATAAAAGAAGATACATTAACTGATTATGAACAGTCAATCCAAGACAATAATCACTACAAAATAAACACTTTAAAGAGTTTATGGGAAAAAAAAAACAACTAAATATCTTACAAGTTCAGGTGCACAGTGCAGACCTATAAATCATGCATGCAATTTTAATGTTAAATATGTAGATTTTATGTGTTTTTTATGTATGTGGATACAATAATTAAACACGTTAATTGTGAAATAAACTGGTATAGCCTTTCAAATCTAATACAAGTCATTATTCCTGTATTACATTGCAAGCAGCAGTGTGTTTTAATAATCTGAAAATATATTCATGATTTGCATTAATGCTGCTCATTTTATGCATAAAGAATTCATAATTGCATTATAGTTACACATTTGAGATCCACATGCACGCACGCAAGAGTTAACCCTAAGGGCACGTAATAAACAAAGGTTTATGTTAGTGATGTTCCATGTCTTCAGATGGACAGATACAAATATATAAAGCTAAACGTAATTTATGTGTACATTAACCAGGTTAGTTATTTCAGAATGTAGCATAACCATAGATGCTTTTGCTTAAATTGGAAATTTTGACAAATTGTTATTCCTTACCTTTTTAGTTCATTATTTGCCTTGTGTCTTGTAAACAAGAAATATTTGGAATGTAGTAATACATATAGCTCTGTTTATAATTAAAACCATTCCTCTTTAAAATCCAGGAATGTCCTTATAGAAATGGCTTTTATGTTATATTTTACTATGTAGTACAAATCTGTTCATGAAAGTTTTTTCTTGGGCGATCAAATGCATTAAAGGGTTACAATAGTGTTAGGAATACAAAGTCCCTCCCCGAGGCATAGTAAGAGTTAAAGATACCCTTACTGTACTTACCCAATTCCAGCGTTGATGACAATCGGTGCCGATCAGCGCTCTGCCCCCTCCAACGTCACCCATGTGTGGGGGGGCTTATATGCATGTGTGGCAAACGCTGTGAACATATTAGGCCCTCCCCAATGGAAAGCACTGCTTTACTATGGGGAACTGACTGATGCTGGATGTCCTCATGCAGATCCGAAAGTCGCCCTACCACCAGGAAGTGCCTCCATCTGATTGACAGCCACTATAGGCAGTTTTAGTCCTGAAAGGCATTTGTTGACGTTTTTCAGGGTTAATGGGACAGGGACGTTGCACCCAGACCACTTCAATGAGCGGAAGTGGTCTGGTACCTATAGTGTCTCTTTAAATGTCTTAACGGCATGCTTCTATACAGGAATATAAGTGACGGATGTGGCGAAACCAACCTCGCCACTGGGCCCTGGAGAAGCCTGTTTGCTAGCCTCTTACCTGCTGACTATGGCCCCTGGGTTATTGTATTTTATTGTGCGACTGCTGGCCCTTTAAGCACAGGGAATGGTATTTTATTGTACTGCTGCTGGCCCTTTAAGAACTGTCTGGGGACATATTGAGACTTTGGGTAACAATACCCTTTAAGACTATGGCCCCTGAAAAGTATGAACTTTTATTGTGTGTGTATGGCCCTTTAAGAACCGTCTGGGGACATATTGTGACTTTGCTGAACAATACCCCTTTAAGACTATGTCCCCAGACCTGTAAAATAACTTGTCCCTGGCTCTCTCCCACTTGGTTCAGTAAATAGGGCTTACTGAACCAAGTACCACACAGGCGGACCACCCAGAAGTTAAAGTGTGCAGGCAATTTACCTCCCAGGCTGTGAGGTTACTGCAGGTTAATTGCCGAGCGCTGGGTGGCCGCCATTCGACAGCCGAACACGTGGCGGCGGCCATCTTAGGTCATTCGAATGCGGTCAGCGGTGTATGCTAAAGATTCTGTGGAACTGAAATCGGCTACACATTTTGCCGAACACCGCTGACCCTTACCTTCTCCATCATTTCGTTTTTCAGCTCCAGAGACTAAGTCCCGTTCGAAATGGGACTTAGTCGTTTTTCCGCATGAAATTGACCGACCGCACAGCCCAAATCTATGGAACTGTTTTGGGCAGGAAATTGTGCTTGCGGTCGGTCATAAAGGACTTCCAGCTAACTTTTGAACCACTTGAGGGATTTGGCTGATTTTTGGAAGGGTGTATGTTTAAAGTGTGCTGATTCTAAATATGCATATTTTAAGAAGATTGGATGTATGGATTTAAAGTTATAGCACATGTATAAAAACTGTAGTTTTCCTGGCTGTATAATTATGTTAACTGGTTATCTGAGGGGAGGGGATGTGTGGGTTGTACCATGTATCTGACTGGTTATTTTATGCCTCCCCCTGGGTGTGGCCTGTATGTGTACAATGGTAATAAAAGCCAGGCTGGATGAGCCAGTCCAGAGTTCCTGTTTTACCCTCAAAGTGATGTGTCGTCTCATTATTGGGGGGGAAGGATTTATTGCATGCTGTTCCAGTTGACTGCTAGGAGTACAAGCCTATTCGTATGGATCCTATTCAATGGTCTACAGCATTCATATGCTTGGGAGAATTTAAAGGTTTCTCGGATTCGGTGATTGTGGTGTCTGCCAGAGTGCTTGGAGTCCTCAGGAAGCAATAGGAGAATCCATTAACGGAGGTACCAGTCGGGGTGCCAGGCGATCCGTTACAACGGAATAGAGCCTGGGACAGGTTTGAGGTAGAAAGTATAGTAAGGAAGTCCAATTAATGCAGTCAACACACAGTTCTAGTGAGCAAAGGTTAACAAACAATAAACAAGAGACAAGAGAAGGTCAGATAATTAGAATTACTGTGGACAGTAATTAGCAATAACAAATAACACAGGGACATCTCATTGAAGATCTGATAATTGCCATAACCATCCACAAGCATGACATGCAAGAACACAATTAATTTACAACCTTGTGTACTATTGCTGTCTCACCTAGGGAGGCGTAGGATCCCAACCAATTCTGCACATTACTCTGAAAGGTGTGTGATTCAATTGATCAAAGTTGTATTCTGATTGGTTGCTTGAGGCATCTCGACAATCACAATACAAATGGAATACAAATAATGGTAATTGATCAGAAAATCTAAAGATATGGGTAAATTAATTCTTATTCTCAAATATAATGTAGATTTTCTGAGCCAATAAAAAGGAAAACAAACATGTAACAGATAGATAGATATAGATTTATATGTGGGCGTGCATATATTTTCCCCAGCTATGCTCTTTTACATAAACAGAGCATAAACTTAAAGGGACACTCCATGTCCGAAATACAAAATAAAAATTACTGCTTACTAGACATTTAGTTATGCATTTTTTTCATTGGGGGTATATATAATAAAATATTGCAAAGGTTCTCTTGTCTGAGTCATTTGCAAGCCCTCCCCTTCTTCCTCAGCCAAGACTTTCTGTTGCAGTCCAATCACAGACTTCCTAATGCAGCTCAATGAGAAATATTGGGAAGGCAGGTGCTTTGGGCAATTGCCTGTCTCTTGGGTTTAGCTCCACTGAGCTATTCAAACCAGGAAGTAACAGGACCAGTTGTCCAATTGACAGCCAGAGAAATTTAACAATGTTTATTTATCAGGTTTATCAGACTGGAATATTAAGTATGTGGTATACAGCTGAATACCTAAAACCGGTTTCTTTTTTTGTTGTTGTATGTTTTAGGTATTCAGCCGTATCCCACATATTTCATATTCCATTTTGTTTTGTAAGAGGTCACCAGCAGGGAAGTGACCCCCCAAAGTTGTTAACACAAAGTTAAGTGTTTATTATCCCTTTGTAACACTAATGGGTGGTTACAGGGAATATTGGCACTGGCTATTTATCAAGGTGTCTATTTCTAATAAAATATGCAATTGTTGTGAAATGAAAAAAAAAGACACACTCTCTTTACTTATAAAGCATTTCAACAAGCTAAAGTGCTCTAGTGGTCTGGAGTGTACTTTGAGCACTTATATTCATGCAAAAAAAGTAGTACACAAGTAAAATTTGACTTGGGAGTAGACTGAAAAGAAGAGATTTTTAAATTGGAAATGTGTTCATTTCCCATTATATATTTCAGGACCAGGGACAGCAGATAAAGTATAGCGCATAAGCAGTGCTTACAGCTATTGCATTGACAGGTTTTCATGAGCAAGTAGTGTTATACAAATTCTGCTACATAAAGTTAATATATGTATGTGCTGATAAAATACTATTTAAATATAATACAGAGTGAAAGAGTCATCTTTTCCTCCTTAAACAATTCCACATTGCTTAACTAAAACACAACACATCAGGGGTAGGCAACCTTCTGCATTCCAGATCTTGAGGACTGCATCTCACCTGGTGCTTCACCAGCATTGTAAATGTTAGAGCAGTATGGGAGATCAGAAGGTTTTCCAACCCCACAAATTGGTAGCAGATGCATAGATGAAATTATATAGTAAATTTACATATTTCAATCTTTCTATGATTTGCTGTTATGCCTTCTGTCTAAGCAGCCACTCAGTGGCGGATCCAGAGACTGATATCAGTAGGGGCACTTTTAGATTATTTAAAGAAATAATCCATGCACAATAACCACTACAGCTCTGTGTAGTGGTTATGGTGCCAGGAGTGCCAGGACCCCCTCCCAGAGTAAGTAGTCAAAACATTTAAGAACAGTTTGACAGCTTACCTGGGGTCTGCTGGGATATGGGGCTGCAGTAGGGCATAGGAGCACCTGGGCAATGAGTGTATAGGGGCTGCATATGTGTGTGTGGTGCAATGTGTGTGTGGGGCAGTGTATATGTGTGTTGGGCAATGTGTGAATGTGTATGGTGTGTGTGGCGGTGTCAGGATTGGGACAGGGATCCAACACGCAGAGTACGAACAGGAGAGATGTACGTATACCAGACCTTAGAATGGCCGGACTAACGTAAGGAGAAAGCAAAGAATGGTCAGAGACAAGCCGAGGTCGAGGGAACGAGAGAACAGGTAAGCGAGAGACAAGCCGAGGTCAAAGGACACGATAGGTAAACAGGAACGATAGTACAAGTCGAGTCAAAACCAAATAGAACAATAGACATAAGAGCACTGAGGAACCAGACAAGCTAGAACCACGACAGGGCAATGAACCATTACACACATCCCTCTTTTATACCCTGGTTCTTTAATTGATGACTCCGCCCTTGCCGAGCCCTGATTCGTTGTTCCGAACTAGATTGACAGGTCGGGATGTGATTGCCGTCATGACGTCGGCTCCTGAGCGTCGTGTCATAAAAGGAAGCGGGGCTATCGCGGCCGGCGTGAGAATGACTATGAGAGCTGTGAGGATTGGATGAATCAGCCCCCCTGAGAGAACGGCCGTCGGGAAGTCTAACCTCCTCCGAGGTAGAGACTTCAGGTACCCTGACAGTACCCCCTCCCCCTCAGAAACGCCCACCGGGCGGAAGGAACCGGGGCGAGACGGAAAGCGAGCATGAAAAGCCCTGAGGAGGCGAGGAGCATGCACATCTTCCTGGACCACCCAAGACCTTTCCTCAGGACCATATCCTTTCCAGTCAACAAGATATTGCACCCTCCCCCGAGAAATCCGAGAATCGAGGATGGAATTGATCTCATACTCCTCCTGACCCTCAACCTGGACAGAACGAGGGGAAGACACAGTGGAGGAAAATCTGTTACACACCAAAGGCTTCAATAAAGAAACATGAAAGGAGTTCGGGATGCGTAAGGCAGGCGTAAGAGCCAGACGATATGCAACAGGATTTATACGAGACAGAACCCTGTAAGGGCCTATGTAACGAGGAGCAAATTTCATGGAAGGAACTTTCAAGCAGATGTTTCTGGTACTCAACCATACCCTATCACCCGGAGAGAAAACAGGAGCCACCCTTCTGCGTTTGTCAGCGTGTCGTTTGGACACCATGGAATTATGAATAAGGATTTGTCGAGTCTGATCCCACAACTTTCTCAGATTGGCAACAGGAATATCAACCGACGGTATCCCCTGGGAGGGGGAGGCCGACGGAAGAACGGAAGGATGAAAGCCATAATTCATGAAAAAGGGGCTAGAACGAGTAGAATCGCAAACACTGTTGTTGTGCGCAAACTCCACCCAAGGAATCAGACCGACCCAATCGTCCTGGTGTTCAGAAACAAAACAACGCAAGAACTGTTCAACCTTTTGTTTGGTTCGTTCGGCAGCCCCATTGGACTGGGGATGATAGGCAGAGGAAAAATTTAATTTGATACCAAGCTGAGAACAGAAGGATCTCCAAAACCGGGAAACAAATTGGGAACCTCTATCAGAAACGATTTCAGAAGGAATCCCATGTAAACGAAAAATCTCCCTCGCGAAAATCTCAGCCAATTCGGGAGAAGAGGGCAATTTGAGCAGAGGTACAAAATGAGCCATTTTGGTAAACCTGTCAATTACTGTGAGGATAACCGTATGTTTTTTAGAAACCGGTAAATCAACGATGAAGTTCATAGCCAGACAAGACCATGGTTTCTCAGGAATTTCTAGGGGGTGCAAAAGCCCACATGGAAGCGTATGAGGTTGTTTAGTCCTCATACAGACATCACATGCCCCGACGAATTCCTTAAGATCCTTACGTAACGAAGGCCACCAGAAATCTTTAGAAATCAGAGAACATGACTTGCGTATGCCAGGATGTCCGGCAAATTTACTGTTATGAAAACACTGCATAAGTTCCAGTTGGAGTTTAGGAGGAACGAAGTAACGGTCCCCCGGAATAGGTCCGGGTGCCAGATGTTGTAACTTCTTGATCTCATCCAGCAACGGAGAGTGAATCTTGATGCTAGTGCTGGCAATAATATTACGCTTGAGAACTATAGAAGAAAAAACCATATCAGGCATAGTAGAAGGTTCATGTTGGTGGGACAATGCATCGGCCTTAGAATTCTTAGAACCAGGTCTATAAGTGAGCACATAGTTGAAATGAGTAAGGAACAACGACCAACGAGCCTGCCTGGCAGACAATCGCTTGGCTTCCCCTATATATGACAAATTCTTGTAATCCGTCAAAATAGTAACCGGGTGTAAAGTCCCTTCCAACAAATGTCTCCACTCCTTTAAAGCCATAATTACCGCTAACAGTTCCCTGTCACCAATATCATACCTGCTCTCAGGCCCAGACAATTTCCTGGAAAAAAAACCACATGGATGCAGTGGTTTATTCAAACTTAACCTTTGGGACAGAATAGCGCCTACACCTGTCTCTGAGGCATCTACCTCGAGTAAGAAAGGCAAAGATGTGTCTGGGTGAACTAATATCGGTGCTGAGGCAAACTGTTCCTTGAGAGTACTGAAAGCAACAAGCGCCTCCGGAGACCATGTCTTAGTATCAGCACCCTGTTTAGTCATGTTGGTAATAGGAGCAATAATAGACGAGTACCCCTTAATGAAGCGCCTATAGTAATTCGAGAATCCGATAAACCTCTGAATGGCCTTGAGTCCCTTGGGCAATGGCCAATCCAAGATAGATTGGAGTTTAACAGGGTCCATCTTAAACCCCTCTCCAGAAATAACGTAACCAAGAAAGTTTACCTGAGATTGATCAAAGCTACACATCTCCAATTTGCAGTACAACCCATGCTGTAGGAGTTTATGCAATACCCTTCTGACTTGTTTGTGATGAATCTCAGGCTCTTTAGAGTGTATTAGTATATCATCCAAATAAACTATAACACATTCATGTTGAAATTCCCTAAGGACCTCATTAATCAAGTCCTGGAATACAGCAGGGGCATTGCAAAGCCCTGAGGGCATTACCGTGTACTCATAGTGACCATACCGGGTATTGAAAGCCGTTTTCCATTCATCACCCTGCTGAATTCTCACCAAGTTATAAGCACCCCTCAGATCTAACTTGGTAAAAATCTTAGAACCTTTCAGGCGATCAAATAGCTCAGTAATTAGGGGAATCGGATAAGCATTTCTGATTGTTATCTTGTTCAAGCCCCGATAATCAATGCAAGGCTGTAGTGTGCCGTCTTTTTTATCTACAAAAAAGAAACCGTCTCCGGCTGGAGAAGAGGATCTCCTAATAAAGCCTTTGTCTAGATTCTCCTGAATGTACTCCTCTAAGACTAAGTTCTCCTTAGTGGATAGAGGATATACATTGCCCCTCGGAGGCATAGTACCAGGTAGGAGATTAATCTTACAATCAAAGGACCTGTGTGGGGGTAAAGTATCAGCCTTCCTCTTATCAAAGACTGCCTTTAAATCCTGGTACTGGGAAGGTATCTGTAAATCTGTGGGCTTGTTAGAGTTACTAGGTGTGTCCACTACGCACAACGGTGAGACTTTCTGTACACAACCTTTCTGGCAACCCTGACCCCAAGAGAATATTTCACCTTGTTCCCAATCAATAGTAGGGTTATGCTTTTTAAGCCAGGGATACCCCAAAACTATAGGAACTGAAGGGGATGAGATAAGCATGAGAGAAATCTCTTCCTCGTGTAAAATACCAATGGTTAACTTAACTGGTATAGTTTCACGAGAAATAACAGGATCTGATAAAGGTCTACCATCTATGTCCTCAACGGCCAAGGGAGTCTCCTTTAGCTGAGATGGGATAGAGTGGTTCATGACAGAGGTTTGATCAATAAAGCTTTCAGCTGCTCCGGAATCTATTAATGCCATAGCTTTAAGTACTCCCTTTTCCCAAGTTAAAGAAACCTGTAATAGTAGCCTATGATCCCTGTAATCATATGTAGAGGACAAAATAGAAACACCCAAGGCCTGTCCTCTGGAGAAACTTAGGTGCGAGCGTTTCCCGGACGGTTAGGGCAATTTAGGCGTAGGTGACCTCCTACTCCACAATACATACACCGACCCTCCCTTCTCCTATATTGTCTTTCATTCTCTGAAAGGCGAGTGTTACCAATCTGCATAGGTTCTGGGAGAGCTAGCATAGTAGATTCAGAATTCTGAAATGCGGGAGTTAGTCTTAAGGAAGGTCTATAACCATTATCACAAGTGTTCTGTCTCATGCGTTCATCTATACGAGAAATAAATGAAATTAATTCCTCTAAATTTTCAGGAAGATCCCTTGTGGCAACCTCGTCTAAGATCGCATCTGATAATCCGTTCATAAATACGTCCATATAGGCTTGTTCATTCCACTTGACCTCTGCCGCCAAGGATCTGAACTCTAGCGCATAATCCACAAGGGTTAGACTATGCTGTCTAAGACGTAATAGTAATCTAGCTGCACTGGCCTTTCTCCCTGGGGGATCAAAAGTCCTCCTAAAAGTAGTAATAAACGCATTATAGTTATAGACTACTGGATTATCATTTTCCCACAGAGGGTTAGCCCATCTAAGAGCTTTGTCAATGAGTAGCGAGATTATGAATCCAACCTTCGCCCTGTCAGTAGGGTAGGCGCGGGGTTGTAATTCAAAATTAATTCCTATCTGGTTTAGGAAACCTCGACAGGTATCCGGAGAACCGCCATACCGCAAAGGGGAAGTAACACGGGAAGAAGTTCCCACTGTGGCTACCTCTAGGCCTGTGTTAGCAAGAGAGATGGATGGAGTACGCATCTCCTCTGCTTGATTACTCGGATGGGATAGTAATGCTTGTAGCGCTAGGGCCATTTGGTCCATTCTATGGTCCATGGCTTCAAACCTCGAGTCAGGAGAACCAAGCTGAGCGTTTGTACCTGCAGGATCCAAGGCCCTGTCGTAATGTCAGGATCGGGACAGGGATCCAACACGCAGAGTACGAACAGGAGAGATGTACGTATACCGGACCTTAGAATGGCCGGACTAACGTAAGGAGAAAGCAAAGGATGGTCAGAGACAAGCCGAGGTCGAGGGAACGAGAGAACAGGTAAGCGAGAGACAAGCCGAGGTCAAAGGACACGAGAGGTAAACAGGAACGATAGTACAAGCCGAGTCAAAACCAAATAGAACAATAGACATAAGAGCACTGAGGAACCAGACAAGCTAGAACCACGACAGGGCAATGAACCATTACACACATCCCTCTTTTATACCCTGGTTCTTTAATTGATGACTCCGCCCTTGCCGAGCCCTGATTCGTTGTTCCGAACTAGATTGACAGGTCGGGATGTGATTGCCGTCATGACGTCGGCTCCTGAGCGTCGTGTCATAAAAGGAAGCGGGGCTATCGCGGCCGGCGTGAGAATGACTATGAGAGCTGTGAGGATTGGATGAATCAGCCCCCCTGAGAGAACGGCCGTCGGGAAGTCTAACCTCCTCCGAGGTAGAGACTTCAGGTACCCTGACAGGGGGGCAGTGTGTGTATGGGGGCAGTTTGTGTGGGGGCATTGTATGTGTATGGGGGCTGGGAATGTGCGTGTGGCAATGCGTGTGTGTGTGGGGCAGTGTGTGTATGGGTGGGCAGTATTTATGTGTGGGGCAGTATGTGTGTGGGGGCAGTGTGTGTATGGGGGCAGTGTGTGTGTGTGTGTGGGGACAGTGTATGTGTGTGTGGGGACAGTGTGTGTATGGGGGCAGTGTATGTGTGGGGGGGCATTGTGTGTATAGGGGCAGTGTATGTGTGTAGTGTATGTGTGTGTGGGGCAGTGTATGTGTGTGGGGCAGTGTATGTGGGGGCAGTGTATGTGGGGGGCAGTGTATGTGTGTGTGTAGCAGTGTGTGTATGGGGGGCAGTGTGTGTATGGGGGGCAGTTTGTGTATGGGGCAGTGTGTGTATGGGGCAGTGTATGTGTGTGTGGAGGCAGTGTATGTGTTTGAGGGGGCAATGTATGTGGGGACAATGTGTGTGTATGGGGGGCAGTGTGTGTGTGTATGGGGGGCAGTGTGTGAATGTGTGGTGAGGAGGGTAGGGGAGCTTTTTTATAAAAAAATTTTTTTTTAGAAAAACAAATACATGACCCCCTCCCTTCTTAACTTTACTGAGGGAGGAGGGGGACATTTCTTGATCCCTGGTGGTTCGGTGGGGAATCCCTGGTGGTCCCAGTGGTGAGAGTGAACTCTAGCCCGAAGCTCCAGGGCTAGAGTTCACTTTTGTGATATTTGGAGTGCCATGGTAACCGCGGCAACGCTCGCGAGAGTAGGACCCGAAGGAGCTGAGGGCTGAGCTCCCAGGTACTCTCTCACTCCCTCCCCTGCCGGCTGCGAGCACGGTGCCTGCGGACCAGGGAAGAAGATCTCTGAGTGACCAGGCCATTTTTCAATTTTCTTACCGTTAAGGACCATGGCTGTTTTTACATTTCTGTGGTGTTCATATTAAATGCACCCACACTTATTATATATCATTTTGTTCAGGAGAAACAGAGTTTTGATTTCATATCAAATATTTATACATAAAACATAATTTAATATGCAAAAATATTTTTTTAGTTCTGCATAGCATTTTAATAGTGAATGTCATAATACTGTTAGCTGTTACTGCAATAAAGTAAGCTTGCCGGCCAGACACCACTGAGGATACTTATCCTTTTTATTCGTAGCACACCAGTGCAATCACAAGCAACCCACTAGTCCTAGTGTTTTAGGTACCCTCTTCCTTAAATTTGTCTATTTTTTGCAAATGCTAGGCTGATGTTTTAATCATTTCTCCAGTGTTCTTATATATACAAATGAGGCAGCTTGATCTCTTATCTCTACTTATGCATTTATACATGCCTTTCTATTTTACTGCGCAATCTACCTCAATAAAATAAATCACAGTGACAAAAAATATACAGCAAGTCAGGGGAACACCTACAATATAAGCCTAGAACATTCTACCTGCAATAAGCTCTTCCACAAGTCATGTAGTCTTTTTACAGCATGTGTGAGAAGATGACAGGTGAGTAAGCTGCTGTTCCTAGTAACATGATGGAAAAGGCGACAGGAACATTCACAAGAAAGGGGAAGGTGATTCCATCACGTGAGCATTGTCTGATAGCTGAAGGCTACCTAAAGATTGCTGTCATCCATGTTCATCACTTTATGGCCAGTCTACTCATCTTACAGCTGGTATTGCCAGCCAGATCATACAATACACCCACTTCATCTCTACCTGGTTCAAAAAAAATGTCAAGGATAGTTACTAAAGTGAGAATTCAAAATAAAATTTAAATTTAAGGCCAGATCAGCTGAACGGAAAGCACAGCTGACTTAGAGGAATTTTCAAGTTAGGATATTTTAAATTTGAAATTAATTTTAAATTCTCACGTTATTAATTAACCCGGTGAATTTAACCCTGTGAATGTTCTCCAGTAGTCACCACATTTACCTAATCTCATTGCAATAAAAAAAAAAATCCCACACCTTAAAAATGAGAGGAATGGGTGATTCACAGCATGAATACCTCTGCCGCAACTTCATAATACTATTTTGTTGACAGGGATGAGAATCTCAAAGAAATGTTACTAGCATCTTATTAAATTCATACCACAAATAGTGCAAGCTGTTCTGGGAGTTCTACTGAGTAGTAGAAAGGCGCACATCAGAGTTCAGTTTACATAGATGTCCATCAATTGCAAATTCCTAAAAATATTTCTTAGAATGGACAATGCTGTTTTCGTATAAAAATATCTTACTGAAAGGTATATTTATACGTCTCTATATTTATTGCTGGAGGCTTTCTATGAAAGCAAAATAACAGCATTATCAATAATGCAACATTTATTCTGCATAAGGCATAGGCAAAAAAAAACATTTCAGTCTTGGACCTTTATCAAGATTAAACAAGGGTTCAAATGATGACATTTGACGTATGTGCATGCATTCTCCATTTTTTAAGCTCTATTCTGCGTGATCCCAACATTATTTACTGATAGACAGGTAGATAGAAAGAGGTAGACAGGCAGGCAAGCAGACAGAAAGGTGGACAGACTGTCAAAAAGACAGGCAAGATAGTAAGAAAGATAATTAATGACCCCACAGAGACACATTGACAAATTACAAAATAATAAACCTTAGCAAGCACGTCCATGCTAGAATGTAAATATCTGAATATATACACATGTGCATCTTGTATAATGTGCATACACTTAGAATTTGTTTAGATTAGGCAAAATGAGCTATGCAGAATTCAAAAGATATAAATCCTGTCTGGTTTATGTTCAAGGAACTCAAGGTGTTTTTATTTAGAAAGATTAATATGTATCACTATGATGATAAGGGTAAAGCTTCCCAAATGCCTGAAGATATATCTCGCACCTAAGTATGGCTTAATGATTAGCTAGGACAACAAATTACACAGTGCTCTAAGTAAAGGAACATGAAAAGTACGCATTCACAAACTGCAAAATGGACTCAAAAATGATATTCACACTCACAGGATATAAACTGGCTACATCATTACAGTTTCCATAGCAGCAAGGAGGCATGATTAGACAAAGATGTGGACGATTTCAGTCAAAAGGTTATTAGGCCATTAATAAGGGTTCCTGACTGCCCCCTTATGATATATTTTGATCAACCAACCTAATCGAACAAGTATAATCGTTCATGTCTTTATTGAGTATTAACCATTCACAAGGGAAAGTAAGTGAACACTTGGATTTAATATCTAGTTGATCCTCTTTTGGCAGCGGTAACCTCAATCATGCATTTCCATGTGGCTGATAATTAGACCTGCACAACGTTTCTTTTTTTTTTATGATTATTGTCTTGCTGCATCACACCACTTTTACTGATCTTTAGCTGGCACACAGCCACTCTGATATTATCCTGTAGGATATCTTGATTAACTTGGGAATTAATTTTTCCTTTGATGATTACAAGTGGTCCAGGCTCAAATCATGATGCTCCCTCCACCTTGCTTAACATTGGGATGATGTTTTCATGTGGTTCCCTTTTTATGCCATACTCAGTGCTGTGTGTTCTTCCCAAATAACTCAATCTTAGTTTCATCAGTCCACAAAACATTTTCTTTGTAGCATTGTGTAGTGTGAAAGTAATATTTGGCATACATCAGAAGTGCAGTAATGTTTTTTTTTCTTTTTGGAAAGCAGTGGCTTTCTTATTGGTGTCCTTCCATGGACCATGGTTGTTCATGGTTGTTCAATGGTTTCCATATAATAGTTCCGATGATTTCTTCAAGTCTTTAAGTGTAACTCTTGGGTTCTTTTTTAACTGAGAATTGTGAATTGTGTAGCATGCCATTCTAAGGAGAGTAGCCACTATGCTAAATTATCTTCATTTAGACAATTTGTCTACAGTCGACAGACGAATAACTAAGCTCTTGGAGATGACTTTGACACTAGGTTTGCCAATTTGAAATCATTAGCCCAGGCTTTACAAACTTTATCCAACTTATACTGTGAATATTTGAATGATATAATCAATATGTGCAAGAACAAAAACTATTTTTTTTAGTAGTTACAGGAACACTATAGTCATTACAACACTTTAGCTTAATGAATCAGTTTTGGTGCGTAGATAATGCCCTTGCAGTCTCACTGCTCAATTCTCTGCCGTTTAGGAGTTAAATCACATTGTTTATGCAGCCCTAAGTATACCTCCCTGAATGTGACTTATGCAGTCTTTCTAAAAAAACTTCCTGTAAAGAGTCTTCTAATGTTTACACTTACGTTATTGCTAAATATGTTTAATTTAGAATTTCTTATCTCCTGCTATGTTAATAGCTTGGTTGAACATGCAGGATCCTCCTGTGTATGATTAAAGAGCAGGACATAAAAAACTATTAAAGTAAGTTACATCTGATTGAAAATTAAACCATTTTGCAATGCAGGCTGTTGCAGTCACAGCCAGGGGATGTGTGGTTAGGGCTGCATCAACAGAAACAAAAAAGATTAAACTCATAAGATGTAGTGACTTGAAACTTTAGAGGCATGATCTACACAATAAAACTGCTTCATTAAGCTAAAGTTGTTTTGTTGACTATAGTGTCCCTTTAAAACCAATTGTATTTGTTGATTACTATAACTTAGTTGGCTATCAAGCCAGATTTTAAGACAATTTTATGCATAAATGCAGTAATTTCTAAAGGGATCAATTTTTTTCTTGCAGATACTTGCATTTCATCCATTATCAACCGACATTGCTCTGACCTTGGGGCTACTACATTAATTCAAAGAAATACTCTTTAATTAGACTTTAGAAAATAAAATGTTAGCCAATCTTACAGCAAGAAAAAAATTATAATTACATCCATGCCTAATATTAAAAAACATGAATGCCTATCATAGACACTTGTTATCGAGGGATTTTACCAACATCAGCATTAGATTTTTGACATGGGTGATTGAATATTAATCAATTAGCATCTAAAACGAGGATGTCTAAAGGGTAAATTATCAGATATCATAGAACAACAGCTCTTATGATGCTTTTCCAGATTAAAGCATCATAGGAGAATTTGTTCTTTAACAGCCAGCTGGGAATCTCCAGTTTTTCTATAATGTATTTACTTATTTATTTTCAAAAACACAAAAGCATAAGTAGTATGAGAAATTAGAAATAATAAAATGTGAATAAGGCTAGAGATATTATGTATCAATGTAACACTTAAATACACCCAGTTCTTTTATTACCCCCTTCCCCCCTTATGTTACATCATCCACATATAGCATATCAACTATTGGGGTGACAGGATAGCAACATGGAGAAGTCGAATAGGAAACAGATCCACGGTACGACAAAGGCGACAGGGGGCTCCATCCCCAGATTCAATGCTGATGTACGAGGGGAGCAAACATAGACAACCCATTGCAAAAATGAGCTAGTGACAGCACTATACCTTTACTGTTGAAAATAGTATACTGTGGTAATAATAGTCTAACAACATAAGTACATGTTAATGGAAGAAATCATATCTCAAGCTATATTTCGTGTATTGAAATGTACTGTAAATCGAAATGCACATGTAACATCAACTGCATAATTTTACCTTATGGATTGTGTAACATTAACTCTGCTAACCTGTCTCCGATGTATCTCCAATGTACATAATGTGTGCTATATCATATGTATTATCGATAAAAAACCCAATAAACTATTTTACAAAAAAAAAAAAAAAAATGTAAATGAAAATTGTACCCTATCTTGTTAATGTTAGCGTAGTGAGCATAGGACAAACCATTATGCTCTTTCTAGTGGAAAAAATCCTTATTTGCCAAGTTTTTAATTTCTATTCAGACACTCCAACTTAAGCCTTGCTTAAAAATGGAATATTCCATGGCAAAAACTAGAAAAAGGACACATGACAGCAGCAATGTGTTCTATATGATCTTCTGTTTTATTTGTGGTTTTCCTGTTCTCGTGACCTTTCCAGTCTATCCAATTGACTCTGCTTTTGACTTCAGGGCTGAGGAGTTTTCACAAACAGAGACAACTTTATACATTTGGCTCTTTGCTGTCACTATCCATCACATCATGCTGAACTTTAACGCCATCATTTTAGAACTTTGGTTGCCATAAATGCAGACAAGCTTTGCTTTTGTGTGTGTTCCTATATTTAGCAAGTACATTGCCTTCATCTGTAAGAACATTTCCCTGGGTCATTTAAAAAAAAAAAAATGTATGAAATCTTTGGTGCTCAGAGGTATAGACAATCTGATATAGTTTTCTCTAACCTTTCAATAATAAACACTTATCATAAAAAAGTGGTTAATGAACTTTTGAAATGATATTCACAGGAAAATGTATACAGTCTATTTACATAGGAGATCCTCCAATTCAGATCTATGGAACGTCGAAAAGAGTCATCCTCTAAAATCCACCTTTTCATTTTAATTTAAGTTTGTTCGACTGACTGTAGGTTAGTTCAAGACATCTGCTTTAAGCCACTCATGCTAACCCTATTTATTAATATCTGGGTATTGGATGAAAATTGACAGTTTACGTCAGCAATGCAGATTTGATCCAACATTGAATGCCCTCTGGATACTAACTGGATGTTATGTTATACTCCTTGACAGACTATTAAATTGTTGACTACTGAAGAGGCAAAAAAAAACTGAAAAATATTTGTAATATATGTTAGTAACTTTTTTTTTTGCTCTTTACTGTACCTTAAACATTAAATCCCAAGGAGAAACATTCTCTTTATGAATGAAGAAAATTATGTTTAATCACAGTTCTAAATGCTTGAATGTGTTAAAATTATAAAAGTGAGTCAATACGTGCTAGCATGTGTTACATAGTTATTATGTGTTCTTAAAGTCATTAAGTGATAAAAGCTGAAAATTATATATTTTCAGTAAATTATAGAAATAATGAGTGCAAGAAAAATGTAAGTTAACTTATTACCTGTTACTGTGAATGAAAAATTGCAATTTCACCATTATACAGATCATTGTCATGTGGAAAAAAACAGTTTTCCTCCATTAATTCACAATAACAGGTAGAATAGACATACAGATAGAAGTAAATGAAATATAAAGAATGTGAAATGTATATAAACATCACAATAAAAAAAGAAAAAGATCCTACGCTAAGGTTTAAAATATGTCTTTTGAAATTCCCTGGGGTGTCTACATTAAGAAATGGTAGGCCTTTGTGGGGTAGTTTGAATTAAAAACCTGCTAAGATGTTCTAAAATTGCACATGGACCCAGCGTCAAAATTCAAATACTGGAAGAAACTGATATAGCTTGATCTCCAATGTGCCCCTTCAACATCCACATATCCCTGAAAAAGGTACACATGGGGGTATAGCTGAGAAACATTTTAGGTGTTATACTGCCGTAGCACACATAAGGATTGCAAAATATACAGTAACATCTCCAAGTGTGTGTCAAAAAGGCAGAACAAATGCTAATTGCTACTAGACTTGGTACAAACTAGCAAAAAAATTATCCTACACGAAGGTTTAAAATATGCCTTTTGAAATACCCTGGGGTGTCTACTTTTACAAATGGTAGGCCTTTGTGGGTTTTTTTTAACAGTCAAACTGCTATAATACCCCAATTTGAAACATAGGACCATCAAATCCGTCTCTCAAAATTCTACTGTAAATACTGAAATGGACAGGTCTCCTATATGGCGCTGTAGCTTCACAAAATAGTGCCAAAGACATTAATCAGAGGCATTGTTTTACTCAGAAGACTTAGCTGAGCATAATGTCTGAGCTTTGATCATAGTGGCACATATCAAATATACAAAATGTCTACTTTTACAAATGGTAGGCACTGTATGGTAGCTTCACGAAATAGTGCCAAAGACATACAATGGGGGTATCGTTGTACTCAGCAGATGTAGCTGAACACAAAATAAAGTGTAGATGAATAGCACACACCAACATTACAAAATACACATGAGAAGATCTTTGTTATAAGTTTGTGTGTCAAAAAACAAATAACAAAACAATTTACTCCAATATTTAGCAGATATTGGCAGTGAAATGGCTATGTAAAAAGAGTCAAATTAACCTTAGGTAAATAGCCTGTGATGTCTACTTTATATAAATATATACTTTTGTGTGGCAATTTTGTTTTCTTTTATGGCTTAAGCTTAAAAGACAAACATACCAAATTCTAAAATCGATCCTTTTACTCCTTGTGTTTGTTGACCTGTAACTAACAACAGTATTTTTCCTTTTTTTTGCATTTGTTTTGTATTTTTGTTATAATAAATGAGTATTTATATATGTATATGTTACATCAAATGAAAGCCCTTTTTGTCCTGTAATAAAAACAGTATAGAATATGTGTTGCTGCAATAAATTAGTAAAATGCAAATTGCAGTTGAACACAAACAGCAAAAAATGCATTTTTACTGCAATTACTTGTGTTATTAAGTGCAGGACAAGCTTTTGAAGCTGTGTCATTAAGGGGTTAATCACAGGTCTTCTGAGAGATCTTTTTTTATGAGGCATGATTCACATCATCATCTATTTTGTCTATTACCTATTGGTGAACAGATACTCCACAATTAATTAAAGGTACTTACCTAGAGCAACAGTACATTTATTCTGATGGAACTGAGTTCCCAAACAGAGATTTTATCAAGCATGTATAATGAGGATGTATTTACACTTCAATACATACGTAGAGGCTATATTGGTTTCATATGCTCAAACAGATGCACAAGAAAATCCAATCAATATATTACATTCCACTTTTTGAAAGAAGTCTGCTAAAGTACTAAAAGGCACAGGTGGGAGTAATCAATGCTGCATACCTTGATAGGAACACGTGTATTTGTAGACTTTTAAGCATGTTATATACAAGTGTGTATGTATTGTCGCACAGGAACACTTTCTCTCACCATGAGTATCGACATTTTCTCTGTCAAGCAGGCTTGACACAGCCAGTATAGCTATTAGCACTATTTTATAAAATTCAAACATTGGATGTATACACTTACCTAAATACTCATTCAATACGAAGAAGAAAAAAAAGGAATCAAAATGCAAAAAAGTTACTTGTAGTAATTGAACATACAGGAACCTATATCATACTGGTTATACTTACATATGTACTTACCTGAGATGAGGGGGTGAAAAAGTAGCCATATAGACAGATGGACTACTGCAGGTCTGTATTTCAACAGCCTAAACTGCTTAAACTATATGCTTCCTTAAAGGGAAACTCCAGTGCCAGGAAAACAATTGGTTTTCCTGGCACTAGAGGGTCCCTCTCCCTCCAACCCCTCAATCCCCGGTTACTGAAGGGGTGAAAACCCCTTCAGTCACTTACCTCAGGCAGCGACATGTCCCACGTCGCTGCCTGCTCCTCCCCCGCCGCTCCACCTTCTTCCTCCGTCGGCCGGTGGGCGAGACTGATCCCGCCCACCGGCCGAGGAGTCCCAATGCGCATGCGCAGCAATGCCGCGCATGCGCAGCAATGCCGCGCATGCGCATTGGCGCACCCCATAGGAAAGCATTGAAAATGAATTTCAATGCTTCCCTATGGGGAATAGAGTGACGATGGAGGTCCTCACACAACTTGAGGACGTCCAGCAACGCTCTAGCACAGATAATTTGTGCTAGGGACCAGGAAGTTCCCTCTAGTGGCTGTCTAGTAGACAGCCACTAGGGGAGGACTTAACCCTGCAAGGTAATTATTGCAGTTTATAAAAAAACTGCAATAATTACACTTGCAGGGTTAAGGGTAGTGGGAGTTGGCACCCAGACCACTCCAATGGGCAGAAGTGGTCTGGGTGCCTGGAGTGTCCCTTTAAGCACTCCATATCCCAGTTGTCACCATCACTGGGGGAAGGTGTTATATCAGACCCTGCACATAATGTTATAAATAAAAGTGGCACGCAACTTATGACTAAGCGTTGTTTACTAGGTCTTCCGGAAAAGTGGCTGGACCTTGGCTTGGACTTATACATCAAACTGACAAATGTATCACTTCAAGGAGAGAGGTTAGGTCAGACATCTGGTCACTGAAAGGAGTACACCCATTAAGGCAACATGTATGCTGGATCTTCAGGGAACTATGTTAAGCATAAAATAAAAATCCAAACCTGCTAAACTAGGCTACTTCCTAACTGCTGTGAAAGACACAAATAAAGACTGCTTGATGGGGAGGGCATGGTGTTGAGATATAAACCTTTGGTACTATCAATGGTGTCCATGTCCATGGTACAATAAAGTTGTCGTCCATCCTATACCTCTGTTGAGTTTTGGAGCTGTAATTCTCTAAACACATGTGAACTGTTGTTCCTCCATTACTGTGTTAATTTGCCTGGTTAACCTAGCATTAGTATACAGATTGTAAAACGCAGATCAATTTATACCAATTTTTTTGGTTCTATTCCATGTCCTTTCCTGTGTGAGGAGGAGTTAACCAATATGTTAATGCTGTTGCATGTTTGATAAGGAAAATTTGATGAAGAATCCAGATTTAAAAACTTTGTGTGTATTATTTAAAAAACTGTTTAGAACCTTTTATAGAATATGTTGTACATACTTTATGGATATTTTTGTACTAGTAAAGATCTTTTTGATAGCTGAGGTGTGCTAGAGTCCTAGTAAGGTAACAGGAATGTACAATTTATCACCCATCATTTATAGTTTGTTATTCTACTTACTATATCCTCACTGTGGTGTGGTCTTGTTATTGTCTTTATAACCCTAATTATGACAGAAACAACATCTATAATTTGAAGAAATCAACAAGTGGTGTATTACCTCCCCAATCATGCCATTCCATACACCTTCAATCTTCTTGCCATGCTTTCCATTAGTCACTAGATAGAGATCGTAGGTAAATCCAATGGTTTTTGCAAGACGCTTAAGAATATCAATGCAGAAACCCTTACAACATTGCTTGACAAAAATGATAGGGTCAGTCAAGTGGCTGCAAGAGACAAAGAGAAAAAAAAATATTTTTTATTAATAGTTTGCCCAATCTAGCACTTGTAACAAGCTTCATTAAAGTACAATCCAAGGGCTTCACAATGTATGTGCTCAGTTGTAAAATTTATTGGTGCTTAGAGGATGCAACAAAAAATAAATGCAACGTTTCTGCCTACTCGGCCTTAGACCTTAGTCAGGCCGACAAGGCTAAAACTTTGCATTTATTTTTTTGTTGTTTTTTGAGCACCAATACATTTGACAACTGAGTACCCACATTGTGAAGCCTGTTGTTTGTACTTTGATTTTACAGTGGGGAACCGCATATCCCTCTTACAGTCACAGTGCTGGTGAACCAATTCTAGTTATTACCTAGGGCAGGGGTTCCCAACTCCGTCCTCAAGTACCCTCTACCAAGCCAGGATTTAGGGATTACCCTGTTGTGTCTAAAGTGTTTTTGTTTTTCTTCTAAAAACACCTAAGACACAATTGGGTTATTCTTAAATCCTGGACTGTTAGGGGGTACTTGAGGATTGGGTTAGGAACTACTGACCTAGAGTACCACACCACCCTATTTATGATACAGGCTTAATAAAAAATTATACCAAATCAGATATAATGAAAATCATTTGTTCAGGTCACAGTGGAAATAAATAAATCATTTGAGTATTAAAAATATATACATTGTTAACTTGCCAAGTCTACAACATTACCAAACTGAGACAGAACCCATGAATTGCTTCATTTTTCCTGGACAATGTGTATCTACATGGGGTATCACTGTATTACCTTTAGCTGCCTCTGTACAAAATTGCTGCTTTGACATGGTAAATTGCTACTTCAGCTGCCTATCACTTTGAGATGCCTTACAGAAAAATTAGAAAATTCATAAAATAAAATTTGGCATGTATAGACAAGAAAATGTCTGAAAAGATTTACATCCTGTATGGACACAGATAGAAGGGTTTTATTTTGCTTTTCTTTTCTCTCCAAGTAAATGCTTTATATATCAGTTTGGTGATGTAGTAGATTTGATACACACACTATATGGGGAAATGATCAATTTTCATTTTGTTAACCTACAATTAGGAGCCACTTCTAATCAATTAGCTATTACTGTAGCAAATCCTTGGCTAATACTGTAGACAATGTAATTAATCTCAATGTATTAGACACATTGAGGCCATACCCAGGCATTATATATATATATATGTATTTTTTATTTTTTTTCCAAATCATATCTCTCAGTACATTATTTTAAAATGTTTAATACATATTTTTTTAGTTTACATTTGTGTTTTTATTCTGGCTCTTTATGGAAAAAGTAACCTTTGCCAGCAGACCCAGGTAAGTTTTCATACCATAAGCATATGGTTTGACTACTTACATTAGGTAGTGCCAGGGCATTCCTAGCAGCATAGCCACTACAGATTAAAGGTTCACTATAGTCACCAGAACAACAACAGCTTGTTGTATTTAGATACCAGAAAGTTGGAGTGCGCTAGCAACTGCACTGGAGTCAGGGTCTTCTCTGAGTACTCTGAAAAAATATATACAGTATATAGTGCAGACTATCTGTATATACAGGGTATACAAGATTAAAAGTATATATGGGGATCAACTCACATGGACCAGAGCCCTATCACCCCTGGCTCTGGGTTTGAATTGCTCCAATGGAGAGGGATGCCTCTTCATTGGAGCAAAACAGGATACTCTTCTGGATCAGATGTAATATCTAGGCAGTATAAACACATAGAGAGGCAGGAGCCCAAATTGAATAGTATCAAACACAGTATTTATTTAAACAAAAGGTTAAAAACTCTTACTTGAAGTAGTGGGTTTGCCAGCAATAAACCCACAACTAGATAAGCAGGAATTTACACACAAAAACGATACAGCTTAGACACTTCCTGGTTCCGGCTGCGTTCCGGTCACGTGACCGCTTGGACCGCCTCTCTCTGATGTCAAACGTACAGATAGTCTGCACTATATACTGTATATATTTTTTCAGAGTATTCAGAGAAGACCCTGACTCCAGTGCAGTTGCTAGCGCACTCAAACTTTCTGGTATCTATTGCTAATTTGTGTCACTGTGTGTCACTTGGGGGTAGTGCAGCAGCACTGCAGATATTCTTAAGCGCTTTGACTCCATCTGGTTTTTCAGCTTGTTGTATTTGTTATGGTGAGTAGAATCATTCCCCTCAAGCTTTTGCAGTAACCACTGTCTTTTCAGAGAAAATGCAGTGTTTACATTACAGCCTAGTGATAACTCCACTGGTCACTCCTCAGATTTCTGCTAGAGGTGCTTCCTGGGGTAGTGCTGCACAGTACTGCCATACACTGTCTCCACCTGCATGCAGACACTGAACTTTACTCATAGAGATGCATATATTCAATTCCTCTCTATGAGGAGATGTGAGTGGCCACGCCTGTGTCTGGCTTGTGCTGGCACTGCCCCTGATCTGCCTCCTTGACAGTCTCAGCCAATCCTATGGGGAAGCTCAGAGAATCACTGCTAATTATGTCAGCCAAGCAGACAGATCAGGGGCTGAGCCAGCAGCAGCAGACTGCAATACAGGTAAGATTTTGCTATATTTAGCGGGGTAAGGTGGGGCCACGGAGCTAGAATATGGTTTTAACACCGTAGGGTCAGGAATACATGTTTGTGTCCCTGACCCTATAGTGTTCCTTAAGTAATACCAGATTCCTCCTTGAATCAGTTGAGAATGGACCATTTTATTTACACAATGACCTGAATAGCAATTTTCCTATAGACCTCAATAGAGGAATTGCTATTCAGTAAGCAGAGTAAACCCTTATTCTAAAAAATAATCCAGCCCAATGTTAGTTTTATGTCAGTATACATTCAATCTATGCATTATGGTAGCTTTCTCCTCATCCATGATTATCCTTACAATGGATTGTAGATGCAATTACCATACTTCCAAATGATGTTCACAAAAGCCAACATACATCTGGAGGCATTATTTATTTATTTATTTATTTATTTATTAAAAATTCTTAAGAAACGCAGTCTTATTACCCATAGGGTCTCGATGTGCATACCAGCAATAAAACAGACACAACAATATCCAGCAAACAACAGCATTATAATCACATGCATTTGAACCAGCTTAAAAGTTTCATGTCATCCCATACGCCTGAGCAAATAAAACTGTTTTTAAGCTCCGGCGAAACTTCAGTAGATCATTCTCAAGTCTTAATGTCAGAGGCAGGGAGTTCCAAAATTGCGCTCCCTGAACACTTTTTCTTTTTAAAATTTGGAATCTTCAATAAGGCTAAATCAGCCGATCTCAAGGATCGACTGGGAGTATAGCGTGTGAATTTATCCTTCAGATAGTCTGGTCCCATACCATGGACTGCCTTATATACCAAACAACCATTTTTAAACAGAACCCGTTCACGAACGGGCAACCAGTGCAAGGCTCTTAATGATGGAGTGATATGGTCATTACGGGCCACACCCGTAAGTAGCCTTGCAGCTGCGTTCTGTATCAACTGTAGCTTGTGTATGATGTTCTGAGGCAGTCCAATGTACAGAGCATTGCAGTAGTCCAATCGGCTACTGATGATGGCGTTGACCACCGAGATTTGATCGGAGGGGGCAATGAATCTGAAAATAGACCTCAGAAGCTTCAGGTGGTAGTGGCAAGAGCTTACCACCTGATTAATCTGAGGCTTCAGTGTCAACCTGGAATCGAGAATGACTCCCAGATCTCTGACCTTAGTGGCAGGACTCGGAGATGGAGAAAACGAGTCCGGCCATGAGGGAAAGATACTATTCACCTCCTGGTTACTGAAGATGATGCATTCAGTTTTGGAGCCATTAAGTTTTAAATAATTGGCTCCCATCCACGACTGGATATCCTGTAGGCATGAAGAAAGATTGATTTGATCCTCCTTTTTCTTGGCCAGGCGAAAGTACAACTGGGTATCGTCGGCATAGATATGATAGGGAAGCATGTGGCGGCGGATGATATGGGTCAGTGGCCTCATATAGATGTTAAACAGGATTGGAGATAAAGCCGAACCCTGGGGGACTCCACACGTCAGGGAGATGTTAGAGGAGTAAAATGTCCCCAATTTTACCCTTTGAACCCTGTCGTGGAGAAACGAGGTCACCCAAGCTAGCGCCCTGTCATCCACACCAGCCACAGTAAGTAGCCTCTCTGTCAATCTATCATGATCGATGGTATCGAAGGCCGCCGATAAATCCAGGAGTACCAGGGCAATTTCCTCCCCTCTGTCCAAAGCCCACAGGAGATCGTCGTGGACTTTAACCAGGGCAGTTTCTGTCCCTCTACCAGGTCGAAATCCCGATTGGAAGTCATCCAGAATGTGATTAGATTCCAGGTGAGGCTGAATTTGCCATACCGCCGCTCTCTCGATGATCTTGGCCAAAAAAGGCAAGGTGGAAATAGGTCGATTGTTGCTCAACTCGGAGCGTGGCACAGTTAGAGTCTTCAGCAGAGGGATAACCACAGCCTGCTTCAGAATGCCAGGAACAACTCCGGTGGCAAATGACATACTAACAATGTCTGCAATATAGGGGGCCAAAGCATCAGCGGCATCCTTCACCAGCTGAGCAGTGCAGGGATCCAGCGATGAGGACGATGCCCTGAGAGACTTGAGGATGAACAGAATCTCAGATGAACTAACGGGTTTAAAATTCGAGAACATCGAGCCATCATAGGGTGTAAAAGTTTCTGCATCAGGTTCCAACACTATGTTGCTCCTGATTAGATCAATTTTTTGTTTAAAAAAGTGAGAAAGGGATTCACAAAACTTTTGAGATGTTTCTTCTTGAGGAAGCGAACAGTTAGGATTTGCTAGGAGGTTTGTTGTGCGAAAAAGCTCTGCCGCTGAGTTTTTCGCTTTTGTAATCTTATCTGTGAAATATTGTTTTTTCGTATTTTTAATACTAGATTTATATAATTTTAAAGATTTTAAATATTCCAATTTAAGGTCGGTATTGTAATCTTTTCTCCACCGTTTTTCAGCTGCTCGACATCGCCATTTCATCTCCCTGGTTGCCTGATTAAACCAGGGAGGGTTTTTATCTGCTTGTCTTACTAGACAAGTTTTTTTCAAGGGGGCTAGAAGTTCTATTGATTCTACGATCACTGAATTAAACAGTAAGATTTTCTCTTCTACTGTGTGGGAATCATGAAATTTAATAGGGTCCATTTTGCTGGAAAAGGTTGTGCTAAGAAGAGGTCCGGTGACTTTGGAAATGTCTCGAACCCATGAGCATATATTATTTCTTTTTGGGATGTGGGGGATTTTCTTCATTTCAACACCTACTGCCTCAAACTTGATCAAATTATGATCACTCCAGGCCGTGGGTTGAGGAGTGGCAGTCGAGGAAATCAACCCATTGTGGAAAATCCAATCTAGTGTATGTCCGGTTCTATGTGTAGGGCCGGATACTGCTTGGTTATACCCTATGGTTTTAGCGTAGAGTATTAAACTCTGGGCATGAGAGTCCATAGGAGAATCAGCCCATAAGTTAAAGTCTCCCAAAATGATGGAGGAGGTAAACTTAAGACTTATAGTAGTTAGCAGTTCAGATATCTCCTCCATAAAGACGGGGGTACTAGTATTAGGCGGATGATAAATAAGAGTTAGGCCTACCGTTTCCCTCTCAGTGCGCTGCCATAGGAGAGAGAGATATTCAAATGTGGTGGGGGATGTCACCTCCATCTCAATTTCACTGATTTTAAGGTGTTCTTTAAAAATAATCGCAATCCCCCCGCCTCTTCTTGTGGCCCGATTACACATAAGTATGTGATATCCAGGGGGGGCCAGTTCATCAAGACAAGGTGGGGTTGAGGGAGAAAACCATGTTTCTGTTAAAAACAAAAAATCAAGGTTGTTATCCTTAATTACAATATTGATGGCCTCAGCGTTCTTAATTGCTGAGCGAGCATTCAATAGAGCACCCTTAAAAGACGGGCCATGATTACTCTTTAGAGTATTATTAGTCTTGCTAAGGTTGCTAGCCAAATTAAGAATAGTTTTAATCTGGGAGCTTCCATAGTGAGATAATATTTTATTTTTCTTTAATTTGAGGGCAGTACGAATATCTATTGGGCCATTAGTATTTAAAGCCTTCAAATCAGAGGCAGAGTAATTCAAGTTACTCATGATGCTACAAGGTTTCATCAACTGAGGCACAATCTGCAGATTATATATAACAATAACAGATAACGACCAGGTTTACCAATTGTCAAAAATATGCGATCTTAACTTTTAGCAAAAAATGGTCAATAGCCAACAATGCGTAGAGTAACACTTACAGTTGAAGACAGGCTAAAGTTACCAAAATAAAATAAAATAAAAATAACAGCATTAAAAAATAAAATAAATAGATAAGCAATAAGAAAATAAAAATGGGGGGATAATTAATAAAAACAAGTAAGAGGTAATTAAATTGTCGTTGGTCCGCCCGTCAAGCCCGTCCGGGGCACGGACGGGCACAGACGGGCTTCCCTCTGGCGCGCCTCCAGCACCCCTTATTTTTGTGTGGGAATCTACATTGAACCAATTGAGATATAATTTGCAATCTTTCAACACTACGCAGATAGGATCAAAATAAAGGCTAGAATAATGAAAATGTTAATTTGTGATTTACCAAAATGTTGCAAGAATCCTTTTGCTGTGACGTGCCACAATGTCACATTTCCACGACAGCTGCACTTTGAACTCAATAGAATACAAACTGCAGATATGTTCTGCCAAGATCCAATAAAAATTGCCACATACTTGCATTCGATGAATGCTAAAGCTGGTAACTATTGGAAAAAGTGTAATTTTTCTAGCTCAGCTCAATGACTTTGGGGAGAACACAAATGGCTCCTTTATGCAATGATTGTACAACAAAAACTGAAAAAGCCACATGACAGTGATTCGAATTCCTTGATTACTGTAATGGTGTAATTGTAATTGAGGATGCTATGACATGATACGTGACTTTTCTATGTCAATATTCCTATATATCATAGTATGAATCATCATCTTGCTAGGAGCATACATGGAAACAGTTAAACAATTGTTTTTTTTTTGTTATTTTGCAGCCTGGTATGCAGTGGGAAATACATGCAACACTGCTCTAAACTGCTGAATGATTTTCATCTGACGTGTTGCCTGTTTTAGAATCAAGAATACGTTTTATTAAAGTTACAGTTTAATTCTGTATCTCCAATATTTTATCATGGATTCACAAGTTCTACCTTTGATTGAAAAAAAAAAAATCATGGAAAATTAATTCTAGGTATTTTTCTTGTAAAGCCAAGCAGGAAGCTTATTTGCATTTATTTTTAAAATGCACTTTTATATAGTACATTTAGCTAAACCCTAGCATAGAAATATCATCATTGTGTCAAATGCCTGATTGAATGCTATGCTGGTTACATGAACATGGTTGTTTTCATGATCTCCCCAATATTCAATATTAAAAAAACACATTCAGGTGACAGATGTTCTTGAAAAAAGAATATTTGTTTTTTTTTTACTATTTATTTAAGAGTATATTGGATATTGTTGGATTTCTTTTATTGTACACTAAAAACACTAAACATTAAAAACAGGATGCAATATTATATATTTTTATAAACATTCCTTTCTATCATATCTTGGGTGCTTAATTAAGAAAAATGCAAACTTGCATTGCCTCTGATGGCCATTCACAGATACAGAAGAGCATTAGTCTGGCTTTTACTAAATGCCTCTCTAACCTCCTAATACTTTCGGGAATCAGAGACGTAGCAGCGGGTAAAGCAATGATGCCCACTTTTTTAGAAATGGGTAACATGCAGCTTTCCTGACAGTCTCTACATCATTCCAGTATTTCCCCTCTAGTCCAGTCAATATGAGGGTTATGCTTGGTCAGCCAAGGGAACCGTAATACGATGGGACAAGAAGGGGAAGCGATTATCTGGAAAGTAATGTCTTCCTTATGCAAAGCTCCTATCGTAATGCGAATAGGCAAGGTCTCATGGGTAATAAGAGGTTGAGATAGGAGTCTCCCATCAATAGCCTCAACCGCTAGAGGTGATGATCTCTCCTTGACTGGTATGGTGTGTTTTTTAACAAAATACAAATCAATAAAGTTACCAGCCGCACCTGAGTCAACCAGGGCTTTTCATGAAAAGCCCTCCTCATTGCAAAAGGTGGAAATATCAAGGAGAAATCTTCTTTGGGAATTACTAGAGGACGTATCCATTACACCTAAGACCTGTCCCCTTAAGGTTCTTAGGTGCAGAAGTTTTCAGGATGTATAGGACAAGCATCTCTCTTTCTTGCCACACTATAAGCACAGACCCTCTCTTCTCCTATACTGTTTCTCTGCCCCAGACAGTCCTGTAACCCCTAACTGCATAGGTTCAGGTTCAGACAGCGTCGAGAGGTCAGGGACAACAGGTTTGGAGTATCAAGTTGCTAGTAACATAGTCAAATGTTTCGTTCTGTTTCTAGTAATTTCCCTGGTCCTGAGTCTGCATCACATAGGTAACAAAGTAGTTTAACCCCTTAGGTAGGTCTTTGGCAGCAATTTCATCAAGTATAACTTTGGATAATCCTTTTTTAAAAGCAGCGATTAATCCATTGTTAGTCCAGTCTACCTCAGATGCCAAGTTACTAAATTCTATGGCATAATACGAGATAGACCGGTTCCCTTGTTTGATATGCATTAGGGCAGTGGAGGCGTCTTCCTCTCTGCCTAATGGTTCAAACGTTAGTTTGAATTCTGCCAGGAATTCATGGTAACAATGAGCGATATTTTACTGTAAGGACAGTAAATGCCATTAACCACATTTTTATGTGCGATGAATACGTGACACACTGTTGACGAGATGACCCTTCTGTACCCCCAACTATATATTGTGACCCACACAGTCACAATGTTGTATTTCTTTAAAAATCACAGTGCTTTTATTAATAGGTATGGTCAATGAATCTATTTAAATAAAACAAACAAAAAGAAAAGCCTTGCTCTTTAGAGAACTAACTTACATTTGCAACTAACTGGGCGGCTTACCTACTGCCAACAAAACAAATCATTTTTTTCTCAGTATTTTCTCAGATTCTATTGGAGAGAAATGCAGTCTTACTCACTACTTGTGTTCTCTCTCTCTCCGGATCCTTGACAGGGACATTTAGTAGCAGCCTTTTGCTGCTATTACCTAACAGGTGAGAAACTACCTAGGTGATCCAAAACTCAAAGACTGGATTCCTCACCTGCTGTGCTGTACATTAACTGACGAGTGGGTCACTGACCCTCCCACCTCTCCAAATGTTCAACAAATTCTATAGCTCTGTAAAAAAGTTGGACAAACAGACATGTATTTGCAACAAGATGGGCTGGTCACACAGGGACAGAGGGTGTTGAGGGCCGTGCTCAAAGGAGATTACATTCTAGAGATACTATATATATATATATAATTTTAAATACATTTAGAAAAAATGCTAATCACCTCTTATTCCTGCATCTATTGGTTGTCACAAATTATTTGTTTCATTTATCTACCTACTCCACAGAATTTTTGAATATTAGGGTATTTAAAAATTAAATGTAAAAAAGAATAATAATTATAGGGTATGCTGCACAGCACTCAAAAAGAAAAATGAAAGCTTTAACCCCTTAAGGACCAAACTTCTGGAATAAAAGGGAATCATGACATGTCACACATGTCATGTGTCCTTAAGGGGTTAATCAATATTTTCCAACTTTTTTATTAAATTAACATATAGTAAGTAGGTTTTAATCTCCTTGTTTTTATGAAAATGTATTGTAGTGATTCAAGTAAATCATTGATTTCATCCAGGATTTAAAGTGAATTGGGAACGGTCAAGATTGATAGCTGAGTTGGAAAAATAGTTATGAGAATTCTTGCAATTCAACTATTAAAGTCTAACATTTGCAATTCCTGTGTCAATTCATGACAATGTGTGGTATAGGGAATAACTGGTTTATAACTTAGTTTCCCTTTAAGAACCTTAATTGACACTTTCTACAATTGTTAGTATAAATAAAGTTCAGCTATAAATTCATGCAAACAGTTCTGACAAATGCATAGTGCTTGACGAAACAGTTTAAGAGCGTAAGGTATGGCTGCTGCTGTGGAAAAGATTGATTGATGCAATAGATTTATGCTAAAGTTTATCACACTACAGTAGTTCTTGGAAATACACACATCAATGATCCCAAACTACAGCAATAAAATGGGAACTATAGGAGAAAGGGAAAATAATTTTAAGAATAAGTGCATAATCAATGAGAGAAGATAGGCAAGTTAAAGAGAAAAATAAAATAGCTTCTCATTTGGAAGAATATGGCTGGACCCATGGTAATGTAACCCTTTTCTTTTTCCCCCCTTAAAAGCTACTAATTTGTCACATACTTGTTGTAATCTACATCCCAAAATTTGCTATTAGTAAATATTGTAGTACTATTTTTTTTTTATTATTATTATTTTTTTAATATTATGAGATTGTTATATTATTCACCAGTGAGGTAAATGTGGAACATAATTGTAAGGAGTCCAGTCCATGAATAGTCCTGCATCAAAGCTGTTCTTTATTAATCCTTTAGTTAATCGTTTTTACCTTGTCTCTCTCCTAACCAGTTTATTCATTAACTTTTTTTTCTATATTGTTCCTTTTCCTTTCCTGTATGTTCCTTTTAGTGTCACCAAAACATTGAATTCAAAATAATTTGAGCATATCTGTGAATTTATCTGCGTTCTGCAAAACATAATTATATGATAGTACTAAAAATAATGGATTAGGATCAGCTGGTGGTCAATCTATGAGTACTAGCTTTTTGGTAATCCACCATTTATCATGAGGAGTTTTTGAATCTTGACATCCATTGTGTCCAGTTCCACCCATGGCCCAGGTTATTGTCTCAGCTGGGTACCTGATGACTGGAAATGTGAATGTATTCGTAGCTTGTACTTGTCATTGAGCTGAGAATTCAGAACCTGTCAGACTCCGTGGAGGTAAATTGATGTTGCTATCCTCCTTCACCTTCTGGGACTCCTTTAGTTCTGACTATTTTCCATCTTTTTGCTTTCATCCACCTACATGTATAGTCTGATCAACATAACAAATTCCTCACTGCGTATACCAGTGAGTCAATGTCCCACTCATTCTCAGCATACAGTGTGATGTCATCTATAGAGAAGGTGGCTGATGTCAGCTTCATTTTTGAATCTGTATGTGTTCTTCATGATGATCTGGCCAAAGGGGTTGAGGCCTAAGCAGCCTTGAGGATAGCATATGATTGTGGTACATGCCTCATTCGATGTTCACTTGTGCAGTTGTTCTGGATTGTATTATTGTTCACCATTTCCCGTTGAATTCTTGTTGAAGGTTCTTAGTGTCTTGTTGACCTTGCATAGAGACAAGCATTCCAGGATCCATAAGTGTGGCATTGTGCTGTAGGCTTTCTTGTAGTCAATCAAGGCCATGCACACGCTGGTCTTTCAAGTTTCTGAATTTAGTGTGACTGCTTGTTCTAACAGCCAGCATCTGGTGTTTTGTGAACCTGGTGCTATAAATGGGTTAATTTGTGCTGCTAGGTATTAATGCAGCATTGTTAGTTTTTTTAACCACTACGCGCAAATACTGCCAGGTCCTGGTGCTGACCAGCTCTTCATTTTGTCTTCATGTTGTCGTTATTGGATATCTCCTACTGTGATGGTGGCAGGATCCTGTTCTCCTGTTCTGAGTGCATGCAGTGGTCTGCTTTCAGGTCTAGTAGCCTGTCTTGTTATGTTATATGTTAGTCTATACTTCTTTCGTTCCTATGATCTCTCATTACCGTTTATTCTCTGGTGAACAGGGCATTTATTAGTTAGCCTCTGTTTCTCCAGTATATCTGCTCAGTCTGGTTGCCAGTGCTGCCAGCTTCTGGTATGGGGATACCCTTGTATTAACTCAATAGCCAGGATCATTGATTCTTCCAATCCTGCTTACTAACATCCTTATGAGTTGACTTTACCTTAGTCTCCGTGGTGAGCATTGTTTCTCTTCTTCTGATCTTCAAGCATTTGGAGGACCATTAATGATGTGGCATATATGAACTTGTTGGTCTCTACGGTGGTGTGTAATGGGATTGTAGATAGTGCCCCGTTACCTGCTGTAGATATATATTTTCTTTTTGTTTTTTTCAATTGTTTTAGGATATTTGAGCTCCCTCTCATGCATATTTTTGTCGATGGGAGCCTCTAGCCACTTCTGATGGGGTCTGTGACATATAAGAGCTTGTTGGTCTCTATGATGGTAATGGTTGAGATTGTACATAGTGATTCACTACCTGTTTTAAGCATACTGTCTGGTGGCAGTTTGGTAGTCTAGTCTGGTGGTCAATGATTGCTAACTTTTCTATCGTCATGTCTCCTGTATTTGCAGCTATGCCATTTTGGGGCGCAGAAGCAGCTTGTCAACCCTATGTAAGTATAGGTGTGGATACGTGAGGGCCTTTCTCTTCATGGCTCAGATATATGTAAAATCTTAAACATATTTTTCTTTGCAGCATGCTATTTAAGTCACCTTTATGTCATCCCCTCTGAAAAGTTTTTTACACTTTTGATCTTCATATAACATTTTGAACATTTAGTTGAGCGTGTATTTCAGGAATTGTTAATTGACCATTTAAAAAATGCATGGCTGAACTTGGTAAGCATTTCTAAGGCTACCCCTGGCACACATATCGATCTACATTTACAGGCATTGTGTATCCCTCAGCTTTGGAAGATATATTTTACGTGTGCATTCCCAAGGTCATTTTAAGAAACTCTTTCTATAGACCCCCCGGAATGTGCTATTTTTGTTTTCTATTAATTCATATACAGTTTTTAAAAAGATTCAAACACTGTATGATTTATGATAGAAGCTTCTTCAAAAAATAAAAAATTATGATAGACAGACACAGGAGGGGACCATATTACAAAGAAAATAAGCGTAAGATCAAGAGATTATTCACTAAAATGTGAGGGTTTGATGTGCAGTAGAATTCTAAGAAAGCTTTTCTTTGAGGAATAGCTTGTAAATTGTAAATCAGAAAAAAGGACAGATGTGGAGGAAAGTAGTAATATATCAACTCAACACAAAATTTTAAATCTATTTTGCATGTTTAGAATATCTTCTTTTTTTTTTTTTGACGAATTTGCCGATTTATTTAGAACAATCCACCATGGAAACACGACTTCTATTTCAAATATATTTGGGCAATGCCTGCAGGTTGACAATGGCTAAAATAAAACATTCACAGCAATTAGTGGATACATATATGTATAAGGAAGTAGAATATATATACATATATGTACCTGTGTATATACAGTACATATACATTATATATATATATATATATATATATATATATATATATATATATATATATATATATATATATATATATATATATACATTGTAGTAGCTTGCACTCCAAGAAGACTTTTGTAGTGCCCTGTGCTGGTTGTGGCAAAGGCAAAGGTGTCCTGATGAAAGCTCTATGTTGGAGCTGAAACGTTGATATTTTATATGGAATAAATAAAAGCTACATTTTACTACTTCAACCAAGTCCCAGGAGTGCGATTGTTTCTACACCCATATATATATATATATATATATATATATATATATATATATAGAGAGAGAGAGAGAGAGAGAGAGAGAGAGAGAGAGAGAGAGATAGTGGATGCAAAACAATGAATCATGTATAATGGGAAAATAAAGAAAATAACACCATTAAGTTGTTCGCAAGACATCTTCATAAAACACAAGTTTGAAGATAGTATCAGCGTAGTGGTTAATGTAAGAAATGTGCAATCCACGTCTCCGAACCACTATGGCAGAAAAAAAATTGGGGCAGGGCAGAATTTAGTTCATGTATCTGTACGACTCAGTTAAATTTAAGTACTGAAAATACAAATCACGCAAGCAATTTAGACAACAACAAACAGCAGGAAACATGGTGACTATGACTATCTTGACATGTAAATACGAATATAATATTGCCAATTTGCAATGCTAATTCTAAGTTGCCAAAATGAGACTATTATATATCTGGACTAAAAAAAAGAAATTAGAAGTGAGATAACCTGATTTTGTAATGACTAATTGTAATTGGGGAGTAGGGGTAATTTTTATGGGCAGCAACCCTAGAAGGGAGATCTTTCCAAGATAGTGAGAAAAATAGAAGTAAGGGCTGCATCAATTATTATAAAAAACTATAATGAGCAGTGAAAATCCCAACATAAAATAAGTAAAAATCCCAACATATAAAATAAGTAAAAAATCCAAATATCAGTAAAAAAAGTTGAATAAAAAGGATCTTACTCAGATCAAATATAGAATAAAGTGCTTAAATGGGAGTAATAGCCTCAGTGTCTTTTTCCAGATGAATCCATTCATATGAAAGACAAAAAAAACAGATAAAAAGAACCAATAGTGCAATATAAATGGTCCAATATGTATATAGATGAAATAAACGGGAATAAACTCACATTCAGTAGAGCTATAGCTAGCTCTAGTGTGAAGGGCATACAACGGTATAAACCCTGTTTATGGGATATGTTATGGGTTTCTTCCATCTGGGGTATGGTCCACACTCAAGAAAGAGGGTAAAAAGAGACAACTAAAAGTGCTCACTGAATAAAAAAAAAAACAGTATATATAATAACTAAACCACTATTCACAAGCAAAGAGCAGGCTAACTTCTTCTTGGTAACAGCGCTGGTGGTATTATCCCCACCTTGGATTTCTTGGAGTGCAGGATACTAAAAAATGCCAGATAAAAATCAAGTGTATAAAAAAGATATTTGGCACAAGGGAAGTGACCAAACAATCTTTATTACAATACACAATTAAAAATCCACAAACGCGTTTCGTCTCAGGGCTTCGCCTTTTCCATTTTTATAAAGACATTTTTTTTTTGTTTGGGCTTAGTTTGGGCTTGTAGAAGTCAGTTCTTCCAAGATTGTAGCATGTGGTGACTCGGAAATCAAAACTTCAGCCCAAATTGCAGTTCAGCCCAAAATTAATCTGTGTTAAAGTAGGATAGGGATTAATGTATAGTCTAGTAGGTGAATGTTAGGCAGCGAACTAGGGGAGTGTTAGGGGGAACACTTTATTGTAAGGGCTGCCGGAGATTAGTGGGAGTTACAGTTTCAGGCAGCAGCTATTTCTGTTGCATAAAATAACAACAGATGCCAACTTAGTAGTAAAACTCACTGATCTCTCTCCTGCGCCAAACGTGAAGTCCATAAAAATCAAAAAATATGAGAGCAGTAGCTAGCTGCTAACCACCTGACACCCCAGTGGAATTTTTGTGACCACATGTAAATATTGACATTCCTGAGAAACAGCAATGTTTTACATTGTCTGAGAAAAGGAACAGGACCTATGTATCAAATACACTATATTATGATATAGTGGTTTTGATGCTATTGTTTCCATTCCCTTTAAAGTTATAGGGGGAGCTTTATCTGAACAAAAATGCTGCTATTTTGGGTCAAACTGCTAAATGTTGAGAGACATTCTGTTGGTTTCCATGGTGATTGCTCCTTATGTTGACATCAGGGCATCACCTGTATGCCATGATAAACATACCCTATAGTGCTATAAAACGGTCCTAACTATATTGAAAAAGCTCCTTTGCACAACATAAAGATCACAGGATAATTGTGCTGATAATAATCTGAACATAACAGCATTTCCAGGACAGGTAAAAACAACTCACAACAACCAATGCCACTTCCCCTTTCCCCCTCTACTGCTTTCTTAATTTTCGATCAGTTGCTCATTGCAATTTTTGCTTTCTAGGTTCTTCGGAGATTAAACCCCCCCCCAAAAGAACAGTAATATTAATTGGAAGATATTATCTGCGAAACTGAGAATAATAAATTAGTTAATTTCACAAATGTTTGATTCTGTGGAGGATTTCAGTCCCTCTTGGTCTGTGAAACCAGAGGAAAAGGGTCTGCTTAGTCTTAAAGCTTTTTTTATAGTTATAGTAATGATTTTCTTTTTGTATGTTGATATTGTGTAGTTTAACAAGTAAGAATTTAGAGAAAGACATACAATTGCATCACTGATAATCTGATCTTTTTTATCCCTGGCAAGTTTATGATACACATATATCTTGATTAGATGGGAAATGATGCAAATTTAATGCCAGATGTGTTTTAATTTACATGTCTATAAACATGGTTGTAGGATAATGATAGTTAACGCCAGTGCTGTCTCCTGGTTTTGTACTGGTTTTGACGCTCCCCCCCCCACCACCCCAACCTTCCCCCCTGCCCCGCCTTCTAAATACACACACACACACATTCACTGACAGATACGCATACACTAGCTAACAGACATACACACTCACTAACAGGCACACACACACTAACAGACACACACACTAACAGACACACTCACTCACACTAACAGACACACACACACACACTAACAGACACACACACACTCACTCACACTAACAGACACACACACTCACTAACAGACACACACACACTCACTAACAGGCACACACACACTCACACACACTAACAGACACACACACACACACTAACATTAACACACTCTTTTTTTTTTATTTAACCCCCCCAACCTCCTTACCTTTGGGAATGCAGGGGGAGGGGCTTCTTGGCGGGCGGGCGGCGCTGGTGAGGGAGCACTTTCCACTGAGCGCTCTGCTCAGCTCCCTCCCACGTATGACATCATATTCCGGTTCCCGGCATCACTCTGCGGCGCGTGAGGGAGCTGAGCAGAGCGCTCAGGGGAAAGTGCTCCCTTGCCAGCGCCGCCCGCCCAACCGGCTTGTCAGTTAGCCACAAGGCTAACAAGGCATTTGCCCTGGGCATTTGGGGCAGCTTTTTTTGCCGCCCCCTGAAAAGTGCCGCCCAAGGCAAATGCCTTGTTTGCTTCGCGGCTAATATGTCCCTGGTTAACGCAACTACTATAAAACGTTGTGACTGTCAGTGCATTGTGGGTAAAGTAGTGCACATAGCATCATGATCAATCAAGTCCATAAACAAAAAGTGACAAGCTCGTGCCATCATTGAAAAATAATTCACAAATTCGCACAATGTCAAGGTTTGAAAAAAACGTTCAATGTGTTCCTTATTTGATTACCATGAACTGGTCTCTATGTAACCATTAATAATAAAAGAACATGATATTAAAAATACATAAATAAATAAATAAAAACACATCATTTTCTTTATGTTTTATACATTTATGCATTATCTTTGTTGGGATTTTTTTTTTTTTTAACTATGTAGAGTCAGTAACTTTGGTAGCAAATTCAGCCACATTTTTTCTGTTTCTGTTCATTAATATTGCACACAGACATGGACATATCTTTGCACATTGCTCTTTCTAGAATTCCTAGAAGTCATTGCTATTTCTGGAATATCTTGCTTGAACTAATCATTTCATTATCACCACCCTGCTTCTTCTGGCAAATAACTTGTAACTATTGTGCGTGACAAATTATACATTAGTATGTGCTACAGTGACAGGAATCTTTCATATATCAGACTTCGATTTCAAGCGAATTGCGATTTTGGGTGATCAACGGGTTGTCCGGATTTCATATGTTTGAAACGCCATATGACCAAATTGCAAAACAAACAATATGGACAGGTTTGTTTGTTTCTTGATTCAGAGTTCTGACAGTGACACCAAACAAAAATGATTATTGATGAAAAAAAAGATGATTGATGGTTAGAGATCAGCCACTAAATATTGATTTTATTCACAGATCAACTGAGAAGTAACAAATAGAGAGTGAAAAGTAGGAGCAGTTAAAAAATACAACAAATAAATAATCTCTATATTTTTTATAAATATATAAAATATAAAAATATAGACTGTGTACTTGTAGTCCTTTTTTTACCTATATTGGTTACTTCTTCTCACATGATCTGTCAAATAATTTTCACTCAAGTGCTTCTATCGGTGTATTGCAAAATATATACTTATATGATGCTGCATACTGAATGGCCCAAATTCATGTCTTTTGGTTCGTCCAAATCCTTTCACCAAAACAATTGCATTTCATGTAAAAAGATATGTGCGACCTGAAACTCGCATGGACGAATCCTGAATTGATCAAAACAATACATTTTTAGGTCAACCCAAATTTTTTTCACCATGCTCAAATCTATCATACACATAGACTGATATTAAAGAATATCACTATACATGTTAATTTCTATGATGCGTGTGTTATCCAACCAAATGTTAAATAACAGCTCACTAAAACATGTAATGTTTTGAAAAACTTTTATATTTGTTTGTTTTTTAAAAAACATTTTAACAAAAAACTGCAATACTAGAACAAAGGGTCATGATCTCGACTTGGAGGGTATCAATTTCTGGTGGCAATGTGCATAAGCATTTCTTTACAGAAAAGGTACGTAGTCTATAGAATAAACTTCTAGATTTCAAGAATACTTGGTATAATCCTAAGGCCTTAGGTCAGATACAATACAATACAGAAATGCAAATCAAGAATTCAGAAACACAAATCAAGAATTCACAGGTATTCTTAAATTACTGTTGATCATATTTCCTTTTCAGTGAATGTCATATTTTAGAAGTACATCCTGTATATATTTGCTTGTCGATAAGATTATTATATCAGAAAGACAAATAACTTTATTCTCAAATAAAAATTATCAGGCTTAGAAGCCATTCTGACATATTATAATCGTATATCTGGAGTGACTCTCAATCATTTTTCATTAAAGTATTACATTTGGTGATTTAGCTAATTATTAAATATTGGAAACTGAGATGCCTTGATTCTTAAGTCCATAGTTTGAAAATTGCTGAGACACTTCAGCCGCTGAAGTTCACATAATTGAAATAATATTTGCAATTTCCTGGTTAATTCACAGTTTACAGAGAATAGATAAAAAATGTTATTCAAACATAGAACAAAATACAGATTAGGGAAAAGTGCACACACACAAGAAAAATACACTTTTCAATTTTACAAGGCTACTTAAAATCACCCATAGAACAAGAATGCTTTTTCAAAATCATTGATGTAGACACTTGTTCCAGAGCTTTTGGTCCCCAAACCAGTCATCAAGGCACACTAGTAGTCTAGGTTATGTCCTTACCCACAATACAACTGAATTAGGAATAGAGTCACTTTAATTTTAGGCGTGTGAATGAGGGTGTAGCCCGCCGGCAAAACAACTTATGCAACTAAAATATAATTTAGATCAAGAACAATGTATATTTTTACACTAATTGCTGGACAAATTTATTGTAATTTAGTCAGATTACTGTGAGTATTATTGCTGTGGAGCTCTGTTATACAATCAGACACACCATCAATATATCACTCCTAGAAAATAGGGAAATATAATAGAAAAAAGCACAGATGGATTTGGAGGGACTGGTCCCTCCTAAATAGAGACATTGGGAGTTGTGTTTGTGTATCTCATACATGTGCTTTTCTGTTATCTACTCTACTGTCAATGTCATGTAGCACTTCCTGCTACCACAACAAGAGGACATAGTCTTAAATTAGAGGGGCAAAGGTTTAAAAATTATTTCAGAAAGTATTACTTTACAGAGAGGGTAGTGGACGCATGGCATAGCCTTCCAGCTGAAGTAGTAGAGGTTAACAGAGTGAGTGAGTTTAAGCATTCGTGGGGTAGGTGTAAGGCTATCCTACATTTAAGATAAGGCCTGGGACTAATCAAAATATTTAGAAAACTTGGAAGACTAGATGGACCAACCGGTTCTTATCTGCCGTCACATTCTGTGTTTCTATGAATTCACTAGGTTTCAGTAAGCCCTAGACTTCTTTGAGTATCTACCGTCTATTATTTGGAATAACATGAATCACATGTGGCTAAATAGTCACATGATTTTGTGACATAGTCTGATAAATATAAAGCATGTTAAAGTAACACTAAATTCAAATATATGAAGAAGGGATACAAAACAAATGGACTGCGAACACGGTAAGATGAGACATTGTTCACAAGCATACAGGAGTCTCAACTCTAGCATTGCAGATGAATTATCACCTATGTCAAACAGAAAATTCCATAGCACTAATTAATTAAAGTTGTGTTTCAATATAAATATGATTACACAAGCTATTTTATGATAAGCAGTAGATATTATCACACCAAAGTCATAGGATCGGTTTATTTAAAGTGCATCCTGGCTATGAAAATTCTCTAAAAACGTGTCAACTCTGCAGATTTGATTAGCATGTGTAAATTTTCCTCTCCTGCTTCGTAGGCTTGTATACATTGTATAATATTTGGCTCATTATGAAAATCTGACTTCTCTACAACTTCATATATAATGTGATAGCCATGCTTACATTTTTGTTTCCATTTAGACACAAGTAAATCTATTTGTACTGGATTGTGTATTGATTTTAGCCCATGAGTAGACCTCACACTTCAACAGACTTATACAGAACTCTTGGAATTAAGACTGAGCGAGCATACGTTTACCCTACATGTCAGATGTTGTTATGTGTTATGTGTAATGGTCCAATTAATTACAACTGCCCCTTTCCTGTATGGCTAGTGTGACTCTTCCTTTGTATAACAATCTGTCTTTCCTAGAAAGATCGGATTTATAGCAAAACACAATTGCCAGCAAATATGTCAAGGTCTGTGTCCCATTTAGTTATGCATTTGGGTTTGCTGTACCAGCACAAGTTAAGTATTTAAAGGGCAATTAGCATATGTTATACCTATAAAGACCCATTGAGTCTTAATTACTAAATAGTGATTTGTGATGACTTTATATGAATGGAAAATTGTGGAGCAAAACGTAGGCAATAAATCCCAAAATAGAAACAGTGGCACAGTCCCAGTAAAGCTATTTTGGTTTAGACGTTGCATTTTACTTGACACCATCATTTATTATTTATTGTGTAATCCCTCGACTGCTTAAATGGACTCTCCAATTTCCAAATACAAAACAAATCTGTATTTACTATAGCAAATAAAAGTCTTTAAATATTGACTTAAATAAGCCTATAAACTTATATTTATATAAATATTTTTTGAGTCAAATCATTTTTTTTTACAACGTTCTTACAATTGTTCTTTAAACCACACCATTACAAATAATTTGTTATTACTATATACATATAGTGTTTACGAGAAAGTGTGCTTACTGACTTTTAACAAATCTGACATTTAAAAAATCAGTATAATCACTGGTGCAGTGTGGTAAAATGCAGCTTCTCTCCAAGTACCATTTAAATTCAATGAACACACAGGGTCATGTTATAGGGCCCTCCCTGGGGAATGATGTAGAATCACATATATTCCTGCTAGTTTATAGGATTTGTAGAGGTGTACCGTAAACTGGACAGCATACTAACCCTTTGGCTGCTTCTAATTCATGATGATAATGTTTCATGACTGAGAAATGGGTGTAGGAAGTGTTGGAATAAGGGGCCGTACGAATCTCCCCAGAAAAACTAGTAGGGGAGGGGGGATGATGTGGGTAAGATTGGGGGAATCTTATCCCCTCTCATCTCCTTACAATGTTTTCTGGAGAGATTGTTTCTGTTTGTCTCCTTACATACTCCCTGCTGATAGATGGTGAAGCTTTTTAAATCTTTTACTATTTAAAAAAAATATGAGAAATACAAACAATACATAGTTTAAAGGAATTGGTTATGGTCTCTACATTTTTTTTAAATGGAAAAATTATAAATATATTTTATAAAACAAGGAGATGCAAATATTTCAGTGGAAATCAGTTGCATATTTTTATATATATATATATATATATATATATATATATATATATATATATATATATATATATATATATATAAAATACATTTTGTGAGAAATGAGATATTGAGGTCAGTAAACTTAAAGGTACACTATAGTCTCCCAGACCACTTAATCTCAATGAAGTTGTCTGGTCACAGTGTCCCTGTCCCTTTAACCATGCAATGTAAAACATGTGATTAACTGCAATGCTTATATTGCAGTATTAATTCCTCCTCTACAGGCACTTTTGCTGCACTGACCAAGTAAAACTCGGTAACTAGACATGGAAGAACCAAAATAATGTTTTTCCTGCTATCCTATGGGAAAGTTTGAATGTGCATGCAGCACTCTCTATGAGAAGCATTTGATTGGACCATACCATAGGAGGCCTTGCCGCTTCAAGAACACCATGGATGGAGGAGAGGTGAACATCAACCAGGAAGCCTTGGTGCTGGAAACAGGTAAGTAAAACTTTGTTTTCTATTTTTTATGCAAAATGGGAATAGATTTGAAAAATAGCATGGTTTAATATATGCTCCCCAAGGGGTACATATTTGTTAGTAATGGTACTCTTCCCTAACTTTCTTTGGTTCCTACACTGATGTGTGGTACATTCTCACTTAGAATATACATAGGAAAGGTAGTTTCTATGCGCAAAGCATGGGTTTCTTGTAAATGCACACCTACTTGTAGGTTTCATAGTTTGTATCTTTTTCATATTGAAAAGACTGCACATGTATTTGTTATGACATTATATCAAATGTGTTTTAAACCAGAGGTGCGTGGAGTGATTTCATCGGGACAGTCCCAACTTTCAGATTCTGTCCCACCATTTATACTTTCTGTACATCAAGGAACTGTCCCTAACAGGGCCGGTGCTAGGATTTTTAGTTACACAGACGAAGATGCATTTTGGCGCCCCCCACCCTCCTTAAAAAAACAAAACAAAAAAAAGCATCTTCACCTGTGTGTCTTTCCTCCCAAGCCACAGCCACACAGGCATCATTTTTCAGTCACACAGTCAAAGTCATACAGGTACACTGTCATTCAAAGACAGAAATAATCATACAGAGACATACAGACACATACAGTCAGAGACATACAAGCAGAGACATACATGCATACAGAGACATGCAGGCATATAAAGACATACATGCATACATAGGCATACCGTCATACAGACACATACATACAGACAGGCATACAGAAACATACATACAAAGACATTCAGGCACATACATACATACATACAGAGACATACAGGCATAAAGAAACATACATACAGAGACATACAGGCATGCAGACAAATACATACATACATACAGGCATACAAAGACATACACACATACAGATACATGCATGCATACAGAGACATACCGTCATACAGACACATACATACATACAGGCATACAGAGACATATAGGCATACAGAAACATACATGCAACGATATACAGGCATACAGACACATACATACATACAGAAACATGCATACAAAGACATACAGACATACAGAGATACACAGACACACACATACGTACATACAGAGACATAAAGGCATAGTTACATACATGCATACAGAGACATATATACATACATTCAGAGACAAACATACATCCAGTTACATACATGCATACAGAGACATTCAGAAACATACGTACAAGACATACAGGCATACAGACACATACATACATATATACAGAGGCCTACCGTCATACAGACCATACATGCATACATACAGAAACATGCATACAGAGACACACAGACACACACATACGTACATACAGAGACATAAAGGCATACAGTTATATACATGCATACAGAGACATATATACAGACATTCAGAGACAAACATACATCCAGTTACATACAAACATACATACAAAATTACATACTTACATCTGTTAAAGCGTGTCCCTGGGGTGCATGCTGTCCGGCTCTGTGGAGTCCTGTCCTGCAGCCCAGCCTCATCACTGAGCGCCAGCCACGCTGTGTGATCCACAGGGAGCAGGGATATGATGTCATGTCCCCGCCCCCTCCACACAGCCTGCGGCAGACAGCAGGGTAGGAGGTGGGCGGGCGGAGGCTGGGATCCGCAGGCGGAACGGTAAGGGCTGCACTCGGCCACGCTACAAGTATTAACCAGCTGGAGGGGAGCGCAGTGCGCTTCCCTCCTTCCGGTCACCCTGATTTTGCGCCCCCAGGTCCGGTGCGCCCTAAGGCGGCCGCCTGGGCCGCCTTATGGTAGCGCCGGCCCTGGTCCCTAACAAGCACAGCATGAGCGCATCATTAGATATGTCATTAGGAAATTGTGCTCCCAGCAGGTTCTGCACTCAGTGTACTGTCTTAAATGATGGACAGGTTGCCTGGTGTGCATTCTCACCAGGCTAACCTGCCAGCAATATGGATGAGTCCACCCCTTTGATGGAAGAGCTATTAACTGGATCACATCACTGGTGTCCCCTTTACTTCTCTATTACCTGGATGCAGGTGTTGGGAGGTATGTGGTCTTATAAGCAGAAGGCTATTTAAACTGACTTCCATTAGGCCCTGTGAGTCACTGGGCATACTTTTTAGCTTCTGTTATCTCTGAAGAAAGAAAATGTAATGGATCATATTTAAAACAAAACAAAAAAAGTTTCTTCTAAAAGGTCAAAATGTGTTTTAACAATAAGGGATTATAAGCAGGCTACATGACTACATGAAAAGAAGGCTATATGAAAAGTAGCTTTGTTTACTCTAAATACATTATTACCATCTTCATGGAAACCTAGCTGCACACTGCTGCTTAATGGCCAGTTCTCCTTTAAGTAACAAAAAATGCGTACTTGCCAAAAAATCACAGCAAATAAAAAATGCATCTTCCTTGTTTATGTCTATGAATTTCCCATTAAAACACTGGCATGACTTCACACTTTTCTTTCTGCATCAATATACGGATGATATTGCAACTTAAATCATTTCTCTGTCCTCTTCACTGAAGTATGTGTCTATGTAGAATTCCTTCATAAATTTTAAATATTGCATATTTAATGTCTTCAGTGCTTAATGATCCTACAGTGGAACAGGCCCCTCTAGCAGAAAGGAAAACAAAAGAACTACACAAAATTAAGAAAGAAGTCTGCAAGGCAGGTTTTACAATTATAAAATAAGTCTAAAATGTGAACATTTTGGTAATGTATCGAACTGTATATTATAGGGAATTGTTTTGCTAGGATCAGTTTGTGCTTTGTTTTTCTTGGCTTTACAGTATCGTCAAATATTATTCTAATCATTCTTTTTGCAAAATCTTTATCATAGACAGGCACACAAATATTAAAAGTAAAAATAGCTTTAGGTTTAAGAGTTCTTAAGGACTAATCTATGCTATTTATTATACAATGTGAATGTGTTTACTGCTTTTATATGGTTTTAAAAGGTATATAAGCAACATTTTGAAAAAAAAGCCTAGATTACACTTGGTTTGTTATTTGTTTTCACAACCAGATGGGAAACGATAGGCAGGGCCTGGAGAAGTTGCTTCAAGACACAGCAGACTCTGTAAGTACCTCATTTAATTAAAGTGGTTATAATGTGTGGAGTCCCCTGGTGATTTCCTTATTATGTTATTATGTTATGTTATTATTTATATAACGCCAACAAATTCCCCGGACATACTTGAAAATGAGAGAAATCTCAATGTATCTTTCCTGGTAAAATATTTTATGAATAATAATTCCGCAGCACTTTACAGTGGGTGGACAAACAAACATGTAGTTGTAACCAGACAAGTTGGACACACAGAAACAGAGTGGTTGAGGGCCCTGCTCAATGAGCTTACATGGGGGGGGGGGGGGAGTGGGGTAAAGTGACACAAATGGTAATGATAGTTTTAGACTAATGAGAGCTGCAAGATAGGAATCTGTCGGGAGCTATTAACAGTTTAATTGATATGCTTTTGTGAAGAAGTGGGTTTTTAATGATTTTTTGAAGGAGTGGAGACTGGGTGAGCTTCTAACGGAGAAGGGAAGTGAGTTCCACAGGAATGGTGCAGCCCTTGAGAAGTCTTGAAGGCAAGCATCAGAAGTGGGAGTACGGACAGAAGATAGACGTAAGTCTTCAGCAGAGCGTAAGGGCCTAGACTGGACATACTTGTGTATTAGGGAGGATAGATAGGTGGGAGCAGCATTATGCAGAGATTTGAAAGCAAGAACCAACCAGAATTTTAAATTGAGCCCTGTATCTTACAGGAAGCCAATGTAGGAACTGACAGAAGGGTGAGGCGTGGGAGTTGCAGGTGGACAGGAAGATAAGCCTCGCCGCCGCATTCATTATGGACTGTAATGGCGCAGGTTGGGAGCACGTAAAACCACTAACAAGTGGATTACAGTAGTTAAGGTGAGAAAGGACAGTGGAAGGGACCAGCACCTTAGTCACATCTGGCGTTAAAGGGACCACTATAGGCACCCAGACCACTTCAGCTTAATGAAGTAGTCTGGGTGCCAGGTCCAGCTAGGATTAACCCTTTCTTCTATAAACATAGCAGTTTCAGAGAAACTGCTATGTTTATAAAAGGGTTAATTCAGCCTCGAGTGGCTGTCTCATTGACAGCCGCTAGAGGTGCTTCCACACTTCTCACTGTGATTTTCACAGTGAGAAGACGCCAGCGTCCATAGGAAAGCATTGAGAATGCTATCCTATGGACTGGCTGAATGCGCGCGCGGCTCCTGATGGAAGTGGCAGGATTTGGCGATAGACTGAACATGAGGAGTGCAGGAGAGGTCGGAGTCAAAGAGAACACCTAGTGAGCGAGCCTGCGTGGTGGAGCTGATGGTAGCACAGTTGACTTGGAGGGAGACAGACACAAGAGTAGCAACACTTGAGTGAGGAAAGACCAGATTTTCAGTTTTGGTCAAGTTGAGTTTAACCCCTTAAGGACACATGACATGTGTGACATGTCATGATTCCCTTTTATTCCTGAAGTTTGGCCCTTAAGGGGTTAAGGAAGTGGGCAGCCATCTAGTTACAAATAGCAGAGAGGCAGTCAGAGACACTAGTCAAGAGGGATGGGGAGAGATCAGGGGAGGGCAGATAGATTTGTGTGTCATCCGCATAGAAATGATATTGGAAGCCAAAGGAGCTAATGAGTTTACCAACGGAGGCGGAATAGATAGAGAACAGTAGGGGACCAAGGACTGAACCTTAGGGGAAACCAACAGAGAGGAGTTGGGGAGAAGAAGCAGAGCCAGAGAAAGAAACACTGAAAGAGCGCTGGGAGAAGTAGGAGAAGCACCAGGAGAGAGCAATATCTTGTAGACCAATATTGCAGAGGATGAGAAGAAGCTGTTGATGACCAACATTTAACAGTGTCAAAAGCCGCAGAAAGGTCAAAGAGAATTAGGATAGACCACACTACCCAGCTAATGGAGGAATGTGTAGCAAAATTATGTTCTCCAACACCCCTTCCTGTATGTTACCCCCTCAGACTTAGTAGCATTGCAGATAACTAGAATGATATTATAACTATTTATTTTTATATCAGGTGGCTGCTCCTGAAAGTTTTTGCTTGATGTAAAATTTATAGTAAAATTACACTAATACCCTTCTGCCCCAGTGGTGGAATGTCCAGGCTGCAGTTTTACTTGACAAGAGGGGTCCAGGCCAGGCAGGCTCCCCTTCCAAAACTGTTTATTAGTAGTTTGCAAATTCAGTAATATATTATAGAGTAAAATTTGTGAAAACCTGGGTGGTACACTGGTATAGTACCGTCCTGGTAGACACGGGGTAGGGAGAGGAGACAGGCTATACAGGATATGGCAATAAAGTGCAAAGTAGAGGATACAACAGATTGTGGGCAATGAATACAGTAATAAATTCAATAGTAAGATCAATACATGTACCATATCTCCTACTACAACTGGCGAGTTATAAAAAGCCCCCACCCGAGGCTAGAAGAAAATAAGTTAAATAGCAAGAAGTTGTTTCACTGCTTGAACCAGGAATAGGAGATAAATGGTATTAAAGGAATAAATCCACTTAGTAAAGGCTAAACAAGAAGAAAAAAGGGGTATATTCACTAAACAATTTAATATTTAAAATGCAAACATGTTATATCAAATCTTAAATAAGACTAGATGATAAAAGAATAAAGGAAAAGGGTAAAATATTTCGCAGTTTTCTCAGTTCAAAGTCCTCCACTAAGTGATTTTTTTTGTGAGGTAGTCAAGTTGTTATCGTCCTGGTATTTAACAATGTATCAGCTTAATGAAAGTATAGTGAAGTAAGCCCTACTATGGTAAAAAATCTGGAGATTTGCTAATATCCAGTATTTGGCATCAGCATTAATATAACTTAAAAATTGTGATTGTTTGTATATTCCAGATGATTATCTCTGGGTCAGGATCCCATGGTGGGCTAAATCTATAATAAGAATAGCAGAGACATAGTGTTTTTTGGTAAAACTTTTATTTGAATAAATGTAAAATATATATTTTTTTACCAGAGAGCACTATGTCTCTGCACTGAGAATGTATGTGTGCTTGTCAGTGAGAGTGTATGTGTGTCTGTCAAAGAGTATGTGTGTCTGAGTGTGTGTCAGGGTGTGTACCTGTGTGTCAAGGTTTATGCATGTGTCACTGTATCTGAGTGTGTGTGTGTGTGTGTGTGTGTATTAGTATGTGTGTATTGGGTGGTGGGGGGGGGGGGGGTGTTTGTGTGTGTGTGCCAGTGTATATCAGTGTGTTTGTATGTGCCTGTGTGTGTGTGTGTGTGTATGTCAGTGTGTGTGTGTCAGTGTGTGTATATGACACAGTGTGTATGTGTCAATGTGTGTATCTGAATGTATGTATGTGCCAGTGTGTGTATCTGTGAGTGCAAGTGTTTGTATATCACTGTTTATTTGTGAGTCAAGATGTGTATATGTGTCACAGTGTGCATCTGAGTGTGTGTATGTGTATCTGAGTGTTTGAATCTGTGTGTCAAGGTGTGTGTGTCTGTGTGTCATTGTGTATCTGTGTACCACTATGTGCCAGTGTGTGTATCTGTGTGTCAGATACATACACATACACACACACACACACAGATGCACACTGACACACATATACACACACTGGCACATACAAACACAGATAAACACACCTTGACACACACTGGCACATAAAAACACACACACTTTGACACATAGATACACACACATTGACACACAGATACACACACACACATAGATACACACTGTGTGTCAAGGTGTGTGTATCTGTGTGTCAGTGTGTGTATCTGTGTTTATCTGTGTGCCGCTATGGGCCAGTGTGTGTGTATCTGTGTGTCAGATTCATACACACTGACACACAGATACACACACTGGCACATGCAAACACTGATACACACACCTTGATACACAGACACACACAGGCACTTACAAACACATATACACACAATTTCACACACAGATAAACACACATTGACACACAGATAGATACATGCATACACACACACAGATACACACTGTGTGTCAGTGTGTGTATCTGTGTGCCAATATGTATCAGTGTGTGTGTATGCTGCTGAAGTGTAGAAGCACAGGGTTATGATAGTGTGATCATGATGTCATAACCTTGTGCCTTGTACTATACAGGTGCGAACCACTGGAGAAGCAAGGGAGCAGCATGCAGAGGGTAAATGCACACTGGATGCCTGCTCCCTACATCTCATCACAGTGAGAGTTCTTGTTTGAATGATTGTTACTCATGAGTGGGAAACACAGTAAAGTGATGTTCCTGATGTGAGAGAGGTGACCTACATCAGTGGGTATACTTAGTGGGCCAGATGCTACCTCACAGTGACTCAAGTACCTCCAGTGAATTGTATATCATCCACATGAATTATACAGCCATGAGCAAATCCCACACACACAGTTATATTCATTTAGCCCTCTCCCCCCCCCCCCCCCCCCGCACACAATCATATTCTGCCATGTACACACTCAAACACATTTAGCCAAATCCAACAAAAAACACATTAGGTCATACACCACACGCAATAACATTAAGTCATACATCACACACAATCACACTCTGCTAGCCCTAATACACAATCACTTTTAGTCAGCCCTCACACACAAACAAATTCAGTCTGCCACACACATTTAATGACATTCAACTAGTTCCACACACATAATCACAATCAGCCAACTCCATACATACATATCACACTCAGCCAACCACTATAATTACACTCATGTGCATTACATAGAGAGGAGTGAAAAAGGGGACCACAAACGCCCTGTTGTTCCTAAATATGCCTAAGCATTCTTACTTTCAAATGAGATCTGTGGCTAATGAGACCCACATCTGTGGCTTTAGCCCTGAAAACTCGGTCTAGCAACACTTACATTGTTAATCATTTTTTAATGGTTTATTGCTAAACAAGTATCCCAGCAGCTCATCCCCTCTATGCTGCTTGGGCTAATGAGGAAGCATTAGCCTGTGCAGCAATGAGTGACAGTGATTGGCTTAGTATCAGCTGAACACTTTCATTTTGCCATTTTACTGTGACAAGAAACCTTGCCCATTAGAAAAAGAGTTATATGAGTGACAAACAATTGCCTACGTGACATATATGATTTCCATGATGTATCCGAGCTAAACCCGAGAAACAATCAAAATACTGCTAGTTCTTTTTCTACTGAATACACAAATATTCCTGGAGAGGTACAAGCAAAGCTAACATTTTAAAGCTATATTAGAATTCCTCAAATATGCTTTTTACCAACAATCAACGTACATTGAAGCTTTAATATCCTTTTAAGCAGCACCTAGTAGTTTTTCACATATTCTTTATTTTTTATTCTTTTGCCTTATAAGCAGAACTTTTTCTCATATCATATCATCTTATAATCAAATCAAAATGAAAATCTCAAAATTGTATACATCTAAGTTTAATCTGCAGATGTATAAACAAATTCCAGTCCTACATTTTCACTTATTGCATTAAAAACACTGCCTGTGCAATTTGGTACATTGTCATACTCTTTTCATAACTTGCAATGTAATCCACAATGACATAGTCACTCTCATGGATATTTGCCTTTGCAATGCTGTCTGCAATGCAATAGTAATTTTCATACTAATTTGACTATTAGTTATATACATTGTAGTGATATTATTAAATTCATAGAAACTTTGTTGATGATGGTAACATGAACCTTTTAACACAAAATTTAACAGAACATATTTCTGCTTAAAGCAGACCAAATGACGTGGCGTTATATACACTGCTCAGCCAAAACATTAAAACCACCTGCCTAATATCATAGAGATCTCCATTATGCTGCCAAAACAGCTCATATGCATTAAGGCATGGACTCCACAAGACATTTGAATGTGTTATATGGTATATGGCATCAAGACATTAGCAGAAGATCCTGTAAGACCTTCAAGTTGCGAGGTGAGGCCACCATGAATAGGATTTGTTGTTCCAGCACATCCCACATTTGCTCAATAGGATAGAGATCTAGGGAACTTGGAGGCTAGGTAACACATTGAACTCTTTGTCATGTTCCTCAAACCATTCATAAACAATTTTTGCAGTGTATCAGTATAGGGCACACCATTGCCATGAAGGGATGTACATGGTATGCAACAGTCTCTGGGTAGGGGGTATGTGTCAAAGTAATATCCACATGAATTACAGGCCCCAAGGTTTCCAAGTAGAACATTGCCCAGAACATAATGCTATCTCCACCAGCCTACCTTCTTCCCATAGTACATACTGCTGCCATCTCCTGCCCAAAGTAAACAACACACACGCACTAGGCCATTCACCTGATCCAAAAGAAAAAAAAATGGACCAGACATCCTTCTTTCATTGATCTATGGTTCAATTCTGAGGCTCACATTTTCATTGAAGGTCTTACTTAATATGTAAAAAATACAAGCATTAAAGAGAATTTTAAAGACTCTCATGAACAAAAGCAATTTGAGATGAAAATGATAACACGTTCAACACCAGAAGTGAAGGACTTAATGTAGACTCTGACTATCTGACACACTACCAAGGCCTTGTATAGACACACATCTTAATGTCTTGTATAGTTATTTTTCAATACTTCTGCTTCACCCCTATTTCATCAATTTATGTATATGTCTGTGTGTATGTGTGCAGCTGTATATTTGTATGCCCTGGCAAATGAGTCTGGTTTATTGATGTGGTATTAAAAAGAGTGAGCTGAATAAAAAATAAAAAAAATTACAACTCAGAGTGAAAAATGTCTGAATGTTTGACTTTAAAAAAATAATCAATTTTTAAATCCTCACTTACTTTAAAATCAATAACTGGAATTTTAAGCAGTAGGTTTAAAATGGAGAAAATTAAGCCTCTGGAACGGTAAGGAAAGTACATTGGAAATGAAAGATTAAAGAACCTGTATGAAACGCAGAAAGTTAAGCTTATCACTGGGTTTGTTAAACATATAGAGGATAGATACTCTACTTGTCAGTTTTGTTAAGTTGTTTACGGCAAGGCACAGAGTCTCGGATGCACGTTCCAGTTGCCGGATCAACACTTTCAACAATAACAAAAGGGCGCTCTTCTAGCGTAGCCACTGTCAGGTGCTGGTCATCATCAACAGGCTGCAAAAACTTGCCGTATCGAGACCACACTGGGTATTTCATCCGCAAATCTCCATGTTCCCAGATTCCAACCTGGAGACAAAAACACAAATGGCATAAGTATTTTAAATATTGTATCAACATTCTAAAGTGAAAATTGTTTGTTTGCAGTAAATAATTCTTATTCCAAAATATATTCCTAGATACAAGACAGCAGATGTGATAAAATTAAAAGGTGATACAGCAGAATGAAATATACATTTGTATAATTAAATAACACTTGGCAAATGTTACGGATAGACCCAACTAATTCTGAAAAGGACCCACCACACACCTAAATAACTTTAGTTTGCTGACATACTTTATGTTTAAAGAGTGTATCCTCTTTCAAAGGAAGAGAGATGGAGATGAGAAGATAAGAGAAGAGAAGAGAAGAGAAGGAGTGAGAAATGAAGGGAAGAGAGAAAATGAGAAGGGATGGGGAAAGGAGAAGGAATGGGAAATGGTCGGTTAGCAAAAGGAGAAAAGTGCATTTGTCATAAACTTAAAGGCTTTATTTTTATTGACTATTTGGGGAATTTTAGGGTTGCACAACAAGATTTTTATACATTTATTCTTATTTACTATTTTTGGATAAACTTTTCAAGTGACATCTATAGAAGTAGAGCATTTATGGGAATATTTGTATATAAATATTTGAAAAGCTTATCAAAAAAATATTAAATCACTTGGGGCTGGAGGGGTTGTGTGTGTGTGTGTGTGTGTGTGTTAATAGAAATGTGAAATAATGAATAGGAATACTTTGAATAATGAAAAAACATTTTCATCAAAATACTAAAAACACTGTCATTTTTTCCCATCTAAATGAATTTCAAATAAAATATGTAGACCAAAAAAAGCTTACAACTAGTTAGCTACTTTTTCAACCACTCACTTTATCTAAATGTGCAAATTAGCTTATTGTTCTCGATTTAGTAGATGGTCTTTGATGAATTAATTACAGCAATGCTTTGATTTAAAATAAAACAAAAAATAGATATAAAAAATAAAAAATAGAAAGTTTTCGAATTAATTTCAGTACATCTTAACTTTAAATCTTGACTTCACTCAACTAAAATTATAAAACAAATTATGAGATAAACTATACTCATATACTATTACTATGGATCTAACAATTGTAATGCACACGTGCATGTGGTTGTAAAATGTATGTCTTTAAAATGATTTGCTTCATATTAAAAGGATGTTATAGAATCAGATTAAAGTCAAACCATTTACAGACTTGCATCTTTTTCAGTCTAGATTATTACGTAACTATGTCCTCGATTTAATATTTTTGGATAAGCTTTTACAATGATTGCAATATGTTAGAAAAACGTTTCAAAATATTTATATACAGAATAACCAGTCAATGATAGCATGACATATTTAATATAAGTATTTGCTGTTTCTACCATGTGTTTTCTGAGATGTGCGTTCACTATTTGTAAGTTTCCAAACAAAGCACAATCTCTACTAAAATATATCAGAAAAAATATATCATGCACAAAAAACATTGTATAAAAGGAAATAATTTTTCCTTTGTTTGTTAGGGGGCAATATTTCCAGGGCAATCTGAGGCACAGTTTTATTCACACTCTGGGCTAGATTTATGTTTTAGGTGCCTGCACATGCAGAGTTCTAACGAGCCCCCTCCTTCCACCCACCCCTAAAAAAGGCAGATAGAGTAAGTTTAATAAATGTATTAACTGGACATTGCAGTAATACTGACATAATTAAATATCCCTAATTAAATAAAGTGGCTGGACCTAATGTCCCCCCCTGGTCCCCACCCATGACCGGCAGGTGAGGACCTTAATTAAATAAATAATGGGAGGGACCCATGAGCGGTGGGTGGGGGCCCTAAATGACAATAAGGGGGGATCTATAGTCCTCCCCCAACCCCCACCCATGAGAGGTTGGTGAGGACCCTAAATGACAATAAGGGTGGTCTATTATCCCCCCCCCGGCCCCTACCCATGAGTGGCGGATGGGCGGGTGGGGGGCCCTAAGTGCTACCTATTGTTTCCCTTCAGGTCCCCACCATGAGTGTGTCCTCCCCCCACAGCCCCCACCCATGAGCAGCAGGTGGGGGCCCTAAATCACGATAAGGGGGAGACCTATTCTCCCCTCCGGCCCCCACCCATGAGAGGTGGGTGGGGGCCCCAAATGACGATAGGGGGGACCTATTGTCCCCCCCATCCCCCACTCATGAGTGGCGGGTGGGGGTTAAATATAAAAAAATCCCCCCCATAAGTGACTAGGGGTGCCCAAACTACTAGTCACCCCTCTCCCCAATAAAATTAAACCCTACCTACCCCCTCACCCTAAAAATAGTGAGGGGGAACAAAAAACTAAATGCCTGTAAATAAATAAAATGTATAGTTACCATTAGATGCCTTAAACCTTCTTTTTTCAGCCCCCAAAAAGGCCAAATAAAAAGCCATAATTCCTGTTGAACTTTGAAAAAAAAAAACAGAGAGCAAAAACAAAAACCACACACAGAAAAAAGAAAAACATGACGCCAAAAAACAAATATCCATCTTCACACAGCAAGGGCACCGCAGCACAGACTGAGCTCAGCAGGGCAAAGAAAGGCTTATAAAGCCTTCCCACACCCTGCAATGACTCAGAGCACTCTGATTGGTTGATTCCAAGCCAACCAATCAAAGTGCTCTGACAGGTAAATGAGGAGACTGACAGGTAAGTCTCTACATTTACCTGTCACAGCACTCTGATTGGTTGGCTTGGAATCCAACCAATCAGAGTGCTCTGAGTCATTTTACACAGCATGGGAATGTTCTTTGGAATTTTTAGGTCTCCTGATTATTTATTTAATTAGGGTCCCCACCCGCCGCTCATGGGTGAGGACCAGGGGAGACATTAGGTTCCCCCTTTTAATTAATTAGGGTCCCCACCTGCCACTCATGGGTGGGGACCTGGGGAGGACATTAGGTGCCCCCATTATTTTAACCCACCATTCATGAGTTGGGACTGGGGGGGAGACAATAGGTCCCCCCTTTTGTTACTTAGGGTCTCTTAATTTACCTGTCACTCTGATTGGTTAGCTTGGGATCAACCAATCAGAGTGTTCTGAGTCAAATTGCAGGACGTGGGTAGCCTATATAAGGCTTACCCCGCCCTGCAAAGCTCATTCTGTGCGGAGCCTACCCTGGGTGAACATGGATTTTTTTGCAGCAATTATTTGGGAAGGGTGTTTTTTGGGGGTATTATTACACTTAGCCCCCACCCATCGCCCAGGGTGTTGGGGCAGGGGGGAGGACAATAGGTCCCTCCCTTATAGTAATTTAGGGTCCCCACCTCCCGTTAATGGGTGGGGGCCAGGGGGAAGTACAACAGGTACCCCATCCATTTTCATTTAGGGCCCCAACCCGACACTCATGGGTGGGTACTGGGAGGAGGACAATAGGTTCCCCCCTTTTTGTAATTTAGGGCCCCTAACCGCTGCTCATGGGTGGGGTTCGGGGGGGGGGGCAGTAGGCCCCCCCTTCAGTTAAATAGCCCCCACTCGCGCTGCATGGATGGGGACTCGGGAAGGGGGATACTAGGTTTGTACTTGTTTTTTAGTAGTTTTTAGTTGTTTAGTAGACATGCCCCTACTCACGATATAGCGAATATAAGCAGAATTTACTAATACAAAGTAATCTTTACTTAGTATTAGTAAATTTGGCTGAAAGACCAAGATACTGTGGGAATTAGGGAGTTATCTACTAAGCGGCTGCAAGATGCACGAATCAGATCGGAATTTCATTCGTTCGAATGGAATACCGATCTGACCAAAGTCCCAAATTGCATCCTAACATGAATGAAGAAACTGTTCTCATTCTGTTAAGACGTAATTCGGTAGTTTCGTCTAAATGACAGGACGTTTTGGGAATACTGACAGGAGGCATTGCGAGATCACGGAGGAAAGGTAAGAATTGGGGGGAAATTCCTCTGACCACACGAAACGGAGCACTCTTTGCTCCTCCGCTGGTCAGAGATGGTCAGGTGTAGGAAACCTCCATAAGACAAAGTAATCCCTACTTTGTCTTATGTTTTAAAGAAGACTAGAGCAGACAGGAATAAATGAAGAACAGATCCTGACAGAGGAAGAGATTAAAGAAAGGTAAGTTCGGCATGACAGTGCTGCTTTCATTTTCCTTTTTTTCTCTACTGGTTAAATTTTTGATTGATAAGTTGATGTGTGAGCCAAATGCACAAAAATTGACCAACATGTGTACTGTAAAAATATAAAAATACAAACTTACGGTATTTATATTATTGCAGTACACTGGCCCATTTTCATGCCATTTTTGGTTTGTCTGAATGATTCCCAAAATATTTTTTCATGAACAACATTCGGCAGAGCTGAATTGTCACAAGAACGAGTGTTGGACATCCTGAACAGAATTTCAGTTTCTGGAAAAAGTAGCCTGCTTTGCACAAGTCTAATTATTATTACAAGATTGAGATTAACACACTGCAAGCAAGTTGATTATAATGTACTGCTTGGATTCTAAAATTTCTAATAACATTTGTCTGGCAAGAGTTCATATTTTTCTCCTGTGTCTATGAGAGTAAGACATCAGAGGGGAGAAGTAGTTCCTGAATCTGGACAATCCTGTGGGAATCTGGACACCTGGAAGGTATATTTCTGAAGACACCAGTCACTTGCTATTTGAACACAGTGTGAGTTTTATTACAATAACTGCTGTAGGGTGACTTTTGCTCAGCCCTGTAGTGGCTGTAAAAATATCTTTGAAAAGCAGTACCATGTCTTTTTATATATAGCAAATATCTTGAAGCCTGCTGATCTCAATTTCATCCTGCTTTCATGTTGCACTCTCTCGTCGAGAGCCTAAGGTAGCAGGTATTATAATCCTTTATTCTGTTTTAATCTTTCTATTTTAAACCCATACTCCTTATTCTAAAATAACCACAAAAGAGCACGTGAGCCTCAAAATAACAACTCACAGCAAGGAAAAATGCCTGGCTTTCAATAGTATTTCCGTAATTAATAACATATTAAATGACGCAAGCACTCTATCACGCAGTTCAAACAGGCTATGTTTGAATGTCAACATGGCAGCCTGGCATTACATCAATTTGTACTGGAAATAATAATCCGAAGAGGCTGACAGAAGGTTGCAGGTACAATTTAGTAGAATCACCTTTGCTGTGTATCTGTAAATGTTCCGGTAAATATAGCTGTGGTTCTAACAAGAAGCAATCAATCAAAATTAGTTCACCATGGCTACTGTTATTCATTGTGGCCCAATTTCATTTTGTTTTCATGTGGAATAAAATGTAAGTGAAAAATAACATGGGCTGCAAATTCTTGAAATGAACACATCCCCATGAAAAAAATAGAATGGCATGAATTAAAAAGGCATACATTGTGTGCATGTGTTAACAATTTTTAAAACTGTTCAATAATTTGGAATGTATTTATTTAAACAAGTGTAATTATATTTCCTACTTACTTTGCTTAAAAGAAAAATCCAGATACCATAACAACTAGAGTACGCTGAAGTGGTTATGGTGCCATCAGTGCCCTAACACCATTCTACAAAAAGGATGTCAAACTGTTTGAGTGAGGTTTGACAGCTTACATGGGTTCCATTTGGTGCCGAGTGGCTGCTTAGTCTGTATCCAGTCTTTCTTTGAGGGACAAGACAGATTTCTCTCCAGAATAAAGTATAGCCAATGCAGGACCATGCTTACTGGCAGAGTGGGCTCTGCAGGTACTCTCAGCTAATTCATTAAAGTCGGCCCTTCTTTGCTTTGTAGAGCAATCAATATTCTACTACTGGAGAAGACAAGATGCAGGGGATGCAGCCATGGGTGCCGGCAGAACCTCGGTAAGTTGTCAGGCTTTACAAACTTTGAGATAATTGAAAGACCAATTTAGGGGATTACACAGTTAGAAGTGAAACACTGTTACAAATCTCAACCTACAATAAAATTGATTAAACAAGCAGTTAGAGTAGAAAAACTCTCTCCGTAAGAACAATAAAAAATATACACAACATAAACTGCCAGGGCATTAATTAAATAAATAATGAAGTCTACACAAAATGATGTACTCTCGTGGTGTCCAAAATTTAGCAGAGTGTAGAAAGCAACTAAGTAACTTGAAGCACAGTCACCATTCCAGGAACAGTCGCAGCAGTAACACTGCTGCAGTGAATGGATCCTCTGTTCTTTAACCCCTTAAGGACACATGACATGTGTGACATGTCATGATTCCCTTTTATTCCAGAAGTTTGGTCCTTAAGGGGTTAAACAGTGTTACTACTTGTTTGGAGGTAATAAACCTCAAAGAAAATGGAAAAATTCCATAGAGTAGCAATGTATTTTATGAACATTTATATCACTCAGAGATATTTAAGAGACAAGGAAGGGTTACCGATCAGACGGCACAAGCACAGTCACTGCAGGTCAAGAGCAGACAATTTATTTCCAAAATACGCCAGTCCTTCTCCTCACCTATGAGGCTCATGAGTGAGAAATTAAACAACCTTAGTCCAAGGATTTTATCTTTTCTAAGACAAAGCTGCCATTATCGTCTGCTTTTATCACAGCACTCCGTTATTTCTTAAAGATATATAAATCTAAAAATTCAATCACAACTATAAAAGTGACAAAATCCCAAAATGAAACATAGAAAAGTAAAACAAAAAATAATACGTTCTAAGAAACATTTTCAAAACCGGTATACTCATAAAAACATTGACAAATACATCAATCCATTTGTATTACCTATTGTGCTATATGAAAAACAACTAATGTACAAAGTATTCAATTTAAATTCAAAATAAAAATGATAAAGGAGAAAAAAATATTTTCTTAGGAGGTCAAAGAGAAAAAAACGTTCATTTTAAACTGTTTGAATGCATTGTTATTAATTAGAAATTCTAGCATAAATTACTTATTAAATCTAAAGTTTTTTCAAGCTAAACTAAAGATAATAATAATTTAAATAACATAGAAGATTAGGCAATTATCATTCTAATCCAAAACATTTCCTGAAAGGATAACCTGGCAGCTAAATCACCACACCTCCATTAATTCTTAACGAATTGAAATTAAAAAATTAGGGTACCCAATCGTGGAATTTTTCAAAACATTCACAAACCAAAACCTTTACTCAATATTTTCAATATGTTTGGCCAAACATGCTTTTAGTGATATTTAAAGCGGCACTGTCTTGCCGAACTTACCTTTCCTCAATATCTTCCTCTTCTCCCCCTCTCTCAGGATCTGTTATTCTTTTCTTCCTGTCTTCTTTAGTTTTCTTTAAAATCATAAGACAAAATAGGGACTCTTTGCCTTATGGAGGTTTCCTCCGCTTGACCAGCTCTGACCAGCGGAGGAACAAAGTGTGCTTCATTTCCGCTGGTCAGAGCAATTTTCCCACAATTCTCACCTTTCCTCTGTGATCTCGCGATGCTTCCTGTCATTTTAGCCGAAACTACCGAATTGCGTTCTAACTGAATGAGAACAGTATGTTCGTTTGTTTTAGAACGCAATTCGGCACTTTGTTCGTGTCGGAATTTAATTTGAATGAATGAAACTCCGATTCAATTCGTGCTGTGGCTGCATCTTGCAGCCGCTAAGTAAATAACTCCCTAATTCCCACGGTATTAGGGAGCTATCTACTAAAAGGCTGAAAGACCTAAATTGGTCTTTTAGCCAAATTTACTAATACTAAGTAAAGATTACTTAGTATTTATAAATTATGCCCCTACCACGAGAATGGGCATGTCTAGTAAGCAGTGAGAAGCCTATGGCAGCCTATGGCTGCTCACTGTAAAGAAAAATAAAAACCTATTGGCCCCCACCCCTAAACGACGGGTGGGGGCCCTAAAGTAAAATAAGGGGGAGACCTATTGTCCCCCCGCGGCCCTCACCCCTGAGTGGTGGGTGTGGGCCATAAATTACAATGGTGGACGACGACACCTACTGTCCTCCCCTCGGCCCCCACCCCTGGGCGGCGGGTGGGGGCCATAAAGATAATGATGGGGGGGCCTACTGTCCTCCCCCCGGCCCCCACCCCTGCACGGTGGGTGGGAGCCATAAATTACAATGGGGGGACCTACTGTCCTCCCCCCGGCCCCCACCCCTGGGCGGCGGGTGGGGGCCATAGTGATAATGAGGGGGAGGACCTACTGTCCTCCCCCTCTCCGGCCCCCACCCCTGGGTGGCGGGTGGGGGCCATAATGATAATGAGGGGATGGGGGGACCTACTGTCATTCCCCCCACCCGGCCCCCACACCTAGGCAGCGGGTGGGGGCCATAATGATAATGAGGGGGGACCTACTGTCCTCCCCCTCTCCTGCCCCCACCCATGGTTGGCGGGTGGGGGCCATAATGATAATGAGGGGGGGACACCTACTGTCCTCCCCCACCCGGCCCCCACCCCTGGGTGGCGGGTGGAGGCCATAATGATAATGAGGGGGGGACCTACTGTCATCCCCCTCTCCGGCCCCCACCACTGGGCGGCGGGTGGGGGCCATAAAGATAATGGGGGGAACCTACTGTCCATCCCCTGCCCCCACCCCTGGGCGGTGGGTGGGGACACTAAGTCAAATCCCCCCCCCATCAAGGTGACTAGGGGTCCCCAAGCCCCTAGTCACCCACCCCCACCCAAATAAAAAGGCCCCCTCCTACCCCCCCTCACCCTAAAAAATAGTGAGGGGGGGAATAAAATTACTAACCTGTAAAGTAAAATTAAACTTACCATTCAACGTCTTCTTGTTTCTAAAATCTTTATTTTTCAGCCCCAAAAAAGGCCAAATAAAAAACCATCATACCCGTCAAACTTAAAATAAAATAAAAAACCTGAGCGCAAAAAAAAAACCTGACGAAAAAGAAAAAACTCGAGCGCAAAAAAAATCCATCTTCATCCATGGAGGGCTCCGCGCAGACTGAGCTCTGCAGGGCGGGGGAAGGCTTATAAAGCCTTGCCCCGCCCTGCAATTAGGCTAAGAACACTCTGATCGGTGGGTTTAAGCCAATCAGAGTGTCCTTTGTCGCTTTACACAGCGTGGGAAAATTCCAAAGAACTTTCCCACACTGTGTAAAATGACACGGAGCACTGTGATTGGATGGCTTGACATCCATCCAATCACAGTGCTTTGTGTCATTTTACACAGCGTGGGAAAATTCCAAAGAACTTTCCCACGCTGTGTAAAATGACACAGAGCACTGTTATTGGATGGATTTCAAGCCATCCAATCACAGTGCTCTGTGTCATTTTACACAGTGTGGGAAAGTTCTTTGGAATTTTCCCACGCTGTGTAAAATGACAAAGAGCACTCTGATTGGCTTAAACCCACCAATCAGAGTGTTCTTAGCCTACTTGCAGGGCGGGGCAAGGCTTTATAAGCCTTCCCCCGCCCTGCGGAGCTCAGTCTGCGCGGAGCCCTCCATGGGTGAAGATGGATTCTTTTTTTTGCGCTCGGGTTTTTTTTATTATATTTTAAGTTCGACGGGTATAATGTTTTTTTATTTGGCCTTTTTGGGGCTGAAAAATGAAGATTTTAGAAAAAAGAAGACGTCGAATGGTAAGTTTAATTTTACTTTACAGGTTAGTAATTTTATTCCCCCGTCACTATTTTTTAGGGTGAGGGGTGTGGGTAGGGGCCCTTTATTTGGGTGGGGGGGTGGGTGACTAGGGGCTTGGGGATTTGACTTAGGGCCCCCACCCGCTGCCCAGGAGTGGGGGCTGGGGTGGGGGAGGACAGTAGCCCCCCCATTATCATTATGGCCCTCACCAGCCACCCAGGGGTGGGGGTCGGAGAGGGGAAGGACAGTAGGTCCCCCCCTCATTATCATTATGGCCCCCACCTGCCGCCCAGGGGTGGGGGCCGGGGGGCGAGGACAGTAGGTCCCCCCCCTCATTATCATTATGGCCCCCACCCGCCACCCAGGGGTGGGGGCCTGGAGGGGAGGACAGTAGGTCCCCCCCTCATTATCTTTATGGCTCCCACCCGCCACTCAGGGGTGGGGGCCGGGGGGAGGACAATAGGTCCAAGGTTGGATACCAAGCTAGCCATGTCCCGTTCCTTGTCCTCACTGATGTCATTGAAGGTCTCTCTTCCTCCACCCAGGAAGCGGGAGATGGAAAAAGATGCTTGGTCGGTCCTCCTACTTCAAATTTGGGGCACTGCGCGTGCAATCTAATGTGCCACCAAATAGGAGTGATGTGTTAAGTAGTACTATTCGTATCAGTTTAATCCCTGTTACGTCCCCTACTAGGGGACGTGTAAATAAGGCATCGATTTTAGGAAGCGGGAGATGCTTGGTCGGTCCTCCTACTTCAAATTTGGGGCACTGCGCGTGCAATCTAATGTGCCACCAGATAGGAATAGTACTACTTAACACACTAATCCTATCAGTTTAATCCCTGTTACGTCCCCTTTCAGGGGATGTGTATATAAGGCATCGATTTTAGGAAGCGGGAGATGGAAAAAGATGCTTGGTCGGTCCTCCTACTTCAAATTTGGGGCACTGCGTGTGCAATCTAATGTGCCACCAGATAGGAATAGTGTGTTAAGTAGTACTATTCTTATCAGTTTAATCCCTGTTACGTCCCCTATCAGGGGACGTGTATATAAGGCATCGATTTTAGGAGGCAGGAGATGGAAAAAGATGCTTGGTCGGTCCTCCTACTTAAAATTTGGGGCACTGCGCGTGCAATCTAATGTGCCACCAGATAGTGGTGTTGTGTTAAGTAGTCCCCCTCATCAGGCCTTCGGGATCCATCCCTCATTCATCTTAATAAAGGTGAGGTAATCTAGACTTTTTTGACCTAGGCGACTTCTCTTCTCAGTGACAATACCTCCTGCTGAACTGAAGGTCCTTTCTGACAGGACACTTGAAGCGGGGCAGGCCAGAGGTTCTATCGCAAATTGGGATAGCTCAGGCCACAGGTCAAGCCTGCACACCCAGTAGTCAAAGGGTTCATCGCTCCTCAGAGTGTCGATATCTGCAGTTAAGGCGAGGTAGTCTGCTACCTGTCGGTCGAGTCATTCTCTGAGGGTGGACCCCGAAGGGCTGTGGCGATGCGTAGGACTTAAAAAGCTCTGCATGTCCTCCATCAACAACACGTCTGTAAAGCGTCCTGTCCTTGCTGGTGTGGTCGTGGGAGGAGGAGGATTACTTTCACCTCTTCCCCTGTTAGATTCCCGTTGTGCTGTGACATCACCCTTATACGCTGTGTAAAGCATACTTTTCAATTGATTTTGGAACTGCTGCATCCTTTCCGACTTGCCGTAATTCGGTAACATTTCAGGCACTTTCTGCTTATACCGGGGGTCTAGTAGCGTGGACACCCAGTACAGGTCGTTCTCCTTCAGCCTTTTTATACGTCCCTTAACACGCACGACAGCATGAAAGACCCCATTTGCACAAGGTTGGATGCCGAGCTACTCATGTCCTGTTCCTCGTCCTCAGTGATCTCTCTGAAGGTATGTTCTTCCCCCCAGCCACGTACAACACCACGGGTACCAGATAGGTGAAAACGAGCACCCTAGGATGCCTGTTGTGGTTGGTCTTCCTCCTCCTCCTCCTCCTCCTCCTCAAAGCCACATTTCTCCTCTGACTCCTCTTCCTCACAATCCTCTTCCAGCGTTGCCGCAGGTCCAGCAAGCGATGCTGATAAGGCTGTTTCTGGTGGTGATGGTGACCACAACTCTTCCTCTTCACGCTTATCTACGGCCTGATCCAGCACTCTTCGCAGGGCACGCTCCAGGAAGAAAACAAATGGTATGATATCGCTGATGGTGCCTTCGGTGCGACTGATTAGGTTTGTCACCTCCTCAAAAGGACGCATGAGCCTACAGGCATTGCGCATGAGCATCCAGTAACGTGGCAATAAAATTCCCAGCTCCGCAGAGGCTATCCTAGCACCCCGGTCATACAAATACTCGTTAACGGCTTTTTCTTGTTGGAGCAGACCGTCGAACATTAGGAGTGTTGAATTCCAATGTGTCGGGCTGTCGTAAATCAAGCGCCTCACTGGCATGTTGTTTCGCCGCTGGATATCGAAAAAGTGCGCCATGGCCGTGTAGGAACGCCTGAAATAGCCACACACCTTCCTGGCCTGCTTAAGGACGTCCTGTAAGCCTGGGTACTTATGCACAAAGCGTTGTACGATCAGATTACACACATGTGCCATGCACGGCACATGTGTCAACTTGCCCAAATGCAATGCCGCCAACAAATTTCTTACGTTGTCACAAACCACTTTGCCGATCTCTAGTTGGTGTGGAGTCAGCCACTGATCCACCTGTGCGTTCAGGGCGGACAGGAGAGCTGGTCCGGTGTGACTCTCTGCTTTCAGGCAAGTCAACCCCAAGACAGCGTGACACTGCCGTATCCGGGATGTGGAAAAGTACCTGGGGAGCTTGGGGGGTGCCATTGATGTGGAGCAAGACGCAGCAGCAGAAGAGGACTCAGCCGAGGAGGTTATGGAAGAGGATGGAGTAGGAGGAGTAGAGGAGGTGGCAGCAGGCCTGCCTGCAAGTCGTGGCGGTGTCACCAACTCCTCTGCAGAGCCACGCATTCCATGCTTGGCAGCCATCAGCAGGTTTACCCAATGCGCAGTGTAGGTGATATACCTGCCCTGACCATGCTTTGCAGACCAGGTATCAGTGGTCAGATGGACCCTTGCCCCAACACTGTGTGCCAGACATGCCATTACTTCCTTTTGCACAATCGAGTACAGGTTGGGGATTGCCTTTTGTGCACAGAAATTTTGGCCGGGTACCTTCCACTGCGGTGTCCCAATAGCTACAAATTTTTTGAACACCTCAGACTCCACCAGCTTGTATGGTAAAAGCTGGTGGGCTAAGAGTTCAGTCAAGCCAGCTGTCAGACGCCAGGCAAGGGGATGACTTTGTGACATTGGCTTCTTACGCTCAAACATGTCCTTGACAGACACCTGACTGTGGGCATATGAGCAGGAACTGCTCAAGGCGAGAGACGGAGGGGCGGATGGTTGAGAGGGGGCAAGGAGGACAGCAGTGGTTAACGTGGCTGAAGATGCTGGACCAGGAGGAGGATGGCGGCTTTGAGTTTGTGTGCTGCTTGTACTCATGTGTTGATCCCATAGGCGTTTGTGATGTGCGATCATGTGCCTTCGCAAAGCAGTTGTACCTAGGTGGGTGTTGGACCACGACTCGGTTTCTTTTGGCACAGGTTACAAATGGCATCGCTGTTGTCAGAGGCAGACACACAAAAAAAATGCCACACTGCTGAGCTCTGCAATGACGGCATTCGGGTGGTGGCAACAGCATGCGTTGATTGGCGTGCTGTCTGGCTGACCCCGGGTGCCGATGCATGCTGTCTGACTGTGCCACTAGCTCCTTGTGACGACCTCCCCCTGCTTCCAACTCGTCTCCTCCTCTCTGTCTCCCCATCTGAACTTTCCCCCTGTTCTTCTTCTCTTCTAGCGGGCACCCACGTGACATCCACGGACGCATCGTCATCATCAACCGCTTCACTTGCATCTAAAAACTCAGCAAAGGAAGCAGCAGCAGGTACAACATCATCATCATCACACCGTACGTGTGTAATGCTGCCTGACTGAGACATATCCCTGTTATCTACATCCTCTGGCAATAATGGTTGCGCATCACTCATTTCTTCCAACTGATGTGTAAATAACTCCTCTGACAGATCAAGTGAAGCGGCTGTGGTGCTAGTGTTGGTGGGGGCGGCAGGCGGGTGAGTGGTAACTTGAGAGGTGCCCAAAGCTAAGCTGGAGGAGGATGGTGCGTCAAGGTTCCGAGCTGAAGCTGTAGAAGATTGGGTGTCCTGTGTTAGCCAGTCAACTATGTCCTCAGAACTTTTCACGTTCAGGGTAAGTGGCCTCTGTACACTGGGCATTATTCTAGGGCCAAAGGGAATCACAGCACCACCACCATGATGGCCCCTGCGGGGTGGCCTGCCTCTGCCTGTCATTTTTTTTTCGCTTAGTGGTACTATGCGTGCAAGCTACTGTGACAACAGATATGAGTGGCACTGGTGTGACACTGTGCCCTGGCAAGCCCTGAAATGCACACTCGTGAAGGAAACTGACTGCTATTATATAACAGTCCAAAAAGTTTTTTTTTTTTTTTTTAATGCAAGCTATTGGGACACCAGATATGAGTGAGTGGTGGCACTGGGCAGGCCCTGAAACACACACTAGTGAAGGAAACTGACTGCTATTATATTACAGTCTAAAAAGTTTTTTTTTTTTTTTTTTAAATGCAAGCTATTGGGACACCAGTGAGTGAGTAGTGGCACTGGGCAAGTGGGCACAGTATACGCTGTGAGCCTGAAACACACGCTGGCAGACAACTAACTGCTATTCAATCTATTACAGTCAAAAATTGTTTTTGTTTTTTTAAATGTACACTATTGTTACACCAGATATGAGTTGCACTGGTGTGACACTGTGCCCTGGCAGGCCCTGAAATGCACACTCGTGAAGGAAACTGACTGCTATTATATTACAGTCCAAAAAGTTTTTTTTTTGTTAAATGCAAGTTATTGTGACACCAGATATGAGTGGTGGCACTGGGCAAGTGGGCACAGTATACGCTGTGAGCCTGACACACACGCTGGCAGACAACTAACTGCTATTCATTCTATTACAGTCAAAATTGTATTTTTTTTTTTTAAATGTACACTACTGTTACACCAGATATGAGTTGCACTGGTGTGACACTGTGCCCTGGCAGGCCCTGAAACGCACACTAGTGAAGGAAACTGACTGCTATTATATTACAGTCCAAAAAGTTTTTTTTTTGTTAAATGCAAGCTATTGTGACACCAGATATGAGTGGTGGCACTGGGCAAGTGGGCACTATATACGCTGTGAGCCTGACACACACGCTGGCAGACAACTAACTGCTATTCAATCTATTACAGTCAAATTTTTTTTTTTTTAAATGTACACTACTGTTACACCAGATATGAGTTGCACTGGTGTGACACTGTGCCCTATTCCTCAAACCATTCCTAAACAATTTTTGCAGTGGGACAGCATGCATTATCCTGCTGAAAGAGTCCACAGCCATCAGGGAGCAACACTGCCATTAAAGGGTGTACGTTGTCTGCAACAATGTTTAGGTAGGTGGTACATGTCAAAGTAAAATCCACATGAATGCCAGGACCCAAGGTCCCAGCAGAACATTGCCCATGTTGCATTACTTACTCAATCTGTGTGCCGACTGGGGTCCGGTCGCACAGCCAACGTCGGAATCTTACTGACTATAGTTTTTCTTTGTCTCTGTTAAGCATTGAAATGCAACAATGCTTAAAAGTACTAAAATGTATACAGTGCAAAAAAACAAAATACATTATAAAAAAAAATACATATAAATTTGAACATAGTATCAAATGGGAAGGAAACTAATAGTATCAGGAGTCACTCAGCTTTACAGATACAATTGTCCATGGGTATTTTGTTTTAATGGTTTTTAACAAGTCTCTAATGTCCATAAAATATAGTGACAATCTGTGATCCCAGGAAGTAGCTGTACACCTCAATATCCCTCAAATAGAACCGGACATGTAAAATAAAATAGACGAAGAAGGGAAACTAATATAGACAGCTAAATGGGTAACGTTCATATATATTTATTTAATCCACAATTCAAAATAGTAAAATGATTTGTGATATATTAAAAAATATATATTACACCTAAATTCAACACCTCACTGGCTAATGCGGTTTCTAATGAAGTTATTTGCGAACCTCATGCAGCTCTCGGTGTCCCGATAACTGCAGGGTTGCTAATAGAGGGTTCCTCTCAGATGTCATTTCTGTCCAGTGTTTGTGCAGAATGAAGTTTGTGGGATCAGTGTTATGGTTTGCCATGGAAACCCCCACTTTAATTTTGCCTCTTGGTTCAAGAGGAAGAATCAATATTAGGATTAATACAAAAATAATTATTATAATTATTTTTTTTTCTACTAAAAAGCAAGATAATTTAAAGTATTTATACTAGAGATGGTTCAAAATACATAAAAAATGATTTAAAAATCCAGATCTCTATGGCGACTCCTAAAACAGGTCTCAAGACAGGACATAACCAGATAAAGAGCAAAAGGCATGATGTCATTTCAAATAACATTAGGAATAAAAGACATGATTTTATTTGAAAACTGCATTATGAAGTGACTATTTGATTATAACATACATAAGAAACTTAATACTGGAGTTGGTTCTAGATACATATAAAAATGAATTATTGGGTCTCCTTGACAACTATTAAAATAAGAATCACCAAATAAAAAGGAAAAGGCATAATGTCTTTTAAAATAGCATTGAGGGTCAAACACAATATTTACTTAACCCTTTACGGATGGATGTAATTTTACATGTTCTGATCAAAACAAAATCAAAACAAACCCTAGAATTCAAGTATATGTCTGTTCAACCTTAATTCACTTCTTTCATATTAAGTGCACCCACACTTATATTATATATCATTTTGTTTAGGTGAAATGGGGCTTTCATTTTCACATCAAATATTTAGATATAAAACATATTTTTATGTGACTAAAAACAAAAATATTTTGGAAAACTAAGAAATATTTTCTTAGTTCTGCATAGTATTTTACCTGGGAATGTCATCATGCTGTCATCTTTTACTGCAAACATTTTTACATATTTGTGTACAGCGATGTATTTTGAGTACAGCAGTACCCCCCATGCACAGGATTTACGGTGTTTTGGAAAGTTACAGGGTCTAATATAGGACTGTTCCCTTTCCAGTTTTTACACATTGAAATTTGACAAATTGGTTATGTTGCCTTTGAGGACGTATAGCAGCCCAAGAATGAAACTTACACATATCATTTGAAAAAGTAGAAAACCTGGGGAATTCAAAATGGGTTATATCCAGTAAGTTACATTGTAAAATATAGGGTTTCATATTTTGCATGTGGTCCTTTAATGTGATATTGTTTTTCTGTCCAACTGACATTCTGCAAGGCACATGGGCATTGCAAAACATATATAGCATTTGGCATGTTAAGAAATAATTAATTTTAAAGGGTTTCTTGGAGTGATTAGATGTGATTTCTTGGATTCCATTCAAATATGGTCTTTTACGATTTTTAAATGCACTCCATTGGTTGAAAGGGAAGAAGCCCTTTTTGCTTATGGGGTTCATCTTGGTAGGGTTGGTATGACCTCTTACTAGTTTCTTCTTTATCTCTGTATATACTCTAAAAAATATCATGTGTCTCTCTGATTGTAAGTAAGAGAGTGTTTTGTCTTTCTTAAGTGCCAGTGTTTTTGATGATTTTCTTCAGACATGCACTTTTGTTATTATAATCCAATATAATATGAGAGAAGCATTTTCTTCTTCAGTCTCTTTTATTTTTACTTCAAAAAAATTGAATCTTTCTATTTCATCCACCTTTTGTTTGGCAGTGGACAGTTCCAGAGAACATAGTTTTCTGTAGACATTTTCTCTCAATGGTCTTAGCTTGTTCGTGGTACATCTGGATATCAGTACATTTACAAAGTATTCTTATAAATTCATTGTATGGGGCATTTCTGATGTCGGGTGATGACAGCTATTCTTCAAGACTAAACTATTTACATCTACCTCCTTTAAAATGTTTTTTTCCCACAAATATTCACAGGTCAAGTAATTCAATGTATTGGTTGCTACAAGAGGTATTCAAGTGCACTCACCAAGTATTCTTATTTAAGGATTTTAAGAATTTGGCCAAATCTTTCAGTTTTCCTTCACAGATAAAAAAAAGATGCCATCTATGCAGTGTTTGTGAATGTAGTAAATGTTTTTACTCCATACATGTTGGTTACATATATGTTGCTCCTCCTAATCACACATGAATAAATTGGCAAAGCTCTGGGCAAATGTTTTCCCCAATGCTGTGCCCTTTTTTGTAAAAGTCTTTGCAATCAAAAGTTCTTGTTCTTGAGGATGAATAGAATTCCTGCAATAATAAATTGGATTTGTGCATCTTCCAGCTCTCCTCTCTTCCTATGTGTATTCCATACAGCATCACAACCCTGTATGTGATCTATGATTGTGTAGAAGGAAGTCACATCAGCTACTACCAGAAGGTAATTGTCTAGCCATTCCACAGAAGCTAAATCTCAGATCATGTTTGTTGTGTCCTTCAAATGTAACTTCACTCTAGTCCCATAGGGTTTGAAAAATAGCTCTATGTACTGCGAGCGATTGGAGGTCTTCCTGGCGTTTATTTTCAGACTTTTGTAAATTTTAGGCGTTGTCAAGTAAATAGAAGACTGAAGTTTTAGGGTGTAGAATGGTAAGATAGTTAAATTATGTCTTCTTAAGGATTTCTATTTTCTTAGCTCTGTTAATAATGTCTTAAGTGCATTGGTCATCTTGTCCAGGTGGTCTCCTTGGAGGATTTCATAAGTCTCACAGTCACTGTTGGCTTCTTCCAAGTAGTACACCTTAGACATAATAATGATCCTCCACCCCCTTATCCTCTGGTTTTATTGTTCAGTGTTCTTGGCTAGATCATCTAGAGCTTCTGTTTCTCATTTGTTTTTAGATATTTTCCTGAGTGCTTTTTCCATTTAAATTTTTTTATGTCATCAATGACCAATTTCACAAAAATTTTCATACCAGTCAAGATCAAATTGACAGGGTAGGAGGTAGATTTTGGTTTAATATTGCCGTGTTGGAATGCATTTATAGGTGCATTTTTCACTGGATACACCTGGGTTTACTTAATATCGATGGTAGTGTCAGACTTATTCAAATGGTTGCTAGCAGCAAATTTAAAGCCTCTATTTAAGGTTAAAATGTTAAAGCTGAGTGACTTCTGGGTATATTTCACATTTGATACTATGTTTAAATTTATATCTAAACTTTTATATGTATTTTGTTGTTATTTGCACTGTATACATTTTAGTACTTTTAAGCATTGTTGTATTTCAAGCCACTTGTTTTATAGGAAGTCATTTGTGGTATTACAGTTTTTTTACTTATTGAGCATAAGGATTTTTAGGGACACAGTGACTATTATTTTTATTGCTTTTAAATTGGTAAATAAGTTTTTAGGTTTTCCTATTTTTACAGTAATTCCTAGCAGACTTGTAATTTTTTTTTATCCCTTTTCCCCCTAAAATTCTTTGTATTCTTTCTCCTGCCCTTCTGTGTCATGGAGTAACACTTCCGGGTTCGGCACTCAGCTGTGAGGAGCCGGACCCCGCCCCCCTCTGACACAGCTCTGATGGTATTTAGAGAGACTGGGCCAGAGGGAGGGTGCTTGGTGATTGATTGTGTGAGCTAACGTCTGAGCTGGCTCCACGAGACCGCGGGCTCCACAGGCTCAGCTACCGGGAGCTACTTCCACCAGACTTACCTCTCCACAAGCTCAGACAAGCCGCTCCAGCCTTTGAGCAAATGCAAGGATTGCTACATGCCATATAGGATTACTGGAGATCGGATACTCTGCTGCTTTACAAGTGGACCCTATCTCTGAACTATTGGAGGACTACCCATATTAACCTTAAGTATATCTTTCAGCTAATTGTCTACAATACCATTTATTAATTAACTAATGCTTGCTTACTCAAATCTTCATTGCTACAAGTTACTAATCTCATGAAGGACAACTCCCATCATGCTTATTCACTATGAACTGTTCTTGCTTTGCAAATATTCTTAGCTACTTGAATATTGTTCCTATTGATGATTATTCTCATGAACTAATGTTACTTAATGCATCTCTGAATAAATACCTAATAATGTTAGGTGTTGTTGATTACTTGCACTTCTTCCTATTGGATTATTGCCTAAATGCAATTCATTTAAGTTTAACACTTATTAAAACTTCGGTTGAATCAAGTTACCAGTGATTCTCTCTTTTCTTAAAGCTACGTTATTGATACTTAAGGATTCTCCATTTCTTCACTATTGTAATTAGGGAGATTACAAGCTGCAGTTGAGTTCCAATCCAAATCACCCCTAGTAGCGTAACATTCTGTTTCCTCTTTGGAGCTAAACTTTACCAATGACTTGAACCTTCTTCTAGGGATTTGCATGGGCAAAAAGTTTGGTTCAATTCAGTTCGAAAATTCGGGTAAGTAAAAAAAATGTGTCTAAAAAAAATGGCATTCGGTTCAGCACTTCCAAAATTCGGGACTTCAGCAATTCGGCACTTAGGCGATTTGGCAATTCGGCACTTCGGTAATTTGGACCCTAACCCTACCCCATATCCCTAAACCTACCCTTAACCCAAGTCCTAACCCCTAAATCCTAACCCTAAACCATTTTCACTAGCCCATTTATCGTGCTTCCAATACATGATATTCAAAAACTGACTGTTCTCTTGCTGCCTTATATATACCACCCTTTGACTTTGTAGCAATGTAATTAATGTTATTCACTTCACATATCAGTGATTTTAATGTTGTGGTTGAGCAGTGTATATATGAGAGAAAAATCATGGAATGTCTTGGGAAACATATCAATATTACAAATTCATCTTTTCTTTTTTTAATTACAACAAGGTTTTTCTTATTTGTGACTTCATTATCTGGTAAATTATTTTTTTAATGGTTTCTTTTCCAACCTAAAGTTTAGTTTGTGATTCCATTAAATGATGGGTCATATATGCATACTGAAATAAATAAAATACATTTAAACATTATTTTCCAGAACAACTAAATTACTTGAATACTAGGGGTGTTTTTATGCAAGATGCTTACTAGAAAAGGGCTGAATCAATGAGTTGTTATGCATTATATGAATTCTACATTGTGGGGCAATAAATATCATGTTCTACCCATCAACATAAAGAAGTAATATGTGTCCAGAAATCATTATTGATCAACACTCAGGAGGAAATCAGACAAGCTACTTCTCACTTATCAGCAATACTGTCAAAGTACAATATTTCCTATAAATAATAATAATAATAATAATAATAGTAATAATAATAGCAAAGTCTTTAACCAGGAAAGGTACATTCAGATTACTATGGTTTACAAGTGCGTCCTAGGGATGTTACTTTTCCCTAACATAAATAAGATCTTTGTAAGTGAGCGATAGGCACCCACCTGGACAGCTATGGAAGGGAAAGCATGATTACTACATACTCTTAGGCTTTCCCTGGGTTGGCTAACTTTTAAAAAGTTGCTACTGTCAGCATTACCATACTTACCTTGGTGGTCAGCCAATCACATAGCTGTTCAATTCAGCGGATCGCCTTCTTGCACACTTCAGTGGCATCGGGCAGCCTCCCTGATGCCATCCACTGCTCCCTTGCCTCCATCTATGACACAGTACTAGCGCACCGGCATCATGGCATCATGGAAGTGGTATTTTGACAATCTTTTTAAGGTTTGGAGGTGCGCCAACATATCCTCAACATATAAAAGGTCGCCTTGCACAATCCCCTGTAGTTGTGTTTTGTGTCCCAATAGTGCATTTTGATTACTAGGGATGTGCATGGGGAAAAGTTTTGGTTTGGTTCGGCATTCAGAAATTCTGGACTTCGGCAATTCGGATCTTCGGGACTTCTGTTCAGTTAGGCACTTCGGAATTTCGGCACTTCGACACTTCGGAACTTCAGCAAATTCGACTCTTCGGCACTTCAGAATTTCGGAACTTTGGCATTTCGGAATTTCTGGACTTCGGAACTTCTCTTGCAGCCGCTTAGTAGATAACTCCCTAATTCCCACGGTATTAGGGAGTTATCTACCAAAAGGCTGAAAGACCTAAATTGGTCTTTCAGACAAATTTACTAATACTAAGTAGAAATTACTTAGTATTAGTAAATTCTGCCCCTACCCGCTATACCGCAAGTAGGGGCATGTCTATTAAACAGTGAGCAGCCTCTGACAGGTAAATTAATACTGAAGTCCCTGAGGAAGTCCTAGCATTGAATGAAACGTGTAGGAGGTGGTGATGACACTGATTGTTTTATACTTCAATGTAAGTTATTACATTTATTTTTAATATACTCTGGAAAGCGCACTTCAATTTTATTCTATTTTCTCTTAAGCATATATATCCCAGTTCATCTATGGGGGGATATTGACGGTTCACTTTAATACACAGTTATACGCGATGTTATTTTGCTTATTTTGATTTAGCAGATCATCCCCTATTTTTTTGCATACTTAACCTTGGCTTGTCTTTGACCTCCCTGTTCACTATTTCTGTTAAGGTTTGTAACGGAACCGCTGGCACCCCAACCGGGTACCCTCCGCTGACGGATGCTCCTAGTGCTTTCCGAGGTCTCCAAGCACTCTGCCTGACACCATAACCACTGCAGACCCCACGAACTGCCTGTCAGGATCGGGACAGGGATCCAACACGCAGAGTACAAACAGTAGCCAGATACGTATACCGGACCTTAGAATGGCCGGACTAACGTAAGTAGTACAGTATAGAATGGTCAAAGACAAGCCGAGGTCGAGGGTAACAGAAGACAGGTAAGCGAGAGACAAGCCGAATCAAGGGTAACAGAGATAAGCAGAGTAAGGTAAACAAGCCGGGTCAAAACCTAAAGGGATAATAGAATACACAAGCACTGAGTGACTAGAACAAGCTAGAACCACGACAGGGCAATGAGCTAATGAAAGAAGCTCTGTTAAATACCCTGTTCAGAGCAGTAACCACGCCTCCGAGGCGTCCTGATTGGTCCTGCAGCAATTGACTGACAGGTCGTTCCGGGGGAGTGTCCTGATGACTACTTCCTGCCTAGATGCTGTAAAAGGCAGTCACTCCCTCGCGGCCGGCCTAGCATGACCGGATAGACCGCGGGGAAGGGAGCCATCAGACCGTCTGGATGGAGGAACAGCTAAGTCTCTACCTCTTTCGGAGGTAGAGACCACAGGTACCCTGACAGTACCCCCCCTCTCAGATACGCCCACCGGGCGGAATGAACCGGGACGAGATGGGAAGCGAGAGTGATACGCCCTGCGGAGACGGGGAGCATGAACATCCTCCTGAGGTACCCAACTCCTCTCCTCAGGACCATATCCCTTGCAATCAACCAGATATTGTACTCTCCCCCAGGAGATTCGAGAATCAATAATAGAGTTAATCTCATACTCCTCCTGACCCTCCACCTGAACGGAGCGAGGAGGGGCTATTGTGGAGGAAAATCTGTTACATATGAGTGGTTTCAGCAATGAAACGTGAAATGAGTTCGGGATGCGTAAGGTATTAGGAAGAGCTAAACGATACGCAACTGGATTGATACGGGTCAGCACCCTGTAGGGTCCAATATAAGGAGGAGCGAACTTCATGGAGGGCACTTTTAAACAGATGTTCCTCGTGCTCAGCCATACCCTATCACCTGGAACAAAGACCGGAGCCGCCCTTCTACGTTTATCAGCGTGTTTCTTGACCAACATAGAGTTGTGCACAAGGATTTGTCGAGTTTGATCCCACAACTTCCTCAAATTGGCAACATGAACATCAACCGACGGCACCCCCTGGGAAGGAGAATCCGAAGGAAGAATAGACGGATGAAAACCATAATTCATGAAGAAGGGGCTTGAATGAGTAGAATCGCAAACGAGATTGTTGTGTGCAAACTCAGCCCAAGGAATCAAACCGACCCAATCATCCTGGTGTTCAGAAACAAAGCATCGTAAATATTGTTCAATTTTCTGGTTGGTACGTTCAGCAGCTCCGTTAGACTGAGGATGATAGGCAGAAGAAAAGTTTAATTTAATACCAAGTTGAGAGCAGAAGGACCTCCAAAAGCGGGAAACAAATTGGGAGCCTCTGTCCGATACAATTTGAGAGGGTATCCCATGTAGGCGAAAAATCTCCTTGGCGAATATCTCTGCCAATTCGGGAGAAGACGGGAGTTTAGGCAGGGGAATGAAGTGTGCCATCTTAGTAAACCTGTCTACCACGGTGAGGATAACAGTCTGTTTTTTAGAGATAGGTAGATCGACAATAAAGTCCATGGCCAAACAGGACCATGGTTTTTCTGGAACCTCCAAGGGGTGCAGGAATCCACATGGAAGCGTATGGGGTTGTTTGGTTTTAGTACAAACTTCACATGCAGCGATGAACTCCTCAATATCCCTCCGTAAAGCAGGCCACCAGAAGTCCTTAGAGATCAACGCGTAAGTTTTGCGAATACCAGGATGTCCCGCCATCTTGCTATTATGTAAACACTGTAAAAGTTCCAGTTGAAGAGCAGGAGGAACGAAATGACGGCCCGCAGGAGTCTGTTTAGGTGCTAGATGTTGCAACTTAATGATCTCGGCCAGTAATGGAGAATGAATCCTGAGATTCGTATTAGCAATGATATTGCATTTCGGAACTATAGAAGAAAGAACTGGTTCAGGTACAGTAGAAGGTTCATATTGGCGAGATAATGCATCGGCTTTAGAGTTTTTAGAACCAGGTCTGTAAGTCAGTACATAATTGAAGTGAGTCAGGAATAAGGACCAACGAGCTTGTCTAGAGGATAAGCGCTTAGCCTCCCCAATATAGGACAAGTTTTTGTGGTCCGTCAAAATCGTAATAGGGTGTAGGGTCCCCTCCAACAAATGTCTCCACTCCTTTAAGGCTTTAATGACTGCTAACAGTTCCCTTTCCCCGATGTCATATCTGCTCTCAGGCCCAGAAAATTTCTTAGAGAAGAAACCACAAGGGTGTAACGGTTTATCCACCCCTAACCTTTGAGACAGAACAGCCCCAACTGCTGTCTCAGAGGCATCGACCTCAAGCAAGAAAGGCAGAGTCGTATCAGGATGGACTAGAATGGGAGCCGAGGCAAAAAGTTCCTTGAGAGTCTTGAAAGCACCAAGAGCTTCCTTAGACCAGAACTTAGTATCAGCCCCTTGTTTGGTCATATTGGTAATAGGCGCAATGATAGAGGAGTATCCTTTAATGAAGCGCCTATAGTAGTTGGAAAAACCAATAAACCTTTGGATAGCCTTGAGTCCTTTGGGCAAGGGCCAGTCTAAAATAGATTGGAGTTTTACAGGATCCATTTTAAAACCTTCCCCAGAAATCACGTATCCAAGAAAGTCTACCTGAGACTGATCAAAACTGCACTTCTCCAATTTGCAATATAGACCATGTTGCAGCAGCTTGTGTAATACCTTTCTGACCTGTCTATGGTGAGTCTCAATCTCCTTAGAGTGTATTAGTATGTCGTCCAGGTAAACAATAACACAATCATGCTGAAACTCCCTAAGTACCTCATTAATCAAATCTTGAAATACTGCAGGAGCATTGCATAGTCCAAATGGCATAACAGTGTATTCGTAATGGCCATACCGGGTATTGAATGCCGTCATCCACTCGTGACCTTGCTGGATTCTCACCAAATTGTAAGCCCCTCTGAGATCTAACTTGGTGAAGATTTTGGAGCCCTTAAGACGATCAAATAACTCGGTAATTAGTGGGATAGGATAGGCATTTCTGACAGTTATTTTATTCAAGCCTCGGTAATCGATACAAGGTCTCAGCGTGCCATCCTTCTTCTTAATGAAAAAGAACCCAGCCCCGGCCGGAGAAGAAGACCTCCTGATGAATCCCTTTTCTAAATTCTCCCGAATATACTCCTCTAGAACCGAGTTTTCCTGAACAGACAAAGGATATACATGGCCCCTCGGAGGCATAGTGCCGGGTAGAAGCTTAATCTTACAGTCAAATGACCTGTGTGGAGGCAAAGAATCGGCATTCTTCTTGTCAAACACTGCCCTTAAGTCTAGGTAAAGGTCTGGTATTTGTCTTTCTGTGGACTGAGTAGGATTCTCCGGTATGTTAATATTAGCTAATGGAGAAACCTTGCACAAACACCGATCCTGGCAGCCCTGGCCCCACGAGAGTATCTCTCCTAACTCCCAATCGATATTAGGGTTATGCTTTTTCAACCATGGGTACCCCAGAACTATGGGAACGGAAGGAGACGAAATGAGCATAAGAGATAATTTCTCCACGTGTAGGATACCAACATTTAAATCAATGGGTATGGTCTCACGAAAGATAACAGGGTCTAGTAGTGGTCTACCATCTATGGCCTCAACGGCCAAAGGTATCTCCGTTAGCTGGGATGGGAAATTGTTCTTACTAGCAAAGGCTTGGTCGATAAAATTCTCAGCAGCACCGGAATCTATCAATGCCATAGCCCTTACTACTTCCTTCCCCCAAGTTAAGGAAACTGGTAGCAGAAGCCTGTGATCTTTATAATTAGGAGTAGAGGACAAAATAGAAACACCCAAGGCCTGTCCTCTAGAGAGACTTAGGTGCGAGCGTTTCCCGGGCGGTTAGAACAGTTCGAGAGTATATGACCCTTGGCTCCACAATACATACACAAACCCTCTCTTCTCCTGTGCTGTCTTTCCTCCTCAGAGAGGCGGGTATACCCTATCTGCATAGGTTCAGTAAGCAAAGATATCGTGGAGTCAGGACTTGGAAAAGCGGGAGCTAACCTAAAAGAAGGTCTCTGGTTCCTCTCTCGAGTGTTCTGTCTCTCTCTTAGACGTTCATCTATACGAGAGATGAACGAAATTAAATCCTCTAAATTCTCAGGGAGTTCTCTGGTAGCAACCTCATCAAGGATTACATCAGATAGGCCATTCAAAAATACATCCATATACGCCTGCTCATTCCACTTGATTTCTGCCGCCAGAGACCTGAACTCTAGTGCATAATCCACCAGTGTTCGGTTCTCCTGTCTCAGGCGCAACAGTAATCTGGCTGCATTAACCTTTCTACCTGGAGGGTCAAATGTTATTCTAAAAGCAGCTACAAATGCGTTATAGTTATAAACTAATGGGTTATCGTTCTCCCATAGTGGGTTGGCCCATCTCAGAGCTTTCTCAATGAGTAGGGTGATAATAAATCCTACTTTTGCCCTATCTGTAGGATAAGAGCGAGGTTGCAATTCAAAGTGGATACTAATTTGGTTTAAAAAACCACGACACTTCTCAGGAGCCCCACCATAGCGTACCGGGGGGGTAATGTGAGAAGAAGCACCCACTGTGGCTACCTCTAGACCTGAACCGACAGGAGAAACAGGGGTATTACGTATCTCCTCTGGTGGGTTATTGGCACAAGCTAATAGAGCCTGTAGCGCAAGCGCCATCTGATCCATTCTGTGATCCATGGCTTCAAACCTAGGATCAGGAGCAGCCAGCTTACTGTTTGTACTTGCAGGATCCATTGGCCCTGTCGTAATGTCAGGATCGGGACAGGGATCCAACACGCAGAGTACAAACAGTAGCCAGATACGTATACCGGACCTTAGAATGGCCGGACTAACGTAAGTAGTACAGTATAGAATGGTCAAAGACAAGCCGAGGTCGAGGGTAACAGAAGACAGGTAAGCGAGAGACAAGCCGAATCAAGGGTAACAGAGATAAGCAGAGTAAGGTAAACAAGCCGGGTCAAAACCAAAAGGGATAATAGAATACACAAGCACTGAGTGACTAGAACAAGCTAGAACCACGACAGGGCAATGAGCTAATGAAAGAAGCTCTGTTAAATACCCTGTTCAGAGCAGTAACCACGCCTCCGAGGCGTCCTGATTGGTCCTGCAGCAATTGACTGACAGGTCGTTCCGGGGGAGTGTCCTGATGACTACTTCCTGCCTAGATGCTGTAAAAGGCAGTCACTCCCTCGCGGCCGGCCTAGCATGACCGGATAGACCACGGGGAAGGGAGCCATCAGACCGTCTGGATGGAGGAACAGCTAAGTCTCTACCTCTTTCAGAGACCACAGGTACCCTGACACTGCCGCAGCTTGGTTGGGGTCTCGCCGACTCCACCCACTCTGGACCCAAGACCAGGGTCCAGCTTCCAGTAGGTGGACCTCTCCGAATTCCAGAGAGCAGGAACAGGAACAAGCTCTTAGCAGAGCTCAGCGATTATACCCTGGGGAGTATAGTGATTATAGCAATCCCCAGAGTGTAGTTCTCCAATCCCCCAAACATGAGCCGAAACTTCATGAAGGTACAAGATGATCTGAGTTGCTAGCACACCCAGTCTGGCTTTTATTACAGTTGTTGCTAATACAGGACCGCCCACAGGGAGGGATAAAACAACCAATCATATCACAGTTACATCCCACATATCCCCTCCCCTTATCCTGAGAGGAAACTCAATTATACATACAGTTAAAACATACTTTTTACCCAACTTTCATAACTCTAAAACCATACATCCAATCTCTATAAAAACATATTCACAATCAATCCATTCAGGGGAACAACATATTAAAAAATGGTGCGAATCAGACCAGTGGTTCAAAAGTTAAGGGAAAGTCCTTTGTTACCAAATGAAGCATGGCTTTTCTTCCCAAAACAGTTCCACAGAGTCTCTATCCTGGAGATAATTGGGAAGTAATCCAATTATCTCCAAGGACAGAGGTAAAACTCCATTAGCCACATGGCAGACAAAGGACAATAAAAGACGTAAAAATACATACTGTTACATTTATCACATAGAACCTACACATTTACAATTTACCTAACACATAATAGCATACATAATATTGAAGACAGCCTGAATGCAATCTGCTACACAGTCTTAAAGGGACATTGTTCCTAAAAGTCATAATATGTCCACGGATGGTTTTTAAAGGGCCAGCAGCAGCACCATACAAATCCAATATGCCCAAAGGTTGCACCTGAAGGGCCAAATCTCCCAGGGACCATAGTCAACAGGTAAGTGGCTGGCAATCAGGCTCCTCCAACAGCCAGGGGTAAAGGGCAGCTTGTCACCAATAAACCCAGTGACAAAAGGCATTTCGTCACAAGGTTATTAAGCCCAGGGCTGGTATATGTACATTCTTTATCTGGCTTTCTACTCTGTATGTTGGGTTTATATATAAATATATACTGTGACAGCTACAATGTTTTACAAAGTAATGGCGAAGAATACAGAGAGTAGGTTTCATCACCCGGTAGCAGAAAGATTGATCAAGGCTGATATTTTTACCCACCCTCCCTGGGTATCTGTGTTGTGTGTTTTCAGTTTTGCTGCTTGTTTTAATTTTTTTTTTATCTCCTTTATGTTATCAAAGACCAGCAAATACCTGAGAAGTAACTCTGCCTAATGTTGGTTTAGAGAGTCGTGGTCTGCATGGAGGCTGAATGCAGACTGCTTCAGACTCTGATTAAAGTAAAAATTTACATGTCTGCCAGTACACACCCGGCAGTTGACATGCTGTTTTTTGATGGTTGCTGGCAAGTTGTGTAGTACAAATAAAGCTGTGATTTATGCCCTATCCAACATAAGACGTTGTTAGTCTCATTATTATTATTATTATTATTTATAAAGCACCAACAAGTTCCGTAATGGTGTACAATGGGTGGACTAACAGACACGTATTTGTAGCCAGACAAGTTTGACTCACAGGAACAGAGGGATTGACACAAAAGGTAAGGGTAGGGTAGAAAAGTAGGTTGCTAGGATAGTATTCATCGAGGGCTTAGTGTTTTGTTTTGATGACAGTTTCGGGAGAGGAATCAGGGTGCGGGAGGGAAAGCTGTTCACAGTTTATTTGATATGCTTTCCTAAAGAAGTACATTTTCAAAGATTTTTTGAAGGAGTGGAGATTGGGCGAGAGTCTAACAGAGAGGGGAAGGGCATTCCATAGGAAGGAGCCCTATATCCTAGGGGAAGCCAATGGAGGGACTGATAAAGGGGGGGGGGGGTTGCGGGCAAACAGGAAGATTAGCCTCACAGTCACATTTATTATAGACTGTAAGGGGCAAGTTGGGAACATGTAAGACCACTGAAAAGTGGATTACAGTAGTCAAGGTGAGAGAGGACAGCATCATGGACAAGCACATTTGCCGTATCAAGGTGTTAAATAGGGTCGGATGCAGGCAATGTTTTTCAGATGCAAGCGGAAGGATTAGGTGATTGATTGGACATGAGGCGTGAAGGAGAAGTCTAAGTCAAAGAGAACACCTAGGCGAGTCTTAGAGGTAGAGTGCATGGTAGCACCATTGACTTGGAGGGACACAGACAAGGGAATAACAACACTTGATGGAGGAAAGACCAGAAGTTCTATTTTGGACAGGTTCAGTTTAAAGAAATAAGCAGCCATCCAGTTTGAAATAGCAAAGAGGCAGTCAGAGACATGAGTCAAGAGGGGTGGTGAGAAATCAGGAGAGGACAGATCTGCATAGACATAATACTGGAAGCCTGAGGAGCTGATGAGTTCACCAAGGGAGGCATTGTAGATTGAGAACAATAGGGGACCAAGGACAGACCCTTTAGGAACATTAACAGAGAGAGATTGGGGAGAAGAGGCAGAGCCAGAAAAAGAAACACTGACTGAGCGCTGGGAAAGGTAGGAAGAGCACCAGGAGAAAGAAATATCTTGTAGACCGAGATTACGGAGGATGAGAAGAAGCTGTAGATATTTAACAGTGTCAAAAGCAGCAGAGAGGTTGAGGAAAATTAGAATAGCGTAGTGGCATTGGAATTAGCAGTGATAAGATCATTGTGCACTTTGTTCACAGCTGTTTCAACAGAGTGACGAGGGTGGAATCCAGATTGAAGCGGGTCAAGCAGAGAGTTGAATTCGAGAAAGTCTGTCAATATGCATACACAACTCGTTCAAGGATCTTGAAGACAAATGGCAGTAGCAAGATGGGGCAGTAGTTGAACGGGGAATTAGGGTCAAGGTTGGGCTTTTTCAGAATTGGGGTTACAGTTGTATGTTTGAAGGGTAGAGAAAATATGCCAGAGGAGAGGGAGAGACTAAAAATTTTAGTGAGAGGCAGTGGAAGAGAAGGAAACAATGTGTGGATGAGATATGAGGGAATAGGATCGAGGGTGTCAGGGTACCTGTAGTCTCTACCTCTGATAAGAGGAGAGACTTAGACGTTTTCCCATTCAGAAGGGCTGTTTCCTCCGTTCCTCGCGGTCCCTCCGGTCGGTTACACGCCGGCCGCGAGGGATCCACGCCCTTTTATGACGTGACGCTCGGTAGCCGACGTCATGACGCCAAGCCGGCTCGACCTGTCACTCAAACCCTGAACACGAACCAGGACTCGTCGGGGGTGTGATTACCTCCTAGAACCGGGGTATTTAATAGAGCTTGCCGCATTTGCTCATTGCCCTGTCGTGGTTCTAGCCAGTCTAGTCACTCAGTGCTCTTGTATGTCTATTGTCTCTTTGGTTCTGACCCGGCTTGTTTGTATCACTCTGCTTATCTCTGTTATCCTTTGACCCGGCTTGTCTCTCGCTTACCTGTCTTCTCGTTCTCTCGACCTCGGCTTGCCTCTGACCATTCTCTACTTACTCCTTACGTTAAGTCCGCCATTCTAAGGTCCGGTATACGTACCTACTACACTTTGTACTCTGCGTGTTGGATCCCTGTCCCGATCCTGACAGAGGGAAAAGGTGGTGAGGTGGGAGAAACGGAGCAGAGTAGAAACCTCTTCTGCTGTAGCAGGTGCAAATGAGCGTAGGACAGCTGTGGGAGTGTAAGTTGGGGAAAAGTTCATAGTGGATGGAGAGAGATGAGAGATCTCTTACCTGATTGTGAAAATCTTTTCAGTGAAGTAAGTTGCTAAGTTTGTGGGGGTCAAGTTGGTAGGAGGAGGAGGCACGACAGGGTGAAGAAGAGAGTTAAAAGCATGAAACAGTTGTTTGGGCTCATGGAAGAGTGTGGTTGTAAGTGTATTGAAGTAGTTTTCTTTTGAAGAGGAAAGAGCCAGACTGTAAGAGTGCAGCACACATCTATAGTGGAGTAAGTTAGACGCAGTGTGAGACTTTCTCCAGCAGCGTTCAGCAGTTCTCGAACATTTTTGGAGGTATCGGGTCAGCTTCATGTGCCAGGGCTGTAATTGGGGACTCTTAGTGCATTTAAGTGTAGGAGGTGCCATGATGTCTAGTTGAGAGGAGAGAGTGGAGTTGTAGAGGGAGGTTGCAGTGTTAGGGCAGGTGAGATTTGAGATTGGTGAAAGGAGACTTTGGAGGTTGGTGGAGAATTGCTTTAGGTCAAGACAATGGAGGTTTCTGCAAGACTGATGTGGTGAGGTTGAGGTACTTTGGGTACGGGGTATGCAGAAGTTCATGGACAGCAGATGGTGGTCAGATAGAGGAAGCAGGATTAGCAGTATCAGAGGGGTACAGCCAGGTCTCAGTGAGTAAAAGAAGTTTGAAAGAATTTGATATGAAGAGATCGTGTATGGATGTTGATTTTATATTGCTGCAGATGGAGCAGGCGTTCCAGAGTGCACACTGAATATTGGTCGATGGGGATAGACGGCATAGTATTGGGATGAGGTTTGTGTGGTTTCTGGTTGACTTAGTGTCAGTAGACCAGATGGCAGGCCCTGGTTGGGAGAGATATCACCAGCTGCTAGAAGCAGGAAGAGAGATAGAGACAGAAGGTGTGAGCAGGTTTTATATGGATGGAGTCTGGTTTGAGATCGAGTGCGAGAAGGATGGAGAGAATAGAGAAATGGGCATGAGATGAAAGAAGGGGGGAGTTCAGCACAGAGGGGTTAATGTGGAGGTTGTTGGGAGGTTGAGGAAAGTAGGTGTAAGGAGAAATCTTGATACTGAGGGAGAAAAGGGGGAAAAAAAGAGGAGGCCAAAATAGAGCATTACTCAGATTTATGCACTTCCAGAAAAAAACATGGAAATTGGGAGCAGGCCAGGGAAGGCACAGAGAGGAGATGTATTGATGTAGAAAGCTGGGCTATAGTGTAACAGGCAGAGGTGAGGAAGATAAAGAGTGAGGGTTAGAGACTATAGAAGTGTGCCGATTATTTGATTTGCAGCTGTTATAGCTGATTATCGCGATTAACAGAGTTCCACAGCAATAATACCCACCTTAATGTGCCATTAAACTGCAATACATGTGTTTATAAATCAATAAGATACAATAAGTTCTTTATTGCTTTATAGCTTTTTAGTTGCATAAATTATTAGAGAGAGTCATCAAACCTTGCTCTGAACAGCCCCAACATTGGCCATTTCCTTACTTACATCCATAAAGTTTAAAGTTTCCTTCTTTGTTTATTTGAAATGTTGGAAGGTATGTGCTTATCAAGCTGTTTTACCGCTCTTACCTTTTCAACTTATCTTCATTTTCTCCACAGACCCTAAATGTTTATCTTTTTGCTTCAGCTCTCTCTCAGTAGTGTCTATTGGCTGCCAGCCAGTCTTACTGTTTTTTTTTTTCCTTCACAAAAATGAGTGCCCTGCGTTCCCCTATGGATGAGTCACTATTAAGTATGCTATCACAACTTTATTTAAAGGACATTTTATGAAAGTTTTCATATATTTTAAATTCAGGGTTCATTTTTAAGCACATATTCAAATTACCAAATGAAACTTTCGCATTTCAAACCTCAAAGTATTCTGAAAAAAAAGATAAATACACACTCTATGAATTAAAAAACATGTTAAATTCCTTTTTTTCTTTTTAGACAGTTACTTTGGAGCATGCTTGGGGTATTTTCCAAAAAAAAACATAGTGGACTTGTCTATTAAATATATCACCCACTTTTAACTAAGGCTGGTATAGTAAACATGGTATATCATTATTTTTGCTTGTTTACAGAAAAGATTATAAAATAGCAGATGATAAAATGCCATTAATTAGAAGAACATAAGATTTTGGACCCCATCTCAGTTTAATAGGTCGTATATATTTAATCACCCCCAATGTTATACAGGGTGCTTCTAATACAGATGTAAGCAAGTAGAACAAAAACTGGTGTTTATTTACAAAGCTTTGTGCTTTACACTTAAAATGATAAAAAATGGCAATGAATAACAATAAAAACACTTGGCAGGATGGTACTTTATATCTCAAAAATCTAAAACAGCTCTGCCGAAACACTACATATCAACTTTATGAGTCAATTACAACGGTACTTATTTAACTGTGCGGGTACTGATAAGTCATCATTGTAAGGATTTGAACTTGTAGAATTTGATCAAGCATATAGGCAATGGACAAAACAATAGATTTCTAGTTAAAGGAACATGTTTGAAAATAAAGAGATCTGTCGTTCTGAGTTGCATTTTGTTACAGTTTTCATCACCTTTAACGTAAATTTGATGAGGTTTTTGAAAAAGGTGATATGTAAACATATATGGTATGTAATTTGATGTGCAAATACATATGCATTTCTATTCACGAATTACAAACCCTAATGAGCTTTTCTTGAAAATTCTTTGCTCCCATACAGTACATCAGCTTAGGTATATATTATAATAATAATAATTAGCTTTAAAAAAATTGTTTCAACTTGAATATTTTCTACCCAGAAGCATGAATTGAATACTTTGTTATGACAACTGGGCCCGCATTGGTAATCAGTAAAATTAGTAATATAAAAAAAAAAAAAATCCTTGGAGAAAACATCATTTCAACTGGTAGAAGACTAGCAACTTTGTAAACAAATAGAAAGAAGGAAAGTTAGGAGGAAAGAAAGAGAGAGATAGAGAGCCCGGAATATTAATAAACAAAGGGAAAGAAGGACAATTAGAATGAAAGAAGGAAATGGAAAAGGAAAGAAAGTGAGAGAACAAAGCAAAGAGAGAGAGAGAGAAAATAGAGAGAGTGAGGAAACCAGAGAGAGGGTGTAAGAAAAGAGGGAAAGAGAAAGAAAACGTATCTTTATTGTTTTCATTGATAAAAAAGAAAAATGAGAAAGACAAATGCCAGTTTATAAAAGTAGGAAGAATATGATAAATAAACTATGGTAATAGATGACCTGCTGCCTATTTTGAAAATGAGTGTAATGTCCAGAATAAAACTTTAATTTAGTTATCCCTAGCTATTTCAAGATTTCTGTAATAGAAAGGTTTTATGTAAGAATACAGAATCATCTTTAACAAAGAAAGACAGACAATCCCTTCGCCTCCCTTTTGGACCACCGAGAACCACATGTACTTACCACCTCCCAGCTCCTCTCCTTGTTGAGAGCAATCACCACAAGTGCAGGATTGATGAGGTAGCCATCTTCATTAAATGAGAAGTCCTTTCCTCCCCAGGAGATGTTCATAAAATATCTGTCAAGAGAGAATGTCAGCAGTAAGCAAATGCATTTAGTATTCTGTTCTTGAGTCCCTGTGAGTGATTGAATAATCTACAAAACTACTGCAAAAATAGCAATCTGTTCTTGTCTGAAATAAGTAATTAATCTACTTCTATCTAATATGCTGACTAAATAATACCTAACAAATCTGCTAAACTCACCGGTAGAGGAAAAAGAAGAATTTAACCTTTTGGGCACTGTTGAGAAAGTCTGCTGAACACACAAACTTAGCAATGTTTTACAACTTTTTTTCTTAAACATATTTGTAAGAGCAATTGCATATTTCTAATGCAAAGCCAAAGTTCAGGGACACTTGAGGGTAGAAAAAGCTTGTTCCATCATGTAGAATTAGATCAATTTGAACTCATCTTTCTATGCCCCTCTTCCATGCTCATCCCACCTTTAATTTGCCTTGTCCTTACCTACTAAAGCATACCATAATGGAAAAAGTTTCTATGGAAACTTAATTACTTGTATTGAGGATATCCCTACAAATTATAAGTCATAAGCACTAACCCTGGAACCACGTGCGTGTTGACTATATTTCACTTAATGCTTGGTCAGTGTGGTAGCAGCGAGAAAAGAATGAACTTTAATGATATAATCAAAATATGTATAAAAATGTTATGCCCTTAAGTTTACTCATAAAAAAAAGTACTGCCATGTATAGGTCAGGATAGGGTACAGGGAAGCAGCACCTTCTGGGTGTCCTCACACTTGTATGGGGGTGAGTAGTGATGTCGCGAACATAAAATTTTCGGTTCGCGAACGGCGAACGCGAATATCGGCAAATGTTCACGAACCCGCGAACCGGGCGAACCGCCATAGACTTCAATAGGCAGGCGAATTTTAAAACCCACAAGTTGTTTCAAGGGGACTAACACCTGGACTGTGGCATGCAAACTCCGATCCGCGGCTGCAAGATTCCCACGGTATTAGGGAGTTATCTACTAAAAGGCTGAAAGACCTAAATTGGCCTTTCAGCCACATTTACTAATACTAAGTAAAGATTACTTAGTATTAGTAAATTCTGCCCCTACTCGCTATACCGTAGGTTCTTTGGAATTTTCCCACGCTATGTAATTTTACTCATAACACTCTGATTGGTGGATTAAGTAACCAATCAGAGAGTTATGAGTCAAATTACACAGCGTGGGAAAATTCCAAAGAACTTTCCCACGCTGTGTAAAATGACACAGAGCACTCTGATTGGTGGATTTCAAACCAAAAAATCAGAGTGCTGTTACAGGTAAATGTAGAGACTTACCTGTCAGTCTCTTCATTTACCTGTCAGAGCACTATGATTGGATGGCTTAAACCCACCAATCAGAGTGCTCTGAGCCTAATTGCAGGGCGGGGCAAGGCTTTATAAGCCTTCCCCTGCCCTGCAGAGCTCAGCCTGCGCGAAGCCCTCGCCGGGTGAACATGGATTATTTTTTTGGCGCTTGTTTTTTTGTTTTTTTTAATTGCGTTGGTTATTATGGTTTTTTATTTGGCCTTTTTTGGGGCTGAAAAAAGAAGATTTAGAAGAAAGAAAACATCAAATGGTAAGTTTTTTTTTTTTTTACAGGTACTTAGTTAAAGGTTATTTTAATTATTATTATTTTTAGGGTGAGGGGGGTAGGTAGGGGGTTCATTTTTTTTTGGTGGTGGGAGGGGGTGACTAGGGGTTTGGGGACCCCTAGTCACCTGGGGGGACGACACTTTTTTTTTAGGGCCCCCACCCGCCGCTCAGGGGTGGCGGACAGGGGGGAGGACCTTAGGTCCCCCCACTTTTTAGTATTTAGGGCCCCCACCCGCCGCTCAGGGGTGGGGGCCAGGGGGAAGACCTTAGGTCCCCCCCTTTTTAGTATTTAGGGCCCCCACCCGCCGCTCAGGGGTGGGGGCCAAGGGGGAGGACCTTAGGTCCCCCCCTTTTTAGTATTTATGGCCCCCACCCGCCGCTCAGGGGTGGGGGCCAGGGGGGAGGACATTAGGTCCCCCCCTTTTTAGTATTTAGGGCTCCCAGGGGCATGTCTATTAAAAAGCCTGTGGCTTCTCACTGTTAAAAAAAAAAAAAAACATTAATTGTAAGTGGCATTTTTCTTATTTTACCTCACCACCTATAGAATATACTACACTGTATTCTCTTTTCTGTCCTAATTTTTTCCATACTGACTCACAACCATACCAAGTTTGATGACACCCAGAAGGTGCTGCTTCCCTGTACCCTTTTCTGACCTAAACCTAGTTACTGCCAGATAGAAGAGACTCTGGTTTGGGAAGTACCAGCTGCCATACCCGGATCTAACAAGCGCTAGGAACCTCACTATCGCACGTATTGGAACTGCCATGTATACATTGCACTCTGATTTATGTTTTATGTGTGGTAGGACATATCATTCATAGAAGTGTATATGTGCAGAGTCCATGTCTGTAGATACAGTAGTGTGCACATGTGTGTGTGTTAGGTAATACAGACACTGTAGCAAGGTTTTATTTTAGGGGTATCAATTGATGGGTATTGGGGAAGAAACCCTTCCACACATATAGCCTATAGTCAATCTCTGCATTTCCCTGTGTTTGTCACAGTTATGCTCTTCCTAAATGGTCTACTTAAAAAAAGAGTGGTTTTCATAGCTTGCGATATCATTATACCAAGCAAGGTGTTAATGAGCATACCTCCTGCTCCTAATGTGTAAAGCACAAAACACAGGGACTGTTGAGGGATGAGTGCCTAATGAATTAATAATAAAAAACTAAATGCTTTGATCACTAACAAGGAATGAACCTTCACTCGCTATATGTGTTCATTTATTTATTTATTTTTTTTGTCAATTTTTTTTTTATTGAAGCAAGTGGTAACACCATACAGATAAGAAAAGTCATGGCAAGTGTAAAACAGAGTTTCCAGAAATACAGCATGAAAAACTGCTCAGCAAGACTGTCTCAGTTTACAAATTGTTTATAACATATAACATCAGACTAAACTAGCATGTCTGAATGCAGACTACAGGTAGTCATTAAGTCGTAGGATAAATGTAAGCTCTATGACATGGTGATTATCATATAGGTATACTCATGCTAATATAAATCATGTTAAGCAATCCTGCCAGCAAGTGTATTGTAAGTAAAGCATTTTGATGTAGTGAAATAGGGAAATATAAACACACATATTAAGGTACCACACTGAATAAGTCACTGGCATACCCGTGATATCATTGCTGAATTATTTGAAAATCTTAAATAAATATGCGTATAACACCAAGAAAGAGAAATGCAAATAAAACAAACATATACATAAACAAATAGCTTGAAATGGCTATAAAAGGTATGATGGCAGTTGTTACACAAGGGTGAGTCTCTATGGTATGAGCTGTAATAGAGCCCTGTGTGGCAAGTTAAAATTCAACCTATTCCCAAGGTCAGTGGGCATAAATTAATAAACGGAGGGTTGGGAAGACAGCAGCTCCAAAGGTGCAATACAGGGCATCTCTCTCTTCCGGGACATATTACAGGACTGCATCTTCAATCCACAGAATTGAGCCCTCATTGAGTCCAAGTTCTTACCCCTACAGGTAAAACAGAAGGCATGAGTGTTACGTAGTTGCCTAAGGGAGTTGGTCATCGTGACGAGACCAATCTCGCCACTGTGCATTGGAGGAGCCTGGTTGCATGCCTGCTGCCTTTAGACTATGGCCCCATGTTGAAACTCTTGATTTTCCCCTGCAAAGACACGAAAGCCAGGTCATTCTGTGCTTGCCCTGTTTGAGCGGTGATACCCCAGATAGCTATGCCATGGAGCCCATTCGTATAATGAAAGACTATGGGAAAGACTTTGGCTCCATGGCAATTGAACTGTATGTGTGTGATCTGAGCGCCATTTAGTAATAATGTGTGCTCAGATCTAAGCTATCTGGGGATATGTATGTACCTGTTTTATGCAATGGCTGCACAGTTATATATTTTTATGTATTTTATTGTATTTTGCTGCCATGTGTTCAATGGAGTTTTGCCTCTGTCCTTGGAGATAATTGGATTACTTCCCAATTATCTCCAGGATAGAAGACTCTGTGGAACTGGTTTTGGGCAGAAAAGCCATGCTTCATTTGGTCACAAAGGACTGCGATCTATCTTTTGAACCACTGGACCAATTTGTATAATTTTGACATATGTTTGTATTTGGAGTATGCTGATTCTGAAAATGTATTTTAGTTTTATGTGAATGTGATGCACACTTTAAAAGTTATGAATAATGTGGAAAAACTGTATTTCTCTGCCTGTGATAATTACATTACCCATTGTGTAAGGTAACTGTATCACAGGCAGAGGAGAGGATTTTGTGTGGGAGTGTCTGAGTGTATTGTACGTGTTTATTGGTTGTTTTCCAAAACCCTGTGGGTGGTACTAATGTGTATATAGGAACAAAAAAAAACACAGCTCTGTCTGTTCCTGCTTGATCCTCAAAATGGAGCCTTGTCTCGTTCTTGGGGGGATTTATTGTATGCTGTTCCAGTTTGACTGCTAGGAGTGTAAACCTATTCGTATGGTTTTTCCTATTCTGCTGTTTACAGCATTCGTATGTTTGAGAGCATTCATATGCTTCTCCGGTGGATTGGTGTCTACAGTAGCTGTGCCTGTGTCTCTGGAAGGGGAAGATCTACTAAACGGCTGTTAACCCCTTTTATGCCTGGGGGTGCCATTACAGTCATCTATCTGTGTGGACAATGTGGGAGACAAGTGTCCCTGATGGCCCTCGGCATCGCCATAAGTGAATGCCTCAATAAAGTCCGATCACCATCTGGCCACCACTCCTCAGATCTGTGCATAGTTTGATTTTTAAATGTCCTAATTTTTTTTCCTAAGCACTTTGCAATCGACAATTCTAAATAGTTGAAAACTGATACAAAATAATTCCAGAATTATATGTAAAACATTTACAAACACCAAAAACAGCGTTATATCATGAAAAATATTTTCATTGTAACATCTAATAGAGAATGCTCTAGTTTCCTCTGGAACAATTCCATGGCAAGGAATATGTGTTAGAACCAAAAGTTTTATTTCTTTAAACATCAATGAATTCTTGAAGTTCTGAATAAAATAGAACAGTTAAGATATTAATATATTATACTGCTTATTCTTTATCACGCTGACAGTTGGTTTAAGGTCATTCTAGAAAAATGAAAGATCTTGTTGTAATTTTAAAGGGACACTATAGTCACCTGAACAACTACAGCTTAATGTAGTTCAGGTATGATCTATAGCTCCCTGCAGGCAATATAATGTAAACACTGTATTTTCAGAGAAAATACAGTGTTTACATTGATTGATAGGAAAACCTCCAGTGGCCGTCACTCAGACGGCCACCAGAGGGACTTCCTATCATGCAGGGCCCTAAAAAGGCCCATTACACATCAGACGTATTAAAATACGTCTGACGTGTGCAGGAGAGAGAAGGCACTGTGTGTGCGCCTTCTCTCTACAGCCTGTCAGCAGAGGAGGGGGGTGGGAAAAGACCGCGAGCTGAGCTGTCACTCAGCTCAGCTCGCGGCCGCGCACACCGCGCGCATGCGCGGTAGTGCGCTAAGGACTTCAGAGGGAGGCATGAATGCCGCCCTCTGAAGTATGTGCACATGTGTGGCGAAGCCGCGCATGCGCACAAGGGAGCAATGACGCTTCCAAATGGAAGCGTCTGATTGCTCCCTGCTCGCGCCCGCCTATTTCGTCATTTTGACGAAATAGGGGGCGCGGCTTCACGAGGCTCCCGGCGCTGGAACCAGGTGAGTAAAACGGGTTGGCTGGAGAGTCCCATTAAAGACAAAAATGAAATGTGTTAGTTTATAATTTATTTAAAGGATCACTATAGGGCCAGGAACCCAAACATGTATAGCTGACCCTATAGTGCTAAACCCACCATTTATGTGGCTTGCCCTCCCTTTGCCCTCCTATTAACGTTTAAACTCCCGTTATTTCCAGCGCGGCGTGGGTCCGCCTGTTCTGGCTCCGCCCTCTTTGTGACATCATCGAAATGGCCAATTTTTAGCCAATCCAATGCTTTCCCATAAGGAAATCATTGCATTGGCTAAATACAATGCATCTCTATGAGGAAAATTCAGCATCTCCATGCAGAGCGTGGATATGCTGAACAGCAGGGCTGCTTACTGTGCAGCCCTGAGCCAGGAAGCCCCTTCAGTGGCCATCTAAGGAGTTGCCACTTGGAGGTGTCCCTAGGGGCAATGTAAACACTGCCTTTTCTCTGAAAAGGCAGTGTTTATATGAAAATGACTGAAGGGAGTTATTATACTCACCAGAACAACTACATTAAGCTGTAGTTGTTCTTGTGACTATAGTGTCCCTTAAAAAAATAAAATAATAGAAGAACTGCAAGTGTATCAGGCAAGTCTGACATGATGTACACATGGCTGATCTGAGTTGCAAGTGAGTTTTCTAGCAATGATTTACATGTTTTTTTGTTTTTTCAATGTTAATATTTTCTGTTGGGCTTTCTAAACCCAGTTCACAAGTTCAAAGTGTTCCAGGATGGCATATCCATCTCAATTGAGGTTTTAGGTTTAATCACGATGTCCACAGGGAATCAACACATTAAGTAAATTCTTCCCAGTATCCTTAAAGAAAATATAGATGAGTCATATTGTCCTATTTTATATTATTTATTTATACCATTAGAAGCATGAGTCACAAAAGAGATAAAAAAAATTTAACCAGTCCCACTGGGAGGTTCATTTCCAGTATATAACAAAAAAGTCAATAACTTAGCATGGAGTTTTACTGTATGAAAGCCTGGTAATGACAATATTTGTGACTTATGCACTTAAAGGGTTACTTCAACCAAAAATGAATACCACCCCAAATAAAAACAAAAACAATGTTTTAACCCCTTAAGGACACATCTTCCAAAGTAAAGGCCAGCATGACATAACATTTCCATCATGTGTCCTTAACGGGTTTATAAAACACTGGTTTAGGTCAGAGTAATTCTCTAATATGGTCCACCCCCAACAACCTCCACACTGAAAAAAAAGAAGTTAGAACTTACCATTATTTCAGCACTAACTCCGAGTTCTCCCAACAAACCTATCCTCCTCTGGCAATGTCACTCTCCTTTGAAGGAGAGGAAGGAAAGTCAGGGGAAAAAAGGTTGTGGTGAGGACTTGGGAGGCATGTCACTATTGATGGTGGGGCATGCTGCTCTTGGTCGTCTGTTGACAGATTCTTTGCGCATTGACAACAGATGTCCAGTATGCACAGAATTTACATTAGACAGCCTGTAACTCTTGTTCTGGGCTGGCCAATTATGCTCTAATAACACTACTGGTGGTGGAGTTACCGCTTCAGCAACACAGCACTATATGTCGATATGTTCAGTGATTGAAAGTAAAATGCTGTCCATGCAGACTCCAAGCACCATGACCACTTTACATAACTGAAGTTATCATGGTGCTTGGAGTACTCATTAAACCTATTTTACAGGCATACATAGAAACCTGAACACAACCACCAAAGAAAAATCATATGAGTGAGATATTGGATATAAAGACAAATATTTATTGGGCGACTAAGTCTTTGATAGAAGCACTTACATTGGGGAAACCAGAAATTAAAGTAACCCAGGTAAGCATAACAAGTTTTTGTGCTTTATCTAAACGTTGAAAAACATGGAGGTTTATTACAATATACCATTAGATTGTCCCTGGCACTATACCATGGTAATATATTTTCCTGGCGTCATTCCCCTGGTGTAAGGGGGCAAATTGTTTTTAAAAGTTTGTGTTACCTGGGTTCTGCTGGGTGTCAAGTCACAATGAATATCAGTAAAGCTGGATCCAGCCAAATGCTGACACTGCTGTTCATTCATTGGCTGAGAGCTTCAGCTGAATACTCTCAGTCAATGAATGACCCAGTAGCAAACCCAGTATTCTTGTTCCTACTTGTGAGTGAAAGCTGAATCTATATTAAGTATCTCAGTATCTTACTCCTGGCACCAGTTGGCTGTAGTGGTAACAATACCTGGAGTATTCCTTTAATGAGACAAATAGAATTGCAAGTACTTTCTTTCCCTCCTAGCAATGTGTATGCTTAGGTTAAGTTTATTTTGCATTGCAAAACATATTTTAAACCATAAAGCAAATTACATACATTTCTTTCTCCAGCATGAATTTTCACCCAGGAGAACTGATTTCTCTGCCAGATTACACTCTGTCTCTCTGCTCTTTCCTCACTCCACATAAAACTTTTGAAGGTCAGACTTCATAGTAAATATATAAAATGAATACATAGACATATAAAAGAGCTACTGTATATAAGCAATATTCTCTTATGTTTATATACTAACGGTGAATTCAATGTATCAAATAATTGATATGGTTTGCATTTTTTTAATTGGCTAATTAGTGAAGGGGTTAATAGCTATTCAAGACTCTCTTATGTCTAGATAACTAGCTGAAGTCAAGCAGGGTGGAGATGGGGGAATTGGCAAGATTAGCAGACACAACATGTTGTTCAAATAGAGTTGAAGAAACAAATGGTAACATAGAAACATAGAATGTGACGGCAGACAAGAACCATTCGGCCCATCTAGTTTGCTAAATGGGAGTATTTATGTGTCTATGTTTCTATGGTAACTTTAAATGTCTGCTTACTAATGCAAGAAATGTAAGAAATTGGGGGAATTTGAGATATTGGCATACTAAGAACAGTATGATATAATTGGGATTCCTGAGACTTGGTGGGATGAACAACTTGAATGGGCTATTACTTTAACCCCTTAAGGACCAAACTTCTGGAATAAAAGGTAATCATGACATGTCACACATGTCATGTGTCCTTAAGGGGTTAAATTACTTTATTTCTATTACTTTAAATGGATATACATTACTTAGGAAGGGCAGAATAAAATAGAAAAGGAGGTGGGGTACGTCTTTACATTAACCTGATTTGAAGCCAAGTGTTTGTGGAAGGCTCAGAAATATGTAGAAGGAAACAGGGGATATACATTAATATTGGGCACAAGCCCCCAAACATTAATTCTGATGGGAAAGAACAACTGCCATCTCAAATTTATAAAGCTGCACAACTGGATAATGTGTTAATCATAGGGAATTTGTAATTATCCAGACATTTACAAATGTCCGCCACTGACCAGTGGTCATTGGCGGAACCAGAGCCTGATCTCGGGAGAGGCACTTGTAGATTATTTAAATAAATAATATATGCACAATAATCACAACAGCTCTGTGTTGTGGTTATGGTGCCAGGAGTGCCGGGTCTCCCTCCCAGAGTAAGTAGTCAAACCGTTTAAGAACAGTTTGACAACTTACCTGGGGTCTGCTGGGATATGGGGCTGTAGTAGGGCATAGCAGCAGTGGTGTGTGTGAGTGGTGCAATGTGTGAGAGTTGCAGTGTGTGTGGGAGGGTGGGGGGTGCAGTGTGTGAATGTGTAGGGTGTGTGGGGCAATGTGTGTATGGGGGCAGTGTGTGAATGTGTATGGTGTGTGTGTTTAGGGGGACAGTGTATGTGTGTATGGATGGGGCGATGTATGTGTATGGGGGCAGTGTGTGTCTATGGGTGGGCAGTGTATATGTGTGTGGGGCAGTGTGTGTTTGTGGGGGGCAGTATATGTGTGTGTGGAGGGCAGTGTGTGTATGTGTGGAGGACAGTGTCTATGTGTGTGGGGGGCAGTGTGTATGTGTGTGTGGGGGCAGTGTGTGTGGGGGGGCAGTGTGTGTATGGGGCAGTGTGTGTATGTGTGGGTGGTAGTGTGTGTATGAGGGGCAGTGTGTGTGTGTGTGTATAGGGGCAGTGTGTGTGTGTGTGTGTGTGTGTGAGGGGCAGTGTATGTGTATGGGGGCAGTGTGTGTGTATGGGTGGCAATGTGTGTGTGATGCAGTGTATGTGGGGGGCAGTGTGTATGGGCCAGTGTATGTGTGTATGGGGGCAGTATATGTGTATGTGAGGCAGTGAGTGTATGGGGGGCAGTGTATGTGTGTGTGGGTGCAGTGAGTGTATGGGGCAGTGTATGTGTGTGTGGGGGCAGTGAGTGTATGGGTGAAGTGTATGTGTGATGGGGCAGGGAGTGTATGGGGGCAGTGTATGTGTGTGTGGGGGCAGTGAGTGTATGGGTGGAGTGTATGTGTGATGGGGAAGTGAGTGTATGGGGGCAGTGTGTATGTGTGTGGGGGGCAGTGAGTGTATGGGGGAAGTGTATGTGTGTGTGTGGGGGGGTAGTGAGTGTATGGGGGCTGTGTATGTGTGTGTGGGGGGGGGCAGTGAGTGTATTCGGGGCAGTGTGTGTGTGTGAGGGGCAGTGTGTGAATGTGTTGTGAGGAGGGTAGGGGGGCTTTTAAAAAAAAAAATATTTAATAAAAATAAATACATTTATGCCTCCCCTCCCTTCTTACCTTTACTGAGGGAGGAGGGGGACATTTTTCGATCCCTGGTGGTCCGTGGGGAATCCCTGGTGGTCCCAGTGGTGAGAGTGAACCACAGCAACGCTCTGTGCTCACGAGAGAAGGAACCGAGGAGCTGCAGGCTGAGCTCCCGGGTCCTCTCTCCCTCCCTCCCCTGCCGGCTGCCAGCAATACGCCTGCGGACTGGGGAGGGAGATCACTGATCTCCCCTCCGGTCCATGAAGGCACATTGCAGGGCTGGCGCTTGGACAGTGCCAGCCCTGCATTAGCCACCAGGGGAGAGCCTCGGGGGGGCAATATCCCCATTGCCCCCCCCCCCCCCCCATCCCCTGGATGCGCCAGTGCTAGTGGTACTGTTAAAGTTAACAGGTCTTTGGATCCAATAAATGATAAGTTCATGTCAATTAGTAGAAGTGCCAAATGGAAAAGATGATTGTCTGGATCTTATTTTCAAACTGGGCTGTTCAAAAAACAACTTCATTTTATAAAAGCTTAATTCAATAGGATAGCATTTTACAACTAATTGGCTGGCAGGAAATATTCACTGGCAAAATCACAGGAGATAAATGGAAGCTCTTTAGGCAAATTCTACAAAATAACTTGTCTCAATACTTAACTTTGGGAAACAAATTTAAAAGAAGCAAATTAAAACCAATGTGGCTTGGTACAAGGGTAATTCATATGATGAATATAAGAAAAGGGCATTTAAAATATGTACATAAGATAAATCAATTGAATCCTAAAACAAATTTAAAAATGCCAATAGAGCTTGCAAAAGAGCAATTAGATTGGCTAAATTTGAAAATGAAAAGTTCACAGCCAAAGAGAGCAAAAAGTTTAAGTACGTTAATGCCAGAAAATTAATAGTGAAAGTGTTGGTCCACTGGAGATGGATGTAGATTTGCAAATCCTTGTAACAATAGTCTGACAGCAAACAGGTGATTAGTTAACACAGGATAAAATGCTTCAGAAATTAATGTTAATGTAAACAAAGCCCCAGGGCCAGGTGGTATTCACCCATATGTGCTTGCCTAGCGTACGAATATCCATGCCACAGTTTTTATTTTTTAGAATTCTTTTAATTCAGGAACTGGAGAAAAGCAGAAGGGGTGCCTTTATTTAAAAAGGGTTTAAAACCTGTAAAAAGTTGACCCATGAGCATAGCATGATAATATTCAAGAATTAATTTTGAACAAAAATATAATTTTATCAACATGGTTTTATGAGGCATTGAATACAGTTTTACACAAAAGGTTATTGGAAAACTGAAATTGATTGGCTTAGATGGAAAATTGTATTCTTGGATAGAACACTGTCTTAAAGATAGAGTGCAGAGAGTAGTTGTAAATGGAAAATGTTCAAATTGGACAAAAGTGGTAAGTGGTGTGCCTCGAGATTCTATCATAGGTAAGAAAATACAGTCTAAACATAATATAATTTCTTTACAGAAGGATTTAGATAAATTGGGTAACTGTACAGGCAAGTGGCAGATGATATTCAATACAGATAAATGCAAAGTAATTAAATGAAAAGACCTTTGAACAATTATAGATCACAAACTAGGCAACAGTATGCAATGTCATTCTGTAATTGCAAAAGCTAGTAAGGAGATTTCATATATAAAAATGGATTTATGATTAAAGCGATCCAAATATTATTTTGCCTCTTTACAAATTAATTGTAAGGCCCCACCTTGAATATTCGGTGCAATTTCAGATAGCAGTTTTAAAGAAGAAAATTGCAGAAATAGAAAAAGTGAAGTGGCGACCTACAAAACTAGTAAAGGGATGGAAAGCATTAGTTATGAAGACAGGCTAAACAAAATTGCAATAGTTTTCTTTAGAAAAATGCACCTCAGAGTGGAATTTGATTGCTCTATACTAATATAAAGGTTCAGTGCAAACCATTATGTGCTAACCTGTTCATTAGTTGGACTACTCAGCAGTCAAGAAGTTACCTGTTGAGCCTGAAAGGAATTTTTCATTGCTTACTGCAGAGAAAATGGTTCTTTACAGTAAGAACAATAAAGATGCAGATATTTTTGGTCTAAGGAGGTTGTGTTATCAGATTCTTTAGAAAACGTATATTCTAAATTCTTTATATAAATTAAAAAAAAAACAACAGAATACTCAAGAAAATCACTGATATGCATGTAAACAGGTTGTTGATACAAGGAGAGATTTGATTGTCATTATCGAGTCAAGAAGAAATAGTTTTTTCCAATTGTGGGCTAATTGAAAATAACTATGATTGGGGGTAGGGGGGTAGATGGGGGCCTTCTTTTGCATCAACAGCATGAAAGAATGGTTGAACTTGATGGACCTTTATCAACCTAGTCAACTATGTAACTATATTCAAGAACAATACTAAATGAATAATGTGTCAGATAGCAGGAAAAAAATAATTATTTTAGTTAGCACTTCATCATAGTTATTTCTATAAAGATGGCTAACCCTATTAATTAGCATAGTGCATTCACTGGACTACACCAAAGAGTGTCCAGGTTATATGTATGGGGAGCAGAAGAGGCCACAAAAAAACAAATTATTTGTAAGTATTCATTTGTACTACATTTGTATGAGTGTTCATTTGTATAGGTGTTGATATTTGATTTAAAAATGTATCTGATGCACTTCAAATGTTTTTGTTGTTATTCTTCTTTGTATCTGTAGATACAAAGGATTTATTTTCTTATTGAAATTTAGTATGCTTATCAAAAGCCGGCTTCACATATTGGCCTCGATCAAAATATATTACTAGATAATTAACAATAATGATGTCATCACAATCAAAATTGCACCGTTCTGAATTTTATACAACGCTTTCACATAATCCATTTGGTGAAAAAGGGCACTATACCATATGTTCAATTGACAAGGTTCCGAAAAAAAACACTCATTCCAAGGAAAAGTCATCAACAGTGAAACTAAAACATATAATTAATAATAAACACAGAGAATGCTTTTGAAATAATCAATACCCAAATAAATATAAAAGTGTGTGCACATGAACAGCACAAAAACCACAATAAACATCACCATACTTATAATAATGATTCCTCATTCATCAACCAATGCAATAAAAATGAAAAAAAAAATAACTGAAATAGCAATAAAAGGTAGCACAGCTGGTAAGATGACAAAAACACATATATGCTCTACCTCAAATATCTTTTTCAAAAAACCTTCAAGAAGCAAACACATCAATGCTCATTCACAAAAGGTACTGATGCAAATACCACATTTGATCATCATAACTACACTATAAAAAGGATACTTACAATCAGGTCCCATACCAATATGACCCAGTCTGGTTTATGATCATTGGAGAGCAACAGCTATATTACCATGGAGTTATGGTCGCCGCTTCCATCTGGACACTGAAGACTCAGTTGAGCAGCAGTTCATCTGCTATTGAGGAGGAATAGCATATGGATTGGTAATATAATTGCCCCCATTTTTACACTCTTTACCAAATGAGGAACAAGTAGAATGTCATGCAGACAAATAAAAATTGGAAAAGTAGCACAACAGTAACATCAACACAAGAGAATTATCTTATGCATTTCTTGATGCATATCTTATGCATAAACCATTCCTGGGTTTAATCACAAACTACTTTTCTGTTTCATGTTTGGTTTGTTTGCATGATATTCATCTTGTTTTAATGGACTTCAACCAAGAGAAACTTTTTGCATTTGACCGGCGTGCTTCTACATGTATAATTTGTTTCCATTTTGTGTTTGTAGTAGAAGCCGTTATGTTTACAATTTGTTTTGTTTTATTGATAGTTGAAACACCTGGTTCTATGGATTATTACTTACTTGCCTCTGTTGCTTTCTCTTATTTAAAGCCACTAAATAGTACCATGCAGCTGTTCTGGGATTGTTTCCTATGTAATAATTGTGATTTGATGATCAAATTAATATTATTATTGGTATTTAGAAAGTGCAACTATTCTGAAGCGCTTTACAATATTATAAAAGGGGGAAAATGTAACAATAAATGAGACATTTACAAATTGATACAGGAACAAGAGGTAGATAAGGTCTCTGCTCAAACAAGATTAGACAAAGTGGGGTATAAAAAACACAATAGGGCAGCAAGGGGGACAGCAACCAAACAAGGTGGAAAGATAGCATAACTGAGGTGAGAGTGGAGTGTGGCTCTTTAGGAGAAAACAAGAGACAGATATGTGACAGTAACTGTGGAAGGCTATACGCATTTCTAAACAGATGGTTTTTTAGGGACTTGTCAAGTGATTGAAGACTAGGAGAGAGTCTGTTTCATAGGAAAGGTGCTGCCGGTGAAAATATCTGCAAGTGCAAGTTGGCAGTAAGGGTGCAAACAGGAGACACGAGAAGGTCACCGGCAGAGCAGAGAGACTGAAAAGGGGCATGCCTACAAATCAGTGATGAAATATAACAAGGGGGCTTGAGTTTTTGGAACTTTATAGGTAAGGGTTAGTTTTTTGAATTGACACCTATAGGATAAATGACATGAGAGAGAACACCTTCTGATATATACAGTATTTGGCCTATTTTAGTTGTAACCTTCTTACTTGGGCACTCCTAATATCCTGTTATAGGCTCACAACCATTTAGTGTCAAATATCATCCATAAGGGACTTCATAAGCAATATGATAGATCCTATTCGATAACGTCTTGATTCTCCAGAATGAGTCACTACATATATCCTGGTATTTATATACATGAAACTCATTTCATAGAGGGCTATGCTCCTAAACATAATAATCACATCAACACACAAGCTATATTAGTAATAACTCCACTGTAAAAGCCAAGAAGCCACTATCTTCTTGCACAAACACTTGATAGTACTTGACTGACCCAATACTTTCAGGACAATTACTCAACTGAAATATTGCCTCTTATAGTGTTTGAAGCATGCTGATACATTACAAAAGACGACTTCCTCCCAAGATGCACTAAACCAAAGAAAACACAGACTTGTGCACAGCTAGAAAATTCAGCTCAGAAGAACCTTTTTCCCCAAAAACATAACATTTTTTGGCCACCCAAAAATGTTGGTTCGTCTTGGCTGAATGTTGGTTCTTTGGCAGAATTATGGTATCAGAAAACTGATTTGAAATCAAATAAGATAAACCAAAAGGGAGCATAAATGGGCCAATCAGTGTACTGCAAAATATGAAAATTATGTATATACACTGAAAAAAATTATAAACGCAACACTTTTGTTTTTGAGCCCATTTTTATGAGCTGAACTCAAAGATCTAAGACTTTTTATATGTACACAAAAGGCCTATTTCTCTCAAATATTGTTCACAAATATGTCTAAATCTGTGTTAGTGAGCACTTCTCCTTTGCCGAAATAATCCATCCACCTCACAGGTGTGGCATATGAAGATGCTGATTAGACAGCATGATTATTGCACAGGTGTGCCTTAGGCTGACCACAATAAAAGTGAAGGTACTGTCCTCTAACCATGAAATATCTGTTTTACCATCAATTATCTCTTTTTTTTTTTGCGCAATGGGTGGAATTCAGAATTACTTCAAAATAGATAATATTGTAGATGAAATACAAACACTCAAACTTGCACAAAAACAGACTCCTCAATTCTTCTTATCAAAGGTAATTACTGAGGTCAAAATCCTTTTTCTAGATTAAATCCTTCTTTTACAAGCATGGTTGATAAAAATAAAACTCTGTCACAAGATAGTGGACATAGTACATAAATAAGATTACAAGAGAATAATTAGCTTAACGTGTATAGTCACAAAGCTAAACCAGGAGATGCAATCTTTCTTGTCTTACTGTATTCTTATATCTTTAAAATGCAGGTGCAGTATGGTCCATCTACACAACAACGTAATACATCAATATGACCGACATTCTGATTGCGCATATAATATATAAAATCCTGGTATTCAAAAGTGGCTGTCTATGAGTGTTTGAATGTAGCTGGGAGACAATGTGTATATGCACTCATGTCTATGTATCCAAAAACAAAAAACAAAGTAAATAAAATGCAACTAAAGACTTTCATATTCTACCTTTTTAATATGAAAGCAGAATAATTAATGATCTAAACAAAATCAAGAGAAAAAAAATTAAATGAGTCACAATAAAAGTAATATACAGAAAGATTTTAAAGGATCATAAATATAAATAATCATGATTAACTTTACAATGGGGGTGGAGCTTACCTCACCGATTTACAGAGGAAACCTATAACCACTGCAATAAAATTGAGGTGAATCCATTCAACCTGTACTTGGGGTTCTGTGGTGAACACACAATACCTTACTCGGGATCCTCCAACATCAAGAGACCGCGGAGAGACACTGAGGCCTGCAGGTTGCTTAGCTGGGGAAGGGCGGACAACTTTCCCATGCTTAAGTTTACTGTGCAGGCTACGCTCACTCCATCCCCTCCCCCTTTGGACTGTCGGGGGTTATCCTGGTCCCTACTGGACTGACTTATACAGCCTTTCGTGGTACTGCAGATAGCTTTAACTACTTACCTTCAAATGCCTAAACTTCCCAAGATGGCGGAGAGGCCTTTCACGATGGTGCAGAGCCTGACACTGACCTATGTTGACACAAGCAGCCTTACTGGGTGACTGTAAGCCATATTTTAGAACTTTTGGGTCCAGCGCTTGGTTCCAACTACACTTATACCTCAAGAGCAAGTCCAACTAGGACAACACCAATTACCTGACAAACTACCTATTTAATGGACTTATGGGGGGATTGGATCAGGATGCATTTTGATTGTGTTGTTTTATTTTATTGTGTTGTCCCTGAGGAAGAACACCTGGTGTAGTAGAAACGCATTCGACTTTTTATATATCTTTTTATATTATTATTTTTTGTACCATTATGGACTTTTGTGTCCTGAATAAAATTCTATTTTTTTAATCCTGATCTCTGAGAAGTTTTCCCTGGGGGGGGGACCAGAAACTGCTGACAGCAAGAAAGTAGAGGAGGTCCGCAGCCACAGGTTCTCAAAATGACGGATTCAAGGCGTTTTATACTTTGACATCTTGTGAGTGCAATCAGTAGCAAATAGATGATTTGTATATTACAGTACATCACTATTTGTTATAATTTTTTTTTGCAGATATACAGCTGTATCCCTTATTTGTATGTTGTCACAACCTCCTTGCATGCCTACCTAAGCGGCGAATCAGTAGGGATTTGACCTTATACCATCTCACGCTACGTGGGGGAGGCATGTCCCACCTACCACAACGAAGGGGGGCCACACTCCATTGGCTGAGACAGGGGAGAATCACACTCTGTCCGTCACACCAGCGGAGACCTGCACTCCAACTGCTGCACAACCAGAGACCCTCTCCCCAACTAACGCACGGTGGAGAGTCGCACTTCAGTTGCTTCACTAGAGGAGAATTACTGTGAGCCCGCGGAACTTGGGGACCCAACTTGTCTGTATTAACCCTCAAGCTGGTGATGTTAAGCAGCCAGCGATTAAATGACCCTGGAGATGCAGTGAGGCCCTGCTTCAGCTCCGTTCGTCCACACTCCTCTGCGGATTGCCATACTTTCGATTGTGCCTGCCGATGATGGCAGTAGGCTAACATTTAGGCTCCTATCGTGAACAGGCCTGCTATTAATGTGTATGAATTAGTGAGAGTTCTATAGACACTTTTATATTGTCTTTGTCTATAATGTCTTACTTTGCTTCTGCTCAGCTATCTGCTCTTTATAGCGCCTTTCCTCATTTCCGGTAGAATACTTGTTGCATGAGAAGCATGTTTTTCATAAAAATTCACCTATGCAAGGCACAGTCTTTTTCATTATGGTTACCTAGCTTGTGCATACATTTGTTTGATATTCAATTTCACCTTAAAAAATGGGAAACCCACACTCTTTTGGTTCAAAGTATGCATTTACCTTACCTAAAAGGTCTGATTAAGATTGCAAAGCAATATCCTGATATACATTTTGTTTTTATAATTTAAAAATGTATGCAGTTGACTCTAATGCCATGATTCTGTTTCCTCCTGCATTAATATACTGTACTATAAATACATACATATACTGTACAGTTTAGGGCTACTAAACTGGTTCATGGATTACAGGATAAAACTTAAGAGGGAAGGTTAAAGGTTCTTAACATGTATAGCTTGGAGGAAAGACGAGACGCAGGGATATGGTAGAAACATTTAAATACATAAAGGGAATCAACACAGTGAAGGAGGAGACTATATTTAAAAAAAGAAAAACTACCACAAAAAGAGGACAGTCTTAAATTAGAGGGGCAAAGGTTTAAAAATAATATCAGGAAGTATTACTTTACTGAGAGGGTAGTGGATGCATGGAATAGCCTTCCAGCTGAAGTGGTAGAGGTTAACACAGTGAAGGAGTTTAAGCATTTTTGGGAAAGGCATAAGGCTATCCTAACAATAAGATAAGGCCAGGGACTAATTTAAGTATTTAAAAAATTTGGCAGACTAGATGGGCCGAATGGTTCTTATCTGCCGTCACTTTCTATGTTTCTATTTATGCCTCCAGTGAATACATGCATGCATGTATTCATTGAGGGTATATCTTAAATGAGCTTGCAAAGGCAGTCTTAGTAAGCCCTCCCCTTTTTTCCCTATTGAAATAACCAATCAGAGGCTTCTCATTGAGAAGCCTCTGACTTGGTGCTCACAGGCGCGCGCACGTCTGGAGCTGGTATGAGGTCTGTGAGAAAGGAGGAGGCAAGCACGGTCAAGAAAAGTGTGCCTGCCACTTAAGTTAGCTCAGGGGAAGAAAGGAATCCTCACTGGCTCATAGAAATCAACACTTTTATAAACTGGGGTGTGCTTTAGGGGTGTGGAGTGATCCTTTAATTAAAAGCAGTAGATGTGTGCATTCAACCTAATTGAGTTGCCCAATTTTGTGTTGTTGTCGAGTTGTCTAAATTTCAAAATGACCATATCAAGAAACAAACAAAAAGGAGAATGAACAATGCTTAATGATTTAGAGTTCTGTCGGTGACGCCAACAAAGAAAGATGACTGATGGAGAAAAACATGGTGAGGGACATGCACTATAAATAAGGGAATATAAAATAGCTATAGGAACTCTTCCTTCTTGCATTTTCCTCGGTCTGAAATGTTATTAAGAGATGGAAGTTAAGAAGAACCTATGTCATGTCAACAAAATTATCAGAAATATGTGGAGTTTAAGTTTTACTACTAAACACCGAGTGTTTAAAAGAACACTCTTATGTTAAAAATAAATATATCTATTTTTAATGTTAGAGTTTTCTTTTTTTTCTCAGACTGTTTAGGCCCTCTTGTTATAATTATTATTTTTTTTATTAAAATCATTAGCTCGGAGATCGGACAGAATCCTTGTTGCAGATGAGAAAGTGGCGTGTTTTAGGCAATTATTACGCATTATCTTATAAACAACCGGATGTAGGGGTTTGGTGCTCGGTGTCACTTTAACATCTTTTCACATAGGAAATCAACAATATTTGGTATTATGTCATGGCTTCTCAAACCTTTAAATCATCCCTAAAAGCTGTAATTAAACTTAGTATCAACTATAGCAGAACACTGGGGTTGCACAAGTAGCTCTGCTAGACCTGTAACTAAATGACGGTGTTAGTTTCATCTATTGAAACTTTTTCTAAAATCTTTTTATATTTGTAAGTAGGTTTCTTCATTATTTTTTTACCATCAAACACAGTGTTCAATATACCTATGTTTTATTTTGTATATACATGCTCAGGGCACCTGTAAGAATACTAGAATGGGGTCATGCCAGCATCACAGCAGAGCCACATTTGGTTCATTAATATGTGAGTGTACATTCATTTCATATTGGCATTTGCTCATTAAGAACCTACTATACCCCAGAATGTCTTTCTTGTCTGTTTTATTAAATATTCTGCTGAGAACTCACACCAATAAGGAGTGACATTAACTTTCCCCCACAAGCAGATATTATACTATTTATACAAATAAGGAAGGTGTAAGTGCATTGGACCTTTTTTTTCCATTCATCCACATATCTGCACATGCTACACTATTGTATGCTTCATGTTGTTTGTTCCTGCTTTTCATAATCCTCCTTTATTTTGGGGGCATAACTTCCACCCTTTCTGCAAATTACCCTATCATTGGCCAGGAAGATAGAGTCCTGGTTTAGCTGTTCTACTAGCCGCCCTTACCAATGAAACATAGTGAAGTGCCTAACCATCTATTCCTTTTGTATGCAATGAAGCATATTAGGTTAGGATACATTTCCTGCACACGTTTCTTCTACAACTAAATTATATTTCTTTACAATACCCTATTGTTTTCTCATACACCTGTTTCATATTTTCACAACTACATGGTATTAGCAGTACAATTACAGCCATAGCATATACATATTTTCTTCTCTCCTGCTCTAGGTCATTAAAGGCATGCAGCACTATTGCCTGGCTACAAAATATATTTGACAATAAATATTAGGTCCTTGAGTTGTAAGACACCTCTAGAGAACAAGCAATGATTTGAACCAGAGTTCTAAAGGGACAAAAAGGTATAAGATATTTATTTGCATCCCCCCCAAATTCTCAAGAGCATTTATGTAACTAACGCTTGAGCTAGGACCAAACATATATCAAGTCATGAAAGCAGTGGCATACATTATATATGTATTACAATGCTTGTCATTGCAGATAGAGAGCTGGGACATTCAACCGCAGCAAAGAGCAAGAAATAATAGAGTGATATGCATAGAAAGGAATGCCTGGGATGTTACTTGCATGCTAATCACCACAGACTGCTCAGTGAGACCACACCATCTGATTTCACTCTTAAATCATGTGAAAATGACTCTTCCGTCAATAAGCCATTCCAGTCCATCCACTCTTTCTGTGCTTTTCTTGCAGATACGTGTTGTTATCAAAATAATGCACAAGCTTTTCTGAAGTAGTTATATGACTCCGTTCACAAACCCAATTATTTTCACCAGTTCCATTGAACTGCTTCATGTACATTACCTTATGTTGATACAGTGAATTGGGGTTAAATACACAATAGCTTAATTATATCCATTATTATGTTACTTTATGATGTTTTGGCATTAATTGTGCGTTTTGCTGTTTGAAAAATAAAGTTCTTAGTTCTTAGTTCTACAAAATGGGGGGATCACTGCAAGGTATGTTAGATAAACACTGTTTTTTCATTGATTTTAAAGAAGGCAAGTTAAGAAAAATAATTTTTAGCCACCTTAGTGCAGTTACTTATTGATAGTTACTTGTAAAAAAAAATCCTCAAATCCAACTGCAAATTATTGAAAAAAAATATATAAAATGCTGTCCTCATGGGCAGATTTAACAATTCCTAGAGATTTGTATTTTGCACTTGTGTAAAAGAATATTTTTAATATTCTCTAATATTTATAAATAGATTTACATCATAGATGCACTGAGAATAAATGTGTGATCTGATCCCATCAAGAACAGAATTCATGGTTTAACATCAGAAAAGACAGAAAGTGGGATGGAACTTGTATATTACATGGCTTATATGACCTTTCATCGATACGATTGAGAGAAGAAGAGAGTGGAGCTAAAATGAAACCAGGTGTGCCTCTAAACTGTTCTATGTGCTAATTTAACTTTCATTTATTTTTTTTAATTAATATTTAGAAAATTAATATTTTCATGGTTTAGGTCAAAATGTATTCTGTGCCAAGTTCTTCATTTTATATTTGCTCACTGTAAAACTAGTTCAACAGGTCAATATATGTAATTAGATTTTTTTTAATTTTCTTATATAGATTTGCCAAAAATATTATGTTTGATATATAGATATATACGTGTCTCTGGGTACTGTGTTTGAGGGTCATATCCTGCATACTTCCCAAAATACTTCCCAAAATTAGAGAAACACAACGGTTGATGTTATCAGCCATGAAAGAAGCATGTAACCCTAGCGAGCAGAGCTACTATTGCTGGAAATATGCATACCACTGTTAAAGCATGTTTTATATGGGCAAAAATACACTAGAAGAAAAAAAAGTTACCTGCGCTCTCTCCTTAATCCCTATGTATTTTTAAACAAATGGAGGTTTTTTAGTTACTTCCAATGGCCATGAGAGGAAAAATACACTAGAGAAGGACTTTGGCAATTCAGGTAACATTGGACGGTGGTATCAAATTCGGACTGCTCCTCCATACACTGGAGAAGCCTCATGGTAACATTGGATGGTGTTCTCAAAACTCGGACTGCTCCTCCAGACATAAATCTGTGTGCAAATATTATTTTAAGAAAAGTTTGCACTGGCTTATCGAACATGCTTAAACATTCACATTTACAATATGTATGCCAAGTATCTAGTTGTATGACTGTATGTAGTATGTCTGTGTTACTGCACTTTGCATGTGTGTGAATGCATTATATATAATTATGCAGTCATACACATATCTATATACATGCAAAACCCATGTGCAATTACAGAAACACAAAACTGCATTACACGTTTAGTCACATACAAATGTAAAGAAAACAAAACACACACCGTATATGAAGGCATCACACATACACGCAGACACACATTAAAGCACTTTGCATTTTGATATGTCTTCACAGAAATTACCTTCTAATTTGCAAAGGGCATGTGCAGCTCTTACCAGGGTATTTTGGGGTTTAGAAAGAGGGATTCAGAGGAAGGGGCTAGGCTGGGAGCAAAAGAGTGGTTTGGGGGAAAACATCTACAGTAGCAAAAGGGTTAAAGCCTCACTGATAAGGTGTATTTGTTATAATTATATCCATTCAAGTGCAGCAACGTACGTTGCCAATAAATGAATTCATAAGTACACATTGCCGGATTAATTTTCAAGCCATACTGCTTACTTCAATAAATGCCAAATGTGCACCAAACACGATATTGTGATACAGTCCACGCAGTATTTTCAACAGCTGTGACATGAGCAGGGTGAATGTAATTTATTTTACCCCGCTAAATGCAGAAACAGACATTTATTGCTATTTATAGAAGAAAGCACTCACATACAGGTTTTCATATATACGTTACAGGTATAGTTTTTTTTTTTTAATAAAAATGTCCCTTTAATATCTGGAACATGATTGATCTCAGATTGAAAATACTTCATTAAAGCTTGGTTTCTAACAAACTGCAACAAAAGAAAAGGGAATAAGTATTAAAAAAAATATATATATATATTTTTAAAGTATTATCAATAGGGCCTGGCCAATAACAGTGAGCTAGTATGAACTGGCAACCAAATTGCAAAATATAACACAAATATGTATGAGATACACTCAATCTTTTACCTCTTGTGAGTATTTCAGTAGTATGGCTTGCATGAGTTTTATAAGGGATACGAATTTATGTATGCTTAGCATGTTGATATGATATAGATGTGTGATGCTGTTAAATAGCACATCTAGGAACGCCAGGGCTGCATCAAACCCTTTGCATTTCGCCGCAGTGATCTGATGTAAAACTCTTTTTTTGGGTGTTGAAGTGAAACTATACTTTCACCCAGTCTTATCACGTTAATTCCAAAACATGAACCAATGGCTTCTTTAGAAACCACATCTTTTAGGCATGGAAGGCTGGGCTGAGGCTACTTTCATAATAACTATCCCATTTACCTGGTGCCTTCCTATTTCCAAAGGGGAAAATCACAGGGCAGTGGATCAACTAACTGTTTGGTAAAACAGACAGATAGATGATGGATCTCTCCTACGCAAGGGGCTGATAGTGCAACTATACTTCCTTCCAATCATATTTATAAAAAAAAAAACAATAAACACCCACCATCACCACTGCCACACATCCTTACATATTAACAAGAGAGAGTGAGTTGAGAAATAATTTGCAATATGAAGATAAAACATGTTTACCTAAAGAAAGGGAGAATATTTATGACATTTTCTCATCTCACATTTGTTCATGTGTTTTCTTCAAATGTGTAACATTTGTAGCGAATTAAATTCTACAGCCCAATGATTCAAATCATGTTTGTGATACCTGTAAAACATGACTGTCACAAGCCTTTAATGGAAATGCCATTCTAGCTTCCAAACCCGACTTGAGCTTCAGAAGAGTTGGATTCCTAGCTAATTTGGGATAGTATCCATTTTTCTAGTAATACATCACTGTTGAATATCCAGGTGTCTTCGCAGAAACTTCATATGTGACACTCTACTGTGTAAGCAGTTTTGTATTTTTTTTTGTATTTTTTTTATTTTAAAGGGACGGGTGTAGCGCAGAAATTAAGTATTGCACAGTTATATTAATAAAGTGAATAAACAGTGAGCTTTTATTATGCGGAAAAACAATTACAATGTTAGTGTACTTGCTCTATTATTCTTAATGCATCTGTGAAGAAAGAAAAATATATATAGTGGTAAAGTGAGAAAAGTACAGATAAAGTGATGTATTTAAACTTGAAGGCATAAGCACACAGAGTACATTACATTAGGATGTACACCCAGAGTAAATTACTTTTTTTTTTTTTTATAAAATATTTTAACAGGATGGATACATTGAGATTTCTCTCGTTTTCAAGTATGCCCTGGGTCCACAAAACATTGCATTGTTACAATAAAATACAAAAACAATATTAATACACATGTATATAAAATTTAACATAGGAGAGGTAAGAAATATCTAATCAACCATGTAGGCATGTGCATGGGCAAAAAATTTGGTTCGGTTTGGCACTTCCGAATTTTGGGACTTCGGCAATTCGGGACTTCAGCAATTCGGCACTTTGGTTCGGTTCGGCACTTCTGAAATTTGGGATTTCATCAATTTGGAACTTCGGAATTTCAGCCCTTCGGTTTGGTTTTGCACTTCCGAAATTCGGGACTTCGGCAATTCTGGCCTACCGGACTTCAGCACTTCGGCACTTTGCACATTTGTAAGCATCCCCCTCTTGCTATCACAACCCCTTACACATCTGTAAGGCTCCCTATCCCTAACCCTACCCCTAACCCTACCCCAATCCCTAACCTTACCCCTAACCCTACCCCTAACCCTACCCCTAATCCTACCCCTAACCGTAACCCTACCCGTAACCATGCCCCTAACCCTAACCCTACCCATAACCCTAACTACCACAACCATTTACACATACAGGGGTAGGGTTAGGGGTAGGGCTAGGGTTAGGGGTAGGGTTAGGGGTAGAGTTAGGGGTAAGGTTAGGTGCCTGGACTGCCACCACAACCACTTACACATATATAGGGCTCCCAGTGCCAGGAATTAGCTTATTGGTCTAGATCCCTGTCATAATTCATGTAATTTGCCCTCCCTCTCTTGTTTTGCCACTTTTCAGAAATACAAAGCACTTCAGCACTTCCGAAGGTCGTTCCATAATTGCGGTGCTCTGTAGGAAAATGAGGATTAAGACGCTTTATTTTTGTATTGAGACAGACTACATAAAGTACTGGTACTGGATTGGAGGTTATAGGAGATGGGAATAGCTGAGGAGAGCATTCTGCTCAGATAGGGTGGGAGCTTCCCAGAAAAGCTTTTAAATAGTGATGTCGCGAACATAAAATTTTCTGTTCGCGAACGGCGATCTTCCGCTAATGTTCGCGAACGGGTGAACCGGGCGAACCGCCATAGACTTCAATAGGCAGGCGAATTTTAAAACCCACAGGGACTCTTTCTGGCCACAATAGTGATGGAAAAGTTGTTTCAAGGGGACTAACACCTGGACTGTGGCATGCCAGATGGGGATCCATGGCAAAATTCCCATGGAAAATTACATAGTTGATGCAGTCTGGTTTTAATCCATAAAGGGCATAAATCACCTAACATTCCTAAATTGTTTGGAATAACGTGCTTTAAAACATCAGGTATGATGTTGTATCGATCAGGTAGTGTAAGGGTTATGCCCGCTTCACAGTGACAGACCAAACTCCCCGTTTAACGCACCGCAAACAACCGCAAACAGTCCATTTGCACAACCGCAAACTCCCCATTTGCACAAGGTTGGATACCAAGCTAGCCATGTCCCGTTCCTTATCCTCACTGATGTCATTGAAGGTCTCTTCCTCCACCCAGCCACGTACAACACCAAGGGTCCCCGAAAGGTGACAACAAGCCCCCTGTATTTTTTTTTTAAATGTACACTACTGTTACACCAGATGTGAGTTGCACTGGTGTGACACTGTGCCCTGGCAGACCCTGAAACGCACACGTGTGAAGGAAACTGACTGCTATTATTTCACAGTCAAATTTCTAGTTTTTTTTAATGTACACTACTGTTATACCAGATATGAGTTGCACTGGTGTGACACTGTGCCCTGGCAGGCCCTGAAACGCACACGTGTGAAGGAAACTGACTGCTATTATATTACAGTCAAAAATGTTTTGTTTTTTTAAAATGCAGGCTATTGTGACACCAGATATGAGTGGTGGCACTGGGCAAGTGGGCACAGTATACGCTGTGAGCCTGACACACACGCTGGCAGGCAGGCAACTGCAATTAGATTACACAGGATAAAAAAAAAGCAGACTGATGTTCTAGCCCTAAAAAGGGCTTTTTGGGGTGTTGTCCTTACAGCAGAGATCAGATGAGTCCTTCAGGAGTGTAGTGGACACTGAATACACTAGCCTAGCTATCGATTTCCCTATTAAATCATCAGCAGCTACACTGTCCCTCCCCTCACTAAGAATGCACCTTCCGGGGGGCGGGGCCTAGCTGTCATGGAGGAAAGACGAACTTCGTGTGAGCTCCCTCAATATCTCACTTTAAGCAGCTATCAGCAAGCGAATTTCACCCCAGAAGGGGATGACCCAGCAATGTTGCTCCTACCTAACCGACCCGACATGCTTAATAGCGGTCAGCAACTCGGCAGAGTCTTACTTACCTCCGCGTGGCAAGTGTGGCCTGGTGCTCACCGGGCGGGAGAGGCGGCCAATCTCCCGATCCTGGGATGCCCAGGAGCAGCTACTTCCCGGCAGGAGCTCCATTACCCCCCCCTCGGACCGGTGGGGGTTATCCCGGTCCACCCCTGAGAGGCTGTCTGGAGCTAATGGACGCACAGAGCACAGCCGCCCAGGCTGACATACTCATCTGCGACTCTCCCAATATGGCGGCAGCCGCGTGTCCTCCTGGTACCAGCAAAGCATGGCAGGATATTGAGTCTAAGCTGGACAGACTCTTTAATCAATTTTGGAAGCAAATAACAAGCAGGAAGCCCCAACAAGCTCCACCACAGCCCCAACAAGCTCCACCACAGCTAAGTGAAGCAGTCCCCATTAAAATCCACCGACGCAAAAGGTGTCGAAGACGGGACCGGAGGCACAAACAGAAATGCAGAGCCTGCCCTACGTCAAGCACTCGCCTCCACCTTAAGCCAACACAATCCCGCACCGGACGTGAAGCACCACCGGGACAGATCTGACCACCCGACAAAACAAGCTTCCACCACCTCAAGCTGCGAACCCGGCACTCAGCCAGAGACTTGCCTTTGTTGTTCCAGGTATCAGGGACTCCCAGGGTCTGCACCTGGCGCACAGAAGGGATCGGATGAGCACAAGCAGTAAACAGCAGCCTGCCAAGCATGTCCCACTATAGCCGATCCTCCACACCATGCCTTTGATCACATGAACTGCTCTCTGCACATTAACTAATCGTAAAGTAGCAAGCGTTTAAACATGTCATTATTTCACCTCCTAAAGAGTTTATTGTCGTGGTTCCTTACATGCCTTTACCTTAACCGTTCATGTATGATGTTATTCCCTGGTCTCATCTCACGGGGCAACTCACACTTCATTTATAACTAGTGGTGGAGATGCTGATATAAATACACAGTTGATAACGTGCAAGCTACACCCTAAACATGACAGCCATCTTTCACAAAAATTTACTGCTATATACTCATACCCTCAGTGCAACTAGCCATGATATACGCACGTTCAGCCTAGCACGCTCAAATATAACACACTTCTGTCAAAAAAAAGAATAAAAAAAAAAGAATGCATCTTCCGAATGAATCTAAAATGGATGCTGTCCAGGAGGTGGGAGGGTCTGGGAGGGAGGGTCTGCTGCTGATTGGCTGGAATGTGTCTGCTGACTGTGAGGTACAGGGTCAAAGTTTACTCAATGATGACGAAAAGGGGGCGGATCAAACATCGCATATGTTCGCCATCCGTGGCGAACGCGAACAAGCTATGTTCGCCAGGAACTATTCGCCAGCGAACTATTCGGGACATCTCTAGTCAGGATAGATGCCTCTGGAATGGGAGGTACGGGTTGAGATGGTACGCATACCAGTGTCTCGGGGCCAAATAAGCATTTCTGGACAAAAGTGTCTGATGGGCCTGGGCAGTCTTGTCCATACAGTGATCCTATTCTTAAAATCTTGCCTCATAGGAGGCCATTTGCTGTCCTAAGCCTGCAGGGCCCATGGTCCTATCATAATGTCATGATGTAATACCCCAACACGCAGAGTTTAGGATAGCAAGGGACAAGACTAGGATATAACTTATTACCTGGACTTAGAATGGCCAGACTAAACGTCAGACAGAGATAAAGCGTAATCAGAAACGAGACGAGGTCATGGTAACAGAGAGACTACGAAAACGAGAACAAGCCAGAGTGAGGTAGATGGTAATCAGTCACACGGGCAAACAAGACAGGAAAGGGTTAAAGATAAATTCAGAGTCAAGAACAAAGCCAAGTCAATACCAAAATAAACAAAATAGATAAAGGAACGAACTAAAGGGTACTGACACAGAAACTACTATGGGACAAAGTGGATAGGGCTAGGGAAGTTTAAATATCCTTTAACATTTGATTGGCCCACGTCATGCCTACGCCCCCAAAACGTTTGTGTGTGGGGGTGCTGGAATGATGTGGGCCAATGGGAGCCTGAATCAACTTTTGGCTCCCGCTGCCCCTTTAAGAGCGAGCTCGTGACTCGAGCCTGTAACCGCTTGTACTCCTATTTACTGCTATAACGTCTTAAAACCTAGAATTTAGCAGGGCTAACCATACAGATATCTTAGCTAAAATTTTGTATAGTCGGTATAGAGTTTCTCTATTTAAAATACATAAATAATTGAGAATACAATAAAAATAGGAGTTGGAAGCAATAACTTTGTCTTTTAATATAGTTTATTGAATATAATAATCCATCAATAAAACATAAAGCAGAGTATATAAAATTAAATGAATAAATGCTTGCAAAAGTATTAGTATAACATACCCTCCTGCATATACAGGTAATCTCTCAGTATGTCACCTCCAGAGTCGGTCAGTAAGTCTCTACCTAGCATTGATTATGCATGTATATATAGTATAGCATTTCTAATTACTACTGGTAATGTATGGGTTAATTAATCTTAGGGTTAAAAGCAGTTCATATATTAAAATAAAGGAAAAACATACTTAACAGTCTAATGTCACCCTGATCAGTCTTATGTCATAACCCAGACATCTTTAATCTTTATTTGGACTAGAGGTTAGGTTGACATACACCTTAGGGTTGAAAGCAGTTCATATTTAAAAATAAAAGAAAAACATACTTAACAGTCTAATGTCATAACCTAGACATCTTTAATCTTTATTTGGACTAGACGTTAGGTTGACATAGGCAAAGCCTTGATTTGTTATTGCATTAGTCTAAGACAAGATGGAGTAAACATGTTGTGTACTGTAAATAGGTAAAAGGTTATTAGTTAAAGAAACAGTTGCAGTTTAAAGAAATACGATTTAGCAATGTGTATTATACCTACAATTGCCCATCACACCCTCCTGATTAAACTGAGGGTTTCTTTGAAGGATATCTTTTTTTTCTGTGCTTAACACTTCCCTGCTCATGTAAGGGAGGGGACTGTGGTGAATAGGACACAGTGGAAGGGACAGGAATGAAACAGTTACAATCATATGTACCTGTTTGATTGCACATTATGTCATCGTGATCAATATGTAAATAATAAAATTCACCCGGCATGTAATGCGTTATGTCATTTTGAGTAAACTCTTTTCTCATGTCAGTTTTCCAAATTCCACCCCAGCATTTGTTAAAATTACGTGTACACACCATAACTGTTGTGATCCCATATGCACCATGAGAGACAATGTTAATATGACCAATATCTTTGATTAAAGTATATAGCTGAAAAATCTCTTTAACTCGATCCACACATTTAATGGATGGTTGGTTGTAATGAGTCAATAGAGCTGTTGTCTGACAGAAATTTAAGAAGGTCATCAAATCCCTCGGTAGAATGTTCATGGCTGGATCCTGAAAGGAGAAGCATGTCAAAGTCATCAATTGCCTCTTGTAATCCAGGTTTCTGGGGTGCATTTCTGGTGGTGGTGATTGTTTTGGAGCATCTGGATACCGGGTTAGTATTGGTAACAGGTATTCCTTTAACATCATTGGTTGCCATAAGGACACTGGCACCTTTGGTCTTGGTATTTGTCTTTGCATGTTTCCTCTTCCGTGATACATTTTTACACCTCCTATAATGTGTATAGATTGGATATATGTAATGATAATTGTTCTGATATTTCTTTATAGAACAAAAACCTTTGTTGGGTCTAAAGATATATGGGTTATTGGAATCAGCAAAATATTTATGGCAATTCCTACATTGGTATTTAAAATAATATTGTCCTGGTATAATTTCTTTAAAAGTTAAGATTGTTCTTTTATGCAAAATCTCTCTAGATCTTTTTGGTATAGTGGATAATTGAAAACAAATGAATTTTATTCATGTTTCTTTGCCCTGTGAGGGAGAAAAGAAATTATTCTCCAAGTTACAATTAATAAAAATATAATAATTATAGTTATCATTATTGGTTTCAAATACCAAAAAATACTAAATCCTGTTCCTATTACCCCTTTAACAAAATTTGCAAAAGAATCAGCTATGCTTTGAACAGTTTTACCAATTGAAGGTAAAATAGGAGTCAATATCTTACCAAGTTCTTTCAGCCAATATGGGAAATCTCTCTCGTGGGCTTGAATATTGAGAAGAGAAAGCCTAACCCTTATTAATATATCTTGCACTTGCTCATGGGTGGAGCTTAAGGTGATCTTGAATTGTTGTAAGTGAGCCAAGAAAGCACTCATGTATGGAAGTTTTAAAGATATTGGGGGTATATGTATTTTAACGATATCTGTTAGTTTATAATTTTGTAAAGGAGGTTTTAACAATCTTCCATAACAGTAAATGTCATAATCCGTGGTTACAATTAATGGCTGTAAAGCAGGTAACTTGCAATCTGAATAAGGGCTCATAATTAAATAAGAGCCCTTTCTTAAAGATTCAAAATACAGATAATCATTTTGTATTGGTTCTATATTAAGTAAGCAATCAGCTGATGTGGCAGGATTATTTCCACAAGGAGTCTGTACTTTTATATCTTCACATATTACATAACTTTTTTCTTGGCATCTAGAAACAGACAAATAATATATCTGATCACATGTCTTTGATATATATTGATATGGATGTTGTATTGTTATTTTTGCCAACTTTTCACCTGTTTGTAACAGGTGACCTATATTATCAAGCTTCCAATTCGTAGTGTATATTTCACCTGGAAGAGTTAACTCATAATAGATTTTAACTTCCCACTGGCTAACCTTGGCATTGTTTAAATGTTTTGTTTCTCTGATATCATAAACAAAGGTCTGTGAAATGTGCAATAACACTTCAATTTGTTTCTTAGTTAATTTTAACTTTTGAAGCACTTTAGTTATGTTAACCAGACTTGTATCAATTAAACCATTTTGTAAATTTGATCGAATATCAGAAATCTTCTGATTTAACATAGATATTTTCACACTTTCTTCTAGTGTAGAAATGTCATATATTAATGCTGCAGTAAGCGTTATCAGGTGGTCTTTAAGAATCAATATACCTTGACGTAGCAATTCATCATTTAAATCAGAATAATGGGATACAACCTGAATAGCTTCGACAAGTAATTGGCCAGTATGTATGATGGAGTTTGTATTAGTTAACAAAGTCCTTCTTCTGCGAGACACACTTCTCATGTTACATTCATCTGGATCACTATTTTGTATATTTTTATATGTAATATCTAAAAATGTTTTATTGGTAGGCCATGCTGCGATTGCAAATGGCATCTCTGCAACATTTTGTGAAGTACAGGTCTGAAACTCACAAGGTCTATCTTCATTAGCAATTAAAACATGCATTTGCGTTTTTATACCATTAATTACAATATCTGTATTATATATCATACTGTCACTGACACATTTCTGATACAGGGAGTATACTGAATAATTTGCAATACTTATCGGTTTTCTCTCGATGCACCACATTCCTGGAAGTCCAGAATATAGCAAAAATCCTTGGTCTATGTTTTTAGGGAGCCATTTAAAGTTCTGATTGGTATAATTGTACCAGAGAGAGCATGGGGCACAACGATAAATTATATCTGGATTAGAACCATTACAGATTCCTTGCTTTATTAATGTCTCTGTAGTTATATTACAGGAATTCCTTGCTTTGCAGGTATGTACATAATATGTAGAATTAAGGAATGCTGCAAATCGGGGTTTAGTACAAGTGTCCCATGGTGTCAAATCTCTAAAAAGCTTTTGTTGACCATTTATATTCCATTCTTTCGTCAAGGCTTCTGCTTTTAGTAGGCCTGTCTTGTTGTTGCCCATCAATTGCTGCAAAGTTTCTATCATTAATTGATGTATTTCGTCTGAATTCAGATTCACGCGCCACCAAGAGTCATTATAAAGTTCATTACTACAAAATATGGTTCCAGTATGGTTTCTCACTCCACCAGGATATCTATACTCCTCTTCTTCTGCTCCTTCCCAGTAACCAATTTTTTCTGAATTGTAAGTAAAAATCTGTGTCTTATACTGAGAGGTGCTTAGATAATCAATTAGGTATTCTTTATATTGTATTCCATCTTGAGTAGTACCTGGGCGTGGACAGTGATCAGCCTTTATTTCTGATTCCGGCCATCTTCTGTTTGTCTGGAAATTAACATAATAGCAATGTACAAAAGTAGCATAGTACATCTTTTCAGCATAAGAAGGCTGTTTGCGATAGTCATCCAATGGTAAACTATATGGCAAAGTCTTTTCTTGAATCACCTTCATGTGTGCATCCAAAGTTTATTTGACAAGCATCTGTCCCGTCTCGCTCCTAATTCCAGCATCTTTAGCCATCACTGCTGAGTCTAGTATTAGGATTTGAGATAGTCCAATCACCTGTTTCTTGTGTATAATCGGTTTTGGGTATGGTTTCCAGTAGGTTCCTTGTGGAATACCAGAGTAAGCCACATTGGCTATTACTTCGCTGTGAATTGTATCTCTTTTCATAAGATGGTTCCTGGAGGTCATCCTCACGATCACGGAACTTGTATTGTGTGCAGTCCAATTCAATACAGGAGCTTCTTGGTTGTTAACATAATCCCAGTGCAGTTTCAAAACGACTACTAGGGTTGATGTTAGCATGATAATGCTGCAGATAGTAATAAAGAGACACCACATCCAATTCTTTAGTATCCATTTGCTTCCATCTTTGCATTTCTTTCTTACTGTATTCCATAATTTAAGTACAGTCTGTGTTTCTGGTAATGATGATTCAGGTTCCAATTCTTCCATATCAATTGTAAAAATATAATCGTCTGTCCGTAGATCCTTCTCCTTTGCAAGCATCTGGTCATGAATTAGTCTATTGCGAGGCTGTGAGACGGGTTGCTTTTCCATTCTCTTTTGCGTTTCCCTTGCTTCCTTCGACAGTATCCATTGTGTCAGGGTCAATGGCTCTGTGGACATTTTGGAAATGCTTTGCTGGTTTTAAATTATCAATGCTTACTGTTCTCTGTTGGCCTTGTTGGTTCTCTGTAATAAAAGTTCTCGGATTTAGAATCGTCACTATTTTCACAGGCTTTTTCCAGCGTGGTCGCAGGGGGCGTACTGTATGGACCCTCTCCAGGACGAACTGGCCAACAGTAGGAACCCAAGTAGTAGGTGACGGATTGTGGTGCGTCGTGGGTCGAGAAAACAATTCTCTAATTTCCTCTAACAAAACCAGCTGTTCTAATCTCCCTGGTGCAGAAATATGTTCAGTAAAAGTTGTGTTACAAGGGACACCATACAACATTTCATATGGAGTTTTACTATTAGTAGTATTAGGTATGTTGTTAATGCCCAATTGTACTATAGGAATAAGTGGATACCACTGTGTGGGGCGAGCAACTAGCAACTTGGTTAATAGTCTTTTTACCTCAGCATTTTTCCTTTCCACAACCCCACAACTTTGGGGGTGGTTAGGTGCACTGATTTCCCAAAGTAACCCAAACGAGGTTGCCCAGTTCTGGGTTTCTTTTGCAGTAAATGCAGGACCACCATCCGAGTGGATGGTCCTAGGTTTACCAATGCATACTAAGGAAGTGAGACTAGCAATCGTGGTATTAGAGGTTGCACTTCGCACAGGGTACAACCAAGTAAACCTGGTACATGCATCAACACATACTAAAACATATTTATAACCATGGGATGGTGGCAATGGTCCAATATGATCAACATATAACAAGTCGAAAGGTACATTGGGTATTGATTTTTCAATAAATGGTACGACTGAATGATTCGGTCTATTCACTAATAAGCATTGGTTACAATTACCAATAACATGAAAAACAGTCCTTCTCTTATTGGGCCACCAGTATTTCTTTTTTAGAGTAATAAGTACATTATCTCTACCCAAATGAGCTTGTGCCAATCCCGAATGAGCCTCTAGGGCAAGTTTTTCCCTCTCCTTTACAGGGGGAACAATGAAGTTATTACCATCAATGGTTACTATACAATCAACCCCTTCTAGATGATAAGAGTATTTGGTAGGATAGCCAGGTGGATTAAGTCTGGTCTTATCCAGGCAAGCATTTAACTCTGCATCTACTTTGAGAGAAAGGGTATGTTTCTGTGATCTAGTGACCACATTAACAGAATAGCTGTGGCTGACACTCTGCGCCAAAGTGTCTGCCAGCTGGTTACCAACTGTATGAGGTGAAGAACCTAACTTCCTGTGTGCAGGTTCATACACAATTTCAATGTCAGGTTTCTTTTGCAAATATGCATCAATTTGTTTCCACAAAGAAATATGTTTCAACGGTTTACGTTGTACAGTAAGAAAACCATTTGAGCGCCAGGCTGAGAGGTCTTGTACAGTGGATCTTGCGAGATAAGCTGAGTCTGTCACTATCAAAACCGGTCCCACTATTGACAAACTTTCCTTTAATGCATTTGTATATGCATATATTTCGGCATACTGTGCTGAATGATCACCTATGGGTATTGACCAAGTCTGATCTACTTGTCCTGGCACACATTTTACAATACCGCAACCTGCAGATTTTTTTTTGTTTTCGGCTAAAGAGTTTACAGCCGACCCATCTGTATAAAATATAGCTTTATAAAAATCATTAGGGTGTGTCTGCCTTTCCCATTTATTTTCAGAATCTGATGAGGTTGGTAGATCATCTAATGTTGGTAGTGTTTTGTCATGAATAAAGGTCAGTTGTGGATCTTCTAGCAGAGCATACTATTTGAGCCAACGGCCTTTTAGAGCCTTTCTTTCTGTAATCGTTTGTTTTTGCAGAGCATTTAATGAAGCAACAGGTGTATATAACACAATCTGTTGTCCTTGAGCTATGTCTCTTGATTTTAATAATGTAATCGAAATAGCTGTCAAAACCTTTTCCAGAGGAGTATATTTTAATTCAGTTTTAGTAAAAACATAAGATAGTAGACATAAAGGAATCACGTCATTATCATTATATAAACGTGCATATGCTACATGTGGGGAACATGTGATTATAGCTATGAGCTTTGTATCACAGTTTCGTTGGGCAAGATATGATGTGTTATTCACAGCATTAATAAGAGCTTTTAATGCCTTGTCATTTTCTGTTGTCCATTCAAAAGCAATTTTATTGCGTTCGTTGTTAATTTCTCTTGAGATGGCTGAGTTTAATGAGACTATCAGTTCTTTATAGTTTGGAATAAAAAACATTGCATAATTTAAAAGGCCAACAATACAATTTACATTGTGAACATGTGTAACATTGTTATAGGGAATTTCTTCTATATTCTGCTTTAAATTAACATTATCACATTAAACTATAACACCGACCTAGTTGCACTGAATCGTAGCAACCAATCGTTTGAGCTGTGTTTCCGTTGGATTATGCACCTTCGTGTTTGTCATTGTGTTTTTTTTTAACTAGTCTCTTTGGATTGCACTTATCACATTTTCTTATTTTCCAGGTTATGGGCTTGAAAGTCCTGGTTAACGAAGGCTGGGACTCTTGCGCTAATAGCTATAACATCTGCTTGGGGATTTAACTCCACTTGTTGCAAAATAAAAGCATTCATGAAGATAGAATTACTGCCTCTCTTCCTATTGAATGATGCCTAGTAGTGAGTGTTAGAATGCATTAAAACCCTCCAGTGGTCATAATATTCTTCTTATAAAAATCCTAAGGAAGGCAGTAAAAAATGTCCCATTGTTATACTGTCAATATAGTCCAACGGGTGTTAAAGAAAAATAAAAGAAGGTCATTTATTATTTGGCTGGGACGAAAGGGAAAAAATAGGCAATCTTTTGTGCAGCAGTGTTAAAATCAATAATATTGGGGGGAAATTGATGAGTCTGCACCTGCTCAATTAATCAATAAAGTGTCCAATACAATAGAATGTGCAGCTGCCGAATTAAAATCATTCTTTATTCTCCATACACAGATATTCCAAAAAGCAGATCTTGAAAACGTACGTATGGGCAGGAACAAAACACATTGATCAGGAACTGGGCCAATTAGTGACATTGTGACATAATGTGACAATGCATGTGAGTTAATGTGACATTACTTGCTATTCTATGCTGGGTATATTTAATTTTTGAAAGAATAAAAATATAATAATACTGCAGCAACACCTTCTATTGCATTGGATACTTTATTGATAAATCACCAGAATTTACATGTTATGGTAGGATTTGCGCTCCATTTTTTCCTACTTCAGATTGGGATAATCTTGATGGTGGTGGAAGACGAAAATCATACCAGCCATTATTACTGGCGATAACTGATATTATATCTAGTACAAGAGAATCAAGTGAAGGGCCTGGAGATGAGTGATATGGTGATCTGTCAGGTGGTATATCAAAAAGCACAGCCATTGCTGATGTACTTGCTGGTTTAGAACTAAAGCCTATAGTTACTAGTGTAGAAGACGGTTGTATAAAGATGGGTGTTATAGCTGCTGGTGGTATCAATACAGGGCACTTGGCAATTAAAAATTTATATTAATGGTAGCTGTTTAGGAGCTGTATGTGCGTGTAAAAGTGTTTCTGAACTGCAATAATCTCTACCATTGCTAAAGTATATGTTGCTCTGTTTATATTGCATATATATTGGAATTAATACATTTTACACTCTTTATTTCCTTGTGAAATACTCTTTAATATCTGGAGTCTTAAAAAAAAAAAAAAAAAAAAAAAGGCAAAGTTATTGGCAACCTTTTACAAAGTTTCCCTTTTTTTTTTTTTATATTTTTTTTTTTTTTTACTTTTTTTTTATTTTACTTAACAAACTATTGGATTTTGTATGCTAAATTTGTCACGCCAATCCGTATCCAATACATAAAATATATCTATTTGATTATTTTAGGCATTCTGAATATCTCATGAGGATTATTTCTCCTCTGTTTTAACAGAGGTAAGCTACTGTATAGAATGAAAATGTAGGATTCATGAAGCATTCTCATGAAATCTCCAATAGTATAATTAGATTTTCCATGAAACAGCAACACACCCTTATTACTGCACAATGTTTAAACCTTAGACCAGGCATAGGCAACCTTCGGCCCTCCAGATGCTTTGGACTACACATCCCATGTTCCTTTGCCAGCATTATGAGTGTAAGAGCATTATGGGGGATGGAGTCCACAACATCTGGAGTGCCGAAGGATGCCTATCCCTGCCTTAGACAGTTGTAGAAGTTCATGCGGCAATATTATTTGCCTTAAAAATCTGCTCCCTGATAGATTTAGCACATAGGAGTTTCTGCAGCATGATAAGTGTGAGTTTTCTTCAGGAAAAAGTTCTGTATTATATTACATGTTATGTACGTACGTATCCATCTATCCATCTATCCATCTATCTATCTATCTATCTGTTAGAATACCTAACTGTTATAAGCAATAAAGCGTTGCTATCCCTTTAAATAGCAATCACTAAAATTCTTAAGTAAATACAATAAAGTGTGGCATGAAGCAGCATTTGTAAGCATAAAATACTGGTTTATAGTATCTTAGTGCTAATGATTAGTTAGAAAATGCATGTTTTCTAATATCAGAGAGAGGTTACAGCATACTCAAATTATTATGAAATAGTGGATTACTCACAACTGCAAAGCAACGTGTTTCCTTTGAACAAAAAAATGTGACCTGCACATGATGAGGGAGGCTCAAGATAATATATGTTTTTGTACTTTATATATACTGTATTATAAATAAAATAAACATTGCACATTCCCATGCATGCTATAATTACTTACCCCCCATAATTAAACTAAATGCACAGTAGGCTTAATAAATCATTAAAGTCGAAAAAGATGCAATGCACTTGCAAGTGAAGAAGTGAAACATTATAACATTGCCCAATACAAAACCTACAATGATGTTTCTGTCAATAAAATGATCAATAATAAAACAAGACAGATCCATTAGAACAGTACTTAATTACAAATAAAATAAAGCACATAATCAAGATAACTGCATGCTTTTGACTACAGTTGGGAGCAGCAGGCCAGTATGTCCATGTCTGCGAGTGCATGTCACCACTGATAATGGCATTTATTTTTTAAACATCTTTGCTTGTCGGGCGACATTGCATTTTGTATTCAGTTGAGACATTTCTGTGGTGCCGAGAGGGACATTCTAGATCAATAGTGTTTACGTCCTGTGTTGAGTTACCAACCACTGTGTAGATAAATGTACACTGGAGATTGCAGGAAAGGAGATGAAAGCTAGATATAAACTCTGTGACGAAAACGGAAAAGTTAACATACAGAGTAATCTGCATCACAGCAGACAGTAAATGAATATTCAGGTCTTCACACCAAACTAGATGCTTTGCAACACACTCAGAACAGACAGAAAAAGCCCACACACCTATATTGTTAATTCTTCTCTAAATATCACTCATCACTTGTTGGTCAACAGTGTCCATTAAAATAACTCCTATGGTTAGGGGTCCACAGGCTTTAAGCCTGCATGTATGTTGTTCCCACCCTGTGTGTTTGTGTGGCTGCAGTACAAAGCTGGTATATGACACCGGACCTTACCCAGTGGAATAGAATATCTGGTTAGTTGTACTTCCCTACCCAGAAAAACTTACCTCTATGCTCTCGCTCTCATTCATTTTAGCTTACTAGACTAAGGATATAGCACTTTAAAGAACAGCAGCTGGGATCTGGACGTTACGGGGGATTATGTTCTTGTGTAAATGTGTAGTCTTCATTATCCTTTGAGATGACATCTGACAGCATTTGCTTATTGTATGCAGCAATATAGTTGTTTTACATCCTGCTGACACTTTGAATATCAGTATACCAACCTTGGTGGGAATTTCTTTCAAATACCACTGACATTTTACATGTTGTATACAACGGATGTCCTCTGTGAGACTTATTTAGTTTTGGGCAGATAGTCTCAATTTAGGATTACAAGATTTGCAGTATGATTTAACCACAAACATCGTATTGCACACACATACTTAGTTTTCTGCAAACAGATGAGCAAAAACAAGTTCTATAACTGAACAAAACAATATTATTTGCTTTTGGAAATAGTCCTATTATTCGTACAATTAGTGTACAGTGGAATTTTAATATTTGACTAATTCTGCTTGTGCTTAATGAAAAATCTTAGTATGTTGATTTATTAAAAACAGATTCTATGATTTTTATGTTCATCTATTGTTTTAGGAATAAAATAAAAGTCAACAGTAATTATTTTTTAATTATAAAACATTTAGTTTCTGTAATTATTAGAATTATTCATGACATTTGTTTTGGGAGACCCAGCATAGGCCTATAATATGCTGCCTACCTTGTAGATATAAACAAATCTTCAAAACAAAAATGAAACAATACAGTTATCCTGAGATTCCTATTTTAATGTGGGTTAGACCTTGGGCTTAGTTCTGTTTACACAGATTCCTGTGATCCCTGACTTTTCTGATGCCATGACATTGGCTTGTCTTAGGGTATGTGCAGAAAAAAAGTGCGCTGTGCCTTTAAGTGTTAATTAAACAATTTTAAATCAGTTTGTACAAAAATTAAAAAAAAAAGCATAATAAATACGGTGCAAATATAATAGGTTATATACTCAAGGTGCAAATATATTAGTTCCAACGTTTATATATAAAGTGAATTTGTGCTTTTAGTGAAATATAACCAAAGAGTCAACTTACTCCTCACAATATAAAATCAGCTGCAGATGAAGGAGTAATTTTTAAAACGCTCCACATATAAATAAAGGGAATAAAAAGACAATATAGTGTAAATCCATATGATGAATACAAATCGAAATAACAGATAGATTGGCTACTCACAATGGTAGAGCAGAAGGAAGTCTGCTCTAGCTTATGATGCTCTGAAATCCTTTCAATAGGATTCTGTAGAAGTCGGATGGTGTGCTTTAAAACAAGCAGGACGGCAACAGATTCAAAAGAAGACCTTTATTGGTTCAAAATAATATAAAAGAAATCACCCCTCTCCCTGGAAAGATTCGATTGATCTCCACACACTCTGGACTCGCGGCATGCACTTGCGGTCTCTCCGGTGTTAGAATACTTCCGGGAATAGGAGGTGCTAGTAACACGTACTGACGTCGTGTCTCCGAAAAACGTGATGACGCGTTTCGCCTTGGCGGCTTCCTCAGATCACGTTCAGGTGGTTGCCGTCACTCACATAATATACCCATCACTGTGGGCGTGGTTTCTTTTTAAATGCACATAAAATGCATTTAAAAAGAAACCACGCCCACAGTGATGGGTATATTATGTGAGTGACGGCAACCACCTGAACGTGATCTGAGGAAGCCGCCAAGGCGAAACGCGTCATCACGTTTTTCGGAGACACGACGTCAGTACGTGTTACTAGCACCTCCTATTCCCGGAAGTATTCTAACACCGGAGAGACCGCAAGTGCATGCCGCGAGTCCAGAGTGTGTGGAGATCAATCGAATCTTTCCAGGGAGAGGGGTGATTTCTTTTATATTATTTTGAACCAATAAAGGTCTTCTTTTGAATCTGTTGCCGTCCTGCTTGTTTTAAAGCACACCATCCGACTTCTACAGAATCCTATTGAAAGGATTTCAGAGCATCATAAGCTAGAGCAGACTTCCTTCTGCTCTACCATTGTGAGTAGCCAATCTATCTGTTATTTCGATTTGTATTCATCATATGGATTTACACTATATTGTCTTTTTATTCCCTTTATTTATATGTGGAGCGTTTTAAAAATTACTCCTTCATCTGCAGCTGATTTTATATTGTGAGGAGTAAGTTGACTCTTTGGTTATATTTCACTAAAAGCACAAATTCACTTTATATATAAACGTTGGAACTAATATATTTGCCCCTTGAGTATATAACCTATTATATTTGCACCGTATTTATTATGCTTTTTTTTTTTAAATTTTTGTACAAACTGATTTAAAATTGTTTAATTAACACTTAAAGGCACAGCGCACTTTTTTTCTGCACATACTATTGGAGTGGTTTTAGAGTTATTTTCACTTTTATTAGTGCTTGCTAGCCTTTGTTGTGATATTCTAATTATTTTTATTAATTGTACAGCGCCATTTTTTTACTTGATTTTTTTGTACTGTTGCACCTTGTCTTAGGGTATACAATAATCTCTTAAAATTTACTTTTTCTTCTCCTTACATTTATTTTATTACTCATGGCCAACCTAAGGACCACTAAAACCTGTGTGTGTCCTGTGTTCTGTTTCAATTACTCCTACTCAGAATTTTGTCTAAACTCTAAGTTGGAGTTAATCTGTACCCTAACAATCATATAATAATTACCAAGCACTAAATAGCAAAATACAGTACAATCCCGTATGCCTGACAACGCAGATAGTAGCAAATACTATACATACCTATGAGAAAGTTGCCGAAAATATATATGCATGAAATTCTTTTTACAGAATATCCACTGCTTGTCCAGAAATAATTTACAACTGCTTAGCAAATGCAACTGGAATTTTGGTTACATTTTAATATCTGTGTGCGAGATTTCATCAGGATGATGCACAATCAAAACTATGAATATTTACTTGGTTGACCATAGTCAGACGCGTTTTAGTGAAACAATGATAACTGAAACAGTTGATACCGGGGTTTGAATGTACCACATAGATATACAATAAGGTATTTCTTATATATATTTATTCATGAATTATAAAAGAAGAAAAAAGTGCAACTATTCAATGTCACAAAATGCAAAATAAAAGCATTGTAAACAGGCATTTGAGGCATAATAAGCATTGTAAACAGGCATTTAGCCTTAAAAGAAGCACACGATGGAAGATATGTAATATTGCTAGAGGTGGACAATATTTACACTTAAAGTTAAGTTACAAATGCACCAAATATCAGAAACTCAGTTATAAATGGCAATACTGGTAACATATAGCACGAGTACTTAAGAAACTAAGTGAAGAAATAAGTGAACCTCTGTTTTTAATCTTACAAGATTATTTTCTTTCAGGAAGTGTTCCGGAGTATTGGAGGAAGGCAGATGTGGTTCCTATATTCAAAAAGGGTTCAAAATCCTTGCCTGGAATTTATAGACCTGTAAGCTTAACTTCTGTGGCTGGGAAAATATTTGAAAGGTTATTAAGGAATATATTCAAGAATTCCTTGAGAAGAACATGGTTATCAGCAAAAATCAGCACGTTTTATGAAGCACAGGTCATGTCAAACTAACTTGATTGCGTTCTACGAAGAAGTAAGTAGAAGTATAGATCAGGGTGTTGCAGTGGATGTGATCTATTTGGATTTTGCCAAGGCATTTGATACAGTTCCACACAATAGATTAGTGTTCAAACTCAAGGAAATCGGTCTAGATGAAAATGCTTGTTCTTGGGTAGAACATTGGCTTAAAAACAGAGTACAAAGAGTTGTCATTAATGATAAATTTTCAAGCTGGACAGAGGTGGCAAGTGGTGTCCCTCAGGGGTCTGTTCTGGGACCCTTTCTATTTAACATGTTTATAAATGATCTTGAAGACAGCATTGAAAGTCATGTTTCAGTGTTTGCAGATGACACAAAACTCTGTAAAATAATACAATGTGAGCAAGATATTACTTTGCTGCTGAGGGATTTAGATACAAAACAAACAGAATATAGGCGCTCACTATAGTGTAACAAGTGATATAAGATGGGCAGCAGTGATCAACACAAGGATTCCCCACCTTATGAGAAAACAATAGTGAACAACAATAAAAGAAAACCGCGCCCTTATTATGATACGAACATACGTACTCAAGTCCTTATGGTCATACAGTTTCAACGGTATACCTCAAAAAAAGAAGAATATACAAAATAATAGTGTAACCCTGTAGGTAATCCAAAAGTAATAAAGAAATATATGGTTATACACTCACATTTGGCAGAGCTAAATACAGAGCTCTGCTTTTTTAGCGCATAGACGGAATGATCCCCGTCCTAGGATAAATATGAAGTGGTCCACGTCTTGATGGTCTCAAACAGAAAAAACAGACAGGAAAATCCACATAGTGTAGTAAATACCAATATGGGTGACAAGTGAATAGAAAATATCGTACTCACATTTACCAGAGCGTACCTCGCTCTAGTTAGTAGCGCATAGGTGGTATAATCCCCACCAAGGAATAAAGATGAAAACCAGGAACAAAATATATCATGGAAATCTCAGAGTAGTAAAAAGTATATTATAACTATTTATTATACATATAAATCAATAAAAAACAGAATGCATAAAATACTCTATGAGAAAGTCCATAAAAAATCCACTTTACGCGTTTCACCTATGGAGGCTTCTTCAGAAGTGTGGGCCACACTTCTGAAGAAGCCTCCATAGGTGAAACGCGTAAAGTGGTGGGGATCATACCACCTATGCGCTACTAACTAGAGCGAGGTACGCTCTGGTAAATGTGAGTACGATATTTTCTATTCACTTGTCACCCATATTGGTATTTACTACACTATGTGGATTTTCCTGTCTGTTTTTTCTGTTTGAGACCATCAAGACGTGGACCACTTCATATTTATCCTAGGACGGGGATCATTCCGTCTATGCGCTAAAACAGCAGAGCTCTGTATTTAGCTCTGCCAAATGTGAGTGTATAACCATATATTTATTTATTACTTTTGGATTACCTACAGGGTTACACTATTATTTTGTATATTCTTCTTTTTTTGAGGTATACCGTTGAAACTGTATGACCATAAGGACTTGAGTACGTATGTTCGTATCATAATAAGGGCGCGGTTTTCTTTTATTGTTGTTCACTGAGGGATTTAGATAGACTGGGGGACTGTGCACTCAAATGGCAGATGAAATTTACTGTTGAAAAATGCAAAGTTATGCACTTCGGCATAAAGAATACACAAGCAACGTATACCCTTAATGGAAGCGAATTAGGGATAACAACACACGAAAAAGGACTTGGGAATTGTTATAGACAACAAAGTATGCAACAATATGCAATGTCAATCAGCAGTGGCCAAGGCCAGTAAGGTATTGTCATGCATGAAAAAGGGCATACATTCTCGGGACGAGAATATAATTTTGCCTCTTTATAAATCACTGGTAAGACCACATATTGAATGTGCTGTGCAATTTTGGGCACCTGTTCTAAAGAAGGATATTATGGCACTAGAAAAAGTGCTGAGGCGGGCTACAAAATTAATAAAAGGAATGGAACATATCAACTATGAAGAAAGGTTAACAAATTTAAACCTATTTAGTTTAGAAAAATGTCGCCTCAGAGGGGATATGATAACATTATACAAATATATTCAGGGCCAATACAAACCATTGTGTGGAAATCTATTCACAAACCGGACTTTACCGGAAGGCTGAACTTGATGGACGCAAGTCTCTTTTCAGCTATGTAACTATGTAACAGAAAACATATGTAACGGAGCACCCTGTACCCCTGGCTGGGTACCTCCGTCAAGGAACGCTTCCTAGCTGGAACAGGGGACAAACCGCAGCACTTCTGCCCACAGTCACTGTGGCTTGACTGGGGCCCTAAAACCGCTCCTTCCAGGAGCCGAATGGGGAATTAGCTTTAGTCCCTACAAGGATTTTCCCTGTTGAATCCCCTGCAAGCTAGAACAGCAGACACAGGAGTAAATCGTCTTTCCCTCCAATAACAGGAAGATACACAGTTTTGTAGTGTAAGCTGGAATAGATTTTAATGGAGGCACACTGGCCTTTTATGCAAGTTTCCCAACAAGGACGACACCCAGGTGGACCTTGTTGGACACAGGGACACAAAAGGGAACAACCAATAAAACAGAGTCATACAGTGAGACACTCCCATACACAAACAATATAATCCCTCCTCTGTGCTTGGGAGATAATTGATTCAGGAACTGAACTAATCAAAACCTAATTAACTGCAAGCACATAAAAAACATACAATTTTATGAAACCCCAAAAAGTACCTTAAAACACACGAAACCCCATAGTCATATCACTTGATAGCCCGATCTGGGTGAACAACATATCCAAAAATCATCCAGATCGGTTCAGGGGTTAAGGAATTTCCTGGAAGTCATAGTTTTGACCGACCGCAAGCATGGCCCCAATGCCCAAAACAGTTCCAGGGAAATCAGTGCTAACAGTCGGTCAAGTTCGGTAGTCTTTTACAGGTTTCCCTGCAGGGCCCATAGTCTGTGGGCATGAGGCTGGCAAGCAGGCCCCTCCAAGAACTCGTGGCAAACTCGCTTGAAAAGCGAGCCAGTAATAAGATATTCAAATCAAAATGTAGATATCAGGGTCAAAAACATAGTTTTAGTTAAAATCTTTGAGGGAAGACCCACTAGATTTTTTAGGATCTAAGCATTTATTATCTGAACTAAGGAAGGGAGATAGGTTGAAGGTAAGCTAAGGGGTTCCAAGCTGAAGATAAACAAAGCAATTGAGCATTGAAAAAGAAGGGTAGCAGTGGCCATTAATGAACAATTTTTCTCAAAGGAGATGAGTATAAATACTGGATCCAATTATTTCAGCTAGAACTAATACCATAATGTTATAATACTGAAAATAGAAGTGACCCATCTACCCTGTCAACATATTTCTCCTCGTCTATTTAAAGAAAAAGACTAAAGGATTTAGAAGTGTGAATGGATTAAAGTACATTTTGGTAGTATTATCTTTAGTTTATCTGCGTGAAACCATTCAAACCTAAAAGGGTGAACTGAGTGGACGATGTTGGAAGCAAAGAACAAGGATTTTGGCAAAAGATTTTAAGGGCAATGTTAAATAAAGAGTTACAGTCACAACTGCCAGAGGCCTGGGAATTCTTAGGTTTAAGTAAAAATGTGATGAATATTTCTGATAGAGAGGTTGGGAGAGAAATTAGTAAAAGCCTTAAGACACTTGGGATTTAATTATTTAGTAAAAATCTTATAATATTTTAAGTATAGCCATCTGGGCCAGGAACTTTTGCCAAAGGAGTAGCTTTAACTGTGCACCAAATATTGATTTATTTAGTTGTCCAAAATCACACTAAAACATTATTTGACATAAACTGCACTACTTGATCTACTGGTCAATACATTATCCCTGAATTCTAACCAACATCTTTGCTGGCAACTCCAAACACATTTGAGAGTCTCTAGCAGGTTTAGAAATGTAAATGTTTTAATTAAGAGTGCAGTATTTTATTTATAAACTTGTATATTATATACATGTGTACATATAAACCGAGTTTACGTACACTCATGTTTGTATAGGTCTATGTAGGTTGGTTATAAGAATTAGAACTGTAAAAAGTATAAGTCTATGGCATGCAATCCATTTATAGACTAACTGTGGTAAAAAAACAGATTAGTTCTCTAGTATTGAGAAATTACTATTCCAAAAAATACCTACATAGGAAAGGGAACACTATCGCGTTATAAATACACATTTGTATTCCTAACATTATAGTGTTCCTTTAAGTATTTGAAAGTTATACTTCTTAACAAACCAGTTTAACAGCTCCTCTGAGAGCAATACGGCACAAAAGCTGTTAATAACACTTAAAGGGACTCTCCAGTGCCATGAAAACAATCCACTACCGATACATGTGTGTTTTTCTTTGTGTGTTTTTTCTGCTTTTAATTGCTTTTCCTTTCATCTCTGTGGTGGGACTCATATAGGCAGATGGTGGGCCACACACAGGGTTTCACATACTCCCGCTCTGAAACATAAATAGTTCAGTTCAACCCCACTCCCCTTACATAAATGCCCACCCATCCCTAAACCTCTAACTAGCCTGCTCATGCCTGATAACTCTGGTATCGTTCGCTCATACACACTAAACCTGCACAAGTTTTCCCAATCTCCTCACACATGTCTAGCCTGACTGAATAATTTGTCTTTTTGCATGGCGAGGTCATACCCATTACTTGACTGCATGTCAGTTATGTATCTAGACTCTCTTGCTGTTTGCAAGTAATGCATGTACTTTTCTGCACTACAAAAATAAAGAATAAAAAAAAAATTAAAAAAGGAAGCTCTCGGGATTTGTAATATTACGTTTACTTATCCTTATATTTAAAAATATGTATTTCTGAGGCATAAAAAATAACATTAAATGCAGAAACCCATATCTATTTTTCCTGCAAATGTGTCCCTCCATCTTGGCTCTGAGTCTATCATTGTTACAAACTCTGTACATTGCATCTGGCAGTCAACAAAGAGAAAACATACAAAGAAGAGGAACAGTGAATCAATGTTTTTGTTTTTCTTCTTCATTTGTAATGCTTGCCAAGGCTTGGCGTGGAACAGTCTTAATAAGTAATTTGATAAAGCTTTTACAAATAGTTACGAGGCATTTCCTCAGTGTCCTGTTACATGACATCACGCTGTGAATTCTTCTCATAGCGAACCACTGGTTTCAATGGATCTCAATGAGAAGTATCCAATTGGTTGTGTGCACAAACCTTCCTAAGAGAAGCATTGAATTTGACCAAAGATTAGTTGGATGACCTCAGAAGAGGAGTGGTAGCTGCAAAAAGGAGATTGCTCAGCACTGGATGATTAAAGCACAGGTGAGTAAAAATTACATATTTTAATTTTAAAAAAGAGTGGCATAACATTTCCCCCATGAGCATTTTAACATAAAAAAGACTGTTCCTCTAAGATAATTATTCAAAACAAATCACATTGAACTCATTATGTCCAAAGTTGTCCCAGGAGCCTTTTTTTCTATCTATCTATCAACTACCTATCTATTTTTCCTTAATGCATGTTTTTTTTAAATCTAATTTATACCCTGAAAATTTCATATACTTTTAGTAATTCCAGCCCTTCTTTTTGGGATTAAATGTATATAAAGAATCCTCTGCATCTCCTTTTTCAGTATTGTATAATTTAATTAAATTGCATTTATTTTATTTTTTTGTATATCGTCCAGTCTGACAGGGTAAAATGTATCTGTATTATTCCTGTCTATATAATAAATATGCCATTTTTTTTTTTTTTAAATTATGGATTTAATTTCCCCTTAACGATGATGATTTTGGACTTAAGGGCATGATTCCATCTCCCTCCAACATCAAAGATGGACCCCACGCTTATAAGGACTTAAAATCGTCATCACGTAATGACGTCAGATGCAACGGCATTCCGCCGAGCGTCAGAAGAGGAGCGCCGGAAATGACGCCATGCGACCCCCGTGAACCCGGAAGTACAAATGAATATGCGTGGAAGAAAGGCAGAATCCGGATATAAAAGAGAGGAGTGGAACTAATCAGAATTATGCACTTGAAAAATACTTATTCATGAGTCGAAACACGTTGTACTAATTGATTGATTTATTTTAAAGTACATTGTTTTATTTTGCTGTGATACCTCCTACACTACTGCCCAATAAATTGCTTTGCACTTATTAAAGTCTGGAAGTTACATCTTTGAAGAGAAGCAGAACTTGGGAGCAGTATCCGGAGGTTTTATGTATTGAAGAGTCCTGAAAGTCGGAGCCTGCTATTAATAGGCTCAGCACCATGTGAGTTCAACCAGTTAATCCATTATATCTGTCTATTTTTAAACAAATTGCATGATCTGTATTGTATGTTTTATTACAGATATCTAGCTGCCAAAATTCACTGTTCAGGACTCTGCAGTGGTAGCATTTTACCATTTAAGTGTTAGCTCTCACCTATTCACTTCATTAGAATGAAATTGATGTTTTGATGTTATGGAATTTACAAGCTCAATAATTAAATTATAGTACTAAACTGTTGATACATTTTTAACTGATACTTACCAGACCAGGAAAAGGTTTGAATAGTATTCTGATGATAGCATTTCTAGATGTCATACCCAGGGCCGGATTTAGATGAAAAGAGGCCCTAGGCTATTCAATTTATGAGGCCCTTTCACCTCCCATTTTTAAGTTTGTAAATTACACCAGAGACAATAAAATACATAATTACTGTGATATATATCATTATGTTAAATGAAACATGTTGTGATTGGTACTAACCTTTATAAAAAAAATGTGGCACGGATAATAAATAAATAAAAAAGTCGAGATGAGGAGGGGGGGGTGATTGTGAGAGGGAGGGGGTGATGAGGAGAGGGGGGGTGATTGTGAGAGGGGGTGATTGTGAGAGGGAGGGGGTGATGAGGAGAGGGGGGTGATTGTGAGAGGGAGGGGGTGATGAGGAGAGGGGGGTGATTGTGAGGGGGGGTGATTGTGAGAGGGGGGTGATTGTGAGAGGGAGGGGGGTGATGAGGAGAGGGGGGTGATGAGGAGAGGGGGTGATTGTAAGAGGGAGGGGGTGATGAGGAGGGGGGGTGATTGTAAGAGGGAGGGGGTGATGAGGAGGGGGCTGATTGTGAGAGGGAGGGGTGATGAGGAGAGGGGGGTGATTGTGAGGGGGGGGTGATTGTGAGAGGGAGGGGGTGATGAGGAGAGGGGGGTGATTGTGAGAGGGAGGGGGGTGATGAGGAGAGGGGGGTGATTGTGAGAGGGGGTGATTGTAAGAGGGAGGGGTTGATGAGGAGAGGGGGTGGTTGTGAGAGGGAGGGGGCTGATGAGGAGAGGGGGGTGATTGTGAGAGAGAGGGGGGTGATGAGGAGAGGGGGGTGACTAAAAAAATTACCTTAAATCCCTGGTGGTCCAATGGGGGCTGCCTGGTGGTCCGGTGGGGTCCCTGGTGGTCCGGTGGCCCTCATTTCCGTTCTGCAGCTCCGCAGAGCTGCAGACCATGGATCTCGCGAGACCCAATCAGAGTGTTGCCGTGGTAACCCGCGGCAACGCTCTGATTGGGCAGTGCACGCGAGATCCATGGTCTGCAGCTCTGCACATTGCAGAGCTGCAGACCGCCGGTCTTGGCGATCGCAGCAGGAGGGGCTTTGCAGTCTGCCCCGGGCACCCCCCTAGTAAGTGGCACCTGGGGCGGACCGCCCCCCCCCCGCCCCTCCCTTAGTATACCATTGGTCATATCATATGCGTAGAATTTCTCCTTATTTTCGGTTCAGTGTTTTAGTGTTCACTGTTTTTAGAACAGTGTAATTTTAATTTTGCTAACAATTTGAATGTAGGCCCCTCTTGATCTTGAGGCCCTAGGCTGAAGCCTAGTTAGCCTATAGGAAAATCCGGCCCTGGTCCCTGCAACAAGTTATTATTAGGACTATATATTAAATAAAGTCTCTAGTGCATTCAACATATGGATATTTAAAAGTCAGGAAGTGTCTGAGAAAGATTTTCTATGGGAGTGTAATCTGTGTAAGTTATTTATTATTTAAGCATTTTGTAAAATTCACTCTGATCAATGACTTCTAATTCCAGTTTTTTCTTTAACTAAAGACACTTGTCACAAAGAAATGACAAGAACAAAGACAGAGAAACAGATGGAGGTTAATGATTTAGCACAAAGTAATGACATAATATTGATTCTTTCCAACAGTATTCTTATTGTGGCTTGCTTTGCAAAATATGGTCAAAATATTGTATATTCTTATTTTCTAGAAAACATGGATTACAGTCCAGGATACCATATGCAAGTGTTATACAGCCCATTGTTGCATTCTAAACCTTGTTATCCACAGATAATTTGCCAGCTTTCTATAGATATATATCTTGAGCCACAAAAACAAGCATTAATATCATGTATTTTTTAATAATTATAATAATAATTTACAAAACACTTGTCTTGATCATCTTGATCTAAAAATTACAATGCTAGTTTGTATCTGTCAACCATGTTAATGTATCCTGGAAGTTATATTCTACTAAATAAATAGAAACATTAAACAAAAAAAAGAAAGAAAGAATATTAAAGCCCAATACTTTTTTAATCTAAGCTTCAGATTTTAACCATTCAATTACCTTTGGTTCCTTCCAAGAATATTCTCCTGTCTCTCTCCTAACCACTGTAAATCTGCAATACATATTAGCGGAACCCATCTGTCAACAAAGCAAACTAGTTCCTCTGCTTGAATTTCTAAAAGCAACTTAATGCTGTTTTGTCAGAGGGGTTTGGATTTGTATTCCTTCTCCTGTAGAGTTCTCTTGAGTGATCCTAAACTCCACATCTTTACCATCAAACAGCACTCTTCCCAAAACATGGCGCAGTGGTATGATTGCAGGTAGGCAGAGGTTGGGATTGTCTAGGACAGGCATAGGCAATCTTCGGCACTCCAGATGTTTTTGACTATACATCCCATGATGCTTTGCCAGCATTATGGGTGTAAGAGCATTATTGGGGATGTAATCCACAACATCTAGACTGCTGAAGGTTGCCTTTCTCTGGGCTAGGAAGTTAAAAAGATTAGAACATCAGGCATGTCTCACTTTGGCATAACATAATGTTCACCCACAGGTATGGGCCAGGGGATATTGGACATCATAAAGGTGTCAATTAATCATTTTGATCAAGATTACTTACACACTTTAAGAGAAGAACAAAACATAAGGTCCCTATAGGTTAATAAGAATTTAATTCCTAATCACAAAGCACATATGACAAAAAAAAGAAGAGTGTTCCACGCAAACACTTTTATTTAGCATTAGATCATTGCAAAGGCAATAACAGGGTAGTAACTCATTTTATTATAACCACCCCCACCACGGTTCACAATGTTGAGAAAGGTGAGGAAACTGTGAGCTCTTCAATTTTAGCTCGGTTGCTGAATTGTCCAGCTTGTTTTAATGCATTATTTGTCCTTTAAATTAAATACAAATTTTTTTCCATAGCAAAAGCAATGCTGTCATCGAGCCTTTTTCCTTAACCCCTCTCTATTAATCAATTTTCAAACAAATCATCACCAAGGTTTTTGTAAATAATAAGCAAATGTGCCTATTGCTTATAAAGAAGGAAACTTTCATAAATCAATTACAGAATAAAAGTTAATGATCAGTAAATGCATTTCAAAAAATACAAATGTAACATTTTGCTACAGTCCAGTGCTCCATATCTGCAAAAAATATCCAATTATTTGCCCTATCTTTACCACATTTGCCAACACGACTCTGCGCCATCTGCTGATGCAGAGTTATTCAATAAAGTGAGAATTGTCAAGAATTCAAAGTGAATTCTTTGTTCAAAATAGCCAAACTGCAAGTGTAACTGACTGTGTGGTGGGTGTCAACTGCAATAAATGACCCTTAGGCTGCAGTTAAAACTTCAGTCATATTGGTAAGTGCTATTGGGACAAACAACCCATTATATTAATCTGCCCTTTCATTTTAACAGAGATCTGATTCAATATGAAACTACACCAGAGGTCTCCCTCTGTAAACAGTTCCAAGATGGTCATTAGCAATCAACAAAATATGAATGAATGTAGAAGCGTAAAAGAGTGAGGAGATCTTAGTCCCCTCCCTTTTCCTTGTCCACAGCGAAAACAAAAAAGTGTTGTCCAAACTCTATCTCTCACAATTTCGCTCCCTGAACAACTAGAAAACACTCTATGTGGATTTCCTTAACATTTAGTTATTTCATCAGGAAAGTTTGGAGGAGCAGAACTGTCACCTGGCTTAAATTCAGCCATTCAGAATAATTTTTTTTTTTACATTTTCGGATGAAGTGGTACACCAAAACAATCTTTTACACCAACCACAAGTCTCCAATTCACTCTGAATTGACAAAAAAAATCTCACATTAGTGAATAGACCTGCATGTGTCCTATTGTCACTACATTGCTGTTCTGTTGTCTCATAAATACCAACTATTTCTAAAATAGCACAATAATCCAGAATTGTCCAGTGTATTCCAGAGTGCCCATTACCCCCTTGATCGTATTGCCCACATTTGACATAACACCGCCCTCTTACCTTCCTTGGTGGGGATTATACCACCCAGGCTTGATACATAGAGCGGTTAGTCTGTTCATTCTGTTGTAAGTATATTTTTATTTACCTTATTGAAAACTTTTGCACCTAGCTGAGGAAGCCGATATTGTTTTGGCGAAACGCGTCCTGGGAATTGCAATATTATCAACATTATCACCTTTATGCCCATTGTATTATATATATAGTCATTATATTATATTGTTTTTATAGTATATTTGTTCTTATATATTGTAATTGGCCATTACAATTTTATATCTGTAATACTTAATAAATATTTTTTGAAGTCATTTGGGCTATTGGTTCCTGCTCTATAGGAGTGTAGTCCTTAACTACACATCGTGCTGAAATTGAGCCTAATAAGTGGCTCCTTATGTGTGAGTATAATATCTATACTTCTTTCTTATGGAATATTGGTAACAGACTGTACTGTACTATATACCTTCTGCTTGAGCTCTAGCTACATCGTGAGAAAAGATTGAAGTTGAAGAAGGGGAAAGGTCGCCTTTACGGACCTGAAAGCGTATACTCCTGAGCTTGGCTATAAGCTCTACAATATGTGAGTGGTTCTATACACACATTTTACATTTATATATTGAATCACAGAGTTACACTATGAAGATTTAATTTCTTTTTCAGAACACTTTAAATAATATCATCTACCCTGTGACCAGTTGGGAAGTGAATACTTCTAAGAGTTTGGACTTATTTGTATGTAGCGCTACACCTTCCTTTTCTGTATTTGTATTTTGTGTATGTGGGAAGATTACACTTGGTGTTACAGCTGCTATTACTAGTCCTTCATATATATTTGATCACACTAAGTTTTTGTAAAGAAAGCGCCAGTATATATTTTGTATCTATCTTATTGATACTTACCTATCTATATAGAGAGCACTATTGGCTGTTTTTTTGTCATTCCATATGATCTACCTCATCGTTATTCAGTTGTGATGTACCATCATTGTACTGTGTACCAAAACCAGAGGAATATCCTGCAAGTGGGGATTGTATACCACTGCATGCTATTTTACCTAGAGCTGGTTATAGCTCTACCATATGTGATTTGACCTCTTATCTAAGTGTCGTTTGTCCTACCACAAACTACCATATTGCACTATTGGTTTGCCTCTTTTTCTGCTTCCTTTTCATATACTGCTATTAAGCAAAGCTACCAAGAAAGTCCCATACAAGGACTAGAAGATCTATTGCCACCTTTGAGACTTTGCTTTACCATTTGGCATTTTTGAATATTTCAAGTTTTATAGTGGACTCTTTTTATTTCCTGTGGGTTTTGTATTGCTCTTTTTGCTTTTATTGCTCTTATTAATATGTACTATTTTGTTTGGAGTATTTTTCTTGGCGCTATCTTTATATTGTTGTTTGACTAGTAACATTGACTGCCTAACAATCAAATTCAGAAATGAATTGATTATATTTCAATTAAAGTAGAAGGAATAGTAGGCATATGAAATGTAATATGAGAATATTACGTAATATGTAATATGAGAATAAAAGAGAAATATAATAACATTGGCATTTTTTGTTAGCCTCTACATTATTAGTAGCAGAAAAACATATTTGTTTTGCTCAATAGCGGCAACTGTGTGAATTTTGTGAAATGGTGTTTTTATTATAAAGAGCAATATATTTTTAGTTGAAAAAAATGTTAATTAGTTTTTAAAAGCAATGACTTTTCTGTGTGAAGAGCTTCATCACGGACACCAGTGAGCAATTGTTAAGGGATAATTACATTTTTGGTAAATTATAAGTATTCATTAATTGTAGAAAAGGAAAGGAACATGTATTCATTTATTTTAAGTACAAAGCAGATTAATAACAAAAAAATGTTTATTGGTAGGATTTATTTCAGACCTCTAAGGGACTAAGTGGATAATTGGGCTAAGTTAGCAAGCAAAAACATGTTAATCAAATTAAACGCCAATGCATTCCAGTTATTCGAAAGACAATCAGGGTACCATTTCATTAAGTATCCTTAAATATCCCTACCAGTCTGTAAACTAAGCAATATGAATATTAATATGCTTATACTCAGTCACCCTGCTCAAATTGCATTAAATGCCGGAGGAGTTTGGGTTTGCCTAAATAGTCTTTAACATAACATAATTCATTTAAAAAGGTGTGCCTGGAAAGCTTACTAATCTAAAGACTGTCCTCATCTGGAAGAAATCTGTTAATGAAATCAAAAATCAAAACATCTCAGTCATTGCCGAACAGCTACATTTAAAAATTATAGAGTAAGGGACATATCTGTATGGCGAAAAGCAATCATTATACTGGTTTCAATAATGACTGTTCTTAATTCAGTATTTTGCAACAAAAAAAAAAGCTCCCGTCTTGCCATGATAAATATGGGTTAAGATTAGCAAAGTATGGTAAGATCTCTGATCAGCCATTTCTCTGAAATTAAGGAGAGCAGATTTGCAGGAAATGCTTCCTCTGTCTATCGCCCAAATAAAATATCAAAGATCCCTTTGCCAGTGCATACAAATTGAAAGCTACAGTAAAGGGTATATCACGTTCTTCATTTGGAAATCATTTTTGTAGTAGAAATAGCATTATTTATTAGAATAAAAAATAAGTAAGAAGGTATGAGTTATATATAAAGGAAACACAATAAGCTTTTACATAACAATATCATAACTATATCAGTATGGTTCCTTATATATTAACCTACCTGAGGTTTTTGAGACCACTTATGGTTTGACCTTGATGTTTTACTTCAGTTTCAAGGACATTTCCTCCCAAATGTTACTCCCCTGAAAATTACTCCAAACACATTTTAAAAATTCACCTCTAGATTGTATTAATCTTGATTTCTCTAATATTCAGCATATTTATTACAACACAAATGCATTGTGCATTGTGTTTGAAATTCACTTTGAATTCACTGCCAAGAGTAAAAATGGAGCTTAGAAAAACCGACAGGGAGCTTAGATGGAGGCACCTAGTTGCACGATAAAGGGGGGTGAATTTCTACATGGGACAATTAAGCATAATAGTAAAAGTTATAATAAGTGATGTTCTGCTTTAAGTCAAAATAGCTTAATCGCTCTAATAATAATAATATAATAAAAGCTGAATTTAGAACCTTCTCCTTTCTGGCAAACTAGACTAAAAATTAGCAATTTCCTTGCCAGTTCCATAAAAATTCCCAGTACTTAAAATAACAAACACAAAAATGATAAACACAACTCTAGTAGTGATAATCTATGCAAATATTAATTAATTACCTGTGCAGGTTCTCATTCATGTGTGTGATATTGGGTGCTCTACAATCATTGTTGAATTCTGGTATAAATCCATAGTCCTTGTACAAAGCTTCAGCTCCCTTTGCTATTATTGCAACTCCATTCTGCACTCTGCGGTGGAGGTCATCTTTCCATCCAGCGGATAATACTGTGAAAAGTCCAACAGGAAGATGCTCTGGCATGTAATCTGTGCCACCTAAATTGGTTCCCACCATGAACCAGATATAGCCTGGTCCAGTCAGGCCTGCCTCACGAGCCGCTTTGAAGACACCATCAGCTTCTTCCCTAGAACAGTAAAGCAGACGCACTTGAACCGTTATTTCTCTCAACTGTCTTCTAAGTTTGACACCACTGGGATCATCTGTTAGATTGAGCGTTAGGACACCGCGGTGCTCCCAACCAATAAAACTGCTGTCTGTGAGCAATTCAATGTAATCCACAAAGTCCTCATAGCCAGGGAACAATGTTGTTATCACTGCAAAAGCTGTCCAATCATATTCCTCTAAGACTTCAAAGATGACTTGTAGTTGCTGCTCAGTAGAGGCACCAAGCTGAAGAAAGGTAGATCCTTTTTCCTATAAAGAAACAGAAATATAAGCAAAATGTGAAAAAAGCAAGCTTATAGTTTAACAGTAAGTAGCCTATAATTTATGCTGCTTTAAACACTTTTTGTTAAGACATCAGGAATAGTCTCCATGAAGGGGGAAAACCACAGGCACCGACATTAAAACTCCTTCTAGCATTGAGAATTACTGCTTACTGTTACTGTTTTATGGCAGCCATCACGTCACCCTAGTACCTAGTATCAGATAGGTTAGTAGGCGAAGAATTCTATTTCCCCACTTTACTTTTCATTCTATCCCCCATTTCTACATTCTAAATATTTATTTAAAACTCTTTATATGTGGCAGTTGCCTATCACCACATTGATCACCCTTAATTTTTCTTTCATTTATTCTGTTCTCACCTGCTTTTAGAGAGGAGACATTACATCAATGGAAAGTTTACACAGCAAATATATGTGTCAATGTTAAATCCAAATCATAGGTTTACTTCTCCATTCCTCATTACAAAAAGTTGGTTCTGCTATATTGGCAGTGTCTTCATTTTATGAAGTCTAGTTGTTGGCACATGGAGAAACAAAGAGAGTGCTGATTACTGAGGGCACGTCCTAAGTAAGATTGAACTCCCACTGCAATTATATGGGCTAGTGTCTCTGTTGACAATTCCTGTGGGTGCTTATAGTGATGTAGTGACGTATTGTTGAATATATATATATATATATATATATATATATAATTATATATATATATATACTTGAAGCAAATGCAAACAGATGCCAGTGGCATCCAAATGCACAAATGATAGAGTATAATAGGATTGTTCACAACTAGAGAAGACGCTGCAGGAATTATCCTCGAGTCTATGAATCAAAAGTCTTGCCAAGTAACAAAATAGGCTCCCAGGAGTAACGGGTCCAGAGGCCCTTATATCTCTAGCAATGCATGAAATTAGTTTCACTGATCTTTAGTTACACACTGTTGTCTGACTTTTAAATATTCACAGGGTGATATCTGGTCTCATCCACAAAACTAACAATGTCAATAGGGATGTTAGACTGGGTATCACTTTTAAAAAAGAAAAAAAAAAAACGTTCTTTGTTACTCTCCTTTGCAGTAAGTAAAGAAGGCCCTAAAACTGTCTACACCTGACACAGTTATTCAGGAGGGTCTTTCCCGGTGGTTTTATTGAATGTTAATAGCAAAATTAGCCTTGCAGATCAGTCATTCTGGCAGCAGGACATGATCGAGGGAGAGTGCATTGAGTGTATGTGTATAAACTGTCAGAGGAGAACAGTTTGCCCCCAGACCATTTGTGAAATATTAATGGAGCAAAATTGTCTCTTAGTCAGACTAAGATAAAAGAAGATAGAAGGGGAGGAGGGAAGCAAGCTACAAAAGAGATTGTGAAGTAGAGAATGAAGTACGTATGGAGATGGGAAATAATATGCAAAGACAAGAAATAGAAGATATGTAAATGAAAGAGAGAGAAATGATTGAAGTTATGAAACAGCAGAGTAATTTCACAGAGTAAGAAAAATGAATAGATCATGCATAATATTGGCATAAGAAGAAGTATATCAATTTAAAATAAGCTACAGTGATTAAAAGAGATGAGAGGCTGGGCTAAGTAAGTTGAACATTTTACAAAAAAAGTACATGGAAAAACTGCAAAGTAAACTGAAAAAAAGCCAAATAAAATTAAATGGGTGTGATAAAAAGATCAAAAGAAAAGCAGTATTATTTCTTTTGGTACATGAATCTGCAACATGTTATCTGCTACTGGAGTCTATTCTACAAGAGGTTTAAGTGAGATTTACTGTTGATATGGCTATGCAGCATCACAGACCAGCAGCAAGTGAATGAGGCATAAACAATCATCATGAAGAATTAAATATAACAATTACTTAGTCTTCAAGGAATCCTCTTTCTGAGGGTTCAAGGACAACATATTCCAAAGGGAGCGTGTGGCAGTTTTTTTATAAAGTGCTTAATGTAATGCAAAAAAAACAGAGGATTAAGATAGTTTAAAGGTTATAGAATGTCCCCACTAGCATTACCAAGCTGGATTTTATAAAAATGTAATAGTGTAAAAGTTTGATTATTTTTATTAGCGCTCAAGGTGAGCAACAAAGTAAAAAAATATATCTATACAAGGAATGAATTGCTTGTAGAGCCTTTGAATTATTTTATGCAAAGTTGTTATTGTTATTCTAATAACTATTTTTAGCCTCCTTTGCACTCTTCATAAAACTCTTATGGTTATACATAACCTCCTGATTTTGCCAAAATGTGGTCAATCAGCCACAAAGTTGAGCCTATGTCTAATGATTCTAAGTTGCCGCTCCAGAGACACCAACGAGAAAAATACTATTGTACAAACTCATTGTTTGATCAGGGACTGGAAATCTGCATGTCATAACAGGTGACTAACTACCCAGCCAAGAACCAAGTCCCCTAGCAACCCAGATTCGCTTGGACTGATGTTATAATACATCAAGTCATAATTTCACAAAACAGGGCAGCCAATTTTGCACATTTGTGCTACATTTTAGACAAAATGATTGCTTATATAGTTGTAATAATAGGAACATGTACTTGAAAAAAGAAACGCTTGAATTTTCCCATCTTAAAGTTAATGCAACTTAGGCGGTTATTCACTTATCATTTTAAGCCTCTAATATTGCAACTCAATATTTATCATACTCGCCAATGATCACATTGCCCTACTATAATCGGTGATGAACATTATTGCTTATCTTTTTTTTTCTTACCTATTCTTACCTACTTACATGTTACCCCTATGCCAATTCTTATATTGGCTTCCTGGACACGAAAGTATCCAATTCAAAATACTAATGTTTATTTAGAAAGCTCAACTACACAACTCTACTCCTCATAACATATCCCCCCTGATTCAGGTTCAAATAACCTTTTCTTGATCTTATTTATCAGCAAACAGTTCTACTCTGATTGCACTTGCATTGCTAATTTTCATCTATAGGTACAGATACTTTGTGTACCAATTTTGAATTCTGTGACTGGTGCTAAAGTGGAACGGTCAACCTTTTAACCTTACTAAATGAATCTAATAAAAGTAGTAATAAATAGAACACATGTAATTGGGGGCCCGTTCAAACAAATAGGTAAATAGCTGATATAGCCTTTTTAAATAACCAGTATTAGCTTTACCTATGTGTATTGATGTCATCACATGTATTAAGGATATGGACATATGAGGGTCTAGGGTCCTATTGGTGATGATGGATATCATCAAAAGCATATAATCGATCATCTCACATCATGATGAAATTGATGCCATGCGCAAGGTATAATCAACTTCGGACACCTACATTGGTCCATCTATTGAATTTGTACTCAAACTTCTAAAGCTCACACTTTCATTAAATCACTTCAGATTTGAAGATAAATTCTATGTGCAATGATCAGGGACTTCAATGGGGGCTGCAAGGACTCATATGTATGTAAATGCCTTTATGTACCTATATGAGACAACAACACTGTTCCCTAACCCTGTGTTGTTTTCCCTGAAATATGACAGTACAAACATTGAAATCTTGGACCTGTCAATTTTTACCAAAGACCATCATTTAGGCTTTCCCCTATTCCACAAAGACACAGATCGGAACACCATTACATGCCAAATATTTCATCCTAAGGCTTTATAAAACTTCCTCCAAGAGACCAGTACCTGTTACGTGTCAGTTACAAGAAATGAGGGATCATTTTCTACAAAGAGGCTACAAACCACAGGCTTTGGAGTAGATTGTTTCAGACACAGATTTGTGTTCAAACCTACCACACTGAGTCCCATTGTCTTAAGCAAGTGAATAAACACTGGTAAATGTTTACCAGGGACACTAAATTTCCAGAACAATTTCATCACTGAGGCTACAGAAGAAATGCCAATCTACATGATAGGTTAGTGGACACAGACCAGATCTATAAACAAAAACATATAACAGGTTTAAATGTGGGTTGCCACAGGTGTTTGGGTTGTGTCACCTGTGGGCACATGATGCTGGGCAATACTTTTAATCATTCATATACTGGTAAGAAATATGATATTAGCCATAGAATCACATGTACAACCTGGTTTATCATCTATAAGATTGCCTTCCCATGTGGTCTTACATATGTGGGCAAAACCTCAACCACCCTGAGGGAACGTATACATGGATATCGGTCTTCTATCTGCATGGCCTTAACACACTGACATATATATGACATAAAACACACACACTGACATAAAACACACACCCTGACACACAGATGCACATATATATATATATATATATATATATATATATATATATATATATATATATGTCCGTGTGCTTCTGTGTCAGTGTGTGTGTCTGTGTGTGTGTGCACACATCTTTGAATGTGCATCTGTGTGTCAGGGTGTGTGTTTTATGTCAGTGTGTGTATCTGTGCCATGGTGTGTGCATGTATCAATGTGTGTGTCAGGGTGCATGTGTGTATATGACGGTGTGCATGTGTATGAGTGTGTGTGTGTGTATTTGTCGGTGCGTATCTATATATATGTGTCGGTGTCTATTTGAATTTGTGTGAATGTGTCAGTGTATTTATATGTATCTGTGTGTTAATGTGCATGAATATCTGTGAGCAGTAAAACATCAGCACAACATACAAGCACACTCCTGCAATCTAACGCAAATATTACATGCAGTCACACCCCTGCATTCAAACCCCCCAAAAATATACAAACACAAACTTTTGTTTAAAAAGAAATACTTCACACAAATGTACATCCACATTTAAAAGTGATTACATTCAGACACACCCCTGCAATAAAACACAAACATCACAGGCAAACACACCCCTGTATTAAAACACAATAAATGTATACGAGCACCCCTTCAAACACCAACACTGTACATTACACTATAGTGCCAGTAATTGCCGCAGTGCTGTACAGATATACAACCTAGAAATTTTGACTTGGGGTGCCTTGGAAAAATATTGAAATATTAAGGGCGCCTTGAACCTAAAAAGTTTGGGAACCACTGCTATAAGCTGACCTTATCCTGAAATCCAATGCCCCCATCCTTGATCCCTTCTCCCTTTTTGGTTTGGGCATATTTATGTTTTTCTTCTCTTTATCTCTAGTCAACATTAAACTGTTACATTATAACTCTGGCAAATTTTGGGCTGCCTATGTGTGTTAGGCGTCTAGCCCATTCATAGAAACATTGAAAATTGAAATGCCTATCTTCCTGGTATATTATTAACAGTTTTATGCCAGAGCTTTGCTGGGTCTATATATCCACAGTTTACTAATTTGGACACTACTTTAATTATATCATTGTATATAACAAATTATGTTACAAGTTGAAGACTGTACAGACATCAGGTGTCGTGTACATATATTAACAACATACTTTCATTGACAGTGCCCTTATAATTAGGTATGGTACTGTCAATGAAAGTATGTTGTTAACGCAAATATTATATGCAGTCCCATCTCTTCTGCTGCCCCTTTGTTATAATTCTGCCAGTTAAAAAGCTTTGAATTAGACTGAACAAGGTGGAAGCAGGGGCAGGCTCTTTCACAGAAGAGGAGTGTTTGCAAAGATTGCCAAGCATGGAAGGATACAAATTGCCTGAGCCAGCCAAGGCAGCTGGGAGGTAAGTATTAAGGAAGTGCTCGCCCTGCTGTCCATAATATAGTTATCTCAAGCGCACAATATAGTAAATTGTGCTTACACATTAAAAAATATTGTGCCCACAATTCAGTTGAAGCGTGTCTTGTGGGCACAATCTACTGAACTGTGTGCACGAGAAAGTCACGATTTACAAAAAATATTTATCCATCAGATCTGCGGCTCCATACAATTCTATTTTGGAGACGTTGGTAGTTTTATATCAACAACTTTGTGTTCACAAGTCTTGAAACATAAATCTTTCAACTCTAATACGTGCAGACTTTTTTTCATTACATTTTCCCTCACAATACAACTGACATGAATATTATTTCCCACACAGAGTTATACTCCCAGGAAATTGTTGAATAAACACACAGAATGTAATCATATTTTACTACGAGTGTTATATTTATTAATCTAAAATGGATCAAATAAAGTAAAGCATAGACTCCAGTTGCATTATCATGACTATAATATATTTTTGTAAGTTGTTTTTCTGTTTTTAAATTATTTATTTCTAACACTGACAGGTATACAATAAATATTTCTACACATTGTCAGGTGTTTAATTAAAAAATAAACACAGTCTATTATATGTATTTGTTAACAAATATAATACTGTGCCCTGCTTATTTTTTCCTTGTTTGTTTCAAGAAATTTAAAACATAATAGACGAGATAGAGATATAGGACAATTTGCTTTTTATTCATCAAAAATTATTTATTTAAAGAAAAGGATAAAGGTGTCAACAAAAAGGACTTTGAGTTATTGAAGGAATAAAACACACAAATCATGATGAAACCATTTTAACCCTTTCCCGACATTAGCACATGTTATGCCATCCTACAAAAGTAGGGCTTTAACGCTGTTAGGGTGGCACAGCACGCCCTAACTATCAGTCAGGCCCTTCTTCCAGGCCAATCACTTGCCCTCATCGCCAGATCCAATCAGGAAAACCCAGGCAAGATAACTTATTTTTTAGATGTTATTTTTTTTTATTGCAGGTACATATTAAAACTGAGTCTTGGAAGATTCATCATGGGTAATTTAACAAAGCAATCACAAATTTAGCGAGAAAAATCATTAAATTTTTTCATCAACTCATTATATTTGACAAAGCCCATTTTCATTTAAGCAATAATGGTGTTTCTGGAGGACAGAAAACACACGGATAATTCATCAGCACCGATTGCACTCTCCCAAATGCACCGTCTGGTGCAAGGTGACCTCGCAGGAAGTTTTTGGGCAGAAATGTGAGTGCTAGACCCTCAAACATTAAATAATGTTATGAACAATGCAATCAAAAGAGCTCAACTTTACGAGGCAGCAAATCAAGCTCATTTAAAACATATCATCATCTTCTGCACCTAGTGCAAACAAACAAAGCTCAATACATTAAGCATTCAATGTATACAATATCACTAAAGTCGAATCATAAATAAAAATGTTCTTGACTTGAATATATATAATTTTAATCTACGTGTATTTATATATTAGTAATATATGATTTGATTACTTTATTAATTTTATATTGAAGGGCCAGCCTGACAACCCAGGCTGAAATTTAATTTGTAAGCCCTATATTTGACCCTTCAACTCACCATAACCTCACAAAACCTGTACATAGGGGTAGTGTTGAACTCGTGAGACATTGCTGAACACAAAAATTTGTGATTAAAATTAGCAGTTAAATGAATAATGACAATGATATCATCAGTGAAAGTGTAGTTCTTGTCTGAAAAATGCAAAAAAACAAATGTGAAAGCTAAATTTCTCAAGGGTTTGTGAGTAAGTGGCTACTAAAAAAAGACTGGAAATACCCTATTTTGAATACCCTGGGTTGTTGGGGTAATTTTCAATCCTGGGCTGCCATACAGTCTCAAAAGCAACATGGTGTCATAGCTCCCAGCTCATGATCAGTGTGGCCAAGCCGAAATAGATACAATTTACTTACCTGGGTCGTGGCGGATTGCCGCTCGAATAAAAATACATATACGTCCACAACCAAGATTGCGCCGACATGCGTGTGACAACTCGTCATCAACGCTCGCACACATTTTGGGGTCAGAGGTCACAATCTGGCCAATCAATAATTAGAGAGGCATATTTAACCCCTGAATTTATTTTCATCGGTGCCCTGTTGTGGTTTCCACTAGTTGGTTATCAGAGAGTGCCTTCTTGTTCATGACCATTTTTGGTATTTGAAATTGGCTTCCATTTTGACTTTCACTATTTCTGGTATCCTTGACCTTTGGCTAGTTTTCTCGATCTGCCTCTTTCTGTGTCTCTGACCTCAGCTTGTTTTTTGACTATTCTCTTTTACGTTAAGTCCGGCCATTCTAAGGCCCGGTATATGTTGTCTTTGTTCATTTTCTGTATTAGTATATGTATTAAAGCTCTGCGTGTTGAGTCATATAGTATTTGTGGCATTATGACAGGGCCATGGACCCTGCAGAACTATGCCAGCATATGGTAGCTTGTGAGCGAAGGGTAGAGGACATAGATCATCACATGGATCGGCTTTCTCAAGTGTTACAAACGCTGTTAATCTGCAGTGCAAATCTTCATCCAGAAGAGAGGCAGGAAGTTTCCCCCGCACAGGTGTCTGTGGTACCTATTGTATATAAGGCACCTTCTATCTCCTTATCACCTCCTCCTAATTTTGGAGGTGATGCACAAGAATACCAGGGACTTCTTAAGCAGATCGACTATCATTTTAAAGCTTCGCCTGCGACTTCTGATTGAGCAAAAATTGGTTACTTAATGAATCAGTTAAAAGGAAGAGCCTTAACCTGGGCCAATCCATTATGAAAACGCAACAAGACTATTGCTTATAATTATAAAGAATTCCTTACTGAATTTAAGTTAACATTATAACCATTGGGGAAAGAAAAGAATGGTGCCAAAGCACTATTAATTATTAAACAAGGTAACCGCTCTGTTGCAGATTACGCTACTTAATTTCGAACTCTTGCTTCTGAGGTAGATTGGACCAATAATGGGTTAATTACTACCTTTTCTAAAGGGCTATTCAATGCTATGCTCGATGAGACTGCAGCTAAAGAGTTACCAGAAAACTTAAATGACTACATCAGCTATATGATGCATATTGACAACCGTCTCTGAGACAGGGAGAAAACTAGGAATAAAACCAGGCGTACTAACATGTCTCTTGCACCTCGTTTCTCTACTTTTGTTTTACCACTCCTTATTTGCCTATAGAACCTAAACCAATGCAATTGGGGGTTATAAACCTGTCTGAGGCAGAGAAACCGATTAGGAGAAATGAGGGTCTCTGCACTGTGGAAAGAAGGGACATCTGTGGAATTCTTGTCCGATGTATCCGGAAAACTTGCGCACCTAAGAATCATCTGGGGACCATTCTTAGATGTGATGTACATGTCCCCTGGTATGCCTCAGAGTAGATTTCTCCTTTTTATTACCGTACAGTTTAACGATTGAGTCTGGCACTGCAGAGAACTTCATTGATGTACAGTTTGTTAACAAACACACCTTCTCTCTCAAGGAGAGATCCACACCTTTGGCCGCTGAGGCCATAGATGGTAGACCACGTCCTCAACCTCTTATTACACAATAAACATTTCCTATCACTGTTATGATAGGGGTTTTGCACAAATAACACACCACCTTGCAGATTATTTATTTCCCTTTTTGTCCTATTCTTCTTTCCCATGACTTATGAAGCACAATCCTCATATTAATTGGGTCAAGTGGGAGATCCTGGAATGGGGTGAGGAATGTAGAAATAAGTGTATGGGACCTGTAACTAAGATATTAGGTACCGTTAATCCGCCTACTGCCACTCCTCTTTCTACTGAGGTTACTGTACAATATATGAAGGTCAAAGAAGTATTTAATAAGGTACATACTGTCACGTCCTGTTCCGTTCTGTTCAGATGTCTGGCCTTGGCTTCTGGTATCCAGTACTCTTTTTACAATTCTTGTTTAGTTTTTCTTGTTTTGGGGGTTTTTCTATTCTATGTCTGGTTTTCTTTATGCTGGGTTGTCTGGGTTCATTCCTTTATTCCGTTCCTGGAATTACTAGTCTCCTGGATTCCTTTAAATGTTTGTTTTTTGTTGCCACACCCATTCCTTTGCCATTAATCCTTTTTGTTTCAGTCTGTTCCTGCTTGCAGTGGTCTCATTTCCTTTGCTTCTTTCTTTGCAGGTAAGTACTGTGTGTGTTTTATTGTTGTTTATTTAGTCATGCATATCTAGGCAGTTAGGACCCGTCGTAATTGGAGTACTTTGGTGCAGTGGTGGAATGCATGCATCTTGGCCATTTATGTATGTCTAAATCTCCAATATTTATTACATATATAGTACTTAGTTTTGTCTCCTCTTGTTTTGCCTTGTATCGGCACTTCCAAAATTCTGGACTTCAGAACTTTAGTTCGGCACTTCCGAAATTCAGGACTTCGGAACTTTGGAACTTCGGTTCGGCACTTCCAAAATGTTGTTAATTCGGGACTTCGGTACTTCTGGACTTCGACAATTCCGAATGTCCGAATTGCCAAAATGTGTCCAAATTTAAATTTGGACCGAAAAGAAATGCACATGTTTAGTTTATACTGATGCTTTACCTCCACACAGATCATATGATTGCTCCATAGAGTTGCTACCCGGCACTATACCCCTAATGGAGAAGTATATACCTTGTCTCCGCAGGAGAGTAAAATCATAGAGGACTACATACAAGAGTCCTTACAAAAAGACCACATACATAGAACTTCTTCTCCAGCGGGAGCAAGTTTTTTCTTTGACTCAAAGAAAGAGGGAGATCTACGGACATGTATAGATTATGGGGCTTTAAACAACATAACCATTAAAAATACTTACCCCATACCACTCATTACTAAATTAAATGACAGACCCCAAGGTGCCAAAGTGTTTACAAAACGCGACCTTAGGAGTGCTTATAATTTGGTAAGAATTAGGAAGGACATGAGTGGAAAACAGCATTTAATACAAGAAATGGTCACTACGAGTATTTATTATAAATAAATCACAAAGAGTTCGGTGTGCAAAGAAAATCGCTTCAAAGTAAACTTTAGTATGTAGCTGCTCTTCAACACCCGTGAGGGGATACCTTCCTTCCCTCACACTAAAAATACACCAAATCTGATTAACAAGACATGGTCTCGCAATCAGTGAGTGGAGCGCTAAATGATAGTCATATGATCGCTTACCCCTTACTATATGAATATATAGATCTTGATGCAGAGTGACATAAAAAGGAAAAAAAATAAAACAATAGTGTGCAGATGGTACTATCAAAAGTGCAAATGAAGTAAGTAAATACACTCACAATATTCAGAACCTGAGGATAAGGCTCTATTATAGTGCAGATGTACTTTTACAGGCAGCAGATGTGCCTTTACAGGCAGGTCTGTTCATTCCACACCAGGTTTTCCCTCAAGCCTGGTCCTGCCTGTCTCCAGGGTCTCCCTATTTCTGGTCTGGCCATTCTAAGGCCCTGTATACATTGTCCTTTTTCTGTATTAGTTTATGTTACATAGATCTGCATGTTGGACCCAGCAAAACAATCTGGCACATTTCAATGTGTAAAATAGGAAATGGCCAAACTCTTTATTTGACCCTGTAACCTTCCAAATACCATAAAATCTGTACATGACAGGCATTGTTGTTCTTGTGGCATATCACAGCATACACATATGTGCATTTTTGTGCAGCAAAACTAACAATATTATGACATTCCCAGCTAAAATGCCATGCAGAACTTGGAAAATAAAATTTCTTAATTTCTCCCACATTTTTAGATTTTATTCATATTAAATTATGTTTTATATATACATAGTTTAGATGAAATGTAAGCCCTATTTCCCCTGAACAAAATTATAAATAATACGTGTGGGCACACTTGATATAAAAGAGGTAAATTATGGTTGTACAGACATATAATTCAAATTCTAGGTTTTCTTTTGGTTCAGGATTTGGATAATTGCCTCTGTCCTTAAGGATTTAAGAATGGCAAAGAATTATGCATAGATATATAATAATTCATTCACTGCCTGCATTACAGCATTCCATTTTTTCCTGGTATGACAGAAGTGGACAAAAAGACCTCTCTGGTTGTAAAGTATTTTTTCATAAATGTTATTTTCTTACAACTTGATACAAATCTTATACAAGTGGATATTAGCGTATTGTAATAGAGAGAGCATTTTAGATGTTTTTTAATTTTAATTTTCGATTTCCATACTAACCAGAGCTACCAAAATGCTGGTAATCACTATTCTTCTGGCATTCAGAAAATACAATTGTAGCAGAATGAACGTTATAGTTAGACATGTGCAATTCGTTTTGGTCCGCATGTGAATTCGGACGAATTTCGGGCAATTCGGACATTCGGGTACTTCCGAATAGCTGCATTGCTGAATTGCTGAATTGCCGAATGGTTGAAGTCCCGAAATTCCAAAATTGCAGAATTTCCGAAGTGTCGAAGTGCCGAAGTTCCAAGTGCTGAAGTGCCGAAGTTCCGAAGTTGCCGAAGTTCTGAAGTGTTGAAGTGCAGAATTGCTGAAGTCCTGAATTGCCAAAGTCCCGCATTTCGGAATGCCGAACTGAACCAAAAATTTTCCCCATGCACATGCCTAGTTATAATACCCTTTTTCATCCCTTTGTTCGTTTACCGAACCCCCATCTGTGTGGTCCCTGGGTTCGCATCATTTAACAACTGAAAATCTCTGGCTGTTAACCTCAAATTGCTTGTAAAAGAAAGTGTTTCCTCCGTATTACCAAACGCACGTGTGCAAACAAACGGCGGCCATTTTGTCTCTCGAACGTGGGCAGCATTCGTGCGAGAACTCCTGAAAGAAGACCGGTCAAAGACTTAATTTCTCAGGAACTGTTTTGGGGGCTTCACCTCGTGGCCGACCAGTCAAAACTTCACTCGAATGGTGTTCCTAAACCACCAAACGTGTCTGAGTGATATTTTGTCAAAGTGGGCGCTCAGATCCCAGCTATTCGGTGAAGTAACGTTGGTGGGGTTCTGAAATATTAAAATGCTGTTTATAAATATTATATATTTTCTGTACCTGAGAGATAATTTAATTAAAGAGTTGTTCTTACTCAATTATCTCCAAGGCAAAGAAGAGGAGCCTGTGAACTGTTTACTTGTCCCTTGTTCCCTCTCAGGTCCATGGGGGAAAACCCCTGGAATATGATTTAAGAAACCCCTTGCATGGGGAGTTGCATAAAAGCCAGGTCTGGCTGAATAAAAATCAGTTGACTCCCAGAACTGTATGTCGTCCAGTTACTTGGGGATTTTGTCTTGTATGTTGGATTGCTTCCTCAATTACAAGGATTGAATAGCGGTGATCTTTATGTTGAATATTGGAACTACGCTACAATGATGGAAACATTCTGAGTAATATAATCTGAAGAGTCAACTCTCAGCATGTATTTTTTATTAATTAATGTATTTATTTTTGTGCAGTAGGGATGTGCATGGGTAAAAAATCTATTTGGTTCGGCACTTCCAAAATTCAGGACTTCGGCAATTCGGGACTTTGGCAATTCGGCACTTCAATTCAGTTCAGCACTTCTGAAATTCGGGATTTTGGCAATTTGGGAATTCGGCAATTCGGCACTTTGGGACTTTGGCATATCAGGACTTCAGGACTTCAGGGCTTTGGGAATTCAGGACTTCAGCAGTTCCATAACCCTAGCCCTACCCCTTGTCACATATACATGCGCACATAAAAATGTGGTTAATGGCATTTACTGTCCTGACAGGAAAAGTTGTGCCAATAAACATTACCGTCCTGACAGGAAAAGTTGTGCCGAGCAGCAATCATGCACATGGAAACCTGGTAATTACTTTTGGGGTCAAAGGCTGGTCATGGCCAATCAAATCCACAGGAGGGTTTGTGCTGAGCAACAATCATGCACATTGAAACCAGGTAATTTCCTTTGTGGTCAAAGGCCGATTACAGCCAATCAGATCCACAGGAGGGGTATCTAAACCTAATTCTCCTCTTGCTCATTGACTGTCATGGTTTCATGCCTATTGTTATCCGAGAGTGCGTTCCTGATCTTGATTTTCTGGTATTTGACTTTGGCTTTGTTTTGACTTCCCTGATATCTGGTATCCTTGACTTTTGCCTTTCCCTCATCTTTGTGTCTGATACCGTGTCCCTGACCTTGGCAAGTATTTTGACTATTCTTGGAGACGTTAAGTCCGGCCATTCTAAGGTCTGGTTATACCTTAGTCCTAGGTGTGACACAGTACTGCGAGCTGGATCCACTTGTAATCCTGACACCCCTAACCCTACTAGGGTTAGTTGTAGGGCTAGGGGCAGGGTTAGTGGTAGGGTTAAGGTTGGATTCCTGTCATCATTCTCTTAATTTTCCCTCCCTCTCCTGTTTTGCCACTTTTCTGAAATCCGAAGCACTTCGGCACTTCAGAAATCCGGCACTTCCAAAATTTCGCACTTCCGAAATACGGCACTTCCAAAATTCGACAATTCAGCACTTCGGCAATTCGGTTGGGTTTGGCATTTCCGAAATTTCCACTTGCCTGATATATTTTAAAACCTAAAAAATACAGACTTTGTAAAAACCCAAGTACTTCAATTAGAAAACAAGAATGCAATAAAGACGCAAACAACCAACAAGAATGATAATCTGCTATCTTCATTGCAATAAGTTTAAACTGATCTTCCAGTTAAATTACTTTATCTAAAAAGTCATTGCTGACCTCAACATGGTGCTTCTATCTGCTGTTTAAATACAATTTTACCCCGGTAGCAACAGCTCAACATATGATGCTGTTATTGATTAGTAATAGCTAGAAAAATAATAGACTTTTGCGAGGTGAAACATTTTAATTCTTACAAAACATTTGATTTGAAAAAAAGAAATTTGGATCTGCAGAAGTTAGTTCATTCCACTGTTTGTTTCGGCCAAATTTCCCTAAAAAAAAAAGATCCAGAAAGGTCATATGGACAACCAGAACCACTGGAAAAATGCAGTATGAATGTACTGACATATAGAAAAACACTGCAATATTACCTGGCTTTGTAAAAGTAACCATTTTTGCAATGACAGTTATGAATTGACATAACTAGATTATTACATATCAGGATTATTAAAGAAAAGTAACTGAGATAACTTACTTTTATTATGATTGATTGTAATCGTTTTCCTTTTGTTATCTTGTACAGGGTGGGCCATAATTCTGAGAAGCGTTTGAGGAGTCAATAACTTTGTTATTATGAACCAATTTAAAATACTATAAACAATGAATGCTTAACATATGGAGATTTGTTTGACTATGTACGGAAGATGGCATATTTTAAATGAGCTCCATTTGCCACCTCGCAAAGTTGAGCTCTTTCAATTGAGTTGTTCCTAACAGTAGTTAATGTTTGAGGCTCTAGTACTTGGATTTCTGCATGGATATTCTCCATGAGCATTGCACACTGCTGTTCCATTCTTTCCAGCATGTCTGAAGAGAAACATAGAAACATAGAATGTCACGGCAGATAAGAACCGGTTGGCCCATCTAGTCTGCGCAATTTTCTAAATAATTTCATTAATACCTGGCCTTATCTTATAGCTGGGATAGCCTTATGCCTATCCCATGCATTCTTAAACTCCCTCACTGTATTCCATGCATCCACTACCCTCTCAGTAAAGTAATACTTCCTGATATTGTTTTTAAACATTTGCCCCTCTAATGTAAGACTATGTCCTCTTGTTGTGATTCTATCTCCTCCTGTTGTGGTTTGAGAAGTTCCCCATGTGCAGATATCTTGTCACAGATGGTGCTTGGGATCCCCTCTTTTCTCCTGCTCCTGCCTCAAGAGCTGGCAAGCCCTCACAATATGGTGGAAATGCCAAGTAATCCTTTGGCAATGTTCAGCAATGTACATCTTGCAGCATTCACTACAAGATGTAGGATGTGTTCAGAACAGTGTCCATCCACAAATGAATCATCTCAAAGAGTTTTCACTGTGTTAGCAGCTTCGTCAGTGACCATGAACCCAATGTGCAAATTAATGTCTTCTTGCTCACCCAACCAATTTCTCACCATTCTTCTGCTTGCCTGCAATATGTTTGTTGAAATGTGTTTTTCCTGTCACTTTAGCATGTATCAGGAGAGATCAATAGCCCTGCTGCCCCACAAATCCACTCCCAGTCTAACATGCTGCTAAGGTTGGACCTCCACCACTGCTGCCACCCTGCCCATACAATGGGGACTGCCACTATTGTGCCATCAAGGAGAGGAGGGCATTCTGGTCTCTAGAAGCATTCCATAAATCTGTAGTGAAGTGCAACCACTGACTTACAGCCTTAGTCAGGTGCTCCTTTACAAGTAGCACACAGGAATGCTTCAGTGATTGGACTATCTTCTTGATGAAGATGGGGTTGGCTTAGCATATTTGGAAACCTTTTGTAATACTCTTGTGAGAAAATTATTTGGAACCCAACCGCTGGTGAAAAAACAAATTAGATACTGTCACTTTAAGAAAATATTTTTAATTTAAGAAAATAAGTTTAACCTTGGCAGCCTTCTGCAGCAATAATGTTTTTAAATAATAATGCATGAAGAATGGGACTCTTGATTAAGTGTAACTTCACAAGAAAAATAGTAATTGGTTGCAAATGAAAAATAAGGAATGCTTAATTAGCACCAAGCAGTAAAATCCATTAAACTTCAATATAAAGTTGACAGAGCAGGTGATTCCTGTTGTACAAAGTAACAGTCTTTTAACTTGAAGAAATAAACTTGATAATGAAATATGTCCTGGTATGTGAAGTGGTTGTAGTCATTAGACTCAAATAATAAATATTAACATTTAAGTAATTTGGCAAATGACATTCAAAAGAGATAGCTAGGAGAATCCCTGAAGGCAGACTTTAGTATTCCATATCTTTCTCACATAACTTAATGTAAGAACCAATTCATAATTGCAATCACTGGAGAACGTATCTTTCCTTTCCTGAATGATGGGAGTTGAAGTCCTTTCCAGAGTAGAATAAAATATGGTTCCTTGAAGTAAGTGGAGAGAGGCAGGAATCTGAAGTTAAGTCTGTTCCTTGAGAGGGAGAGTGGAGTATAGCAAAGCCAGGATCAAAGCCAGAGGTTCGGTACATAGGAAATAGTAGTAGTAGTGGTGAGAGCACATCAAACACCAAAGATTGATTGAGCACTTTAGATGCGGTTGCGGCTTCCGTTTGAAGGGAAGTGCGTGACATCAGATGCATGGGCAGAGACTGATCAGCAAAACCGGAAGTCATATGGGTAATGAGACTGATCATTTCATACAATCTAAACTTTCCCCATAAAGAAGCATTTGGAGGCTAGAGCACATGTATGGCAAAATGCAGCACTGTTCCAATCAGGTGGCCTCTCTATTTTGTTGGAAGCATCTCTAGAAGCTGTCAGTATAACAGTTAGTCGAGGCAAATTAACCCAGCAAGTTTTTCAGGGGTAGGGTTTAAATGGAGGAAAGGAGTTGGTTACATGGCATCCAGATCACTTAATTGAGCCTACAGTGTTTCTTTAATAGAAGTTCCTTTTAGTGGAATTGCAGTTGAGGCAGGATATATGCTATTGTCTCTACTATTTGTGCCTGAAATACTGCTCAATAGTGCTCTCTATTAAGCCAGTATGGCCATAAACACTGAAGCATGATTTAAGGTAATGCACATTTTGATTGGGTGATAATTCAGCTCCACCATCCACATTTTACTTTATTACAGTCATGGAGTGATGTTTGTGTTATGTTATGATATTTCTCATATTTTGTACCAGGAAATGAAACTTCAGTCTGGCTTCCGCCCTCTCCACTCTACTGAGACCGCTCTTATCAAAGTGACTAATGACCTAATCTCTGCTAAATCCAAAGGTCACTACTCCATATTAATTCTCCTTGACCTCTCTGCTGCCTTTGACACAGTTGATCATGCTCTCCTCCTTCAAACTCTTCAATCACTCGGTCTCTGTGACTCTGACCTCTCTTGGTTTTCCTCCTATCTCTCCCAACGCTCATTTAGTGTCTCCTTTTCCAAGGATACCTCCTCCCCTCGCCCTGTCTCGGTTGGAGTTCCCCAAGGCTCTGTCCTTGGTCCCCTTCTATTTTCTCTTTATACTGCCTCTCTTGGAAAACTTGTTGCCTCTTTTGGATTCAACTACCACCTGTACGCTGATGACACTCAGATATACCTCTCCTCACCGGACCTCTCCCCGGCCGTCCTGCAACGTGTCACTGCTTGCCTCTCTTCCATCTCTGACTGGATGTCGTCACGCTTTCTCAAACTTAACCTCTCTAAAACTGAACTCCTTGTCTTTCCTCCTCCTAATACTGATCCTCCTCTCTCACTCTCCCTTCAAGTCAGTGATATCCACATAAGTCCATCCCTACAAGCGCGCTGTCTTGGCGTCATACTTGACTCTGGTCTCACCTTTGAGTCTCACATCCAGTTTGTTGCCAAGTCCTGTAGGTTCCAACTCAAAAACATAGCCCGCATCCGCCCCTTTCTTACGCAAGATGCTACCAAGGAGCTTGTTCATGCTCTAGTAATTTCCCGCATGGATTACTGTAACTCTCTCCTGATTGGGCTCCCCAAAAGCCGTACTGCCCCGCTACAGTCTGTAATGAATGCTGCAGCTAGACTGATTTTCCTATCCAGTCGGTCCTCTCACACCTCGCCCCTCTGCCAGTCCTTACATTGGCTCCCTGTATCCTATCGGAGTCAATTCAAAGTGCTAACCCATACATTTAAAGCACTGAACAATTCCAGCCCCTCTTATATCTCTTCACTGATCCAGAGGTATGCCCCTCCTCGTACCCTCCGCTCTGCCCGCGACCACCTCCTGACCGCTGCTCGCACCCGTACGGCCAACTCGCGCTTGCAGGACCTCTCACGGGCGGCTCCTCTCCTTTGGAATAACTTGCCTACTGCCATCAGACTCTCCCCTAGTCTTCAATCATTTAAGAAGGGCCTTAAAACCCATCTCTTCAGAAAAGGGTATGGCCTCCCAGAGTAATCTCTCCCTTACATACCTGTCTCTTGCTCTCTCCTATGGGATAGTGCTTTGCTCTCTTCTCCAGCTCTGCTTCACTCCTACCTGATATTTCCTATCCTAATGTTTCTAATACCCCACCTCCTATAGACTGTAAGCTCATTTGAGCAGGGTTCTCTTCAACCTATTGTTCCTGTAAGTTTTCTTGTAATTGTCTTATTTATTGTTACATCCCCCCTCTCAAAATATTGTAAAGCGCTACGGAATCTGTTGGCGCTATATAAATGGCAATAATAATAATAATAATAATAATAATAATACAACAATTAACCTATTAACTTTTATACATTAAGTCTGAAACAAATCTCCAAAAATAAAAAAATAAAAGCATTTACAGTCACAACATTTACTTTGATAGCCTTTGGTGTCTTAATATAAGTCTTGAAGAGAAACAAAAACTGTGAACAGTATCTACCACCTACTCCTGACGTTCCACATATGTTTTGGAAACCCATACATCTCTCCATTTTTATTCTCTTTCAAAAGCCAACCCCGTTCGTCAGTTTCAGGACACCTCAACCAACTTGCTACTACTGGTTTAAATTGGGATTGTTTCAGAATTAGCTTTTTGTAGTGGAATTATTCAAATCTTGTCATGGTGTGTCTTCACCATAAAAGCATCTTTCTGGGGGAGCTAGCTGCAGACTGGAGCAGATGCGTCTTGTTGAGCTCGGTGCTGATTACACACAATTTACCCAGTTTTGTGGTGGAAATTGGGTACTCACCAGTGTGAAAATTGGACTCATATGCTGGGAAACCAATATGGGCCAGAAAACAAAAAAAAAACAAGAGCTGAAAAAAGGCTCAACTAGTTGTGACATTGGCGATCTCTTGCAGAGCTAGCAGAGGGCCGCATGGGAGAAAATGTCATTGAGAGATGAAGTCTTCTCGTATTTCTCTGAGGACGCCTCCTTTGATCACAACCCACACCCAAAGTCAAAGCTACATCAGCAGGGGAACCAGTCACAGCAGACATGTTAAAACTGACTATGGCTGAACTTCACCAAAGTATCACTGCTGATATGGCCTACTCCAAGGACGCTCTTGAAGGTACCAACATGAGGCTCGCACTCTTAGAGGCCTCCAATAGTACCATGGTGGAACAAAAAGTGTCCGATCTCCAGGGTCAGCAATGCCGCGCAAACAAGAAGATCGAGGTAATATAATCTGAAGATTTGGGGGATACCGGATAATATAGGACCATCTGACCTACCACATTTCCTCAGGCGCCTGTTCACCACCCTGCTGCCGCCTAAACAGGCAAAACCCCTAAGGCTTAATGGGTTTTTCAGACTACCAAAACCGGCGAATGCACCTGCCACAGCTACAGCAGACCTGATCATCAGGGTCCTGTCCTTACATGAGAAAACACAATTACTGGTGGCTGCCTGGGGGCAAACCTCACTCACCTTTGAAGGCACCAAGGTTTTAACAAAGGACACTCTAGTCTGGCAAAAATCATTCCAACCACAACTGCAACACCTATGTGTTAGGAAAATCCCCTACTGCTGGGGTGTACACAGACTCCTTTTCTCACATCTGGGAGATACTTACAGAACCCGGAACCCACAAGACCTGGACTCCTTCTGAGTACTCTAGCCCTGAAGATGCCACAGCAGAATAAAGGATGCCTGAAACACCTGTATCTGTCTACAGAGGTGGACTTCGTACCTAACCAGACTGAACTAATGCACCTTACAAGGGGGAGCAACTACCTGAGAGCCCTGTGAGGTTATCCCATGCTCCGCCACTGTCAACTGGGACTCTGTTAACGTAACCGCAAACATACGTGGAAAGTTGCAAGCATATATTGTTTTCTTATTGTTTTGTATTTAGATATTTTGTTTTGTTAATGATTAGCCTTAGCTAGGTGTACAGGAATCGTCTTTAAGATTTTGGTGACATTTTCTTGTAGCCTGATTTGATACTAGTTACCTAGTACTGACAGTCCATTCTCAAGCCAATCAAGTACATATCAAAGTACATATCAAGCCAGGAGCACACATATTCTAAACTCCCTACTGGGATTGTCTCTAAAACAAGTCGTTGAGGAGCCAACTCGTAAAGAGGCCATACTAGATTTAGTGTTAACAAATGGAGATTTGGTATCCGATATTACTGTAGGTGAAAGTTTAGGATCCAGTGATCATCAGTCAGTGTGATTTAATATAAGAACAGTGACTGAGTCACACCACACAAAAACTAAAGTTTTAGACTTTAAAAGTTGCACTACTGAAGGCAACAGAAAATTGCATTAGGCTTGTCAGTAAAAGCAAAAAAATCAAGAAACCACTGTGGTACTCCGCAGATGTGGCCAAAATAGTAAAAAACAAAAAAGTTAGCATTTAGCAATTATAAAAAACACCAGAGTGAGGAAGACAGAATGATCTATAAGATTAGGCAGAAAGAGGCTAAGCAAGTTATAAGAGCTTCCAAATCACACACAGAAGAGAAAATAGCACAGTCAGTAAAAAAAGGGGACAAAACTTTTTTTAGATACATAAATGAGAAAATAAAAGTAAAACAAGGATTAGTTAGATTAAAAACAAAAGAAGGAAGGTATGTAGAAGAGGATAAAGGTCTAGCTGACTGCCTCAATGAATATTTTTGTTCGGTATTTACAGATGAAAATGAAGGAGAGGGACCTCAGTTAAGAAAAAGGATAAATGAGTCATTTATTACACGTGAGTTTACAGAGGAAGAGGTTCTATTTCAACTGTCAAAAGTAAAGACAAATAAGTCAATGGGACCTGATGGAATACACCCAAAGCTATTAAAAGAGCTTAGTGGTGTACTAGCAAAACCATTAATTTATTTAACCAATCATTGATAGCAGGAGTAGTCCCAGAAGATTGGAAGTTGGCGAATGTTGTGCCCATTCACAAGAAAGGTAATAGGGAGGAGTCGGGCAACTATAGTCCAGTAAGCCTTACTTCAGTAGTGGGGAAAGTGATGGAAACCATGTTAAAGGATAGGATTGTTGAGCATCTAAAAACACATGGATTTCAAGATCAGAGACAACATTGGTTTACTTCAGGGAGATCATGCCAAACTAATCTTATTGATATTTTTGATAGGGTAACTAAAATTATAGATCAGGGTGGTGCAGTAGACATTGCTTACCTAGATTTCAGTAAGGCTTTTGACACTGTTGCACATAGAAGGCTTATCAATAAACTGCAATCTTTAAGTTTGGATTCCAATATTGTTGAATGGGTGAGGCAGTGGCTGAGTGACAGTCTACAGAGGGTTGTAGTCAATGGAGTATATTCGAAGCTTGGGCTTGTCACCAGTGGGGTACCTCAGGGATCTGTACTTGGACCCATTCTCTTTAATATTTGTATTAGTGATATTACAGAAGGTATTGATGGTAAGGTATGTCTTTTTGCGGATGATACTAAGCTATGTAACAGGGTTGATGTTCCAGGAGGGATAAGCCAAATGGCTAATGATTTAGGTAAACTAGAAAAATGGTCAGAGTTGTGGCAACTGACATTTAATGTGGATAAGTGCAAGAGCAGCAGGAAATGCTAGCAGAATACTTGGTTGTATAGGGAGAGGTATTAGCAGTAGAAAGAGGGAAGTGCTCATGCCACAGAACACTGGTGAGACCTCACTTGGAGTATTGTACGAGTATTGTACGCAGTACTGGAGACCGTATCTTTAGAAGGATATTGATACCTTAGAGAGAGTTCAGAGAAGGGCTACTAAACTGGTTCATGGATTGCAGGATAAAGCTTATCAGGAAAGGTTAAAGGATCTTAACATGTATAGCTTGGAGGAAAGATGAGACAGGGGGGTTATGATAGAAACCTTTAAATATATAAAGGGAATCGACACAGTAAAGGAGGAGACTAGTTTTAAAAGAAGAAAAACTACCACAACAAGAGGACATAGTCTTAAATTAGAGGGACGAAGGTTTAAAAATAATATCAAAAGGTATTACTTTACTGAGAGGGTAGTGGATGCATGGAATAGCCTTCCAGCTGAAGTGGTAGAGGTTTACACAGTAAAGGAGTTTAAGCATGCATGGGATAGGCATAATGCTATCCTAACTATAAGATAAGGCCAGAGACTAATGAAAGTATTTAGAAAATTGGGCAGACTAGATGGGCCGAATGGTTCTTATCTGCCGTCACATTCTATGTTTCTATGTTTCTATGTTTACACCACATTTACCCAACTAAGGCCCACACACGAGTACTAGTTATCACATTCCCAACCCTCTCCCCTCCCCCCCCCCCACCTGGAACTAACTGACCGTCTTGATATGTGCTCTCCTAAAGTCACAAGAGGGGGTGTAACCCATACCTCACATAAGTCTAAGCAAACATAATAGTAGTGTGATCAGCTTATATGTGATCTGGGGAGACTACTATGCTGATCCTATATAGATTAATTAACGCGTTATTATAAAAAAATGAAATTCCACATGCTTCAAGATTGTTGTCCAAGCAATGTTTATATGACTGCTATTATGCATAATTTTGGCATTATCTTACTGTTTGTGATGTATAAATGTGGAATGATAAATAAATAATTAAAAAAAACATAATTCTAAACAAATGCAGGCATTTTTGAGTATGTTGTCTCAAATAGTATTCAATCCACATTCTAAACATTTACTTGATAGTCTAAAAATGTCTGCCAAGGTAAAAGAGTCTTGCTACTATATACTATTGGTCCTAAATGCAATATATTATTTACCAGTCTTCTTTACTTTGCATCCTCTCTATAATGCTGGGACACTTTGGAATAGAAGTAACATGAAGTGTTTCTTTTCCGTAAATACTTTTAACTAAATCACTATGATAGAACAACCAAGGTCACTTACTGGACATGATGGAAAACCTGTCATATTACTATTCAAGATAAAGGGGGAGATTTGTTATGTAGATACAACAGATATACATAGCCTCATACATCTTTTAAACAAACTTGAGTATAGCATTTTCTAGGAATTTTAAATTATACATGGCTAGATTTATAGTATCCGCCCACCCCTCTTATTTTTTGAAAAGCATTAGTGAGACATTCTTACTTAATATACCTTAAGCGTATTTCCACATGCCGTTCTAGCATTACAATTTCTAGAGTATCAGTTCCTGGAAATCCAAGACTCAATAGAAAGATTACACGTTTATTGATAGCAACAGCAGCTCACTTTATATTCTGTACAAAGTAAAATAGTGTGTTCATACCTTGGGTGTCAAGACAATTGCAGAACCTCCATTAATGCCAATGATGGGCATTGCTGTTTGTGCAGAGATGAAATCAAGTATTTGGGCTACAGACTCCGTTCTTGTGTCATCTTCAAAGACAACCCCATGAATTCGAAGGCTGGAGAGGACATCACAGATCTGAAGGATAAGGCTCCGAGGGTTTGTGTCATTAAGAATTACAGATATTGGATTCACCTCCATAGTAAAGTTGCGAAATGCAGTAGGGGCAAAGCGAGCACTCTCAGGTGGATAGGAGGTGCCACTGAAAATTATGGCCACATTAATTATTTTTGGACTTTCCTCTCGAAATTCTAAAAAAGGACTGGCGCATGCCAGGGCCATAAAAAATAGCATCCTAGCAGCTGGCACAAAGGCAGTGTTCACAGCAAGTAGAAAACACATCTCGAAGGGTTTTGGTTTCAACTCTAAACAAAGAAAAGAAAAACAAAGAAACACATAATTAAACTATGAAATTCAATTTCCAAAGGTTGTGTTTTCAATATTTTATTTAACATTACTTATAGTTCCTTTATTATGTTGCTTTAAAATGTTGAGCATATATTCAAAGTTCACATTTTACAGTATAGTTTTTATCGAATCATTCCTGCTTTTGGATTTATAAATCACCATTTGAATGGTTTTTATATAAAACATAGATCAAGATCTAATGAAATATTTATGAAATATAGTAGCAAGAGGCTTAGGGGCACACCAAAATCCCACATCTTAATGTAATGGTGATGATGCATAAATGCAGCCCTTTTTCTTGAGCATTATAAATTATGAGTTTCTGATACATGGAATGTTTACGTTTGACTGAAAACATGTATGTTTGATAGAATGCTACTAGAGCTTCTTCCTCCTTACATCCTTTAATTTTTGAAAGACTTCCTGTTCATTGTCATCATCTACAGCATGATATCTCTGAATGCTGTCAATACTTCTTAAAGAGAAACCCTGAATTTGGTGCTTCTCACAGGAAGTATTGGAATAGCAGATCACTCAATTGCAGCTTATGTGATATGTGTCGTCAATGCTTCTCTATGGATCTGTGTGGACAAAGGTATTTAGGATTGATGACTTCACCAGAGGTAGGTCATCTGCTTTGAGGAGTCTGTCTCCGCTCTTGAATACGGTAATGTTAATGTCAATTTTAATTATTTTTTTTTTTAAAAGTATGTGGGGGAAGCAATAATCTAAACATACACAGGTATGTTTAGTGGAGTTTGGTGGAGTATATTTAAAGTAAAACATAGAGAGAAATAGTCTGTTTGAAATCAACTTGCAACTTGTAGTCAGAGTTAAATTTTTTGTTCTTTTCACAATATCGAAGGAGAAAAATATAAAATTAATTTGAGAATGTTATATATTTTAGACATGTAATAATATATACATCAGAGTGCAAACTTCTAAAAATAGAGAATTATTATTTCTTTTGCAAATATATTAAAAAGTGCATGCATAAATAAATAATGAAAAATATATACATGCAAGATAAATAACAATGTAGTAATATACAGTATAAAATTGTATGTTTACAGTGGCAGCTGATTTGTACCTTTAGAAACTCACTCTTGATTAAAGGTAGGTGATCAAATGCAGAAAATTATTAAGATTCTGGGTCAGCAGTTTGAGATCACCTAAAGGAAGAGGTGAAGAGAAATGGAGTCTGTAGTTGTTTATGTTTATATATTTTATTTGTGCTTTAGGTAAAATGTATGTGTGCCATTTGTCTCCCAGACTTGAATGAATAAACACAATTATTACTATATAAATACTGCAATTATATGTGCACTTACTGTCTACTTATAATTCACTTGTTTTCCATTTAGCTCTTTTCATACAGAGCCCCGTTCTATAGTGAGCGTTGTTGCAAAGCCATCATTTGTCAATGTTTTTTGCTATTCTATTACCACTACCAAAATATTTTTTTTTATTTCACTGACAACAAATATTATATGACAATATGAATTGGGACCTCTCCACACTATTGCAAGTGAAATTAATTCACGGACAAAAAAATAATAATATTAATAATGACATTCTTCAGAGAAAAGTGTACCAGTAGCTGTTTAGGCACAGCACTGGTCTAAACATATGAACTGCAAGCATGTATGCAGGCAGGTTGAAGACTGCTGATTGAGTCATTGCCATCTACCTTTCCATTACCTCGGAAATATTCAAAAACTACACATATCACATAGTGAATGCGATTTATATTATGTGCACAGTTCTAAAACAGAAATGCAGAGCTTACGATCAGGCAGCAAGAATGCTTTGTTCTGGCTGTTCAATATAAATGTGAACAATAAAGAAAGAAAACTTGTGTCCCTCAATACTCTCTCTCCTTCCCACATAGAAAGCTTGGGAGTGATAGGAGTTTGTTTTAACAAAACAAAAAACAGAGCAGATATCAAAATTCCATATAAATAAACTATAAAGCATCATAAGACAATTTTAGTCGAATTTTAGTCAACTAAACTTTTTGAGATTTAGTCAACTAAAACTAAACTAAAACAATTCAGATGACTAAAATACAACTAAAACTAAATATAATTTTAGTCAAAAGACTATGACTAAACCTAAATTTAAATTAACACCGCACAGAGGGGCTGTGGAAGGGGCAAAAGAGACAGACCAGGGCTTGTGAGAGAGACACCTAGAGGGACTGGGAGGACAGAGACACAGAGGGGCCAGGGAATGGCAAAAGAGACAGATTGAGGTTTTAACTAACCCATTAGATTTTAGTCATGTTGACTACTGGAGATTTAGTTGACTAAAACTAAAACAATGCAGATGACTAAAATACAACTGAAAGTAAAATGGCTTTTTAGTCAAAAGACTGACTAAAACTAAATTGGAATTTGCTGCCAAAATTAACACTGGTATACACAAACAAATTCACAACAAGTAAACAAAGCATTTATTTTTGAACTGCTGAGAGTTCCTTAATGTGCGAGAGACCTGGTACTTGGGGAATTTCTTAACAGCAGGATCACCATTTCATACTAGAGACTCTCGAGTCACTTGTGTTGCTAAGGTAGTTAACATACTTAAAGTAGTTGAACTACTTTGTGGTGGCTACTAAAATATGCAGCCGGTTATTATTGGGTGAGCTCTTGATTATGACTCAAAAGTTGCTTGAGCCCATAATTGGTAATTTTTATCATTATGTTGTATAATCCTTCTCTCACCACCAATACTTCCAATTGGTATCCTTTTGAGAGAAATCCACTCTGCGTTGTGTTTTAATAGTGAATGTAATATCCCCTGTGTCACCTCTTCCAAGAACTAACATATATCTTTATCCCCTTGTCCAGATAAATATATGACTAGCACTACTAAGGTATTCTACCCGATATTACAAATAAACAGCCAACACCATAGTTCTTACCAGAGAGAAATCTTTACTTAGAATCTGCCCAAATAAATATTACAGAAGAAGAATGTTACAGAGTTATAGTATTACAGAGTTACAATACATTCATAACACTCATACATTCCATCTATCTAATAATATCGGCTACATTGTGTATGTGCTGTGAGATGTTGTGTGCAGCATGTGTGTCTTACCAAACCTAATCTAATGTGATGTCAGTATCTTCTATTTTTAAAGGAATTGGTTCCCATGTTGTAAATAGCAAACTCCTCAGCTCAATTGATATGTAAATGTGATTTACTTTCCCAAGGCCCAAAGTGTTGTCTATCCTGTTATTTTATTTAAGTGTTAACTTTCCCAGCCATCCCTTTTCCTCTAACCTAAGGTGTGATTTCCTAGATAGAGACTATAGGTGCCTTTCAGGTGCTGTATCTTTCCAACTATCTAAACAGAAACTCCCTTTGAAGATAATTCCTGACCTCCCATACACACAGACTTAATCAAGCACATATTAAACAGATATATATATATATAATATTTTCCCCAACAATCAGGCTCTATTTTGCCAGTTGATGTGTAAGCGATGCCTCCATAAGTATCTAATTATATTTACCAAAGATGCTTGCTGGCACTCCTCAATCACTTTAGATTTAAACATTGGCAAAGCCTCTTTGATTGAAGCAAAGATTCATTCCTGGTAGGATAGTGTCTGCTATTCCTTTAATTACCATATGAGGGGATGGTGGCACACATAGGTTGCAAATTAGGTGAAGTGATGGCATAGATGAAGCTGCAGAGTTCAGTGGAACTAGTTATACAGACAATGCTGCAGGCAAAGGTGGTGGTGATAGAATAGCAACATTCCATCAAAACTGGAGCATATCATAAACAGAGAGTGTTGCTGGTATCATTTTAAACTAGAGCAAAACCCATTCTTCATTCAATGTTGTTGTGCTCCTGAAAACAAATTAGGAGACATGGAGTCTCTATCAACAGGTTCCAAAGTGTCATAGTCTCTGCCAGTCTGGGGGAATGAACAACACCGACATGCATACTCAGAGCTCAATGTATCCTATACTACAAGGGAAGACATGTTAATGGCCCTTAGGTGGCCATGCTTAACATATGAAAGTATAGAATACAGTCTGAAGTATAATAGAGAGTAAACAGGGACATGCTGAAGTCAAAAAATACTGAATAGCAGGAAAAGGTTTAGATTGAGTCAAAGTTAGAGATTCCAGATGTCAGATTAGTCTAATATGAAATTGAGACAAAAATCTTCCATAATGCTCTTATAGCCATAATGCTGGCAAACCATTGAGGTAGTCCACAACATCTGGAGCAGCAAAGGTTTATTACCCCTGCTCTAGGGTAACTGATACCATGACAGTGCAAAGAGGAGTAGTTAGCGGGGCCTAAATAACGCCACATCTTTTAACACAGGCCTGCATTAATTATGAGGCAAAAAATGTACATGACTGATGTTGTTGGATTGACATGGACCGCCGTTGCATCAAAAAATTATGCGAGCTTGCCTTGTTTATCCACCTCATAAAAAAATGTAATGTATATCTGTCCTTCCTCTCCTGTCTCTTCTGTCTTTTCCTCAACCTTCCTTTCTTGTTCCTTTTCAATTCAACCCACATCGACACTCACTCTCAATTTTAACCAGCAAACATTCCCATTGTAAAGTATTGTAAATTAAATATCTACTTTGTTTAGAAAACACTTCATGAAAATGGATATGACAGGTGATAATAATAATTAAAATCTAGATTGTATTCTAACTGCCCCATGTAGTAATATCTGGCTCAGTCCTGTGCTCTAGCTCAAAGGAACATGAAACACAAGCAAGCTATGTCATCAGTTCTACGTTTTAAGTAGTATTTAGGTGCTGAACCTGCAATACTGCATATACTTGATTGGTCAAAAAAGTTTATTTTCATCACTGCTATTTATTTGTTTGTTTTTTGTTATAGAAATACAAAGCTGTGCATGTACTCTGAAAACTTTATGTACAATAAATGTTACATTTATACATAATGGATCCTGTGTAGAGAGGTCCCGAACAGTTCGCCGGGAACCATTCGCCGGCGAACATAGCGTGTTCGCGGTCGCGAACATGCGCGATCTTCGGTCCGCCCCTATTTGTCATGATTGAGTAAACTTTGACCCTGTACCTCACAGTCAGCAGACACATTCCAGCCAATCAGCAGCAGACCCTCCCTCCCAGACCCTCCCACCTCCATGACGAATAGGGGGCGGACCGAACATTGCGCGTGTTCGCGACTGCAAACACGCTATGTTCGCCTGCGAACGGTTCCCGGCGAACTGTTGGAGACATCACTAATCCTGTGTTTTAAGTAACCCAAAAATATAAATAAATATAAATAATAGAGTTATGGGAGCGTGGCCTGACTCTTCATGGGAGCAGTCACATCTTCAGCTAGCTCCCTAATAGCTGACTCAACTACAGTCAAATCCACTCAATTAAACTATCCAAATGGGCAATATAAAGAAATATCTGTTACCCTTAGACCCCACGGACCTGGGGGCAGGCGAAAAAGCTGGGGACCAGGACAAATACTTCAGAGAGAAAGTGAGAGTTGTCGTCAGACGACAGTCAAGTGGCACTATCTTTGCCATGCAACTCTCCCCCACACAGCCCCACGCCCTCAGAACAATCTTCTGTCTCAAGGATGTCGGATATCAAAGACATCCTACACAACCTGCCCTCAAAGGACAACATAGCTGCCTTGCTGGCCCATTTAGAGGCCTTACTACAAGACCAGATCTCATATCTGGCATTGGAAGTGTGGCAAGTCAGTAACAGAGTGGAGGACCTGGAGGAAGATAGAGATCTAATCTTAGACAAGATCCACAGATTGGAACAATGGCATTATCTAACGGACTCTAAACTTCTACACAACATGAAAAAGGTGGAAGATCTGGATAGTAGAGGTCACCAGAACAATATTAGGGTCCCGGGCCTACCGGAGTCATATGAAGATACGGAAGATCTTCATGCCATTCTACAATCTTTATATATACAACATACTACACAGGCCGACAGGCACTCTAATCCTACTAGAGTGGTTTGGCCTAAAGGCTTGGCGCAAGATACTTTTTGTGATGTCATTTGCAGGGTCCATTATTATGCCAGAAAGGAGACTATCATGAAATGTTCAAGAGATGCATCGGCAATTTTATACAACAATGCCAAGGTACAGCTTATACCTGACCTGTCATGGATGACTCTTAGGGGCAAAAGGGCACTATGGCCAATAACCCAGGCACTGCAACACGCAGGAATCAAGTACTGCTGGGAATACCCATTTGCCCTTATTGCGACACACCAGGGCGCACAAGCCACACTTTCCTCAGCAGTGGACATCTCAAACTTTACCAAACAATTGGGTATACCAAACATGAATATCATGGACTGGAGACAGTTCCACAACCAGCACTACCACAATGCCCCAGATGGAAATAGACAGCAGGGAGAAAAAGAACCACAGGAAAGACACTGTTGGACTCACCTTTCACCAACACCTTCCTACAGGATCATGAAGGGATTATGCAGAAGACTCCATTGATGAGAAGTTCCAGGATTCCTATGCATCAAGAACTCTAAAGCCTAACTCTCCCGTGAAATGGAAATGACGCTACTATATTTCTCAGGAGAGGTAGTAGAATTGGCACTTCTCTCACCAAACCATTTTACTTTGTTTTAATGACTGTTTACATTATAGACTTGTTATACGGTATTGTATACGCCAAATTTTTGTAAGCAGAGGTTAACTGTGAAATGAGTCCTGCAGCCTACATAATTTCCCTTAACAGAAAAAAGACATATGGCGCTAAGGGAGTTTGTCCGATTTGGTGCCTTTGCCCAAGACACGCATCTCAGGGCTAGGGACGCCCCCATCCTTAGACATCCTAAATTCTCCCATGTTTACTACAACAACTTCACCAGAAGTAAATCAAGAGGGGTGGCCATCTTGATAGGAGCTAACGTCCCCTTCACTTATACGAAGCACATTGCTGATGACTCAGGGAGATATGTTATAATTCAAGGACTCGTTGGATCATCCCCCATAACACTTGTTGCGGTATATCTCTCGAATAAACATCAATGTCGAACCTTTTGTAAAATTATGTCTATCGAGCAAAACAATAACATGACAGGTACACTAATCAGTGGTGGGTATTTCAATATCTCATTAGACGCCAATAAAGCCAGCACTGCTATAAACGCTACACATCTTACCACCTCCAGACACCAAATGAGACATATCATGCATACACATCAACTGGTGGACTGCTGGAGAGCATTCCACCCCTCGACTAAGGACTATACTTTCTTTTCCACCTCCAACCACACATATTCAAGAATAGACTATTTCCTGGCTTCCCTTCGAGACCTGACACTAGTGACGGACGCCTCAATTGGCGCCATAACATGATTCGACCGTTCCCCTGTTTTCTCAGAATACTTATACCTTCCTTACCACGCACTAGAGACCAGTGGAAACTGAACCCTAACCTACTGCAGACCGATCAGATTCGAAAATCTATCCTTACTACAATGACTAACTATTTTAATGAAAACAAGACACAAGATACCTCTCCTTATACTCAATGAAAAGCTCATAAGGCAGTGGTTAGGGGGGAAGTAATCAAGTGGGGATCACGCGCCAAAGAAGAGAGAACCAAGAAAATTACCAAACTCCTAGAAGACATAAAAAAGACTGAAGAGGCCCACAAACACAATATATATGACATTGATTACCTAAACCTTCTTTCACTAAGATCTGAACTTCACTCTCTACTACAAGACAAGACGAAAAAAGCTATGCAGTGGACAAAACAACTATATTACACTCAGGGGAACAGATGTGACAAACTTTTGGTGCAAGCCCTAAAACAAAAGCAGACACTGACATACATCCCAAAGATTAGGAAAGCAGACGACTCAATATCCCAAAATACAGAAGACATAGCAGAAACATTCCCTGAATACTATCTTTCACTGTATAACCAAATAACAGATGGGCCTTCTAATACTGACAAGATAAAAACATACTTAAATGACAAATTCGACAGAATCCTCCCAGCCTCAGCGTTGCGCTCATTGGACGAGCCAGTCACAATGGACGAGCTTACGCTAGCCATCAGATCAGCTCCGAATTACAAGGGCCCTGGCCCAGATGGATTCTGGGCCACATACTATAAGACCTTCCAGACAGAATTAGGCAAGCACTTTTAAGAGGCCATTAACTCAATTTCACCGAATAGAATAATCCCCAAGTCCAACCTGGAGGCTAATATCACCTTGCTTTCCAAACCAGGGAAAAATTTGAAAAGACACTCGAGCTACTGCTCGATATCTCTCAATAACGTAGATGTCAAGATTTTTACCAAAATGTTGGCCTCTAGATTAAGAATCTCCGACCTTTAGTACACTTAGTTAAGCAAACCATCACACCAACACTATTGCTGTCAGAGAAATGTGAGATTCTAAACCTGAATCTCTCAAACACTCAGGTCTCTGGCATCAAAAGGGCTTACCCTTTCCAGTGGGCTAAACAGTCAATGAAATATATGGGGGTACACATTGCAACATCGATTAGGACTCTATACTCAGCAAACTTTCCTAGCTAACTATTCTCCATAGAGAAGGATCTAGACAAATGGGCCAAACCACACTTTAGATGGATGGGATGGATTAACATTATCACTATGAATGTCCTCCCACGCCTTCCATATCTCCTAAACACCCTCCTGAATGTAATCCCACTGAAATTTTTCCACACGGTCCGAACCATGCTCACAAACTTCATATGCGCAAGGAAATGGCCACGCATAGCCTGCCATATAATAACCAGACCTAAGGAGAGTGGAAGGTTCGGCTGCCCAAACATACTTCAATTTCATCAAGCCATACACATGCGACGAATCCTAGAATGGTCCAATATCTAAACCACAAAGGACAGGGTAAGAATAGAACAGCCTCAGATAGATTCACCTCTGAAGGCCCTACCATGGTCAATCACAGCCCCAGGGGACAGGAGGCTCCCAGAGGAGTCGACCATTGTAGCCACTGTCAAAGTATGGTAGAAGCTACAACACCTTCCAGATTCGCACCTACTCCCTCACCCGAATACCCAATATCCCACAACCCTTTATTCCCAGTGGGACAAATGGGTCAAGTAAGCAAACCCCTCCCCCAGCGACAAATACTATATATGTACAGTTAGATAGCATTGTGTCCACTGCAGGACTAAAGCCATTACAGGCGATGACTGATAAAAATTACCCCACTCTAGCCCAGGCATTCCAATATCACCAAATCAAACACTTTCTGAACTCTAGAGGACTCCTAAATTGGAAGCCAAGAGAGGAAACCATGTTTGAAAAACTTTGCTCTACACCCAACACCTAAAAACTGACATCCCAATGTTACGGCCTAATTCAATCCCAAACGCACAAACATATGCCTTACTTCACGAGAACAGGGATGGACTGGTTTAAGAACCAGTTTGAAGGAAGGGATTGGGTCAATATTTTTACAAAAGCAATGAGAACACATTCCAGTGTACCCCTACAGGAAATTAATTTCAAATTCATCTCACTGTGGTACGTAACCCCCATACGGGCACATAGGTTCCATCCCCAGAACTCCCCATTGTGTTGGAGATGTGGGAAAGATACAGACACCTACCAACATATTTGGTGGTCTTGCCCGAACATCTTAAGATTCTAGAGGGAGGTAACACAAATCACAGAGTAATTATGTGGCCTGAAACTAGCCTTCAACTCAAAGAGGATCCTTTTCTTTCACATCTCTATCTCAGCAGCAAAATGTTAACATCCCCTACTCTACATTATGCTGACAGCAGCAAAATTGGTCATAGCTGGAAAATGGAAGTCACCCAATAGGCCAACCAAGAGGGAATGGTACTAAAAAATAGATAATCTTCACAAAATTTACTTCACTATGGAAACCCTGGGTACAATACTTGAGAGAGAGAGAGCATAGACATGGAGGGTAGAGCAGGGCAAGATGCACACCCTCCCCCAACAAGATATTATCAAGCAAACCATTCTCACACAAGTCACTTTTATGTTCATGTTTAGGTTCTATTTTATTTATCATTTATTATGTTTTTTTCATTATATTGAAATTCAATTAATAAAGGCAGCAGCTTGACAGCTTAGCACCCATCCGGTGCCGAAATTATTCTAGAAAAAGACACAATACATATGGAGACATGTGCAAAGGCTTTGGGATTATAATTGTTTCCTAAAATGCACCATGGCACATGTAACTGTAATCTAACTATCTGTTAAAATTACTGAATTGTATTGTACAATGATCATTGATTTTCAAAAATGTAAAGCCATGTCTGTGACTTAGTGAACTGTTAACAAAACCTTGCTGCAAAAATTGTTTGTTTATGTATTAAAAATTCTTACAAAAATAAAAGTGGAGATTAATTCCACCACAGGTGGACTCAGAAACTTTTCAACCCAACACAGGTTGAGGCTTGACAAAGACCCCTGTGTGGGGTCTAAATCTTGTAGGGTCCAGTTTCGGTAGAGTAAATCTCTTTCACGTTACTGTTGGCGTTGCCACCCCAATATTACTATTGACCAGAAGCCACTGACAAAAATGGAAAAGAGTCTGTACTATTAAGAATGCTAGGTCACTTTATTACTTTTCACTTAAGTTATGCAGGGCTTTCACAAACTGAAAGATTCTTAAATGTAAAGTCCAAATCCCTGCTTACTGCTCCCTCCTCAGTATGCAGCATCATTTATAGCAGTTTTAAGATATTAATACTGAAGAGAGCATCTTGTCTAAAAAGTACTGACCTTTAAACTTCCTTAAAGCTGTAATCAAAGATTACATTAAGAGCATTACATTACATTACATTAAAGAGCATATTAGGCTTACATCTACAAGGAGCTGTTAATTATATCTACTAAGAGTTATAAGAAACAAATCAAATATCCAGCTAGCATTTTAAGTTATTTAAGTTATCTCCCCAGCCACAACATCCACCTGAGTGGTGCAGATAAATCAAATAATAAAAGTCCCAGATATAATGTTGGTTCCCTTTCATTAGTTGCCGTGAGTCCCCTATAATAATATGAGAGAAATAATTTGCCCACTTAAGAACAACACACATGGTGTTAATCGTGGTGGTATTGTTGTGGGTGCAGGATTTTAATGCAGTGGGGTGAAGGGTTAATACAGCAGGTGTGGAGTCAGTGGCGTACACATGACCCATGGGGCCCCGGTGCGAAAATTGATCTGTGGGCCCCCCCGTGTGCTTACTCTGCGCGGGCAGGGGCCGCAACACATGGCGGCGGGCACCTGTTCGCAGGGGTTGCAGGGCTGCAACCCCTGCGACTGCGGTATGTACGCCAGTGCATGCAGATGCGCACACACACTTAAAGGACCACTACAGAAACCCAGATCACATCAGCTCAATGAAGTGGTCTGGGTGTCAGGTCCCTCTAGTTTTAACCTTGCAGCTGAAAGCATAGCAGTTTCAGAGAAACTGCTATGTTTCACTGAGGGTTAATCCAGCCTCTAGTGGCTGTCTCACTGACAGCCGCTAGAGGAGCTTCCGCGATTCTAAGACACTGAACGTCCATAGGAAAGCATTGAGTAATGCTTTCCTATGGGCGGTTTGAATGCGGGCAGGGCTCTTGCCGTACATGCGCATTCGGAGCTGAGAGGCGGAGGGATCCCCAGCGCCAAGGGAGTCTGGCTCTGGAGAAAGGTAAGTGCTGAAGACACACACACACTCTCACGAACAGACGCATACATTTACTGACAGAGACACACTCAGCGACAGACATGCATACACACTCACTGACAAAACATACACTCTCACTGACAAACACACACTCACTAACAGACATCAAGCAGACTCACTAACACACACACAAACACACTCAGTAACAGACACACACAGTAACACACTCACTGACACTCACTAGCAGACACACACTCAACAGACACACTCACTGACACTCACTAGCAGACACACACACTAACACTCACACTAACACACACACACTAACTCACACTAACACACACACTAACTCACACTAACACACATACTCACACACACTAACACACACACTAACACTCACAGTAACACTAACACTCACACTAACACACACACTAACACTCACACTAACACACTAACACTCACAGTAACACTAACACACACACACTAACACACTAACACACACACACTAACACTCACACACACACTAACACAGTAACACTAACACACTAACACTCACAGTCACACTAACACACACACTAACACTCACACGTGTTTTTTTTTTAATTTAACCCCCCAGCCTCCTTACCTTTTGGAGTGCTGAGGGGATTCCCTGGGGTCCAGTGGTGCTGCTGGGCTCCTGGGCGGCCGGTCACTGGGCGGGAGAGCAAGCTGGCCGGCACGCGAGGGAGCACTCTCCCCTGAGTGCTTCCTCTTCAGCTCCCTCGCGCACCGCGTAGGGATGCCGGCGCCGGAAGATGACGTCATCTTCCGGCTCCGGTATCAGAGCGGTGCGCGAGGGAGCTGAAGAGGAAGCACTCAGGGGAGAGTGCTCCCTCGTGCGCCGGCCAGCCTGCTCTCCCGCCCAGTGACCGGCCGTGGGGTGACAGCAGGGCCAGCCTTGGGGGGCCCCCAGGAGAAGAGGCTGGCCCAGTGGGTACATACCGGGTCGCAGAGGCGGCCGGGCCCCCTAGTGGGCCGGGCCCGGTCGCAGCCGCGACCCCTGTTACCCTGGTATGTACGCCACTGTGTGGAGTGTATAGATATAGGTTCATGTAATACTCAATGCATTCAAAGACTTGGTGTCACAATGTGATTTATAGAACACATGGTTTAGGTTGGACTTAGGGCATAGCAGAGGCTATAGGAGGGGCTCAAGTAAATATATGAGAGGAGGCATAAAATGTACCCTTGGATTGAAACCCCTGGTCTTTTTGCCACCTAACAACATCTCTGCAGACAATTGATAAAACCGACTGTAAAAGTTTAAAAAGAAATGTTAATTAAAAAAATTACTGAATTAGCCTTTTTTATGAACATTTCAAAATAGTCAAAGCATTCAATTCTTAAGAACTTCAAAAATTATTAAATACTGAGCTGATCACCAAAGCACCTTCAACCAAATATAAGAATATCGGATGTATAAATGCTGCAGAATGTTACAAAAACATATAGTTTTAGGATACAAAGATACAAAGATATATGTGTAGCTCTTATGTAGGCATATAATAACATCTTAAGAGGACACCCTAGGCACTATAACCACTTCATATTATTAAAATGTAGTTGTAGTGCCTGGGAGTTCCTGGTGCTGTTCCTTCTTTAGTGTTAAACTGGTTCCAAACAGTTGAATATATACGAAGGGTCACCAGCCGTCCACTGCCTGGCTCCACTGGAGGAGGTAGGAGATTACACTCCATCCTAGCCACATTAATCCATACTAGTCTTTGGAATTTGGATAGGCTAGAGTGTCCAACTGACTATCAATCTATCAATGTCGCCCATTGCTGAGGTTGGTTGAGCTAATGTGGAAGTTGAAGGTGGCCGGAAGACCCTCATTTAATTTTATATCATATGAAAACAGTTTAACACTGAATGGAGTGATGGTGCCAGAGGATTTTCCAGGCACCATAACCATTTTAATGAGATTAAGTGCATATGGTTCTAAATCTAACAAAGATGTGCAAAAGCCACAAAATAGGCTTCCAAACAACAACAAAAAATTATTAACTCAACAAATCCTTGTAGAGTACTAAAATCGGGACATAATGAACTGTCATCACAGTGTATGCCATTCTATTTGTTTGTATTCCTTGCATTGTGCTTGTGTTTCTTTAGGATAATTGTGTATGCATTAAATACAGCATTATCATAAATCGTTTTACCCTGTGACCAATGTAATGTATTACATGCGAGAAAAAAAGTGAAAGGTCAGATCAATAGGCAAAACATAATTAATATGATATATGTTAGTGTGTTTTTAGGTAATCAAATTCAGTTATATAAATTTATCACACAAATAGTTGCAGCATGTGTACACTTTGAAGCAAAGAAGTATAAATGTTTAACCTGTTCAGTGCCAAAACGCATTAATAACATATTGCCAGAGTCTGTGTGCGGCATTTGAAGGGTTACTCTATTTGACACCATCAGGGAAATGACCTTGTAGCATCCCTAGAGTAACACATTTTCGAGCCTCATTTATTCGGTTAGTGTTTTTTTTTTGTTTTTTTTTTCTAGAGCTCTCACAACTGCTAACCACCTTACATGAGCATTTCTTTTAAGACAGCTATTTGCGTGAACATGATCTTCAAGTCATGTTTCTCTTCCATTAATGTCTTTAAGATAAGGCCAGATGGATTTGTAGAGCAGACAGGAATTGCTGAATGTACAGACATTTATAATTATTGAGTACTGATCCAGAGAGCGTTGCAGCACATTCTGTGAAAAGACATTATTTTTCTGTTTTTTTCTTTTTTTCTAACTCTGAAACAAGTACAGCTAATATTTCTTGTGTTTTCTTTGTCTTTCTCTAAATCATTTTAAACAAATCACTTGCAAACTGTGCATAGATAAAGTATGACACCAGGGAATATAGCTTATATTTTTTTACATATTTCTTTTTTTTTAATTATTTCTTTACATTACATGGCAATTTGTTTGTGATGCACGCAAAACGAAAATGTTATTATAGACAAGAAGAAATGTGTTCAACCTCATTAACTTCTTTTGCTACAATGTGAGGGAGCCATTAGTTTATGAGAAATAAGTTTTTTTTTTTAAATTTGGAGATGTAAAAAAACGAATTTAGCACAGGCACTAATTAATTTGTCTCCCTCCATTGGAGTTAGTGTAGGACTCACCAATATTGAGGTACTGTGGCATAGTGGTGGGCATAACACAAGATGGCCATATGGTGGAACTGAATCCCCATATTTGTTTGTTGAGATAGGTGGTTTTAACTAAATGCTTAGTCCTGCGCCTCGGGGTCCACCGGCATATGCTGAAATACGGCTACCACAATGAGCAATGTCTCTGCATGTCGAGAAGGAAACCACTGCCAATCAATCAATGAGCCACTCTCTTCATACATACATCTATTGCACACTGCACACCCTTATTCAGTTTCTCACTATCGTCCTGTTCCCCTACCATTCAGCACCATAGACAGCACTTACATCTTGATTTTGTTTGTGGAGATCCTGTGTGACTCCTGTCTTTCGATCAGAGCAGGAGTTGAGAATGAGAAGAATTATGCACTTACACTTGCGATGGGCACATTGCAATGCAGAGAATAGGCATTGGAGATCTTTTAGCAGAAGGAAATTTGCCCAATTTAATTGGACAACATAATTTAAGATCCTGTTTAATAAAGGCAGAAGATCTTTAGGGCAAAAATGTGATGAATGGATACGTGGAACATTTTATAATGTTGAGGTTAATTTTTTTTTCCTGTTTAATAGTCACTTCTTCAGTAAACCCATGCACTAACTAAGAACTATACTCAGCCACACTCTCCAAAGTCCTGTCATGCATGCTTGGACCATATCCTGCTAATCTGACATAATTGATGATGCACCATGTTGTAATGAACGCTCTGGCGTCATTATTGATGCTACCCAAGCGTTAATGCAGAGTTGTGTTATTCCTTTTTTTTTTTTTTTTATGAGTCAACCTATCCATAATCAGTCACCTCATTCCTGCTTCATTTTTGTAGCAACTCAAACTAAATGTTGGTAGCTGTCTAGTAATATTAGTGACATGAAACCAGCATCCAGCTGCACAGCCTCTGGTAGACAGGCATGAGATGCAAGACATTTATGTTAAGCCATGGGCTATAAAAACCCTTCCTGCATATGCTTAGGTGCTTTGTTGAGGTTCTTGCTGACCCAACAGCACATTTCTTGCTGTTGTGTTATTTCTGGTATTGACTTTTCTGATTTTCTTGATCTCTGTCCTCCTGAGGTTTTGGCTTGTCTTTTATCTGGTTTCTTTTGCCCTGACTATTCTCTCCGTTAAGTCTGCAACTTGAATACAGGCTTTCCCTGATATCTGCATGTTAAGATTCCTCGCTACTGTGACAAGTCCCAAAATCCCTAGCATATGAGTTACTTCCAGCAGTTTATTATTTATCTTCAATAAAGTGGGTCAAGTAGCCTTCCCAAATAGTGATCCATATCTGTGGCTCAACCTACCAGAAAATACAAATAACAATCCTTCAATCTAAGAAAGTAATAGTTTCCTTCTTCTAAAATCAAACCACACATGTGACTATTACTAACATATGTCTACTGCTGTTAGATATGTTTAAAGCATGTACAATGTATAATCTTGCTGTATAATTCTGTTTTGAGCATTGTAGAGTGTACACGGAAACAGGAGTGCATTATATCTAATAAAACATTTCAATTAATAATTACTCACTGTGCTGCATACTGAAGTACTTTTGTACTCCATTATACAGTGCAAGGCTTGACTTATTGTGACAGCCATCTCTAAGTAACACAGGGTACATACAAACACAGTGACAAGTCCGGAAATACATCAGTTAGTATACTGAACAAATTACAACAGCTGGTTTAAATAATCTTACTTATGTCTGTCAATTAACCTCCAGACACATTTGTTGTTCTTAGCAACTACCAACAGTGGGATAGATACATTGCTCATAATAAACACACTAGTTTTTTATGATGGACTTTGTGGTATTAAAATATGTTCCATAGATTCCATTATGTATTCTTGCGCATGGATGACACTGAAGCCATTAGAAACTGACCTACCCCCAAGGTATCGCTGTAGAAGTAGACATGTCACTTTTGGGAGATTATTTGCAAATAATGCAAAGAACCCAACAAGTTGCTTTAATGGAGCAATACAATATAGATGATTTTGGGATGTGCACATTGAAATCCCTAGAATAATTAAACCTATCTCTGATACCTTTTTCATTGACACACATTAAAGCAAAAAAAAAAAATGGCAACACTGGAAAGAAAATAGTTTATATAGAAGAAAAGATTTGACAACACGACTCATTGTTTAGAATATGAACCTGGGGATAAGTAGATTTTTTTGAAAAGCTTCATGTCATATGTATTGTGTGAAACATATTATGTCATCTGTAGTTACATAACAAAAGAGGTTTCAGACCATATCAATATTTCTTTTTTTCTCGCATTGAGTCTCGCAGTAGGTGGCAAAACTACCTTTTTCTCCTAATCAAATTGCTTAGGATGAAATCATTTTCTCAACCTCAACAATTCTACATTATACAGTGTATTTTCACTGCCATCCTATAGATTAGAAAGCTATTCTGCGAATGATGGTGCTGCACAGACATAGGCTGACCTTTTTGTTCATCTGTCATAAACATATTTATTTTTATGGAAATCACTTTCATGTTGCAGAGAAAAGATGTAGTCCACAATTCTAAAAATTTTTTACATGTATAAAATATACTTTAGTATCAAAAGATTACATATGTCAATTTGTCTTACACACAAGCTTATTCATATTCTCTGAACAAAAAAGAGATCAACACATGAAAATAATATATAAAAAAATAATTTTACCAGTGATATAGTAGTCTTAGGGTTCTGCACATTATCTTAGCTGTACTCTTATCAACAGAGATCACGAATGTCCCACCTGGAATCTGCTGAAGACACTCTGCTAACTTGATGACACTTTGCCATCACATTCTATGTTTCTATGTTGATGGTTTCATACCTGAGTGCTCCTATCACCACTAGGACTACTGTTGCCTTCACATTTCACATAGTTTCAAGCTTCTATTTAAGTCCTTGGTATCTGTCCACATTCTCATGTCCCTTCTTCTTAGTCTTATGATTGCTGGGTATTGCAATATCCTCCACCACTGCAGTCTTCCATTCCTTGCCCATCACCACAATGTCTGTTTGGTTGCCCAGTACTTCCTTGTCCATTTGGATATGGAGGTCTTACAGGATCTTAGTCCTATAATTTTCAACCACCTTCTCCAGCAACCCCACATTCTGCACAAATGTTTATGTACACAATTCTGTACACAATTGGTGGATTGAAAGTAACCAATCAGAGAGTTATAAGTCAAATTACACAGCGTGGGAAAATTCCAAAGAACTTTCTCACGCTGTGTAAAATGACACAGAGCACTCTGATTGGTGGATTTCAAGCCAACCAATCAGAGTGCTGTGACAGGTAAATGCAGAGACTTACCTGTCAGTCTCTTCATTTACCTGTCAGAGCACACTGATTGGATGGCTTAAACCCACCAATCAGAGTGCTCTGAGCCTAATTGCAGGTCTTTCAGCCTTTTGGTAGATAACTCCCTAATACCTTGGGAATTAGGGAGTTATCAACTAAGCGGCTGTAAGAGAAGTCCCGAAGTGCCGAAGTCCCGAAGTCCCGAAATTCCGAAATGCCGAAGTTCCGAAATTCCGAAGTTCCAAAGTGCCGAAGTTCCGAAGTGCCGAAGTTGACGAAGTTCCGAATTGTCGAAGTGCCGAATTGCTGAAGTCCCGAATTGCGGAAGTCACGAATTTCGGAATGCCGAAGCAAACCAAAAATTTTCTCTATGCACATGCCTACTTGACACTCATTAGGCCATGACCTCCTTCGTTCTGGCTGATGTATTGTCTCTGGGTGCTAGATCATAGACAAATTCCTCCATTGATAAAGTCAAGGTGAAACATGTTTGGAAATATAGTTTTTAAGTTTGAGACATCAGCTGAACTTGGACCGCTGAATTTGCAATGAACATGATAACATCCAAACTGGAAATATTTCTCACTTATTGCTACTAATGCTCTGCAACAAGTGAGACACTAAACAGTGCAAGATCAGAATAAGAGCTTTTCTAAGGAGTGTTGTGCTGTTAAAGTTTTATCGAATGTGAGAGTCCAACTTTTTATTATTTCTGTTTTTGACACCAATAACACCAATGGCTCTATGTGCCATTTCTATTGTCTCCCTCCTCCCTTTCTTTTTATGTATGTATGTGCATATGGCCAAGTATAAGAAGAATTGCTCCACCAAAGATACAAAGTGAAATGTATTATATCATTGTAAATTTTAAATAACTTTAATTTTAAAGTATATCCTGAAATTCCATATAGGAAGTGTGTTCTTTTTAAATTCTTCAAAATTCCTTCATTTCTTTAGGAGTAGTTTTCCGGGTCCTGATACCCTTAATGTCCAGCTTTCTTGGCCAGGTTACTATCCAGTCTGAGCATGTGATAGCTGTCAGGGTATTGATGGCATGGATCTTGTTATTGCCATTAAGCTGGGACTTCAATGCCTTTTTGACTCTCTAGGGGTACTTGGAGGTTGCTGCCCTCCTTCACTTCTCCTCATAGTTTGCATGTCTTTGTGGTATCCCCAAGCACTTGTGGCCATTCTCTGCTGGTGCTGATATACTCTTCATATAGGTGCTCACTGTTGGATATCTCCTACTGTAATGGCGGCTTTTTCCTGGGAGCATGCAGTGGTCTGCTTTCAGGTCTTATAACCAATTGGCCTTTGTGTTATATGATGTTTCTTTCTCCCAGATGTTCTCTCAGTACTGGTAATTTTCAGCTCTGGGTGGGTCTTAGGTGGATATATTGTTGAACTTCAACTGCAATTACACCTTGGATGGTTCTTTAACAGGGAATGTATTCTTTTAGGTTCTCTGATGTATCTGCTGAGTCAAGATGCTAGTCTAGTCAAATCTTGCATGTTTCCATAGACTCTGGTATGGGCATACCATGGTATTTCCTCAATAGCCATCTCTGTGTAGTTAATCTGTCTTACTAACATCTTTATATGTTGTGTTTATCTTGGTTTCCAGTCTTAGTCTCCATGGTCGGCAGTGTTTTTCTGTAGCATAAATGTAGCATAATCATGTAGTCAAGCATTTGGACTCTAAACTCTAAAAAGAAAAAGCACGTGGTATATACTAAAACGTATAATTTTTAAAAAAACAATTTCAATAAGATTAGGGCAGCTCTACAACATATCAACTGGCATAAACTCCTTAGTGAAAAATAAAACTGAGGATAAATTGAAGCTCTTCAAACAAATATTAGAAAGGTACATTTCTCAGTATGTACCATTGGGTAATAAACATAAAATAAACAAATTAAAACCAATGTGGCGTAGTAGAGAAGTAAAACAACAGATTAAAAATAAGAAAAGGGCATATAAAGCATTCAAATCAGATACATCAGAGGCATCCTATATAAGATATAAGGAAGCCAATAATTCTTGCAAAAAGGCAATTAAAGTGGCTAAACTAGAAAATGAGAAATGTATAGCCAAGGAATTCAAAACAAACTCCAAAATTTTTTTCAAGTACATCAATTCTTAAAAAATCAAAAAATGAAAGTGTAGGTACACTGGCAACAGAGATGGGTCTAGTAGCTGATGAAGACTAGGAAAAGGCAGACATTTTAAATAACAATTTTTCTTCAGTTTATATTAATAAGGATCCCATGGCAAGAGATATGCAAATGATTGCTGCAAAAAACTTACAAGTAACTTGTTATTGGATGACTCGAGACAAGGTGCTACCGCATTTAAAGAAAATAATGTAAATAAAGCTCTGGGGCCTGACGGTATTCACCTGCGAATACTTAAGGAGCTAAGTAGGGAAATATGTGAACCTCTGTATTTAATCGTTCAAGATTTTTTTGTTTCAGGTATTCATTGGGAAAAACTTTGTTATTAGTAATAATCAGCATGGTTTTATGTGACTTAGGTCATGCCAAACTAACCTGATTGCATTCTATGAATAAGTAAGTAGAAGTATAGATCAGGGTGTTGCAGTGGATGTGATCCTCTTTGGATTTTGCCAAGTATTTGATATGGTTCCTCACAAGAGGCTAGTCTTCAAACTAAAAGAAATTGGTCTAGATGAATATTCTTGTTCTTGGGTAGAACATTGGCTTAAGGATAGAGTACAACGAGTTGTCATTAATGGTACATTTTCAAACTTGACAAAAGTGGTAAGGGATGTCCCTCAGGGTTCTGTTTTGGGACCGCTTCTATTTAACATATTTATAAATGATGTTGAAATAGGCATTGAAAGTCATGTTTAGTGTTTGCAGATGACACAAAACTGTGTAAAGTAATACAATGTGAGCAGGATATTGCTTTGCTTCAGAGGGATTTGGATAGATTGGGGGACTGGGCACTAAAATGGCAGATTAAATTTAGCGTAGAGAAATGCAAAGTTATGCACTTCGGGGTTAAGAATGCACAAGCAATTTACACCCCAAATGGCAGTGAACTATGGATAACCACACACGAGAAGGATTTGGGAATTGTTATAGACAACAAATTAGGCAGCAATATACAATGTCAATCTGCAGTTGCTAAGGCCAGTAAGGTTATGTCATGTATAAATAGGGGCATAAATTCTCCGGATGAAAATGTAATTTTGCCTGTTTATAAATCGCTGGTAAGATTACACCTTAAATATTCTGTGCAATTTGGGGCACCTGTTCTAAAGAAGGATATCATAGCACTAGAAAAAGTGCAGAGCTGAGCTACAAAATTGATAAAAGTTTAGTTACGAAGAAAGGTTAAAACATTTAGATCTCTTTAGCTTGGAAAAACGGTGCCTCAGAGGGGATATGATAACATTATACAAATTTGTCTTACCATGGACTGATGAACAGCAAGGAGATACTTTAAACACCCTTTCCAGCTTTATGCAAGTAAACAATTCTTAACCGTAGGTCTTCTGAGAGCTCTTTTGTGTGAGGCATCATTCAAATCAGGGAATGCTTCTTGTGAAAAGCAAACCCAGAACTGGTGTGTGTTTTTTATAGGGCAGGGCAGCTGTAACCAACACCTCCAATCTCATCTCATTGATTTGACTCCAGTTGGCTGACATCTCACTCCAATTAGCTCTTGGAGATAGAAACATAGAAACATAGAATGTGACGGCAGATAAGAACCATTCGGCCCATCTAGTCTGCCCAGTTTTCTAAATACTTTCATTAGTCCCTGGCCTTATCTTATAGTTAGGATAGCCTTATGCCTATCCCACGCATGCTTAAACTCCTTTACTGTGTTAACCTCTACCACTTCAGCTGGAAGGCTATTCCATGCATCCACTACCCTCTCAGTAAAGTAATACTTCCTGATATTATTTTTAAACCTTTGTCCCTCTAATTTAAGACTATGTCCTCTTGTTGTGGTAGTTTTTCTTCTTTTAAATATAGTCTCCTCCTTTACTGTGTTGATTCCCTTTATGTATTTAAATGTTTCTATCATATCCCCCCTGTCTCGTCTTTCCTCCAAGCTATACATGTTAAGATCCTTTAACCTTTCCTGGTAAGTTTTATCCTGCAATCCATGAACCAGTTTAGTAGCCCTTCTTTGAACTCTCTCTAATGTATCAATATCCTTCTGAAGATAGGGTCTCCAGTACTGTGTACAGTACTCCAAGTGAGGTCTCACCAGTGTTCTGTACAATGGCATGAGCACTTCCCTCTTTCTACTGCTAATACCTCTCCCTATAAAACCAAGCATTCTGCTAGCATTTCCTGCTGCTCTATTACATTGTCTGCCTACCTTTAAGTCATCAGAAATAATCACCCCTAAATCCCTTTCCTCAGATGTTGAGGTTAGGACATCTCTGATCACTGAGATGTCATTCGTCTAGGGGTTCACATACTTTTTCCACCTGCACTGTGAATGTTTACATGGTGTGTTCAATACAAACATGGCAACATTTCATTCTTTGTGTGTTATTAGTTTAAGCAGACTGTGATTTTCTATTGTTGTGACTTAGATGATGATCGGATCACATTTTATGATCAATTTGTGCAGAAATCCATATCATTCCAAAGGGTTCACATACTTTTTCTTGCAACTGTATGAGCTTCTTGATCTCTGCAATGTTGTTGTTTGGAATTTCAGTGCTTTATTCGTGATTGCAAGAATATTGTCTGGTGATAGCTTTCTAACAACCATTTGTTGTCTTCTCTGGTTTTTGATGACTGCTAGTTTTTCTAGGATCATGCCACCTATATGTCAAACTATGCCATTTAGGGGCACATGTGCAGGTATCTTAGGTTCTTCTTTCTCCTTCTCATGTGATGTTCTTTTGTGTAGTGTCTCCAACTCAATTTTCATATTTGTTTTTTCTGATTTAAATGATGTGCAACTGGCTGTTTTGCCGTTAGTGTAGATCAGTGTTCCCAAGTACCCACATCAAGTACCCACATCAAGTTTCTATAGAAATTGAAAAATTAGATTGCTTCAAGGACATAGGATGGGATTTGTCTCATTGTATTGCTGTTATCCATTGTAAGCTCAATTAGAGGAGGCACACATGACTTCTTTTTTCATACACGACAAATGTGTCTCGTTAAGTTTATTCAATCTACTTATTGCCAACAATATTTTGATCATGTAATTCCCACTGTATTCCAATAACATCTAAGAATGAGGAGCAGCAAATGAATACAATTGGCAAAACACCATTGACTTGTGCCTACGACAAGAAGAGGACATTATAGAAGAAGGAATAAAAAAAAGAAACAAAAAAATATTTACCGTATGTTGCTTAAAATACAAAGTCTGACAGGGTTCTAATAGATGGACATTTTTCTTTTCTTGTTCTGCTCAATCAATACTTTCATTTGCGTGCAGATTTATGACTTGCACATTTGCTGAATCAATACAAATCAATTGGTTGAAAATGTAGATCGAATTTCCACACATCCATCTGGACTATTTAGTCTCATCTAAATGTATGCATTCTACATAATATATTAGCATAAAGTTTGAAGTTTCATGTATTACAATAAAATAACAGTAATTCTGGAAAAACAGATAAAGTGCTTACCTATTATATGTCAAAGAGCTTGTAACCAAATTTACTTGTAACAGGAATCAGTTTCGCATGAACAAATACTTGCTAATAGTAAGACTGACAGATGATGCACAACAAATGCTAATTTTGAACTATGTATTAGACAACACTTTTTCTGGGGGTAAAACGTTTGTAAATCTGAATCTATTAGGTAAACTGGTGGCTGATTGAATCTCCGTAGCCATAACATTGCATTCATCTATGAACACTTAACCCAACTCCCTTTGGCATGTATGCTCCTTGAGCATGGGCCTCAACCCCTCTGTTCCTCTGCGTTCAACTTGTCTGGTTACAATTAGATGTTTGTCAGACCACCTATTGTAAAGCGCTGTTAAATTTGTTGGTGCTATATAAAAAATAATAATAATAATAATAATAATTATGTTGATGAGTTTGCCCATTTAATTTGTGTTAAGATTTTTCTATATGTTAAAGATACATTTTTATCCATCTCCCAGTTAAACTTAAAACTAAATGCAGAAATTAAAATCGAATGTAGAAATCCACGTCTTTATATTGCAAATTGGTGGCTTCATCTAGGCTCCTGTCAATCATTGAATCATTGTTATAAACTCTGCCCTCTGCACCTGTTAGTCCGCACAGAGAACGCATACAAGAAAGAGGAGAAAGGAAGAATGGTTCTATCTGTTCTTCTCATTTTCAATATTTTACCTGGATTTGCTTTGCCGTTATGATGTGACTTTTATAAATTATGATTATTTTGTATGATTTAATGTGCTCGTGGTTTATTTATTTATTAACTTACTTTTTTAAAGTAATTTATTAAATCATTCATAGAGGTTTAAAAGAAAATGGGGCAGCTCATTAACCCCATGTGTGACACGTCATGATTCCCTTTTATTCCAGAAGTTTGGTCCTTAAGGGGTTAAAAAGAAGTTTAGCACAAGTTATAAATAATTGTCAATGCTTTATTTAATGGTGTACATTTCAGAGAAATGACAGCATCTACGTAAAGCGGAATGTTGCTGTAATTTTATAGATATTTATCAAAATAATAATAGTAATAATAATATTAAAAATAAGATTATTTACAAGAGTCATCCATTACTGTATATTTTGCTTAATAATGTTTTTTTTTTTCTAATCCCAATGAATTCCAGCTGCAATGCAGAATAATGAGGAGAAAAATGTTAGTGAAAACAAATTTTCTTATAACGTTTTCAGCTTAAATGACTGACAATGTTATTTATTATGTTCTTGCATTAACTGTTAATTATGTCATCAATTGTACCCACTGATTCAGGAGATAATATTTGTGTTACTAAATGCCTAATGGTTCCAGATATGAAAGTTTGCACGTTCTAATGCTAACCTAACCTTATTTCTACAACGTAAAATAAATTGTAACCTTACTCTAACCTAAAATGTAAACATTTCAAATTGAAATACTAAGCCTAACCAAAATACTTAACTGAATACATTGAGTTAGAATCCAATGTCTAAAAATAAATTCCTAACATCAAACCCGTAGACCTAAGTCTATACCTTTAAATATGAATACTTGATCGAACCCCCTAAAACTTGGCATCATTAATTAGGTAACCTAACCTTGGAATTATTGAATTTGACTCCTATTACAAAGCCCCAATATCTTATGCCACTATTGGTCTAAACCTAATTGTTTAGAAAATTACTCAAACCTAAATTGTCTTAAACAAACCCTGTTTGCCTTTTTAATCCTTATTGGCTATTAAACTTTACTGCATGGCAGTTTATTTCTATGCATAACCGACAAGACATACCACATCATGTACAGGACTCTGTTAATAGGTATAAAAATATGTTGGCCCTTGTTTAAGTAGAATCTGACTGTGACCTACAGAGGACATTAGCATTGAGAAAGGGCTGCTGCCCGAAACGTTTGCTGCTTAAATTTTGTCCTCAAATAAATTGTGGCAGCACCTGGGTGTGCACACCTATACTGGATGCGCAGGACTCTTGTTTGTTTTTTGGCTGACCTACAGAGGATATGTAAGTTAGCTAAGCTGGTATAACTCAATACAGTCTTAAAACAACTAAAATGCCTTATTCAAAGTCTTGGCAACAGACAGCAAGCCTACAACAGAAAGAAACATAAACTACCACTTAATTTATAAGCTACCATTTTCAGATTTAAGAAAATATATTTTTATAGTATTTGCTTCTCTTTACGGCATAATTCCCAGTACTTTCATTATGCACCAGAATATTCACATAGTTATTAAGGAATTCATATAATTGTGTATATTATTTACATAAAAACTAAATAGCTATAGATGTACTTGTATACATTCTCCTATAGAAAATTTTATTGATTTTGATTACTGATTCAACACTTAAATCATTTCAAAATCTATTCATTACAAATTGAAAATGATCCTATTGATCTTATCTTGGAAAATACTCTGTAACCTTTTTTCTGTCATTTTTCTCTAGGGAAAAACAGCATAAAGTTTATAAGTACGAACTTTATATTACAGTGAAATGGGAATTTACTTTGATAAATGACCCCTCTGGGAAGTAACAATGGCCTTGAGGGATGCTGGATATTGCCCAAGAAATTCTGGGAAAATATCCAGACAACATGCTGCTCTATGAATACTTAACACAACACTATTTGCATAAACGAGATGATATTTTCATTTATGTTCTTTTCACGAAAGCAGAAGCCATTATTCTTTAGCATATGGATTGAAAATTAAAGATAGTCTAGTTCAATACGACAGTTTACCTCTTCATTTCCGATGGGGCTTTTTTTCTGTTATGTTAAACACAATGGGAGAATTTATTAAGACAAAACCATTCTGAGATTGCTCTTTATTTAGAACTTTGCACCAATATCACCCATGGTTTGGCGTTGATAAATTTACACCAATATGAAAAGTTCAAAATAAAGATGAAGCAGAGATTGTCAAGCACACTGTTTAAAAATAGCTAAACAAATGAAATCAGGTGTAGATTCCGTAGCGCTAGATATATTTATTTAAATATATATATATATATATATATATATATATGTATATTTTTTTGAATGTTTACTGCACTTAGTTGAAGGCTTTTCACAAGCACTTTACCTAGTAATTTGGGCTTTTTCAATGCCAATTAAAAAAAAAAGCTCAATGTGACTGGCTGGAATGAGAAGACTTCATAATGCTATTTAAAGGAATAAATATTTATTTTATACACATAGACATGTTGGTGTTATAATACCTGTTAGCTTGACTAAAGCCACTGTGACATCATGGTCGATGCCCTCTTCTTCGGGAATCCCCTATTAGAATGGGAACAAGTCATTTTGACACCAAGAAATGTATTGATGCTCATGCCTAATAGGACTGTATGCAGTTATGGTATAATAATTATATTAATAATAATGACAGCGTATGCATAGATTCTGGCATTACACAGGATAATGAGTTTAGCTACCTGGTATTGCAGTCATTGGTACACTTTGGCTCATTCTAAGCATCCTTTGGCCATATGTATTGTTTAATACTCAGCTTAAGTAAACTGGCATTCCATTATAATCTGACATTCCATTATAATGGCCCAGCTATTTTATCCGCTATTGAGTACTTCAGGTATCCCTGACCTCAGCTAGATTTCTGTTTACAATATCTGTCTCTCTTTGGAGATCCTTACATTAATTTCGATCCCTCTAGGGAACTGTAATCCATCTGCTAGAATAATGATCTAACTTTCTTTCCATTTGGTATTGAAATGTTATATACTAGATGGGTTCCTGGCAGATTTTTTATTTTTTTTTAGATAAATGATATATTGTGATAATTTATAATTTTTGTGTTACTTTTTACATGCTTTTCCGGAAGGACTCTTGAGTCGAAAAAAATTCAACCGTATTAAGGTTAGAAAACAATTATACGTTTAATTCATATTTGCGTGTTTTTTTATTTAATTTTCATGTATAAGTGGGATTTATTGCATAATTAAAGTGGTGGTGTTTATTTTTCTTGAAAAAGAAACAAAAAGGACAACAGCGTAACTATCATCCAAACAGGAGTCCAAATGGTAAGTTCCATTAACAATAACTGACCTTTCTGCACAATGTATGGTAGCCTAAGGCAAACACATGAGCTAATGGAGCTGGTAAGTAATGAGCAAGAACATTGTCTTATACAACCATAAACACAGCGCATGATGCTGGTAATTCTAGTCCTTCATTAAACTGGTTCCTTGTAATTAATTTCCTCTCCCATCAAAACATTTCTAATTAGGGGCAGAGTGGAGAGAGCAGTTGGGATAAACCAGGTTAACGACCAAAACCAGGGCATTGTAATATGCTACTAAATGTATATTTTTATACAGTGTACATTTATCCATGTGCACCAAAAATACATTGGATGGTGAACATGTTTTTCGTATATCATATCAATTTCATAAAATATATGACAAAAAAAATATTATTTTAGTTTGTAGAAATCTTTTCATTTCTTACCTCTATACACTGTTAACTATTTTGTATTGATTTTGTAAAATGTCTTTATATATTGTATAAAGATTTTAATTGGTTAAAGAAAGTAAAGTAAAAAAAATGCAAATCAATAAATTACATTGTAAATTCAGCATACATTCTAAATTACATTTTGTTGAAATTATAACGTGACCCATTTTCAAAGAAGTGCAAGCAACCGGTTCTATCGATTAAAATATGATGTGATTTCAAAGAAGCACATAAAATATTTTCCCCTGAGTGCTTTATTTATTTTTAGCCTGGATCTTTAAAGATCATGAGTGAACCTCACATTTGACATGTAAATGCTCCGAAGTTTGTGGCCTGAATAAAATTCACAGTTTAAATCAGCAGAGCATTATAGCCATTTACCAGGAGTCACTAGTTGCTGTAATAAGCAAATGTCAGTATAGATATTGTTAAACATCTGAAATCTCTATCATAAGCGTAAAAAACAGGTTCCATTTAGATTTTTAAGGCATTGTTACATATTGTTCCAAATGTTCAGATTTTCTTCACTACGGGCTTGTTTCCATACTTTTAAGTAAAAACCAGGCATAGGCATGCACATGTCAACAGTTGGTAGATATTTGTGGCTAAAACATCAGGTTTCTATAGTATTAAACACCTACATGTTACTCACGTCAGCCTCCATAAATTCTGACCACAACATATTATTTTGTACCTTGCATGATATACATCAAGAATAAGGCATATTTTCAGATTAGTTGACACAGCAACTTTATCAAGACACTACAAAAAGTTTCACTCAATACATGTCCACTTGACCTATGATCATCTGAGCAAGATGTCCATAGTGTTTTTTTTTTACACACTGGAACACATTTATAGGTATTCAATTTGTAATCACTCATGCTTATAGACTGTAGAATATTTGTATTTTATTTTTAAATTAGGATGTATTGAGAGTTTGCTCTTAACATGTCTTTTTATTTTTACTCATCGTTGAGTTTCATTTTTTGCCAGATTGCCACAGGTGGTAAACCCTTAGGTCTCTACTACTCCCCAGTCAGTAAACGTCACGTTTTGTAGAATGTTAACTGCTGAAAATGACTAATCATAGAAACACACATTTTAGAGATAACTTGACACAAAATTATTGAGACATGCACAGACAAGCTATTTGTTAGTAAGTGAATGTATACTTCACTGACTGGTTGTTATTTTTTTTATTTATTTTTTAGGGAATTATGTTTGTTATTTTTGCTTGTCTACGGCTACATCCAATATTATGAAAAGATTGCTTTTAAAAATATTTATAAGCTCTGACACGCATTGGTGATAAGAACTCCTGTGGAAGTTGAAAATTGCCAATTTTCAACAAACAGGGAATTCTGCTTTTGACAATCACTGTATTTTTCAATGGATAGATAAGATCTTCACTGCACCATCAGTATCAATTTGAAAAGAATACAAGAGTCTCTCACTGTGAAAGTAAGGGAGGATCTCTTTAACTTTAGATATCCAGCAGGAGGTTGGCACTTGTGCTGTTTGATAGAGATATGGGGCAGGTGTAGCCTACACATATATGTACTATTTTCAAAAAATTCTAATTGAATATAATATTTGGTTACATTAAAATTGTGAATGTTATTTAAAAGAGTAAGCTTCTTTTTAACCCCTTCCTGACTGCGGATGTACCAGGTATGTCTGACAAAAAATGGTCGTTAATGCCCTTAGACGTACCTGGTACGTCCGCGGCAAACTATCCACTTACCTGATCGCTGGCGATCCCCCGCCAGCGATCATGATGTGGGGACTTTCCTGGCATCCCAGGCAGTCCCCCTGCAGCTGATCAAGCCCAACCGGGGTCACAGGGTCCTCACGATCACATGGCCGGAAAAGCTGGCTTGTGCAGTACTTAGATTATATATATATATATATATATATATTTAATCTAAGCACTTTTATATACACATACTCAATCCATTATTTTAAGTGTATTTTAATATTAATATATATATATATATATATATGTGTGTGTGTATATATATATATATATATATATATATATATTTATATATATATACATACACACATATATATATATATGTATATATATATATATACATATAGCAAAAAAATTTATGTATATATATATACATATAGCAAAAAAATCATAAGGTTCACTGGATTTGAAAATATATTACTCGGTTTATTGTGCAAAAAACAGTGAACGATCGACATTTCGACCTCTAAAAGGTCTTTCTCAAGATCCGAACTTTCAGAAAAGCATCATGGTGGTTGTACAACAGGTAAGGATCTACCCTCACGTTCAGGGTGGGGTGGGAAAACCATTTCTTGCACCAGGTTTCTCTCTACATTAGTTCTGACTCTCTTTAATGTCATCTATCTGCTGATCTAAGAAAATAAGTTTAACTATACCAGTGCTTTATCAGTGTATGGGATCTTTGGAGCAGATATACAGTACATCTTGACTCTCTGGAGGCCTGTTTCACAATATAAATACTTTGATATTGATATTGTGCAAGGTTCATTTTCAAAGAAACCACACAAGACCTGGGGCATATATTTCAATACTGAAACATATTGTACGGTAATTAAATGAACACTCCAAACACCATAACCTGAGCTCGGACTTAGAAACTACTGTTAGCTATCTTGAACTAAGCACTGCAATCCATGGCTAGCTTGGATGAAAGTGGCTACCAGCCTTAGCTTAGACATACAGTTTCCTGCTCTCTGTTAGACGTAGTGGTGGCAAGGAATGGCAGCCAATTGTCCCAAGGAAAAGTAAAGTAAAACCATTGTAAAATAGTTTGGCTGCTTACATTTGGGGCGAAGCAACGGCACTCCTGACACCATATCCACTACATAGTTTTTCAGTAGTTCTGATGCTTGGAATGTTAATATTTTTTTTTATATGAAACATTACCAAGTAATAGGTTCACATCTGTCTTCAAAGAGATTTCTTCTAGAAGGGAACTGTGCAAGTTATATTCTTAATGATAATTCTCTGCTGGATTCCTACTGGCTTCACGATAGGAATCACAGGCAACAGATATCTTCATGCACAGTGTGTTCATAATTTGTATTTCAGAAAATAAAGGTATCTTTGGAATACTGATCATGGAGCTTATGCAAGCAGTTCTTGATGTCATTGCTCTACTAGAAGCATAGATGCAGTAATGGCAGAAATATAAAAACTGAAAAAAACAGAGTTTTCATGTAAAATGTCCTTCTGACAACAAGCACTTTGTTTCATCTGCTTTGCAATAATCCAAGTAAAAAAGTACTTAGCAGTTCTCCATCATAATTCATATATTATAACATGTAAACACTTTAATTCTCCTAGAGTGGCCTTCGATAAACATAGTCAGCACCTGGACAACTCTCCAGTGAGCTGAGAAAATAGCAATATGCTATTTCTTTTAATGGAACTCAGGTCTGAATCTAAAGTTGGTAAATTCTCTGTAGTATTGCGTTTGCACAGAATTCATATTCAATAGACAGATGAATATTATGCAAGGGTACAGCTTAAAATTGGAAAATGGAAAGATTTCAAGTGGATCTGTCACCTTTGAGATTTTCGTGTCATTAAATTTACTTTTAAAAACTTACTTTACTTTTTATCTCTAGTTTTCTAAAGTATAATGATTTTGGTAACACTAGAGTTGTTAGCTAGAATCTATTTTGTCTTTATAAAATTCAGACTTATTATTCTTTTTTTGATTCAGATGCTGAATAATTGTTTAATCACCTTTATTGAACTCACCTCCCTTCTTTTCGCTGCTATTTCTGAAGTTGCCAGGATATATCAGCTTCCATCAAAGGATCAGAATAAAAGAATGGGGAGCAATAGTCAAACAATCGGGTCAGCTTGCCTGCTCCCAGAAAAGTAAGAACGTTATAAGGTAACATACCAATTTTAAGGATAATATTGTTCAGAAGAATATCCCTTTGGCATGTTCATTATATTCAACTTCTCTATGGTTCACTCCAGAAACGCTAAAAGCATAATCCGAAAAATAAAAAATAATAATATTTTTTAATCCTACAGTGAATAAAATGCACATCTGGAAGGATAAAAGATGTGGGATATTTTTTTTAGATGTTTAATGGAAATAGGAAGTTAAACATACAACTAATTTTTATTACATTGTGCCACAGCACAGTCCCATGGAAGCTCCTAGTAGTAATTATTACATATTGTATATTGTGTATCCTATGCGTTGGGTTTTAAATTGTCCTTTCTAGATAGATATATGCATTTACATTATCTTACGATATTCACAGGTCTTTTATATTAAGATATATAGATATTATTAATATACATTTTGATTGTTTTATATCAGAAAGTAAATGCTATTTCACTGTCAATGCATTTATTGGAATACCCTGTCAGTGGGGAAAACCAACTGGATCCTTTTCTCTCACAGGTACTGAGATTGAGAATTGTACGGTGACACCCTGGATTTCAGGCATTATTGAAGTAGGGTTTAGAATACTCATTAATTATTTTGTTTATTTGGTAAACTTGTGTGTTCGGTTTCAAATAAATTGGAATGCATCATGAAACAATGAGTTGTGTAATTAATTTCATGATTCATCGGTGGCACACAAAAAACTGTTGACTGATGGAAAAAAAATGATGACTGATGGTTAGAGGACAGACACTAAATTTGTATTTCCTTCGAAGATCAAGTGGGAAGTGACCAATAGAGGGAAAAAAAGAAGAAACAGTAAATATATCTATTGGTTACTTCCTTTCTCGTATGGGGCTCCAGACAAAGGGGATTGTTTTTTAAATCATAGGCATACTGTACTGTATCTCTTGCACACAACTTAGTAGATCGCGTCCACAAGATAGTACATAGTGTCCATAAGATAGTTATGTTGTGCACACACTTTAACTATCTAACTATTTCATGCACATGATCTACTACATCGTATACACAATCTAATAAATTGTGTACATGAGATAGTTATATAGTGGGCAGGAGGGCCAATGTTTCGGTAAGCACCTACCTCTTAATCATTGGAGAGATGGCTAATTCTACCTCTGTGTTGGAGCCCAGCCAGGTACCATAACATGCTGAGGCAGCAGAAGGAAAGGTAGGTACATATTAAAGGACCAGACCTGTATCCGACTATATGGTTATCTTTATACTTATCTTTTACCTATATCATGCCCATGGAATACATGAAGCAAACCATCTTGTGGATACGATCTACTAACTCTTGTACATGAGATAGCACAGCATGTACTTGATATTAAACAATTTCCATGTCACTTCTGGGGCTTCATAGAAACCAATACAATGTATCTCAACATTTAGCATTTGATATCCAGCATGACACTATTTTGCCAAATCTCCCCTTCAGGTTTTATAGTTAAGTGGAAAAGTACTTTGTTGAAAGTCCTCTAACCAAGAGAATATTTTGTTCTCCCCTGGAGATATGCAAGTAATTATATGCTTGGACTGCCAAACATAATATGTATCTACATGATACAACTCATTTAACCCCTTCAGGACCGCTGACGGTTCAGGACCGTCAGTGGTAAAACGTGCGTTATGACCGCTGACGGTCCTGAACCGTCATAACGGTCTGGGGCTACTTACCTGATCGCCGTCGGTCCCACGTCGGCGATCAGTGCTCCACCCGGTCCAGGGGGGTTGCCTGTCTGCCCGGGCAGTCCCCCCTCGGCAGATCAGGACCCCACGGCCATGTGATCACTCGATCACATGACCGCAATAGGTGTCTGTGTATCTGCCTGCAGGGGGACTGTCTGTGATGACTGTCTGCAAGTGAAAAACCCAAAAAATAAAGTAAAAAAAAAAACAGTGTAAAATCAGTGTAAAAAACAAATAATAATATGTGTATATATATATATATATATGATATATATACATGTATTATATCTATATATAATATATGTATATGTATCATATATATAATGTCATATTAAGTGTATTTTTATATTTATATATACGTATATTAATATAAAAATACACTTATATTTAAATTACACATGAATATATACAATATATATATAATTGCTATATATATGGTATATATATATTATTATAAAATACAAATAATATGTTAATAAAAATAAATAACAAAAAATAAAAATAATTTTTAATAATTATAAAAATAATATTTATATATGCAATTTTATTCTAACAGTATTTTGATATATATATATATATATATATATATATATATATATATATATATCAAAATACACTTAGAATGTAATGATATATATATATCTATGTATACATAAATAAATAAAAACAATATGAAATATACATATGTCCATATACATAATTACATAAATAATTTCATAAATATACACGTAGACGTCAAATATATAAATATGTATATATATTAAAATTCTACATGTGTATTTATGTAATATTTTTACCTAATTAAGTAATTTTAATGATTGCAATTTGAGGACCTGCCTGCCAACCCAGGCCGAAAGTCCAGATAATTTAATTTGCTAGCACTGTGTTTAACCCTGTAACTTTCTATGACACCCTAAAACCTGTACATGGGGGCACTGTTTTACTTGTGAGACTTCGCTGAACACAAATATTAGTGTTTCAAAACAGTAAAACATATCACAGCGATGATATTGTCAGTGAAACTGAAGTTTTTTGCATTTTTCACACACAAACAGCACTTTCACTGAGGATATTATTTCTGTGATACATTTTACTGTTCTGATACACTAATATTTGTGTTCAGCGAAGTCTCCTGAGTATAACAGTACCCCACATGTAGAGGTTTTATAGTGTTTGTGAAAGTTACAGGGTCAAATATAAGGCTTGATTTTACTTTTTTTTTTTATTGAAATTTGTCGGATTGGTTAGGTTGCCTTTGAGAGCGTATGGTAGCCAAGGAATGAGAATTAGCCCCATGATGGCATACCATTTGCAAAAGAAGACAACCCAAGGTATTGCAAATGGGGTATGTTCAGCCTTTTTTAGTAGCCACTTAGTCACAAACACCGGCCAAAGTTAGCGTTTCTTGCATTTTTAACACACAAACAAATATAAATGCTAACTTTGGCCAGTGTTTGTGACTAGGTGGCTACTAAAAAAAACTGGACATACCCAATTTTGAATACCCTGGGTTGTCTACTTTAAAAAAATATGTACATGTTAGGTGTGTTTCGGGGATTTATGACAGATAACGGTGTTACAAGGTCACTATTGATACATTTAAAATATATATATATTGAAACAGCAATTTCCTACTTGTATTTATAGGCCTATAACTTGCAAAAAAAAGCAATAAAGCATGTAAACACTGGGTGTTTTTAAACTCGGGACAACATTTTGAATCTATTTAGCAGTTTTTTTCATTAGCTTTTGTAGATAAGTAAAAGATTTTTCAAGTAAAAGTCCAAAAACATGTTTTTTTTTTTATTTTTCACCATATTTTATTATTTTTTTTTAAATACAATAAATGACATAATACAAATAATGGTATGTAAAGAAAGCCCATTTTGTCCTGAAAAAAACAATATATAACTTGTATGGGAACCGTAAATGAGAGAGCGGGAAATTTCAGCTAAACACAAACACCACAAAAGTGTTAAAACTTCTCTGGTCCTTAACGTACAAACATCGCAAAAACAGGCCGGTCCTTAAGGGGTTAAGAGAGACAGACTGATATATAATGTCACCTGAGGTAGATGTATGAAATGTTTTAAAACAAAGCAGATATCATTCAAAAAAAGAGAAGATGTTTCCAATAGTAGTAAGGAAGGAGACCTGCTCCCTTTGGTTATGTATAGAATACAGGACTTTGAACCAAAGAAATATCTCTGATCAGTTTACTCTCCAAAGTATGTAAAATGTGTTGACCATCATATCATGTAGTATATTATTCAGTGTTTTGGAACTTTACTCCTAATATTCAGGTGTTCATAAAGCATGGGAGTTGTAGTTTAGCAACATCAGGAGGGCCAGACGTTGGAGAACCTTAGTGGAAAGTGCTGAAGACCATTAAGAATGACTGCTGAAAGTAATAGATCATTCACAATCATAAGGACTACACAAGTGCACGTTTGCTTGAAGCCAAGCAGATCATAATATATATAATATATATGAAAAATTTATCTTGTTAAAATTGAATCAATACGAAACTTGGTTCAAATTAGGAATACTAAGTACAATGCTTATTTTTTGGCATTTAATATCACACTCTGGTAGAAGCAGTATACATGTATTAATCTAAGGAACTTCTGGAAAAAAGGTAGATCACAAAGTCTAAAGAACTTTCCATTAACGCTCAAAAGGCTGCTACAGAAGCAAACCTACTGCAAAAAAATAACTTCACACTTTAAGGACTAAGAGCTAATTAATCTTAACTGTTATAAAAGCATACAGCTGCATAATATTAATTTGTTTTATTATAATTGAAGATTATTAGCACTAACGTATTCAAAAGCACTTAATTACAGAAAGGAAATATGTAAAAGTAAAGAAGGACTTGATTAAATAAGCTGGGCATTTGCATGCCTCTTAAGTATAATATATATATGAGCTAAACTACCAGGAAGTAACAGGACTAGTCATCCGACTGACAGCCAGGTCAATTAATAAAAGTGCCAATTTCTATTGAAATATGCAATGTTTAAGTGTTTCTTTAAAGATGTTGAGTAAAGAAAAGAGAACCAACTTGTATAACCAATTGGACATATAATATTATGATCTGCTATAAAGACATTCGACCAGGTGACAAAGTACACCTTTGTTACTTTCCCAAAAAAGTGCCTTGCACATAGAAGGATGTCATATTTGAGATGTAGATATAGATATATTTTCTAAACTTCCAGAAATTCCAGTGTACAGAATCCAAGAAGGAGAAAAATGAATTACATATTTGGCTCTACTGAAGAGTTTACCAGTGGAAAGTCACATGACATTATAAATTCAAGAAAGAGGATGAAAGATGATTATCTAGGAGTTGATGAAAATTTCAAAATTACAACGAATCCACAGTTGGCATCTTCTAACAATTTCCTCTCTTCTACAATGTATATATGGGTCCTAGTTGTGTTCCTAATCTCTCTTCCAAAGCATCTAGCATTAAGAGAAGACTGGGACCTTATAACTATCGCCCCTCCTCAACACCTGAGAGGAAATTAAGATGACTAAAAATATTCCTCTATGATTCAATATGTGACCCACATTTATAATCAGTTATACACCTTTTCTAAAAGGAAAGAAATGTTTCAAGCTTTTGAGATATATGTTTTTCTAGGTATGATATCAATATCAATATTAAGAGATAATTTTCAACAAGTTATTATCTTATGTTATCTTAAGGTTGCTTATTATATGATTTTGCAAATACAAAAAAAGACCAACAGCCAACATAGATAAAGAAATTAAGTCTACATTAAACTTGGACCTCAGAAACACATATATTCTGCTGTAAGACTTGCCTCGTTTAATGTTTGAAGAACAGCTGTCTCTGGAAATTGTGAGCATTGGAAACACAATAACAATTGTTCTGATCTGACATGACTAAGTAGAGGTCAATGGAAGAAGAAGAGATCAGAGGACAATAAAAGAGAAGATGCCGTGGGTAGAAGTAAGATAAGGAGACTCTACAATCTCTACACCTAAGCTGGGTTGTGTAGTGGGCACCTGGAATTACTGTTCTAAGTATAAAAGTATGCCAAAGAGAATATCCTAAAGTGATCTCCTTTCGTGCAGGGATATTCAGATATAGGCATTACTAAGTGCTGAAGCCAAAACTGACTCTTAAGTCCAAGATCCCTATAGCTAGTGTAGGGAACATAAGGATTTTAGTTGATTTTTTTTTTGTGTGCAGAGTATATTGCTCTGTAAGGCTATTAAAGAGAAATGGGTGGTGCCACCCAAGTAACTGTCAGAAGGATGTTCTGGAGATCAGAACTTTAATATACACCCCTCTATTAGTTAGATAGCATGGCGGTATTACATTGAATACAAATACATCATCTTTGGATTTTATTTATAATTATGCTGCATAGACACAGTTATTGAAGTCACCAACTACTTAATTTTGAAGTCATGACAACAAAAGCAAATGGAATATATTCACTGACATATACACAGTCACATAATTTTGTTTTGTTTTGTTTGCTTAGTTTTATGTATTTGATGACACATTTATGTTAGAGAATAGTGACATGTTTTTTTTTTCCAGGTTCAGTAAAATACATATCAGGCACATGTTGACTGAAAAATAAACCAAAAATCAAAAGTGCTGTTCTATGTATTAAATTAATTGTCAAATATGTATGTAGCTGTAATCTAACTGTGTAGGTATATTTCCTGCTGTCAAACAAAATATCAGTAGTGCAAGTATTGCATATTCATACAAGAGTAGTGAATATAAAGCCCTACTCAGCCTTCGAAATCCCACAACGTCTGGTATAAAAGAAAATGAATTTGTTACAAAGCCAATGGGGGTACACATAGTGAATAAATAACACATAAAAGCAAGTATTATTTTCTGAGACACTTCTTAGCAGTGACATGTATAAAAATAATTCATCTCAATTGACATATTTAGTTCAGATCTGTTGGAACCAAGTGTAGAGTTTAATAGTTACAATAAAATATTTTTATATATTGTGCTTTTTCTCTTTAAAGTGGATTCAAAGCAATTCTGTCACTATAACAGAAACTATAGCAGATAATGTTGAAAAGATAATGTCTGGCTTTGTGGTTTATTCACCTGTCCTTGGTTCTTTTGACTTCATGGTGCCCCCTCCTCATAATGTTTGTGCTGGCTGTTGGCTGAGGCTCTTTTTCCAAATTACTGAGTCAGCTAAATGCAGGTTTGCATATATGTTTATATCCTTTCTTTAGCATACTCCGGTGGGGCTGAAGGGGTTAAAACCCTTTCAGTCACTTATCTGAATCCGCCCACACTCCTCTCCCACTGCCAGCAGCCAGCGGAGAGATCTGATGCGCATTAATCAATGCATTCCTATGGGGAAACTCTGACGCTGGAGGTCATCTTGCAGAGCGTGAGGACGTCCAGCGTCAGACAATGGACCAAAAGTCTGCTTCGATTCTGGAATCCTTCTAGTGACTTTCTGGTAGGCAGCCACTAAGGGCAGACTTAAAGCTGCAATGTAAACATTGCAGTTCTCTGGAACTGCAATGTTTAACATTGTTACTAACGACCTAATTGCAGCTAAATCCAAAGGCCACTACTCCAGACTAATTCTTATTGGCCTCTCTGCTGACACTGTTGATCATGTTCTCCTTCTTCAAACCTTTCAATCCCTTGGTCTCTGTGACACTGTCCTCTCGTGGTTTTCCTCCTATCTCTCCTAATGGTCATTCAGTGTCTTCTTTTCTAATGATACCTCCTCCCTTCGTCCTGTCTCAGTTGGAGTCCCCCAAGGCTATGTCCTTGGTCCCCTTCTATTTTCTCTTCACACTGCCTCTCTTGGCAAACTTCATACCTCACCTGGATTCCACTACGACCTGTACGCCGATGACACCCAGATATATCTCTCCTCCCTGGACCTCCCCCCTGCTGTCCTGCAATGTGTCACTGCTTGCCTTCCTTTCATCTCTGACTGAATGTCCTCCTGCTTTCTGAAACTCAATCTCTCTAAAACTGAGTTTCTTTTCTTTTCACCTAATACTGAGTCTCCTCTTTTGCTCTCCCTTCAAGTTAGTGGTACCCACATCAGTCCATCTTTGCAAGCGCGCTGTCTTGGCGTTATACTTGATTCTGGCCTCACCTTTGAGCCTCACATTCAGTCTGTTACCAAATCCTGTAGATTCCACCTTAAAAACATAGCCTGCATCTGCCTCTTTCTTACACCAATGACCTCGTCCATACTCTGAATCTCTCGTATGTATTAATATAACCTTAATTGGTACAAAAGCCATATTGTCCCACTTCAGTCTCTAATGAATGCTCCCACCAGACTGATATTTCTCTCCAGTTGGTCCTCTCACACCTCACAGTTGGTCCTCTCACACCTCACCCCTCTGCCATTTCTTACATTGGCTTCCTGTATCCTATAGGAGTCAATTCAAGGTACTAATTTACACCTATAAAGCATTGAACAATTCTAGCCCCTCCTCCATCTCTTAATTGATTCATAGGTATGCCCCTTCTCGGTTTCTACGTTCTGCCCATGACCTTCTTCGGTCCGCTGCTTGCACACGTACAGCCAACTCACGATTGCAGGACTTCTCGCGGGCGGCTCCCATCCTATGGAATAGCCTGCTTACCACCATCAGACTCACCCCTAGTCTTCAATCTTTTAAAAAGTGTCTTAAAACCTATCTCTACAGGAAAGTTTATGGCATCCCAGAGTAACTTCTACCTCACATACCTGTCCCTTTCTCACTCCTAAAGGGCCACACTCTACTCTCTCCTCCAGCTCTGCTTCACTCCCAACCTTTTTGATTGCTATATCCTGTCCTATTGTGTTTTATACCTCACCTCCTATAGTCTGTAAGTTTGTTTGAGCAGGGTCCTCTTCAACCTATCATTCCTGTAAGTGTTTTGTAATATTCGTATTTATTGTTAAAGGGACACTATAGTCATCCAGACCACTTCAGCTCAATGAAGTGGTCTGGGTGCCAGGTCCCTCGAGGGTTAACCCTGCCTGCTGTAAACATAGCAGTTTCAGAGAAACTGCTATGTTTACATTTCGGGTTAAGCCAGCCTCTAGTGGCTGTCTTCCGGACAGCCACTAGAGGCGCAGCTGCGAAGCTGGAGGCATATTATGCCTCCATCACGCAGAGCGTCCATAGGAAAGCATTGAAAAATGCTTTCCTATGCACACTTTGAATGCGCGGGCGGCACTGCCTCGCATGTGGATTCCGCTCCGCAGACGTCAGACGGGGAGGAGAGATAAGGTAGCCCGGCAGTGGAAGAAGGTGAGTAACTGAAGGGGTTTTAACCCCTTCAGCACCACGGCAGGGGGACCCTGAGGGTGGGGGCACCCTCCGGGTACTATAGTGTCAGGAAAATCGATTTGTTTTCCTGACACTATAGTGATCCTTTAAATCTCCTCCATTTATAATATTGTAAAGTGCTATGGAATCTGTTGGCGCTATATAAATGCCAATAATAACAATAATTATAATAATAATAATTAATAATATCCAGAATTAGTAAAAAAAAAAAAAAACAACATATACACACTTCTCTAACTCGTAATGTATCTCCCTACTTGGATAGTTTTCTCTCTTTGAAATTGTATGTTGCTCTCATGGCTATTTCATTAGGGAAGAGTCTACTCCTAGATGAGTACACTGCTATGAGTACTGCTAAATATTATAAAATATTTGCTAATGATTTTGCCCCACACATATTTGCAAGGTTTTATATCTCTAAGCCTTTTCTTTCTTCATCACTATCTGAAGTTTTGATAATTCCTAGCCGGGGAATAATCCCCTGTTTATGTGGAAGTTATAGACCCATTTCGCTAATTAATGTTGACCTGAACATCTTTGCTAAAATATTTGCTCTCTGCTTGCAACATTTAATCAACCCTGATCAGCCAGGTTTTATGCTGCATAGAGAGGCTAAAGACCTGACCAATTTTGACAACACTGTCACAATCTCAGAGCTCTTATCCAGTCAATCAATATTACATTAACCAGGTCTACGTTTGAACATTTATGCACTGACTCCAAACCTTTGTATCAACATGTCTGTTTTACATGCCTAGAAAAAGGACACAGTCACTTGGGGTCTCCCGTCTTGTTGTAGGTTTTCATCTAAAGACCTTGATATAACTTTATCGATAAAGCTTGGTCTGTACTCATGGTTACAATGCTAAGCTTTTCCACAGCCTTGTCTATGCAGTCTGCTCATGTCAAGCTTCTTTGTAGATGACAAGTGACCCCACAAGTGCTACACCATGTATCAACTGTTAACTCCAGCTTATGCTGGAGATGCCAATCTGACGTGAGCACTTTTGCTCATTTATGGTGGCACTGTAGCCTAATTAAGCAATATTGGGTGAAAATGTCTAATTTAATTCTCTGTTAGACACCATGTTGACCCTTAATCTTAAGTCTTAAATCTTTCACCACATTGTTTCACCTTTAAAAAAATACACTTGCTTAACGCAGCCAAAGTTTTAATACCACAGTACAAAGAAAATCTTCATGCACTCGCAGTGTTCAAAGAACAGGCATTCTTCTTGGATCAAAAGTAGTGACAGAACAATGTTTCTACCTTCTACAAGGTCTTTTGATCCAATAAAACTGCTTACTGCTTAAACACTGTAAGTGTCTGAACATTACCTTTTCGTACTGTGACACATTTTGGATTTGCTGGACCTAAGTCAATTAAGGACCAGGTGCTCACTTGGAATTGAGTGAGGTTCCATTGGTCAGTTTTGGTAATATAAAGTTTCAATATTATCACATAAAATATAACCAGATACGTTCTCTCAATAAATTAATTGATAGGTTGGAGGCACTTAAATGATAGAGACAAGTTACTCTCGTCACACTATCTTTAGTCACACTATCTTTGTACCTGGACCCCTTGACTAAGATTTCTCCGGTTGAGGGTGGAGTGTTGAGAGTCGTAATGGGTTTATAGAATGTTTACGCCTTTGATTTGTTTGCTCTTTGTATCTATCTAAATAGGTTACTGTCTTCCATTTGGGATAGGTTTGGTAATGTCACGCTGTCAGGATCGGGACAGGGATCCAACACACAGAGTACAAACAGTAGCCAGATACGTATACCGGACCTTAGAATGGCCGGACTAACGTAAGTAGTACAGTAGAGAATGGTCAAAGACAAGCCGAGGTCGAGGGTAACAGAAGACAGGTAAGCGAGAGACAAGCCGAATCAAGGGTAACAGAGATAAGCAGAGTAGAGCAAAAAAGCCGGGTCAAAACCAAGAGGGATAACTAGAATACACGAGCACTGAGTGACTAGAACAAGCTAGAACCACGACAGGGCAATGAGCTAATGAAAGAAGCACTGTTAAATGCCCTGTTCAGATAAGTAAACACGCCTCCGAGGCGTCCTGATTGGTCCTGAAGCAATTGAGTGACAGGTTGTTCCGGGTTGGCGTCCTGACGTCGACTTCCGGACGTCATGCTATAAAAGGGAGTCACTCCCTCGCGGCCGGCTTTGCATGACCGGATAGACCGCGAGGAAGGGGGAAATCAGACCGTCCGGATGGATGAACGGCTAAGTCTCTACCTCTTTCGGAGGTAGAGACCTCAGGTACCCTGACAGTACCCCCCCTCTCAGATACGCCCACCGGGCGGAAGGCACCAGGACGAGAAGGGAAGCGAGAGTGAAATGCCCTGCGGAGACGGGGAGCATGAACCTCCTCCTGAGGTACCCAACTTCTCTCCTCAGGACCATATCCTTTCCAATCTACCAGATATTGTACTCTCCCCCGGGAGATTCGAGAATCGACGATGGAATTGACTTCATACTCCTCCTGACCCTCCACCTGAACAGAGCGAGGAGGGGCGATCGTGGAGGAGAATCTGTTACATACTAGTGGTTTTAGCAAGGAAACATGAAATGAGTTAGGAATGCGTAAGGCATTAGGCAAAGCTAGACGATACGCAACTGGGTTAATTTGAGTCAGTACCCTGTAAGGTCCAATATACCGAGGAGCGAACTTCATGGAAGGCACTTTTAACCGAATGTTTCTAGTACTTAACCATACTCTATCGCCTGGAACAAACACCGGTGCTGCCCTTCTACGTTTGTCAGCGTGTTTTTTAACCAGCATAGAATTGTGCAGAAGAATTTGTCGAGTCTGGTCCCATAACTTCCTTAAATTGGCAACATGGACATCCACCGACGGTACCCCTTGGGAAGAGGGCTCCGAAGGAAGAATGGAAGGATGAAAGCCATAATTCATGAAGAAGGGGCTAGAATGCGTAGAATCACAGACGAGATTGTTGTGTGCAAACTCCGCCCAAGAAATCAAACCGACCCAATCATCCTGGTGTTCAGAAACGAAACAACGTAAATATTGTTCAACCTTTTGGTTGGTGCGTTCAGCAGCTCCATTGGACTGAGGATGGTAGGCAGAAGAGAAATTCAATTTGATGCCTAGTTGAGAGCAGAAGGATTTCCAAAAACGGGAAACAAATTGGGAACCTCTGTTAGATACAATTTGGGAAGGTATCCCATGTAAACGGAAAATCTCCCTAGCGAATATCTCCGCTAATTCGGGCGAAGATGGGAGTTTAGGTAAGGGAATGAAGTGAGCCATCTTAGTAAATCTGTCCACCACAGTGAGGATAACAGTCTGCTTTTTAGAGATAGGCAAATCAACAATGAAGTCCATAGCCAAACAGGACCATGGCTTTTCAGGAACCTCTAAAGGGTGCAGAAATCCGCATGGAAGCGAATGCTGTTGCTTGGTCTTGGTACAAACCTCACATGCCCCAATGAATTCTTTAATATCTTTACGTAACTCAGGCCACCAGAAATCTTTAGAGATCAGAGCATACGTCTTGCGAATGCCAGGATGTCCAGCCACCTTGCTGTTGTGGAAACAGCTTAACACTTCTAGTTGGAGAGTGGCAGGAACGAAGTGTCGATCCCCAGGAGTCTGTTTGGGCGCAAGATGCTGAAATTTCATGATCTCGGCAAGCAACGGAGAGTGAATCCTGAGATTCGTGTTAGCGATGATATTACCCTTAGGAACTATGGAGGAAAGGACTGGCTCAGTTATAGTGAACGGTTCATATTGACGAGACAAAGCATCGGCTTTAGAGTTCTTAGAACCAGGTCTATAAGTAAGTACATAATTAAAGTGAGTGAGGAACAAGGACCAACGAGCCTGCCTGGCGGATAAGCGCTTAGCCTCCCCAATATAAGACAAGTTCTTATGATCCATTAAAATAGTAACAGGGTGTAATGTCCCTTCTAGTAAATGTCTCCACTCCTTTAAAGCCTTAATGACCGCTAACAGTTCCCTGTCGCCGATGTCATATCTGCTTTCAGGCCCAGATAATTTCTTAGAGAAGAACCCACAAAGGTGTAACGGTTTGTCCACCCCTAACCTTTGAGACAGAACAGCCCCAACTCCCGTCTCAGAAGCATCGACCTCGAGTAAGAACGGCAGAGTCGTATCAGGGTGGACTAGAATGGGGGCAGAAGCAAAAAGTTATTTGAGAGTCTTGAAAGCAACAAGAGCCTCCGTGGACCAGGTCCTAGTATCAGCCCCTTGTTTGGTCATATTGGTAATAGGCGCAATGATAGAAGAGTATCCCTTAATGAAGCGCCTATAGTAGTTGGAAAAAACAATAAACCTCTGAATAGCCTTGAGTCCTTTGGGCAAAGGCCAATCTAAAATAGATTGGAGTTTGTCAGGATCCATTTTAAAACCTTCCCCAGAAATCACGTAACCAAGAAAGTCTATCTGAGACTGGTCAAAGCTGCATTTCTCCAATTTACAGTATAGGCCATGTTGCAGAATTTTGTGTAATACCTTTCTGACTTGTCTATGGTGAGTCTCAATCTCCCTAGAGTGTATCAGTATGTCGTCCAGGTAGACAATAACACAATCATGTTGAAACTCCCTAAGTACCTCATTAATCAAATCTTGAAATACTGCAGGAGCATTGCAAAGTCCAAACGGCATAACTGTGTATTCATAGTGGCCATACCGGGTATTGAACGCCGTCATCCACTCGTGTCCATGCTGGATTCTCACCAAATTATATGCCCCTCTGAGATCTAACTTGGTGAAGATTTTGGAGCCCTTAAGACGATCAAACAACTCGGTAATCAATGGGATAGGATAAGCATTTCTGATAGTTATTTTATTCAAGCCTCGGTAATCAATACAAGGTCTCAGCGTGCCATCCTTTTTCTTAACGAAAAAGAACCCAGCCCCGGCAGGAGAAGAAGACCTCCTAATGAATCCTTTCTCTAAATTCTCACGAATATATTCCTCTAGAACAGAGTTCTCCTGAACAGATAAAGGATATACATTACCCCTCGGGGGCATAGTCCCAGGTAGAAGCTTAATTTTACAATCAAATGACCTGTGTGGAGGTAAAGAATCGGCATTCTTCTTGTCGAATACTGCCTTTAAGTCTTGGTACAGGAACGGTATCTGTTTTTCTGTGGACTGAGTAGGACTACCAGGTGTGTTAATATTAGCCAATGGAGAAACCTTGCGTAAACACCTCTCCTGGCAGCTCTGACCCCACGAGAGTATCTCCCCTAATTCCCAATCGATAATAGGGTTATGTCTCTTCAACCATGGATACCCCAGAACTATGGGAACAGAAGGGGACGAAATGAGCATAAGAGATAAATTCTCCACATGTAGGATACCAACATTTAAGTTAATGGGTATGGTCTCACGAAAGATAACAGGGTCCAGTAGTGGTCTACCATCTATGGCCTCAACGGCCAAGGGTGTCCCTTAACTGGGATGGGAAATTGTGTTTAGTGGCAAAGGCTTGGTCGATAAAATTCTCAGCAGCTCCGGAATCTATCAACGCCATAGCCTTTACTACTTCCTTCTCCCAAGTTAAGGAAACTGGTAGCAGAAGCCTGTGATCTTTATAATTAGGAGTAGAGGACAAAATAGAAACACCCAAGGCCTGTCCTCTAGAGAAACTTAGGTGCGAGCGTTTCCCGGGCGGTTAGAACAGTTCGAGAGTAAATGACCTCTGGCTCCACAATACATACATAACCCTTCCCTTCTCCTGTGCTGTCTCTCCTCCTCAGAGAGGCGGGTATAGCCTATCTGCATAGGTTCAGGAAGCAGAGAGGCCGTGGAGTCAGGGCTTGGAAATGCGGGGGCTAACCTAAAGGAAGGTCTCCGGTTCCTCTCTCGAGTGTTCTGTCTCTCTCTTAAACGTTCATCTATACGAGAAATGAATGAAATTAAATCCTCTAAATTTTCAGGAAGTTCTCTAGTAGCAACCTCGTCAAGGATTACATCTGATAGCCCATTCAAAAATACATCCATATACGCCTGCTCATTCCACTTGACTTCTGACGCCAGAGACCTGAACTCTAGTGCATAATCCACAAGTGTTCGGTTCTCCTGTCTCAGGCGCAACAGTGATCTGGCTGCATTAACCTTTCTACCTGGAGGGTCAAACGTTCTTCTAAAAGCAGCTACAAATGCGTTATAGTTATATACTAACGGGTTATCGTTCTCCCATAGTGGGTTGGCCCATCTCAGAGCCTTCTCAATGAGTAAGGTGATAATAAATCCTACCTTTGCCCTATCTGTAGGATAGGAGCGAGGTTGCAATTCAAAGTGGATACTAATTTGGTTTAAAAAACCACGACATTTCTCAGGAGCCCCACCATAACGTACTGGTGGGGTAATGCGAGAAGAAGCACCTACTGTGGCTACCTCTAGGCCTGAACTTACAGGAGAGATAGGAGTAGTACGTATCTCCTCTGGTGGGTTATTGGCACGAGATAATAACGCCTGTAGCGCTAGCGCCATCTGATCCATTCTGTGATCCATGGCTTCAAACCTAGGATCAGGAGAAGCAAGCTGACTGTTTGTACTTGCAGGATCCATTGGCCCTGTCGTAATGTCAGGATCGGGACAGGGATCCAACACGCAGAGTACAAACAGTAGCCAGATACGTATACCAGACCTTAGAATGGCCGGACTAACGTAAGTAGTACAGTAGAGAATGGTCAAAGACAAGCCGAGGTCGAGGGTAACAGAAGACAGGTAAGCGAGAGACAAGCCGAATCAAGGGTAACAGAGATAAGCAGAGTAGAGCAAACAAGCCGGGTCAAAACCAAGAGGGATAACTAGAATACACGAGCACTGAGTGACTAGAACAAGCTAGAACCACGACAGGGCAATGAGCTAATGAAAGAAGCACTGTTAAATGCCCTGTTCAGATAAGTAAATACGCCTCCGAGGTGTCCTGATTGGTCCTGAAGCAATTGAGTGACAGGTCGTTCCGGGTTGGCGTCCTGACGTCGACTTCCGGACGTCATGCTATAAAAGGGAGTCACTCCCTCGCGGCCGGCTTTGCATGACCGGATAGACCGCGAGGAAGGGGGAAATCAGACCGTCCGGATGGATGAACGGCTAAGTCTCTACCTCTTTCGGAGGTAGAGACCTCAGGTACCCTGACACACGCATCCACTTGCCCACATGCCCTGACCTCACGTTCGTGTGCGCCTCCCTGGTCTCTTTGCCTAGATTACTCGGCACCATGGATTGGCGGCAAGCCTCTTCCCTTTCACCTATAGCAGTGCAGAATCTCGTTTGTGACTCGTGAATCTGATGAGCGAGCCTCCTTCGCTTTTAATATCTAATATAATTTTGTTTTGTTCCATTTACTTGACTTGTTATATATTGAGTCACTTATGTACTGTTTCGTATGATGCTATGTAGGTATTGCGTGATCCTTATTTTTTTGCAATCTTTTGCAATGTTAATCTTTTTTTAGTATCTCTCTTTTATTTGAAAAAGCAATACAAATTTATGTATCAAGAATATAGCAATTGTGGGTCCCTCCATTAGTTCACATTTCCTCCCTGTTGTTCCAGTAGTAGTGTTGTATTTTTGGTAACCTACTGGTAATAATATGATTACTTTTTCTGTTTTGTTTATTTGTTTTTATTACAAGATTCAGGATATATTTTGTGCATATATTTGGAGATGTAGACAGTTGTATTGATGGCTTAAGGTTCTTTATGTTCCTTGCTCTTTCTCATTCTTGTTCATTGGGAGTCAGAACTAATGGAAGTGTACATTTATTTGGAGCCACCAAGTGGTATGGGAGTTTTCATCTGGTTTATTGCTGATCTTTGCTGAAGCCATGCTGTGTTTTTAATTTAATTTTATTGAATTGAATTTAATTTTATTGAAATATGCGCTGTGTAACGTTATCTGTCCAGCTCCCTTGTATTTGCTGTAGATAGCTTTGTATATTTGTTTAAATAACCATTATTTTCATTTGTACTTGGAGCAAGGCTGTTCTTTCATTCCATACATTTAATAAGATTTTGTCTTATTAAAAATGTATTTTGCTTGTTCACTATCTACAATGAGCCTCAGTATCACAGCCATATATTATAGCCTAATTGTGTTATGTATGTTTATAAGAATATGATCCCAATACCTCTAATGAAATACTATGTGTAAATATTATTCTTGAAAGGTTTGTCCTGGCTTTGCCTTGTCTGGACTGGACTTTATAAATTGTTAAATGTTTGAAGGGACACTATAGTCACCAGAACAACTACAGTTTATTGTAGGCTGCAGGCTTTTAATGTAAACACTGCATTTTCAGAGAAAAGGCAGTGCTTACATTGCTGTCTAGGGCAGTGGCAGTCATTCACACAGCCACTAGAGGTGCTCCCTGGGTCAGTGCTGCACAATGGTTTAATACATAGCTAAGAGAAGATGATGATTACTGCAAAAAACTTGCAGATAACTTGTAATTGGATGAGTCGAGACAAGGTGCTGCAGCAGTTAAAGAAAATTAATGTAAATAAAGCTCCGGGGCCTGACGGTATTCACACATGAGTAGTTAAGGAGCTAAGTTGGGAAATAAGTGAACCTCTGTATTTAATCTTTCAAGATTATTTTGTTTCAGGTATTGTACCGGAGGATTGGAGGAAGGAAGACATTGTTCCTATATTTAAAAAGGGTTCAAAATCCTTGCCTGGAAATTATAGACCTGTGAGCTTAACTTCTGTGACTGGGAAAATATTTGAAAGGCAATTAAGGGATAATATTCAGGAATTCATTGGGAAGAACTGTGTTATTAGCAATATTCAGCATGGTTTTATGTCAAACTAACCTAATAGCATTCTACGAAGAAGTAAGTAGAAGTATAGATCAGGGTGTTGCAGTGGATGTGATCTACTTGGATTTTGCCAAGGCATTTGATACGGTTCCACACAATAGGTTAGTCTTCAAACTAAAAGAAATTGGTCTAGATTAATATTCTTGTTCTTGGGTAGAACATTGGCTTAAGGATAGAGTACAACGAGTTGTCATTAATGGTACGTTTTCAAGCTGGACAAAAGTGGTAAGTGGTGTCCCTCAGGGTTCTGTTTTGGACCTGTTTCTATTTAAAGGGACACTCCAGGCACCCAGACCACTTCTGCCCATTACTCCTAACCCTGCAAGTGCAATTATTGCAGTTTTTTTATAAACTGCAATAAGTACCTTGCAGGGTTAACTCCACCTCTAGTGGGTCACTTCCTCCTTCATAGCACAGAAAACCTGTGCTAGAGCATCGCTGGACGTCCTCACGCTGTGTGAGGACCTCCAGCGTCGCTCATTTCCCAATAGGAAAGCATTGAAATTATTTTTCAATGCTTTCCTATGGGGAGCGCTAATGTGCAGGCGCGGCATTGCCGCGCATGCGCATTAGGTCTCCTCTTCCGGTGGGCGGGATCAGTTTCGCCCACCGGCCGACGCAATGCAGAGGAGGAGCGTCACGGAGGAGGAGACAGTGGCAAGGTTTTCCTGGCACTGGAGTTTCCCTTTAATGCAAATGAAACAAGGCGGGCACACTCGACTTAACAACAAAATAGCCCCAGGAAAAGGCTAATGTAATGAATACTGGGTGCTCACCCACATAAGGCTCTATCCCCTAAAGAACCCAAAATACATAACAGTGTGAATAGAGTAAGGAGCACAACCATAAATCTTTATATATATGAAAAAATCTTTATTAAATTGGTATATACTATAGGACTGTCTCTTTAAATATTATCCACAGAGATACAAAGTCATGCTATTCAAAAGCATTTACCAGAAAAACAATGTTATAGGCAGATATAAACGCTCAATGCGTAATAAATGAATGAAAGAAATATCATGCAAACAGTCCACTATAATACTAGTATAATGAAAACCCAGACATATAAAAAAAATGCAACAAACCATACCAAATTCAGTGAGAAGTAGGGACAGAGTCAATCAAAAAAAAAAAAAAAACCCACTGTAGTTTCCCTTTAACATATTTATAAATGATCTTGAAATAGGCATTGAAAGCCATGTTTTAGTGTTTGCAGATGAGACAACACTTTGTAAAGTAATAAAATGTTAGTAGGATATTGATTTGCTGCAGAGGGATTTAGATAGATTGGGGGAATGGGCACTAAAATGGCAAATTAAATTTAATGTAGAGAATTGCAAAGTTAATGCACTTCGAGGTCAAGAATGCCCAAGCAACATACACCCTAAATGGTAGTGAATGAGGGATAACAGCACACGAGAAGCATATGGAAATTTTATAGACAACAAATTAGGCAGCAATATGCAATGTCAATCTGCAGTTGCTAAGGCCAGTAAGATTTTGCCATGTATAAATAGGGGAATAAATTCTCGGGATGAAAATATAATTTTGCCTCTTTATAAATGGCTGGTAAGACCACACCTTGAATATACTGTGCAATTTTGGGCACCAGTTCTAAAGAAGGATATCATGGCACTAGAAAAAGTGCAGAGACGAGCTACAAAATTAATAAAAGGAATGGAGCATTTTAGTTATGAAGAAAGGTTAAAACATTTAAATCTCTTTAGTTTGGAAAAACAGTGCCTCAGACATGATATGATAACATTATACAAATATATTATGGGCCAGTACAAACCATTATCTGTAAATCTATTCATATTCAGGGCTATACATAGGACACAAGGTCACGTATTTAAACTGGAAGAAAGGAGATTTAATCTAAGGCAAATAAAAGTTTTTTTTTAATAAACACAGACTTTGTTACTAGACTGATCATGATTTGGGAGCATGCCAGGTTTCATCAGACTACATTACTCTCTGTTCAGTTAGTGGTGTATAGCTCTATATGCCTCACATCTTGCTCTGTTCCATGACCAGAGGTTTGACCAAGTCTCCTCTCTTGTCCTCTCCATGTCCCCACTAGGTTGCCCTCTGTACAAAGAGAACTGGACATTTCTGAAAGATGACTATATATTCACACATATTGTGTATGGATTAAAGGGTTGGCAGTGTTTGTAATTTGCATTCATCTGTTAGGATATACATTGCAGATACAGTAACTAATTAGATATCTACATTTACATGATCTGTATATAACTTAGTAGTGTACTAGCTTCACATAAGATAATACAGACTAAAATCATACTTTTGCTCTTGGCTGCTATTAGAAACAGATGGCTGCAGGAATCATTTCGTAAAGTGACCTCAAGTCTAGTCACTGATCTGATAGATCATTAATTAGATCTCAGTGCTAAACACACACTACATGACCAAAAGTATTGGAACCCACCTTGTAATTATTGCATTCAGGTGTTTCAATCAGACCCATCGCCACAGATGTATAAATTCAAGCACCTAGCAATGCAGTCTGCTTTACAAACATTTCTGACAAAATTAGTCGTTCCAAACAGTTCTGTGAATTCCAGTGTGTTGCTGTGATAGGATGCCACCTGTGTAATAAGTCACTTTGTGAAATTTTATCCCTATCAGATAGTCAACTGTAAGTGGTATTACTGGAAATTGGAGACATTTAGGAACAGACACAACTCAGCCATGAAGCAGAAGACCATGAAAAGTCACAGAGCAGGGTTACTGAATGCTGAGGCACATGATGAGGAAAAGTCACCAATGTTAGCTGAAGAGTTCCAAACTTCCACTGGCATTAATATAAGCACAAACACTGTGTGGCAGGAGATTCATGGAATGGGTTTCCATGGCTGAGCAGCTGCATGCAAGCCTCACATCACCAAGTACAATGACAAGTGTCGGAACGAGTGGTGTAAAGCATATCGCCATTGGACTCTGGAGCAGTGGAAACATGTTCTGTAGAGTGACAAATCATGCTACTCTGTTTGGCAGTCTGATAGACAAGTTTGAGTTTGGTGGATGCCAGTAGAAAGTTTCCTGCCGGGCTGCATGGTGCTAACTTTTCAGGGGTTGGGCTAAGCCCCTTACTGTGAAGGGAAAACTTAATGCTTCAGATACCAAGACATTTTGACAATGTTATGCTTCCATCTTTGTGAGAACAATTTGGGAATTTCCTTTTTGTATGAAAGCATGACTGTGCCCCAGTGCACACAGCAATGTCCATAAAGACACGGTTGGATGTGTTTGTTGTGGAAGAATGCCTGACCTCACAAATGCTCTACTGGATGAGTCAAATAATCTTGTAGCTGCAAATGGGGGACAAACTATATATTAATGTCTATGTGTTTGGAATACAGTGTCATAAAAGTTCCAGGTGACCCAATACTTTTGTACATATAGTGTATCTCTAATTCCAGAATTTGATCATAGCATTAAATCATTTAATTTAATTGGGGTTTTTTCTAAGATAGAATGTGTCAGTTTGAGAATGTCTGGCTGAAATCATCAGAAGTATTGATCAAAGTCAATCACAATGCTTTGGATTGGCTGAGAATGTCAAGGAGGCAGATCAGGGGCAGAATATATCAGTAAAGTTCAGTGTCTCCAGTGTCTGTGCAGCACTGCCCCAGAAAGCACTTCTAGTCGCCATCTGATGAGTGACCAGTGGAGGTGAGCAGTGGAGGTATCCCTAGGCTGCAATGTAAACACTGCCTTTTCTCTGAAAAGAGAGTGTTTACTGCAAAAAGACTGAAGTGAATGATTATACTCACCAGAACAAATACAATAAGCTGTAGTTGTTCTGGTGGCTATAGTGTCCCTTTAAGGATTCTGTAAGGGGATGCACCAACCGTGAAGAATATGTCATGGTGTCAGCATGTTCTTAAATATTGCTGGGGTTCCCTTTTACCTTAAATGCTAACTATAAGGGCATCACCATTTCAGTATCTACTGTTGGAGATGTGGTGTCTTTTGTTAAAAGTTTTAACATCCTATATACTTTTTGCCTACCTTATTTAGTTCCTTTACCTCAACATCACAAATGTCCTCAGTCCTCAGTGTCACACGCTGCTTCTTCTCAACATTCCTCTAGAAGCTCCACAACTATTAAATTAAACTCTAGAGATACATTTACTCCCCCTTTCCTCCCACCCCACCCCTAGTCTGCGCTTATATTTTGGGATTCTTCTATGATGTGCTATTGCTGGATTAAAATATAACATGTTATATTATTTCTTTTCGGGACTTCATGGAATACTAACATTATATCTATAATATTTGGATTACATCTTCCCTGATATAATGTATATACTTCCATTGTATTATTGCATTGCTTTTCTGTTTCATTATACTCTAGAACTAGACACTGGTCCTTATTTTGTCCTTTATAGATTTTGAACTTTCTGTTTGATGCACTTTTTTAAAAGTTTGTATTTTACATGTTTTATTGTTTCTCTTAATTTGCTGCTCATTGAGAGATCTTGGTTGAATATGTAACTTAGTATTTAACAGGTAACAAGTACCTCTAGACCAAAATAGTCTAATTCTGTATTTTATTAAGCCCAATTGTACAACTGTTGGAGGCTTAAGCATCTATATATGAAAAATTACACTTTTTATTCCCTGGACCCCCACACCCCCCTACCCAGCCCAAAACAAAAAAATATTCCAACTCATATGTTTGTCCTATCCAAATGTTCTTACAACCCTCGACTGAATATGGTCCCAAAACTTGGTCTAATCTTGCCTGTTTGTCTATTTCCATACCAATACGTATTGCAAAGTGGAAATATAAATACTTTCAATAATGGCTTAACATAAAAAAGGAGAGCTTGCAGTGCAATGCTAAAGCAATACCTTTTATATAACAAGAACCTTCTTACCATTGTTTAGTACACCACGATCTCAGATGTTACAAATTTCCATCTCAGACACAAAATGTAGAAAACAGTTCCACGTTGTACACCACTCTACCTCCAAGCGTATCCTATCCTTTAGTGAATTAAGTATTCATATTCCAGTACCATTCACACCTACAGCAGTTATATTTTATTGTCACTTCACAAATGTATGTGCTCACTTATCGAACACCACCAAACAGCTGCCAATCAGTTGATCCAAACCTTTTGCAAGAGATTAAATGCTCCTTCTATTAGGGGCTGGTTCCTGCAAGTGGAATCCATTAGAGTTGTTTGAATTACATGTTTCATTGTCCAATAAGTATTGAACTTACTGTATTTAGCTATCTGGTCAAAATGGCTTTTGATTTTTCCATGAAAATTAGTTCTCTGGGTGTTGTTTGAGCCAATAATCCTCTATAGAGCAGCCTTTACGCATTGCTTGGTTGACTTGGATATTACGAGCAGATGCTTAAAGGCATACCCTGTTTTCTTCAATTTCTCATGCATTTCTGTTATTTCTATTATTCTGTATTTCAACTACCACAACTACCACAACACGTAGACATAGTCTTAAATTAGAGGTTTAAAAATAATATTAGGAAGCATTACTTTACTGAGAGGGTAGTGGATGCATGGCATAGCCTTCCAGCTAGAGCTTAACATAGTGAGGGTAGATGTTAACATAGTGAGGGAGTTTAAGCATGCGTGGGATAGGCATAAAGCTATCGTAGATATAAGATAAGGCCAGGGACTAATGAAAGTATTTAGAAAATTAGCAGACTAGATTCGGCCGAATGGTTCTTATCTGCCGTCACATTCTATGTATCTATCTTTCTATCTTTCTTACACATTCACCAGTGTAATACGTACATTGTATGGTGTTTCTTATTTGGTTATAGTACATACCTTTTCAGCAATAATTTAATATTGGTCTACTTGCTTAGATTTTACTTTGCTATCATTATATATTTAAGAAGACTTCCATGTCATTAGTTCAATGCTGGTATGCTGTTCCCTCTGACTTGAATGCACTTCTGATTATTTGATTGTATTGTATTACAGAACTTTGAATGCTCACTACAATTACTTGAAACTCCAATAAAAATTATAAAAATAAAAAGTATGATTATGAATGACCTTGCGGCTGTATATAATATACCATAAAATCTACTGACTTTTTTTAAAGCCCTGGTCTGCCCAAGGGGAAACAGCTCAGTGTTACATTGATGATGAGCAATCTGGCGTGAAATAAGTCAAAAGCTGAATCCTTAGAAAAATGCATTTTGCAGGGTTGAATTGAGCACTCAATGTTCCCCCATGACCCCCAGCATGTGCCTTTTATTAGTGATTTCTCTGTTATAGGTTACAGTGCTAGATGTAGTGGAGTCTTCTTCAAAGAAGCATCTTCTCTTCCCATGCGTCATTGAAAGGTTAGAGTTCAACGTCAGGTAGGAGTATAAATTCAATCTATACAATGTGGTTAAATCACCTGACACTTTATTCCTCTTTGTCCCCATTGAGAAAACATTTTTCTAGCTTTTTCTTCTTCTGTGTCATTTTTATAGAGTCAAAGGAAGGCAACCTATGGTGCTCCAGATGTTGTGGACTACATCTCCCATCATGCTCTTACAGCAATACTGCTACCCAAGTGTTAGGGGGATTGTAGTCTACAACACCTGGAGTGCCGAAGCGTGCCTACCACTGGACTATAGAACGTAAGAATAATATGGAAATAGATCAATTTATTAAATCTGGGTATTTGCTAGCAAATTGCTAGCAATTTAACTATTGTAAATGTTACACTTTTATTTAAAGGGATACTCTAAGCTCCCAAACAACTTAGTTTAATTAAATGGTTTTGGTGTATAGTATCATACACCTGTAGTCTCATTGTTCAATTATCTGCCATCTAGGAGTTAAATCCCTTTGTTTATGCAGCCCAAGCCACTGTTGGCTTAGTGTTTTCTCCTAGTGGTAGTTTATCTTTTTTGATCACTCTAAGCAGCATAAAAATGTTTGTAGTAAGTGTTAGGGTGCTTTCTATCTAGCTTTCCAAAGTGTGTTTTAACTGGAGAAGCTTCCATAAACTGATGCAGTAATAAGCTTGCCTTTGGAGCAGATACATGAAGGAACTAGAACGGACCTCTCTCTCCTGAGTTGGAAAAAGTAATGCCGGGATTTATCATGGTCAGTAGTTTGGCAGATTCTTGCACTAAAACCTGCGACTGAGCTACATACAAACAGATGGTATAACTAAATGTTTAGCCATTGTGGATTGTTGACTCCAAGTTATTTGTATTTTATCCATTGAAAACAGAAATGTAACCAAAGCATCCTTTTCCTTCTCCTTAATCCTTTTCAAATTACTGTAGAACTAAGAGTCCATGTTTTGCAAATGATAAATTACTGATTTTCAATAAGGAAATAAAAATACTTATCTCTCATAGAGATACATGTAAATATCTAATATTCACACAAAGTGATTTTTTTAAAATAAAATAAATCCCAAAAATATTTTGAAGGAAAATGCATGAATAAATGTCTGTTAATTTACACGTCTTCGGAGACATGTTTTCTTCCTGCTATTTCTACTTTAGCACTGCATAAAACAATGCAGAATGATATTGGCTTGCTATCGATTAGAGAACTATTAGAACACATTTAGATTTGTTAAATTGTAAGGCATTGCGTGTCTATCAGGCACTCAAAGCAATGGCGAAGAACATGTAGCGCCATGCACGCCAACGTTGAACAGTGGGCAGATCTGACAAATGTGTTCGCCCATAAAGTTGTACATTGAGTAAAAAAAAAAAGATCATGCTCCTATGGCACCTTTAGTGCCATTTCATCCTATATTTAAAGATGTAAAAAGAGATCACTGCACATTGCTGGGCTGTTAAATCCATAAACATACATATCAATTCTGGCTCAAATGAACCTTTTCCTATTTAATAGACAAAGGTTCTCGGGAACCAGAGATTTCAGGATCTACACCGAGCTTCCAAAATCCACACATTATAAAAGCAATTATCGAGCCAGAAAGCATCCCATTTGCTTTAGGATTGCCATCTGTAGTTGATTCTCTTCCATTCATGCTTCTTGGGGGTATTTTTCAAAGTACATGTTAGGCATGCAATTACTAAGAACTGTGTTGTAGAACATTGTGCACTCACTGCAGTTATGCAGTAATCCTTTAGTTCTGCAGTCAGAACAGTGGCACAATTTCAGAAAAGCCTCTGGAGCTGGAAAAGGAACATTTTATCCCGCGTGTTGCTAATATATTTATTGTGTAGAAACTCCTCGTAACATCTGCTCTGGTAATGTTCTACATATGCTGAATGGCAGTATGTGTTTCTTATATAAAATGGAAATACAGAAAGTAGTGTATAAAACTGTATTTAGTTCTGTTAGCTTAGAAGAGACACTCTATAAACGCTGGAGGGTTATAAGTGAGAAGAATTACGAGCTAACGGAAGAACCCTTCAGACGGTACAGATGTAAGAAGCAGGTGTAGGTTTTATTGGACTCTGGTGTCCAAATATGAGTTGAACCCCAACCCCAGAAGCAAGAAGCAATCAGATTTCCTAAGTGTGACCTGGATCACGATTTTTCGGGGTTTTTTTTATACCTCTTTAAATTCATGCAATTCATGTAAATTTGTATTAACACCTTGCTTCCTGCATCTTTAACTTTTTGAGCATCACAGATTTAGAACAATTTGTTATAGAAATCATGAGTGTTTTATGGTTTTCACTGAGTGTTGCATGACATGGAAATTGCATATGGGAGACATTGAGTATGACTAACGGATAGGCAATAATAAACCATCACTACATAATTGAAAGCAGCCATTCACAACCTTGAGCAAAATAGACAAGTGCACACAATAAAGATAGTGAACTGCGCTGAGTGATAGTAGAAGTGAAAATAAAATTATTGGGATCATAATTATTTATATACAGGTATATACTAGCACTCAGCACAGTTTACTATCTTTATTGTATGACTGTGTAATGCCTGATCTCCTCAGAATGTAATAACCCCCACAATGCCATGTTCAAACTTGAGAAACATAATAATAGCAGGTTCTGTAGTCATTTAAACCCCCCATTAAGGAGCACTCCAGTGTCAATAAAAATATTTTATTGATAACACTAGCGTGTATGTAACTCAGTTTACATCATAGAACTCTCACAGTGCCCTACAAGAGTTCTTTTACCTAATCATCACTAATTGTTTTCCCTGCCAATCCAATGCATTTAAACACAGGGCACGAGCACAGCAAAAACTGCACTACCCCTGCAAAGCTTTTCATACAAAATATTTGAAATTGTTCCTGCTCTTTCAGGAGTCCTCACATCAGTTATGACATAAGGGAGAACACCCTCCCAGTTGTCTGATGACAGCCTAAAGCAAGCACTGGCAACCTTTGGCACTGCAGATGTTTTGGACTACACCTCCCATGATGCTTTGCTTGCATTATGTGTGTAAGAGCATTATGGGGGATGTAGTCCACAACATCTGGAGTGCCGAAGGTTGCCTATCCCTGGAAGGATGCAACCTAGAGGCTTCATAAAGCAAATTTCTCTTTAAATTGGCACTTTTTTTAAAGTGAGAAAAAGTGGACACTCTGTCAACCCCTAGCTACATTGTATAGGCACAGTTTCACCTACTAATGGTGGGTTGAATTTTTTTAAATACATTTTCCATATTTTTGTGAATAATAAATACATTTTCTCCACATCCCCAACATTTCTGCTCTTCCAAACTTGCCATTTCTTATTTTTTTTATTCCAGTGCTATTGTGGTACACAGTGATATTTGAGAGACTTGTAGATGTGTTAGCAGTAGAAAGCTGACAATTGGACTAGAACTTCCAGGAGCCACTGACGTAAACATACAACTTAAATATGCAGAAATTAGTGGGATAATCTTAGCACTGCTATAGATATTTAACTAACTGGCTGAGTCTAAAGCATCTTCTTTTTGAAGCATCCAATGATATTTGAACAGCACAGAAAAATGTACAGGTTTTAGAAATTCATTTTGGGTCAGTATTCTAGTCATACCAGCCCTCTTGGCGGATTGATTACTACTTGACCGAAATGAGCTTTCCTTTACATTATGTTATTATTTTTTGTTAATCGCCTAGGGAGGTGTTTTAAAATCAGAGAATTACTAGGTATGTGTTTTCCATACATCTCTGAAGAAAGCTATACTGAAGTAAAATTGTCCAAGACCTTGTAAATCCTACAACCATCAATTGCACAGACATTTACAAACACAGGTTAATGTTAATGTTAATGATCATACATACTTCTGTGCTACAGACAGACCCACCTATGAAAGAATGAGGTCTCAATCATAATCTATTTCATAATTACGTACATGTTAAGAGCTGTCAATGAGCTATTAATAATGTCAATGCAATCACACTTATATTTTTTTGACAAAATGTTTGCCCTTATTTGTTCACAAAACCCCCTGTCCCCTACCCACACCTTCAGCTAGCACTCCAGATACAATCGAGGAAACACATTGGTGGAACTAATGTTCCCTTCCATTAAATTCAAAAACATAAGCACATGATTCACTATTAACAGCACATTTCAACAAATATTTATAGTCCCCCAAAAATTACCTAACTTGAAAAAAGCAGATTTACACATGAGCAAAACGAGTACTCCGTGAACCTGTCGTTCAGAGTCAAAGTCATAAAGACTTATACAAATATTTTTTGTTTGATAAATCAAAGTAAATAAAGTTCATGTAAGTGTTGCTGCTTTAATATATATTATAAAAAACAAAATCAATAACATAACAAATATCCAAAGTGTCTACCTTGAGAACACTTAAAGAAACACTAAAAACAGCAAAACAACTTTAGCTGAATTGAGTGGATTTGGTGCATTGGTCATGGTCCTGCAGTCTAATTGCTTAATTGTTTACCATTTAGGAGTTAAATCACTTTTTTTTTATACAGCCCTAGCCACACCTCCCTTGTATGTAACCTACACAGTCTTCCTGTGCATTCCATTTAATGAGAGATCCAATATTTCCATTTCCATTAATGCACAGTGTGTTCAATTTAGAATGTTGTATCTCCTCCTTTGTTGATAGTCTGCAAGAACCCGCATAAGTATCTGAGTGTATGATTAAAGTTTAATTAACAGAACAGGAGATAAAACATCTAAAGTAAACACACTGTACCATCACACCAAAGGAGATGTGGCTAGGATGATACATTTGTTACCACTACTGTAATACAATCGCAAAACCGGCAAAATCACCATTTTGTTTATCGCTTACCTCAGTATCACAGCATATCAATCTTGAAGTTGGGTGATTAATGATGATGACAAAACCTAAGATTGATTTTAAGCTAGTGATTACTTCTAACAAACATCCAACAGCACTACTTTAGCTGTTTTCTATTCTGTTTAGACCTCCCTAAGACACTGCAAATCATGGGAAATGCAGTCAATTCAAATATGGGTATTTTTTTCATATTGTAATAATTGTATTTACTATTTTTACAATTTAATGCATTATTCATATCATTTTTTAAACATGGGTCAATTCCTTCAAATGTTTCCATTAAACTTAAGCTTACTCAGTCACCAATACATCTTGTGATTTAAACGCCCACTTTAAACTTTTAAGAGTAATTTACATCATTGCTTACATACTAACAAACATACCTTATTCATTACATTTATATCATTGCTACCTTAATTCACCACAATGAATGAGGCATTGAGCATGTCATACAGCTTGTGTTAACACAAACTCTTAATTTGAATCAAATATATTCTACGTACTCCCGAGGGCTGGCATTCTATACTATGTTTACCCTGCAGACACAATCAGACATGTCCCTGTAGAGTTTCTATTTCATTTTAGCATCTGAGGTACAGGTCATTAACATGTTTTATGTAAGGTCACCATGAGTTTAAGATCGAAAGGTCTTGAATCTATTCTAATTTGTCCCTTCTGGCAGTCAAAATAAAGATATTTCCAATAAAATTTGCCACATTTATTGATTTCAGTAACAAGTAAGAATTTTGATCTGTTGTTGTTACAAAGAAAATAATAAACTGACCAATTCGATCTGATACTAATTAATTTTACAATGAGTGGCAATGGAGGTGTAGTCAGTGTCTGAAATAAGATTTCACAAGGTTGAGGGGAAACTCCAAACACAGAAATGTTTTCCCTTCACTTATTGTATTGTACAATGAGCACCCTTGTACCTGCCTCACAGAATTATGCTGCTTATGAGTGTAGAGATTTTAAATATTGAAATTATAATCCTGCCATGCATTTAATACATCTCAAGGTGAAGCAATGCTTCTCATTGACAGTTCAAGCCTGAATTGCATGTGTATGTCACACAAGCTTCAGTTTTTCCATAATGGTTTACAATCATCATAACTTTTGCAGAATATACAAGTATATAAAAAAACAACAATTTTTCTCATACATAAGGGGTCCCTAATTATAAAAAAAAAATATAATTGGCTATTTTTTTATCAGTTGAGATTAAAGGACCACTATAGTGCCAGGAAAACATACTAGTTTTCCTGGCACTATAGTGCCCTGAGGGTGCCCCCACCCTCAGGGAACCCGCACTCTCAGGGTCCCCCTCCCGCCGGGCTCTGGAGAGAGGAAGGGGTTAAAATCTTACCTTTCTCCAGCGCCGGGCGTGGAGCTTTCCTCCTCCTCTCCTCCTTCTCTGAAACTGCTATGTTTATTAAAAAAAAGGGTTAACCCTAGCTGGACCAGGCACCCAGACCACTTCACTAAGCTGAAGTGGTCTGGGTGCCTATAGTGGTCCTTTAATAGGCCCCTCTTAAAGAAAACAGTTTAAAAATGCAACTAAGTTTAAGTGAGATCTAGAGCTGGGATAAATTATGTGCTGCAACCTCACCCACTGCCACTAAAACTGTCCAATTAGATGCTTCTCACAGATGAAAAAACATTAAGAACATATGGTGTATGTATGGCAATCATCATATGCAAGTTTGACCCATTTAACCTTTTGCCAGTAAGCTAGAAATAAGGGTATATATATAAAAAAAAAAAACATGTTACAAAGCAAAACACAGCACAAGAGAATACTGAGAATGGACAACAACTCAAATAGCTTCCCTTTTGGAGGGTCCGTGCTAAGTTCTCTAAAAGCGCAGTCAAGATCCAAAATGGGGGCTGGTTTATTCTGCAGGAGAGCTACAGGACAATAGAAAATCATGCCATTCACAGGTAGAGATCTATGCCCCAAGATCACTTCATTAAGACAATATGATTTGGGTGCCTAGAATACCTCTTTAAGGGTGACAATGCTGCACCATGTCACACTGGGCAGAAACGAACTGCAGGTGGCACTTCATTTGATAAGTCAAATTGCTCAACATGACTCTTCCCAGCCAGTCAATCAAATATCACACTGACTAGTGTAGCATAGCTGTGTAATTTAACTGCAATGTTTTAGTGAACCATTTTAAAGACATTTGTGTAAATGTAGAAATAACTGAACCATAAAACTGATTTCAACATATGCAATTTGGACCCATTCAACCTTCCTACCATGTGATAGAAATGAAAATGTGAAAAACACAAATACAAAGGTATCATATAAATACATGATGCTTATACAAACTGTAGACACGATTGGCACATTAAATATAGCATGTATAATACAGAAAATAGTTTTTTAACTTGACATCAACAAAATAGCAGTGTATTCCTTTTCCCCAGTAAAATGTCTGGTTCTGGTTACAAATATGTTACTGCTTTAGTAAACGCCACATAATATATATATATATATATTCACAGAACTAGAAAATACACATAAGATAGATAGATAGTATCTTGCATTAAAGGGACTCTCCAATGCCAGGAAAACAAATGCCCCCTCCCTCCCACCACCTATCCCATGTTACTGAAGGGGTTAAACACCTTTAGTGACTTACCTGAATCCATTTCCCTCGGCACTGGCTCGGGCTCTGCCCACGTTCCTCCCCCGCTCTGCCCACGCTCCTCCCCTGCTCCTTCCCCGCCAACGTTAGCCGGCGGGGGAGACCTAATAAGTATTAAACCTCACCATAGGGAAGCATTATTCAATGCTTTACCATGGGGATTCTGGCGATGCTGGAGGTCCTCATGCATAACGTGAGCACATCCAGCGTCGTTCAAAACACTTTTCGGGTTTTAAGAAGCTGTAAGTCCCTCTAGTGGCTGTCTGATAGACAGCCACTAGAGGAGGACTTAACCCTGCAAGGTAATTATTAAAGTTTATAAAAACTGCAATTATTACACTTGCAGGGTTAAGTGTTACTAATTAAGGGTAAAGGGTTACTAATAGCCTCTTTACCTTGTTTTAACATTTAGACAGAGAGCCTTCTTTAGGCAGAGTCCAGAGATGAAAGTTTTGAATATTTTTTTATTTTTTTTTTAAATCAACCACGATTGCTGGTTTTCTAGAACTTTCAACATCTTCTTCGATCTTATTATGATTTTGTGTCAATTTGTTTCAAATTAAGAATAAGACCTTTATAGAAAAGGTTAAAAGGTATACATTTCTTTTTAAATTTACTGCTGTCTAGCAATAACATTATTAAAATCTGCAATGTGTTGTGTATTGAAAAAAGAAATTATAAAAATCAAAATATAAAATCTATTGTAATAACATGTGAAACGCAACAAAACATAGAAATGGACAATAGATAGATAGATAGATAGATGGACAGACAGGTGGACAGGTGGACTATACATTTTTTTGTTTCTCTTCAATAATAAATGCAAAGGTCACAGCATACAATTATTCTCCTATCTATGCTTCAAAGAGTAATCATGCAGCATACAATATGATATCCAGCAGGCTCTATCTGAATTAGAATTCCCAATGAATAATCTGTTAAAATTAGAATATGATGCTTAAGTCTTTTCCATGAGATCTTGCTTCAGATGCATAGAATGCATGTTTCAAGACGTATACTGATCTGGCTAATCCAATGTTTTTGCAAAGAAGTGACCTCTTCTTACCAAACAGTAGTAATCTTTCTGTCATATGCATATTCCCCTTGTCTGTAAAGTCAGTGCAATTGTCACTCAATTAATTGCTTAGAAGAATGGGTTGGGAATATTGATTTGTGCATCCAATGAGCTGCAGCTGATCTCTGATCTAATCATGACGACATGAACATTTTATAAAAAGCTCCAGGAATATTTTACTGCATTGGCACAAACATCAGTCAATAAATACTAGCTTTCCCTCAACCTCTAGTTATTGTGCATACCTTTATTTTTTTTAAAGAAATACCCCATCCCTGTTTATTGCTATATTTTCAGTGGTAGCAAATAGAATATGGATGTTATATAAGAGCATATATTATCAAATAGAAAATATTGATCTCTGTAATATCTGTATATGTAAATTCTACAGAGCAAGTCTTACACAAAATGCAAAGAGGAGTTCTAGGTGCAGCAACAGCCTGGGGCTTGTTGATAAGTGCAAAAATAACATTTGATAGCCACTATCCACTCCAAATTTTTTCTACGCTACAAAACTAAAGTATAAGTAAGGAGTAATTAGCAGCTGCTGTACTATTTAACATCTCCCGTAAAGTCTTAATAGTAGCAGAAATATTTAACAATGGTTTCCAAAAAATATGGCAAATTTACCACCAAGTCAATTCAGTTTTTAATATATATCACTGTTTAGTAAATCTTATATCATGTCTTGGTAGAGTACTTAAGGCAATTATTTAAAAAAATCATCTACAAGCATTGGCCTATTTTTACACCCTTGGTGCATCTGATTCATGTAGCAAAATAGTTATTCTGCTGACCCGAACCGACACAATTCAGCTGTCCCGAAAAAACAGCTTGCCCTTACAGCATGTTATCATTATATGATAAAAAAAAAAAATGTGCTTCATACCCAGGGCCGGACTGGGAAAAAAATTTGGCCCGGGCATTTTTTAATCACAGCGGCCCACTTAAAAGGGGGAGCGGCCAGGTATTGTGTTATATCATCCCCAATGACAAGCACGCCTCATATCAAAGTGAACATGTCGGTTTAATACTCTTCCAGGGCAGACCTTGCGCAGAGCTCTGCTAAAGAGCTCTAGCATAAGAAAAGTGCCCTGTATTTGTTCTGCACTGTGCAAGCAAATTTAATAACATGCTTGCGTTGTGTTTGCTTGAAACTTATCTCTGGTGTCTCTATAAATGGGATACCAGGAGACAAAAATGCCACGAAAGAGTACTGCACATGTGTTTGGAGCCTGCTTATGGGATTGTGTGTGTGTGTAGAGTGAGCTGATTGTGGTGTGGTATTGTGTTAGTAGGTTGGTTTCAGTCATGTTGTGTTTGTGGTGTAATGTAATGTATGTGTGTCTAGGTGCTGTAGAGAGTGTGTGTATACGGGGCATAGTGTGTATAGGGGATGTAGCGAGTGTGTGCATACTGCCTGAGTGTGTCTGTGTATAGGTGATGTAGTGTGTGTAGGGGTTGTAGAGAGTGTGTGGTTAGGGAATGTGTTTGCTTACAAGGATTCTAGTATGTGCATAGGGGATCCAGAGTGTGTATGTCAGAAATGTAGTGTGTGTGTAGGTGGTGCAGTGTGTGTGTGTGTGTGTGTAGGGGATCTAGTGTGTGTTTGAAGGACCCAGAGTGTGTATAGGAGATCTAGTGAGTGGGTGTAGACGATTCAGAGTGTATATAGGTATCTAGTGTCTTTATATATGTAGATGATCCAGAGTTAGGTAAGGGATCTAGTGTGTGTCTGGAATGTAATGTGTTTAGGAGTTCAGTATGTGTGTGAGGTGTGCAGTGTGTGTGAGTGAGGGTGGTGTGTGTGTGTGTGAGGGTTCTGTGTGTATGTGTGAGAGTTCTGTGTGTGTGAGGGTGCTGTGTGTGAGGGTGTTGTGTGAGTGAGTAAGGGTACTGTGTGTGAGAGTGCTCTGTGTGTGTGAGGGTGATGTGTGTGTTTGGAGGGATTGTGTGTTGGGGAGAGGCAGGCTAGTGCCAATATATATGTATGTATTGATTTTAAGTAAAAAAAAAAAAAGCATTATATCCCCCCCCCGACCTTCATACCTTTAGTCTGGGAGGGGGGACCGTGCTGCCATCCCTGGTGGTCCTAGTGGTGAGTTAAATCTACCCTGTGGGACAACGCACCAGATCTCGCAAGAAGATTGAGCTCATCCGGGTCCTCTTCTCCCTCCCTGCCCTGCCGGCAGCCTCATTCTTTGATCTTCCCACCGACCCGTCATGGAATGCAGCAGGGCCAGCGCTTGGATAGCACGGGCCCTGCATGGACTGGCCGGGAAGATCATGTGACCTCCCCTGCCGGCCTCGGCCCATCGACATCGTGGCCCACCGGGCATTTGCCCGGTGTGCCAGATGGCCAGTCCGGGCATGTTCATACAGCAAAATTCAGTCTGAAAAGCATTAAGAAAACCTCAATAAAGTAAATCCTTGATTATTGAAAAAGACACTTCAGGTAAACACTTATGTTCCCTGGGCAGGTGATTTTTTTAAGGAACCCCCAGTTTCTGTCTGTCTTTATCTTATTCATTCATCCTGCAATCATTTAACAAAATCACTATAGTCGTATCCTTACCCGACTGTGCAATGTAGTAATAGTTCCTATAGTTATTTATATTATTACTATTACTATTACATTTATATGACTCCAACTTATTTTGCAGTGCTTTCCAATATTATGAAAGGGACTTTAACAACATATTACAGTTGAACGAAACAATAGGTTGATGATTACCCTACTCAACTAAGCTGACCCCAGGGGTGCCCAAAAGGTAAATCCCCCGATGTTTTAAAACATAGCTTTCATGCTGCTTTCTCATTCTAAAGGCATGCAAAGCATCATGCGAGTTGTAGTTCTACAACATCTGGGGATCTACCTTTTGGACACCCCGATCTAGAGGGTGGAGACTAGTGATGTCCTGAACGGTTCGCTGGCGAGTAGTTCCTGGCGAACATAGCTTGTTCACGTTCGCCACGGATGGCAAACATATGCGATGTTCGGTCTGCCCCCTATTCGTCATCATTGAGTAAACTCAGTCAGCAGACACATTCCAGCCAATCAGCAGCAGATCCTCCCTCCCAGACCCTCCCACCTACTAGACAGCATACAATTTAGATTTTTTTTTGTATTATTTTTTTTTTTTAGACAGAAGTGTGTTATATTTGAGCATGCTAGGCTGAACGTGCGTATATCATGGCTAGTTGCACTGAGGGTATGAGTATATAGCAGTACATTGTTGTGAAAGATGGCTGGCATGTTTAGGGTGTAGCTTTCACGTTATCAACTGTGTATATACATCAGCAGCTCCACCACTAGTTATAACTCAAGTGTGAGTCGCCCCATGAGATGAGACTAGTGAATAACATAATACATGAACGGTTAAGGTAAAGGCATGTAAGGAACTACGACAATAAACTCTTTAGGAGGTGAAATAATGACATTTTTAAACGCTTGCTACTTTACGATTAGTTAATGTGCAGAGAGCAGTTCATGTGATCAAAGGCATGGTGTGGAGGATCGGCTATAGTGGGACATGCTTGGAAGGCTGCTGTTTACTGCTTGTGCTCATCCGATCCCTTCTGGGCACCAGGTGCAGACCCTGGGAGTCCCTGATACCTGTAACAACAAAGCAAGTCTCTGGCTGAGTGCCGGGTTCGCGGCTTGGGATGGTGGAAGCTTGTTTTGTCGGGTGGTCGGATCTGTCCCGGTGGTGCTTCACGTCCGGTGCGGGATTGTGGTGGCTTAAGGTGAAGGCGAGTGCTTGATGTGGGGCAGGCTCTGCATTTCTGTTTGTGCCTCCGGTCCCGTCTTCGACGCCTTTTGCGTTGGTGGATTTTAATGGGGACTGCTTTGCTTAGCAGTGGTGGAGCTTGTTGGGGCTTTGGTGGAGCTTGTTGGGGCTTCCTGCTTGTTATTTGCTTCCATAATTGATTAAAGAGTCCGTCCAGCTTAGACTCAATATTCTCCCATGATTTGCTGGTTCCAGGAGGACACGCGGCTGCCGCCATATTGGGAGAGTCGCAGATGAGTATGTCAGCCTGGGCGGCTGTGCTATGTGCATCCATTAGCTCCAAACAGCCTCTAAGGGGTGGACCGGGATAACCCCCACCGGTCTGATGGGGGGAGGGGTAACAGAGCTCCTGCCAGGAAGTAGCTGCTCCTGGGCATCCCAGGATCGGGAGATCGTCCACCTCTCCTGCCCGGTGAGCACCATGCCACACTTGCCACGCGGAGGTAAGTAAGACTCTGTCGAGTTGCTGACCGCTTTTAAGCATGTCGGTCAGGTAGGAGCAACATTGCTGGGTCATCCCCTTCTGGGGTGAAATTCGCTTGTTGATAGCTGCTTAAAGTGATATTGAGGGAGCTCACATGAAGTGCGTCTTTCCTCCATGACAGCTAGGCCCCGCTCCCCGGAAGCTGCATTCTTAGTGAGAGGAGGGACAATGTAGCTGCTGCTGATTTAATAGGGAAATCGATAGCTAGGTTAGTGTATTCAGTGTCCACTACAGTCCTGAAGGACTCATCTGATCTCTGCTGGACAGCACCCCAAAAAGCCCTTTTTAGGGCTAGAACATCAGTCTGCTTTTTTTTTTTTCCTGTGTAATCTAATTGCAGTTGCCTGCCTGCCAGCGTGTGTGTCAGGCTCACAGCGTATACTGTGCCCACTTGCCCAGTGCCACCACTCATATCTGGTGTCACAATAGTTTGCATTAAAAAAAACCAAAAAACTTTTTTGACTGTAATATAATAGCAGTCAGTTTCCTTCACACGTGTGCATTTCAGGGCCTGCCGGGGCACAGTCTCACACCAGTACAACTCATATCTGGTGTAACAGTAGTGTACATTTAAAAAAAAAAATACAGGAGCCTTGTTGTCACCTCTTGGGGACCCTTGGTGTTGTACGTGGCTGGGTGGAGGAAGAGACCTTCAATGACATCAGTGAGGACAAGGAACGGGACATGGCTAGCTTGGTATCCAACCTTGTGCAAATGGCGAGTTTGCGGTTGTGCAAATGGACTGTTTGCGGTTGTTTGCGGTGCATTAAACGGGGAGTTTGGTCTGTCACTGTGAAGCGGGTGTAACCCTTACACTACCTGATCGATACAACATCATACCTGATGTTTTAAAGCACGTTATTCCAAACAATTTAGGAATGTTAGGTGATTTATGCCCTTTATGGATTAAAACCAGACTCTGCATCAACTATGTAATTTTCCATGGGAGTTTTGCCATGGATCTCCCTCCGGCATGCCACAGTCCAGGTGTTAGTCCCCTTGAAACAACTTTTCCATCACTATTGTGGCCAGAAAGAGTCCCTGTGGGTTTTAAAATTCGCCTGCCTATTGAAGTCTATGGCGGTTCGCCCGGTCGGCCCGTTCGCGAACATTTGCGGAAGTTCGCGTTCGCCGTTCACAAACGGAAAATTTTATGTTCGCGACATCACTAGTGGAGACCATTGATTTTATTTATTTACTCCTAATTGATTGTACAGGACGTCTTAAGCATACACAACCATAAGTACTTGTAACCTTTAAAAAGTATGGATGAAAGCTATTCATCAAGCTAATAGAAACTGTCTGGCATAAATTTGTTGAGTAATTTCTAATTTTTAAAGAATTAATATAATCGCAGCTAGGATGCCATGTACTGTATAGCATTTAACAGAAAGCAGACAGCTGTAATACAAATCCCATAAACCTTTTCTGCTTGGCAAGTCACGTTAAAGTTCGATGGTAGTGTTAATGAAATCCTTCAGTTCAACCATTGTATGAAGTCGCCAGTATTCTCTTTTAAAAATTGATATCTAGGAAAAATAAATCAGCTTTGATTTCAGCCCATTGAAATAACACTCCAGGCACCATAACCACTACAGATGTTCCCTGGTCCCCTATTGGAAGGAGTCAGTTCATTTAGAGCAGTTTGACTTCTTACATGGGGTTTAACAGAGCCAAGCCACTACTTCTCGATGGCGACTGATAAGCTCCCTTCAGTGCAGGACAGCTCATTGGCTGAGAGTGATCAGCCAATGTCTGGGAGCCAATATTTAGGAGCATTGTAAGCTTCCTTACATTATGGAAGGCATCAGAGAATTCCTGGCACCATAACCACAACATCACATTGTAGTTGTTATGGTGCATTGAATGTTCTTTTAAAACCAAATGTGGTGTTAGTAAAGTATAATATTGAAAGGGAGACTCCAGCCTGGAGCTGGCCCACTCTTTTATTTATATTATATGTAGTCAATGTAGTAAAATATTTGCAAAAACAATAAACTTAAATAATAAAAAAAAGATACTCACAAAACTATATTATTTGCAACATCTACAGTACATTATAACTAAATCAAGTAACATAGTCAATCAAGAAATAATTTCTCACTATCAGAACTCCAGCTCTCTTATGCTTCTCTACTAATGAGAAACTCATTTTGGAAGCAGGTCAAGCTTAGGAAGCCTATACATAAAATAGAAACCTGTGCTTTCTGATTGCAAATAAAGATGCGAAATATGCTTTAACTGTGCAGGACATATAACTCCGGGATGGTATAATAACTGCTGATCAAAAATTATGTAATATTTTCATGTCCAGAAAGTCATTATTGTGGAATACTACAGTTGGCAGTAATTCTACTAGCAGAATAAATACAAAGTATGGTCATCAATTAGGTAAATGCAATCACACCCCAGGAGAATTTGAAAAAATGAAAAGTGTAAAATAGGGGTTTGTGAGACCTAGTATCATTCATTGTTCTATTTTCATAGGAGCATGTGGAGGTTAATCAAAAGAATATTGGAAAATGTTGCTCTAAGGCAACCAGAACCCCGTGAGACAGAGGAACCAAAAAATTAAGCAGTTTCCTATTGTCTAATATAGGTTATTGATTTAGCATAGGTTCGCAAAATCAATAGAACCTCCACATCGGAATGTTATGTGGCTATTACCATTAGAAATGTAGTTAACATTGCTCCATAATATCAATTTCTGGGGCAGGTCCACTAATAGGTCCCAATATCTCATCCTGACCTAGTGATATATGCAAGTTTTTCAAATTCCCCTTGGGCATGATTGTGTCTACCTAATTAATGATTTTATACTAATGAGAACTATTATAGTTCGCAGGAAAAAATGCATCATACAACAATGCCTTATACAACCATTAAAAATACTCCATTACATTGCAGCATAGATCTCATTACCTTTAGCGCATAGAGCTATTCATTTTACAATTTTTGCTTCATCCATCCTTCTACTATTTTTTTTCTATGTAAGAAGAATCTGAGCATTGTGATTACATTTGTATGGAAAGGGGATTCTAGCAGGCTTTGCCATTTTTGATAAAGATATAGAAGCTCTTGATTTTCTCAGCTGGCAAAGAACGGACCCGTGTACTTGAGAAATATGCAAGATAGCGATATAAATAATTCACATACAGATCCTATGGTGAAAAGATTATGAGTGGTTCACAGAGCTTGTGCCTTTGCTGATTGGGGTATAGCAAAACAGGAGCAAGAATAGGACTTCGAAATTGGACATGCAGGACTGGATCAGGATTCCAGTATGGCAGGACATGATGGTGTTTCAGCAGAAGTTTGACTTTGCAAGATGAAGAGAGACTTTCTAAAATAGGACAATAGAGATGTCGCAAACATAAAATTTTCCGTTCGTGAACGGCGAACGTGAACTTCCGGAAATGTTCGTGAACGGGCGAACCGGCGAACCGCCATAGACTTCAATAGGCAGGCGAATTTTAAAACCCACAGGGACTCTTTCTGGCAGCAATATTGATGGAAAAGTTGTTTCAAGGGGACTAACACCTGGACTGTGGCATGCCGGAGGGGGATCCATGGCAAAACTCCCATGGAAAATTACATAGTTGATGCAGAGTCTGGTTTTAATCCATAAAGGGCATAAATCACCTAACATTCCTAAATTGTTTGGAATAACGTGCTTTAAAACATCAGGTATGATGTTGTATCGATCAGGTAGTGTAAGGGTTACGCCCGCTTCACAGTGACAGACCAAACTCCCCGTTTAACGCACCGCAAACAACTGCAAACAGTCCATTTGCACAACCACAAACTCGCCATTTGCACAAGGTTGGATACCAAGCTAGCCATGTCCCGTTCCTTGTCCTCACTGATGTAATTGAAGGTCTCTTCCTCCACCCAGCCACGTACAACACCAAGGGTCCCCAAAAGGTGACAACAAGCCTCCTGTATTTTTTTTTTTAAATGTACACTACTATTACACCAGATATGAGTTGCACTGGTGTGACACTGTGCCCTGGAAGGCCCTGAAACGCACACGTGTGAAGGAAACTGACTGCTATTATATTACAGTCAAAAAAGTTTTTTGTTTTTTTTAAATGCAAGCTATTGTGACACCAGATATGAGTGGTGGCACTGGGCAAGTGGGCACAGTATACGCTGTGAGCCTGACACACACGCTGGCAGGCAGGCAGGCAACTGCAATTAGATTACACAGGAAAAAAAAAAAAAAAAAGCAGACTGATGTTCTAGCCCTAAAAAGGGCTTTTTTGGGTGCTGTCCTTACAGCAGAGATCAGATGAGTCCTTCAGGACTGTAGTGGACACTGAATACACTAGTCTAGCTATCAATTTCCCTATTAAATCAGCAGCAGCTACACTGTCCCTCCTCTCACTAAGAATGCAGCTTCCGGGGGGCGGGGCATAGCTGTCATGGAGGAAAGACGCACTTCGTGTGAGCTCCCTCAATATCTCACTTTAAGCAGCTATCAACAAGCGAATTTCACCCCAGAAGGGGATGACCCAGCAATGTTGCTCCTACCTGACCGACCCGACATGCTTAATAGCGGTCAGCAACTCGACAGAGTCTTACTTACCTCTGCGTGGCAAGTGTGGCCTGGTGCTCAGCGGGTGGGAGAGGCAGCCAATCTCCCGATCCTGGGATGCCCAGGAGCAGCTACTTCCTGGCAGGAGCTCTGTTACCCCCCCTTCGGACCGGTGGGGGTTATCCCGATCCACCCCTGAGAGGCTGTCAGGAGCTAATGGACGCACAGAGCACAGCCGCCCAGGCTGACATACTCATCTGCGACTCTCCCAATATGGCGGCAGCCGCGTGTCCTCCTAGTACCAGCAAAGCATGTCAGGATATTGAGTCTAAGCTGGACAGACACTTTAATCAATTTTGGAAGCAAATAACAAGCAGGAAGCCCCAACAAGCTCCACCAAAGCCCCAACAAGCTCCACCACAGCTAAGCGAAGCAGTCCCCATTAAAATCCACCAACCCAAAAGGCGTCGAAGACGGGACCGGAGGCACAAACAGAAATGCAGAGCCTGCCCCACATCAAGCACTCGCCTCCACCTTAAGCCACCACAATCCTGCACCGGACGTGAAGTACCACCGGGACAGATCCGACCACCCGACAAAACAAGCTTCCACCACCTCAAGCCGCGAAACCGGCACTCAGCCAGAGACTTGCCTTTGTTGTTCCAGGTATCAGGGACTCCCAGGGTCTGCACCTGGTGCCCAGAAGAGATCGGATGAGCACAAGCAGTAAACAGCAGTCTGCCAAGCATGTCCCAATATAGTCGATCCTCCACACCATGCCTTTGATCACATGAACTGCTCTCTGCACATTAACTAATCGTAAAGTAGCAAGCGTTTAAACATGTCATTATTTCACCTCCTAAAGAGTTTATTGTCATAGTTCCTTACATGCCTTTACCTTAACCGTTCATGTATTATGTTATTTACTAGTCTCATCTCATGGGGCGACTCACACTTGATTTATAACTGGTGGTGGAGCTGCTGATATAAATACACAGTTGATAATGTGCAAGCTACACCCTAAACATGACAGCCATCTTTCACAACAATGTACTCCTATATACTCATACCCTCAGTGCAACTAGCCATGATATACGCACGTTCAGCCTAGCATGCTCAAATATAACACACTTCTGTCTAAAAAAATAAATAAATAAATAAATAAAATAATAATACAAAAAAAAAAAAGAATGCAGCTTCAGAATTAATCCAAATTGTATGCTGTCTAGGAGGTGGGAGGGTCTGGGAGGGAGGGACTGCTGCTGATTGGCTGGAATGTTTCTGCTGACTGTGAGGTACAGGGTCAAAGATTACTCAATGATGACGAATAGGGGGCGGACCGAACATCGCATATGTTCGCCATCCGTGGCGAACGCGAACAAGCTATGTTCGCCAGGAACTATTCGCCAGCGAACTGTTCGGGACATCTCTATAGGACAAGTCTTTTCTATAAAAGACCATACATGCTAAGACTTTTAGCCCCCCCCCCCATCACTCTCTTGTCTCCCCTTCTATTTAGATACTATAAGCATGTATATGCCCTTTCCACCACCCCCGCAACACGAAAGCTTAAAATGTCATTATATATTAACCCTGTCCTTATCACTGATGAAGGTTGGAGAGAATAAAATTCCATGATGATAGTTCATATCAGCCATAACCCAATCAGTACCATGAGTACTGACTGATATTAACAGATAATAATAGCTGTCCCAGCAAGTTTCCCCCTCCCCACCCCGTCTTTTCCACAAGGGTATAGAGAATATTGACATTTTATTGTTTTTGTGTACAGCTTTTGTATTCAAACTAGAAAAAGCAAGAACTAAAAATATATTACTAAATGATTTTCTTTTATATCTGCTATTCGTGCATAAAGCTCATTCAAGCTAAATGCACAAATCCCATTGCGTTCTTATTATTCAAGGTCCAGCAGGGCATATTTATTCATTATTTCTCCTTTGTTTAGTTTTTTTTTTTTTTGACCTTTCTTATTGCCCTGTAGCTTCCCCCTATCCCTGTATTTCCTTAGCTTCTAGCTCTCTGTGTGCTACGTTGCTTCGCTTTCTGCCATCTATCTTCAACTTTTTAACAGGAGACAGAATTGTTAACCTGCTCCTTGTGAGCAATTACCGTGGAAATGGCCCATTAAACCACTTGGTGACTAGCACCTGCAAGGAATAGAGAAATGCAGATTTGCTCTGCTACAGTTCTCTTCTCAGCATCATAACTTAAGCAACAGGATAGCATCTGAGATCCGAGCTTCTACTTATGCTATTGTTTTTATATCCCTTTGCCTTCTGCGAAGGCCTTCACTGAATAGTAATTTATATCTCCACGGAGTGCCTTAATGCAGAGACAACATATTGCTCTATTAAAAACAATTATTGATGTAATGCTTAAAACACGTGTGGTTTTCATGAAGATAAATATAGCCTATTCATTTCTTTTACAGTTTCGCAGATGCTCTGCTGCCTTCTGTAGTGGTTATAGTGCCCGGAGTGCCCACAGTAAGATATCAAAGCATTTTAGAATGGTTTCCCAATTTACCTTCATGCTGAAGGGACCCACGCAACATCAGCTGCAGCCAATGTTTTACAGATGGAGAGTCTGAATGTCTCTGTAGAGCAAAGCAGGACCATGAAGAACATCTTCTAAATGAACTCAGCCAATGAGTTCTGCCCTACATAAGTCAAGCTTTGCTTTATGGAGACATCCATCTCCTCCTGCTAGACAACATTGGATGCAGCTGATGTGGCTCTGCTGCCCAGAAGGACCCAGGTAAATTGTCAAACCATCTCGTGAGCAGAAGTGGTTATGGTGCTTGGAGTGTTCTTTTAACTGTTTGTCCATGTTTTGTGCTATTCGGACCTGTCTTTTGCTAGACAGACTTTATGTAGGACCCATTTAAGTCCAGTAATATAATCAGGTTTACAGTAATGCAAAGCACTCTAGGATATGATATTGTAGACAATGTATACACTTCTCTCCCTTGCATTTCCAAGCCTGTAAACAATATAAACACTGAAGGAAAACCCAAATGAGCTATTGTTGATACCACACAGACTTAAAGGATACAGGCTATCATTATATTAAAAAAAGTATATGAAGCAGTAAAGAATACACACACATGTATTGTATATTATTAAATTTACATTACGGGAAAGGACGCAAAGGCCCCTCAATCTGTGTAAAATATGTAGCATGTCTGAATATGTAGCATGGCGTAGTAATTAATTAATTGCTGACTTTAACTCATCCATTTTATCTTATGTCAAGGTTGGAAGCAGCAAGGTTGGAAGGATACAAATTTACTCAACATTTTACTTTTGGTTTATACAAAAGGTGACATTCTCTTATGCTTAGCAGTTCCCTTCTCACTCATATGACCTTGCAAGAACCAGTCGACCTGTGTGATGATGACTAAGGGACCAATACTATCTGACATTTCATGAAGGCTTGAATGTGATATACACTTGGTGTGTTTGTCATTGTGAATCAGTGAATGATTATCCTTGTCTTCTCTGTTAAAAGGGGAAATTTACAATAAATACATTTACTATAAGATACATCAATCAAAAGCTTAACTTCTTGGCGTTGCCACGTTAATGAGTGTTGCCTAAGCCTAGTCACGAATAAATTAAAATATGTTTTCTCTTATTAATCAGGAATCCTTTCATGTTGTACAGTAATATACCATTTATTGAAAGTCATAATACATGTCTCTTGTTTACATAAAGCCAATTTAACTGGACACAGATACAATATGGACATAAAAGACTAAGCGGAAATCGTTACATTATGTAGACTGATGATCTGATCAGAACCACTTCATAGTATTTGGACCTGCAGTCAATAGGCAACAATAATAGGCACAACATGTAATTCAGACTTGAGCTCATTTAAAAGGTTATTCCAACAACCACCATTACCACTTCTGCCTTTAGAAGTAGTCATGGAGGTAGATGTAGGCATTGCTGCACATTCAGAAATAATTACACTTCCGGCACATGTGACTTGAGTTCCGGGATGCCTTATGTCAATTCTATGCAAACATTACATCTGTTGTCAGCACGTCAACACACACAGTGTGTTGGCTATAAATGTGATGAGCTTCTCCCTTATAGACAGCACCTGCAAGGGAAAACACTTATCCCGCCACCCTCTCTCTCGTCCCTTCTTCTCTCCTGCTAGAGCGAGCATGATTGGATCGTACAATGACCCTGGTGATATCAGACGCGAAATAGATAGCAGCACCAGGAACGTTCCATGGTGCTTTATTTTAGGTAAGTTGTAGCTTAATTTTATTTGTTTTTTTACAGCTTATGGGGGGAGACAAAAAATAATATGATTAATATATGGGAGGAGACAAAAAATAATATGATTAATAATTAATATTAATTTATGATGAAAAAAATACAAAGACAGGAAAGAGTTGGAGTAAACTTTGAAGATGAATTATCTCTCTCTGTATATACATATATATATATATATATATATATATATATATATATGAGTATTTGCTGAATATAAACTGTGACACAAATATTTAAATATTTGAGTATTTGCTGAATATAAACTGTGACACAAATATTTAAAACAACACAATCTTCTTGTGTTAATTTGAGCAGAGGACAAGTTCAGTTCAATCTCAAAGTTTTGGCATTTTTATCCAATATTCAGCAGTGACGGCAGCAGTCATACTATATAGCCCACTTAGGCCTCCTCGTGGGTATTCCAGGTATGGTGAGAACTGCAGTTGCTTTCTGCAGCAAAAGTGTCTAATTTTTTTCCAGCAAATATTTCAGAAAATCTTTCAAAGTATGTAACTGAAATGCCCAGACCCAAACTAACCATCGTCCATGCTAGAGTGCTGTAATTGTTTAGGTACTGTTATTTTTAGAAATATGGATTCTAAACTATATTTGTAACTTTCTTGTATGGTAATACGGTATAGCATTTCAAACAGTGCATTACCTGTCGAATATAAAATTTGTTGCCCCTTCACAGAAACACAAGACAAATTTCTTCAAACAAATGTGTGGACATTACTGTGCGATCAATGCTACATGCAATCATGGTAATTACAATAAGATACTAGCAGCCAGTTTTTGTTTGCAAGTAATCAACTGTCCACCCTTAAACTTAAAACCATCACCAAATTTCCATTCGAGCAGAACATTGAAATCAATCAAAACTCCTGTTTCAGTGGACACTGCAGACCTTGATTAATTAGAACATAAATCTTTCTACATATGCTTTTCTCCCTAATAGATAAGCACTCATAATATGGTAAGTGCTGTTCAGATTTATGCTATGCATCATCTTAACCTTAGTTTAACAATCAATTGTTTGCTTGTGTTTGTTTTCAGAATTATCAGTATTTGATGTACTTGATTACATTTAGCGTATTCATGCTGACAGGTTTTGACTGTGTTGTTTGTTTTGCACAGACACCTGTTCTCGATGCATGTACAGCATATTGTTCTCACTCCTCCGTATCACTACCCACACAGTGCACTGTATCAGGCACTTGTTCTTCTATTACAGATATAGGCAACCTTCGGCACTGCAGATGTTTTGGACTACACCTTCCATGATGCTTTGCCAGCATTATGTGTGTAAGAGCATTATGAGGGATGCAGTCCACAACATCTGGGGTGCCGAAGTTTGCCTAACTCTGTTCTATTATGTCTACTAAACTGGTATTTCTGATTATAGCAACTGCCTTGGTATTGGGTTATACTTAATTACAAAGTAACCTAGATTATGCTTTTTTGCCAAAACATGGATACATCCCTAAATTCTTAGCATGTTCCAGGCAGTGTGCACTGATCTGCTACATTACTTCATGTACTTTTTGTATACAGTTTCACTTTGACTGGTAGTCTCAGAAGCAAGATTTATGTACATATTATATATATTTGTACACACCATAAAAAAGTGTATTTAAATCACATTTTCACATAGACATAAACAATAATACATTGTAACTCAGCAAATCAAGTCGGCGAAAACATATTTCATTTATCTCTTCATTCCGTTTTTATGTGTTTACTGTGTTTTTATTCAAATAAATATTGTACATTGATTTATTACCAATGTATTATTAATAAACTAAGAGTGTTATTGATTGTCAGCTTAGAACACACGCGGCAGTTTAACTTGTTTTTTTATAGAACTGTGCAAATGTTTTGAATGAGCCAAAGAACACCTCGCTGGATACGTTTGTAGTAGTCAACCTACTGCTTATCGGTTGGTTAGTACTAAGAGTAAATCATGTATTATGGTAATATTCATTGATCAGCCACAACATTAAAACAACTGACAGGTGAAGTAAATCACATTGATTATATCATTACATTGGCACCTGTCAAGGGATGGGATATATTAGGCAACAAGTAAAAAGTCAGTTCTTGCATTTTATGTGTTCGAAGCAGGACAAATTGACAAATGAAAAGATCTGAGTAACTCTGACAAGTGCCAAATAGTGATGGCTAGATGGTTGGGTGAGATCATCGCCTAAATGGCAACTCTTGTGGGGTGTTCCCAGTATGCAGTGGTTAGTACCTATCAAAATTGGTGCAGTGCAGAGCAAACCAGGCGGAAGCAGTGTTATGCACTGGGCGATGCTCTGCTGGGAAACTTTGGGTCCTGGCATTCATGTTGAGGTTACTTTGACACATATCACCTACCTAAAGATTGTTGCAGACCAAGTACACCCGTTCATGGCAATGGTGTTCCATGATGACAGTGGCCTCTTTCAGCAGGATAGTGCACCCTGCCACAATGACAAAAATGTTCAGGAATGGTTTGAGGAATATGACAATGAGTGCAAGGTGTTGCCTTGACCTCCAAATTCCCCAGATCTCAATCCAGTTAAGTATATGTGAGATGTGATAAAACAAAATATCTACGGAGGCCCCACCTCACAACTTGCAAGACTTAAAGGACCTGCTGCTGTCTTGGTGTCAGATACCACAGGACTTGTTAAGAGATTTGGTGGAGTACATGTCTTGATGCATCAGAGCTGTTTTGGTAGCATGAGGGGGACTACACAATATTAGGCAGGTGGTTTTAATATCATAATAAACCACAATATCAAAGGTTAAGTAGTTTAGAAATGTCTGGTTCTTATGGTACTGTTGGGGTTAATGTTTAGTGATAGCATATAGTATGGATTACTGTGTGGTGTAGGGGTTAATGTTAAGTGATAATGTAATGTGTAAGGTAATGTTGGGGTTCCAATCTTCAAACAAATGGGAAAGACAATTTGGAAAATCCTTTTAATTACATACGTGGGAGAAGTTTTCATGCAAGTCAGAAAGGTCAATCATTGGTTAAACCTGTATGAAACCTTGTTTAAGAGTATGCACCAGGTGGTATTTAACTCCTAATAAAATACATAAATTCACATATAGCTATCCAATATCTGTTGGAGATGTTCAAAGTCTGTAACACCCAATGTACGACATGTGGTGGGAGCGTGGATTACCAGAGATAAAGAGAATTATCACTGAAATTTCTACAATCCCTATGCACAAATGAAAAAGTCTTGTCACCTTAACTATTCCTGTTCCATCTAGATTTTCCCAAATGTAGATCATAACACAAATCTATTTTAATTCACATACTCATGGCTACAAAGCAAATTTTATCTAGAAACGTGAAAGTTCCATCAAAACCCGTATGGTCAGAAATACTCATGAGTTTTTTTAGATCTGCCGATAAAACCACTCAATACAGGGCTATTTACTCAAATCGGACCAAACTCTCTAAATTTAACATTTGATACATGCCAGAGCATATATTAGTCATTTTACATCCCATATAGTGAAAAGGAATTGATTAACTATTTCCCGTTAGCAAGCCTCCCACACTGCTCACTACAGATAATGCATAGTTATTACCAATAATTTATTCTCTATTTCATCCCTTAAACCGAAATAGATTCTGAGTATGATTGTTTTTGTGGTACGATTGTGCCGAACTATTTTTACTGATCACACTACGACATCATCATTTTATATATGGATGTATTTATTTGTTTGTTGTTTGCACTTTATACATGTATATTCTATAATTCTAATAAATTATAAAGAAACAGTGGGAAAAAAATAATGTTGGGGTTCATGTGTAGTACATTTAATTAGGGTAGTGTAGGTATAAATAGGAGGCCAGTACTGTAAGGACAGCACTGGGGCACACAGGTCCTAATGCTGCTTTAGATTAGTGGGAGTTACAGACCAATGCAGCAGCTATTTCACCTGTTAATGGCTGAGGCACCACTCTGGAGTTTAACTCCCACTAATATCGGGAAGACTAGGTCCTATGTCTCCTGGCCTGTTCGAGTTTATTATTACCGTTCGTTATGGGAAACAAATAAGAATGCTAGTCAGCTGACCCGGAGGAAATTGTAGTGAAATTTGGATAACTATATATAATATATTATGTTAACTTAGTATACATAAGTATATTATATACTATATACAGGGCTCAGATTTTCCACTTGCCTCTAGCCATTGGTGAAAATGTAACCCTGGGGAGTAAAATTTCGCCCGTGGTGAGAATGCTATGACTTGCAGTGGCGAGTAACTTTTAAAGCCTGGCTAATAGCATAGGACTTTAACATTTAAATCCTTTCATTTGTCATAAAATGTGCAGTACTACATTAAGCTTGGGGCTCTCTACTACATGTAAATCTCACTAACCTTCAGCAATTACACTATGATTGCAAAAATGATCAGTAAAGAGTTTTCTTCAGGTTATGTAGAATATTTATAGGCAAAGGTAAATTATGAGTTTGCAGGAAAGTACGTTTTATGCTTTTAAGATTCCAGCCTTACAGAGATATTTTTTTCGATCTATAAGTATCAAAGCTAGAGCCATAAAAATACAAAAGGCAAACAGTATAAAGATGTTATAGAAATATTACATGTAACATATGATAATCTAGATGAACTCAGCATTTGGGAAAATCAACCATTTTTTTAAAATTTAATGTAACATTTCAACTATATGTTTCTTTTTTTAAAACTGTGTTTTTCCGGTAAAGATTACTCCGGCCGGAAAAAAAAAATAATGTATCTGAAAAAAATGGGTTCACTTGCAAGTCAGTAAAAAGATTTGTAATATATCCTGAGCTAACCTCAGGAGTCGGTATACTGATATATTTTATTCACCATATGGCAAAATCTACACTTATATCGAGAAAGAATTGGTATCAATTATAGCTGCAAACACCAAAACATCTTTGTAGCCATAATGCCACCACATCTGGTAATAAAATACATGCTGGGGTCTGTGAAACCAAGCATGTAAGAAGGATGTACTCAAATAAATACCGTATACCTTTTCAGTGCCGCACAGGAGACCATTTAAAAAAAAAAATATATATATATATATATATATATATATATACCAAATGTGTGTTCTTCAAAGTACTAAAGAAACTTGCCATGGAGGGGTTGAATAATTTATTTATTTATTTATTTATTTATTTTTTAATTCTTTATTTTATTTGTGCTAGAGGTAACAACAGATTAGCAGTGCCACAACAGCATCTGCAAGCGTTTTCATTGCATCTCACAGTATGGCATGTAAACAGCACATTTTTTATAATATAACATAAAGGTCGTAGGCTTTAAAACATTCACAATTAGTATTAGACACGTCAGGTCTAATGAACAGGATTAGGTCATGCAAGAACTAGATTAGTAGCAACAATAGCGTAAGTGAAGGTACTGTATGTGAGATTATGCTACTATAGAGATAATACAAATTTTAATAGTTAACACTAGACGTGTGCTATAAGTGTAGCTGTCAACATGGGAACTCGTATGTTTAAATGTCGCTAAACAAGTCACCTATACATACAAATGGTCACCTACAAATAACATATGGGTATATTAGAAAAAACGGTTTGATAGCAGGCTAATTAAACATTATGTTCATTTCAAATTAACAATCTAACTTAGTAAAACAGGCTAGGGTTAATTGTGATAAAAAGTTAGTTAAGTTTGGTTAATTTAAGCTATCCACACGTTATATATGCTTGGCAGCAAGCTACAGGCCATGCGTTGGGGGGATAATCCCCAGTGAATAATTATGGGCTAGGGGCACACTTTCAGCATTAAAGTTGAGCCTAACTCAGGAGCATAGGGGTATAAAAGAATCACTAGGTGTCATAAGAAACATTAAATTTGCCTTAAATACAGTTAAAGTCTATATGAGGCAAGGGGTGGGTGACTCATTTATGGCTTCCAGCGTTCCATTCAGCCCACGCCCGCAGGAGGCATACCACAGTCCCATTCCGGTGTCGTTGTAATGGCGGGATTCCCCCGCTTCCTCTGGTAAAGTTGCAGCAGGTTCCGAGCTTCGTGCCGGTGAGGATATTTCCCCTGCGGTGTCCCGGTTCTGGGTTGTCGTAGGTTTCTGTTGCTGACTAGGAGCATTGTGGGTGGCTGTATACCTCGGCTCTTCTTGCTTGTCAGGCTGGAGGTAGTGCTGGGATCCGAGGCTTTCGGTAGGTTCCTGGTCTGTTGTCGGTGTCTCACCTCATGTGTATGCTTGCGGCTCTCGCTGGTTGATGGGGGTTTAAGCGGTCCGTTTGAGTGGGGTTGTAGTGTTGGTGCTTGGGCTCCACAAGTCAGAGTTGGGTGGTTGATGCCCCTTTGTTTAGCTTTAGCTTTGTTCTTCTGTTTAGCTGCCCGGCCTTCTGGACGGTTAGATGTTGGGGTCGCCGGCGCTGCTTCCCGCTTGTACTTGTGCAGGTGAGTGTGTGGCTCGGCTCCCAGCTCAGCCTCTGGGTCTTTCGGGAACAGAAGGGCCTCTAGCTTCTCCCAGAAAATCTGAAAGGTCCTGTTCAGCCGATGCTCGACCTCTGGAAGCTCGCTTTGAGAGCTAGGGAAGGACGCCGCCTCCGCCATTTTGAGTGCCTTGTCTTCGCTTGTGACAGTCCCCTGTGTCATCGTGACATTCTTGCCAGGCTGTCTCAGGGTCTCCCTAGGGTGGACCGGGATAACCCCCACCGGTCCATAGGGGGGGGGACTGGGGGTCTGGTCTCCGCTTGTCAGCCGCCAGTGTCAGCGGGGGACTTTTTATTTATTTTTACCAATAAAAAAATAATGAATAATTTTGAGACTGGAGAAGTCATTATAACTTGCATTTTCAGTTGAATTTGTGGAAACCACTTTAAGCAATCATGGTGCTGAGCTATTTCGATTGCTTTTTTTTTCATTTGTTAATTGCAAACAGCTGAAACTCTGTAAATTTTGACAATAAATAAATGTGTTAAATTGGGGTTGAATAATTTTGTTTACAACTGTGTGTGTATATTTATATATATTTTGCTTACATACTAATCACCTGAGAAAGTATACATAAATTATACATATTAAGTTACCAATGATCTGGATCCAGAACACGAGCTGATCTTGGGGATCTGACAAGCTTGAGTCATATATTTCCCCTTTAAAAATGTAAAAAAAAAAAAACATTTTTAAATCATGTGACCACGGTCACATGACGTGTGACGTCATTTTTGCGCCAAAATGAAAAAAATATATGTAATTAAGTCTCCTATATAAACCCAATCTGTCAGGTATATGTTTTATCTCACTTGAAGAAGCCTAATAGGGCGAAACATGTTGTGATTTTATTATTATTTGTTTAAATTAAAGTAAGATTTTTATACTACCTATATGCTTTGGAGCAGTCTTTTATACTTTTATTTTGTTTTTATTTTATTTGTACCTGGCGCAACCTATTTCCCATACACATCTGGTCCATCATCAAAAGTATCCTAGGTGGGTATTGTTCCACCCACGCTGTTACCATAGAGCGGTTTGTCTGCTCTCAAAATTGTAAGTACATTTCATTTTACTATTACTTATTTGCAAATATGGAGAGCATTACGGGCCTTCTTTTTTTAATTGCATATAAACTACAACTACAACTACCATTTGAGGGATATCCTACAAGTGGGGAGTTGAAATACCACTGTAAGCTGTTTCACCGAGAGCTGGTTATAGCTCTGAAAAACGTGAGTTGGCAATTTTTAGTTCTACGTTGTCTATAATCCATAGACTTACAATATTGCACTATTTGTTTCCTATTTTCTCTTTTGCATATGCCATTGATGTATGATACCACTCTGGAGACATCTTATTCAACATTTGAAGACTTTTAAAACCTCAAAAGGACATTTTTATTTTTTACTTTTTACATTTTTCGATTACTTATAACAATATTGTATTTATTTTGGCGCTATCTGTATCCTTTGTTCTGTTTGTTCAATGTATTTCCACTTTGTTGTGTTTTAAAAATAATAATTAAAAACAATAATTAAAATATCACACTGTCATTGGCTACACTATGAAAGTTCTAAGCACCATAACCACTACCGACCTCTCATTGTGTGCTGGCTAGTAGAAAAGAAAAAAAAATCTCTTAAAGTTACAGAAATGTAGGTTTTTATTCCAGTTCTGCATGTGAAACTCACTTGGTAGTTTCACCTTTCTCTACCAATAAACAGATCTGCCAATCTGCATAATCACAGCCAGCTGTATTCATCAGATAACTATCAAAGCTGAAAAAAAGCAAGAGCAACTAACACCAATTTCAGATCATGGATCCAGGAGTAGCATAACAGTAATTGCATATGTTATCAGAAATTTCCAGATGGGCAGCAAGGGGTAGCAAGTCATTTTGGCAATCTAAAAATGCTGCATCTATTTAGAGTTTTAAAAAGTAATGACACACCCTACTCCCTTTATACCTGTATACCTCTCTCCCCCACTTAACATTTTGCAAGTTCAGCGTTGGTGAGAACGTTTTTGTTTTTTTGCTGGTTGTCCTCTCACTGTGCTAATCCCACCATATTAAATCCCCATGCTTGATATCTCAGATTTATATGCACATGTCATTAAAGGAACACTGTGTAACTTTAACAACTTGATTTTATGTCCTGTCCCTCCCTCACAAACCCTTTATTTCACTAATTAGAAGGCTTAGAAGTGTGGCTTCAAGCCACTCATCCAAGCTATCTGGGTATGAGAGCAGCAAAACTTACTTCCCAGCTCTCATACCGTAACGTATTTAGTGCCGTCACGGTCAGCCATAAAGAATCATTGAATCCAATCATTATCTATGGGGGATTCGTAGACGCATTAAGTTGATAGCCACATGTGCCTATGTTCCCCAGTGCTCCAATGACTCCTAACTGATTCCTAACCAATCATTTAACAAGTCTGTTCCAAATATATTAAAGGTGATTTCTAAGGAGCTGGTTGTAACGGATCACCTGGCATCCCGACTGGTTACTCACTTCCCTCCTCCATTAGATGCTCACCCAGTCTCCACTCCTTCAAAAAATCGTTAAAAACCCACTTCTTCATAAAAGCGTATCAATTAAACTGTTAATAGCTCCCAACTGATTCCTCTTCTGCAACTGTCACTAGTCTAATACTTCCCTTACCTTTTGTGTCACTTTACCCCACTCCCTCTAGCATGTAAGCTCATTGAGCAGGGCCCTCAACCCCTCTGTTCCTGTGTGTCCAACTTGTCTGGTTACAACTACATGTCTGTTCGTCCACTCATTGTAAAGCGCTGCGGAATTTGACGGCGCTCTATAAATATGTCCAACTTGTCTGGTTACAATTTCATGTTTGTTAGTCCATCCATTGTAAAGGGCTACGAAATATGTTGCCGATATATAAATAATAATAATAATCCTCGAGGCAAACCTCCAAAATGAGGCAAACAGAGGAGGGGGTTGTGACAGCATTAAGGGAGACTTGTTGCTGGAGAAAAGGTGAACACTTTTTTAATAATGCTGCAGTGCTAGGAATACAGATATGCATTCCCTTATGCCACAGTGTTCCTTTAAGATGGTGTCTACCTCGTATACAGTTGTGAATACAAACTATACCGATTTAACCATTCAATTTCTCGATAAATAACTACATTCAGTCCACTAAAACTGTTTATTATTGTTGACATAATTGGATGTTTTCTAAACCTCTCACTTTTGAATAATCAATGCACTCCGATCAAAATGTCCAATTGTAAAGCCTTCTCTGAGCTAATGTTTCTTGAATTAATATATACACAGACACTCACTGACAGACAGACACACACACACACACATTCACTGAAACACACACACTCACTGACAGACACACACTCACTGACAGACACACAACCAAACACTCACTCAAATTCACTGACACACACACTCACTCACATTCACTGATACACACACAGTCACATTTATTGACAAACACACTCACAATCACTGACACACACTCACTCACATTCACTGATACACACACAGTCACATTTATTGACAAACACACATTTCCCCCCAAAACACACAATTATTATTACAAATTTTTTAAATTTAAATCCACCCCGCCTCCCTACTTTTGGGATAGCTGGGTGGATTTTCACCTTGGGTCCAGTGGGGCTGCTGGCCGGACTGCTGGGCAGGAAGGCGGCCAGACGTGCATGCGGGCGCGTGCTCTACGTTTTCAGCGAGGGAGCTGAGATCTCTCTGCTCAGCTCCCTCGCGCATCACAGAGTGATGCCGGGAGCCAGACTGATGTCATATTCCGGCTCCTGGCATCACTGTGGGTCACGCGAGGGAGCTGAGCAGAGAGAGCTCAAGGGAAAGTGCTCCCTCGCCACCCAACCCGGAAACAACTGGCGCTTGCCCCGGGGGAGTCCAAAGGTGGCCAGCTCTTGGGCCCCCATAAAATGAGGCAAACAAGGCATTTGCCTGGGCATTTGGGGATGGCAATTTTTGCTGCCCCCTGGAAATTGCTGCCCAAGGCAAATGCCTTGTTTTCCTCGTGATAGATACATCCCTGCCTGATGGATGATAAACCCCTGCGCATGTCTCAGGGGTCATGCAGATTTAAACAGATGGCCTTCTTGAATTGTTGTATTTGATTCTATCCATCTTGCACCCTTTCTGGACTAGCTTCCCACTTTACTATCACTGACGATAAAATTACAAGGGGAAATTAGAACTGTATCTTACATTAAGGAAAAAAACGTTCTTCTCTAATACCCTCTTTACCTTGTTTCAATATTTAGCTAGAGAGCCTTCTTTAGGCAAAGTCAAGTCCAGGAGATTATGAAAGATTTGTATATTTTTGTTTTTAAATAAATCAACCACGATTGTTGCTTTTCTAGAACTTTTGATACCTTCTTGGTTCTTATTATGCTTTTGTGTTGATTTGTTTCAAATTAAGAATAAGACCTTCACAGAAACGGTTAAATTTACTGTTGTCTATCAATAAAATTATTAAAATCTGCTATGTGTGTTGGAAAAAGAAATGATAAAAATCTAAATATAAAATCTGTTTTAATACAATGTGAAACACAACAAAACATAGAAACGGGCAATAGATAGACAGACAGATATAGATAGACGGACAGACCTCGTTTAAATATATAAAGTAAATATACATACATGTCACACCCAACATGCATTTGAACAAGAGTTCAATATTTATTTCCTGAATTCCTGTCATTCTACAGTAACTTTAATTTCTGTTCTGAAATGGGCACTGAAACAGATCATAGCATCCTCCCTGCGGGCTATAGCGTCACAGCAATATACCAGCCTCTCTGCAGCTCTTGTCACAAGTTGGTTCGCTCCAATGAGCTGCGTGTCAGCTGTTGCTCTTCGGATAAGAATTTAAATGAAGCTAAAGATAATAAGGAGTGGTGAGATAAAAAGGGTCAGTTGGAAGGGAAAACGACATCTTTATTATGTTGTTTTGTTTGTTTTTTTTGTTTTATTTGCAGTGACTGCTGGGACTTTCTATCTATATCCTATATGACTAAGAAGCTCTGCAGAATGCAATTGTAACTCATTTTATGGCAATTCACTGTGGACCTTTCCAGCACACAATGAGTTAACAATATATTAGCACGTTAGTTGCAATGTAGAACAAAATAACATGTTTTCAGAAACTGGATCTAATATTGTTTTCTTACTTTAAAGGATCACTATAGTGTCAGGAAAATAAAGCTGTTTTCCTGACACTATAGTGCCCTGAGGGTGCCCCCACTCTCAGGGTCCCCCTCCCGTGGCACTCCCGTGGGGTTAAAACCCCTTCAGCAGCTTACCTTATTCCAGAGCCGGGCTCCCTCTGCGCTGGTGACCTCTCCTCCCCCGCCGCCATCAGCGGAGCCGAATGCGCATGCACGGCAAGTGCCGCGCGTGCATTCAAAGTGTCCTATGGACGCTCTGCGCGATGGAGGCATAGAGGCTGGCTCAACCCCAAATGTAAGCATAGCAGTTTCTCGGAAACAGCTATGTATGCATCTGAAGGGTTAAAACCTGAGGGACCTGGCACCCAGACCACTTCATTGAGCTGAAGTGGCCTGGGTGACTATAGTGTCCCTTTTAACAAACTCTTATTTTTTATTGTTTTGCACTACTAGAATCCAGGATGAATAAAAATACAGTGATGACGTGAAGAGAAAAGAGAACAGGCATCAGCAAAAAGAACATAACCGTAAACAGGTGATTGTATAAAACGAGATACATTTTAGAAAATATAAAATAAAGTGAAATGAGCAGAGTAATGTACTTTCTGGCAAAGCTGGAAGAATGAATGAATAAAGGTAACCCACATGATAAAATATAAAAAACAAGTGAACAAAATTTCAAAGGGCCAATCTAGGCACTGCAGCTTTATCATCTCATTAAACTTTAGTGTTTAGCCATTTTGTAATAGTTTAATGCTAAATAAGAGTGCCCGGCAGGCAGTAGCTCGACCCTGCTGTAATGTTTTGGCTAGTGTGGAAACAATGATCTAAGTAGCAATGGAAGGAAGGTGATTCTAATATATACACACATGCGCAAACAAGAATAAATGCTGGCACAAAGAGCAACTTCATTATTGTCATCAATGTAATTTATTGCTTTTTTACAACAATAAAATGTTGTGTTTTTGTGTAGTGTTGTTGTATGAATTCAGGTGAGTGTTTGTGTATTGTTGACATTGAAATGCAATGATGTATCTGTGTGTAGTATTGGCAAACGCAGTTGTGTGTGTGTAGTGCATATTTGAACGCAGGAATGTGTTTGTAGTAATTGTGTTTGCATGCAGGGGATACACAGATAAATACACACACTCAGACACAGAAATAAACACACTGACATAGATATGCACACACACTCATACACATAGATACACGGGCACACAAAGACTCTTGCAAACAAAGAGACACACATAAATACATAGGTACACTTACACACATATATACAGATATGTAGAGATAAATACACTCAGATACACACAGGTACGTATACATACCTACACAATGGCACACATACATGTACACACACATACACATTGTCACACATATGTACATTCAGACGTTTGCCAGGTAAAATAAAATTAACATAAAAAAGTGCATTTGAAGAAGCCACATTTGGAGAAACGCGTTATGGTTTTAAATTGTGTATTTTAGCAATAAAAGTCTTTTGGTTACCTAAGTTGTACCAACTTTCTTTTTATTGTAATTTATATGCACTTTTTTATGTCAATTTTATTTTACCTGGCAAACTTCTATCTGTTCCTGTACCCAAAGAAATCCGAGGTGGGGATCATTCCACCAACGCTTTAAAAATAGAGCAGTAATTCCTGCGCTATATTTGTGAGTATAATTTTATCTATTTTATATCTCACTTTTTATCACATTGAGAACACTATTGTTGCCTTTTTATCACCTGTCGGAGCCTTGAATTCCCAGACTGTATTGACGGACGCACCACTTCTGCATATCCGCTAAGCGGGGATTATACCGCTATACGCCCTTCATCCCAGAGCTGGTATAGCTCTTTTCAATGTGTGTATTACATATTTTATTCATTTTTATCCCTGGATTTTGGCATATTGCACTATTAGTCGTTGTATCTCCCCTTTGTCTCTCCACATATACGGATATTTTAACCATCCGGACGGATCAACTCCTGAGGATTTCACCCCCACCCTATCCTGATATATTAATGAGACTTTATTTCCGACTATTTATTCCAGTGGACTATACCCCTAAACATTGTTTCTCTTAAATTTATTTTTTACTGTTTATTTTATTGGTGCAGCCTTGCCTGTCTAAGTAGAGTAGAGCCCGCATGTAATTCTGTAAGTTACATCCACATTGTCTGCGCAAGTTACTCAAAAACCCACAAATTAGAGAGTAATTAAAATCATGTATATCTGTACCTCATTCTACAAAATAGTGAGTATTAGTGTACAGCTATTGTTTTAAAAAAGGGGTTAACTCCATTTCAGATTATCTCTGTAACAAATATTCATTTATGTTTTGTTGTTTGACTACACAACACAAAGAAATACATATGGTGTTTTCTTATGTACTAAATAGCAAGACATTTAATTCAGCTACGGCATTTTTACTTGGCCCTAATCTACTCTAAACTAAATGAACCTCTTCCTGCAGTGTGTTGGTGGCAGCATGCATGTGCTATATCGGAATGGAGAGGTTTCTGCTGTGATTGTGACAGGATGGCGTGAGCTGAGGAGGAGGTTGAGCAGATCATCAGAACTGTGTGAATTCAAAGAGAGATGGAACTTATGCCCAGCTTGTCTCTCACTGCTTCACACATTTTATTTCAAAATGTTGTAATTACGACTGTGGGAACTTCTGCGTAGCTCAATTAACTCCTTGGAGCCTATTCACTTATTAGGAGCATGGACTAAAATGAGAATAAAATGTGGTTCTCCTACCCATTTTCCTGTTAGTTTAAAAGGACATACGCTGGAGAGTGTTAAAAGAACTTGGAAAACAGTCATATTGCTTGCTATCAGTCTAGAGGGTCCAGAGCTGAAATGATGGTTAGGTGTTGAGATGCTTTGCCTAGCTATCATCTTATCTTTTTTCTTCCCTTTGCCTTCAAGCTTCTTGAAAGGCTTGTCTATACTCGACTATCTGAACTCATAACTCCTTACTTCACCCTTACTCCCAATGTTCTATAGACTGCCTTGACCAAGGTGACTAATGACTTAGTGACAGCAAACTCCAAAGGCCATTTTTTGCTACTTATTCTTCTTGATCTTTCTGCTATTTTTGATGCTGTTGACCAAACACTTCTCCTCTTCACCCTTCACCACATTGACCTCAATAATACCCCTCATTCCTGGATCTCTTCCTACCTATTTCCATTCCATTAGTGTATCCTTCTTTGGTTTCTTCTTCCCTTCTGTACCTTTCTCAGCTGGAGCTCATCAAGGACCTGTGCTGGGATCTCTGCCTTTCTCAATGTATAATGTCTATCCTGGTGACCTAGTATCATGCTATGACTTTTAAAAAGTGTTAAAAAAATAATAACCTGAAAATAACCCGTATGTTCATCCAGATCTACATCTCCTCTCTTGATCTTTCTCCCCATTTACTGGATCATTTAACCAACTGCCTATTCTCACAATTCATAAAACACAACCTCTCCAAGACCTAACTACCTGTCTTTACTCACCTTAATGCTACACCCGTACGTGTTACTTTTCAAGTCAACTGAGCTGTCATAACCTTTACCCCACAGGCACATTGTCTTGTAGTGCACAAAATCCTATCGCTTTGACCTTTAAAACATTTCTAACGCATTCACCCCTTTCTCACTGAGGATGCAACCAAAATAATTGTCCATGCTCTCATTGTTTCCTGCCATGATTATTGTAAACCTCTGTTACTTGGCCTGAAAGGTGTCCAGATTGTCCCTCTACAGTCCACAATGAATGCCTCTGCCAGACACATCTACTTATGTCCTACATCTCTTAAACTTCACCCTCCTGCCAGCTCTACACTGGTGTGCCACTGCTTATATCTTCTTCCTTACTAATGTCAATTCTGTGCAAATTTCATTAAATTGTTGTCATGTCATTGAATGGTCATTGTTGTCATGTCAGCTAATGAATGGTGATGATGTCGGCCTCTGGCTGCCACACCTCTGGAGTAGACAGAAGCTAATCAGCAGGGCGCCTCAAAGTCCAGCTGGGACCCAGATAAGAGAGGAAACTGTTGCTTAACAGTTTGCCACATTACGGGAACCCGGCCAGGGAACTTTTCACATCATAACCACTACAGCAAGCTGTAGTGATTATTATACCTAGAGTAACCCTTTAAAAAACATATAAACAAGACACAATAAAACTTAAGGGATACTTATCCATAAATACTAAATGCGTACTCCATATACAATACGTATACAATAGGATTATGTAAAACAACAAGACAGCAATATATATATTCTGTCTATTAGCAACACTTATATATTTTTTTTCTCAAAGCACATAAATTAGATCACAAATAAATACTGGAGTACAGTGCTAAATAATGGCTAAATAGAGAATCAACATTGTATGCAACTAGAATTGTATTTGTATCGGAAAATTGGTGAACATAACCTGGAATAACCTAGACTTTGATTTCACGGACAATAGTAAATGAAAGACATTGTGCAATATAACCTCTCAGATAATAATAAATCAGGATTCTTTATGCCCACTTACATTAGAACGAGTCCTGTCTATGAATTTGCATAACTGTGCTCTTCACTGTGGCAACTGAATCATTCGTTATGCGATTTTCTTTTTCATTCCACATGCACAAGACAAAAGGTAAAAAAACAAAAGGGTAGCTCAGATAATGTAATTTTGTGCATATAAGGTGTAACATACTTACACGTTCTAGACCTGACTCTGGGGTGAATAATAGACTTACTATTTTTTTTGGGGGGGGGGGGGGGAGGGGGGGAGAGTGATGTCCTTTTAAGATCCCAGCAGCCACAAATTAGAATATGTAACAAAATAATAGCAACAATAATGCAGGAACACTTAAAAGGGCACTCTAGTCCACAAAATCACTATGGCTTGATTAAGTTATTTAAGGGTTAACAGCATACCCCCTCTGTCTTATTTTATAAACGTGCTGATTTCAAAATACTTCATAAATCCCCTTTTACGATTCCCCTTGGTACCATTTTCAGGCTAACAACCAAGAAAACTGTTGGGAGAGTTTCCTGCCTTACTCGCTCACTGCAATGCGATCAAAAATGATCTATCTTCTCAATAAGAAGCATTGTTGGCAGACCATGGCAATTGCTATGCATGAACTCTGTGTCTCAATGCTTCTCTAAGAGAAGCAGCTGATTGCATACAAGTACTCTGTAATGGTAACTTCACTGGAGGCAGTCCAGGCTACAGCGAGGATATTCTTCTAGCATTGGAAGGTGAGTCTTACTTGATTTCTTAATCTTACAATGCAGAAACGGGAGGGTAGAGGGGGATATCTAAGTACAAACTTGAATCTATATTACATTTTTTTCTTTTATGTTTGTTTGTTTTCTGTAATAATTTCCTTTTCTGTGGTTGACATTCGTCCTTGACATAAAAATCCATGCAGACATTTTAATAGTCATTTTTTATTTAAAACTAAAATTGGATTATTAATTAATAAAACCAGATTCCATTGTTAACCATCTGTACTAATAACAAATATAAGACTATTTTTACTGACAATTTTTAATGCACTTTTAACAAATGCTTTCCTCTTAAGCAGGATTCTCCAAACTCTGGAACTCAGATGTTGCTGAACTACCATGTCCATAATTATTTAAATGAAATAAATAGCCAGACAATCATGGGAGTTGTAGTTCAGCAACATCCGGAGAGGAACAGTTTGTAGAACCCTGCTCTAAAGGATAATACCATGTAATTTCTAATACTTTAACACCATTGGGAGAGAGCTAAAATGTATTACACAGTGCAGTGTTATGAGTCTAGGGAAGAAAAGCTGAGGTCAATGCAGGTGCCCTCTGCCATTGTATTCCTGTTTCTTGGCATATGCAACATAAGAGATGCAAGTTGCTACAGTGACAGCAACTTAGATAAAACTGGTAAAATTCAGCTGATATGATCCTGTCACCTTTTTGTCTTTGAATTCTTTACCCTGAGCTTCCAAAAGTGCTTTTTGTACTGTGACACCTGAACCCTTTAATATATGTTCTCATAGATTTTTCTGCTAATAGAAAGGTCCGTCACTCCACTTCTGTGAAGCACCTCTCAGAAATCAGAAAGGGAAGGATTTGTTTTTTTAACAGTAATTGAGGAAACAGCCACTTATGTTAGAAAATCTTACGTTTGTAAGCAATAACAAAAATACATAATTCATGATTTTAATGTTAAAGATTGTAATACTATCATACAACAATGTTTTTCACTGTAATCATTTAACAAGTCTGTTCCAAATATATTAAAGGTGATTTCTAAGGAGCTCATTGTAACGGATCACCTGGCATCCCGACTGGGTACTCGCTTCCCTCCTCTGTTAGATGCTCACCCAGTCTCCACTCCATCAAAAAATCGTTAAAAACCCACTTCTTCATAAAAGCGTATCAATTAAACTGTTAATAGCTCCCAACTGATTCCTCTTCTGCAACTGTCATTAGTCTAATACTATCCTTACCTTTTTGTGTCATTTTACCCCACTCCCTCTAGCATGCAAGCTCATTGAGCAGGGCTCTCAACCCCTTTGTTCCTGTGTGTCCAACTTGTCTGGTTACAACTACATGTCTGTTCGTCCACTCATTGTAAAGCGCTGCGGAATTTGACGGCGCTCTATAAATATAATAATAATAATAATAATAATGCTCCTAGCGCTTCCTGAGGTCTCCAAGCACTCCAGCCGACACCATAACCACCATAGACTCCTTCAGAGAGCAAGACAGGAACAAGCTTAGTAGTGATATAGCAAGAGAGTATGACTAGCATAGCAATCCCTTGTAGCAGATTCCCCCAATAAGAGACGGCACTCCAAATTGAGGGTGAAGTAGAATTGAAGTTTTAATGAAACACTCTGCTTTTATGCACATTTTACACACATGGACCGCCCACAGGGTTTTGAAGAACAACCAATCAAACACGTAACATATAGTAAAACACTCCCATTCCTTCCCACAAAATCCTCCCCTCTGCCTGTGATACAATTATCTCAACACAATAGACTAACTTAATTATCACAGGCAGAAAATATACAGTTTTTACACAATATTAATAACTTTCAAAATATACATGCCATTCACATACAACATACATTTTCAGAATCAGCATACTTGAAATATAAACATACTCAAAAATCAGGGCAATAGGTTCAGGGGTTAAAAAGTTAGCTGGAAGTCCTTTGTGACCGACCGCAAGCCCATTTTCCTGCCCAAAACAGTCCCATAGATTTGGGCTGTGCGGTCGGTCTATTTTACACTGAAAAAATGACTTAGTCTCCAGACGCAGAGTCGAAGTGGAGTAAAAGGTGTCAGCGGTGTTTGTGCAATTGGTTAGCCAAAAACAGTTCCATAGATTTGGCTGCACACACCGCTGACAGCGTTCGATAATTTACTACAGCAACCTCCCAGCCTGGGAGGTAAATTGCCTGCACACTTCCAGTTCTAGGTGGCGGGCAAGCAGGCCCCTTCCAAAACTCCTGGCAAACTCTCTTAAAGGGTGAGTTTGCTACACTGATTTATTGGAATTAGTCAATGGAGAGGCTTACTTAAATCATTTGGCACTTAGGTAATGTTGTCCCCCTCTCCTCCCCCCCCCCCAGGTTTTAAACTTTTGTGTGTCGCTCTAGACCCATCTCATGTCTTTGTGTGTATCTCCAGACCCTTCTTGAGTGTTCTGCCACCTCTCTTCCTTTCTCCACCCTCCATCCACTCTATGAAGATTTTCCTTGTGATCGATAGGCTGAGAATGTCAGCTGATACTCTCATCTTATCGCTGGCTGCCAATTGAGAATATTATTAGGTAATATTATTTTACATTTGTGGCCAGCTGTCAGGTGAACATACCTGGACTCGGCGAGAGGAAGAAATAGAGATAGCTGAGTTGTTCCTTTGAAAAATGGTTTAACTCCTGCGGACAAGAAAGTACCCAGGCATTCCTGCCCCCATAACAACTGTATTGAGATGAAGGTGCGGGAGTGTTCCTTTAAAACATTACTTTCATAAAAAATAGGTATACAATGATTTTATGATATCCCTATGGGTTTACTAAGTGTCCAGTGCACCAGACTGAACCACTGATTAAATCACCATCTTTAAAACTGGTATGTCCTTTAATTCAGCCTCCAGAAGGCATTTTTCACAATATGACATTCAAATCTTATCCACAGAGTAATGTTAGTTCATGGAATGCTTTCAATTTTGCAATTTACAAATCCAATTTCCAACATGATAATTATTTTAAAAGGAAAAATAATGTGTTTTTTTTTTAATTTACAACTCTATTTTAACTTAAAAACAAATAAAAGTAAATAGAAAAAACTACTAGGGCTGCTAATCCCCTCTCACTAAGTGACATTAATAAACTTCAAAGAACCTTATCTGCAAAAGATTAAGATGAGACTTTTTTTTTTCTGATTAGAACCTTTTGATGTGTTTTGGGAAATTAGATGTGTGCAGCCTGGCAAAGAAGAGAAAATGTGAACAACCAGCATGAGTTGGCATATAAATACTACGCTGCAGGCTTTGGGCCTTTCCAAAATCAAAATGAAAATAGATGGGGAAAAAAAAAGATGGATCTTTATATGGTAAACACTGCCAATAAAAAGAAAATGAATTTCATTCCTATTCGTTAATAAAATAGGCATGTGTATTCTGAGAAGAAAATTACAGGTTAAATTATGGGAAGCTTGTGGATACATTGAGGCCCATTACTTTGTAAAGAAAGTGACGGGGGTGAAAGTTAATTAGCCAAGGATAGATTATAATTAGCATTTTATATTGCACCTTTATTCCGCAGCATTTTACAATTCTAAAAAAGGGATATTTAGATGTGAAATTGGCTCTGCTCAAATGAGATCACAATTTGAGGTAGGTAGTTATATATTGTTAGGTGTTTTGCCAAAGGACACTTACTGTTGAGGTGGTCTGACTAAGATTTGAGTGATGTTACCACTGCTCTAAACTCTCAATATTTTTTTACCACTTTTGGTAACTCTAAGTCGGTGTGTTTGTAATTCATTTTGCTTGCTTATTTGTTTTCCTATTTTGTTCTCATGGAACTTGGAGTGTTGTTCTCTCAATACAAGAGACGTTCAATAGAATGTTGTAGAAACATTGGATCCTTGCTAGGCCAATTCCAGAAACACACTGACATCATTGTTCCAATTTTCACTCTAAAAATTGGCCTATTCTTCTCTGAAACAAATCTACAGTTTTTCTGGTCATTTTATTGTTCCTATAAATTGCAATATATCCCTCGTTAATCTAATAGCTAACACAAAGTATAAGGGGGAAAAAGAGTAGATTAAGTACAGCATCGTCAACACAAGAGAACATGACAGTTGGTGAAGGGGAACAGCATGCAATGAAATTGCACTTTGGTACATTTGCAAAGGTTTGCACCAGTTGTGCTTGTCATTCTTTTGTTATTACATGTTTGCAAAGAACAATAGTGGGAGCAATACAGTAACTGTATTAGAATTAACCTGCTACACCGCTTGTTTTAGTAATTTAAGAAAGATGAATATGGTTTAAGTATGCTTAAAACACAAACACTGAAGCAATATTTTAAAAAATATATAGAAATGCATGCTTTGCCTAATCATTGTCTGGTGCAACATTTACTTGGTTAATGAAAATTTTCAGAACATTTTGTTAAATAAATCATGACACGGTGTAATATGCCATGTGCCGTTGTTCATTTGAAATTGTATTTACCTAATTTTAAGACCTGCTAAGGAACAGATGATTGTTATATACTGATATGTAAAACCATGGAATTCAAAGACTTGTTTTATACCCCACCTCCTATAGGCTGTAAGCTCGTTTGAGTTGGATCCTCTTCAATCTCTCATTCTTGTAAGTTTTCTTGTAATTGACCTATTTAAAGTTTAAATCCCCCCTCTTATAATATTGTAAAGGGCTACTGAATCTGTTGGTGCTATATAAATGACAATAATAATAATAATAATAATAATACTTTCTTTTTTCCATGATTGTATTTATATATTTTGGTTCACTGTACTTGCAGGGTTATTCCCTGAATGGTTAGTTGACTGGTTGACAGGGATTCAGTATGATTTTAAGTAATTTAAAATTTTAAGCCAATTTGTTAATAACTGATTAGAATTTGTTTTCCATTTTGCCTTAAAATTTGAAATTAACTTTGAACTTTGTACAATTCACGCTTTATTAAATATTATATATATGTATATTTATAACAAAAGGACACTACCCAAGAAGTGTAATGAGTTTTGTTATTTTTTATTGTATAATATAATAAAAACATGAATTAGACTAGATTAGGAATTTCATATTCCACATATCTTCTAAATAAATTTGAAATAGTTTTTCTTCAGTGTACTAATCTGTTACTTAATTCACTCATAGATTTTTACCTACACTATTTATGGATATAGTACAATACATCATGTCTTCCTACTTGTGTCTTCTTGACTTTGAATTGGTGGTCCCAAGTCGATAAAACTTCATTAACTTCCAGTTCAACAGTGCTCTATTTATAAATGTTTCACACTCTCTTACAAATCCTCCAAAATCTTGCTTATCCCTATCATTCCTTTACCATTTTCCACTACACCTCTATCAATTCAGTCCAGTGCCTCTTATCCACATACCTTACTCCACCATAAAAACATTTACTCTTTCATGATTCCACGTATTCACATTCTCACTCTTTGGTCACTACTACTTGAACAAGCTCCTACACCACATTCAATAAACCACCTCTTTTACGTGCTTTTGTAAACTCCTGAAGATATCCATTTTTACCAAAGCATTCCAGATACTTCTTAAAAGGACTCTATAAGCATCATAAAATTTTACCTTTTCAGACCAGTAGTGAAGTGTTGCACACCGGAATTAATAACGCCGGAGCACCATGGTAGAGTTTCACTAAGTTTCAAAATGCATCCAAACGTGAAGAGCTAGACAGCATTAGGTGAATATTCAGATAGGTTTATTGTGGAATCAAGGACAAAACAGGGATACAAGTTGCATGATTAAGGCCTCACAGCTGAAATGGCATATCTATGTTTTGTCCACAGTTTCCTTGGCAGCCTGTAGCCTGGCCCCTAATGAAGATATGGTGATGGAGTGGTTACACCTGGCTTATGTGATACAAGGGGTGGTGCTCAGAAAAGACTGAAAGCATTAGCTGAGTAATTTCCATCTACTACGGCCAGCAATCCCTGGTGTGAAATAGTATGGGCTGGAATGGAGCATGCTGCCAGGAATCGAGCTTCCCTGCTAAAAGATAAGTAAATAGATAATAGCGATGAGGGACATGGGGTCATGTACTCCAGGCACTACTTCAATGTGTTGACATGGCTAGGCTTCTTAAAGTGTGACTTTAACACAACTCTTTTCCTGGGTTAACTGAACCCTGCTCTATATCCCCTGTTCCCCACATTATCCTAATCACTGATTCCCATAGCTACAACTTCATGATTCTAATGTAACTTCTTTATTGTATAATCTGTTATAACTAACCTGTTCTTTGTAATGAATTTACTATGCCTGTTCTCAATGTATAATTGTGTAACATAAATGTCCTATAATCAATTGTATTGCAAATAATTGATTGCATCAAAATGTAATTATTGTATGAATGTTAATATAAAGCATTTAGAAAATGAGCACTACAAAATAATTGTTATAGAAATATAAATTTGATTATCAGTGATTTTTTTGTGAGTTACCTCACAAACTCCATGTAGTTCTCTTCAGCAGATCAACCACTTTTAGTTAATTACTTTAATTTGTAAAGAAAATGCAACTAAAAGCAATCTTTACATTGTACATAGCATGGAAACTAATATAAAAAACAAACATGTTTCACCAAAACAATCATAAAATGACACATGACAACTTATTTGAAAAAGCTTTTGTATGCCAATCTATGCATTTTGCCGGACAATATAGAGCTATACCACCCCCATGATTTGTGTTACCTTAACATACGGTGTTATCAGGTGATCATAATTTTATTTCTTCTCCTGATAGCTACCTGGGTATGTAAGCCTTTTTTTTACCCCATATACTGGGGCTCTAAGCACCCTTATAGCTTTTTCTATGGCAATCGACTGTTACCCCTTTCATTTGAGGTGTGTGCATGTCTATTTGTGTGTGTGTCTTAAAAGATAAAGTCAAAAAGAAGCACCTATCCCCCCGATAAGAGTATATTTTAAAAATGTATTAATTTTCCCTATATTTTAGGTACGCTGAAATGTGATGAATGATACTTGTAACGGAGCTCCCTGTACCCTGGCTGGGTACCTCCACTGATGGATGCTCCTAGTGCTTCTCAAGGACCATCAGCACCGCACCAGACACCATAACCACCACAGACTCCACGAACTGCCGTGGCTTGGTTGGGGTCTCGCCGTCTCCTTCACACCCTGGTCCAACCTCTGGTTCCAGGACTGTGTGGGAAGGACCTCTCCTCCAGGAGACTATAGCTGTATAGCTGAAGAAAGCTCTTACAAGAGCTAGCAGTTATATAGCAGTTCCCCTCCAATCACGAGACAAGACTACGTGTTGAGGGTCAAACAGGAACAGGAAGTTTAATGGCACACACTGGTCTTTTATACAAGTTTTACAGCAAAGGTGACGCCCAGGTGGACCTAGTTGGGCACCGAATACAAAACATACAAGCCAATAAAAACAGAGGTTCACATTCAGACACTCCCATGCAGTGTACTTAATCCCTCCCCTCTTCCTGTGATACAATTAACAAAGACAATGGACTAACTCAATTAACTCTAAGCAGAAAAAACATACATTTTTACAAACCCCAAAAAGTACCCCAAAATATAACATAGCCCCCACAAATCTCTGGGTAAACAACATATCCAAAAATCACCCAGATCGGGTCAGGGGTTCAGGAATTTCCTGGAAGTCTTATTTTTGTCCCACCGTGCACATGGTCCCATGTCCAAAACAGTTCCATACATTTGACGACAAAACACTGCTGGACAATTTAAGATGGCCTCCACTACATGTTTGAATCTGTTCCATTTAAAAGTTCAAGGGGCAGAAACAGTAAGTTTGAACATGGGGTATCACAGGGCCCATAGTCCCAGGGTAGGAGGCTGGCAAACAGGTACCTCCAAAAACCAGTGGCGAAGTTGCTTTCGTCACAATACTGCTCTGTCCCCTCCATTTCAGAAGCCCTGCAGATGACAATGTAGTCATCTGCAGTGAGGAAGTTAAATCATGTTTTTGCTAATTCCTTATTAATATTCTAGCTAAGCATGCTATGACAGTTACTCTAGGCTAATGATGACGATCCTTGTTATTTACTTATTGATCAGTTAGCACGGTCACATAGTTGCCAAGTTTTCCATTGTTGTTCAGATCAATAGATGAACAATCAGCTTACTTCTAAAAGAGTTTCATTTATTTTAACTTGTAAGTTTATCATATTGCTACAGCATGGAGGTGGTTACAGGATACAAATGGTGCCTTGAAGTAATGTTTGTTAACGATACAACCTTTACCTAGTTTTGTCCAGCATTCTGCAAATTACATCTCAATGGATCGTATCAACATTAGTGCTGGAAGAACAAGCCAAGCATTGCAATAATGCTCTCCAGCACAGGCTGTGTTTATAGACAAAAGAGCAATTTAACCTCAGGCACAAATATTTAGCAAACGCAATAGTTGTGTCTTTTTTTGTTGTATTAATGACTTTTATAAAAAGGAGGCAGGGGTTTCCTATTTGATTTGGCTTTAGGGCAAGTAAAATCTGTTGGGTCAGAGACAATCAATAATCTTGCCACTCTTGTACATAGATTCCACTCTTTGAAAACCAATTAGTACAACATGACCAGTACATAGTGCAAAACAAAACATTCCCTACCTTGGGGAAAGTAAGTAATAACGTAGAAAAGTGGTGTTGATCTGCAGAAGATGTTGATCTGTTCTCTTAGCGTTCTACAAGGTGATTATATTTCCCCAATAAATATTTGGAAATATTAACTCACACACAAGCAGAGTAGTACTGATGTAAAACTAAAAGGGTTACTCCAAATACCATGAACATATCAGTGATCTGGAGTGGTCATGGTGCTTGGAGTCTATGTGCAGCATCTTGAAATTAAAGAATTAAAGCACTTAGCCACCAGAAGTGTAATTTCCCCCAAGCAGCATCATAAGCCAGCTTGAGAAGAGAGGTTTGGGCTAAATAATGGCAATTCTGTACATAATTGGCTTCTGTCATCAGCAAGCAGGGCCGGCGCGTCCATAAGGCGGCACAGGCAGCCGCCTTAGGGCGCACCGGCTCTGGGGGCACAAGATTCCAGTGACCGGCAGGAGGGAAGCTCTCCCTCCTGCCAGGTCACCTCCTGGATCCCCGGCAGGCGGCAGTGTTCTAATGAGAGGCGGCGAGGGAGCTCTAACCTGTCTGCTCTGCTCCCTCGCGTGATGTTTGCTGATGTCGCGGGACCCGGAATATGATGTCATCAGTAGACAGCCCGCGAGGGAGCAGAGCAGACAGGTTAGAGCTCCCTCGCCACCTCTCATTAGAACACTGCTGCCCGCCGCCCAGCAGCCCCACTGGACCCCAGGGACGGATCCACGCCAGCTCTCCAGGTAGGGAGGCTGGGTGGATATTATTAATAATTTGTGTGTGTCTGAAAGTGTATGTGTGAGTGTCTGTGAGTGTGTGTGTCTGTGTTTGTCTGTGAGTGTGTGTGTCTGTGTATGTGTGTGTATGTGTTTGTCTGTGAGTGTGTGTGTCTGTGTATGTGTTTGTCTGTGAGTGTGTGTCTGTGTATGTGTTTGTCTGTGAGTGTCTGTGTTTGTCTGTGAGTGTGTGTGTCTGTGTATGTGTGTGTCTGTGTATGTGTGTGTCTATGAGTGTGTGTACCATAATACTACAATTCCCCTTGTTATTCCCATCTGCTGTTGCTAGATAAAGTAGTGTATGTGTGAGTGTGTGTGTCTGTAAGTGTGTGTGTTTATGCATTTGTGAGTGTGTGTGTGTTTGTGAATAATTGTATGAATGTGTGTGTCTGTCAGTGTATGAGTGTGTTTTGTCAGTGTGAGTGTGTCTATCAGTGTGTGTTTGTGAGTGTCTGTCAAATCAGTGAGAGTATGTTTGTGAGTGCGTGTCTGTCAATGAATGAGTGTGTGTGAGATCAGTGAGTCTGTGTCTGTCAGTGACGTCTGTGTGTTTGTCATTGAGTGTGTGTGGCTGTTAGTGTGTATACACCACTGAGTGTAGCGTGGCGGAGCGCAGTACAGGAGCTTCTGTTTCCTGTACCTGGCCAGACTGACAGGAAGTGCTCACTGAGAGAGCACTTCCTGTCAGTCCAGCCAGGTACAGAAAACTGAAGCTCCTGTAGAGGACCTGCTCCGCAATGCTACAAGACAGGTAGGAGGAGGCACACCAGGAAGGGGAGAAACACCAAGACACAGGGAAAAGAGGGGGGAGGGGAGAGGAACACTAAGGGACAGGGAAGAGGGAGGGGCTGGTTAGGAGGCACATAGGTGAAGATGTTAATTTTAGAGGGGGCGGGGGGCGGAAAAATGCATCTTCGCCTATGTACCCAAAAATCCTTGCACCGGCCCTGTCAGCAAGCATAGCAAGCTCGCAACAGTTGACCAATGATGCCCATGTCATACCCTCAACCCATCCTACCCGACCTCCCTTCCCCTACTGTGAGGGAGAATGAAGTCCGAAAGAGAATCAGGCTGGAGAGAGATGTTTTAAAGGGGTTACTCTAATCAAAAAATAGTTTCTTAAAAGCACTGTTTTTTGTTTGAAGCATTGCTGTAGTACAACTCTGTAGTATACATTTCCATTTAATGTCCTCCCTAAGACTGGGCATCTGGTCACCATTAGACTTGTAGATTCCTTTTGGTCCTAACTGCAATTTGTCCTAAACTGGGCCAATTAGGTGATCGGCTAAATTCCACAACTGTACCCAAAACATTTTTTTAAATCGGGATTCTGAATTCTGCCAAAATGTAGCCAATGCTAAATAAAGAGATGAATGATGGGGACAATATGATTGATGGCTGGGGAACAGTCATAAATGTTGATTTTAATCAATCAAGATTAAATGAACAAGGGAAAAAAATCTATATTTCTATATTGTATATTTAATAAATATATATCAATACTTCAATACATATTTATTTATTTATTACTGCTCCTCATATTGTTCCTCCTATTAAAGGGATGATGCTTCTATTAATGTACAGCAAAATATACACATACTATATTAGGTATATATATTTTACAGTACACTGATTGACCTATTTTCATGCCCTTTTGATTTTTCGGATTTGTTTCAAATTAGATTTTCGGTACCGAAATTTTGCAGAACCGGCATGTGGATGAAATATGGATATCCTGGAAAAAAAAAATTCTCACCTTGAAAAAGTGTAGTCAGCATATACAACTAAGCACATAGAAGTGATATAAAACCTATGGTCTATCGTGTCTCAACTTGCATGTTTTGTTTATCCATTTGAGAATTTGTGTTTAATCAATAAAAAAAAAACTGGTTTGAATTGGTGGTATTACATTTGGTCATGATACAGATTTTCATCTAATTGGCAATATGAGAGTTTTTTAAAAAAAAATCATATTTATTTTAAGGAGTTTAATATTTTAAATCCACCTACATGTAGTGACTTACATTCTTAAAAGGCATGGTACACATAAACCCTATTTCCTCAACCTTTTATCCTCTAAAGAAAATGTGTTATTAAAGGGTTACTTTAACCACCATGACCCTTCTGCTTTTAGAAATGTTTTTTTAAAATATTTGCACTTTTGTGCCAGGGGCTAGTTGCACACCTGGCACATGTGACTTAGGCAACATTGTAAGCTGGCGACAGATGAAGTGAGCTTCTCTCTTGCAAGTAGTGTCCGCAAGGGGAAGCATGTGTTTCGCCTCCCTCCCTTCTTTCATTTAAGCCACTACCTCCTTATACCATTAATATTACTTTATTTTTTTCTAAATACCCCTCCCTACCTCCCTTGTCCTCCCCCACTCCGCCTACTTACCGATAGTGTATGTATGTGCTCTGAGCCAGTGAAACAGTACAATTAAATGCTACTCTATGAGAAGCATTTGATTGGACCTGGAAAGGGTACTGATGGTGTCAACAGGGGTATGGAAACCAGTGCAGGGAGCTACCAGGAATATTTTAAGCTTATTTAATAGGGGTTTTATATATAAAATGGAAGGTTGACATGCATAATAGGACCTATTAGGGTCAAATAATTGTAAAAGGAAAAAAGGGTTACAGCAACCCTTTAAAGGTTTAATATGTTATTATTTTTTTCATCTAACTATTTCTATCTAAATTTCTCTCAAAATTCGCAATGCTCCAGGTTATTTTCTTACTAAAAAATGTGTTTTTTGGTGGGCGCCTGACAGCACTGAATTTACTGTACACAAAAGAAGTGTATAATAGGTAAAGCCAAGCATGAAGGAAAGAGTGAAGGCTTTATGGGTAGAAATTAATTTGTAAGACAAGACATAATAAGCTACTCGTAGGACTATCGACAAATCACCATAGATAAAGATGAGGAACGTCAGCTGCTTAACTCTAATCATTGTAGATTTTCATTACTTACACATTGATTGGGATATAAGAACTAGTAGTTCATCTTGGGAACATGGCTTTTTAACCTATTAAATTACACCATTGGGTCTTATTTAGTAGAAGCACCAACCAATTCAAATGGATGTTTGAATGGAACTGATAGTAAGAAATAATATTGATCTTGTGTCAAATATTCAAGCAAGTTACAACAAACAGAATAAAAAGAGCAAACGACCCAAAATGCCAGTGGAAATGTGTGATGGGATTTAAATTATATTGACCCTTATACACTCTTGTTTTGTAGCTACCAGAAGGACTCCTCTATGTCCTCAAAAATTGTAGATATTTTAGTTTATTTACTACAGTAAGTTAGTATTTGGGATATAGCCAGCATACGATGGTGGCATTTACAATACATTTAAATGACAGCTGAAATTAGGTCTACTTTCTCTGCAATTTGCAAGCTGTAGTGCAAAATTGAGAAATCTTAATAACAATGTCCTGATTTTGTCGTGTGAATGCCCCCAGATGGTGTTAGGTTATTTTTGTTTTTCCAGACTGGGAGTATTAAGTCCTTACTTTTCTTTTGCCCCCCAAATGTGCATGATTTATATTTTTTAATAAAATACTTTTCAGCTTTAACCTTGATGATTTATCCAACCCATGACATAATATTTCAAGGTCAAGCCCCAAGAACAAGGTGCAAAAGCAAAATTTAATGTGCTACATTTTTCACACTGCTGTGTTGCCAAAGTTCCGTTTTAGTCTGAAAAAAGGGTGTTAAACAGAATATGCTACACTTTCACTTTCGACTACTGTACTACAGATGTCCTTTAAAGCTAGCTATCAATCTGCTTTTATTACCCAAAATGTGCTAAAGTTCATCATTCATATAAATTTGACTTAATAGGGTATTAAAACTCATGTTATCAGCTATCTGATGATGTCAAATACCGAATATTGATAGCAAGCTCACATTGAATTGGAGATTATTGATGCATCAGAACTATTTTGGCAGTTTTGGTGGATAAATATTACAAATATATTTTAAGTGTTCCCTTTCTGGGGGAAAAACGGAATACACAAGTTTTGCATACCCAGTCATTGCATTAGTAGGTCTTCCTTAAGTAGCTTTCTATTAATGTCAATAATTCAGCCTGGGACTCGTTAGCAAAATGATTTATTTCAACATTGCTATAGCATGAACATTTTAAACTGACTTTGCTCTTTGAGAATCCACTTAGAATATCTTAGTCCCAGCTTCTGGATCATTTTGTAAAAAATAACACATGCCATTCTGTATATCAATTAAATTTACATTATTAGATAGAGGGGTATTGTAAGAACAACCTAATCCAATGTATCTGCTAGGTATAGAAATTATTTAAGTCATCTTGGGACCCCTCTTATATTTTGTCAAAAAAAGATTCCACGTACACATTGTCATCTTTAGTTTACATCCAGACTAAAAAAAAATGGACCATCCATTACCTACTCGCTTTTGGAATTAATCCATTGAGATTTCAGATAATTGATTCTACCATGTTCCAATGAGAGAGGGAAATAAATGATATAGATAAATAGGCTTAACAGGGCCCAACCAATTTTTCCTGAATAAGCAATATTCAGTATTAGCATTTATTTACAGATGCTCTTATTTCTGAGTGCTAGTGTTTGGAAAAATGTATACAAGATATATGCACAATGTGAAACATTTTTGATTTTTGCTTAAATATTTTCTTCTTGTGATTGTCTGAACAGGTAATTACATTCTTGCTTTTAACTCCATAGTTTGCTGTAATTATATAAAATGATCAAGTCAATAGTACCTTAAGTAAACCATATTGAATGTATTGTACATAATGGTTGTTGTGGTGATACTGACTTTTGTAATATATATACAGTCCTTGAATGAATATGTTCATTCTGCTGGGTGCCAAACCACAGGCTTATAAATAACAAGTATAGAAGAATAGCTGCACTCACAGTTTTCCTAAATAAATGTCAATCTTTATTTTGCATAAAGGAAAGGGATCAACTTTCCGTCCAGGACCTCTCAGGACTTTCATCAAGATCAATTAATCAATTGATTGATTAACTTATACATGGCATTGATGAATACCCATCTTTTGAAACGGGTTGCCCATCTCTTTAAACTTTGCCTAGAAACCTATTCATACACAGGACTACACACAGAACACAAGGTCACATATTTAGAGTGGAAGAAAGGAAATTTAGTCTAAGGCAAAGGAAAGTTGTTGTTTTATACAATAAGGATGTGGAATTCTCTGCCTGATGAAGTAGTTTTATCAGAGTATATACAAATGTTTAAACAACAATTGGATAACTACTTGCAGAAATATAATATTCAGGGATATTTTTTTTTATTAGTTGGGTAACAGCTTCTTGATCCAAGGAGAGATATGGCTGCCATTCTGGAATCAAGAAGGAACTTTCCTAGTTTGTTGCAAAATTGGAAGGAAGCCCTTCAAACTGAGTTTTCTGCATTCTTTGATCAAAAGCAAAAACAAATGTGAGGAAATCTGAACTTGACACAGGCTATGTAACTGTGTGATAACATGTATATGCACATGTGTATATGCGTTCACATATACATATTTATGTGTGTGTGCATGTATAAAGTGTACCATCCTCTGCACTGTCTGCTTGTTTGTTTTTCTTCTCCCTCTCCCCCCCCTCTCTGCTCTTCAGAAAGATATTTATGACCCTCTGCAAAAATGGTGTCTATTTTCTAACAAACCTGTGTCTTATCTACACTCATGTCGCTTTAACCCCTGTATCACAACTCAACTTTGAATTCTATTTGTCGTCTTGCTCAGAAATGCTTCAGACTTTAGAAAGGGAGGTTCTCCCGAAAGCTTGTCATTAAAAAATTATCTTAGTGCAATAAAAAAGGTATTACAAGATACAAATGTTATCTGTTTTTTATATATATATCCAAAAAAAAAAACAAAATGCACTCCAGGGTCTTTGTAAAGTAAAATTTAACTTTTAATTCATATACAAAATAAAAAAATATACATCAACGTTTTGGCTCACATTTGGAGCCTTCTTCAGCATGGCAGATATGACATGACATACATAGCAAACATAATATATACACATACAAATTAAGTGCTTACCATCACCAAGTGTGTGTAGAACTGCAACCGCCAAAATGCACGAGAGGAGAGCAGAGTAGATCGTTCAGCCGATACACAGATCGGGTCTGACGTGGATTGTGTTCCAGCGTTGCTAAGCAACAGCTGGAACCTACTTCTTTGTTGCCGATCAGCTACTCCTGTGATTAGGGGTTCTGAGGACAATTATCCTCAGCCAGCACTGAGAGCTGTGTGCTGGGGGAAGCTTCCTACCACTACTAGCACATATAAATGCAGTAGGGGATTCTGGGGGTGATCATCCTCAGCCAGACCAAAGTGTTGTACACTGAGACAGCTCCCGGCCATTAGTTACACACCAAGTGAGAGTTAATAAACTAAAACTCAAAGGAGGTGAAGAATATGCATACTTTAGAAAGGAGATAGTGAGATGATAGTTATATGGTTGGTAGCCGTGCGTGTAGTGCTAGGGAAAGCACATATGCAAGAGGACCATTCAGCCTAATCTTTAACGTAATGAGCATGTGATAAAAGTAACCATGTCTGCATACCAAGCATAATCACGAAGTGGATACTTGAAGCTGATAACATTGTATCAGTTCTACAGTTAGCAATGAATTAATTAACATTGGATACATACTTTGGCATTACTATCGTAATAAAAAGACTCAGAATAAGGGGAAGAAACAAGAATAGACTGACAGATTACAGAAAAGGATGTCTATTCTTTCAACTCTTATAAGTGTTCACATATCTGTATGAATGAGTAGATAGAGGAAATGTCTTGAATAAATAAAGGACATTTCTTAGATGGGAGAGGGCACCAAAGGTGTGCAGAATGTGCACAGAACAATGGAACTCTAAACCCAATGTAGACAAATATACAGGATATACATATGATGACTAGTGATGTCCCGAACAGTTCGCCGGGAACCGTTCCATAGCGTCGCGAACACGTGCGATGTTCGGTCCGCCCCCTATTCGTCATCATTGAGTAAACTTTGACCCTGTACCTCACAGTCAGCAGACACATTCCAGCCAATCAGCAGCAGACCCTCCCTCCCAGATCCTCCCACCTCCATGACGAATAGGGGGCGGACCGAACATCGCGCGTGTTTGCGACCGCGGACACGCTATGTTCGCCAGCGAACGGTTCCCGGGGATCTGTTTGGGACATCACTAATGATGACCAAGAGCAAATATATGTGCAATAAATATTGTGATAAACATGTATTTACAACTAAATGTATTAAAGAGACATGACAGAATAAATTATGCATTTTAAATATTTAGTCACCACAGTGTTGAAAACCCATTATATTAAAAGGAACAAATAAGCGTATCTTTAAACTCTTATGTCTTTAAAGGGATATGGCAAACTAAATAAGATTAAATCTCACATTAAGTCCTATGGACCCTACTAATTTGGAAGTCTGTTATAATTAAAGAAACATTGCAAAATACATTTTCTCATTGAGTCCTTTAGGCCAAACTGTATCAAGGGTTCTTATCCAAAAAGTCTCTCTTTGTAGGAGTAGGATCTTACATAGTTGATGCAGAGTCTGGTTTTAATCCATAAAGGGCATAAATCACCTAACATTCCTAAATTGTTTGGAATAACGTGCTTTAAAACATCAGGTATGATGTTGTATCGATCAGGTAGTGTAAGGGTTATGCCGCTTCACAGTGACAGACCAAACTCCCCGTTTAACGCACCACAAACACCGCAAACTGTTGTCAGAGGCAGATACACCAAAAAAATGCCACACTGCTGAGCTCTGCAATGGCGTGCTGTCTGGCTGACCCCAGGTGCCGATGCATGCTGTCTGACTGTGCCACTAGCTCCTTGCGATGACATCCCACTGCTTCCAACTCGTCTCCTCCTCCTCTCTGTCTCCCCATCTGAACTTTCCCCCTGTTCTTCTTCTCTTCTAGCGGACACCCACGTGACATCCACGGACGCATCGTCATCATCAACCGCTTCACTTGTATCTGACAACTCAGCAAAGGAAGCAGCAGCGGGTACAACATCATCATCATCACACCGTACATCCATGTGTGTAATGCTGCCTGACTGAGACATATCCCTGTTATCTACATCCTCTGGCAATAATGGTTGCGCTTCACTCATTTCTTCCAACTGATGTGTAAATAACTCCTCTGACAGATCAAGTGAAGCGGCTGTGGTGCTAGTGTTGGTGGTGGCGGCAGGCGGGCGAGTGGTAACTTGAGAGGTGCCCGAAGCTAAGCTGGAGGAGGATGGTGCGTCAAGGTTCCGAGCGGAAGCTGTAGAACATTGGGTGTCCTGTGTTAGCCAGTCAACTATGTCCTCAGAACTTTTCGAGTTCAGGGTACTTGGCCTCTGAACATTTTTTTATTTTTTAAATGTACACTACTGTTACACCAGATATGAGTTGCACTGTTGTGACACTGTGCCCTGGCAGGCCCTGAAATGCACACGTGTGAAGGAAACTGACTGCTATTATTTCACAGTCAAATTTCTAGTTTTTTTTTTATGTAAATACAAAAAGAGAAGTCCTGCGCTTAAGCAGCAAGGACTACAACACACATCAGCCCCAATACATAGTGAAAACCAAAGAAAAGAAAAACGTTACCTGCGCTTTCTCCTTAATCCCTATGTATATTTAGACAAATGGAGGTCATTTAGTTGCTCCATTGGGGCTATGTATTGGGGCTGATGTGTGTTGTAGTCCTTGCTGCTTAAGCGCAGGACTTCTCTTTTTGTATTTGTATTTACTTTGTATCACACAGCCTGGTTACAATGCTGCTACCCATCCCATGTGTTCCCTATTAAGGGTTAATAAGTATAGGGGTGTATATAAAAAATACCCCTTTCTGTCTCATTAGAGATATCTTTGCCAGAAGCTCAAGGAAGCAGGCTGAAGGGTCAGTGTTAGGACCCGCTTAGGGGGGTCTGCCTTGACGTTGGCAGGCGGGCATTCCCTCCAATGGCCATTGGAGCAACTAAATGACCTCCATTTGTCTAAATATACATAGGGATTAAGGAGAAAGCGCAGGTAACGTTTTTCTTTTCTTTGGTTTTTACTATGTATTGGGGCTGATGTGTGTTGTAGTCCTTGCTGCTTAAGCGCAGGACTTCTCTTTTTGTATTTATATTTACTTTGTATCACACAGCCTGTTTACAATGCTGCTACCCATCCCATGTGTTCCCTATTAAGGGTTAATAAGTATAGGGGTGTATATAAAAAATACCCCTTTCTGTCTCATTAGAGATATCTTTGCCAGAAGCTCAAGGAAGCAGGCTGAAGGGTCAGTGTTAGGACCCGCTTAGGGGGGTCTGCCTTGACGTTGGCAGGCGGGCATTCCCTCCAATGGCCATTGGAGCAACTAAATGACCTCCATTTGTCTAAATATACATAGGGATTAAGGAGAAAGCGCAGGTAACGTTTTTCTTTTTTTTTAATGTACACTACTGTTACACCAGATATGAGTTGCACTGGTGTGACACTGTGCCCTGGCAGGCCCTGAAACACACACGTGTGAAGGAAATCGACTGCTATCATATTACAGTCAAAAAATATTTTTGTTTTTTTTAAATGCAAGCTATTGTGACACAAGATATGAGTGGTGGCACTGGGCAAGTGGGCACAGTATACACTGTGAGCCTGACACACACGCCAGCAGGCAGGCAACTGCAATTAGATTACACAAAAAAAAAAAAAAAAAAGCAGACTGATGTTTTAGCCCTAAAAAGGGCTTTTTGAGGTGCTGTCCTTACAGCAGAGATCAGATGAGTCCTTCAGGACTGTAGTGGACACTGAATACACTAGCCTAGCTATCGATTTCCCTACTAAATCAGCAGCAGTTACACTGTCCCTCCTCTCACTAAGAATGCAGCCTACCGGGGGGTGGAGCCTAGCTGTCATGGAGGAAAGACGCACTTCGTGTAAGCTCCCTCAATATCTCACTTTAAGCAGCTATCAACAAGCGAATTTCACCCCAGAAGGGGATGACCCAGCAATGTTGCTCCTACCTGACCGACCCGACATGCTTAATTGTGGTCAGCAACTCGACAGAGTCTTACTTACCTGGCAAGTGTGGCCTGGTTCTCACCGGGCGGGAGAGGCGTCCGATCTCCCGATCCTGGGATGCCCAGGAGCAGCTATTTCCTGGCAGGAGCTCTGATACCCCCCCTTGGACCAGTGGGGGTTATCCCGGTCCACCCCTGAAAGACTGTCTGGAGCTAATGGACGCACAGTGCACAGCCGCCCAGGCTGACATACTTATCTGTGACTCTCCCAACATGGCAGCAGCCGCATGTCCTCCTGGTACCAGCAAAGCATGGCAGGATATTGAGTCTAAGCTGGACAGACTCTTTAATTAATTTTGGAAGCAAATAACAAGCAGGAAGCCCCAACAAGCTCCACCACAGCCCTAACAAGCTCTACCACAGCTAAGCGAAGCAGTCCCCATTAAAATCCACCAATGCAAAAGGTGTCGAAGATGGGACCGGAGGCACAAACAGAAATGCAGAGCCTGCCCCATGTAAAGCACTTGCGTCCACCTTAAGCCACCACAATCCCGCACCGGACGTGAAGCACCACCGGGACAGATCCGACCACCCGACAAAACAAGCTTCCACCACCTCAAGCCGCAAACCCGGCACTCAGCCAGAGACTTGCCTTTGTTGTTCCAGGTATCAGGGACTCCCAGGGTCTGCACCTGGCGCCCAGAAGGGATCGGATGAGCACAAGCAGTAAACAGCAGCCTGCCAAGCATGTCCCACTATAGCTGATCCTCCACACCATGCCTTTGATCACATGAACTGCTCTCTGCACATTAACTAATCGTAAAGTAGCAAGTGTTTAAACATGTCATTATTTCACTTCCTAAAGAGTTTATTGTCGTAGTTCCTTACATGCCTTTACCTTAACCGTTCATGTATTATGTTATTCACTAGTCTCATCTCATGGGGCGACTCACACTTGATTTGTAATTAGTGGTGGAGCTGCTGATATAAATACACAGTTGATAACGTGCAAGCTACACCCTAAACATGACAGCCATCTTTCACAACAATGTACTGCTATATACTCATACCCTCAGTGCAACTAGCTATGATATAAGCACGTTCAGCCTAGCATGCTCAAATATAACACACTTCTGTCTAAAAAAAAAATGCAAAAAAATACAAAAAAAAAAAGAATGCAGCTTCCGAATGAATCTAAAATGGATGCTGTCCAGGAGGTGGGATGGTCTGGGAGGGAGGGTCTGCTGCTGATTGGCTGGAATGTGTCTGCTGACTGTGAGGTACAGGGTCAAAGTTTACTCAATGATGACGAATAGGGGGCGGACCAACCATCGCATATGTTCGCCATCCGTGGCGAACGCGAACAAGCTATGTTCGCCAGGAACTATTCGCCGGCGAACTATTCGGGACATCTGTAGTGGTCAATCGCCATAAGTTTAAGTGACGTCAAAGGATGCCCCAACATTAGGAAATGTTTCGCCCAGGGAGTTCGGCTTTGTTATCTCGATAAGCAGTTTCTAATACTGAACCGATGATTCCTTATTCTTTCTCTTAAAGGCAAATCAGTTTTTCCTATACAGGAAAGTCCGCAGGGGCATTGCAGTTTATAGATAGCATAATCTGATGTACATGTTAGTCTATGTCGTATTTTAAATATTTTTGCCACTGTGTGGGTGTGAGAAAGTTTTACTGGGAGTCATGTGGCTGCAGGTAACACAACCCAGGCATCTGTAGCACCCCGGATTGGCTGTCAGTTGTTTGGTCGAATAACATTGCACTGGGTCGGATTTTACTAGAAGATCTCTGAGATTTCTACCCTGTCAGAAACACATCATTGGGGGGTTGAGAAATTCCTTGGGTAAAGTAGAATCATTGGATAAGATTCGCCAATTGGATGTTACAGAGGCTTTAATTCTAGGTGATACCGTGGTATAGGTGGTGGGAAAAAACATCCTGTCGTGCTTTCTTTCCAGTGCTTCTGTTGTGCTGTAACATCTGTCCATGCTTGTTGTAATACAAGGTCTTTGTAGCCTTGATCCTTAAATTTGTTCCACATCTCACCCATTTGTTGTTGAGCAGTTACTGGATCTGAGTTGTTCCTCATTACCCATAGGAATTGTGAGTATGGGAGGGATGCCTTGAGATGTTGTGGGTGGAAGCTCTCTGCATGCAGCAATGTGTTCCTATCTTTAGGTTTCGTATATAGACTAAAAGGGTGACGGTGAAGCGCTAATATATACAATTTGTGATGTACAGTGCGGAATATATAGCAATACCTCTACCTTGGAATATTTTATACAGGTGTCCTAATTGAGGTATGCTGTACCTTAAAAACAAAAGGCAAAATAACCACACATAGTGTATACCATAAATATAAGTACATGGTGTATAAAAGAAGGGGAAATATGCCCACTCACACTTTCAGGAGCTAACGATTATAGCTCACTGTGATCGCCTGTAGGGTCTGTAAAGGCGACCCTATCCCTTCTTGGCAGTCGTTCCTTTGTTGCTGGTTTCTCTAAATTAAAACACAGACATCTATGGTGCAGTATTGTAGGTTCCAGTGATGATGTAAAACAAATAAAATTTGTACTTACAAACCCAGAGCCTTCCACATCGGCTCTGGTCTTAGGGCGTATGTAGTTAAGGACTACAAACCTTCTTTGTAAAAATAGCAGGAGATGCCACAAGTGGTATGAAAAATATTCAGAAATTTATTGTATCACATGAATAAAAAGAATAATAATATAAAATATATCTATACATAAAATACCACTCGTGGGTTAAAAAGTCCAATGTATGAGTCTCTTTTCTCACAAGGTCCCCAGGACGCGTTTCGCCGATCTGGCTTCTTCAACTGGTGTTTTGGAGAAAGAAAATCTTTGTTCCTTCCTTGGACCGGCTCCTGCTATAAATACCTCTTCTTGAGTGCTGTAATTGATTTCCGGCTTGTTGAATCGCGGGCGTTCACCATGGGAACGGTGACGCCCTGCGTTCCAAGCCTCACTTTCAGTTCGTTTCCTAAACCACTTTTGGTGTTACAGCAGCTATATTTTGCGGTGTTATACAACAATTATCCACCCTTCCTAAAATAGCGCCAGTACACTCCTACTTCTTCATATTTCTATTTTTGGTATTTTTGCTTATCTTATATACCAGTCGTACTTGGCAGCTTAGGAAATAAAATGTCTTTATTTGATAGAAGAAACAAAAGTTATATGGATATGGAAACAGAGATAGCGAATTGGACAGAACCCCAAGTAACAAGACATAAAATAGAATATAATAACGATGGGGAGCATTTGGAAAAACTACTACAAAAAGAGCTAAAAATAAAATGGGAAATAGCCACATTAGAAAAATATCTAAAAGAAGGCATCACTCCCAGAGGCCTAAGATATTTCAAAACCCCTACATTTGACAAAGATGTCATGAGCTTCATGGAGGAATGGAATTCTATGTTAGAGAATTTTTCTATAACCTCCATGAACTTGATAGTAAAAAGAAGAAAGGAATATCTAAAAGAACTAGACTTAGAAATTAGCAAAAACCAAAACGCCATTTTGAACACATTAAATCAAGAACAATTTGACCAAATGACACAAGACATAAAAGGAAATCTGGATAAACTAGAGAAAGAGGTAATAGAGGTAAAGAAGAGCAAATACCTTAGGGATATTAATGATTATAAAACCAAACAGGTTAGAACATTCTCTAAATACAACTTAAAAAATAAAGAAGTAGCAAATAAAGAAGCCCGGGAAAATCAACCAAAATATCAAAAACCTCAGTACAGAGAGGACACACAGAATAAAATCTATCCAAAATATAGAGAATATAGACCCCTTAGATATAGAAACGACCAGGACCAACAGCCCTGGAATAATTGGGTTAATACCAGACCAAGAACACAACATGCATACAATAGAGATAGATATGGGTATAACATGAAATACCACGCACAAGAATACAATGATAGGAAGCGAGTACATGAAGAAGCCCCTAGAGAGAGGAGAAGACCTGCATATGAAGAAACACAACAAGAAGAGTATAGGAAAAGATATAGACATGAAGGAGCAAGACCAAAAGAAGGGACAAGAACCAGAGGAGAAATGAGGGAGATTCCGAATCAGAGGCATACTACCCACCAACAAAAGAAAGAAGAATCAGTACAAACCAGCAATAGATTCCAAGTTTTGGAAGACCTTGAAGAACAGGATTTTTGGAGGAACAAAGGAAAGGGGAGGTACAAGAGAGAAGAAATACAAGAAAATACAACACCTTACAAAAGGAGAAGGAATTCAAGCCTAGAGGTACAAGAGGAAGAAAACACACCAAAGAAAGAAAGACGAGAGAGGATACAGAGGATCTAACTCTCCTTAAAGGCATTTTTAATTTAAGTCAAAAGACACTTACAGAATCTCACAAAAAAGTTTTAATGAAGGGACTAAAATTTGCCCCTAATAAACCGCTTAACCAGTTTGACTTCTATGTAGACCTGAATAAATTTAAGAGAAATATATGTCTAAAAAAATATTTTATAAAAAACCCTATAGAATCACAGTATAATCTAGAGGAAGAAGCAAGGTATACTAAACTAAAAGATAAATCCTTGTTCTTTCCAAAACACATGGTCTCTGATAAAATGACTACTTTTGAGACCATGGTGATGACGGAAATAAGGAAATTAGAAAAGGGGAATAATTTTAACCACAACCTAACTCTTCAAGAGAAAAAAGCCCTGAAAGATCTAAAAATGGATACCAATCTTGTCATCAAACCAGCCGACAAAGGGGGGGGGATAGTTTTAATGTCTAAAGATTTTTACCACAAAGAAGCAGAGAGGATTTTAGGAGATGAGCATACATATAAGAAATTGAATTCGAATCCCAGTAATGATATGAATCAGGTCTTTTTAAATTTTTTAAATAAAGGTCTAGAACAAAATATACTGAATGAAAAAGAGTACAATTATCTGAATATTAAATACCCCAAAATACCTGTATTTTATTTCCTCCCTAAAGTCCACAAGGATACCCTCAACCCCCCAGGGAGACCGATAGTGGCAGGGATAGACTCAATTTCTAGCAGATTATCCCATTATGTGGACATACATTTACAACCCCTAGTGAAAAAAACTACCTCACACATAAAGGACACTATAGCGGTTTTAAACTTTTTAAAAAATTGCAATTGGAATTCTAAGTGTTTTTTAGTTACAATCGATGTTTCTGCGCTCTATAGCAATATCCCACACGAGTATGGATGCAACGCAGTGAAATATTTCCTCAACAACTTTTCAGCTATGACAGAAGCTAAAATAGATTTCATCATGGAGGGTATAGAAATTATCCTCAAGAATAACTTCTTTTGGTATGGGGAGGAATTTTTTCAGCAGGTGAATGGGACCGCCATGGGGACCAAGTTCGCCCCCAGCTATGCGAATCTATTTATGGCCCATTGGGAAAATGTTTTTGTATATGGCCCGCATAACTGGAGGCAGAACTTGGTCACCTATGGCCGTTACATCGACGATATTTTTTTCATCTGGGAAGGAGAGGAGAAGGATCTGATCCAATTTCTGGAACATCTCAACAACAATACATGGGGGATAAAGCTCACAAGTGATTGGAGCAAGTCCCAAGTAATCTTTTTGGATCTGGAAATATACATAGAAGAAAATGAGATCAAAACCAAAAACTACTTTAAAGTAGTAGAAGCCAACAGTTACATAGGGAGGGAAAGCTGCCATTTCTCCCCATGGCTGGAGAATGCCCCTAGAGGCCAATTCCTCCGTATACGTCGAAATTGTACTGACCTCTCAACCTTTGAAGAGCAATCCGATAGAATCAAACAGGATTTTGTGGAGAAGGGTTACGAGGAACCCAAACTAGAAACCACTAGAAAAGAAGTGGAGAAAATAGAAAGAGAAGGCCTTTTGAAATATAAAGAGAAAAAAGAGAATGAGTTAAAAGAAATACCCTTTATATGCAATTATAGCACAGATAATTATAAGGTTAGGAAGATAGTATCGAAGTTCTGGCCCATCCTTCTGCAAGATCCTACAGTAAAAGAATTCCTCCCAGAAAAACCTCATTTTATCCACAGAGGAGTTAACAATCTCCGTAGCACCTTGACATCCAGTTTTATAAAAGAAAAAAAGATCAATAGAACATTCCTAAACACAGAAAAAGGGTTTTATGGGTGTGGGAGCTGTTTAGCATGCAGGAGGACTACAAATAAAAAAAGACACATAAAAAGTTTTAATAACAAAGACGGAACAGAATACCAAATAAAAGATCTTTTAACCTGCTATTCCAATAATTTAATTTATTTAATGATATGCCCTTGTGGATTATACTATATTGGCAAAACCACAAGGGCATTACATATCCGTATAGAAGAGCATGGCAGAAACATTACGAAGGGTTTTGAGAACCACAGTGTGTCCGCTCATTACAAAAGATATCATAATTGTGAAACAAAGAACTCCAAGTTTTTAGGTATAAAAAAACTAGAAAGGGATTGGAGAGGAGGGGATTTTAACACAAAGATGAGCCAAAATGAAATGGAATGGATTTTTAAACTAAACACCTTAATCCCCTATGGTCTTAACGCAGACTTTGAAATGTGTCATTTTTTAAAATAAAGATTTTAGGATGATAGGTTTTAATGGATAATGTTATTATACTTATAGCCTTTATGGAAAATTTGTTTAATCACCTCCCGCCTTCTTTTAACATAATATACCAATACCATGAAATGTGTAGAAGATGGTTTTATTATTGTTTGGTCGATTTTAAGTAGGACCTGTAATACATATATAAATTTTTTTTTTTTTTTTTTATTATTTATTGCCCATAGTAATGTTGCAATATAATTGAAGTAAGGGTCGTAATACACGTTTTAACTATACATAAAAATGTGGTAATAGATCTCACCCTCTATAAGAAACTTTAATCCCTTCCCAACACGAATGTGCAATACATAAAAATAACATAAAAGTTTAAGTGAATATATGTGAGTTAGAAGAGAAAGATCGACCTTGTATTCAAAGGAGTTTCTCTTCTAAAAAGTAGTTTAAATACGAGGAAGTAATCATATATTATTATGTGTACCCATTTTCCCGTTGCTATGCCAACCGATATACACAGAGACCGCGAGTGCCGAGCGCAGAATGATGACGTATCGGCACGCAGACGGAAACCGGAAGTAACAAGTGGTTTAGGAAACGAACTGAAAGTGAGGCTTGGAACGCAGGGCGTCACCGTTCCCATGGTGAACGCCCGCGATTCAACTAGCCGGAAATCAATTACAGCACTCAAGAAGAGGTATTTATAGCAGGAGCCGGTCCAAGGAAGGAACAAAGATTTTCTTTCTCCAAAACACCAGTTGAAGAAGCCAGATCGGCGAAACGCGTCCTGGGGACCTTGTGAGAAAAGAGACTCATACATTGGACTTTTTAACCCACGAGTGGTATTTTATGTATAGATATATTTTATATTATTATTCTTTTTATTCATGTGATACAATAAATTTCTGAATATTTTTCATACCACTTGTGGCATCTCCTGCTATTTTTACAAAGAAGGTTTGTAGTCCTTAACTACATACGCCCTAAGACCAGAGCCGATGTGGAAGGCTCTGGGTTTGTAAGTACAAATTTTATTTGTTTTACATCATCACTGGAACCTACAATACTGCACCATAGATGTCTGTGTTTTAATTTAGAGAAACCAGCAACAAAGGAACGACTGCCAAGAAGGGATAGGGTCGCCTTTACAGACCCTACAGGCGATCACAGTGAGCTATAATCGTTAGCTCCTGAAAGTGTGAGTGGGCATATTTCCCCTTCTTTTATACACCACGTACTTATATTTATGGTATACACTATGTGTGGTTATTTTGCCTTTTGTTTTTAAGGTACAGCATACCTCAATTAGGACACCTGTATAAAATATTCCAAGGTAGAGGTATTGCTATATATTCCGCACTGTACATCACAAATTGTATATATTAGCGCTTCACCGTCACCCTTTTATACTTTGCCTTAAGATAAGTTTTTGGTGTTACAGCAGCTATATTTTGCGGTGTTATACAACAATTATCCACCCTTCCTAAAATAGCGCCAGTACACTCCTACTTCTTCATATTTCTATTTTTGGTATTTTTGCTTATCTTATATACCAGTCGTACTTGGCAGCTTAGGAAATAAAATGTCTTTATTTGATAGAAGAAACAAAAGTTATATGGATATGGAAACAGAGATAGCGAATTGGACAGAACCCCAAGTAACAAGACATAAAATAGAATATAATAACGATGGGGAGCATTTGGAAAAACTACTACAAAAAGAGCTAAAAATAAAATGGGAAATAGCCACATTAGAAAAATATCTAAAAGAAGGCATCACTCCCAGAGGCCTAAGATATTTCAAAACCCCTACATTTGACAAAGATGTCATGAGCTTCATGGAGGAATGGAATTCTATGTTAGAGAATTTTTCTATAACCTCCATGAACTTGATAGTAAAAAGAAGAAAGGAATATCTAAAAGAACTAGACTTAGAAATTAGCAAAAACCAAAACGCCATTTTGAACACATTAAATCAAGAACAATTTGACCAAATGACACAAGACATAAAAGGAAATCTGGATAAACTAGAGAAAGAGGTAATAGAGGTAAAGAAGAGCAAATACCTTAGGGATATTAATGATTATAAAACCAAACAGGTTAGAACATTCTCTAAATACAACTTAAAAAATAAAGAAGTAGCAAATAAAGAAGCCCGGGAAAATCAACCAAAATATCAAAAACCTCAGTACAGAGAGGACACACAGAATAAAATCTATCCAAAATATAGAGAATATAGACCCCTTAGATATAGAAACGACCAGGACCAACAGCCCTGGAATAATTGGGTTAATACCAGACCAAGAACACAACATGCATACAATAGAGATAGATATGGGTATAACATGAAATACCACGCACAAGAATACAATGATAGGAAGCGAGTACATGAAGAAGCCCCTAGAGAGAGGAGAAGACCTGCATATGAAGAAACACAACAAGAAGAGTATAGGAAAAGATATAGACATGAAGGAGCAAGACCAAAAGAAGGGACAAGAACCAGAGGAGAAATGAGGGAGATTCCGAATCAGAGGCATACTACCCACCAACAAAAGAAAGAAGAATCAGTACAAACCAGCAATAGATTCCAAGTTTTGGAAGACCTTGAAGAACAGGATTTTTGGAGGAACAAAGGAAAGGGGAGGTACAAGAGAGAAGAAATACAAGAAAATACAACACCTTACAAAAGGAGAAGGAATTCAAGCCTAGAGGTACAAGAGGAAGAAAACACACCAAAGAAAGAAAGACGAGAGAGGATACAGAGGATCTAACTCTCCTTAAAGGCATTTTTAATTTAAGTCAAGACACTTACAGAATCTCACAAAAAAGTTTTAATGAAGGGACTAAAATTTGCCCCTAATAAACCGCTTAACCAGTTTGACTTCTATGTAGACCTGAATAAATTTAAGAGAAATATATGTCTAAAAAAATATTTTATAAAAAACCCTATAGAATCACAGTATAATCTAGAGGAAGAAGCAAGGTATACTAAACTAAAAGATAAATCCTTGTTCTTTCCAAAACACATGGTCTCTGATAAAATGACTACTTTTGAGACCATGGTGATGACGGAAATAAGGAAATTAGAAAAGGGGAATAATTTTAACCACAACCTAACTCTTCAAGAGAAAAAAGCCCTGAAAGATCTAAAAATGGATACCAATCTTGTCATCAAACCAGCCGACAAAGGGGGGGGGATAGTTTTAATGTCTAAAGATTTTTACCACAAAGAAGCAGAGAGGATTTTAGGAGATGAGCATACATATAAGAAATTGAATTCGAATCCCAGTAATGATATGAATCAGGTCTTTTTAAATTTTTTAAATAAAGGTCTAGAACAAAATATACTGAATGAAAAAGAGTACAATTATCTGAATATTAAATACCCCAAAATACCTGTATTTTATTTCCTCCCTAAAGTCCACAAGGATACCCTCAACCCCCCAGGGAGACCGATAGTGGCAGGGATAGACTCAATTTCTAGCAGATTATCCCATTATGTGGACATACATTTACAACCCCTAGTGAAAAAAACTACCTCACACATAAAGGACACTATAGCGGTTTTAAACTTTTTAAAAAAATTGCAATTGGAATTCTAAGTGTTTTTTAGTTACAAGCGATGTTTCTGCGCTCTATAGCAATATCCCACACGAGTATGGATGCAACGCAGTGAAATATTTCCTCAACAACTTTTCAGCTATGACAGAAGCTAAAATAGATTTCATCATGGAGGGTATAGAAATTATAATCAAGAATAACTTCTTTTGGTATGGGGAGGAATTTTTTCTGCAGGTGAATGGGACGGCCATGGGGACCAAGTTCGCCCCCAGCTATGCGAATCTATTTATGGCCCATTGGGAAAATGTTTTTGTATATGGCCCGCATAACTGGAGGCAGAACTTGGTCACCTATGGCCGTTACATCGACGATATTTTTTTCATCTGGGAAGGAGAGGAGAAGGATCTGATCCAATTTCTGGAACATCTCAACAACAATACATGGGGGATAAAGCTCACAAGTGATTGGAGCAAGTCCCAAGTAATCTTTTTGGATCTGGAAATATACATAGAAGAAAATGAGATCAAAACCAAAAACTACTTTAAAGTAGTAGAAGCCAACAGTTACATAGGGAGGGAAAGCTGCCATTTCTCCCCGTGGCTGGAGAATGCCCCTAGAGGCCAATTCCTCCGTATACGTCGAAATTGTACTGACCTCTCAACCTTTGAAGAGCAATCCGATAGAATCAAACAGGATTTTGTGGAGAAGGGTTACGAGGAACCCAAACTAGAAACCACTAGAAAAGAAGTGGAGAAAATAGAAAGAGAAGGCCTTTTGAAATATAAAGAGAAAAAAGAGAATGAGTTAAAAGAAATACCCTTTATATGCAATTATAGCACAGATAATTATAAGGTTAGGAAGATAGTATCGAAGTTCTGGCCCATCCTTCTGCAAGATCCTACAGTAAAAGAATTCCTCCCAGAAAAACCTCATTTTATCCACAGAGGAGTTAACAATCTCCGTAGCACCTTGACATCCAGTTTTATAAAAGAAAAAAAGATCAATAGAACATTCCTAAACACAGAAAAAGGGTTTTATGGGTGTGGGAGCTGTTTAGCATGCAGGAGGACTACAAATAAAAAAAGACACATAAAAAGTTTTAATAACAAAGACGGAACAGAATACCAAATAAAAGATCTTTTAACCTGCTATTCCAATAATTTAATTTATTTAATGATATGCCCTTGTGGATTATACTATATTGGCAAAACCACAAGGGCATTACATATCCGTATAGAAGAGCATGGCAGAAACATTACGAAGGGTTTTGAGAACCACAGTGTGTCCGCTCATTACAAAAGATATCATAATTGTGAAACAAAGAACTCCAAGTTTTTAGGTATAAAAAAACTAGAAAGGGATTGGAGAGGAGGGGATTTTAACACAAAGATGAGCCAAAATGAAATGGAATGGATTTTTAAACTAAACACCTTAATCCCCTATGGTCTTAACGCAGACTTTGAAATGTGTCATTTTTTAAAATAAAGATTTTAGGATGATAGGTTTTAATGGATAATGTTATTATACTTATAGCCTTTATGGAAAATTTGTTTAATCACCTCCCGCCTTCTTTTAACATAATATACCAATCACTTCACGCCTTCTTTTAACATAATATACCAATACCATGAAATGTGTAGAAGATGGTTTTATTATTGTTTGGTCGATTTTAAGTAGGACCTGTAATACATATATAAATTTTTTTTTTTTTTTTTATTATTTATTGCCCATAGTAATGTTGCAATATAATTGAAGTAAGGGTCGTAATACACGTTTTAACTATACATAAAAATGTGGTAATAGATCTCACCCTCTATAAGAAACTTTAATCCCTTCCCAACACGAATGTGCAATACATAAAAATAACATAAAAGTTTAAGTGAATATATGTGAGTTAGAAGAGAAAGATCGACCTTGTATTCAAAGGAGTTTCTCTTCTAAAAAGTAGTTTAAATACGAGGAAGTAATCATATATTATTATGTGTACCCATTTTCCCGTTGCTATGCCAACCGATATACACAGAGACCGCGAGTGCCGAGCGCAGAATGATGACGTATCGGCACGCAGACGGAAACCGGAAGTAACAAGTGGTTTAGGAAACGAACTGAAAGTGAGGCTTGGAACGCAGGGCGTCACCGTTCCCATGGTGAACGCCCGCGATTCAACAAGCCGGAAATCAATTACAGCACTCAAGAAGAGGTATTTATAGCAGGAGCCGGTCCAAGGAAGGAACAAAGATTTTCTTTCTCCAAAACACCAGTTGAAGAAGCCAGATCGGCGAAACGCGTCCTGGGGACCTTGTGAGAAAAGAGACTCATACATTGGACTTTTTAACCCACGAGTGGTATTTTATGTATAGATATATTTTATATTATTATTCTTTTTATTCATGTGATACAATAAATTTCTGAATATTTTTCATACCACTTGTGGCATCTCCTGCTATTTTTACAAAGAAGGTTTGTAGTCCTTAACTACATACGCCCTAAGACCAGAGCCGATGTGGAAGGCTCTGGGTTTGTAAGTACAAATTTTATTTGTTTTACATCATCACTGGAACCTACAATACTGCACCATAGATGTCTGTGTTTTAATTTAGAGAAACCAGCAACAAAGGAACGACTGCCAAGAAGGGATAGGGTCGCCTTTACAGACCCTACAGGCGATCACAGTGAGCTATAATCGTTAGCTCCTGAAAGTGTGAGTGGGCATATTTCCCCTTCTTTTATACACCACGTACTTATATTTATGGTATACACTATGTGTGGTTATTTTGCCTTTTGTTTTTAAGGTACAGCATACCTCAATTAGGACACCTGTATAAAATATTCCAAGGTAGAGGTATTGCTATATATTCCGCACTGTACATCACAAATTGTATATATTAGCGCTTCACCGTCACCCTTTTATACTTTGCCTTAAGATAAGTTTTTGGTGTTACAGCAGCTATATTTTGCGGTGTTATACAACAATTATCCACCCTTCCTAAAATAGCGCCAGTACACTCCTACTTCTTCGTATATAGACTGTACATCAATTTATGATCCATAATTTGTATACGTACGTCGAGAAAGTCCACACGTTCCATGTCAGTGGTGATGGTAAGTTGAATTGGTGTGTTCATAGAGTTGATTTGTTCAATAATCTCATTGATAGAATTGGCATCTCCCTTCCAAATGATCAGCATGTCATCAATGAAGCGACGGTATAGGATGATATTCTCAGCATGTGGGGTTAAAATGTATTGACGCTCAAAACAATACATATATCCATTGGCATAATTTGGTGCCATGGCTGCTCCCATGGATGTACCTGCGATTTGTTGGAACCATTTCTGTTCAAATCTTCAGTTCAGATTCAGTACTGACTGGAGTAGTTCAAGTGTAAACTCGATCGGCGTTCCTGTGTATATTGTTGATTCGTTTAAAATGCATCGCATTGCATCAATGCCACCTTGATGAGGTATAGCAGTATCACAACCCCTGTATCACAACTCAACTTTGAATTCTATGTGTCGTCTTGCTCAGAAATGCTTCAGACTTGAGAAAGGTTCTCCCGAAAGCTTGTCATTTAAAAATTATGTTAGTCCAATAAAAAAGGTATTACAAAATACAAATGCTATCTGTTTTTTACATATATATATATATGTGGACCTGCCAAAGATGGGGTACATTGACGTTGTGGCAGGCTTATGCAATGTATGATCATATAATGTAGCTAAATCCCCATTTTTTTGCCTAGATTAGGTGTTTTTAAAAAAAACTTTTACAAACTAATAAAATCTGTCAACAGTGAAGTTGCTGTTTAGTAGATAGGAGAGTGCGCTGGATCTTGTGTATTTATTGTATAATATGGCCCCCAGCAGCACCCCATTTAAGCATGTTTAGGTGAGTGCAACCATCCCCCCATGTTTCCTATATATATTTGGGAGTCTAGCCAACTCCTTGGTTCTGCACCCCTCCCTGTTACAGGTGCCTCATCTCAGGTCCCTATTTAGCCTTGTACTGCAGAGAGCCTCAGATGGAATTTTTTCCCAAGCAAGTGGTTAATCTCATAAGAGCAGACATTAGACTGTGAGAGTAGGACCTGCCAAAGATGGGGTACATTGACGTTGTGGCAGGCTTATGCAATGTATGATCATATAATGTAACTAAATCCCCATTTTTTTGCCTAGATTAGGTGTTTTTAAAAAAAACTTTTACAAACTAATAAAATCTGTCAACAGTGAAGTTGCTGTTTAGTAGATAGGAGAGTGCGCTGGATCTTGTGTATTTATGTGTATATATATATATATATATATATATATATATATATATATATATCTGTGTATATATGTGTCTTGGAACCGATAGCAAAGTGGCTGGATAACCTATTCAAAAAAACAGTCTCTGATTTGGAAACATGCATTAAGGATACCCCTACATTGATCAAGATATTAATATCAATTCAGCTGCAAGATAAAAAGGTGATACTAATGACCATGGATGTCAGAAGCCTCTACATAGTAATCCCCCATACACAGGGGATAGAAGCAATGCGTCAAGTCCTGACACACTCAAAATCTTATAAGGGGCCATGCGTAGAATACATTCTCCACATGTTGGAACTTGCCAACAATTACTTTAGATTTGAAGAGGACTGGTTTATGCAGATTGCCCGTACGTCCATGGGGCGGCAATGGCCCCCATGTACGCGAATGTTTACATGTATATCTTTGAAACGACATATATACTTCCAGTCTATGGTGACAAAATCATGAACTTTTTTAGATTCATCGATGACCTGTTAATAATCTGGACAGGCACTGTACAGGAAGCACAACAGATGGTGGATAACTTGAATAAATTGGATACCCCAATTCGATTCACGTCAGAAATAAGTGCTGAAAAGGTACATTTTCTTGATTTACAAATTTGGCCAGATGAAAATGGACTTCAATACTCTTTATACACTAAATTAACGGATCGCAACACACTCCTCCATGCACGGAGTGCCCATCCTTCACATCTAAAGGCACCATTGCCCAAAGCACAATTTCTAAGGACAATACGTAATAATTCCACCTTTGCAAAAAGGGAAGGACAATTAATGGAAATGAAAGACAAATTCCTATCTAGGGGATATAAAAAAAACAGACTTAGAAATATCGCTGCGACAAGCTAGAGAACACATTCCAAGAAGGGAGGCTATATCCCAAAGTTGAATATTATGTCCAATGACATACAACAGCAAGGCAGCCAACCTATCCAATATTATTAAAAGGAACTGGAATATGCTGGCACAAGACAACACGCTCCCTTTGATCTTTAAACAACAACCATTAATATGCTATAAGCGAAACAGAAATTTGCGGGATATGCTGGTAAAAACTGATCCTACACAAAGCTATATGAAAATGGAAAATACTCAGAAACGGGGCAGCGTTAGATGCCTGGGCTGCGTAACCTGCAGCCATATGGTTCCTACACGTTCCTTTCACCATCCACATACCAATGAGAGGTTCCTCATTAACTTCACAATTACATGTAAAACGATGTTCGTGATCTACAAAATTTCATGCCCCTGTGGCCTATCTTATATAGGCAAAACGGAAACACAATTGTGTGACCGCATACGTGGACACCGCTCCAATATTCGAACAGCTTAAAGAGACAAACCAGTAGCAAGATATTTTTTGGATTTTCAGCATCCTCTCACTTCATTAAAATTCACTGCAATCGATCACATCCCTGAACCATGGAGAGGTGGCGACAGAGGGAGGTTATTACTTAATAAAGAAACATTCTGGATCTTCAGACTGGACACTGTCTCACCAAGAGGCCTCAATGAAATTATATCTTATCATTCATTTATTTGATTTAATGCTTGCAATATTAATGTAAATAATGTAAATAGTTATTTTGTAAAAAATGCTGGTAAATATTGATTGAGTTTAGATATTAATGGATATCAATACTTAAGTAAAGTGGGACCTGTAGATATACAGGCTGGCGAAGTAATAGGACCATAACAGTAATTCATATTTTAAGATCACTGTTTGGTTTAACATGAAATCTGATCCAGCACCTCATAGAGAATCATCCCACATGTATGAGGATATCCATGTTTAATTGGGGTTTGGACCCAATGGTTTAGTCAGGTGACTCAGGGCTAAAAAAATAGGGAAGTACTTTAGATTTGGGAAACACTGGATACGTTATTTCAGGGTTAGAGAACGCTTTCCTTCTCTTCTTTTTTATATAAAAAAATGGTTTGACATGAAGCTAAAGGAGTAACCTCCAAGCTGAAGTGTGATAGGACAATAATGGTCCTACACTTTAAATGTCTAATGATGGTCAAGGATGGATGTATTCTTCTAACTTAAAACTTAAAACTTAAAAATTAAAACGATAAAGTTATAATACCCCATTTCCTTATTCTAAAAGTACCCGGGGCCTGAGACCAGTTAATAATCAATTTTTGGCATTATTTTTATTCTTATTATTGATTATTTAATTCAGTACATTTCTCTTTTGACATATATATTTTCTTACGATCGGGCACTGTAGTTTGTAATTTAGTTTTCACAGCGGTTCCATGGCAACAGCTGCAAACGTTGCTAAGGCAATGGCGTGGTTGTTGCGTCACTACGCATGGACCGCGGGTTAACGTGGGGTCCCACGGCAGTGCGCGCATGCGCGGTGTTCAGCGGTGAACGCCGGCGAATATGCACATCACCTGGGGTAAGTTATTTCAAATTAATGCAATGTCCTATATATTTGAGATATTTTTGTGTAATGTTTGTATCACTTGATCCTGAGGAAGGTCCCTGTGTGGACCGAAACGTCGATCTTCTCTTTTCTATTTTCGATGGAATAAACACCATTTATATTTTCAAGTCCGAGAGTGCAGCCTGCTTTACTTCACTAACTACAATCTACCTCCCTGAAAGACTGGCACCCGGCAGGCCTCATAAGGCATATCTCTTCAGATTAAGCGTGAGTGCAAGGAACTTCTGTATTTATATATATATATATATATATATATATATATATATATATATATATTACTGTATTAAAACATATTAAAACATGTTTCCAACGTATTCAAAGTTTATCCAAACATATTATGAAAAGACTATTCGTGCCATGGCATATCCTCCTTTTCTGCATCTTCTTTCCGTAGTTGTGTCTGACATTTTCTTTGCAGTTCATCTTCGGGAGCCATTGGCAATGAAATGGTTATGATGCTTGGAGTAATGCTTTAAATAACAATTTATTTAGCTACCGTTACCACCCATGCTTTAAATATATGTAAGGCTTTAGTCAGGCAGATTCAAGAAAAAGTTAGTCTTCATAAATTATCTTTAATAGTCTCATTCAATTGGAGTATCTTATATCAAAATTAGTTAATTGTTTAGGTTATGGATGAGATCTTTGATCATGCATGAATTAAAGGAAAAAGTACCATCTCAACAGTTTGGATCATAAAAGTAAAAGCATTGGTGTTCCCTATTCTAACTTTTTTCTACAGAAAGCATAGCTTTCAAATCAGTTGAGAGCTGCAATTATATGTGCATTTTCTGATCACTGACTATAATATTAATTCCAGCTGTATTATGATTGCATGAAACACCAAGAAGGCAATCACAATACAGTTTTGATTCCAAATGAGTTAACTAGGGCTTTCTACTTTTCTGTCACCCAGTGTAGCAAAAACAAATCATAGCAGGCAATTTCATTAAACGTTTACATGTTTAAATGAACATGTCTCAATATGCTTGTTCATATAAATGTTATTTCTATAAAGACATTTCTAGATTGCTAATGAGAATTTGTTCGCATACCTCAAAGAAACAAACACACAGCTACATGCAAAAAAAACCTTCAACTTCAACAACAGTCCTTATTTAGAACCCCACAGACATAAACAGACTTTATTTCTCGTGACACCAAGCAAGGCTGTTCCTTGTCTCCCCTTCTCTTTAGAACCATTGTAGGACTTACTGTGTGCAATACGGTCGCTTACAGATGTGGTGTGATTTTTTGACTCACTCTATAGGGTCATCATTTATATGAAGTAGAAAAGTAGTGTGGTCCAGGTGCTCAAGGTAAATCATGTAGCAGTTTTACTGGGAAAACAGAACAGGAACATTGTTTCGACCTGCAATGAAATCGTTGTCAAGCTTAACAAAGATCTCATTGCAGTTGGAAATGTTGCTGTTCTGTTTTTCCAGTAAAACTACTACATGATTTACATGATTTACCTTGAGTGGTTGGACCAAACTACTTTCTCTACCTTATGTAAAAGGGTTGCCAGCCCCAGGTTTAGCTTACACCAAGAATTATCACTATAGAAGTGTGCAGACTCCCTCCTTCTTGAGTATAATTGATCATTTACATGGAGAACATGCTCATGTTTAGAGATTAAATTATTGTTTCCCTCACAAAATATTTACCAACATATGTATGGTACATTATCCATCTTCAAATGAAACTTGTCCAAAAATGAAAATATTCAATGTCACTATGCTAGCACATATCACATCACAACTTACCTTTCAAATGTAATTATCACTATTAATGTAGAGTAATGAGTGCAATCCTACTCTCTCACATGTTTCTGAGTGGATTGGATCAGTGTTTGCAGAAAGAATAGTAATTTACTGGATTATTTTGGTGCAAATAGCACAAACACAGAGAGTAAGGTTTTGTTTGTTGTCCTAAATCTGTGAGTTTGACACCATTAGTGTGCAATAGCTTTCATATTATACCGATCAACATTCCCTGATCAATACTAAGTACAGATAGAACTAGCACAATAAACTAACTGTACATTTTCACTGCACTACTGATACATTAAAGATCTGGAGGCCCATTTTTACAATACAGATTTTTCACCTGGAAGGGTACCATCCTCATTTGATAGAGCCATCACTGATCGAAACCATCTGTTAAAGACAAGTTACACAATATCTCTGCTCATCTGCACAGAGGCACAACCTAACCAGTAAACAGTGCCACATTTTAATCCTGTGGAGTCATTACTCTCCACACTCTTTGTGTACACTGGCATCTTTCCGACAACATTAGTAAAGGCTCTACAGGATTTATTCACTGACTAACAGTACTCTAAGATATTCTATCTAGAAAACTTGGTTTCATAAAAATTCAAAGAATATAATTGCGAGTGTTTGACTATATGGGAACGTGCTTAAGATCTCTTACAATTGTTTGCTTGTTCTCCAGAAGTTGAGGAACTCCAACTTTAATGATACTTTGCAATTCTGAAGTCCAGTAAAGCATCATGACACTTGTAGTTCTACAAAATCTAGGGCTCTGCTGTTTGCCCAGCCCTGTTTTAAAGCAATTTCCCATGCCCATTCATCATGTAGTTAAGGTTTACACCATAGTAAATGATTAAAATACAAAAAATAGCATATTGCATCTCCTTTGCACAACAAAGTAGTCTGGTCCTGAACCTCTGGTGTTCTACTCAACCTCTACCTGTCAAGATTACTAGTTGATCCATCATGAAGAACTATATCACACCTAGGACTAAAAGGTAACGTCTTACCAGGCCTTAGAATGGTCGGACTTAACGTACCAGAGAGTAGTCAGAATACTTGCTGAGGTCGGGGACACAGAAGGAGACACAACGATTAGGGAAAGCCAAAAGTCAAGGATACCAGAATACAGGGAAGTCAAAATGAAGCCAAAGTCAATAGCCAGAAATAAACGCTTAGGAACAAACTCTCGGACAACCACTAAGGTAAACCACAACCATAAGGCAAGAAAGGAGTTAAAATAAGTCTCCTTTAAATCCGATTGACCGTACACGGCCTCTGACCCCAGAACGTGTGTGTGCGTCCTTTGCATGATGTTTCACACGGTATTCGACTTCGTCAATACCGTGGGCGGACCTGGGGCTACAAATTGGTATGGATCCGCAGTGGCCGGCTTCTTTCAGCATGCCACAGGAGCCAGATACACCGGCACAGGGTCGCCGACCAGCATCTCCACCAATGCCAGGAAGGTAGTTATCCTCACGGACACTACAAGGTGAGGACGAACATGTGACACTACCTTTGCATTGCACTGTGATTCCACACTATATGTGACTAATTAATTTATTAATTTACTAAAACATGGGATGTAAACTTGTATGCGGAGTGGATTTTACTAGTTATACTAGTGAGATTTTTTGTTTCTACTAGTCAGGATCACTAAGGTCACATTGCTTAATGATGAAGCACTAAACTGGCAATCTTAGGTTGACCATCAGTGCCCTTTTTGTTTTTGTGTCATCTATGTTCTGTCTCTTTGGCTCATTACCCTTGATTTGTCCTACACAATGACTAACACATAATTTTTAAAAGAGATTCATATTTCCGTATTGAGCTTTCTTCTGTTTTTATTTTCTTCCATTAATGACCTTCTTTCTATTTCTACATGTTTGCAGTCCTTGATAGAGTTCCCTTAGGTTCCCTATAATTTTTTTTTTACTAATTTATGCATACTTTTGTTTCTAAAGTGGGTCTTTTGCAATAATGTCCCCATCGCACCAACCTGTAGGTGAATTATTTTTCTTCATAATCCAATACATATGTTTACTTACAATCCTTCTGTGTTTGCAACTTGAAAAAAAATTAAAAAACATAAGAGATAAAAATAAAACTTCCAAAAATACACATTTTATATAAATATTGTTAATATATGCAATTATCCATATTTTGTATCAAAAGAGAATACACTTGTTGCTATACTAATTCAATCATTTCTTAGAAGAATTGAAGTAGATATGAAACTGTTCTTTGTGCTTTACTCAAGAACACAGGAAGCAATGCATGTCACATCTGTAATTTTATTTAAATGTGCCATTTAGGGGTTTGACTTTGAACGCACAGAGTAAAATATAACATACCCAATAAGCTAAGTGGTCCTTCAATCGACACAGCTAAGTGAATGCACATAGAAGTTACCCCCTGTGCCATCTCGAAGATCCATAAGAAAAACTGTAATTATACAAAGATTGTATACTAATCAGAGATAGCACAGGAATCTCATGGACTGCAGGTTACGTCCCATTTATCTAATGATAAGAAGCAGCCTCATCCTTTACTAAACTTCCAGAAAAAAGTATTATTGATCATCCCTGATCAAGGACAGTGCAAGAGGCGTGCCAATGTGACTACATCCTCTGCATAACAACCCTAGAGGAGACAGTCACCTCTGCATAATTCACCATTTGTTCATTCTGTGCCCTTTACAAAAATGTAAAGTACATGTAAGCAAAGACACAGAAAGAGAGCTGGAGAATGAATACGTGGAAATGTCAAATGCATGAACACATTTAAAGTAATAGAAAGTTAGAGGTAAGGATAATGGAAAATAATGTAATTATATACAGAAAGACCATCTAGAGCTCATATGGAAGGGAAATTGCTATAGGTGCTGTGGACAGGATATAGAAGGATGAAGCTTTGGTTAATACATCCTTCTGTTTTTTGTTTCCTTATAATCCATTCCATTTCTACTTCCAGTAAACTATGTAATTACAATACATACTGTAATCAGGACTCAGGGTCTTAAGCTACTAGCCAAGGTGTAAAAGCTACTCGCCACTACTAACATAATTTTGAGGTGTGCCTACACACTCCCCTGGGGTATTTAGGGACAAAAATCCCTGGGATGCATTATTAACCAACTAGGGTTACATACACACAAACACGAGCTACCCACTCATACTTGTTCACATCTCAAATTCTTACAGGCACACAAAACTGGCTATTCATGATTCCAAAGTAATTTTACATATAAAAATAACACACGCACGCATTAACAACCCAGACACAAACCATACACACTATCTACCCCATCGCACGCCACACAATAACGAAGACAAAAAACAAAGGCACCCATCTCCTGCTCTATTATAGGTTTACCGTACAGTGTGCTTTGTAGCACAGGATGTTTGACATTTGTCTTACATTTCAAAGTCAAGAGGAAGCACTACAGCAGTAAACGAACACTAATTTCTTACAGAAATGGTCCATGCACTGAATATTAAACTATACTAATGTGTGTAGTATGTTGACAGTTGAGTATAACAAAATGACACAAAATGCACTCACAGGGGTTCCATTTAAACTATGTGGGTGAGTAGTAATTTTGAGCCCTGTTGTAAAAGTATTACATTTTGTATTGATCTAGTCAACATACAAAACATGACACTGACTAAAATATAAGGCAAATTCGCCTTATCCTACTTATTGACTGAATTTTGAAAAGTTGGTAGTTAAAAAGACATTTCAGTTCTCAAGGCAGACTACGCACGGGTGTAGCTGAGGGTCAGTACCCAATAAGGACTACCGCAGACAACATCGGAAGAACACAGACCCTGCCACCCCCCCCCCCCTCTTCCGACTGAACGAGCAAGCCAAAAGGGAAACAAAAAAAGGTTAACCGTGCAAACTACTATGCAATGTTGTAAGATGCATGGCTTTCTTTTTTGTATACAACAAAATAACACAAATGCTTACCTTAAGCCCTCCCCCCTTTTTATTTCTGTATCCTCCCCTCCCAGATGAGAAAACTGAAAACGACATAAATAAAGTATTTATACACAAGAAAAAATACATTTCAATTCTGTTCACATAAGCCTTAAAGAAAAATGCTCAAGTCTAATCATGTAGCCTTTCTACCTATGATCTGGTTCTGAGGGGCCAAGTTCCCATACCCATGAGCTGAGTGGTTATGCCTTTACTGGGTTGCTATTGTCCTTTAAGACTTGCAACTCAAATGGAGTCATCATCTTTGACTGATGGTTATAGCTCATTGCATCAATAAGAGTTTGTCATCTTCATGCATAGAGTGAAAATGAAAACCATCTTCAGGCACACAAAGGAAGGGGACAAAGGGGAAAGGCATTTATAAAGCCATCTTTTCGTGTGCTGAGCTAAACCCTGAGACCTATATAAACCTATATTGTACTAAACGATCTCCAATGTTATATAAAGTGTATATGCAGCCATTTAAAAAAACTCTTACCTGTACATAATGAAACTGGCCATGTACACATTCTCTGATACGAAAACCCGGATTTTAAACTGGGCACCGAGTACATCCAGCCCACAGGTGCAAATTTGATTCGATTGGCTGAATTAGAACCAGAATTACTCTTCGTTAAAGGAAAATAGCATTCTGATCAGAAGTCAGCATTTATTTTTACCAGATTTTGTTCCTTCTGGAAAAAAATGGTTTTTAATGAATGTTTTAAAATTGTCCGTAGCTTGTTTGAAGACCTTGTCCAGAGTATCGCAGCCTGGGTAAATGGAGGATGCCAAAGTATGGAAACTGTCAACAGATCAAATTAGCCCGTAGAAAACACGCATTTACTTTATCAGCCAATCAATGGATCCCAATTCATAAAAATAGATTGAGAATTATTTATGTTTCTCAAGCTGTTTTGTGTATGGGGAGCCATTGATTGGCTGAGAGCATCAATAAGTAGAATACATGCCTGCGGCAGTGTAGGATTTGATTTTTAACCCTTCCAGCGAGCGGATGTTGGAGTGGCAGAGCAATCCAACGCTGGGAGGAGTCCTTGGGGTTAAACCGTTAGTGAACGGTTAAACCCCAAAGGTAAGCCAGTGCCAGGTAGCTCCTGCCACAATAACAACTTCATTTTCATGATGTGGAATTTTGACTCCTTTCACTTGACAATTTCATCACCAATCTATGCCACATTTAGAGGAAGTTGTATATTTTAACAAACATATTGAACTTTAACAGTGAGTTTCACAGGCCTTTTTTTGTCCTACTATTTCAAAGATTCTAGATCTATATTCTGTTGCAACCCTCAAGTACAGTAAACATACACGTATGCCTTTGCCAGGATCAAAATAGAGATATGCCCTAATTTTGACATGCTTTTTTGCTTGGTTTTCAGAGATGCTGCTTGGTAAACTATTTGGCAAAGATATTCAGTTTAAGGTAGTTTGCTGGTGCAGAACCTCCCACCCTGAATATATTCACCAGAGAGACACTCCAGTGGTGTCAGGGGCTTACCGCTTAACCCCTATTTAAATATAATGCAAAAACTGGAATATCCTCTTTCAAAGCAAAAAGAACAATTTTGAATCCTGATATAAACTGGATATTTGTAAAAAAAAAAAAAAAAAAAAACAATTTGCAAGTAAACACTTAACAAAAAAAAAAGAGAGAGAGTCTAAGACAATACAAAAGCTGTTAAGCTTTTCTCTGACTGAAAATTTAACTAAAATCTATTCCCTTATATATAGGCTTTAATCAAGATGGCCAAAATTAGGGGATCTTCAGGAAAAATAATTAGTGATCAAAAACTACAATCCTATTTAGCAGGATAAAGGGAGATAAAAGAAAGGGAAATGCTGAGATAAATGTTCACTATGGTTTGTTAACATAATTTGAGGCTAGCTGGTATAGATCTAAGGTTAAGACGTATGTATATATATATATATATATATATATATATATATATATATATATATATATACATAACCTGCATAGACATACTAAGTATGTATGTCTTAGTATAATGGTAGTTGTTTGCAATTGTCTCCTAGGATACAAAGTTCTATTAGACTGAAAGGTCAAGAAGCATAGATAAAGAAAAAGCCTCTCTCCCTGTTAAACTCACTAGAGAGTCAGAGATTGAAAAAGACAAAGAAAGAGTTAAGTGCTAATTAAAATATTCCATGCTTAGGTATGCATGGTATGATACACCAACGTTAGGTGTTTGCCCTGTGAAGTGAAAAGGATGCCCAACGCGTGTTTTGGTGCACAGAGTGTGGAATTTCATCAGGGGTAAGATATACACTGACTCTGTATCACCTTGTAAACTGTTAGCCCCACGTGGGATCCGTGACTGGCAACCAATGAAGTGGTGCCGTGTAATTGTAGCTGAGCGGTTTCAGGTTTACTCCCTTGATTTTACGAGCAAACCCTTATTATGTATCCAACCAATAATGGGAGTTTTGATAATGACCTTAATGGTCATATGCGGTTGGATCAAAGTTTTTGTCAAATATCGAATTAACCCATTGTTGTAATACTGTTGCTATGTATCAACAGTCTCTTGCATTTACTTGGATAATCTAAAGGTTTCAGAGCAGATTTTATTAAAGGCTGGCTATTTGCAGGTTTCTTGAACCCTGGGTAGCTGGGGTTGGACGAGTTATTAACCCTTTTTCTGACTAATTTTACAGTATGAATTGATATATCTTTTGGTATTAGGATATATGTACATTTTTCACTATCAGTGTTCAGTCCATATTTTAAATTTATCGCTATTTGAGCAGAATTTAGAGACTTAGTGTCACCCATTCATGTCTAATTTATTGGTTATTTATATTTATTTTATTACTCTGTCATTTTTAACTCATTATTATTCTGCTGTGTGTTCTAAATTATTGTGTTACTCTATCATTTACACCCATTATTATTCTGCTACATACTCTTACATTGAAAATTATCAAACAATCTAAGGTAAGCCTTATTGAAGGCTGTCTATTTATGAATTTTTTAAGATGCAGTTAATCATTTCACTGCTGACATTTAAATCGATCACAGTAGTTATAGTGTTAAGGTACTTTATAAGATGGATTAATATTGTACTGTATGATTCGTAATGCATCTTTTTAGTAATGATGCTTATTTTTATTTATAGTGTGAGCATTCATCGAGCGTTCTAATAATTTATTTTAGGGGTTTTTGTAATCAATATTTAGTAAGTTTTGATGCGATCATGATTCAAACTTTTTAATTGACACTGATCTTTTTGAGGTAGAACAGCTAAAATATGCTGTTATCTTTTGGTTTTTAGTATAATGCATTGTCATGAGTCAAATGGTTGTTATGATCAGATGTAAATAATTATATTTGTTGATAGTGTATACTATTATTTATGAGATTCTCAATGATTTTTACATCGATTATTTTGACCCATTGTTGTGATCCATCGATGTCTGTTTATATGGAGTTTATTAGACATTATGGGGACTGGCATCAAATTAAGTTATATTTGTTCTTATGCCAGTTTCAAATGTCACAGTTTTTACGATGTAACTTAATCGCAATTCTTGCTATTAAGATGTTCTGTATCAAATGATTGAAACATTCATAACTAGTTCTTCTTGTGTCTATTTGCCTGATAATATATTGTATGTTTCACACTTTTGTTTAGTTGATTTATGCCGTTTTTTGAAAGGACACTTTACGAATTTTGTTTTCATCATGGATTATGAAGTTTTTTTGTGATTGTTCTCCTGATCTTATTAGAGTACAAACACTTAGATTGCTATAGTTAAATCAATTTTTAAGATTATACTTTTGTAAGTTTAATATGAACGTGAATCAAAATTGTATTATATTATTTGTCTGATCATATTAAAACACTGACTTGTGTTTATACAGACAAATTAAGATATCTTATCTATTGATTTGCAGTTAGTCAGTCAATTTCTGCAATATAATACTGAGAAGAGTTAGGGTTCAAAATAGCATTAACTATTGGTAAATAGGTTTGAAATACTGGGTGATTATACACTACCATGGTGTAATAATAATGATTAGACTTAAATCGTCTGATATTATCTTAGGGTGCATTTTAAGCCAATTGTTTGATTCCGTTTCAGTTTAAACCCGGGGGCTAGATATTTATAGTTATCAGTGTGAAAAAGTTTTGATTTATCAAGTGATAGCTTTTGTTTTGAAAGAAAATATATATGTGCTTGAAATGTATGCAGGTTAGGATTTCAATCAGAAATAAATGAAGTATAGGAGAAGCCTTCATTAAGTCCCCATGGGGACAACGTTTTTAATTTATATATCTAGTAACTCTCCCTCTGGAGTACTTTCTTGTCAATGTCTCCTTTTCTGGGACCTAAAGCGTAAGACTTGAGATGACCCCCCATGATGGAGTTTTAGATGTTTCGATATAGGGATATCAATGTGTTTGGATGGATTAATCGAGTTTACGTGCTCCGATATACTTTTCTTGAAATCTCTGCTGGTCTTTCCCACGTATTTAAGATTGCAACTATAGGTCAATAAATAAACTATGCCTGAAGTATGACAATTGAAAAAGGATTTAGTACTGAATGTTTCAGTCTTATTGTAATTGGAAAAGATCTTCGAGTGTCTACGTATGAACTTGCATGCCTTGCAGCATCCACATTGATATGTACCCCATGTGGGTGTATTAAGCCAGTTGGATTTTTTAGCACAGGAAAAAAGATGACTGGGAACCAGGATGTCTTTTAAATTACATCCTCATCTAGCTGTCATGGTGGAATGCAGAGTGATTATTTCTTTAAGATGTTGGTCTTGGTGAAGCAGCGGCTAATATCTGTTAAGTATGTGCTTGACCGTGTCCCAGCCTGCATCAAAGGTTCTAATGCATCTAATGGGATTTTGCTTAGATGTATGTTTTTGTTCCTCCTTTAATGGGTCGGATCTCTTGGTCATCAGTGCTCTAAGGTATGCCCTTTTTAGACACTTATTTAGGCACCCTTTGGCTTTGAAATTTTCTCACAGAGTTTTAGCTTTATTCTTGAAGTCAGCCTCGGAGGAATAATTATGCCTAAGTCTAAGGTATTGTTCAGTCGGTATTCCTTTTTTAAGGGCTAAGGGTGATGGCTTTTCCAGTTAAGCAGATTATTCGTGGCAGTAGGCTTGCGATATAGGGTTGTTGCCAGCTTGTTTTCTGCTGTTACCTCCATGGTGGAATCAAGGAAGTTCAGCTTCCTTTACCCTATTTCAAAAGTTAGTTTTAAGTTGATGTTATTCACACTTAATTGATCTACAAATCCCTGGAATACCTCCTTAGTGCCTGTCCAGATGACCATTATGTCATCAATATACCGTTTCCATGTTTTGACATACCTAGTGTACGGCTCTAACGTTGAAACGAATAAAGCCTAAATGGGGCTAACAGTTTAAAATGTGATACAGAGTCAGTGTATATCTTACCCCTGATGAAGGTGGGTGCTGTGCACCAAAACGCACGTCAGGCATTCTTTTCACTTCACAGGGCAAACACTATCACGTTGGTGTATCATACTATGCATACCTAAGCATGGAATATTTTAATTAGCACGTAACTCTTTCTTTGTCTTTTTCAATCTCTGACTGTCTAGTGAGTTTAACAGTTTTTTCTTTGCTGCTTGACCTTTCAGTCTAATAGAACTTTGTATCTTAGGAGGCAATTGCAATCAACTACCATTATACTAAGACATAAATACTTAGTATGTCTATGTAGGTAATATATATACCAGCTAGCCTCAAATTATGTTAACAAACCATAGTAAACATTTATCTTTGCAATTCCCTTTCTTTGCAAACTATCTCCCTTTATCCTGCTAAATAGGATTGCAGCTCTGATCACTAACTATTTTTCCTGAAGATCCCCTAATTTTGGCCATCTTGATTAAAGCCTATATAGAAGAAGGAATAGATTTGAGTAAAATGTTTAGTCAGAGAAAAGCTTAACAGCTTTTGTATTCACTTAGACTCTCTTAATTATTTTTCTGGTTAAGTGTATACTTGCAAGTTTTTTTTTTTTTTTTTAACAAATATCCAGTTTATATCAGCATTCAAAACTGTTCTTTTTGCTTTGAAAGAGGATATTCAATTTTTTGGCAAATATATGTTACCATAATGACCAATGGCAAACTTTGATGCTATTTATAATTCTATCTAACCAGAACCCTGTGTAAACCTAAATGTGGCTAACCCAAGCTGACCCTATCCCTATAGAACTCCAACCAACCTTAGCTAACATTAACCCTAACAATTATCTGCTTAGCAGATTGCCCCCATATGTGCAAGATTACAGCATTGAGGTCTTGGAGATCTATGTTCCCAACTTTGTCTCAGTATATATTTTGACTGGGTTGGAATTCCCAGTGAAATCCCAACACAGTCAGTATGAGTATGTCATAAAGATTTTATAAGGGGGGTTCCGCTCCAGTTTTAGGATGTTTCTAGAAACCCTCATCTAGGCCTGATCTGAGAAGGTAAACCATGTACAGTTTTACCACTAACATAAGTAGGTTGTTAACTGTGCTAATCCCTAGCAGAGGCAATTGTTTGTGCTTACCAATGATGGTAGTTGAGTAGCAACGGGCTTGGGCAAAATACAACCTCTTAGCTCTTGTTTTAACACAAATTTCAAAAAGCTCAACCAGACGACTTCTCACAGGGCATCATGGGATTTATCATGCAATACAGGTAGAAGAATGCTTTTTACCCAGTGCTGTTCTATCAACAGTGTTCTTTATACGGTAATAAGGTAATTAATGTGCATGTCCATTGGCTTTTACATAGCATTCTAGGAAATTATACATCCAGTGAAAGTTTGTAAGCATGCACGTTCATTAATTCATGTCATACGCAAGTGTAACTACAGCATACTGAAGATTTCACCTAATTAATTTTCCAGACACACGCACACTTGATGCTGCTGGAACATTTTGGCTATTGTATGTGACCTTGAATCAGTCGTCAGCACAGCACAAGAGTATGGACTAGAAAATGTTGTCAACGAGATAACAATTTTGCAAAATGTCTAGCATTTATACCATAAAATAACAATTTCAATTATTTCACTGAGTGTACAGAGCCAAATGTATTTCTTTGGCCCCCATTGCACCTGAGATGACAGTCACATAGTGTCTCAACTAAATAGAATCTAATTGTTAAATTCATTTGTGTGTAATCTTTGACAATGCAATATGCATACAAAGACATAATAGATGAGCAATTAATTGCTAAGTCATGATTTCTAAAACTTGCTGTTAAAGGATCTCGTGAGAACAAAATGGCCAATCCTGTCACATAACACTAATGAAAAAAATATGAAAAAAGTCTACATTCAGTTGAACAACACTTTTTGCATCATTTATGAATGAATATGTACACAGATACTCCTCCTGATCTGGGCTATCCTATGAATGATTGTCTTTCCAGTGATGTCATGGATTTACTAAAAATGGTGGCTTTACGATCTTTTCATCTCCCTGCCAGCTTGAGTGGGGGCTGATCAGAGCTTTTGCTTCATCCAGTTTTGAAGTGGGACCCCCTTAATGTGGAGCACAGGGAATGTGCCATGCTTTTACATATCCTAGAAACGCCACTGCAGCCCACTTTTGTGCATTTGACCAAAGATTTAATAAGTATATTTCAGAGCACGGCAATGATGATGTTCTGTAACTTTAACAGTGAGACCTGCAGTGTAAAATAAAGTTAAAGGGACACACCAGGCACCCAGACCACTTCTGCTCATTGGAGTGGTCTGGGTGCCAACTCCCACTACCCTTAACCCTGCAAGTGTAATTATTGCAGTTTTTCATAAACTGCAATATTTACATTGCAGGGTTAACTCCACCTCTAGTGGCTGTCTATTAGACAGCCACTAGAGGTCACTTCCTGGGTTCTAGCACAGGTTTCCTGTGCTAGAGCGTCGCTGGACGTCCTCACGCTGTGTGAGGACCTCCAGCGTCGCTCAAAACCCCATAGGAAAGCATTGAAATGATTTTTCAATGCTTTCCTATGGGGAGACGTAATGCGCATGCGCGGCATTTCCGCGCATGCGCATTAGGTCTCCTCGGCCGGTGAGCGAGATTAGTCTCGCCCACCGGCCGACGTAATCACTAGGAGGAGCGTCACGGAGGCGGAGACAGCGGCGAGGGACATCGCCGCTGTCCCAGGTAAGTGACTGAAGGGGTTTTCACCCCTTCAGTAACCGGGGATTGGTGGGTGGGAGGGAGAGGGACCCTCCAGTGCCAGAAAAACGGATCGTTTTTCTGGCACTGGAGTTTCCCTTTAAATGTATACATTTTTCTAGACAATATTGCCGACTTGGAAGGTCTAATAAACTATGGCAGCAATCAGTTTGGTTGCCTAAGAATATATTACAGAGAGCACAAACTTTTGGATGGCTTTGATTTTAGGCTTCTAAAGTGAGTTTGGTTGGGTATTAGACATTTCTGCATACCTACACACTACACTACACTGTATTTAACCCCTTAAGGACACAACTTCTGGAATAAAAGGGAATCATTACAGAATATTTCCGTCATGTGTCCTTAAGGGGTTAATGACACATTTCTGTCTATATTTGCTTACTGAAAATTGTCACTACTCAAGTGCTTTTTAAAAAGCTTTAAAATGGGTGTTTTAACATTTGTGATCATGTCTACAAGACACCTAAGTATAACATGCTATAGGTTCTGCGCGATAGATACCATGGTTAAAATTTACAGGTCATGGCATTTTTAGAAAGATTTTTCTGTTCTCCTCAGCTTCGCTGTTATATATCTTTCCACATATTGAATACTAGATAATAAATAGCTCCCATTAATGTAATTCACTCCTCTATCTTGTATTTGCATACTGGGGGCATGTATACTTAAAGTCTGAGAATTTAAATGGTTTTCAATTAAGTTAGTATGTTTTTAATGGATCTAACCTCCAGCTCATAAGTTGGAGGTTGCTACAGAATTACGATGTAATGTATATGTTAACATTTAAACATAGTGATGTTGCAAGCATAACATTTTCGGTTCGCAAACGCGAACTTCCGCAAATGTTTGCGAACGGGCGAACCGTCATAGACTTCAATGGGCAGGCAAATTTTAAAACCCACAGGGACTCTTTCTGGCCACAATAGTGATGGAAAAGTTGTTTCAAGGGGACTAACACCTGGACTGTGGCATGCTGGAGGGGTATCCATGGCAAAACTCCCATGGAAAATTACATAGTTGATGCAGAGTCTGGTTTTAATCCATAAAGGGCATAAATCACCTAACGTTCCTAAATTGTTTGGAATTACGTGCTTTAAAACATCAGGTATGATGTTGTATCGATCAGGTAGTGTAAGGGTTACGCCCGCTTCACAGTGACAGACCAAACTCCCTGTTTAACGCACCGCAAACAACCGCAAACAGTCCATTTGCACAACCGCAAACTCCCCATTTGCACAAGGTTGGATACCAAGCTAGCCATGTCCCATTCCTTGTCCTCACTGATGTCATTGAAGGTCTCTCTTCCTCCACCCAGAAAGCGGGATGTGGAAAAAGATGCTTGGTCGGTCCTCCTACTTCAAATTTGGGGCACTGCACGTGCAATCTAATGTGCCACCAGATAGGAGTGGTGTGTTAAGTAGTACTATTCCTATCAGTTTAATCCCTGTTACGTCCCCTATCAGGGGACATGTATATAAGGCATCGATTTTAGGAAGCGTGAGATGGAAAAAGATGCTTGGTCGGTCGTCCTACTTCAAATTTGGGGCACTGCGCGTGCAATCTAATGTGCCATCAGATTGGAGTGGTGTGTTAAGTAGTCCCCCTTCATCAGGCCTTTTTTAGTCGAATGTATCGCCCACTGTCAGTCCCTTCGGGATCCATCCCTCATTCATCTTAATAAAGGTGAGGTAATCTAGACTTTTTTGACCTAGGCAACTTCTCTTCTCAGTAACAATACCTCCTGCTGCACTGGAGGTCCGTTCTGACAGGACACTTGAAGCGGGGCAGGCCAGAAGTTCTATCGCAAATTGGGATAGCTCAGGTCACAGGTCAAGCCTGCACACCCAGTAGTCAAGGGGTTCATCGCTCCTCAGAGTGTCGATATCTGCAGTTAAGGACCGACAGTTTGCTACCTGTCGGTCGAGTCGTTCTCTGAGGGTGGACCCCGAAGGGCTGTGGCGATGCGTAGGACTTAAAAAGCTCTGCATGTCCTCCATCAACAACACGTCTGTAAAGCGTTCTGTCCTTGCCGGTGTAGTCGTGGGAGGAGGAGGATTACTTTCACCTCTTCCCCTGTTAGATTCCCGTTGTGCTGTGACATCACCCTTATACTCTGTGTAAAGCATACTTTTTAATTGATTTTGGAACTGCTGCATCCTTTCCGACTTGCCGTAATTCGGTAACATTTTAGGCACTTTCTGCTTATACCGGGGGTCTAGTAGCGTGGACACCCAGCACAGGTCGTTCTCCTTCAGCCTTTTTATACGAGGGTCCCTCAACAGGCACGACAGCTTGAAAGACCCCATTTGCACAAGGTTGGATGCCGAGCTACTCATGTCCTGTAACTCATCCTCAGTGATCTCTCTGAAGGTATGTTCTTCCCCCCAGCAACGCACAACACCACGGGTACCAGATAGGTGACAACGAGCACCCTGGGATGCCTGTTGTGGTTGGTCATCCTCCTCCTCCTCAAAGCCACATTCCTCCTCTGACTCCTCTTCCTCACAATCCTCTTCCAGCGTTGCCGCAGGTCCAGCAAGCGATGCTGATAAGGCTGTTTCTGGTGGTGATGGTGACCACAACTCTTCCTCTTCACGCTCATCTACGCCCTGATCCAGCACTCTTCGCAGGGCACGCTCCAGGAAGAAAACAAATGGTATGATGTCGCTGATGGTGCCTTCGGTTCGACTGAGTAGGTTTGTCACCTCCTCAAAAGGACGCATGAGCCTACAGGCATTGTGCATGAGCGTCCAGTAACGTGGCAAAAAAATTCCAAGCTCCACAGAGGCTGTCCTAGCACCCCGGTCATACAAATACTCATAAAGTAAATGGGTGGGTGGTGGAGGTGATAATAAGTCACAAAGCTAGTGTAGGCAGGCCACTGCCACGAGGTCACTCCCAACCTCTAAACATAATAAACACAATGCCTGAATATAACTCCAGACTACAGGGCGCCACAACCACTAGAGTATATATAAATGCCAAAAAATGAAGAAATAACAATGGGTGGAAATCCAAACAATCCACTTTATTTTGGAACAATAAATAAAATAGTAAAATATAACCTGCGCAATATATGCAGGAAAAAACAATATAAAATATTAACAGCCAAATTGGCCAAGAACCCCTAAGGACAGCAGCTATAAACTCACAGAAGCCTTTAAGTGTAATAAGGTGCCAAGTGCTAAAGTGCAAAAAATGCAAAGTGCTTGATGTAACTTCAAAAATGGACACCAATACTGAACAATAAAGTGCTTACAGGAGACAGAAAAAACTGCTGTGCCGAAAGTGCAGGGATCTTGTGGGTGCTCAACGCGTTTCGTCGATCTCGACTTCCTCAGGAGCTTGCTGGGTGTGCACTGGTCCTCTTCTTCTTTTAAATCTGCCGGTCCGGCCACCATTCCCCGGTTGCGCATGCGCAGATCGTGCCGTACGTGCCATCATACGTAATGACGCACGGCCGAAAGTGAAGGACGAGATGTTAATCAAGCTTGAGAAACCTTTTCTCTCTTTCCAGTATATATGGGTAATTTTATCATTTTTTATCAATTTTTATTACTTTTTTATCATCTTTGATATGTATGGGTCATTTTGCCACTACTCTCTGGTTTTGTATTTATTTTTATTTTTATTTATTTTTTATTTTTTATATATATATATATTTTTTATATATATTTCCTTGGGTTATTTTTCTATGTATTTGGATGCATTTTTCGATGTATTATGCACCTTATCTATATCTCTCTCTCCTTTTGGAATTTCTGAAATGCTTTAGAATCTTTAAATTTTATGGTTCAAAGTTTGGAATACTAAGTATTAAAATATGTTGTCTCCAAATACTCACATTTTCTAATGTAATAATCGTTATTATCATTACTATTTTCTAAGAGATGCCCCAGTGTTCATCTTTTACCGTTTTATGTATGTATGTATTATGCCAAAAAACTTTGTTTAGAACCGTTTGTATCTCTTTTGAAATCCTCCGTATCTTTGTCACACCATACTGACATATCGAAGTATCTCAGTGTCAGTTATATCTGGTTAATATTAGATTCCTCTGTTAGCCTTATTCATATATATATGTAATCTGTATATTGCGTTTCTAGCAATGCAAATGAACCTGATTGTCCTTTTTAAATGTCCCTTTTTTAGTACTCATTATTTCCCTTTTTTAAGTTTAGATCCTCCTTTTATAATTTTTTAATTTTCATAATATATATCTGCAGAGCGCCTGCATACCAATTTAATTTCATTTTGGCCCCATTAGCCAAATCCCAGTGCCCATGGTCCTATTTGCATGCTTTAATTTGCCAATCTTGTGTATTTTTTAAGGATTGCATGATAGGCAGGTCTATAAATTCAGACCGCATCCACATCGAGCGCTCGATAAATTTGGGCTGCTCGTCATGCGGCTGTGTAAAGTATACATAAAGTTGTTTTTGCGTTCCAGCTTGGTTCGCGCATGCGCACATCGACCGGCCGTGCGTCATTACGTATGATGGCACGTACAGCACGATCTGCGCATGCGCAACCGGGGAATGGCGGCCGGACCGGCAGATTTAAAAGAAGAAGAGGACCAGTGCACACCCAGCAAGCTCCTGAGGAAGTCGAGATCGACGAAACGCGTTGAGCACCCACAAGATCCCTGCACTTTCGGCACAGCAGTTTTTTCTGTCTCCTGTAAGCACTTTATTGTTCTGTATTGGTGTCCGTTTTTGAAGTTACATCAAGCACTTTGCATTTTTTGCACTTTAGCACTTGGCGCTAAACTTTTTTGCACTTTAGCACTTGGCGCACTTGGCACCTTATTACACTTAAAGGCTTCTGTGAGTTTATAGCTGCTGTCCTTAGGGGTTCTTGGCCAATTTGGCTGTTAATATTTTATATTGTTTTTTCCTGCATATATTGCGCAGGTTATATTTTACTATTTTATTTATTGTTCCAAAATAAAGTGGATTGTTTGGATTTCCACCCATTGTTATTTCTTCATTTTTTGGCATTTATATATACTCTAGTGGTTGTGGCGCCCTGTAGTCTGGAGTTATATTCAGGCATTGTGTTTATACAAATACTCATTAACGGCTTTTTCTTGTTGGAGCAGGCGGTCGAACATTAGGAGTGTTGAATTCCAACGTGTCGGGCTGTCGCAAATCAAGCGCCTCACTGGCATGTTGTTTCGCCACTGGATATCGGAAAAGTGCGCCATGGCCGTGTAGGAACGCCTGAAATGGCCACAAACCTTCCTGGCCTGCTTAAGGACGTCCTGTAAGCCTGGGTACTTATGCACAAAGCATTGTACGATCAGATTACACACATGTGCCATGCACGGCACATGTGTCAACTTGCCCAAATGCAATGCCGCCAACAAATTTCTTCCGTTGTCACAAACCACTTTGCCGATCTCCAGTTGGTGCAGAGTCAGCCACTGATCCACCTGTGCGTTCAGGGCGGACAGGAGTGCTGGTCCGGTGTGACTCTCTGCTTTCAGGCAAGTCAACCCTTGGAGTAGGACGAGTAGAGGAGGTGGCAGCAGGCCTGCCTGCAAGTCGTGGCGGTGTCACCAACTCCTCTGCAGAGCCACGCATTCCATGCTTGGCAGCCGTCAGCAGGTTTACCCAATGCGCAGTGTAGGTGACATGCCTGCCCTGACCATGCTTTGCAGACCAGATATCGGTGGTCAGATGGACCCTTGCCCCAACACTGTGTGCCAGACATGCCATTACTTACTTTTGCACAATTGAGTACAGTTTTGGGATTGCCTTTTGTGCAAAGAAATTTCAGCCGGGTACCTTCCACTGCGGTGTCCCAATAGCTACAAATTTTTTGAATGCCTTAGACTCCACCAGCTTATATGGTAAAAGCTGGCGGGCTAAGAGTTCAGTCAAGCCAGCTGTCAGACGCCAGGCAAGGGGGTGACTTTGTGACATTGGCTTCTTACGCTGAAACATGTCCTTGACAGACACCTGACTGTGGGCAAATGAGCAGGAACTGCTCAAGGCGAGAGACGGAGGGGCGGATGGTTGAGAGGGGGCAAGGAGGACAGCAGTGGTTAACGTGGCTGAAGATGCTGGACCAGGAGGAGGATGGCGGCTTTGAGTTTGTGTGCTGCTTGTACTCATGTGTTGATCCCATAGGCGTTTGTGATGTGCGATCATGTGCCTTTGCAAAGCAGTTGTACCTAGGTGGGTGTTGGACTTCCCATGACTCAGTTTCTTTTGGCACAGGTTGCAAATGGCATCGCTGTTGTCAGAGGCAGACACACAAAAAAAATGCCACACTGCTGAGCTCTGCAATGACGGCATTCTGGTGGTGGCAACAGCATGCGTTGATTGGCGTGCTGACTGGCTGACCCCGGGTGCCGATGCATGCTGTCTGACTGTGCCACTAGCTCCTTGCGATGACCTCCCCCTGCTTCCAACTCGTCTCCTCCTCCTGTTCCCTGTCTCCCTATCTGAACTTTCCCCCTGTTCTTCCACGACATCTTCCATGACATCCACGGACGCATCGTCATCATCAACCGCTTCACTTGTATCTGACAACTCAGCAAAGGAAGCAGCAGTGGGTACAACATCATCATCATCACACCGTACGTGTGTAATGCTGCCTGACTGAGACATATCCCTGTTATCTACATCCTCTGGCAATATTGGTTGCGCATCACTCAATTCTTCCAACTGATGTGTAAATAACTCCTCTGACATACCAAGTGAAGCGGCTGTGGTGCTAGTTTTGGTGGTGGCGGCAGGCGGGCGAGTGGTAACTTGAGAGGTGCCCGAAGCTAAGCTGGAGGAGGATTGTGCATCGAGGTTCCGAGCGGAAGCTGTAGAAGATTGGGTGTCCTGTGTTAACCAGTCAACTATGTCCTCAGAACTTTTCAAGTTCAGGGTACGTGGCCTCTGAACACTGGGCATTATTCTAGGGCCAAAGGGAATCACAGCACCACGACCATGACGGCCCCTGCGGGGTGGCCTGCCTCTGCCTGTCTTTTTTTTTTCGATTAGTGGTACTATGCGTGCAAGCTACTGTGACAAATGATATGAGTGGCACTGGTGTGACACTGTGCCCTGGCAGGCCCTGAAATGCACACTCGTGAAGGAAAGTGACTGCTATTATATTACAGTCCAAAAAGTTTTGGTTTTTTTAAATGCAAGCTATTGTGACACCAGTGAGTGAGTGGTGGCACTGGGCAAGCCCTGAAACGCACACTAGTGAAGGAAACTGACTGCTATTATATTACAGTCAAAAAAGTTTCGTTTTTTTTAAATGCAAGCTATTGGGACACCAGTGAGTGAGTGGTGGCACTGGGCAAGTGGGCACAGTATACGCTGTGAGCCTGACACACACGCTGGCAAACAACTAACTGCTATTCAATCTATTACAGTCCAAACATTTTTTTTTTTTTACAAATGTACACTACTGTTACACCAGATATGAGTTGCACTGGTGTGACACTGTGCCCTGGCAGGCCCTGAAATGCACACTAGTGAAGGAAACTGACTGCTATTATATAACAGTCCAAAAAGTTGTTTTTTTTGTTAAATGCAAGCTATTGTGACACCAGATATGAGTGGTGGCACTGGGCAAGTGGGCACAGTATATGCTGTGAGCCTGACACACACGCTGGCAGACAACTAACTGCTATTCAATCTATTACAGTCAATTTTTTTTTTTTAAATGTACACTACTGTTACACCAGATATGAGTTGCACTGGTGTGACACTGTGCCCTGGCAGGCCCTGAAACGCACACTCGTGAAGGAAACTGACTGCTATTATATTACAGTCCAAAAAGTTTTGTTTTTTTTAAATGCAAGCTATTGTGACACCAGTGAGTGAGTGGTGGCACTGGGCAGGCCCTGAAATGCACACTAGTGAAGGAAACTGACTGTTATTATATTACTGTCAAAAAAGTTTAGTTTTTTTTAAATGCAAGCTATTGGGACACCAGTGAGTGAGTGGTGGCACTGGGCAAGTGGGCACAGTATATGCTGTGAGCCTGACACACAGGCTGGCAGGCAGGCAACTGCAATTACATTACACGAAAAAAAAAAAAGAAGACTGATGTGCTGTCCTTACAGCAGAGATCAGATGAGTCCTTCAGGACTGTAGTGGACACTGAATACACTAGCCTAGCTATCAATTTCCCTATCAAATCAGCAGCAGCTACACTGTCCCTACTCTCACTAAGAATGCAGCTTCACAATGAATGTAAAATGGATGCTGTCCAGGAGGTGGGAGGGTCTGGGAGGCAGGGTCTGCTGCTGATTGGCTGGAATGTGTCTGCTGGGTCAAAGTTTACTCAATGATGATGAATAGGGGGCGGACCGAACAGTGCATGTGTTCGCCATCCGTGGTGAACGCGAACAAGCGATGTTCGTCGGGAACTATTCGCCAGCGAACAGTCCGGGACATCACTATTTAAACACACTGAATGTGCCTACCTGAGCGAATTGAGTCAGTGTCATTGGGATCTCCTAGTTTCTCTTCTTATAGGGGATTAAGTAGCTCTTCCTGGGCAAGAGGAGCATGGTCATTGTATAAAAGAGTAGAGCCAGATGGTATTTTCCTCCTGCCCCCAAACCATTGAAGATGGAAAATAAAATTATGAATTATTGTCCAGGAGTCTCTGAGACAAACCTCATACACTTGCAAGTACAAACTATATAGTAAGGTTCATGTAAAAAAAAGTAGTTCAGTAAAAAAAATTTTTTAAATCATATGGCGCATTGCTGTCAATCTAAATCAAATTTGCTGCATGAAAAATATGAAGTTTGGTACCGATACAAATCATGAAACTCTGTCTTCGCATTATTTACTGGATTTAAAAATGCTTTAATTCTCAGCTAGTGTCCAATTAAATTTTACTGTATATCATCATATCTAAGTTTTTGATTAGTCAACGACAGATTAATAATAATTAAAGTATTATTACTTTTTTAATAAACAACTTTTTAAATTTTAATACAATATAATATATTTTTTTACGTTGCGTTTTCATGCCAGTATTGTCTGATGTTGCTTCTATAAAGTACATATTTTACAGTGTTATAAAGCTGAAAAAACTATTGTACAGTTTTGTTTTCCATACTAATCATGCAAACTAACCCTAATAGTGCCTTCAAGGGCTCCTAACTCTAAAGCTGGCAAATAACAAGCACACGTAAGCTGACTAACTGAACCCTGAATTAGCACATTATGCTTTATTCTATCTCAAGTAAAAACAAAATATAAGCACCAGTTCCAAATAAAACTTAACACCACATCATTACTAAAAAAAAAAGGCAAGGAAAACTGGCAAAAACAAAGAGTCTCAATGTACATTTCGCAAGTACACCGGCTCTTCAAAATGACATTTGTACTCTTTAAAATGTGCCCTCTACACTACAGTGATTTGATAAGGAAAAGACCAATTATGAAAATCTGATGATGGTCATCACTAATTTCAAATCAGAGCAGTCAATAAATCAAAGGGGTGTTGCCACCATGACATATGTAGGGAGGAGTCCCCGAAAATAGGAGACACACAGCACATCCCAGGAGGTGGACCTGCCCAATAAGGAACGCAATGTACCCAATAAAGAAAAATTAATATGCCCCAAGGAGGAGCATAGTAAATCAAAGCTTTGCATTTGGCATGAACGATTTGTACAATCTAATTGAAAGTATATTAAAAATATACACAACCAGTTCCAGCAACAACTATTACAATGACTAAGAAACATGTAAGTAATTATCAAGTCCCTAGTATTAAATATCTGTCCTCATTTCCTTGGGGGCTATACTTCTATACTGTTTATTGGATGTATGACTAGCCTTTAAGTAGTCCAATGTGTAAATTTATACATTTAAAATTTTTGACTTGTTGACTAGTACGCAATTAATTGCCTATGAGAAATATTTTAAGCGATAGTATGAAAATGTCTCATTTATTTTAGTCCATGGCCTTTATTTAATTTTTTCAGTTTTGCATCATTTGCACAATTATATTGAAGGGTTAACGTTAAAGTAGACATAACTCAAAATTGACTATGTGTGCAGTCTAGGTTGAGAATGACTACTTGCTATATTATATATAGACAATGGCCAGAATAGAATATAACAAAGTTAAATACCTACGTAACCTGAAAACCAAAGGTGACCTCTTGAAGTATAAAATGTGTAATATAGCTACTTTTTTTTTTATTATTATCCAATCGTGAAATACTGACCTATTAGTAATTCTTAAATAGTCAGACTTAAAAAAATAAGTGTATTAAATAAATTACTTATAGTAATCCAAAATAAATATTATAGTTAATATTCATTCATCCTGTAAGCCATAATGTTTTTCGAGTCAGTACCATACTAAGGCTTACTCAGGCTGATACATTTTGACATTTATGATTCAGGGACCCAGGGTTTGTATACAGAATAATCAATACTATTGATTATGTTTTCTAGGATTATGCTATCTGTAACAACCCTTAGACCCTGGCTTTGAATCAAAGAATAATTAAATAAAGGAGCGCTAGAAAAAAAAAAAGAAAAAAAAAGAGAATCATAGAAAATCTCTAAAGTGATTTCTATATGGAAAGGTCAGTATTCCCAACTGAACAAACATAACACTAAACAGTAAAGGGACAATCGTATCACTATAACTACTTCATCTAATTGAAGTGATTATAGACTGGAGTCTTCCATTTAGAGGTAAACTATTTTTTTTTTGTTTAATGCTGAATGAGGGTCCTAGCCTGGCCCCTCTATGCTGCTCTGTACATCTGCATAAGCGCGGGTTGTATTGTGTAGCAGTGATTTGGCTTTGTCACCTGGCCAAACGTTTCTGGTTGGAATTTAAATGAATTGGTAAGGTGGAATGTAGTTGCCTTCTTATCCATACTGCCAGACCCTCATCCAGAATTAAAACATCAGAAATTGTTTTAACACTGAACAAAGGGATAGCCGCAATGAACTTAGCTACTATAACTGTTTTTTATGAGTTCCTTTTCCTGTAAAAGATATTAGCATTCCCATTGGTTTCTCTGCTATGTAACTTGATTGATGACAAAGATCAGCCAACAGTCAAATTGCTTCTAGTGAAATTGTGAGAAAAGAAAGGAGAGTTCAGGCAGTGAAATGAATTAACATAACATAACGACTACATTTTAGAGAGTATTCACTAAGAAAGGCCCATAAGGTCACATATTACCTACATTGAAATTATAAAAATTTGAAACCAAGGCATGTTATACAATAAAAAAAAGCATTGTATAGGCGCAAAATTAATATAGAATATTTTTAGATTACATACATAAAAATTTTAAATCCTAGATGAGTGAATGCAGTTTCTTGCTGCTATCAGTCATTTACTATTATGTGACAGAGGCAACCGCATGACTGAACTACCATATTTACAGTAACTATAGGACCACCAACAAAAAACAGCTCGACCTAATAGCAATATTTAGTATTTATTTTATTGATGACTGCTATGGATAGTACACCTCAGAGGAGAAACTGGATACCAATTATCAGTTTACAGAGATGCTCAAGGGGAGCAGGAACAAGTCACCCATGTGAAAAATCATTCCCTATGTTGCAAATAGACATAGATGGAAACTTGCTGCTTTTTTTTTTTTAAACAATATATGCAATAAAGATACAAATATCAAATACAGAAAACAAGAACAATAACTCATCTCTAATTATTATATGGAAGCACTGATCTTTGTAGGCATTACAAACAAAAAAACAAGTTTATTTTACATATGTAACAGTAGGTGGCGCTGTAATGAGTATATGTATTTTTCAACAGAAGGACCATTGATCACTTTTTTTTACTACAATCCTCTAGTTCACAATCTGACAATGTGTTGTTGTTTATAATACGTTGGCTTTCGCTACCAATAGAGTTATATGCTTTGCGTCTGAATCCTGATAATGTTTTTTTTTTTCCAATTATATCTTGGATAAGGCTATTTTGTACTAAATGCTAAATGAATGTATAAACTGAATACACTATATCCAACTGCCCACGACATAGTAACTGTCTATTACGTGTATTTACTAATTTCCAGTTACAAATAAAAAAAAATATCAATTTATAATGTATTTATTTATTTATGATTTAATTAGAATCATTAATGAATAGATCTAAATGTATTTTTATACAGTCCATGAAATATGTTCAATGGTAAAAAAATGTGAAATAATAACGTGAAATTTATAAATAGATCTGCAGACATGCATATTCACTAAATAACAAGCCATGATGGAAAAAGGAGAAATCCGTTGACGGTTGGTAAAAAGGAGAATCGGATGGTTTTGTAAGATGGTTCTCAAATCGCCAAATCTTGCTGTTTAGTGAATAGACTCACAAAGATAAAACGGCTATAAATGTCTTTCTTATGCACTCTCATCCCTACAGAGACACCTCAGATCATCCACAGCTGTGCAAAATAAATAAATAAAGAGACTGAACAGGCCTGATTGAGATAGTATGCTGTGCCCTACTGATTACACTCCCAAGAATAGAAACACTTTTACTGATTACTTGCTACGGAAATTATAACCCACTAAATTATAAAAATCACAAGCCATATATGTAGATAGATAGATAGATACATAGACCTATAGATAGTAAGATAGATAGATAGATAGATAGACAGATAGATAGATAGATAGATAGATAGATAGATAGATAGATAGATAGACAGACAGACAGATAGATAGATAGACAGACAGACAGACAGCTAGATAGATAGCTAGATAGATAGACAGACAGACAGGCAGACAGACAGACAGACAGACAGACAGCTAGATAGATAGATAGATAGATAGATAGACAGCTAGATAGATAGATAGACAGACAGACAGACAGACAGCTAGATAGATAGATAGATAGATAGATAGATAGACAGATAGATAGATAGACAGATAGTCAGATAGATAGATATATAGATAGACAGACAGATAGTCAGATAGATAGATGGATAGATAAATATATGTGATTTTAATTGATTATTTATTTTTAGCAATACATAAGAAAGAACCAGGAGAAATATGGATTTAATATGATCAAGCTTTTCCAGAAACAAAAGGTAAAATCATTTCAAAATGCACACATCCTAACAGTGCGTGCATTTAAAGAAACAACATAAAAATAGTATAATTCATTTGGATCTCAGATGACAGTTACAAGTTTGGAGAACATATTTTGGACCTGACATTTCAAGGTTTTTCATCAAATATATAATTCTATTATTTGAGCAAGACCATTTTTGAATTACCTCAAATTGGAGGTTTTATGGAAATTCATCAGAAAGTCCATTAATACAGCCAAATAAATATTATAAAGAACAATTCTGAAGCAAATTTTTGTTTTAAAAAACAAACAAACATAAAACAAAAATAAAATTTAAAAAAAGTAATTATTTAAATCACCAATAAATAAAAAAAAAATAAGTGGAGGGCCCCTTTGACTTCTTAGAGTTTAAATAAGTAATAAGCCGATCACAGATTAACCATCAAAAGTATAGGGAAACATAAGATCGTTTCTATTCCCTCTATAATTAATATGGGACATGTGACCATTGTTACATTTTACTCATATAACAATTTTTTAGTACTTTTTTTTATAATTTTGCATGCAAAGGACATTGGCCAAAGTATATCAGAAAGGTTATATTTAGTTGTTGTTTAGTGTTTGATAAACTTTGAATTTGTTATAGTTTTTTAAAGAATTGTAACATTTTTAGAATTCTGTTTTATATTAAACCAAATTGTCCAAATAATTTTGTCCATTTGTGATCAATATTAAATTTTGTATCGAATTTTTTTTAAATTAGTACCCAAATGGCAATTCTTGATCAAATTTAGAGATTTTTTTTTATAAATTTGTCAATATAAAGGTACGTTTGGACACAGTGAATAAAAATGTATCTCCCCAATGATATCTGAACCAATTAGACTATGATATACGTTTCCCAATGCATACTCTGTTGTGTTTTCCTAGCAGGATTATTTATTAAAGTGAGAATTTCAGATTTATTTTTTGAGTATTTTAACGGAACACCTAGCTGGCTTAGAGAATTTTTCCATTTCAGATATTTATAATTTTCTAATTTATAATTTGAAATATCCTCACCCAATTACTTCTCATGTATATCTCCTTCGTTTACCACTCTTTTTCTTAGCTTATCTGCATTTTCTTTTATCTTCCTCTTTGCAAGCTATTCTACTTTGTCATTGCTCTACTATATATAATTTAATATTTTAAAATATATCGATCGAGGTTTAATATCTGTGACGTAAAATATTTCACTAAATGTTCAATTTAAAAAATGTCGGTCTTGAGCAGATAATATTAATCACAACAGAAAAAACACTCTTTCATGAATAATGAATGCCTCTTGTTTGAAAACGTGCTTCTGTTTTCTCTAAGCCTCTTCCCTTTCATTAACATGTACTCATAGAATTTGTTTCCCTTTTCACTCTGTAGAGGAAAACATCCCTAAGTTACAACTTCATTCTGCCCCTTTACATATCTGCGGAAGGATTGTAAATGGCTCAACTTTCCTTATTGCACATTCTACAGTAAATCGTGTAGGTCTAATGTCATAATCTTGTGTGTCTAATTGCATTCTGTTAGCCATGAAAAGGGAATTAGGACTCTAAGGCACTATAGAAATTCTTTGAATGCTTCTAAACAATGTATGTGGGATTAGTGGCTATGAAATTGGTTAGTAAACATAATTACACCACAATTAAAAAAATATATAGTATTACATTGCAACACAGATTACCAAAATACCAGTTTTGAATTTTGGATCACACAAAGGGAAGACCCGAAACTGTCAGGGTGTTCGTTTGGTTACAAGCATGATACAGTCACAATACACTTTGCCTTCCTATATGACCCTTAAAGACTGATATTATTATTATTATTATTATTATTATTGCCATTTATATAGCACCAACAGATTCCATAGCACGTTACAATATTAAAAGAGGGGGGATTTAACTATAAATAGGACGATTACAAGAAAACTTACAGGAACCATAGGTTGAAGAGGACCCTGCTCAAATGAGCTTACAGTCTATAGGAGATTAGCCACATCATTCTTATTATATTCACTAGAGGACTGGAAAAATGTTCTGAAGACCATTTACTTCATTACAGTTGTAAACTACATAGATTGCATTGATCCCCGAGGACTCAATATTAAAGAATTATCAGAGGAAACCTTTTGAATGTATTTATAAACATTAAATACAATAGAGAGTCAGGTATCCACCAAATTATTTAATTAAATCAAATATATGAGCCACTCTAATTCAAAAAACAATTGCGGATTAATTACATTTGAACAAATTACTAGTATCTTGATCTACCATTACAGTTGCAACAGATTGCACTAGTTATATTATTTAAATTTATTTAAATTATCTCATTTGCATATAGTACTTTATTGAAATAAGCTAACCTCCCACAGCACTATGTTTTATCTCCCCATGATCAATATAAATGTCTATGCTTGGAGGTAAATCTGAAAAGGGGGACAAAAGATCTGCTTTTTGAAGCGTAATCATATTAATTTTTTTTATATATTTTTCATTTTTTTCCATTTTTTTTTCCAATCAGTTGTGTTTCTTTTCTATTCGTGTTGTCTCTAATTTCCCCTGTGATACTGATCGTCCTTGAGGTACAGATATGGCAGTATTTACTGTATGATGTCAGTGGAAATAAAGTCACAAAAATGTATGGAGATTTATTGCTTAGAATGTTTACACACATTTAAATACACATTAAGCATTTTATTTTGTTTATTACTAGTTTTGGCATATATTAAACATTTACCTATCAAAATCTTTTTAATTCCTAGCTAAAAGAAACAAATTTAACTTGACACAGATCTCTCTATTAATTGCGCTATTCAAAATATGTGTAGAAATATTAAATAAATATTTTCATTATTCAATACATATAAATTCTTTGTTTTTGTTTTTTTTGGCTAGTGTAGTACATAGTGTGTTTACAATGAACATATTGTGTTCACGTTATTCTTCCAAATACTGACTAAGGTTCATGACAATCACAGACAGAACAATTTAATGGTGCGTTTTACTTCCTTGGAGGGGTATAATTACATAAGTGCTCATCTAAACGTGTATGTAATGCTCCATTTAAAAGGTTTGTAATGAATTTAGTTAAATGGTCTTGATATGAAGTAATGCTATGTGAAAAATGTAAGTATGTGTGTAATCACAATTTAAAGATAGGAAACTAGTCTGACACATTTATAGATATACAGGCTGGATCATTTGGAATGAACACAATACATGCAGATGTCAACCTCATCATATTCCTGCAGGTTTACGCTGGGATGTGGTTAAAGATTAAGGAAGATTCCAGACCACCTATCAACAAGGAAGGAACCTTGACCTGCAAGTGTTCCAGAAACCACCAGGGTAAGAATGCGAAAAAAAAAAGAAATTGCCTGTGTCTTTTGGAATGCTATGGTTTTCAGTTATACTCATAGAACTCATAGTCATTGTTGTAGAAATGTGGGACAATGCATCCCAGAGCTGAATAACCATTACTGTGCTTATCAACCTCCGCCATTTAAAAAAAAAAAAATGTTTTTTATTGCTTCACCATGACTTATGTAGATGAAGAATAAAGGTGATAAAATGAAATAATAGAAATATCAATCTGCTATAGATATTGTTGTTCACTGTGGCTGAGTACTCGGTGGGCTGTTGTGAGAAGACTGAATTTGAGCAATGTTTGGTGAAGAGTCGGTGTAATGTCTTGAGTGGTCACTAAAGTGAGCTCTTAAAAGAACACTATAACGTTAGCAATACAAATCTGTATTCCTAATGTTATAGTGTTCTTTGTTTGGAGTTATTATGCAAATACTGTAACTCTGTTTTCTTATGTTAATACTGTATTGCCATATACTTCCTGTTTCCTGTTTCCCTCTGACCTGGATCTAGTTATATCGCCTAACATGATTCCTCACACTAAAAGCTTGTGGTGTCTTCATTGCTATAGCTGAAACATTCCTGTCCCCGGAGCTATTAGGTCTATAATCTCACCCTCTCCGGTATGCCACTGAAAGAGTTTAAACTCCATGTTTACACACCTTGTTTCCAGCACCGTTCCTCTCGCAGCAGGGCCTCCTTCATTGTGGTCCTATCTAATGCTCCTTAGGAGCATTGGGGACCTAATACACACGTGTAGTGAGCACAGTGTACGCATTTAAACTTTCCCATAAGAAACATTGAATCAATGCTTTACTGTAGGGCTACCACATCATATGACTGGTGCCTCTGGTGAAATTTTTCTGCATCCAACACATGAAATTCAAGAACTGACTGTTCACTTACTGCCCAATATCACCCCCCTTGACAGGGGCCATTGTTCACTTTACCTGTCAGTGTTTTCCATGTTGCTGCTGATATGTTTATATTAATTTAACCTGCCTAGGAAAAATCTATGCTATGCAGAAAGATTCCAACACAAATGAGCTTATTATCGCCCCCTTCTGATAGAAATGTGAAATCTACGAGCTAAAATATTTGAAATATTTTATGGAAAAGAAATGTTTTCCATAGATATCATTGCAAATGGGAATCTATACTCTAGCCATTATGCAAAAATGTAAACTCTTTGCCCCTGTGATGATTGCATTGCAGAATACACTAACAGCAAAAATTATTGCAAACCTAATCCCAGAGCTTACATGCCCTTGAACCCTTTTGGTCAGATGTCAATGAGTTTTTTTCTTTCTGCTAGCTGTCTTTACACAATGCCTGAATGGCTAAACCCTCTTCAGGACTCTCAGTAAAATTAATTTGTGAGTTTACAGATTGTGACTCCTTAGAGAATACAATTGATTTCAGTTGTTCAGCAAACTTCAGAACATTTAAAGTGCACATCAGAAATGATGCAGTAGTCAAAATCAGTGTGGATCTACCTTTTGAGTGTGCAATGCTCTCATTTCTGGGGAAAAAAAACATTTGTAAGATAATTAAACACATACGCATGAAATACGTTTTCTAAAATTAAAGAATAACAAAAGATGAAATCATAAATTGAAAAAGAAGATTTATAGACTAGACGCAAGACAGAACAACAACAAAGGCATTCATTATAACCCATGCAAACACAGATTCATACATCAATTATTCCTTGCAAAGCCAACAGGTAAAGCCATGAATGAGTAACTACTACTAAAAATGCTAAATGATCAAATGAAACTAGAAAGTTAAAAACAAAGAGTACAATAGGATCCCTGCGCTAATCAAAAGCACAAAAAAATAGAGGGTTCAATATGCATGCAGCAAAGAGGAAGCTCCTAGGCCAAGAATCGGCAGTTAAGTGCACATGTGCAGATGCTTCAGAGGGCATGCTCTCATATCAAGAAACATGGTTCAGTGCATACATGGTGAAGCAACATAGATCATGCTCCCAGCTCAGAGAAATCTGGTTCAATGTACACATGCAGCAGACAATGTGTTCCCAGTACAGGGAAGATTGTTCCGTGCACACATGCGATATGGAGAAGAAAGCTTGCACTCAATATAGGAAAGTTGAAGCAGAGAGCATGCAGTACAGGTAAAGGTGACTCCATGCATACATGCAAATGTTCCCAGTTCAGAGAAAACTGGTCCACAGATCACTTACAGATACCACAGATTGCATGCTGTCAGCTCAGACAAAGCTGGTTCAGTGCCCGAGCGCCATTGCTAGGTTCAAGAAACAACTGGTGATTGACCCAATAGGAAAATCTGACCCCTAAACTAAAAGATTGGTGGCATGTCCCCACCATGTTCTATGTCATCGCATGTCACATCCTCTCTACCATATCTATGTCACGTAACATTCCTCTCTACCACAAATAATGTGCTGTTGATATTCTTCAGGATCTCAATAAAAGTATAGCTGGAAAAAAGCAGATGTACAGGTGTACAATGTGATACTACCACACTGCCTGACTTCCAACAGTCACCTGAGGCATCACCCCCGTCCTCTAAGTAGCTGGGAGAGCAGTGTATGATCTTTTATATTACATATAAATAAAGAAAGCTGATTCTCAAAGTAGCTACCTGATGCAAAATTAAAAATGTTTTTAAAAAAATGCACAGTTATCCCAGTCACCCCTCCACTAACTGTAGAGATCCAGAGCTAAAGAGTCCCTTCAGTACCCGAAACCACCTCCTAGCCACCCCTACAAGCGCATACATGCACATAGAGAGCTTACATCTAAATCAAGGAAACATGGTACAATGTACGCATGCATTACAGGGCAGGCTGCCAGCTCAGAGGAAGCTGGTTAGGGGCAAGCATGCAGATACAGCAGACAGCATACTTCCAAATCAAGGGAACATGGCTCAGTGCACACATGCAGATGCAGCAGAGAGTACGTTTCTTATTCTATATGTGAATATGCAGGAGAAAGCTAGCTCCCATTCCTTTCAAATTTCTTAAAAAACACAAAGGGCCCTTTTTATTTCTAGAGCATCAAACCTTGTTTTAGAAGCTAGGACATCAATCAATGTCTATAAAATAGGTGCAACATAAAGATAAACGTGGTATTAAGAAATAACAGAAAAACATTTCATTTTGACTCACAGATACATAGATATTAATTACAAGGTTGTACCTGTACGAAGCCATTTGTAGAGAATATCTACTTAAAGGGACACTGTAGTCACCAAAACAACTTTAGCTTAATAAAGAGTTTTGGTGTATAGATCATGACCCTGCAGTCTCACTGCTCAGGGAGTTAGATCACTTTGTTTATGCAGCCCTAGGCATGTGACTTAGACAGCCTTCCTAAACACTTCCTATAAAGAGAGATCTAATGTTTACACTTCCTTTATTGCAAATTACGTTTAATTTAGAATTTTGTATCTCCTGCTCTGTAAATAGCTTATTAGAGCTTGCATGAGCCTCCTGTATTCACTAAAGTTAAAATTACAGAGCAGGAGATAAAAACTTTTGAAGTAAGTTACATCTGATTGAAAATTGAACCATTTTGTTTTCATACAGGCTGTGTCAGTCACATCCAGGGGAGGTGTGCCTAGGGCTGTATAAACAGAAACAAAAGTAATTTAACTTTTAAATGGCAGAGAATTGAGCAGTGAAACTTCAGAGGCATGATCTATACACCAAAACTCCTTCATTAAGCTAAAGCTGTTTTGGTGACTATAGTGTTCCTTTAATTTCAGATCTGGTTTCTTTAATCTATCGATTTCTCGGATATCCTATTAGTGCAATGCATTGGACTATTTGATAAATTGACATAATTTAATAATTTAATTAAAAGTCTAAAGCATAACAAAACATATTCACTGTTTATTATTCAAAGTCAATGTCATCCTATTTTTCTCGTCTTATTGTCTTCAATTATATGCTGGTGCTTTAGAGAGAATTAATCAAAACCTAAGCAAAAATCCGGTAAAGAAGAACTGTTAAAGCCAAAAGCAACAACTGTACCATACTATAAAATCCATTTTAACACTCTTCACAAAGGAACACATTGGTACCTTAGTTCTAAATAACATTCATGCAATTACATCTCATTTCAAGCTTCTATGAAAAAGTTTAGTGTAGCAGTAAACACTTCAGTTAATAAGAAATGCTCAACAAACAAAAGTGTACACTCTAACTAATTACAGAGACAGATCAAAGTGCCCTTAGGTTTAGCCTGACTGAAGTTGTATTACTTGCAAATGATGAAACACAACAGTACATGTTGAACTAAAATGGTATATTTTGCTGTTGCATTGCCCTCTTTCTACTGACCACTAATTAGGACCCTGTGATCTCCAAAAAAATAAAGATGAACGGACATATTGAAAACATCAGATATTTTTTGACATGCTGTAAATAACATATATAAAAAACATACAGTAATCGTCCTTTAAATCTTTTATTGAGTACAGTGATATCTCGGTTTACAAACGCCTCGGTTAACATAATTTTCGATTTACAAATGAAAATCCATTGAAAATAATGCCTCGGTTTACAATTTTTTTTTCGCAATACAAAGCAAGTTTCTCCAGGATGCATTGTGCCTGGGAGGTTTATAGCGATTATAGGTATTTTGACTTTTTTCTGACCTCCAAAACGGATTAATTTGTTTTTCAATGTATTCCTTCAGGAAACCGTGTTCCGGTTTACACATTTTTCGCAATAAGAAACGGCCCGGAGAACGCATTAAATTTATAAACCGAGGTACCACTGTACTTTCATCCTCTTTGCTCAATATCCCCTTTCGTACTTATTGATTACAAGTTACATGTTTCTACTTATTTCTGTGATCGATTTTTTTTCAACTCTTAATGTTGTGTCTAAAAAATTCAATAAGGAGGCGGAGCTAAGCTGCAGAGCGGAGAGGTCGCATGGCATTGCAGCTCCAGCGGTTTCAAATTAAAATACCGTAATTGGACCGGTAAAAACCCGTCCAAATCGACTACAAACCTTGGCTATAGCAGAGGAACAGACATGGGCCGCAAAAACAAGAAACAAAAGTCTGAACAACCCAGACTTGGCCTCGATATCGAATCCATGTGGAAGCAGGCATACGGAGTGACTGGGCCCAAAATGTCCGACCACCCGGAAACCTACTCCGACCTGTCGGATGATTTCTCCCAAGGGGAGGATGCATATACTCCCCCCGGCCAACAGGCACCAGCTACCAAGCCTCTGAACCCCGATGATGCACCAGTCACAACAGCGGTGCTCAAAGCGCTGCTGGCAGGCTTACAGACCACGCTTCAAGTGGAAATGGCGGGCCTCCGTACAGACCTCCAGGGCATAACCGGGAGACTGGGCAACCTGGAAGACACATCAGCCACCACTGCAGCCCATGTTACATCCATGCAAAAAGAAATAAAGGACTTACAGAGCAAAACGGAGACATATGAGCGGCGATTCGCCACACTGGAGGACGCACGCCGAGCGACTAACTTAAAGGTACGGGGTATACCTGACAATATGCCGGCGGAAGAACTCCTGGCAGCGATACTGCCACAGCGGCAAGCCAAAGCCATAGGCCTAGACGGTGTCCATAGAATCCCCAAACCGGCCAAAGCCCCTACAGCAGCTACCAGAGATACCATAATCCGCTTTCAGCGGAGGGAGGACAGAGCGGCAATTATGGCAGCAGCAAGAAATCATGCCCAATACTCATTTGAATCCATGCCGCTCACCTTTTTCGCGGACTTATCTGGCAGTACCTTGGCATGGAGGAGATCACTCAAGCCTATCACTATGCTCCTACAGCAGCGAGGCATTACATACAGATGGCGCCCCAACCGCTCCCTGCTGGTAACAAAGGGCGAGACCACCCACGAGGTTCACGACCTGCGGGGAGCACAGGACTTACTACCCAATCTGGGCCTGCCTCAAGGTGCCATGCACACCATGGTACCACCCGAGACCACCGAACCGCGACACAGATGGGACCCCGAAAAAGCGAAAACCTTTGTCCCGCGACGTCCTGGACGCGGCTCTCCTGCAGACAACCCACCGTGAAAGCTCCCAGAGATACAAAAATCACGTCAAGTTCGTGGCCGAGACAATAGTGGGGACTTACCACGGTTATTTCTATATGGTTATTTTATTATATGAGTATTTTGTTAGCATGTTTAGCCTACTCTACCAGTGTTGCCGAATTCTATCTCACGTAGCCTACCCTTATTACTACACATCCTGCGCAATACCAGGGGACACTCAGTATGCTTATAGGTTATGTTTTTGCGGTGTTCAGTTTGTTTATGTACTTTTCTAATACCTCATACTAGCTGTCCAGATCTAACACAGATGGGTTAACACAGAACTGCAGGGGTTAAGGCTAACTGTCTCGCTCCTATATAGCATAGCCTGAGGCACCTCTGGCTCCCATGCAAGCAGACTACCAAGTTGTAACCACCTGCTGCACCTCCCAGGCAGCTCAAGCCCCCCTGCCAACATGAGCATCTTAATATGGGGCAGCCCTTATCATGCCTAGAACCCATTAGTGCACCAAAAAGGCATAGCCTGTTATAAGCCTGCAGCCATCTAACCACCATGACCCTAGATTGTTTTGCTATGGGTACCATGCCCCTCAATAGCACATAGAACGCTATGTACCCAACATATAGTGTCTTCACACTATTATAATGCTGAAACTCCAACGTATAGTGTCTTCACACTGTTATAATGCAATGACTCCAACGTATAGTATTTTCACACTGTTATAATGCTACGACTCCAACGTATAGTATCTTCACACTGTTATAATGCCACGACTCCAACGTATAGTATCTTCACACTGTAATAATGCTACGACTCCAACGTATAGTATTGTCACACTGTTATAATGCTACGACTCCAACGTATAGTATTGTCACACTGTTATAATGCTACGACTCCAACGTATAGTATTGTCACACTGTTATAATGCTACGACTCCAACATATAGTATTTTCACACTGTTATAATGCTACGACTCCAACGTATAGTAGCTTCACACTGTTATAATGCTACGACTCCAACATATAGTATTTTCACACTGTTATAATGCTACGACTCCAACGTATAGTATCTTCACACTTATATAATGCTACGACTCCAACGTATAGTATCTTCACGCTGTAATAATGCTACGACTCCAACGTATAGCATTTTCACACTGTTATAATGCTACGACTCCAACATATAGTAGCTTCACACTGTTGTAATGCTACGACTCCAGCGTATAGTATCTTCACACTGTTATATTAATTCTGACATCATTCCTAGCGTGTCTCAACATACATAAGAAAAATTGCGCAACTCTCTTTCATGTCACTGTGATAAAAACAATGATCAACTCATGTGTGCTGCTGTGGCACTTGACACTTGTTTGTAACTATCTAAGCACAGAAAAAATAAAGAATTAAAAAAAAAAATTTCAATAAGCTTAAAAAAAAAAAAAAATACAAAAAAAAAGAATCTGTAATATTGGCTACAATGAATGATTAGAAAAAATAGAAGCAGTGAGAAAAAGCATTAAACAATTATTTATTGTCTAGAAATGAAAGTGATCCTATACAGATATTAGAAAATGGATCTAGTGGTATGTGCTAGATTTTTTTTCTAGATAACGAATTTACATTAAATGTACGTATTTAACAAGCTTTTTATGCAATAATAGTCTAGTTCTGGGCTGGGAATAACTCAGTGCTCTGTGTAACTCATTGTATCAATTCAGCCATTCTGAAGATAAAGAGGTTACCTCACTAAATTCTAGTTTAAATGACTTACTAGACAATGCTTTCAAGTACAACCACCTCTTTATTAAAAGGGTTAACATATCTAATCAGTCAATGGGAATTGCAGGCAGAGTTTGTGACAATTTCATTCCATACAACTTTAGATTGCCTAGCCTTCCAGATCATCGATCTTTGTAATAGTCCATTTATTGGCGTCTTAATTAACTAATTAATTATAATTTCACTACTTTGCTACGTGATAATGATACAAATTTACTTCTAGAAGAAAAGCAGTAGTACATCAAGCATTGGTGAAGAGCCTGATACACATTATATTTTACTTGTCTACTAAAGGGGCACATTCACTAGGTTCTATTATTTCCTGATTGTAGCCTAGCGGGTCATCATCACAAACCGAGGGCAATTCCATGATGTACCTTTCTGTATAGTGCTTTTTAAAAACGTGTCCCTATTTGGGTTTTTATACATGTTGTAAAATTAAACCTGAAAAAAGTGGATTTTTTTTTCATTTTTACTATTTGTTTTACACAACATACCTAACACTTTGAAGGTGCAAATGATTGTTACTGTAACAAAAATGTTAACAAAAAATAAAAAAATGCTAATTGTATAGGTATGATAACATTTCACCCACTGAGTCAATATGTATAATAATTATCTTTTGGCTTCAATGCTGAGGTAAGACACCACCACCACTGCACATCTGGACCCTATAATTTATTTTACTAGCTTTCTTGGCAGAATTTCTCATGTGCCAGGGTACTCTTGGCAGCATAACTACTACTGCACGCTGCTGTGACTATAGTGCTTGGAGTGTTCCTATAATAATATAATAATAATACAAATGTGCTTAACTAAGTAAAAAGGACATTTAGGTTCTGATAATGTCCTGGGGTCCAGATATCAACTTCTGAAATACTTCAGCTGGAGCTCTCATTGTCCATTAACTTTGACTATGTAATTCTAAAACATTTAGGTCCATTCTTTTAACCCCTTAAGGACACATGACGTGTGTGACATGTCATGATTCCCTTTTATTCCAGAAGTTTGTTCCTTAAGGGGACCACTCCAGTGTACTTTTGGCTTTGTCAAAAGGATCATTACACTGCTAAAAGGTGATCCTCCTGCTCAGTCTTAAATGATGTACAGAACCAGTTTTCCCTCTAGAATTGCCTTGTATGTGACTACCATCCCAAAATTTCTCAGTCTTTATTTTAGTACTCATCTTTTGACCTTGAAAGGGGTTAATCAGGTCAGTCATCTCTGACTATGAAATACTGTAAATATAGCTCCATTGCATTATGTCACTAGAAAAAGGTCAGGGTTTTATAAGACTGAACCTAGTTTCCTCATGACATTTTCATTTTGCTTTATAGATTCTTATTTTTTAATGATGATGCCCATTCCCAGATAATTCATTCTCACACGTTGACACCAATGTAGGGATGGTTGTTGTTTTGTTTTTTTTAAAATACGAGCCATGTTTTGGCCAATAATCTCATCCACAATTGGTTAGTCATTTCCAATATCACAGCTGGAATAGTTTCAAATGCAGCTGTTACATTTAAGCAAAGGCTTCTTTCATGCTAACCTCCAATAAAAGGTCGATGTTTTGCTGAGCTCTTAGTACAGTAGACTTCCACAAAGTATTTTGTGGCCTCTAGGCCTCTAAGGAACCATTTGGCATTTACTCATTTTCAGTTATGTCGTGTGGTATGGATATTTTCAACTTTAGGAGTCAACCCTTCCAGGAGTCAAACTCGAATCCCCAAGGTATCCCCTAAACTATCGCTTCATCATATAAACCTCTTGTACCTATTTTTTTTTACTATTTTTTAGTCTCCATTTTCATTAGGATCTTTGCCTGCCAATGATCCTTCAACCTTGGGATTTATTTCAGATAATTGGCAGCAATAATAATAGTTCACAGGTGGTGACCAGTTATAAGATAATTGTGTTCTCGTTAGGGCAATTTATTTCATGTGCGTAAACTCATGTGTGGAGCTTCTACAGCTCAGTGCTTAAATAATTATGCATTTTTCTGTGGTTTTGTTTCCCATAGAATCTTTGCAACATAAAACCAATGTCCCTTAAAAAAACAGCTATTTACATATTAGTGTTTCAAAATAAAATTTTATTTTAGACTGAAATCTTGTGTAAAGAGAGAATAGAAGAGAGCAGAGCAGGCAAATTCAATGTAGCTGCATCAATCCCTTCTGCATGAAAGTTTCCATTATTTAAAATTAATTTCATAGACGGTAAAAGCAGTGATACGCTGGGCTCAGCTGGGGTTCGTCATAGGATGCACAGGTGATAATCTTTTTGGTACAGTAGCTCTCCAACAGAACAGCTGCAGAGTGGTCATTGTCTCATAAACCCAAACAAAAGCAGAGAAAGTCAGTGTGTGCACCTAAATAAAAATTCATCTGACATGTCTTCTGCTATTTTAGTGGAATCAGAGTTTGATCATACAATCATAGATCTATCCAATCGGTGTATTCAAAGGAAAGTTACTGAAAAAGGTGGAAACTTTATATTTTTACACTGCAGAAACAGCATCCCAAAGAAAGTTGAGCAACACAAAAATCTAAAAATGTTGTGTTTCATCCACCATAGTGGACGAACAGCAACAGATACGGGATTGTTCACTCCACTCTCATTGGCGTATTGTTTCATACATAAATATAGCTGTCACTGACCAAGAAGGAGCAGTGTGCTGTTGGAGGTAGCAGCATGTACAGTCCTGAACAAAAAAAAAAACACAACCTTCGGGTAACTTCCAAACCATAGTCATTTACTCAATCTTTATTTTTTCACTAAAATATTTTTTAGTTTAATAGGGATCTAATTACCCGCTCACTGATATGCATAGATAATAATGTTCCTGACTCTTTTGATCATTTCCATTTACTAAAATATGGATACTTGGGGGGTACTCAGTAGCCACAATTCTTTTATGGTTATTGATCCCTGGTGATACCATAAAATCAAAATAAAACAGGTGTTGAATTATTTGATTTGAACAGCTAAAAAAACAACAGATTTTGAAGCATTGGAGATATATCAGAGTAATATATTGTCCTGAGCAAGTTGGCTAGCTTAGTTTTGTAATCCTTTCCCATCTCAAGAAAGGAAGACTGACAAAGATTGATGATCAGACCTTTCAATCCATTAGATTCATTTCACTCTAACAGACCAACAGCTGCTGTTGTACCTCTAAATATCATTAGAAAATAGGTTTGAACATTTTCTAAAATTGCTGAATACACAACAGTATAATTTGCAAGCCTATGTGCTTTAGAGATGTACCAACATCTTGGCTGGTAAAAGCCATTCTAAAAACCTTAATTAAAGATGCAGATTAAGCAAACTGTGATAATCTTCTTTTAAAGATTTTTTTTATTTTTACATAGGTGTGACAACCTTACTAAGGATTCACGCTACCATAATTACTGAGTCTTCTAATTTAAATAGATCTAAAGATCACTTTTTTTTAAAACAGTTAATCACTCACAGATGCACATATGTAATGTCTGTGTGTGACTGTTAATGTCACATGCGGCTTGTTAAAGAAATAGAAGAAAATATGGTTTGTCTAGTGTTGTCCATGTGAGGGTTTATGTATGAATGCATGTCAATGTCACTCTGTGTAATATCATTAAGTGTTGTGTGATGAGAGTCAGAAAGTATCTGGGCTTCTGTGTGTGTACTTTTAGTGGATGTATGTACGTGCACAGCAATGTGTATTATTGTGTATTTTCACATTGTCCTCATTGTCTTTTCACATGCTAGTGTTACTGTAAGTATGTGCAGTGTCTTTATATATGTATGTTGGTGCTCTGTGTTCGGGTTTGCATGTGCCATGTCAGCATATGTGTATTTCTGTGTTGTTGTGTGTGCAACATATGGGCAAGATTAAAGGTCATAAGCCACAGGAGTAATGTCCAGGTGTGAAGTGCAATTTCCAAGAAGTTTATTCAGTCAAATGGCAAACTGAGCATTGCAGGAACCAGTTTATAACCAGGGCCATTAAAGATACCCAACCAAACTTATGGTTGTCTGAGTATAATGAAAATTGTATGAAATTGTATACATTTTTTTTATATTTTCAAAAAATCCTCTTAGGAATCTCCCTAATTTTTGCCTTAGTTATTAATTTGCCCCTATCTATTATATCCTCATAGCCCACCCTATGTATCTATAGTTAACTTCCTAGTTATTTATCCCTATCCCCTCATCCCCGAGTTATCTCTTCCCACCCCATATTATACCTGGAAGAAACAGTTAATGGACACATCTGGGCACTGGAAAAACCTTTAGAGGTTTTTTTTTGTAAAATCAGAACAAAAAAAGAACAAAAGTCTAGAGTCACACCTAGTAAATGGTCTGAACCACATGATGTGAACATAACTTGTATACGGTAGCTGGAAATGATGTGTCATGTCAGTACCCAAACCCCAAAAATACAAACGACGTATGTATTGAAAACAATAAAGAATGAAGAATGTACTTGTGTATATCAAAAGGGAGAACAATAAAAAATAAGTTGCATATTACTCACCAGCTATAACATGCAGCATACAGGATGCATAAATACATATATATAACCAAGTTAAGTAGATATCCAATCAATAAGGAAAACACTGCTACAGGTGATAAATCCTCTGTGGTAGCAAAAATCAAACTGGATAAATGAAGAGATAACACCGTGCGCAATTATAGCAAAAATCAACCCAGACTGGATCAATGGTGAGATATCTCCATGTATATAAAACTTGTCATCAGACTAAATAAGCTTTCATGTCCAATGCATTGTCAAGGAGATGCCAAAGTGGCAAAATATCCAGGGCAGCGTCACAATGTAGCCAGCTAGAATGAACAGTAAAAATTTATGTAGCAGTAGGAGATATCATGATATATACCAGTAACCTACCATATCTGTTTTAGCATGACTAAGTGGTGAGTGCCCATGCCTTTGCTTCTTAGTCTTAGTACTCCACGCGTTTGGTGGTTTCTGTCAGTAGAGAGGGCAAGGACATAATGTAACATTCATTTCCCACCTGTTTAATAATACTGTTGCCAGCTTAGTACTAAAGCTAAGAAGAAAGGCACAAATGATGATGCTCCTTGCCTATTGCTAGCCATCCATCTCAAGTAAAGCACAGAAATATAAATATATATTTTTGTGATGGGTGGCCAATAAAAGCTTTAGTGCAGGGGTAGGCAACATTAGGCACTCCAGGTGTTGTGGACTACATCTCCCATAATTCTCTTACAGCATAATGCTGACAATGCATCATGGGAGGTGTAGACCAAAACATCTGAAATGACGACTGTTGTCTATCCCTGGTTTACAGCATCAGCTAATGCTCTCAACCAATCACTGCTGCCTCTTCACTTTTTATGCAAATGCTTCCACATAATCCCCAACAAAAGAGGAAAGGGAGAAATTGGCACCTGAGGACACATCTTTAGTGTTAAACCATTCATAAGGTTCATTAATGTGGAGAATTCTCTCTTGCTAAATAATGATGTTTTAGTATCAGATTGTTTTATTTGGGAATTAATTTGCTAACCTGCTTGATCCATGATAAAGTGCCCAGATTTCACACATCTACCCACCTCAGTTAATTTACATATACCCCATCTACACTACAAAATATATTCAAAGTCCATAATTTTGTGTTTGTGTAATTCTTTGCACAGACAGTGAACTAGCCTGTGTTTGTTCGCAATTTCACTATTAGGGCAACATAGTGAGTTTGCATTATCATTTGTGCTTAGTCTTTGCTAGATAACAGATATATGGCAAGTTATAAAAGAGCAGCAGTTACCATGGAAACCACTGACATATACCTTCTGATTCTGAAATGTTTTCAACATTTTCCAAAAACCTCTCTTATTTCATCACCCCCACTCTGTGTTAAAAGAAAAATAAAGAAGTGTTTCACAAATGAAAATGGATGTTCATTTGTCTGTAGCAACATTTGGATCATATAAAATTGTCAGCTCCCTACTAGGGTCTCATTCAATCACAGAAGCATTAGTTATGCCTTTATCCGGTCCATTAGCCACTCACTCCTCCTTAACTCACACAATAGAATGTGTGACACTGACAAACACAGAGAGGCGACTCCAATGCGAGACAGATTACATTTTTGCAATACTCGATTACCAATAGCACTAAGGAGAGAAGTGCAATGTCAGACCCTATTTTACAGATGTGTATGATCTTGTCGTAAAGTTGCCTAACATCGATTTAAAAAAAATAACTTATATGCTCTTTGTTGTCAAGTAAATGTAAAGGTAATTAGTATAATGGGTATAATTCAGATGACAATTATTATTATTACTTTTAATGTTACGTATTAAGCAATTTATGCTGAAATTACTGAATTAATGGATATGTCTTCATATATGACAACAATGGCTGCCTACATCTGCATATTTGAAATATTATGGCTGCTGTTGATTATTATAAAAGCAGAATAATAATTCTGTGACTGTCACTTGGACCCAAGTACAAGCAAAAAGGCTCTGCTACCACATCACTATGCTATACCAAACCAACCACCAGAAAGAAGAGACTCTGGCCTGGGTAGTTTAATCTGCCTACCTTAATTTTTACTACTTATTAGCGCTAGAAATCCTAATTGCTTATCTGATTTTAATTACTATAAAATTGTGCACCTTTTTGCCAATATTACACGCTCTATTTTTCTCAAAAGCCCTTAGCCTATATGTTGGAATGTTGCTGTTGTGCTTTGTGTCCATTCACTTACACATCATTAGTGTGAGGTCAGACACTGATGGTGGGCTTTTTAACCTGTATCACAGTTCCCATTTCAGTTTGTCCAAAGAATGTTTGGTAGGCTGATTATAAGATCTGTCTTTGCCATTCATATTCTTCTACAGTGATTTTGACAAAATCAGTTCTTGCATCATGTAGATTTTCCGTACTGCTTGGTACAGTTTAACACTATAGGGTCAGGCATCTGCTATACCAAAACTAATCCTCTGGACTACCAGATGATCATGGTACATCACTCTCGAAAATGTGTGTCCTCTGCTCCATCACTTTACATCACTTTTCTGATGCATGTTTTATAATTATGTTAGGATTTTTGAAACCAAATTTATGAATTTACCAATGAACTATTCTTTGTCAGATGTTACTTCAATCCAAAGTATTTATCCACAAAGCACAGCTTAGTTATAGGGGCCCACTAATGCAGCCCAAATGTATTCAAAGAGCATTCAAAGTACAGACGTTTCGAGACCCTGTCCCTTTATCAATGACAAATGTCCTACCCAGTAGCTGCACTAAGTTAAACTACTTTGCCTGTTGGTATTGTGCTATACCACACTCCTAGATCATATTTTTACTTTGGATGTTACTTGTACAGTCTGTTGATGAGTATTTTAACTAAGGACAAGGTTATTTTATTTTCCATATGCTTTATCAGTTTTTTTTTATTCCATTGTGCAAATTGTATTTATAATCACTACATCTTATTATGAAATAGATACATTGTTCTTGTAATTGAAATTATTATTGATTTCAGTTGGCTACAGTTTTGTACCTATATGAATAACATCTGCTAGGAAAGGACAGCTTGCTACATACATTAAATTGATATGATGTAATGTAGTTGTATTCATGTTTCAAGTTTGTATTTGGCAAATTTCTACAGTGTCTTAATCTTGTTTGCTATTGTGATGTTGCATTTTCCTAAATCAATCTAATTTACAATGATGGTGCAACTCATACCTAGAATATCCATTTTCTTTCTAATCTAATCTTTTTTTTTCCATTTAGAAATTCATGGTCTGTGCAATTTTCTTTTTTGAGAACTGATGAAATTATGTGCATTTGTGAGTTTCATTATTTAGTCCCTGAGGACTGGAATGCCTAGCGAATTGTTATAAATCCACTATGCCATAACATTTCTTCTACCTAGCAAACTTGTCTGAGCTTTAAATGGCTGTTGTCTGTACTCCAATAGCATAGAAATGAATAGGTTCCTTTTGGAAATGTGATATTGTATCAGATGTCAAAGTTTTTTGTCTACTGAGGGACAATCCCAGAGGCAATGTTTCACATTAACTATCTGTAACTTTCACTCTCTCACTTAAGGCAATAGTATTTTTTATTCTTCCTTTTTATCATTTAGTGATCGGATGACAGATGCTTTGTTCAAGATGTTATAATGCATTTCCCTCTAGCTCACTGCAGGGGTAATCTTGGGTATAGTGTTTTATACATTAATTATGTCAATCTACTATATGTCGAGGAAGTCTGACTTAATGTTTTTGTTGCAATGTGTTGAAGCCCTAAGGACCTATGACTTTTCATGCCATCATGACAATTGGATCCACAAAGACCTTGTGCCAGCAAAGGTCGACCTGCTTATTAAGCCTCAGCTGCAGCTCTGTTGCCACTAAATGAGTGAGACAATCCAATTTTGATATGAGATATTTAAACACTTAATTGATATAACAGAATTTTACCATTGACGGTATTTAAAGGGGCACTATCAATTCTCTGAAACTCACAGGTTTGAATAAAACATTAATATTTCCTAATAATGTGTGTTACCCTTTTTGCACAAGAAGCCCTTGCTTTGCTTTAAATGTATATTAAAGATTTAGCAAATGACATCATATTCCACTTTTGGCAAGTCAAAACAAGGCAAACACAGACACTGTTTAATTTCTTCTCTTCTGTGTATGTTTTCTCTATGCTGTGTGCAAAAGTCCAGGTTTGTAACATTGATTGACACGGAGCTAAGGTAAACAACCTCAATATTTTTTTCTTTTTTAACATAACAAACACATAAAACATCACAACAGAGGAAATTGTTCTATTCGTTAATGAAAACATTAAAATAAGAATGCATCCACAGGTCATTAAGAATGTGGATATTAAAATTAAATGATCAATCTTTAGATTGTAAATTCATTTGGGCAGGTCCCTCTTCAGTATGCCATTCATGTTTTGTTAGAATGAAGTGTCTTGTTTACCTATTGTACAGCTCTGCAGGTTATGTTGACACTATAGACAAAATTGTAATTTCAAATTGATATTTATTTAAATTTTAGAGATAATTGGGTCTAGCATTTCTTTTTCACATATTTGGTATGTCAGAAATAAACACAAGTTGTCTTGTTAAAAATCAAATTGCAGGGGGCAGGGCCTGACTTTCGTGGCGGCTGGACGCATTCAGCCAGAGCTCCTCGCTTAACTGCCAAATCTACTGAATTTCTCGCCTCTCAGGGCACTTCTCCAGCTACAATTAAAGCCTGCTGCTTTCTTGCCACATGGGGTCACTTATAGTGTTCTGTAATTCAAGCTTACCTTACAATCTGCGGGGTGCATTGTGAGGCCTTGTGCGGGTGCCGGACGGGAGAGACAGCTGCTCTCCTTGATAGCCAGCTGCTAGACCCTCGTTGCATTACCTTGCTGCCCTGCCCCCCTCTCCCATGGACGATGGCGGTGATCCCAGTCCACGTCTGTGGGTGCCCCATTCCTCCTCAGCCGAGACACGGTGGTGCCACTCTCAAGCTCACTAAAGCCTACACTGCGCTAAGATGGCGGGCACCGGTGCTCACTTGACTCCAGTAACAAAGCCGTCACAGTCCTCGACAAAATTGATCGCCTATTTGCTGACTTCTGGGCCAAACTACACCAACGAATGTACCTTAAACAACATCACTAGCTGCCAGGCAGATCACCACAGCGGACTCCGCATGAGACCACCACGACGCAGGTAGATGCAACCTCTAGGGGAGCTCAACTGAGACAACAGGCACACTCACTCTCCCCTTCAGCTGTAACTGCATCCTGCAACTCTGCGAGTATGGGTCCTGGCGGACAACTCTTCAAATCTCCCTCGCTGAGGGATCAGTTGGAAGGATACCCCTGGGCACCATGGGTCCTAATGCTCTCCTCACAACAGGCATCCCCCCCAGATACAACTCGGACGGGGTATGGATTGGCATCCTTGGCTCAAGCGAGACAGTACATTCCCCTTGGAAGGTATAGGATGAGCTGCACTATCTCACTGCAGTCACAAGTTGCAGAAACCTTCTGTTATGTCTCTCCTAATTGTCCTTTTTAGTTCTGCTATAACTGCTCATTCACTCTTGAGATTACATTAGTTGCTGAACTGCTACTAAACCTAAGAATGGTCTCCCAGTTAGGCACAAGTACAACTAGGATGCTCAGCTTGCTATATTTGTGTTATGCTTGTGCATTATCTTCGACACTGTCTATGGCATTTAATCACCTCTAAAGGCCTGATGTCTCTTACTCACTATGCCATTGGACAAGTTATCTATTTTGTTTAAAATTGCTTGTTTTACAGCATAAAAGATGCATTACCTGCAGGACATAATGGTATAAGGATTTTGACACTTATTTTCTATTGGTAATATGCCTATGCCTATATTACACTGTTCACCTTTGCACTACAAAAATAAAGAATTTAAAAAATAATAATAATAATAAAACAATATTTTATATATAATAATATTCATTTTAGCGGTACAATGCTACAATAAGGTGAGATTTTTTTAAAATGTTTCAACGTTTGTTACTTGTAAGTCATAGTCATATCCTGAGGCTCCCACAACAAAGGCTGATATTTTATCAGTATAAGTTGCTCTCTGTACAGAGCATGCTAGTTTGGCAGTAGCTCATAAAAATCTGTGCATTCAGGTAGATGCTATAGTTTCTAATTAACGCACAGAATGGCATTGTATATTTGAATGATATTCAGAAAAAAAAGATTTAATAGAAAATGTTCTATTATAATAAGTAATAAAATGTATTGCTTTGTAAGATAATAATTGTTTTTTTTTTCTGTAACCCCTTAAGGACCAAACTTCTGGAATAAAAGGGAATCATGACATGTCACACATGTCGTGTCCTTAAGGGGTTAAAGAAGTATTGCTATATGGTGAGACAGTAGACAGACACTGGTTTGTTCTCAACTGTCTGCTTCAGACACGTAAGCCATTTGTACATTTTCTTTAGATAAACGTCACTATCAGCACACCTGGATAAACTAATTACCATACCATCAATGTATCACTCCTCATGGTTTGCCCCTCTTGTGTAATGCGATTGACAGCTGAGGATATCCTTAAGCAAGCCAACAATTTTGGTATGCATAGCAAGGTTTAAAGAAAAGGAGGAATTGTTTAAACCGCTGATGGTTAATCTTCATACCATTAATATTTTTGAACTTTAATTCACATAATTCTCATCTAACAATTATCCGTATTTTACTATCCGTTTAACTGGCTGTATGTGTGTATGTTAATGTATGCTCCAATCTCATGTTCTGGGTTATTAACTAAAGATAAAATTCTAAATTAATGCTTTGTGATTTTTACGTTTAAAGCAACACTGCCACCCCACCCTCGAATCTTTATGAAATACTAATTTTGACTGTGGTCAAATTTCACTGAAATTCAAACCCAGTCAAGAGATATACAGAGACAAAGTAGGGACTACGTTATCTCTGTATATTTCCTCCACCTGACTTTTTTTAGACTGGGTGTACATACAGTGTCAATCTTGACAGCTGCAGGGAATTGGCTCACCAGTGACGGCTGCAGGGAATTGGCTCAGTCTATGAAGGACACTCGCAAGAGTACTGCAGTGATGTTGGTTCCTGGCGCTGACTCACTGGAGGAAGATGGCAGCACCTACGAGGGACAGGTTCAGGTAAGTAAATCTCAACTTCACCAGTCCACACAGTCACTGGTTTCCCAGCGGCAATGCCACCATCGGATGTCTTTGCGAGTTTGGCAAAGCCCCCAGATATTGCCAATGCCACTGTAAGATCAAAATAGCTGAACTGGAAAATTTGTCTAACTCATAGCAGCAAGTAATGTATCTGGATCTGTCACCAGGGTTAACTGTGGATGAGTGGGGTTTACATTTTATTAATAGTGTATAAATCGCAATTAAAACTTTTAAAACAGCCTTTCTGACCCATTAAATGTTATTCAATGTTTCCTTTGATTTTTAAATAAATATATTTATTGTATAAGTGTTATATCACAGTAAATACAATAGTCATTTTCTCATATATTTATTCTTGAGCGCACATACTTTTTTATACTTTTTGAGCTACCACTCAATTTTAGACGCTTGTGTATGTATGTAGCTGCCAGTCCCAAATATTTGTTGTTTAATACACCTTGTATCCATTTTTTCTATTTCCCATTAAAAAAGGACCTTATGACAATGTACTCTGTATACCTTTGCAATAAATCTAACAACTAATATTTTAAATAGATAAAATCTATAGCCCAATTTTTTATAATGAATTGCATTTTTAAGTCACATAAAATAGGAAAGAGCCCCTCTAGGTTGTACTAAATGTGCAGGTAGTGGTATTTTACAGATACAAGCCTTTAATGTCTAAGGTAACAGTTTGAAAGACATAAAAACAGTTTTACATCAACAAGGCACACAGTTAAAGGTATACTGCCAGGTAGAATTAGCCCATTCTTTTTAATGGCATTATATAAATATTGCATTTCAATATAGGCAAAAATAAATTAATAAAATATGCTAAAAAAAAAAAAATATTTCATTTAGTTATTTTGAGCCTACAGAATTTAAAATTTCTGCAGTGAGGATATGCCCTAATTTAGAAACGTCTCCGCAGATCACAATGCTCCCATAATATTTTTGGGCTAGACTAGACATTTGCAGTTCAAGTGTTTGTTTTTACTGTAAAAATCTGATAACTGAACTACAAGCACTAAAATGGAGAGAAGGAGACATAGAATTCACCTGTGACAATGAAAGCGTAAAAATACGCAGCCTGTTTCAGTGGGGGTTTGGGGGTGCAGCATACCTTTCTGATGTGATATATTAAAGTCAGGATGCTGGTATGTAAATGCAGCACTTTTGCAAATGGCTAGAATTAGGAGATACATTGGGGAAAATTCATCAAAGAGCCACAGAAAGTTTTGCACCCTTTTATTAGTGTTTGTTCCTTGTTTTGTGCCCTGCCTGTTATTTTTTAATATTCACAATTTTTGTGGCAGCATAACAGATTTATTATGCTTTCCATCAGATTCTGCCTGAAAAATATTATTCCACCAGCAAAGTTAGAAAACAACTGAATGGCTGTGTCTCAAATGTGCCCCTTCAACATCCACATATACCTGGCAAAGGTACATACGGGGGTATTGCTGTACTCAGACGACATAGCTGAGCAACATATGTAGTATTATACAGTCATAGCACACATAAGTTTTGTAATATATACTGTGCAAACTCACTTTGTGTGTCAAAAAGGCAGAAAAAATGCTTATTATCACTACACTTGGTACAAGCTAGCGGAAAAATGATCCCACGCTAAGGTTCAAAATATTCCCTTTGAAATACCCTGGGATGTCTTCTTTAATAAATGGTATGACTTTATGGGGTAGTTGGATTATATAGCCTGCTAAAATACTCTATAATGGGACACGGACAAATCGTAAAAATGTAAAGTTTGACAAAACTGGAATGACTGTGTCTCAAATGTGCCCCTTCAATGTCCACATATACCTGGCAAAGGTACATATGGGGGTATTGCTGTACTTAGACGTCATAGCTGAGCAACATATGTAGTATTATACAGTTGTAGCACGCATACGGCTTGCAAAATATACTGTGCAAACTCACTTTGTGTGTCAAAAAGGCAGAAAAAATGCTTATTACCACTGCAAGCTAGCGGAAAAATTATCCCACGCTAAGGTTCAAAATATGCCTTTTGAAATGACCTGGAATGTCTTATTTAAGAAATGGTATGCCTTTATGGTGTATGTAGCCTGCTCAAGTGCTCCAAAGTGGGCACGAACACATCAAAAACCTCCATGAAAATTCACACTTAAAAACCTGAACTTGACACGTCTCTTTTACAGCACTGTAACTTCACAAAATAGTGTCTAGGTCATACATTGGGCATATTGTTTTACTCAGAATATGTAACTTAGCATAATTTGTATTTTTTTCATGACAGTGGTACATATCAAGTGTAAGAAATCCTCAGCAAAAATGTTTTCCCCCCCTCACTACAAACATTGACATAAATTGGTGAAAAATGGTGACAAGTTAGGGCACAATATGCACCATATAAGATACCCTGGGGTGTCTGCTTTATCAAATGAAAACCCTTTATGGAGTTATTTGAACAGTTACACTCCTATAATTCCCTAAAATGAGACATAGGCTCATCAAATCCATCTACGAAAATTCTAACTATAGAAACTGAAATAGCTTTGTCTCTTATACGGCACTGTAGCTGTACAGAATAGTGTCAAAGGCATACAATGGGAGTATCATTATACTCAGCAGATATAGCTGAACACAATATGGGTTTCTGTGCAGGAATAGCACACACCAGCTTTATGAAATACACATTACAAAAACCTTGTTTTATGTGTATATGCCAAAATAAAGCAAAAACACAATTTTACTCCAATATTTAGCAGAGATTGGCGATGAAATGTCTACGTAAAAAGTGTCAAACTAACTTTAGGTAAATAGCCTGCAATGTCTACTTAAATAAATATATACTTGTGTGTGGCAATTTTGTTTACTGTGATGGCTACTAAACCTAGAAGACAAACATACCAACTTATACATTTTTTGCAAATTGAAATTTTATTTTAGTCCTTGTATTTTGAGCTTTCAAAATAAGCTCAAATCCTATACATATGATGTACTCTATAAATCAAGACACATAAATGCATTTATTTTGAATTACTTTTTCTAAGCTGGACATATTATGTACACACTATTATTGCCAAAACAGTGAATTATTTTTTCAGGTTCTTGGCATTTTTTTCTAATTAATGAGAATGTATCTATGTATATGTAATATGTAATGGTGCAATATGACAGATATGCAAATTGCCTTTGAACACAAACAACAAAAAATGCAAAACTGCCTTGTGTCCTTAAGGGTAAGACAAGCTTCTGAAGCTGGTTCCTTAAGGGGTTAAACAACAAAAGTTGTTGTTTGTTTGTTTTTGTTTTAGAAGCCCTTTTAGAAGTTTACTATATGTGATGTGTGTCTTCATGAAATATTAATTAATGATTATTTAAGGGTTTACATTTCTAATTGCTGGCAAAATATCTGGAAATCTAAAAATGCTTCATATAAGAATTTTTCATTTCTCCATCATTTAAAATATCTTCTGTCCACATATTTGCAAAGTGTAGTTGTTAACAAATCCCATTCAGCTTGCTATATCGAGATAGTTGTATGCCATGTTAAACTAAAAAATGAAACATCTCCGTTTTAATTTACAAGCCGAGTTCTTCTCATATTCTATATGCATCTTGTTGAATATGTTAGCTATTTTAGATCTGAATTGAATGGCTAACATTAGAAATGCTCTAGCCATTTTTGGAAATGTATTTCGAGGAAATTGCATTGTCTTGTGAATAATAGATCAAGATGTATTCAAAGTTCTACTTCGCTTTCATTTCTAAAATATGAAATAAGATTTTGAAAAGAACATGCATCAAAGTTCGATGAAGTTCGATGAAGTTAGAATAAAAAAAAGAAAACTGAATAATTGTCTTTGCTAAGCAAAGTGAGAATTCATGCATAGTTTGTATTTATCAGAGTTGTTATTATTACAAGAAATTTCTCGGTACAGGTCTCCTTCTCAATTTTTTTTTTTCAAATAAAGACAGATATATCCTTCTTACATATGCATCAAATGATGCCATTCAACAATGGGAAAACCTACCAGTGCTGTTGAACCAGAACAAGACACCCAACATATGCCGAAGACCTGCTTCTATCTTCTGTTTGTACTTGCACTTCTGACACTCACAATCAACACTTGTGTAGGGCTGCACCATTCCTATTGAACTCCTTTGCCTGATCCATTAGACTCTCACCCAGTCTCCATTCCTTAAAAAAAAACAAAAAAACACTTAATACTCACTTCTTCAGAAAGGCATATCAATGAAACTGTTAACAGCCTTCCCTCCCTATACCTCACTAACCCTTCTAGCAACCAACATTCCAAAACATAAAATACATCTTATAGAAAAAAACAGGAATAAGGTTTTGCTAATCTACATGACTATGGGCAAGACTCAGTACACACAAATATTATCTGAAGTTGACGTAGCAGCCAAAACTAAACTTGAGGAGCATCCAACATGTGAAAACCAACAGTTCAAGATTAAATTATTTTCTTTTATTTGTAAAATCCATTAAAAAACATTCCACGATGATACTATAGAAAATAGTGCACAGAAATATTTTAACATAACATCACCCTGAGGAAGTGTTGTTTTTCACATGTTGAAATATATCATACCCTCAGCACTTTCTGTTCCTGTACGTCCAACTTGCCTTCTTGCAAATACTTGTTTGTTAGTGCACCTATTGTACAGCACTGCGAAATTTACAGGCACTTCGTAAATAATAATTAGAATGATAGTATTAAAGGTCATCATGCATACTAAGTCAAATACGAGACTGTATTGATTCTCTAGAAGGAAATATATTATTTTAAACTAGGAAAATGACTGATGTCATTCCATCACTGCAACGAAGATAAAACCTGGGCCTACAATCAACATAACTACATTTTATTTTATACTCGTATTATTATATTATAATGATCAATCATTGGAGCAATGATGATTGACGTTGGATGAGATACTCTAAATTTACAGATTCCACCAAACATACCTGGCAAAGATAATGCATAAGAGACTTGTTAAAGTAGAAAGTGCTTAGTAGTGCTAAGTGATGTAGTTTAACACAGGATAAATTTTCTGAGTTGTTATTGTCCATATCATTTGTGGGCTGCAGATTTTTTAGAAAAGTTTGCTACCCCAATAGTAAATACTATAGAGAGGTTTCGTGGAGTTGTTTTATGTTTCAATGAGGCAAATCCATAGATCTCAAAATTGCCTACTCGGTTATCTTCTCTGCAAGGAATGGCAAGACCTCCAAAAGGACCTCCAGCTCAACATGGTGGTAGAGGTCAACGGCAAAGATGGTTTTATGCGCTAAAATATAGCAAAGAAAATTTTCAACGCAATAAAATTATATCATTTATTTAAGGAGAAAAAACGGGTGTTACTCTTGATCCTCTTTAAGATGGATCACAGCCAGATTGAGCAGTTCGACCTTCCAGCTAAGATGAATAGTTTATGCTAGCAGCACATTTATATTTTAATTTTGTATACATATGTCTGATATCATTAAATAGGCATCCAACATTATGTTGATTACCGTATATACTCGAGTATAAGCCAACCCAAATATAAGTCGAGACCCCTAATTTTACCCCCCAAAACTGGGAAAACGTATTGACTCGAGTATAAGACTAGGGTGGGAAATGCAGCAGCTACTGGTAAATTTCTAAATAAAATTATATCCCCCCAACATTATATTAATTGAATATTTATTTACAGTGTGTGTATATAATGAATGCATCTTTATTATTTTTTAAATTATTATTATTTTAATATAATTTTTTTTTTATATATTTATTACATTTTATTTTCATATTATTATTATTTTATTAATATTATTAATTTATTATTTTATTTAAATTTGTATTTACATTTTATTCGTACCCCCTCCCTGCTTGTTAGCAGGCCAGGGAGGGGGGCTCTCATTCCCTGGTGGTCCAGTGGATGGGCTGTAGGAGGGGGGCTGGCAGAGAGCTGTAACTTACCTTCACAGCAGCTCCTGTCAGCTCCCTTCTCTCACCTCCGATCGGCTCCCTCTGTAAGTCTCGCGGCCGCGCGGAGCATTGCCATGGTAACCCATGGCATCGCTCTGACCCCGCGGCTCTAGTGAGAGTTGCAGAGGGAGCTGACCAGAGGAGAGAGAAGGGAGCTGACAGGAGCTGCTGTGAAGGTAAGTAACAGCTCTCTGCCAGCCCCCAACAGGACCGCCGGGCTTGTAATGAGCCCGGCGGTCCTGTCTGTATTATGGCAATGTATGTTGCCATAATACAGACACTCACTCGAGTATAAGACGAGTGGGGGTTTTTCAGCACAAAAAATGTGCTGAAAAACTTGTCTTATACTCGAGTATATACGGTACCTTGGCTAAAAATTTTACACTTGACTCAAGAGGCCACATACACATTTATTACTGAATCATGCAGTACAGAGTATATGCCACTCTGTTTAGAAGTGTGAATTCAGGCTTTTTATACATTCTGCTCACTATGCAGACTGTTCTACAAATAGCATTTTTGAACTTTCACATCTCACAAACCTAATTTTTAGTTATTAAAGTGAACCTGTCACCTACAATTTTTCCCGGAACAGGTTTTAAGGAAAAATATATATTGCGCTGGCAGAAAAGGTAGAAAAAGTATAAATTATAATACAATTGTATTTTTATTCCTCTCAACCTGGTGATGTATATCTTCTAATACAGGATATAAATGAATTGCTGTGCAGAGGAGTACATATCACGCACTAGTAAAAATATACATTTTTTTATAGTTATTTATATAAATGTATTTTTTCCAGGGACATTAATATGTTTTATGTGTATGGTTTTACAGTAAGCACTGTAATGTATCCGTAATACAATTCTACAAATTTAATCTACATTCTCCTTATTTTTATCTATAAACAGTGTAAAATATTAGTATATGAAAGGTTGCACAGATAGAGGCAAGTATGAACCAGACAGTGACTTTTACAAAGCACTGAACTGGAAATATCCTCGTCCAATGAGGTTCAGAAATTAACTTGGCTGACTCGGCTCAACTGAGAACCTGCCATATAAGAAAAGGACAGGAAAAAAGAGATGTAAGGTCCTTATAAGTTACATCTAACTTATTATCTTAATTCATCTATAGAGAAATCATAGACAAAGTTATCTGTCGTACAACTAGCAAGGTAGAGTGTAAGATCACGTTATACACTGTACTGCAGTTAGTTAGGGACTCACAAATGGTTTTATTTACTTTTGATGCCACATGGACAAACATGGCATAACCAGGATACCTGCAATGCAATCGTTAATGGATACGAGATGCATTTGTGGTGTCATTGTGTATCCCGACTTCTCTTTTCATTGCTATTATATCAGGCAGTGTTTATCTCTGTAGTATCGAATGAAATGAAGGGTTTTCTTTCCCTGAAGCAAATATCCATACAAGTTGTCAGTGGCACAAAGGCCTGTACCAACATAGGGTACATTATGTACAGAAGAGAAATCAAAGACTATTGAGTACAATGGTATATACCCAAGAAGAGAAGGCAGAGTCACAACAAATCGTCCTCAAAATTGTAAGCAGAAAATGGTTGGGGATAGCTGTACAATCCATATGATATTCATTCAAAATGCAATGGCTACCCTTTGTCCCAATAAACTTTACAAAGGGACGGTGGTGACAGTTAAGTAAATACAGTTATGCTTTCTCTATACATTTTTTTATATTACATATTTTACATTCCTCTTTTTTTACAATTTGATAGAGCTTTTCAGATTCAGGCAGCATTCATTTTGAGCACCAAGGGTCTGTTGGTATCAATAATGGCACTAAAAGGGTTTAAATAATATTGTGCATCCTACAAATATATTATGATAATTACGGCTGTTTCTAATCTGAATCCTCTGCTTGTGAAAGAATTGCTGGTACCAAAAACTTAATTGTTTTACCAACTGCAACGAGAACTTAGAAAGTGAAAAATATAGTGACATTAGTGACATTATACTGGAATAATTTTTTTAACAGCAGATATTATAATAAAAAGAATAACTGAGACGAGAAAGAATGCCCAGGAATATCATTTCCAAATTTAAAAATACAATTGAGATTGTCACTAAACCGTAGTGAATTGAAAAATGAATTGCAAAATGCATTGAAACATAGGTGCACGTTTACTAAGCTTTAGCTAAGTTGGAGATTTTTTTTATCTACCAATTAATTTAGCCTCAGTTGCACAATGTAATTTTAGTTCACTATAATGGTGCATTTAGTGAATAAAAATCTATTAAAACATAATGCATTCACTGTTTTTTTTTGTGTTCCACAGTTCTCATATATAATATGTGGTTTTGTTGTTTTATTTCTTCTTTACATATCCATCCTAATGATCTACCAGTGTAATGCATGTCCAAGAAAAATATGGAACCTTATAGAGCAGTGGTTCCCAAACCAGTCCTCAAGGCACCCCTACCAGTCCAGGATTTAGGGATGACCCAGTTGTGTCCAAAGTGTTTTTTTTTTGTTTTTTTTCTAAATACACCTTAGACACAACTGGGTAATCCCTAGGTAGGGGTGCCTTGAGGACTGGTTTGTGAGCCACTGTTATAGATTGTTATAGATTATTGACATTTAAAGGCAGAGTCTGCTTTGATATGATCAAAATACTAGATAGTGGGCAGAAGCCAATATCCAGTTTTTGATGAACATGTTGCTTATGATGTTACTACATATTTGAATTTTTTTTTTTAAATATGTCTGACAGGCTTATTCAATAGAGAAAGAATTGTGGGTAATTTTAAAGTGAATTTGAAATTTATGACCAACATAGCTAAACTGGAAACATTCTCTAAGTCAGCTACGCTTTGAGTATGACTACTTTGGCCTTCAATTTGAAATTCACTTTTAATCCCCTTTGATTTCCTATTCTGATTTCCTATTCAATTCTGACCGTAGATAATAACATTGTGAATATTCACCTCAGCCACAAAGGTATCTCTGTCAATCTCTTGCCATTCATGTACAACGTCACACACACAGAGCTTCATTCATTGGCTATTAGTTTCCATTCACTGACCTTTTCTACTCACTTGCCACTCGAACAGCTAAATAAGGTAAGGTCTCAGTGCTACTGTGGCTAAACAACATTATACAGAATGCAAAGCACTCTGTGGTCTTGATTATAGCATAAATTGTAACATGTGACTTTGATTTTGAAATTTATTTTGGAATAAAGCACAACTTAAGTTATAATCTAGACTGGCAATGATCTGCATCTTTTATATTTTAAAATGTTGTATGTATATATATATACAGGTGATACTCGAAAAATTAGAATATCGTGCAAAAGTTAATTTATTTTAGTAATGCAACGTAAAAGGGGAAACTAATATATGAGATAGACGCATTACATGCAAAGTAAGATAGTTCAAGCCGTGATTTGTCATAAGTGCGATGATTATGCCTTACAGCTCACGAACATGGGTCCAGCACTCACTCTCACTGTCTTGTGTTTGCCTGGGTGCTTACTTCAGCCTAAATGTATAATATGAGGAAAGTGCACTCTCAGGACCCAATAGATGAATCTTCAAAAAAATGTATTGTGGAATTTAATACACCAAAATAATGTTAACGTTTCAGTTCGTTAGTGGACATTTTTCAAGACATATATATATATATATATAAACAATATTTAAAAAATAAAGATTCAGAAAGAAATTATGTTTTAAATGAAAATTATATACTATAAATCCAGAACTTTAGGTGCAAAGCCAGATAAGCATCAGCGAACCATGAGTAGTTATCTGGCTTTACAGCTCTTCCTTAGTTGTGTTTAGACATGTGCAATTCGTTTCGTTAGGAATGTATATTCGGACAAATTTTGTGCAATTCGGACATTAGGATGCTTACAAATGTCCGAAGTTCGAATTGCCGAATTTCTGAATTGCCAAAGTGCAGAATTTCTGAAGTACCGAACCGATGAATTGTCGAATTTTATAAGTCCTGAAGTGCTTCGGATTTCTGAAAAGTGGCAAAACAAGAGAGGGAGGGAAAATTACGTGAATGATGACAGGAATCTTGACCAATAAGCTAATTCCTTGCACTGGGAGCCCTATAGATATGTAAGTGGTTGTGATGGTTAGTGTTAGGGGTTAGGGGTAGAGGTTAGGGGTTAGGGTAATTTTTTCTTTTTTTTCTTTTTCATTAGGTCTGCAGTGACCGGGTCCCCAGATGGAGGTGGTTGGGCCTTGTGCACTTCAGGTAGTGTCACTAAGGCACCCGGTCCCAGGTCTGAGTAGGCATCGTCTGAGGAGTCGGAGAAACCCTCTTCCCCCAGCGCCATTTTCTACCATTCGGCCTTCTACGAGTTCCGCAGCAATTCGCCGATGTCACGGCTGTTGGAGGCTTTGTCCGGCCTTGGTTTTTATTTTTTCTGCCCATCATCACCTCTTCGATCGGTATTGAAGGAAAGGAGGAGGTAAGTGCCCAGATTCCACTGGTTAATCTGTGATTTCGCCTGTGTTGGCACGGAGCTCTTCAAAACGCATCTGCTCAGGTCTGCAGCCAGCTCCGCCCCCTGATTTTTTTACTTACCCGAATTTGCAAAGCAAAGCAGATTTTTTTGCCCATGCACATCCCTAGTTGTGTTTAAAAGCTGTCGTATACAGCAGAGATATACTCCAAGGAATCCATTGATAAAGTCAAATAAATTAGAAAAAAAGGTGGTTCTTTGTTGAGCTTATTTGCATATGCCTTCCCAGAATCACTTGCAGTAGTGTAAATGTGAGATTTATGTGGGAAAAGTCTTATATGGTGTCTGCAGATCTGTGTTTAACAATGTATTTACTATCCAGTGACTTCAGGTGAAAGGGGTTTTCAATCACCCAACCAACAACTTGGTTTGAGCTATACAAACATGTATTTGGAAATACACATACTAAAACACTACAACATACATTTATATATCCATTTAAACTTACTTACTGAGGCAACACTAAACTAGATAAACAATTCTCTTAAGTATGGTGTAACCCTATCTACCATAACTGAATAAGGCTAGGAGCCCTATCAACACACAGCCATTGGGACAAGATGGAGAGGTCTGAACGGCAGCTGAGCTGAAATCTAAGATGCAAGTACACATCATGTCAAAATTAACTAACAGAGCAAAACAGATTATTATTATTATTATTGGCATTTATATAGAGCTATAGAGCTTGTGACTGTTAATTTTAGTATAGTTTCTAATGAATGCATTTGCATATACATTATAATTTTTATAGAATATTTTTTCCAAAACATTTCCATATCACACCAAATGCTACACATTCCACACTCCCCTTCTATCTCTCCTCCCTGATTACCTACAGAAAAGCATGTTTGCTGATGCTCAACTTCCTTTACATTTCTTCTTTCTCAAGATCTAGACCCCGATACCAAGCAACATCTCAGAAATGTTCCTACCGCTAGCACGATTCAAAGCTGGAAGCACCATATTTTATAGAACTATGTAAAAAAAAACTAAAAGACCATTTCCGATATCTGCTGATCACATTTCTCGTTCTCAGAATTGTTGCATATAATGTGTAAAATTGTGAGTTAGATAAGGTCCTTTGCATGCTTTCCATATGAGGGTATGAAGACTGTTCATCTGCAAAATTGTGTTCCTATCAGTTTGTTTTCTGTAAAGAGTATAATGTGTACAGTATTACTTTTTCTGTTAATAAATAGATCAAAAAAATGGATAGAAATCTTCTCATAGGTCAATGTAAAATTAAATGGTGTATGCGGTATGAGAGTTTAGATGAGACATCATCTCCTTCAATTTCAAGTTAGAAACTCATCCAAAAGGAACACATTGTAGATAAAATGTAAATAATATAAGATATTTTTTGTTCATGAAAAACAAGTAATATACTGTTAGTCTCATACTCATATATGTATTCATTGGAGTACATCAAGGCCATTGCATCGGCCATCAAAGTGTCTAAAATCGTAACTTAAAATTGATCTTCAAATCTGAAATTACTGTTTTGCAGATTCAATTCAATAACAAAATAAACTTTGGGGCCATTATATAGTAAACATAGAAATATTCAGTCTTCCTGGAAAATTTCAAACACAAATCTCCATATTGATATTGTATATCTGAACACCTGGCAGTTGTCTCGAAATGTCATCTGTATATTGTTAAAGGGCAATGCCATCACCTTTTACACATGGTGGGTTATAATTTCCACATCATTATTAAAATTGGTTAACGCTGTCCGTTCAGCTGCAGAAATATGAGTATGTCCCATAATGCAAAGTTCTGCAACTTTCATTGCCAAATGTCTGTAAAAATGAGTGGAGCTTGAGTATATGAAACTATTGAACTGTAGTCAGTTCTTTCATAATCATTTTTTCCCCAAGCTATTAATGAATTCAGCTTTGTTACTTTGTGATTTAAAATTGAATAAATAATGCCAATTCACATTACCTTGAAAATAAATGTGAGTTGTTTAAAGAGAAAATGCCATTCAGATTTTGTATTGTGTGACTTTCTCATAGTAGATTTCTTATAGCCTCTTATTTTGGAAGGATCAATGCATTAACTAAGCATTATTCATTCTGGCTTTACCTGTTTGGTTAATTCCTCTGAAGGTCTTTCACGTTAGTTTACTTTATATTCACTTTTTGTTTTAATATTAATATTCACTATTTTCTATTAATATTAATTCAATTAAATCCCTGACAGTTCTCACTAATTATTTTTTTTTTTTGTAAATCTCTTTTATTGAATTTATGAGGAAGGAAAAAGAGCATGTTTAAATAAACAATAACAGTAATGGGGACTAACAGGTCCCTATATCAACTGGAATCATAATGTCATACATAAAACAAGTGTATTGCCCATTAGTTAAATCAATTTCAAGTGGATGTAAATCAGATTTTGCGAGTGGGTGTATACCAACATTCATCACAGTTTGTAGTATAGAGTTTCTCCCTTCTCCTTGACCAAGGTATGTGAGTCGGTAAGCTACTTTAGGGAGGTTCGCGTCTCATAGGCCTCCCATGTCCCGAAGAGCAACCATATCCCTTCGGCTAATGAGGCGTAATGCAATGGTGGTAGTTCGGTCAGCCTGTGCATCCCCGAGTTCCCATATGTCTTGTGCGGTCGATGCAGTGTTGCATACCAAATGCATGTGCATACCCCTATGAATGGGTCATGATCATAGGATAATGCACAGGCCCATCTGTCCCAACTAACTCGGAGGCCTGTCCATTGTGAGCTGATGTTTGCCCGTGAGGCACGGGTGTAAGTTGTGTGAGGTGTGCATGATGTAGCTGTTGTCACGTCTATCTATGGGTGCAAAGGATAATCCCAATCGGGTGTGGGCTGTTCCCATCAGCGTGTATGTATCTTTCCATATGCCTGTGTATATGTAGAGGTTAAAGATGAAAGTGAAGGGTAGAGGGAAGAAAGGGATGGACAGCTGGGTTCTAGTTCCGTATGATGAGTGGCCTCTGGGCCGAATTATAGAGCGGGTGGGTCAGGGGAAAACAAAAGAGAGTGGTCATGCTCCTCGGGCCAGGTGTCCCCCTCGCGGGTCCCCCCACCTCCTCCCGTTCCGCCCAAACAGCTTCGCGATATAAATGCATACCATGGCTGACACATTTCCACGTGTTTTCTCCCCCTGCCGAGCAGCGAGGCCTGCATCGCTTCCACCCCATGAATGTCCTCCACCCTGCGTATCCACTCCTCCAGTCGGGGTGTCTCTGTCTTCTTTCAGTACATCGGGATCAGGGCTTTGGCCGCGTTGAGTAGGTGACGCAGGATCTATTTTTTGTATCTGGCGATCGACAGCTCTGAGATTTGTAGAAGTGTCAGAGCCGCCATCCATTCAGATATCTCTCCCAGGATGTCGGTTATTTTCTGTCTAATCAGCTCCCAGTACGGTGCGATTGAGCGACATTCCCACCATATGTGTATTGTCGTGCCTCTCTCATCCCAGCATCTCCAGCACGTCAGGGGTGTTGTTGGGTAGATTCTGTGGAATAATGTTGGAGTCCTGGACCAGAGTGCGATTAGTTTGTTATTCATTTCTTGGTAATGTGAGCTAATGGAACTTTTGTGCTGCCAGATTAGTGCGCCTTCCCATTGGCGGGGTGTGAAGGTAATATCCAACATCGCCTCCCACTGTCTACGAAAGGTGTTGTTCTCCGTCAGGTGTCCCACCAAAAGGTGTTGGTATAGGGTGGAGATCGTTTTTTCCATTGAGGAGCCCTCTCACATCTCGCTTTGAACCAGGTGAGGTCCCTGTGTAGTCGGTCTTTGTTGCGTAGGGTATCATAGAAGTGTTTTATCTGCATGTAACGTAGCATTATTAGGGGTGTCCGAGGAGTCTCTCCTAGTAAGGAATCCAGTGTCCATATGTTGCCACTCCATAGGATAGTGGAGATGGGGACGTATTCACATCCATCCGCGAAAGGCCATGCTTTTGGTGGGATCCCCCCTCCTATCGCTTCGTTATGGGTGATGGAGAGCAGAGGGCTAGGTATGGGTGAGATATGTGGTTGGTCTCTCATGAGTCTCCAGCTGCTTAGCGTCTGTGCCACCATTCCCTCCACCCCCCATCACCATTCCTGGCGCCCCCCCATATGGCGGCTTTTAGTTGTGCCTCCTGTCCTTCTCTGGTTAGGGCCACCCACTGTTTGTGTTTTGTTTTCGTGTGCCATTCCAGAATAAGCTGGAGGATCATAGCGTGATGATATCGTTTGAAATCTGGCAATGCTAGTCCTCCCCTTTGTCGTGGTAAGCAGAGTAGATTGTGTCGGAGCCTCGACCTCTCCCCCTCCAAACTTAGTGGATGACCGCCAACTTTAGCGTGGAGAAGAAGTTTGCGGGTATAGCCAGCGGGAGTGTCTGGAACAGTATAGAAGTCGAGGTAAAATGTTCATTTTGAGGATTGCTATCCTTCCGTGCCAGGAGATATGTGGGTATGCCCACCTTTCTAGGTCCGCCAATATTGTCTTTAGTAGTGGGGTGAAGTTTTGTGCGTAGAGATCTCCCGGGTCCGTTGTTACCCAAATCCCAAGGTATTTCATTTTTCGGGAGCACCATCGGAAGGGAAATAGTGGTTCCAGAGCAGAGAATTCTTCAGTTGGGATGGTGATGTTGAGCACCTCACACTTGGACAGGTTAAGTTTAAAACCCGATATCTTGCCGAATTGTCTAAGTGCTTCTAGTAGGCAAGGCATCGTGGTTAGGGGCGATGTGATGAAAAATAAGAGATCATCCGCGTATGCGGCTACTTTATGTTCCACTCCCCGCCATGGATATCCCCCCACGTCAGGATGTTGTGAGTGTGTTGTGAGTGCCCCATTCACTCGCACTGCGGCTCGTGGGTTGCTATAAAGCGCTCGAATCCATGTGAGCAGCTTGTGACCCATACCCATTCTACTAAGAGTGTCCATCATGTATGGCCATTTCACCCGGTTGAATGCCTTTTCGGCAACCGTGGAGAGCAGGAGAAGCTGGTGTCGTGCCCTCCTCGCTCTTTGTTGTATCGCGAATAGCCATAGGGTACTGTCTCGTGCCTCCCGACCAGGTATGAATCCTGTTTGGTCTGGGTGTATTAGTGCCGGCAGGGCGGACTGGAGCCTGGTCGCCAGTACCTTGGACAGTTCTCACTTAATAACCCTGTTTGAGTTTTACCTGGTTCATTAAAGTGAGCTGTAGTTTTATTTATTGCCCCATACAACAATGCTTTAGTTTAGCCATTTTTAACAGGGATTTTAGCTACAGTAATGTTATTGTGAAATGAGAGCAAATCTGTCATGTTTACGTTTGGTGCATTATTTTTAAACACAATGAAAATATTACCATGAAGATTGCAGCTGCTATGACAACAAGGGCAATAACCATATCTTTGGCCTTGCCTACTGTCACATGACTACAGGCAACAATTAATATGGCCCACATAAATATGTATGGAGCAGTATTTTAAATTAAATAAAGAACTTATGTTCCAGATTCAAGTATTCAAAAAATTATATGCATTATGTGTCGTTTAGGGACTCAGGGAAATCTCAATCTCATGCTTGCAAGAAATCATTCAGAATTAGGCTCCATATTCTATATTTTTGTACAATTCTGGTTGGTGTAGTGGGAACAATATAAATATTTGTTGGTTATTTTTTAAACGGAATAATTTAATATGAAAGAACGGATTGTGTATAACTACAGTCTTTCGTTTTATACTACTTGAGATATTTAATCTATGTCTACAACAATAGGAGAACAAAAATGTTTTATTTCTTTTGCACAAAGCAATGGAATATTGATTTTATAGAAGGTCACACGATTCTATAATGGGATGGACAGTGACAGAACGCAGGAGAATTGAAAAATTGCTGGGAGATGCATAGCATCACAACCAATGCACTGCTGCTACTGGAACTAATACAATAATACCTAAACTGTCTCCCTGTCTCTTTTGCCCTGCCCCTTGAACTTAATAACCCCTTGAGGGTTAGGAAAGATTTGAAACCTGTGCATGCTGACGGCTAGGTCAGTTTTGAGCATATTGCTATTTTCCTGATTTACATAAAATTGTTAATGGGGCTTTCTTTCGACACATTGCATATATGCTTATATCGTTATTTAGTAATCTAACAAGGGTATTTTTTAAATAAATTTTAACACGCATGATATATCAATTAAACACAAATGGGGCCGTTAAAGACAAAGTACAATAGCCTGTCCTGAATACCTATTTTCCTGATTACCTATTTTCGCATAGGATTTACATTTTTTCCCGATTTACAAGTCACAAACATGGAGTAAATTATTGTGTCAGCTGAAATGTTCTAGTCCTATAAAATGTAGTATTTAGGAATTGTAAACGTATCACTACCTGTGAAATAAAAAAAAAAGGTTTATTTCTAAAACACTTAATATGCCTTGGAAGCACCAAAGGACAGTTACTAAGGGGCATGTTGATGCTTTAGCGCAACCATTTTTTTTAACTTGCATTTTGCAAGGTTTATGGTATTTTTGTATTGGTGTTAGTTTACATGTGTCAGGTTGTATGCGTTGGTATGCTAATGTGGAAGCTGTAATGTGAACGTCCTCTTTAGTGTAGCTGTGCCAACTTTAATGTCTGCAAACACTGAACATAGCCAGGTAAAAGCCAAACTATTTGTAATTAGTTTGACAGCTTGCCATTGGACTATGCCAGGAGACACCCGGCATGCTTATGGTTACTTAGTTATAAAGTTACATAGGCTGAGAAGAGATATGCGTCCATCAAGTTCAACCTGTCTAACATTTGTTTTTGCTGTTGATACAAAAGAAGGCAAAAAAAAAACAGTTTAAAGCACTTCCAAATTTGTAACAAGCCAGGAAAGAAATCCTTCTAGACCCCAGAAGGACGGTCATATCTCTCTTTGGATCATGAAGGTTTTACCCCACAAATTATAACTTCTGTCTCTGAATATTATGGTTTTGCAAGTTTTCATCCAATTGCTGTTTAAACATCTGTATAGACTCGAATAAAACAAAACCACATCTTTAGGCAAAGAAATCTACATCCTTATTGTTCATATTGTAGCAAACCCTTTCCTATGTCTTAGACTAAATTTCTTTTCTTCCAGTCTAAATGTGTGACCTTGTGTCTTATGTATAGTCTTGTTGATGAACAGATTTCCAGACAATATTTTGAATTTGGCCCCAAATATATTTGTATAATCCTATCATATCTCCTCTCAGGCACCATTTTTCCAAACTAAAGATATTTAAATGTGTTAACCTTCCTTCAACACTTCTGGTTACTGATCATCATTTAAATTTCAGTTGTATTCTGATTAGCTAAAAGTCCCAAACCGTTTTTGTTTAGTATTTTTTTTTTCTCTAACTCCTGCAGCTCTCATTACTTTTACTAAATGCAGGAATCCTAACTACTACACAAGTATGTGATCTTATCTTACTGTGCTATTTCATTTCAGAGCTAAAATAATAGGTATTAATGACTTTATGATGAAAACTAATTTGAACGTTATCAAACGATCTTTCAGATAGAAACACATATTGCATTCAAAATGTCCTTTCCTTTTTTATTTCCATCCAATATTTTTTCCAAAGAGAATTGATTTTCCAAATAATAGGTAGAGTGATACATACCAGAGATAACAGGAATGTGTTTTCAATAAAAAAAATATATATAATTTTTTTTAAATACATGTAATAAGGTTTCAGAGAGGTGCAGGTGACACTGAGCATGGATGAAGAGTGTTTTGAAATATATAATTGATATATATCAATAAGCTTGCAAAAATAAATCTTTAAATCCAAAGGATGAAAATATTGGCATATACAATTAAAGGAACACTAAAGGCACCCAGATCACTTCATCTCAATGAATTGGTCTTGGTTCCGTGTTTCCCAGTTTTAACCCTACAGCTGAAAACATTGTACTTCTGCATAACCACAATGGTTTCCTTGTACGTCTTCAATGCCACTAGAGGCACTTCCGATGAAATTGCCGAGTAAAACTGGGCTATTTCCATCAGATGGTCTCAAAGAGACCATCTGATTGGCACAGCATAGTGTTTTGTTGAACATGTGCACTGGTCTCCCCATGCTTTCTTGTAGGAAATCATTGGATAGGCTGAGATCATACATGGTGACTAGGGCACTATAGCATTATGAATACACTTTTGTATTCCTAATGCTATAGTGTTTATTTACGAGAACATGAGAAACATGAGTAGCACATTTGGATTTCAAGATTATCTCACAATACAATCAAATTAACTGAGTACAATGGGAAATAAGTGTAGAAACCTAATTGACCAGAAGAATATTGCCATTCACATTGCATATTTTCTCATGCACATTTTGCATGTTAAGTTGTACTCTTCATTTTTTGAGTGTCTAATAAGGACTTTTTGATATGGTGATTTTCTGTATGTTTTGATATAGTTGATTTAAAACCTATTCTTCAAAGCTGAAAGTATAATTCTAACTTTTTATTATATTGAATGTGTCATATTTAGATAGTAGTTTTGTATTATTCAAAAACAATGAACATGGATGGGAGAGAAGTATACAGACTATATATCAAACTTCAGCATTCTTATTTTGTAGGAGAAGTCTTGTGGGCCTCAAAATATTTATTATCCTTCTATCTAATGTATATGGATTGAGGGAACTGAAGAAAAACAATCACTGCTCCTTCTGTATCACCAGGGGTCCTGAAGTAGAAGACCTGTACTAAGTTTTTTGTTTGTTTAATTAATTTGATATTCTATGATCAGCAAGACTATTAATTAATATAACGCATCAATTTTTTTACTTGCATTTTGCAAGGTTTATGGTATTTTTGTATTGGTGTTAGTTTACATGTGTCATGTTGTATGCATTGGTATGCTAATGTGGAGGCTGTAATGTGAACTTCCTCTTTAGTGTAGCTGTGCCAACTTTAATGTCTGCAGACACTGAGCAGAGCCAGGTAAAAGCCAAACTATTTGTAATTAGTTTGACAGCTTGCCATTGGACTATTTGTAATTTCAACTTGATATCCTATAATCCCTGAATTTAGCATATTAGACACTTGTGTGATCAAATTCATACTAAATGCCAAATTTGGAATAAATGCAGAATTTTCTTTATTTTGCATTGTATTTGGTTGCCTCAAGTGGAATTTGCAAATTTGGGGAAATTAGAGAAATTGCTTTTAGGAAAGAACCAAAATATTTTTTTTTTTGTTAATTTTAGCTACTATAAAAAAATTAGGTACAAATTAAGAGGTCAGTAAGATACCCTTCAAGATCACAATCTTGCAAATATACAATGGAAAATGTAAAAGAAAGAAAAAAAGACACACAAGCAATAGCACAGCATCACTTCTAATAAAAAAAATAATGGTTTATATATAAGTAATAAAACTGAAATTCACACTAGTAGATTATCCACCTAGTCAATAGCCACTTGTTTGATGTAGAGGTTTGTGATAAATAATACACATCAAAATAAAACAAGAATCAAAAAGGAGAGTCTCAAACAAAGCTTACACGGTCAACCGTTCAAATGCTGCAAACATTCACACATTCATATTGATAACAATTGCAAGAATTTCCTCATACAGAGAGTCTGTGAAAAATCACAATCACAATGTCCTTGAAAGAACTCTTGGAGAGCAGATTCTTGTTCCCCTATTTTACCAGATTCGACCAGTATATCTTTCAACTATGGATGGTATGAAGATTGGATGTAGAATAGCTGGTCAACTAACCATCACAAGTCATGTCTGCATTTCATAGGAGTGTCTGACAAAGAGACGCTTGCAACAACAGCAAAATGATTATTGTAAAAATAAACAAAAATATAAATATATTCAATTGAATGGTATCTGATAGAAAAGTGTGAATCAAACTCAGAGTGATCATAAAACATAAAATGGTCAATAAATAACTGTACTCAAATAGGAGCAAAAATTAGATAAATAGATACACCCCAAAAAAATAAAGACGATGCCCCTGATGAAATTAACCAATCAAATAGGTAAGCTTCTTCTCCTAGACGTCAGTGGAAAGCACTCTAGTTTCATAAACAACAGTCCACATTGAATAGCTTTGAACTTTGACATTGTAGCGGGGTCTGGAGACGAGTCTGCAAATTCTGGCACCAATGTAACTCTGCCACCAGACAGCGGGAAGAGGAAAGTGGAGTAGGAGCTGAGTCTCTTCATACACCAAATTTATTTTCAACCTTCCGCATCTGTTTTTAACTGTGTGTGCAATAAATATTTATATACAGAGAACAGTATGGATTTCTCATTTGTGTTACAGACAAGGATCTGATGTATTCAAGTGGAATAAGAGATTACAAAGACTTTATGGACTTATAAGAACTCACATTCCTTGTGAATTGTGGGTTATTTGTGATCCTGTAGGCTATAGGTCTCGAGAGTCAGTTTTTTAATGTTATTTATCTTTCATTTTTATGTTTCATCTATTAATTTTTTTATTGTATCTATTACCTTATTTATTCCCCACTCCCCTTTTACTAGATTTATTAATTTACCCTTTTTTTAGTTCATTGGTCCCTCTGGGTATTTAATTGTTTGACGTTTCTCTACAAGATATCATTCAATTGCCTTTATTTTTACTTTGCTAGTGAGTATTGTATGGTTACTCTGACAACCCATTGAGTAATGTTTAGTAGAAATTTCCCTTTTATTTATGTATGTAGTTTTTTGTTATAAGGAGGGTCATTTGAGTATTCAATTATCAATTTGTAGTGCAAAAAAAAGTTGTTTATTAGTCTTTTGGATATATGAAAGCATTTGGCCGTGTAGAGAAAATATAGTGAACCATTATGCACTGCTAAAAACAAATGTCTTCATAATTTCATCTACTGTTAACAAAAACAGAAATATGTTAAATAATTGGGATATGAATATAAAATCAGGACTGTCTGCAGACCTAGGGAGTCTTGGAAACTATGACATAATGATAACAGCTACAGAAAAACACGATTGACATGTATCCTTTCCTTACTTATGGCAAGCTAACCTTGGCACAGTAGAGCTTTGTGTCCTGAATTTCCCATGATGCTTGTTTGTTCCCTGAAAATGTATCAAAATGAGGAACTCTGGCTCATAAGATCACTGTTGTTAGATTATGATAATCAATATATTGTAATGTCTCCTATGGATACATCTCTTCCCAGTTAGTTGTAAATGTATATGCAATACATGATAACATAATTCAAGATTATATTAGGTAGCATGTTGTGTAAAAGGTTAAAAAAAAAGATAAGATGACAAGCAGCCTTCTCAGATGGCTGCATGTAATTACTATTCTATACTAAATGAAATGATATCATAATCACAGTAGGACTGTAAGACAGCCTAGTCTAACTATGTTCTTCTTATTATGTGTGTTAAGCAAATCACATTTATTCTTGACATTTTAATAAGCCTCTAGATTGCTAATGTTTGCAATTTTTTTTACCTCTTCCCACAAAACGCAGCCTCAAAAATGTTGTGACTCTTTTAAAATGTCATTTTTAATCAGCATCTTCACTCATGTAATTGTGTGATTGCAAAAAAAGGAAAAATAAATGTGTTTTTTCCCATGCCGCTTGTGAGTGGATGCAAATGATGCGGTTGTAATCTATAACAAGGACATAAGGAACACGTTATACATAATCTTTCATTTAAATCCATTTATATAATATTTTTCTCAGCAAACCTACTCTGTTTGCCTGTAATATGGACGTGGTCAAACTAACAAAAAACTCTGTTGAAAAGAATTTGTCTGGAAAATATTGGGTCAGATCTAATAAAACAATAGATCTGGAGTGATCAGAAAGTAATATCCACAGTGAAACTACATGTCCAATATGCCCAGAAAACATCCCTAATTAAAATGAATTTGCCTGTAGCTTGCTGAGCATCATGGGAATTGCAGTTCAATTCTAACTGATAGCTGCACGTTGACTACCAACGATCTATAAAATATTAAATTATTCGATTAATCTAAACCAGCAATCCTGGAAGGCAGCAAAGCATAGAAATGAACATTGTCTTTCCAACAGAGTGATCCATTTTGAAATTCGATTTAGATTTATTTCAATGGATTTTAATTCTGTTCATGCTTGATGGGGGTCAGTGGATATTTGATATGAAAAAGGGTTAAGTCCCCAGTCATTCAAAGCCTTAAAAATAAAATATAATTATATTGGCAATATATTCAATTTTAAATATTTTCTATGGTTTATGATAATAAAAAAAAATCATTTAGATGCATAGACAATATAAAAGAAAATAAAATACAGCACATTTTAAATGCAATTATAACTAGTATTTATATAGCGCCTTTCTCTTTCTCTCAGTGGGACTCAAAGCGCTTTTCAGCACACGCTCTCGGAATTAACCAAATCGGCAGCTGAATAATAATAGATGTTATAAAAAACAAATTCAAAAATGAAGCCACTAAACATCAAGTTGCATCAACTGTGTCATCCACTTTAATTATACGGAGGAACATACTAGTCTTTTAGGTTAAATGTCAAGGAGGAGATTTGCAAAGGAAACTCACACTGTGGAAACTAGCTGAATAAAGTATATAAATATCTAAAGTGATTTAAAAAAAATAAATGTATGTTATATACATTGTGGAAGATAGAAAAACAAAATACAGGATGCGCCAAGAGAAAATAGAAAATCCAGATGAAGTAAACAGAACAAGACAATGACAAAACTAAAATAAATAAAACCAGATAATGTTCTTACAAAGATAATAAATGGAGTACGAGGTATAAACGAGTCCCAAATACTGAATCCTTAGTAGTCCCAAATATTCATGCAGGGATTGCTGTAGTAGCTTCGTTTGTTTAGTGGAGCTATAACCATCTCCAGATAGAACAGCATACAGTGGTATTCGATCCCCACTTTTAGGATATTGATCTGATGCTTTTCTACGAGAGGATAGTAATCAGTTGCCCCACATGAAATAAAGGAATAAAAAATAGTGTTCTCTGCTTTAAGGAAGTATAAAAGGAAATATTTAGGAACTTACAATTATTAGGCGTAGGTGGTATAATCCCCACTCTGGATTCTTTAGTGGTTTTCTGCTGATGTCACCAGTGGTAGGTGCAGGATGCCAGGTAGGAATCAAACTAATAGGGTAAAATAGCTTTAAAAAAAAAAATATGTGGCAAAACTTTGTATTAAGATCCTAAGAGTCTAACAATACTTTATTAATAACAAGAACTATAAAAACCACAACGCGTTTCACCCTTTTGGGCTTTATCAAGTGGTAAGAAACCTAACACTCATCCAAACTCTTAAGATTACAAACATACTAATTTCAAATTTTGGAGCAAAAATTACATCACAGCCACGTAACTGCGATTGTGATCACATGACAGTGAGTAACAAATAAAAAAAGTTACAATGGTACTAATAATAAACATAAGAAGCTTTAATAATACTTTTTTTTGTATAAAAAATGTTTAAAAGGGTTGGTAAACCAGTGCGGAAAGGTAAAGGAGGAAAGGGCAGCACTTTGGCATTGGCACGCTGACACCACATCACATGGTGCAGTGGGTAAAAATCAATAAATAAAGGATTAGGCACTCCAAGGTGTTAAGGTGGGCACTCCATACTTGTGATTAGATGTGTTCCAACATTATCCTATTGGACAATTGGCTGTTCTGGGTGCACTGCTCCCACATTGGACATAGAGGCTCCAACACAGCTGCCACTCCTTGCTAATGAGTAAGTCTCACATATGTGATGATGTTTTTAATTATACTGATTTACGGTTGGGTTGTGATTTTGCTAATAAATTGATGTGGTCTAACACTTATTTGTTAGCTTGAGAAAGACCTTAAAGGTCGAAATGTTGCTGTTTATCTGGTTCGATTAAACTTGCTTTTCTTGTACATTGTAGTGCCTAAACCTTTTTTTTATTTTTTACATATGGTATCTGGGACCTAGTGCTTGGACCTGGTTTGGTTGCATCCTGGCCCAGAGTGATAGGATTGAGTGCAGTTCCTAATCTACTTCAATGGTGCAATGGGGAATCTTGGGGAATTTAGTCCATGTCATGGTAAATAGAAACACCACTGGGGGAAGATAACTCCTCCCAGGTAAGCAACAGGAACACAACAAAATAGACCGGGACTGGGTCTATGGTTATAGGTTCCCACGGGTGGAAGACCTGTCACTTGTCATTTAAAAAATATATATGCGCAAATGTTATATTGATTTGTTTAAGTATAGCTTTTAAATCTGGCATAAGGGTGCTCAATAGTATTCTATTGATCAACCCTTTAAATCATAGCAACTGTTTTGTCATTCAGTAACAACTGGTGTCATATTTCACCGAAAAATGTAGAAACATAGAATGTGGCGGCAGATAAGTACCATTCGACCCATCTAGTCTGCCCAATATTTCAAAATACTTTTAATTAGTCCCTGCCCTTATCTTAAGTCTAGGATAGCCTTATACCTATCCCACGCATACTTAAACTCCCTCACTGTGTTAACCTCTACCACTTTAGCTGGAAGGCTTTTCCATGCATCCACTACCCTCTCAGTAAAGTAATACTTCCTGAAATTATTTTTAAACCTTTGCCCCTCTAATTTAAGACTATGTCCTCTTGTTGTGGTAGTTCTCCTTCTTTTAAATATAGTCTCCTCCTTTACAGTGTTGATTCCCTTTATGTATTTAAATGTTTCTATCATATCCCCCCTGTCTCGTCTTTCCTCCAAGCTATACATGTTAAGTTCCTTTCACCTTTCCTGGTAAGCTTTATCCTGCAATCCATGAACCAGTTTATTAGCCCTTCTCTGAACTCTCTCTAAAGTATCAATATCCTTCTGGAGATACGGTCTCCAGTACTGCGTACAATACTCCAAGTAAGGTCTCACCAGTGTTCTGTACAATGGCATGAGCACTTCCCTCTTTCTATTGCTAATACCTCTCCCTATACAGCCAAGCATTCTGCTAGCATTTCCAGCTGCTCTATTACATTGTCTTCCTACCTTTAATTCATCTGAAATAATTACTCCTAAATCCCTTTCCTCAGATGTTGAGGTTAGTAGGGTATCAAATATCCTATACTCTGCCCTTGGGTTTTTACGTCCAAGGTGCACTTATTCACATTAAATGTCAGCTGCCACAGCTCTGACCATTTTTCTAATTTTTCTAAATCACTTGTTTTACCTTCCTTTTCTCATTTATTTATCTAAAAAATGTTTTGTGTTTTACTGACTGTGCTATTTTCTCTTCTGTGTGTGCTTTGGGGGCTCTTATAACTTGCTTAGCCTCTTTCTGTCTAATCTTATAGATCTGGCTGTCTTCCTCACTCTGTTTTTTTTTTATAATTACTAATTGCTAACTTTTTGTTTTTTACTATTTTGGCCACATCTGCTGAGTACCACAGTGGTTTCTTAAATTTTTTGCTTTTTCTGACAAGCCTAATGCAATTTTCAGTTGCCTTCAGTGGTGCAACTTTTAAATAATCCCATTTCTCCTGGACTCCATTTAAACTGTAATGGTCGAACAATACTTCTTAAATACAGCTATCCTCTTTATTGCAGCATAAGTAAAAACAATGTTTTGGACAGAGAGCTCTTTTTTTTTCTCTTTAAACATCGAGTAGATCGTCATTTAGTGAAAATCGGACAGCCTGCCTATACAATGGTTAAAATGGGGACTAGTAAGTTGATTAGACAATTATACTGGATATTAGATTTCTACAGCATTTTCTACAGGATGCCATTCCCAAACTGGAACTTTCACTCCATTTGAAGATATACTTCTTTTAGATAAAGTTAGTGCTATTAAAGTCTATTGTTCTTTACACTGCAATGCTACTGTGTCGATTTCTTCACCACAACGTGCTACAAAATAAATAGTAGCTTTTTCTCAATTTATAAATTAGCACATACATTCACAGTGCTGGCTTGCTTTCCCACGTTGCATTCACTTGTACAACAGGATGCTGGATTGGGCAAGTGTGCATTCATGGTCGGATCATGTCTTTACATCAGGCACTGGGTGTTTTAAATAGTATTAAAAATAATAATAGGATCTAGAATAGATTTATGACCCATGCTATCAATTTGAGTGCTCTAATTATAGCATTGCCGCTCAATTTTGGCACTAGTTAATAGAGAACACAGGGGGTAATGGATGCATTATTGCAATGATGAAAGCACTGTGCATCTGATTCCACTGGTATTCTGTATATTGCTACTATTGATATTTTTCTCAGGCAGCTACTTGGTATGGTATTTTTCTCATATTAAAAGATTTAAGTCATCTTATTTGATATTGTAGATAAGGAAAAAAACAAATATCATTATTATGTGGCAATAGCATTGCACAGTTAATGTTTTGTAACCAGAATCAAATACTGAATGATATTCAAACACGTTTGACAACTCATTACAAGCATTGTTCCCTCTAAGAACCGTTTTAGTGCATCCTTAAGAAAGTAATTGTAAACTGCCGTTCATGGTATAGTGTCTTTCTTAATGCTTTAATTTGTGAACATCAGAAAAAAACGCTACTGAGTAACAATGACATGTTTTTTCTGTGAAAAAAAAGTTTTGAAAAAGTTGAATATCTATAATTTAAAATATAGCACTATTTGCATTCAACTTATCTTATGTGAGCAGACAAATAATACTGAATGGTCTGAAATAGGGTAAGTCTCAATCCACATTGTCTACACTAATGTAACCAGCAATTCAACAAAATTGATTTCTGTACTTATATTAAAACATCTGGTACTAGGTTAACATTATGGGAGAATTTGTGATCATTGTGTGGTTTGAATAGACCCACAGCCCAGATCTATGCAACACTAATTACCCAGATTGACATTAACCAATGTCAAGTGTAAACATAAAATAGAGTCATTCTGAAATAGCTTTTCATCATATTCACCACGCTTTAAACGTCCTCTCACCAACCTTTCTTAAACATGTCCGGACAATGGAACCATCTTAAGTGCACTTTAACCGTGTAACACTTTAGCGTTAGGAACACATATTTGTATACCTAGTGCTACAGCCCTGCTGCCCCTCATCAATTAGGACCCCACACCTGTGTAAAACCATGACCGACCATGACTGCACTGCACATGCTCGCATGACGTTACGGTATGTTACGGTATGATCACCAGGAAGTAAGATTCCTGCTTTCAAGTCTTCTAATTGGTGAAAGAAAGGGTTTTAAAGGTTAGGATGGGAAGTGGGGGTGGGGGTGGGGAAGGACTGCAGGCACTATAGCAACTTCAATAAGATGAAGTTATCAAATTAAAGTGTCTACGGTGATCCTTTAATGACTAACAAAAATGTGGATATCCAACTTGAGATATTCTTTTACACAAACCTTAATCGAATTTCATTATATTTGTGTTCAACATTTCTATGTTATCTTTCTAAAATCAAATAAACACTGACTTACACTGTACCAAAGGGCAAAAGATGCAGATATCCCCACTATAAATAAAACATGACATCAATAAGTGTGAATTGCTTTAATCTTTCACCAATGTAAACATAAGTTACATACCGAAGGGAGTCATTTTTTCTATTTGCATTGAAATAAAGCTATTTCATGTTCCACCCTCCATTGATAATTTGCAACTCGTCACTATAATGTAATAAAACAGTGTATAATATACTTTTAAGCCTTTTATGGGGGGAAAAAAAACAGTCAACGTGGGTTTGTAGTAAGTTGAGACTATTTTAGCCTTAATTTTGCCATTCACACTTAGGCCTCAATTAAAATGAGCTTTCCAAATGATTCAATACTGTTAGAGAAAAATTCCAAAGGTTTTCTTAACAAAAATTCCCAAGCACATTAATAGTGACTTATCTATATAATAATTTGGAAAATTTGTCTAACAGCATTTAATCGTTTGGACAGCTTATTAAATTGAGTCCTTTATTAACTAAAATCAGTGCTGCAAGAATTACCTTGTATATAGCATATTAAATATAGACATACAATGTAAAAATAAATGACACAAGAAAAGCAGGTTTTTTTTCTGTATACTCCACCGTGATTGTGTTGAAAACGGTGTTAAATTTTGCATGTTGTCTATCGCTTTTGAATCATGCTACGGAATGTTATGCCATTTTATAAATAAACGCTAATGAGTTGCTATAAGTGACAAGTCCATTTTATCTTGGATCAGTTCCAAGATACCACTAGAAACAAGAAAAGTGGAACAAAGTTACCAAGCACTATGGCATCTAGAGACACTAGATAATTAAATGACATTTTTCTGAAACACATGAGAGAGGGAGATCTGATCTGCAAAGAAGCGGAAGGCTAAGGAACGGGTAGGCGTCAATGAGAAGTCTCATTTTCACTAGGTTGCAGTACATCTCTCTCATCACCTGGTCCCATTATTTGAAAAGCTAGCTTGTTAGAAAAAAAAAAAAAGCCTTTTTGATGCTTGCTCCATTTTCACACCTAACATTTTTTCAGATTGTTATCTAAGTCACAATAAAAAAAGCTAAAATTAAACACAACACACTTGATTCTGCATATTTTGTGCATGAGTGATAAGGTTTGTCAGCCTAGAGATTTAATGCCTGACGGCATTCCTTTGAGCAGCTATGACCAAAGGTAGTCGCTACCAATAGGTGTTTTACTGGTTTCTCACACTGCAGCCGATTTCTTCTAACAGAACTAATTTGACTGTCATTTGAAAATTGTTGTGCATTAACGGCTCACTTCTGATCCACAACACTTTTATAGGTGTTAGGTGATCACAAGTCTTGGTCATTTAAAAACTTGAATTTGCTTCTCCTGTAGTTAACCTTTTCAAGATCAGTTTATGTTTTATGATTATTTTTGTTATGCACAACAAGTCATCATATATAGCAAATGATAAGTAGATAAATAGGCATTCTTGTGCTCGTTTAAGGTATTGCAATTAAATTTTAGTCTGCTTTAATATGGATTCTAGTTGATGCATGGCTCTGATCAAGAAATGTTTAATAAAAGAGGAAAAACAAATCACATTTGTTAGATTTCGATACAGAAGTGGCCCTTTTCTTTTTTAGGCCCTCTACATCCTAGATCAGGTGTAACCAAAAGGTTGGGTAAATGTGAGTACTTATGTTTGCTTAAAGGAACATGTTAGCGTTAGGAACACATATTTGTATTCCTAGTGCTGTTGTAGAACCACAACTCCCATGATGCTTTGCATGCCTTTAGCATGACAAACCATCATGGCAGCTGTGGAATCACACAGACATTATTGCAACAGTACTAAAGAGTGTTCAAGAATGGATATTGGTTCTCCTCATTGACGTCATTGGATAAAATAGAACTAATGAGCATTGAAAACAATATAGAGAATAACAAGAGAGAGATTCTAAACTGGTTTTAAATACAATTAATAGAACAATGATATATATGGTTACTACACCAAAAAAGCACTGAACCATTTAGGACCACAAAATAAGTCCACTGGTATATAGCGTGATATAATATAAGGTATAAGATTCAAAGTCCAAAGAGTGGCCCAATATAAATAAAAATAGTTTTATTAATAAATAGAAAAGAAAAAGAGCACTTACCGTATATACTCGAGTATAAGCCGACCCGAATATAAGCCAAGGCCCCTAATTTTACCCCAAAAAACTGGGAAAACTTATTGACTCGAGTATAAGACTAGGGTGGGAAATGCAGCAGCTACTGGTAAATTTCTAAATAAAATTAGATCCTAAAAAAATTATATTAATTGAATATTTATTTCCAGTGTGTGCATATAATGAATGCAGTGAGTGCGTGTATGAATGCAGTGTGTGTGTATGAGTGCAGTGTGTGCGCGTATGAGTGCAGAGTGAGTGCGTATATATTAATTGAATATTTATTTCCAGTGTGTGTATATAATGAATGCAGTGTGTGTGTATGAGTGCAGTGTGTATGAGTGCAGTGTGTGTATGTATGAGTGCAGTGTGTGTGTATGAGTGCAGTGTGTGTGTATGAGTGCAGTGTGTGTGTATGAGTGCAGTGTGTATGAGTGCAGTGTGTGTGTATGAGTGCAGTGTGTGTGTATGAGTGCAGTGTGTGTATGAGTGCAGTGTGTGAGTGCAGTGTGTGTGTATGAGTGCAGTGTGTGTGTATGAGTTCAGCGTGTGTATGAGTGCAGTGTGTGGGTATGAATGCAGTGTGTGTGTATGAATGCAGTGTGTGTGTATGAATGCAGTGTGTGTGAGTGCAGTGTGTGTGTATATGAATGAAGTGTGAGTGTGTGTGATGCAGTGTGTGTTTGTGTATGTGTTGGTGGGGGTGGGCATTTTGATATATTATTAATTATTTTATTAATTATTATTTTATTTTTTATTTTTTAATATTATTTTTTTTTATTATTATTTATTATTTAACTGAATTATTAATTTTTATTTTTTTTATTATATTTTTTTTCATCCCCCCCTCCCTGCTTGATACATAGCAGGGAGGGGGGCTCCTTCCCTGGTGGTCCAGTTTCATTGGTAGTTCAGTGGGGGGGAGAGGGGGGCTGGCAGAGCTGGACTTACACTGGGAGCTGACCGAGGTGCTGAACGGACGGCGCGGAGGAGGAGAGAGCTGACAGGAGCTGCAGGACAGGTAAGTACAGCTCTGCCAGCCCCCCTCTCCCCCGGTCTGTATTATGGCAATGCAAATAAAGTGTGTACTTTCCTTTCCAGCCATGTCAGTAATGAATGAGCTCATTACTAACACTTATAATAACCAGCCCTGTTTAAACAGACCTTGTTCTGTTATCATCCCCTTCACCTCTGCGTGTGATAGCTCAACTACCTTTAAACGGTGAGGAAACAGCTAATGTGTTATGACTAAGATAAAAGCTCACTATTAAAAACAGCTACTCGTAGTTCAAACCCTCAACTACTACTACTACTACCTTAACATCTTAACTTGGTTAAGGAGAATGTTACAAAGACATTTAGAAGTGTTGACACTGGGGGACCTGGCTTCCAAGATGGCCGGATGCATTATCTGGCAGCTCTTGCTATTTTAGAACAAAAATCAGCATGGATGGCGTGCTTCGAAGCTAGGTTTGACAAGCTGTGTCAAGAGTTCTGGCTCCATCTCCACCAGTGATCGCATAAACTCACCTCACAAGCTCTCCACATCTCCATCAAGCAGCTGCTCCTGCTCATCATTCCTCCTCTGAGCCAGGGGCCTTAATGGAAAAACATCCACCCAGCTATCCATACACCCAAATGGTTCAGTGGTCCCTTCGGGTCTGTGTTCCTACCATCAGGAATGGAGGGAGCAATGGAAATGAGAAATGAGTTTTGACACTGGAAGTTGGTGTAGTTCCATAAATATTACACTCGATGTGAAAATCTATCAATTTGATTGGAGTGCCTCTTTGAAGGAACACACCGAGCACCGTAGCAACTTTATAAAAATGAATTATGGTGTGAGGATGTCCAGAGCTTACCTCAAGTGGTTGAACCATTAACAAACTATTGAACTACAAAGTCTCCAATCCAGCTCAAGTTAGGTCTGTCCCTTTAAAAAGGTAGGATGCCCACCCTGCCGTTCAGTATAAAAATAGTAAATAAAGGGTATTTGTTTACCTTCTTCCAGCTGCGAGGCTCCCTCAAGTGCTGTTTACCTGCCCACCTCCCATGGAGTCACAGTGAAGGTATGGCCTCTTCCAGAGTTGGTCCAATCCAATGCTTCTCATATAGAAGCATTAGGGACCCAATGCCCATGCTTGGCGTGTGCTAAACTTATATTAAAAGTTCCCATAGCAAGGCGTTGAACCTTTCCTATGGGGGCTGCAGTCAGTGACCAAGTTTTACTCTGCTTACTGGAGACAATGGAGTTGTGTTTAACCTGCAATGTAAATATTGCAGTATTTAAAAGAAACAAAAATGCTATGCTTTACATTGCATGGTTAAACTTACAGGATCACAGCACATAGGCCACTTAATCGAGATGACTTTAGCTGGTTTTTAATAGTTAAACCCTTGAGGTAAGTCAGCACTAATAAAAGGTACACTGATACCATTTTCTTTTCTTTTTCTAGCCAAAATTATAATCACAATAAAGATAGGTTCTAACTTATTTTGTATTATGGTTTAGATCCTATAGTCTATTTGAAGAAGCAATACCTTACCTCATTTCACATTTCTTGCACAGTACCTTAATCCATTGACTAATAGTAATACAGGCATCAATATTGACAATAAACAGTAAAGCAATAGAACAATAGCCTAATGTTTAAATTTAAAAAAAAAAACGCGTAATGTACATTCGAAATTGTCAAGCGGACTCGCATTATGTTTTGCACTGTAACATTTATTTTCTCAAATAAAATGTCGAAATGTAAAAAAAATATATTGTCAGCTTGGTGAAGGACACATAGAGGTTAGACTGCCGCTGACACTACTGGTGAGTAAGGCATCTAGAGAGACAATGCACAAGTATCCCAATTAATATTTTCTACAGAACCTTCCAAAGCTCCATGTTGTATAGTTAATTCCTGACAAATGTTAATGGCAAAGTTACTAGACATGCTTCAACTAGGTGGGAATAAGAGTACCATAATGTTTTTGAAAATGTGTATTGTATAGAAAAATGGATTTTGCTACAAGACATTAAACATATATTTGTGTGTAGTTCCAGGGCATTCATATCCTTACTTTAGAGTCTAATCACAGAGCTAAGAGTCCTAATGGAAATTGGACAAATAAATAAATAAATAAATAAGCTAGTAGATGGCCCTTTCGAGGACCCTCTATATTGGTAAGATATTGTCTAAGAACACTGCTGATGATCATGCTCTCCTAGATGAGAAATAAATGGCTTTTAGTTGCACTGCTTTTTACCTGGCACTTATAAAATTCACTTAGTTCACAGAAGAAATATAAAAACAGGAAAAAAGAGAATTATTTTCCTTAGTATCCAGTGTAAAGGGAGTCAACACAGTAAAGGAGGAGACTATATTTAAAAGAAGGAGAACTACCACTGTGGCGAAACCGACCTCGCCACGTGTCCTTGGAGGGGGCTGCTTGCCCGCCTCTTGCCTGCTGACTATGGCCCCTGGGAGATTTAGCCCTTTAAATACAGTATTTGGGCATATTGTATTTTATGATATGTTGCTTCCATGTGGCTAATGGAGTTTTGCCTCTGTCCTTGGAGATAATTGGATTACTTCCCAATTATCTCCAGGATAGAAGACTCTGTGGAACTGGTTTTGGGCAGAAAAGCCATGCCTCATTTGGTCAAATAGGACTTTCCCTTAACTTTTTAACCCCTGAACTAATTGCCCTGATTTTTGAGTATGTGTATATTTTAAGCATGCTGATTATGTTTTATGTTTGTGGCATGTATAGTTTAGAAGTTATAAATATTGTATAAAAACTGTATTCCTCTGCCTGTGATAATGAGATTACCCATTGTGTTCAGTAATCATATCACAGGCAGAGGGGAGGATTTGGTGTGGGAGTGTCTGTGTGTATTGTACGGATTGATTGGAGGTCCACTGCAATAATACTTAAAATAATTAGGGTTACCAGATCCACCATGTTTTCATGGGCAGCACATGAAAAGGGTTGCCCTGTAATATGTGAAATTAGGAAGAAGGTTTATAAGATTAAGTAATTAGCCAATGAACAATCATGAAGAATATGCATTATACATACTGCCTGGCAGTCCTTTTCATGCGCTTTCATAAATATGATAACATTATACGTGTTCCTGAAAACATGTTGCATCTGGTAATCCTACTAATGTGTCTTTAAACTACTATAAATATGTTTAGACATCAGTTTGTGCAAATAAGGTACATTGTTCCTTTTCTAAATTACATTTTAGTTTAAAAAAAAAACTAAAACTAAAAAAGCCTTTAGTTTAAAACTAAAAAAAAAGATTAATATATTTTTTCAGAACAACCATACCCCTGGCCACACCTCCAGTCACATCCCTACAATTAAAGTGTCCTTCTGTCCATGTGGAATGTTGGAAGGTATGCAACCTTGGCTTTCAAGCAGACAACTCGTCCTGTTACTTCCTGGTTTGGTTAGCTCAGTGAACCTAAACTCAATAGGCAGTAATTGCCAAGAGTCCTTGCCTTGTAAAGAATTCTCATTGAGCTGCATTGGGAAGTCTGTTATTCGACACCCACCTAAAGTCCGGGAAAGGAGTGTTAGAAGAGGAGGGCTTGCAAAGGCAACAGACAAGAGGACTGTAGGTTTTGAAAGCTGTTTTAGAGATACTCACAATAAAAGCATATTTTCATTTGAGGCATATGTTCAAAATATTGATTTTTTTCTTTTATTTGGACAATGGAGTGTCCCTTCATATTTGAAATTATCTTTAGTGTTTAACCCTGATAGAGGCAAGAATTGAAAGTAGAGAAAATACTGTTCCACTGTTTAAATACTCCTGAAGAGCACTGTGTGGTCAAGAGGATGCCATCAGACATTATTACTAAAAATTGTAAAAGTATTTGTCACTTTTTAACCCCTTAAGGACACATGACATGTGTGACATGTCATGATTCCCTTTTATTCCAGAAGTTTGTAGCCCATGGAGCAGCGTAGCTAAGGGGAGTGGGCCTTGACATTGCCAGGAGACAGGCCATCTAGGGGTCAGTGGTTAGGGATGGGCCTAAGGATATGGAGTGGGGTGGAGTTATAAGGGGAGTATAAGTAGTGGCCATTTTAGATCTAAGGATCACTTTTAATCTAAAGTTGCACTTATCTGTTGTTGTCCCACCCACCCTCCCTTTGCTTTCAGCTGTTTTCCATTTGGTCACAGCGGCGGGGGATGGAGAGTAAAGTTGGGGGGAAAAAAGAGTGAGATGGGGGAAAAGTTTGGAGTTCAGGGCTAAAAGGTAGGCATTTGGACTGGTTTGGTAGGTTCGAGCTCGTAGGTAGCTCCGAACCGGGGTGTGTAGGGGTGTCTCGGTATGCCCCTACACTTGTGGTGCCGTTTGGTGGCAATGGATGGTGCCCTTTGGTGGCAATGGTCATGTTTCAATGTTAAGTTAAAATGTTACAATGTTTGGGTATTATGTTACGTTGGGGTGGGTCATTGTCAAGGGGTTAAATTGTAAACTACTGTGGTAATTGTGCAGGCCAACGTGGGCCTGCTGTTGACAATGACCTTTATAATTTATGTTAATAATAAATAAAAGCTGTGATATAATTTTGCCAAAACCTTGGTGTCAGTGTTTTTATTGAAATGGGTATTGGTGGGGTTTTTTTGCATATGCCGACAAGGCGACTGTGCACATGTCATGGTCCTTAAGGGGTTAAGGGGAGTAATATTGTGGCGGGGGAGTAAATTATAAGGTAGGACTAAGATAATACCAAACCATTTACACTTTTGGGAAATATAAAGACACAAAAATGAAGTATCTTCAATGAACAATTAAACAAGTTAAAATAAAAAATCAGGAGATTAATTTTCACATATTTATGTGAAGTTGATGCAACTTGCTGTGTAGTGTTTAGACTTTATAAAAGTTAGGGTTCTGAAGGTAAATTCTACCAGATATAAATCTCAAAATCAACGGACGCATTTTTGGAAAATATACTTTTTACAGACAGCACGTTTGCTTAAATCAGGCCCACGAAACCAGCAAAAACATTTAGACTTTTAGGACTGTGACATTCAAGTACAGAGAGATGTTTGACTCAGAAACCTCAAGATATCTGTGCTAGATGACAGAGCAAATTGTGCACCTGCAAAATATCATAGCAATCTGCTCTGTTGGGGGTCTTCAAGACCCACTGAGAGTATACATATATAATTTTGAAAAAGTCACAAATTGCCTACTGAGATAATTATGTAAATGCAATTTGAAATTAGTTGCATAGATTTGTGGATGCACAGAATGAAAAATCACTGATTAAAGTTTAAACAATGAAGCGTGATATCAACTTAAGTAATATGAACAATAAACATTTCTAATACAAAGTCAAAGTTAATGCTAGCTTATGCAGTTCTGTTGGACATCTTGATAAACTACTGCAATTCAATCTGAAAGACTTGTTGATCTAAGAACCACATGCATGCTTTTCTGCAGAGATTTTCGTTTGAAATATTTTCAGTGCGTATTCAAGTCTGGTAAAATGACATAATTATACCGAACTATCAACCACATGGTTCGACTGAACAACACAATGAAAATTAAACATGAGTATTGTGCTGATATCATATCTGCCAATTACAAAGAGAGCAGCCAGCAAAGGGCACTGTGCAAGTGGCAAACCTGCCCATCAAAGGGGCAGGTCTGCCCATCAAAAAGGCAAGTCCGACAAACAAAAGGGGGTCATCAGTCAAAAAGGACTGGTTCGTCCATCAAAGAGGCAGGCCTGCCACTACAAACTCGACAATCAAAGGGGCAGGCCTGCCACTATAGACTTGTCTATCAAAGGGACCTCTATGACAGGTGTACCAGACTGACTGCCAGATTTTTCCCTCTGTTGACGATGCACAGAGTGCTGTTAAAGTGCTCTGAGGATGTCCTAGTGCCCTGTCCCCTCCTGCATTCTGAAATGCCATGTCATGGAGGCCTCTGAGACCAATGGTTTTGGTTAAACCACTCGAAAATGATTTGGTTCAGAACTGCAGGTGGCACCATAATCATCATATTATCATCTATAATTTTTCAACTGTTGGGAAATAGCTTCTTGATCCAAGGATAAATCTGACTGCCATTCTGGCGTCAATAAGTAATATTTTTTTCCTAGTTTATTGCAAAATTGCAATGGCTTCAAACTGGGGGGGGGGGGGGAGAGGGGGGGATTTGCCTTCTTTTGAATCAACGGCAAAGGGCGGATGTGGGGAAGGCTGAACTTGATGGACACATGCCTTTTTTCAGCCTATGTAACTATATCAGCATTTAGTGATTATGATGCTTAGAGTTCCCCTTTCACATCTGAGGTTTTGAAATTACTTGAAGGATAATATTAAGAAATGTCCAGTAAGTTACTGTTCTTTTTTTTAATAGGTTATACATTCATGTGATAAATATATCTCTGCTACTTTGTATATCACCACATGACCACCTCACTTTCAAGGATTTTGGATAGATTTTTTGTGTTATAGTATATTATGGACCTTTCAGAAAGTGCAATAGAAGGGGAATGGGAGATTTTATTTTTGGAGGAAAAGCTTGAAAACTTGGACTAGTATGTAAAGCTCTTTGGTAACCCTATACAAAGGACAACAGATCATTAATTCAAACTTAAAGAAAGGAAATTGGACCTAGAGCAAAGATAAAAGTAAAAGCAATAATGCTCTATGCCTAAAGATGTTATTTTATCAGTCCTAGTTAATTTGTTATATAAGATATGAATTTGGGGGGGTAATAAGGAATATTCAATAATATGAATACAATGACACATTTAATAGACATTCTGAAACAAAGAATGGCTGTTTCTCTGTTTTCCACACACATTAAGAACCGATATAGGGCATTTTACAGAAGTGAGCCACTATACTTCAAATATATATTTACTCTTACACCAACCAACCTCACTAGAAGCAAACAGGACTGCTAGACAAATAAGAGTGCCAATCATTTTACAAAATCACATTGCTCTTGAATGATTAGATTTTACCTTTGAGGACAACAGAGCATCACCCAATGTTCAGATGAAAAGAGACTCATAAATTGAAACTTTGTATTGTCATGAGTTCACCAGGGAGCTGCAAATTGTTGGCCAAAGCAGAAGAACTGCAAAACCTCTTCAAGTTAATTGTGTATCCAGCACAGCTATTTTTGTCTACAATTTGCAATTCTCTAGTGCATTTCTGACAATTCACAGTTTCGTGAATAACCTGTAAGTTCTTTAGCCAAACAATCGCTTTTCCGTTCTGGGCTCTTTAAAGTACATTCGCTGTTTCCGGGTACAGTTATACAAAAAGGCAGACAGACACAAAGATATATTGTATAATACTACTTTGTTTAGTACTGTGTATCCAACACAGATTTAGGAGATATATATACACACACATATAGCTATATTTGTACATGTAGCATGCATTCATAAATAATTCATACCCCTTATTTTTCCCATTTTTTATGTTGCAGCCTTAAGATACAATTGATTAAATTATTATTTTTTTCCACATCAATCTACACTCATTACCCAATAATGGAAAAAAATATATATAATCTTTGCAAATGTATTAAAAAGGAAATATGATATGTATATATGTATTCAGACTATAAAATCAAGCCATGAGGTCAAATGAACTGCCTGCAGAGCTCAGAGACAGGATTATCTCAAGGCACAGATCTGGGGAAGGCTACAAATAAATTAGCTGCAAGAGAAAAGTGACATTCATAATTTTTAAATGGAAGATGTTTCGAAAAATCAAGGCTCTTTCTAGGCTATCAAAGGAGAAGGGCCTTAGTAAGAGATGTGGCCAAGAACCCAATGGTCACTCAGGGTGAGCTCCAGAGATCATGTGTAGAGATGGGAAAAACATGCAATATGATAACCATCACTGTGACATTCCACTGATCTGTTTTTATGGCAGATGGAAGCCACTTGGAATTTGCGATAAATAAAATTACATCCAAACTATTCTCAGAATATGAGAACCAATATTGTTTGATCAAACAATGATTGAACTGTTTGTTCTCAAGTCAAAGCATCATGTTTGGAGGAAACCAGGCACCCCTCATCACCTGTGCAATACCATGATGAAGGTGGTGGTAACTTCATGCTTTGGAGGTGTTTTTAGGGTCAGTGACTGGGGAACTGGACAGGGATGAGAAAAACTAAACTCCAAAGGTTCACCTTCCAAGAGGACAATGGTCCTAAGCACACAGCATAGACAATGCAATAGCTGCAAATGGGCAACACTTTGAATGTCTTTAAGTGGCCCAGACTTGAACGCTATTGGATATCTTTGGAGAGACCTGAAAATGTCTGTCCCCTGACAGATCTTGAGAGGAGCTGCAGAGATGAATGGCTGCAGAGATGAATGGCAGAAACTAACTATATCCAGGTGTGTAAAACGTGTTAAATCATGCTCCAAAAATACTTGAGGCTGTAATCACTGGCAAACGTGCTTTAGCCAAGTACTGAGTTAAGAATATTTAACTATTTGGGGTTTTCTTCTGTCAATGGGATATTTCAGATTTTTTTTATTTGTTTAATATATTTGAAATTGTGCCAAAACCATTTTTTTTGTTTTATGGGAAATTGTAGCATAAGGCTGCAACATATAAAAAATGTGAAAAAAAAAATGGAAGGATCTATACACTAATCAGCCACAACATTAAAACCACTGACAGGTGAAGGCTGGGTCAGAGCATCTCCAAAATGGCAAGTAGTATGGGGTGTTCCTGGTATGCAGTGGTTAGTACCTAGTAAAAGTGGTGCAAAGAAGGACAATTGGTAAACGGTGTCAGGGTCATGGGTGCCCAAAGCTCATTGATGCAAGTGGTGAATAAAGGCTAGCCCGTCTGGTCTGATCACACTGAAGAGCTACTGTAGCACAAATTACTGAATAACTTACTGGCTATGATAGAAAGGTGTCATAACACACAGTGCATTTCAGTTTGCTGCATATGGGGCTGCATAGTCAGAGGCCGGTTTAAAGTGCCGATGATGACCCCTGTCCACCACACAAAGTCGAGAATCAAGGAAGATAAATCACATCATGAATATTATGTAACAGATCATTAGCTGATTCTATGACTTATATACCCTACCAATTATCATCCATCCAGAAATCCACAATTTTGAAACCATTAACATACATTAGAACAGATAATAGTAGATATTTGGTGGTTCCTAACTTTTGATTCACTATATATATATCCCACCATTGACATAACCTAGATAAATGTGCCACATGCACCTTTGAATATTGTACAAAATTTCAATACAATTGCATTTTTGGTAAAAATTGCAAACACTAATAAGGGTCTAGCAGCGGTACTGCCATAATCCTTACAAAGCATCAGGGGAGATGTAGTCCACCACATCAAGGGAGCCGAAAGTTGATTAACTCTTTCTACACAGAAAATGGTGGTGTAATATCAATTGATGTTCAAATATTATGCCAAACTATCCAAACTGGGAAAATCATTAATATAATTTATTTTTTTCAATTTGCCCATTTTTTTCCTAGAATTTTCAAATTCCCCTGTCAATTTTCCAAATCTCCAAGTTCACTGATTAATTTCCAAAAGAAATCCTGAAGATTGTGTGTTGGTAAAAACAGCCAGATGCTCATTTCACCATAACTGAACAAATCGTTCCTTATAGCTGGCGAACAACAATATCTAGAGTACAAATATGAGGTTCAAGGAAGCAAGAATAAGCATTATACACTAGGTAGCACTTTATGCTCTTAAACACTTTAGAAAAATATTTTCCTTGTAAATAAGTATGGTACAAAATATACGTGTTGCACATTGATATAATACTGCACTGTTGTAGTTTTAAATTGCTTATAGTGCAGGAGGAATAAAATTATAAACTTTTCGCTTAGTAAGATGATTTTAGAATTCACATAATATTTAGTTGCTGTCTCTTTATTTCTCCATAACTTTCTTCAAAAAAATAAATAAATCATATTGTAATAATTGTCAAATAAGCTATTTGCATATTATAATTTGTATAGATATATATATATAGCCTCAATTTAAAATGTGTAGATTGTTTACATCTAATTTACTATTTTTTGCTGTCATATTAACCTATAAAAAAAATTTTTTTCAACATTTTAAAATGTCAAAAATATATATCATATTTATATATATATATATATATATATATATATATATACAATCTCTAAGATTTGAAATCATTGTTTAGTGAATAAGCGAGTGCGCTGGATTCTGTATTATATATATATATATATATATATATATATATATATATATATATAAAACTAAATATAAAAAATAATCACAATATTAAAATATTAATTCATTTTTCAAAATATTAAATCATTTCAAAAGTTTATCCAACATATTAAATAAAGGGCTACATTTGATACTCTACTATCTATATTCAAGGACACTTAAAGGGACACTATAGTCACCGGAACAACTACAGCTTAATTACCAACTGTAAAGCGCTGTGGAATTTGTTGGCACTATATAAATAATAACATAATAATAATGTAGTTGTTCTGTTCTAAATAGCCTGTCCCTGCAAGTATTTTAATGTAAAACTGACTTTTCAGAGAAAGGCAGTGTATACATTACTGCTTCGGGACACCTCCTGGTTCTTCCTGGGTCAGTGCTGCACAATGTCCAATACCCTTCCAATGCTTTCCTATGGGACACGTTTGATGACCTCAGCCAAGCGGGAGGAACCCACTGAGCCCGGACCTGCGTGGCCCTGGCAAAAGGTGAATAAATAAACTTTTTAACCAGAGGTAATGGGGAGCTGGTGCCTAAACAGCTATTTAGACCTATAGAGTCAGGGATACACATTTGTATTCATGACACAATAGTGTTAATAAACCCATGCAAATTAAGGCTTTTGTTTGCCACAATATAACAAACTAATATATATAAATACACATTAAGTAGCAGAAGGACCCTTTATTATTTTACTTTTTTATGAAAGCCATAGATGCGAATATTGCTAACATTGTACTAATTTCAGCCATTTATATTTCCTCTGCAGTCTATAAAATATAATACATTTCGGGCAGATTTGTACCAGATCTCCCATGTGTTCCTGCTTGTGTGTGTTCTACATTTATATAGTCACTGGTTTGACTTCAACAGCACGCACAGTCATAATATTCATTTATGGCTCCAAAGGGAAAAAGCATAAAACAGGCTTCTACCCTTACTCTCAGCTGCACAGTTTTAGAATACTGCTGCCAGGATAATTTTGTATGCACAGGAAAGCACATTGACTAAACCATTAAACAGCGTTCTTGTACAAGGGATGACGTATATGCCTGAATGCAAACAGTTGCGTGGACTTATTAACCTGCCTTCTTCCATTTAATTCATGTAACAAGGATCTAATGAAAAGATCAGAGGTGATGGCTCTCACTGAGAAATAATAGCATGTGTTATGGCACGCTATGCGAACCTGGTTCATTACGCACAGTCAGCTATGTGTGACCTTGAAACAATCTGCGTATTTTTTTTTACTCTACATGAAAAGTAAATTGTGTGCTTTATGGTGGCAGATTTAAATATAAGGCAACGTTCTAGACTGGAGATGGTTAAAAAGCTTTTGTCAAATATTGTCAAAATATTTAGTTTCAGCAAACTGGGCTTATGCAAAATTGCCTCCTTTCTTCCCCCCTCTCCCCCCCCCCCCCCCCTCCATTTTCATTTTCCTATTCCCCCTTTTACACTCTATTCGTATTCGTATATTCACATAGTCTCAGTTTCAATGTAACACATTTTAGGTTTTGTTTCTTAGATGCTGGTATCGTCACTTCTCTTTTTTTGTTACAAAGTGTAATCTATTCACTAAACTGGGAAGTTAGTAGACAATTAGAAATGTCTTAATCCATTTAGGCCAAAATAGCTCAAAAAAGAAATAGTTTGTTTTTCCAAATTAGCTTTTTTTGTTCTCAAATTTGCAATTACTTTGATCCAGTATACATAACCTCCAGTTTAGTAAATAAACACTATTTTGCTACATATTGCGCTACATAAGGGCTCTGTTTACAGTTGTATTCTGCTCTAGACATAACAAATTTGTGTTCATTAGGTAAAAATACACTATAGGTTAACGCTGATAAATATATCATTTTTGTGCAGTTAATTTCCCAGAATTCATGCTCCTACCTCTAAAACCTCTTGAAATCAGCAATTCCTTCTATGTGGTTTTTCCTCACAAAAGTGCGATATAGTAATCTGGAAATAACAGTCAATCAATAAAAATCTTATTTTTTTTTTATGGAAGAAACACATCTATAGTTCTTAAATATTTGCAATCATACACATTTCAGACAATTACATGTATGCATACATTCAAACAAACCAGATCAACCAAATAAAATTAAGTATTAATGGGAATAACTTCGAGAGAACGGTTTCTTTCAATAGATTTAACTTTGAAGGAGACAGTTGCATCATTCTACAAGCTGATGAAATCAGGTAAATATGATGTTTTTTTCCTCATATTTACCTGATTTTTGTTCCTCAGTGGGGGTCGGAACACTGATATAAACAGTGTCATATACTTAGGGCCGGTGCTAGACTATTTTGCGCCTACGCAAGACCAGCTACTTGCACCCTCCCCCCCAATTAAAAATGTAAAACTTATTTTTAAAAAGATTTTTAAAAATAGATTTGTGAAAAAAATAAAAAGCATAACACTTGAAACTACTATGTCTTCCCAGACTCTCTGTGTGCCTCTTTGTCGTCATCCCCTCCACTATGTGTCTCTTTGTGCCCCCAGTTCCCCTGGGTGTCTCTTTGTTCCCCAGCCCTCTGGGTGTCCTTTTGTCCTCCCAGCTCCTTGTGTCTCTCCCCCTCCCTTAGTCCCTCTGGGTGCCTCTTTGTCCTGTCAAACCAGGTAGAGGATACAGAAGATCCTCAACTGCGGTCGACTCGGTCACACTTAATGTATTTACTATCAGGAGGGGGAGCGCTGTGCAGTGTCCAGAGGGGTGACTGCGCCCTATGTCTAGTGCACCCTAGGCAGCTGACTAGTACACCCATTGGTAGCACCAGCTCTGTGTATATCTAGAAATGCTGGAAAAGTGCGTTGAACGTGCCTGACAGATTTACACATGTGCAGTTCAATATCTCTTCATCTTGCAACATCCTGACAGAAGAAAAGGAATCAGATCAGTGTTATCATGCATGCTCTGATTTGGGGTTTCTCTCTCCTGCTACTGCTCAATGGTTCCCCTTTTCTGTCATTAGTGGACTGGTCTGAAACTTAGATGCATGCTAAAAGGGAGGCTGAGAAATCCCTTTAGCTAAGAGGCGTGCCCAATAATGTAATCTGACCAAGTTTACAGTACGTTTACAAATGTTTATTATATACTTTTCTAACTTTTTCTTGCTTTATTTTGGTTTGTGTATTTGTTTAAAGTGTTTGCTTGCTGGTTTAAAAAATAATAAGTACTTAAAGTGTCAGAGTCTAAATACCGAGGCGTTTAGAAGACATAAATAAAATACTTAAAGTGTAGAGTTGTAATTGAACACTGCACATATAAAAAGGAAAATGTAATAAAAGGTGTAACGTTTAAAGTCAAAATATATTTAAATAAGTATATTTAAATTTAAGTATTTAAGTCAACACATCTTTTATGCCTCCCTATTTGATGTTCGGGTGAAATGGATAAATAGTTCCCATCATTTATACATATGCATTTCTAGTTCCTCTCATGCACTTGACCAGACATGCATAAATATTATTCCATATGGTGGAAATATTCTATAGGCGAGCTAGCCTTACATGTCTGGGAAAAGTATGATACTCAATTTGTTATGGAATGTGGTTGAAACTAGAAACCCTTATCGTTGTTGTTGGGATTTTGTAACATCGTCTTCTAGGACCCATGCCATCCGAGTGAGCCAAGTACAACATCTGAATCCCTCTTGGCTAATGAGAGTGTGAAAATAGACAACACAATTAAAAGCTAAGTATTGCTAACTGTTAAAAAAACATTGTTTTAACTTTTTACAGCCAACTAAACTAATCTATGGCTTGTTTGTTAAGGCTACTGTTTGAGGGAAACATCTGTTATCCTTGAACTGACTGTGTGTGTAGTATTCATTAGATGTAATGCTTGTATACCTGTTTAAGAAAAACCTATATAATTAATTCAATTAATTCGATGTACATTATTAAAGTTAAGTGTATCCAAATTTAGTACGTTTGTATTTCTTTATACGATGTGTTACTGCATAACGTAAATGTGTCCATAATGTGTGTCACATTGTATGAATGAAACATATTTTGGTAAATTATAAGAAATCCATTTACTTCACTATATACAGCTTTCCCCAAACAACACAGATGTGACCAGTCAACTGTCCATATTACTGAATTGATGTTCCTTATATAAGCAGAATATGCCCTACCACCTCTCTGAGCCAAAGATTTTATCATGTGTAAAATGAAAATAAAGTAAAAGTGAATGTTCTGCATCTTCAAGTGAACATTAACTATACACATTGGGCTGTGTTAGGTTTAGGTACTAACTTTTATAAGTAGAACATTATAGATTAGTTCTTGATACACTCCTCTAGGAAAACAAATTAGCCAAATTTTATCAATGTTCTTGTTTGTACTTTACTGAGTAATCCCTGAAAACTGGACTACTGGTGTAAGAAGTGGTTTGAGAATCAGAGAATTGGAGAATGGTAACATTGGTGTCGTTCAAACAGTATTTGTATAGTAACGCAAAGTCTATTCAGAATAAATGGCAATATTAAAGGGGCATTATAGTAAACAGAAACCCTACAGCTTATTGTTGTGGTTCTGGTGTCTATATCATGCCCCTGCAGTGTTAGCACTGTAAACACTGTCTTTTCAGTTAACAGCTTAAATTGCTATCTAGTAACATCTAGAGTGGCAGTCACTCAGATTGCCACTAGAGGTACTTCCTAGACTAGTGCTGCACAGTGTGCAACACTGGCGTTCAGCATCACCATGCTCCACAGGGAGATGCTGAACGATCTCCATAGAGATTTATTGATTCAATGCATTTCTATGAGGTGATTCTGATTGGACACTATGGCATTTTGTCTCACATGCACAATGACATGCGATTGGCTGAGATTATCAAGATTGATTATCTCAGCCATAGAGGTGGGGCCGGCTAAGGCAAGACTGGTTTGGTGGTGAAGAAAAGGTAGGTTAAAAATCTTTTATCGACAGGGGAGGGAGTAAAACATGTATTCCAGCATTATATTTTCAGGAGTACATGTTTGTATTGTTGATACTAAGGTGTTAAAATGTTGGAAGCTTGTGTTTTTACCAGGTTTGGATAGATCATATAGTTCTCTATGAATTTTGTCTATTAAAGCTGTGTTACAGTACACCTTGGATGTTTCTTTAGTTGCTATATTTTTTTCTCACAGTCTTTAAACTGGGAGCAATCTTTACTGATCAGATTTCTTATATGATTATATAAATGTCACTTTATATATTTCTCTAGGCTCTTATTAAAATGTATGCAGAGATTTAAGCACAGATAGTTATCTTATTCAAATGTGGACTACAGATATGTAGAAGATACCTGCTAAAAGGATGACCTTTGCCTTTATTATTTTACAAACCTATAAGAATATCTTGCACCGAGTGATTTAAATGCAGAGTACACCTACTGCTTTCTATTTAAAAAAGAAATGTTACACAACAGCCGGAAAGCCCAGAAGCCTTGTGCCTCTCACACAATTTGTGCTTTCTGTCATATTACTCCTTCCCGAAACATGACTCATTGTAGGTGAAGCTAACTCATGAAAAAATCGTGAATCCCCCAGGATGTTTCAGAATTTCCTTTAATGTAACATTATGGCTTTTTCCCCAACACTCATATGCTTCAAGATTCAAACCTGCCTTAACCTCACACATTGGCAAGTAGTATAGAAGAGGTGAGAAGGTAGATCTCACAGCATAACACTCTGTGCTTGGTGTCACTTTGTATAATTTCTTCCTTTCTTATTCCTTATAACATAACGAGACATTCTATTAAGCAGCCAGCATGCTTTGATGTAGGTCATGACTGTCTGCCCTTAGCCCTCCAGCTGTTTTTGGTCTATAACTCTCTCCCTGGAAATATAGTCTAAAATCGGTTGTGATTTCACACCCCTGGACTAAGTCAACTGATAAATATTTATATATAGTTTTATGATTTAAATAATAACTGCTGAATTCAAGTAAATGTGTGCACAATTCATCCACTGTTATCATGGTAACTTAGAAGGTTGTGGTGTAATAGCGTGGACCCTTCATGGGCTTCTACATTGACTGGCTATTTTTGTAATGCTTGGCGAGGCTATTGTCAGGTGGCCTTGTCTTTCTGCATTTAACAATTGCATTATATATTTTACCTGTGTGGTAATTTGGCTACTTAGTTTTGTGTCTGCGTAGTCCACATGAATGGGTTACCCCTATTACTTTGCAATCTTTTTACCATCGTTCAATATAGCTTTTTCCGCTATGTTTTAACTTTTTTATTGGTATAAATGTCTCTAAAAATATTGTCTCTCAATGTTAAAGGCTTAAACACTGACCATGGGTGGCTCCTACTTTTAGAAAAAGTACTTTTACATCATGGTCCATTAATGTTAAGTATATTCTTGGGTCTCCACTTTAAAGTTTTCTAGGTGGTGCATTAATGATTCCTTACTACAGTCGCATGACTTATTTCCTCAAAAGAGACGTATTTTACGGATAATCATCCTCCAGGCATATTGTTTGAGTCCTTTTAGTTAGCACATAAGTCAGTAGTTAGGGGTATGTGTTTTGCATATGCGACACATATCCATAAGCAGAAATCACAGAAGCTGAGCAAGGGGCAGACAATTTGACCCTTCAGCAACGTGAGTATGGGCATACCTGTCCCACCACTTGCACTAGCTCATTAACTAAAGTTGTCACTAATTCATAGCAATTTGCCTTCTATGACACACGTGAAAAATAAATACATCCCTATTCATGGCTTAGTTTGTAAGTGTAAAACTGGGTTAAATGTCACTTGGGGATTTATAGTAAGTATATAAGATCTTTACTATACTGGATACATATTACATCACTTAATGTATATTTCCAGCTTCTTCCACTTAAAAGTGATAAATATGTAGATGAAACTAATGTTTTTGCATAATGCATCAGTTGCATTATTGCACGCCTGGTATGTTCTTTTATGTAACAAATATAATATGATGATATGTAAAGGTAAAATGTATTTCCCATTCAGAACAGTCCATAATCAGGTCATGTATAGCTCAGGTCATGTACAGCAATACGGAATTCCATTGTACAGTGCTACGGAATTTGTTGGCGGTTTATAAATAATATACATAATAATAACTAAAAAAAATAATGTGTACTGTATGAGCTCACAAGCACCAGAGGTAGGAGGTTCCAGGGCCTTTAAAGCTTTTAGCAATATATTTTTTTAGTTTGATGACAAATATCACAGAGGCAGGACTGAAGATTAGAAGTTATTCAGTGACATTGTTTGTAAGCTCATACAGTATACATTTTTTTTTTTAGTTATTATTTATTATTATGTATATCATTTATAAACCGCCAACAAATTCCGTAGCACCTCCCATGCAAGATGAGAAGATATGAAAATTTTATTTTATTTTAACAGAGAGGTGAGCAAACAGATGATACTATATCATCCATTTCTGGAGAAGTTAAGGTGAGGCTTCACTTGTCTGAAATGGATAATAAAAAAAAATGGATGTTATGTCACTGCCCTTCTGTGACATTGACACTGATGTCCAGTGTCCAGTTTCTGTCTGCAGATGATGGAAATCGTAATGTAACAAGAGCTGATAGGGAATTGGTTTTCCAACCATATGCCATGCTCTTTGCTAATTATGCTGCTTTTCCTTGAAAACATCTTGTATATTCAGGCAATGCATATGGAAAATGTATTTCATGAAAGGACAACTATAGTTATACAGGGCTTGGGAATCCATGCTTGAAGACAATGAGGAAAGCGCGTGGGGAGAATACTAAATTCAAAGTGTACTATCTCGAGAGAAATGAAGAAGGAAATAATGATTTTCAAAGGTCAAGGATAGCAGAAACTTAGATACATAGATGTGGAGTTTTACCTAAAATAGCAATGTTTCAAGTCTTTCTTCCAATGTTAGGACCCCTTTTTACAAAAATGTGCTCAAGAAAATTACAGATTCTTCATACTATCGAGGATGAAGTAGAATTATAAAGAAAGCACAACACTCAATGGCTATTTTGCTCAACGCTAAACAATAGATTTGCACCCAGGAAATCAGTATCTCAACCTATTATGAAATTAAACTAGGCTATTTCTGTATACTTAAAAACTTGACTGCCTTACTGCATGGCTGTCTAAAGAAATGTCACAATATTGTGGTTGGTTTATTAACATTCGGGACTACTGTAGAAGCCTTAAGCTCTTATAACAGGAAGACATGCGTGCTTCTATGCTGAAGAGTATTGGTTAGGTGTCATATTGACATATACATTATAAGCATTATAAGCAAGCCACAAGACAAGTAGCTGGGCAGATTAGAAGGTAAGCAAACAAATAATTGGAGTGCAACACCTGCAATGGGTGCCTGGCAGTTGGGGAGATGGGCTAGACTCGCCCAGCTAGTTAGCGACATAACCTTACCGCCCCCCATGGCTTTCTTTATGACTGGGACAGTCAGGAACACTGGTCATCAAGCTATATAAACATTGGTTCGCAAAAAAAAAAAGAGGGAAAGAAAAAGCATAATATGTCATGAATACACAGTTGAAAAATTTAGGTAATGTCCCAGCAGTTCTCTGCAGTGTGGGTAGACTTGGGAGGATCACGTGTGGGTCCCCCCGGCCTCTCTTCAGCCGATGCCTGTTCGGATCAGCATATAGTCCTGCAGTATGATGCTGTAGGGTACGGCTCTCTCACACTCTTCCATGCTGGTTGGCAGGGGTTGGTCAGTGTCCTGTTCATGGCTGCAAGGGTGTTGGTTGTAGGCTCTGTCTCTATATTTTCGGCTCCAGGCTTTAAAGGGGGCTTGAGCTCCAAGGCATTGCCACCACTGGTGATGAACTCTCGATCTCTGGCAGGCGTTGCCAGGTGGCTGCAGTGCTTGGCTCTGGGATCCCTGCTGGCAGCGCTGTGTGTGTTGGGCCTCCCTGCTACCACGGAGGTCTTTGCAATGCGTAGTTTGCCCCTGTCCCTTGTGTTGCCGCCTTTTATGCCTTGTTCCCTTGGGAGAACGTTGGGGGAGCTTCATAAGTCGGTGTCTCCGGGCGGATTTGCACCTGGGAGCTGCTGCTCTATTGGCTGGGGGGGAGGTTGGTCTTCATGCGCCCAGTTTCTCCCAGAATTGCTGGCATATGCGGTCAAAGTTTGCGAGGATCACGTTCACACTCATATGTGGCTGCTGGGCGATTTCGGCAGCCATCTTTAACTGTGAGTTTCAGCACTCCTAGTCAATCGACTGCTTAGACGTTGCTACACTTATTGTGGCTGGTCCTTATGCACGGTCTGCTTGTGTGGGCCGGGATAACACCCCCGGTCCAGTGGGGGGGGGAACAGGGATGCTCGGTTCAGGCTCTCAGGCGCGGCGATTCCCAGGACAGGAGAGCGGCCGCCTCTCCCGCCATACGACTCCACCAGGCCCGGTCGCGATTGCACTCACTGGCACGAGTTAGGTCCCGGTCGGTTCACACGGAGCCCCCCTACCTGCTCTTGGGTCAGGTGGGTCTCTGTATGAGGGATTTCCTCAGGCTGGTAGGCACAAAGTCGGCTAAAATAGATAGTTGAGCCCGGAGCTCATGTTAAACACGACCGGTCGCCATGAGGTTCAGGCCCCGCCCCGACCCTGACATTTCTAAAGAGAATATTAGAGTATAGTGTACAACTGTGCCCTAGTTATCCCTATGAACAGTACATGGTCAAACATTTAAACAAGATAACGACATGCTTCAGAATAAGTTTCCAAGGCCCTTTTTAATATATATGCATGCAAGCATACTACATAAAAAACGTGTCCCACATTGTACTTCATTCGGAGCCCTCCATTTTTTCTGATCAAGTACAACATAAGCGGGAGTGAGTCTTTTCAGTAACTTTCTCCCATGGACAATGGGTGAGAATTTTTTTCATAAATGTTCTAAGTTCCTCATTTAAATGCCTCTCAATTGCTACAGAATCCCTAACCACCTGCACGACATGTTTTGACCTATCAGACAACTCTGCTGGTGATATCATCAAGCAAAGGTATCCCATCTACACGTTTGGTTGGACTGTTTCAGAATATGATGTAATTATGGCTTGATGTTCCCTCTTCATTCATTTTGCCATCCACCTCCTCAATTGCAAGTTCCTCATACTCTAATAAAGAAAAAGTCATTGTCCTCCTCTCAATTCCATTGAATGATCATGATCATGATCCATCCATCATGATCCATATGACCAATAACACTTATGACAAATACTATACCATGTGATTTAATTAAGGATTGACCTTGCAGCCACCTGATGTAGTGTGTGGACCCACGCACTGCATTAAGGTTGATGAGATATAGAACAAATCTTCCCCATCCTTTTACCCTCTATTGATATCTTGTTCCTTGAGTTTTTCCCAATTTTACCACATGACAGGAGGCTTCATATTTGCATATCTTTCTTTACTGAAAACTCCAGCAGCATAGAAACAGTAACAACCAATCAGAGAAAAGATATGGTGCCCATAAAAGGCCCTGTCTATGACATCACTTCCTCTTTCTTTGCTGCTCCAGCCATCAACAGGTCAGAGTAATTTTACCTCTCTGGTTTATGTACTTATATTGTATTTTTATTGTATTATTCCTGTTTTTTCTTATATTTATTATTGTATTATTATTACAGTTTTCCTTATTCACCCCTATCTACCTATACCTGTCCCCCTCCTGTTTTTCACTTCTCAGTCGCCCTGTTGGTTTTTCTTGTGCCTCTGTTACTTTGCTTTTTTCGGGCTGCCGGTCCGCGAGCGTCACGGCTGTCCGTGCCGCGTTCGCCGCGCGGACCTGCCCTTACTGACACAGGGGGCTGGGTGGGGACGGGTGGAGGGTAGCTGGGGTTAAAATTTTTGGTTTGCCGCCCTTTTGTTCCCTTCCCGCTCGCAGCCGCGAGCGGGTAGCTCTCTCTTACTCACGCGGCTGGCGGCCATCTTGGTTCTCGCGGCAAAATCGCGAGACCCGCGACGGCCGCCTCTCCTCACACTCGGCGGTCGGGGAATCACCCGATCGCCGCAACGGAGTTGGGGGACCCCCCCCTCAGGGACCCCCCCCCACCTCTTCTCAGTCTCAGGAAAACGGACATGCTGTTTGCCTGCAAAGCAAACAGATAGCTATTCCAACTATATGAAACTTATAGTTATGAAACTCATAGTGGATATAATTTAAAAACGCATGGTTCTAATTAGACTGTTTACATGGGATTAGTGAAACTTTTCTTATATATATATCAAGCAGGAATGGTGGCTCAGGAGAAAAGCTGTCTGCCTGCACAAGCAAGCAGACAGTCAGTCCAACAAAGCACAAGTTCGAACCCAGCATGGGCACCCATGTTAACTTAAAATTTTTCCTGTTCCCATAACCAACAATATATAAGGACCTTTTGTCAAATATTGGTAGATAACATTCTTTATCTATGTTAAATGTTATCAATTAGTTTTATAAGTGTCCTATTTTACCTATGTACCAGTTTATAGGGTACAAATTGAAGTTTGTGGTAGGCTTTACTCTCCATCCTGTGCAAGGTCAGTAGGTATGATCACATTCTGATGGTGGTCCTGTTTTTTATTGTTCGGTACAAGATAGTCAATGCAGGCACAATTGAGTTTTCTTTGGTATGAAGGCTGTACTATATACGATATACATACCTTAACCGACATACTGCCTCGCTGGTCCCTGCAGGGACAGATGCAACATTGTTTCCCCTCAGGGGATCAAATTCTGCTATACCCTTCAAAGGGAATATTATACTGATTACCCGGCACAGGGTTATATTACATTACTGTACCCAAGGGTGCAACATTTATGTGGGTGTCCTCTGGGTATTTTTTCATGGCACACCACCTGGGGTGACCCCCAAATATGCATGCAAGGGCGCTGACGGCCCATTTCAATTGATGTGGGTGTCCTCTGATTGCCACGGCACACCACCCGGGGTGAACCCCGATGATATGCACAAGGGCCTGTATTGTCAAGAGATAAACGAATACAGCCCTGATTTCACTGACTACGTGCATATACAGCCCTCTCAATGCCTGTCAGTTTACTTTAAAGCAACAGTACCATGCTGGATACGGTGGACGGCAGGACCACTAAGGAACTGAGTGTACTGCTTAGTACCCTTCACAGGGATATATACATTTATGGTGCCTAGTGTACATATTGAACGTGGGTGTCCTCTGGGTTATTTTTACATGGCACACCACCTGGGATGACCCCCAGATATGCATGCAATACTTGCAAGGTACCAATAATTATAATGTGGGTGTCCTCTGGGTATTTTTTTTTTTTTTTTTCATGGCACACCACCTGGGGTGACCCCCCAGATATGCATGCAAGGTCACTGACAGACCATTACCTTTGATGTGGGTGTCCTCTGGGTTTCCATGGCACACCACCTGGGATGTACCCAACCTAACAGTCGTGGGTCCTGCGGGTGCAGACCTTATGGAGACAGGCCCCACGCGCCTCTATAATCAGCCTGTATAATTTATTACCGTACATACAGCTCTGTGGTGGACCCGGCTAACCTGACCAAACACCACTACCAGTCGGTCGCGCCTGCACCGCGGCTCTCAGTAGCCAGATTTAACTAATAGAGGTGACCCTTCTACACTTGGCACAGGTATTCATACTCTCAAACAAACTAAACAGGCAATTCAAACCATTTTACCCGGGTGATCCCCAGTTCTACCTGGAGTCTAGCACCCCTACATGTTGACCCTCAAACATTACTCCCACTGACTACCACTGTCTCCAGACAGGACGGGAATGAGTCATGGTGGACACTCTCAACCTTCCCAAGATTTCTAGGCGAGGACAAACGCCGCTGTAGCGGCCTCAGTGGAGAAGTTTCTGTTATGGGCTCTGCCCCACACCGCTTGATGGAGGACACTTCCTCGAAGTACGTTAGGGACACCTGACTCTGTGACAGCAGCCGAGGCAGGGATAGCAATAGCGGCACTAAACCAGAGTGACCGAAGACGGACCGTTCCTGGATGAACACTATTGGCTGCGCAACCCTCTGGGGATGAAAGTATGCGCACGCCTAAAGACCAAATACCCCAGACCACTGCTACCAGACAAAGTGGTAGTTGCGCCCGAGCTCAATAGATGAGGTACTATGCGCCGACAGACACAATCCTGTCAACAACACATTATGGGACATTATGGGACTTAGGAGCGACAAGAATTCGGCCCACAAGCACAAGGCCTACTATTTGACGTAGTGTTCATGACAGGACTCAAGGTGCACGTCAATCTATTCATGTCTCCCCTTTGGGGAAAGATGTATTTGGGAGGACTGATCATTAGCGGAACGAGCCGCCAGCCGCTTCTGGGCGATAGTTTCCAGATCGTATACACAGTCCTCATATAGTTTTCTTACTCGCTTCTCTACTAGTGAGTCGACCTACATAGCTAACTGTTTCCAATTTTACGACCGGCAGCCTCTCTCTGTTTTACGGAATTGGGAGACGATTACCAAAGTCTCCGGGGTTCTCCAGACACTGCAAGACTATGACATAGAATTTCTTCCGCCTCCATTACGCATGCTGACGGAAGGGCGCAATCCAATATGCACCGGAGGGGAAGGCTTCCTCAACTAATGTTTTCCTGGTCAAGCAGAAGCCGGGAGGCTAAATCAATGGAACTCCTACGTGGTATACAAACACTTCAAGATGGAGGAAATTAATCTGCTACAAGACCTCCTAAGCGATAACGACTGGTTTACACATTTGGTAGTACACAAACAAAGATCGCTTCTCCATCTGGGTTGGGCCAATTCCTCGGTTTCGACATCGGCCTGGAGACCAACGTTCCGCGTCGGTTTTAAGGCAAAGATCGCCTCTATAGGGATAGAGGTCAGACACACTCTATGGTTGGATACGACTCCTCTCAGGATAGTCGCCGGATTGCGGGATTCCTCTCCTCCTCTCCTCCTCCATACAAGCGATATTCCCTGGCCCACTACACTACAGGGCCATGCAACAGCTGATGGCGAGATACGTACGCACCGGCACTCTTGCGACCACTGGATCTCACTGTCAGCAGAAATGAGGACGGAATCTCGATGGTGATTACCTCACATGCAAACTTGTATTGGCCGAACGATCCTTGACTCTTCCTCCGGATGCGAAGCGGTGGATGTACCCTACAAACGTGCCCCAACCGTTCTCCACAATAGCAAGGGTGCTCCGATACACACGTACCCACTAGATATTGCTCCTGCTCAGGACGCCCCTCGGGCAGATCAACCGCGGTTCCCGGATCGCCTGGAGAGGTTGTGCGAAGACCCTCTACTGCTCCCTGACTTTCCTCTACTTCCGACGGGACCGTGAGGGGAAGCTCATTCCCTTGTCAGGGAAGGACAACTGGCACTAGTGGTCTGGACGGTTTTTAGGGGCTCCTGGTCAGTCCACGACCTATTGCATCAACTAAGTCCTTCTATGGGACTCGTAGACTCCCGGCACCAGGAAATGCTATATTTCTGCCTGATCGGCCTGGAGTGTTTGGTGGGTGGAAAGGGATTCCGATCCCTTTACCGCACCTGCCCCACCGATCCTTATCTATCTGTCACACCTGGTCTCGTTGGGGCGGTCATATCGACCCCTCAACGTGATCGGATCCACCATATCAGTGGCGCACGTTCCGGTATAGGGCGGACCTGTAGGTCAAGATCCACTGGTTTGTCGACTAATACGGGATACCGAATTATCGAGGCCCGGCACCCAAGTATTCGCACCTCTGGCAGGTGGATGTGGTGCTGTGATTCCTTGGGGGAATAGCGGGACAATCCTTGTTTGTCACTGAAACAACTTTCAGCCAAACTAGCCCTCTTGTTATGCCTCGTCTTATTTAGACGGGTGACGGACGTTAGGGCTTTCGATATGGATGTTTTTTCTTTATCACACCAGACGGGATTACCTTTACCATATCGAGACGAACTAAGTCCAGTTCATCTTCAGTGTCATACCCATACTTGGTGTCAGACACCAAACTAGGTGTGGTCGGAACGCTAATGGGGTATACCGAAATCATTCCCCCTTCGTATTCATGCGACGGGTCTAATCCTGACTTCTGATGTAGAACCTCATGGAGAGGTGTCTCCCGCTACACTGGCCAGATGGATCCGCTGGCTATTGCGTCTAGCGGGTGTCGAACCTTTGTTTCGGAACCCACTCGGTCAAGGGAGAGGTGGCCCCACAAGTCCTTTTCGGCCGACGCTTCCCTAACCGACATTATACGATGCATGGTTTGAGCGCGAGAGGGTACGTTTAGAACGCTCTATTTCGGCAAACATCTCATACTTCCTTCACACTGGTCAATTCTAAGCTTTAAAAATGCAAATATGAAGCCTCCTGTCATGTGGTAAAATTGAAGATTATACTAGCTTTAGTGTACTAATAATCTTAATTTTAGTAATGACAGGAGGCGAATATTTCCCACCCTATAGGATCCCTCCCATGTTTTCTCGTGCTGAACTGAATTTACCCTTTATGTTCAGGAAGGTAAGTACGTTATGGTTGTATGTTTGCTACTTAGATATGTGGCTTGAGTGACTTGTATAGGTTGAATTATTAGACATGTACCTTGAATTATGTTGTGTTTTATAGATTCTTAAATATCATTGCTTTAGAATTAATATATATTGATATGTTACTCTTTCTGGTATCCATTGGTATATCAGATTCTTAATGTTTATTGTATGCGGATAAGCTACCACGCCAGAGTCCTTTCACCTTTTTTCTTTTTCTTACAGCGTGAACGTCTTCTCATCAAGACAAAGACTCACCTTCCATAACTCTACATCACGGAACTACTGGAGTGGATTATTCTAATATGTTGTGGAACTGTTGACGTAATATGGTTATGTTTATTGTTGATATTTATTGTTTCGCTTCAAAGAAAGAGGAAGTGATGTCATAGACAGGGCCTTTTATGGGCACCATATCTTTTCTCTGATTGGTTGTTACTGTTTCTATGCTGCTGGAGTTTTCAGTAAAGAAAGATATGCAAATATTCGCCTCCTGTCATTACTAAAATTAAGATTATTAGTACACTAAAGCTAGTATAATCTTCAATTTTCGCACTTTTTTCATGCTCTTCTCTTCCCTGGATCTATGACTACCTTAATTAGAGGTTTAAATTTCCACAATGTCATGTTATATTTATATGATGTCATCAGCAAGTTTTAATTTTGACAATCGTCTATATCTCCCTAAATTCTTTGTCTTTTAAAAATGTGTTTGTAATAAAAATATCTATAGCAAAATATACATTTCCGAAATAGTTCCCTATTAAAACTTTGGTTATTTTCTTTGCATTTCGTATCTATACTTTATAATAAGAATTTCACTTATGATGCCGGGTAAAACAACACTTTGCTACACAACTAAAGTTATTAATTAAACTAGAATAAGAAGTGTCATGTTCTAAATTTCTAAAATGGTTTTAGAAAAAAAAAATCACCAGACTTAATTACAGATTTAGTAAGCACCTCATTAAGTTTCATTATTACAACCTTGGATGCGTTCCGTTTCTAAAGTTAGTTTCTGTTACTGACACATCAATGCACCTCAATGATTTTTCTCTATGCCCTTGTGATGAGCACTTGATCAAAACTGGTAAAAACTGAAGTTAAAAACAGCCATGGCTACACGAATAAATAGCTTTGTCTAGGACAGGGATAGGCAACCTTCTGCACTGCAGATGTTTTGGACTATACCTCCCATGATGCTTTGCCTGCATTATAGGATATGTAGTCCACCGCATCTGGAGTGCCGAAGGTTGCGTACCCCTGGTCTAGGAAGCAGCAATTTGCATTCCAGCAGGTGAGTGGTCAACATTATTTTGGGGCTTATATATAAATAATTGTTCTAACCCTCATTTAAGTTTGATTGCAATTCCAATTTTTCCACATTAAACATTTGTCCCTGTCGGATTGCACACACTATTCAATTTAGGTTTATTTGTAATCAATCATCAACAGAATTTCAGAAGTTCTTCTGATAGAATGGCAAGCTCTTGTAGAAAACACAAAGAGGCCTTTCACTTACATAACGAGTGTGAAACAATGCACATAATGTGCAATAACAACACAAACAACACCATACAATGATTGTAAGGGGAAAAAAATGAATTCACATGGTTATTGACTGATGGCATTATTCATAAACCTAAATACAGTGCATAGTGTTGAATACATCCATACGCATAAGTCTAAAATTACCTGAAGGTTTAAAATGTAGGTGTCTATTTGTAGCACTAAGCATAATTCACTTGATGTACAATTTGCCTTGCATTTATGTAGTATATATGTATAGCATGTATAACATATATAAAACGTATTGAAAAAATTGGGAAATTTTTAACATATTCATTCTTAGTGGAATAGTTTATCTCTACTTTGTACATTTTCTTAAAGTAAGGAGCGCACCAGGTTCAAGGGAACCAATCTAACAATAAACTTTAGAAATTACATTTGTGCACATTCAGTGTCTTATTATGTAATCAATGTCTTGATTATTTTGCATTTTAACCATATTTTACATGGGATAAAGTTTATATTTTGTGTGTCACTAGAACACCACTGTGATGGTGAAGTCTTTTGAGTGGAGGCACCATTTGCTGAAAAATTAAAAGAGAATATGTCCTAATCACACAAGTTAAGTGGAGGCATAGACTCCTGTATTGTGGCACATAAATGCATAATACGTGCTATAAGATCATGGTGTGTCTCTTCCAGAACGGAGTGACTACTGTCTCAGGCCAAAATCTGTGATCATGCCTGCACATGTGCAATACGAAATTCTTGTTTAGGTTTAAATGTGTCCATGGCTAATTTTTCATTCACAAATATCTCTTGCTCCTACCTTTTGCTTGTTTAAGACTATACTGTTCGTTTTAGGGATTATTTTTATTTGTTTCTCCTGACCTGAGGTTTTGACATTAAAGTGACACTTCCGACCACTAAAGCACCTAAACTTGTGTCCTTTTTCAATTATACAAAAAGTGCACATTTCAATAGAAATTTGTATTTCTATACACCCATTGGCTGTCAGTCTGTCAAATGGTCTTGTTACCGCTACTCAGTGTTACTAAACTGAGCTCACACCTGACTTGCAAATACCTTTCACTGAACTGCATTTTTAAGTCTGCAATTGGACAGCTACAGAAAGTCTGGGTTGGAGAAGAAGGGGGCAGCTTGCAAAGGCTTCAAACTTGAAATCTGAAGATTTTGTGAGCTGTTTTTAGATATATCACCAATGAAAAAATGCATAGTTAAAAATGCAAGTTTGCATTGGGGATATATCTACTAAACAATGATTTATTTATTTGTAGTTTGACAGTGGACATTCTAAGTATTGGTAAAACAATTTGTTGCCATGAGAATCTGCCTTCCCTTTTTCCAGTTTTTGACCCAGTGTTAGCGAGAATTATCCTGCAATACAATTACACCAAGACAATTAATAAAATTAAAAGGAAGGCTCCTCTAGCACAGAAAGTTCTTACCTGGTGAATAAATGCAATTTAATTGACACAAATTAACAATGTTCAAAAGGCTTCTAAGGGGATATTTACAAAGTATAAACCCACACCTAAGAGCGTAAAGTAACAATTTGCTCCTGTTTCAAAAGCTAATCACTTGCAGAATGGAGAACGTACGTGAAACAGTGTTAAACCTCATTATAACATCTCAACCTAGAAAGTAAACATTCCTGACACTGAAGAGACCCCAATACTAGAAATGATACTGCACTCCAGAATCCTCAAAAATAATATATCGGAGCTCTGTGCCAAGGGCAATTATGCAACCCTTTTCTCAAATCCATGTATAAGTAGAGGAATGGTTTTTGAGGCCATCATTCCCCAATCATGCAACTGAAAAAACCCGGTTGGGACACCCTGCATGTTTCCTTGCTGACAGTGATTGGCAATGGGCTGTGCTAACTGCCTAGCACTAATCACTATTGCCTTGTTTCCACTGAGCAGTGCGGTTTGGGTCGGTATGGTTTGGAAGGGTTAGAATGGTCCAGCCTATTCAGGTGAGCATTTCCACCGCCAGGGGACTTGCGGGGTTTAGACTAGCGTGGCATCATAATAGTGCAACAACAGCAACGCTACAAAGAACAACAATGGAGGTCATCCAGGAGCTCGTCTTTGCTCTGATCTTGCCCAGACCTTGATGTTGTTTGCAGGCATCCTTCTCCTATTATCTGAACTGAACGGTGACTTGGTGATTGTTTTGCGCTTGCCTTGACGTGAGCAGTGGCGTTTTTCTGTCCACCAATCCATGGAATGTATCGTGTGACATCAGTAGCTCCGCCCTAACTTAACTGTACCTTTTCCTATGGATCTACAACTGAAAAGGGCCCAGGAATGCTACGGCTTAGTTCGGTTGTATGTGCCACTTATGATGGAAACCCTCAAAAAAACTTACCAAACCGCACCGACCCGGACCATTCCGCTCAGTGGAAATGAGGAATAAGTGATCACATGGGACACTAGGAAGAGTGTTCTGTACTCTTTATACTAGGAAAACCCTCTGCTGATATCATTTCTGACATCAGCATAGAGGGAATCCCTCTGAGGTAGGATTGGCATTAGGGTTAGCAGTAGTAGCGTTAGGGTTGTTATTAGGGGTTGGGTTAGGGTTGGTTTTCGGGTTAGGCATAGGGTTGGTGTTAGGTTTAGAGGTAGGATTAGGAGTAGTGTTAGATTTATAAATAGCACCAATGGTTGATGCTTTGCAGTATGTTGACACAAATAGTGTCAAAAGAAAAAACCTAGGGGGCGGGGCCGGACCGCCATGCTGAGCGGACGCACAGTGGAGTAGCTCCGGAAAACTCCTCCAGTTTTCGGCCCTAAACACCGGCAAAATACTCATTAACCGACCAATAACAGCACCCCAGTGCAAGAGGCAACCCTGGTCCCGGGGAGAGGCTTGCCGCGAGGTTCTAGTCCCCCGGGGAGGCGATCTTAGCTGTAAGCGATGAAGACCGCTCGGGCAGTGAGCGGGGTGGACGGCCGCTGCCCAGCTATCCTGCCCACCAGCGGTAAGGCAAAACCGCAAAGCTAGGTGGGTCTGGCCCTGTTCTCCCCCCCTCTGGGCCGGTGGGGGTGATCCCGGTCCCCATCCTATGACCCATCGGAGTGCTGCGGCGCCGGCGAGAGCCTGCTCCCAAAATGGCGGCGACCGCATGGCAACTAAGGCGCGAGAGATGCCGGACGCACTCTCCTCTCCTGATACCACACAGGCGGACTACCGATCACGAAGGAGAGAGAACCGGCAAATAAGAGCCGAGTCCCCACAAGCAAAAGAGGAGCAGAACCAAAACCCAAAGTGCCGGTGGATACAGACCCCGAGGAGGTACAATGATACAAGGCCTGGGACTTACCTGCTGCAGCGCTCATCTTCCCGCAAGGGAGCCATAACAGGTCTGCCCATCTGTAGCCATCATACAGGGACTCTCCTCCCGCCCACAACAGGCACTAGGCTGGACGGCAACTGAAGGGAACCTTGCACCATTATAGTGACACCATACGGGACTCTGAGTATTGCTGCAGTCCCCAAGCATATCGCCTTATTAAAGTAACCTACACTGCATACAGACGGAACGCCTAGCATGCCATCACGGACTCTCGCCTGGCTGGCATGGGGCCACCATGGGGTGGTTATTTTAAGCTTTGAAACGCAATCTTTTTTGTTACCGCTTCTTATATGCTTTTTTTTTCCGCTTCAGTCTCCAAGCCACCCATACCTTAGATTACAGCTAGAATAACGTGTAACCATTCAACCACACACAAACAGGGGAGATGTAACCAGTCTAGCAAGAGTGGAATAGTCTAATAGTCTAATCTTGTTTCCTATAATCTATGCATAAGCCATGTATTCTCCTTTGTCTCTCCTCCACCTATCTTTCCATGACGCACGCTTTTTGCTAATTTATCTGCACCAAAGCGGATGTTGGGCAAAATGTGCTAGCCTGCCTCTACAGTTTCTCCCTATAGCTTGATCACTAGCATGTACAGCAACTACTAGGCAGCAACTATTACAACAACACACATGCTAGTCGCACAATTCACCTGTTTGTTACTTGTTTGTTAATTTTCTAACGTACACGCGCAAATTACACTAGCATGTTTTAATTCTTGTATAAATAAGCAAACCTGACCTCCTTGTAAAGCCAACTCTTACATATCCAAGAAGCAACATACATTTATTGTCTCAAGCTTACGGTCCTTAACGCGACCCACCACATTGGACATACTTACTTAGCTTGAATCATAAAACTCTAAAAAATTGTGCTTTCTCCTTAAATGCCACACAACTGTTTAACTATGCTTGTATTCAAATAACCTGTAATTGCTGTTGTGGCATTACAAGTATGCATGTTATCGCTCGCACATCAAAAATAAAGAATTAAAAAAAAAAAAAAAAAAAAAGAAAAAACCTAGTAAGTAAGAAATGACGCATTTCAAAGTTATGTCATGCCTGTTATTTGATCCTACAAGTCCTTCAAACTCCTGGTAAAGATGTGTATGTGGAGTATCATTGTACGTGACAACATTAGCAAAATACAAATATGTTTTTTTTGCAGTAGTATGACTATGACACCCGTGAAATTCCCCATAAAAACAAAACAGGTATGAAAAACACAAAAAAATAAAAATAAGCAGCAGCTTTGACTGAAGTTACCAAAGTAATGGGTAAATGAAAAGTGTCAAAATGCTCTTAGTTAAATAGCTTTAGGGGGATTTTAATTTAGTTGCAGTTGTTGTGTAGAAATTATTAAATGAAAAACTGAGGAACAAAATGTATTTTGTTTTAAAGTTTTATTTTGTATTGGTGCACTTAATCAGAATTGTGATTTTTTGTAAAATGAATGAGTGACAATAGTGCAAAAAATGCCTTGGTCACAAATTTGTTGCATTTCCAAAGATCTTGGTCCTTAAACCTCTTAAGGACACATGACATGTGTGACATGTCATGATTCCCTTTTATTCCAGAAGTTTGGTCCTTAAGGGGTTAAGGGATTAAGTATATAGTTAACATTGTGCTACTTGAAGGGGCAGAACAAGTTTACACAATTCTGTTTTGCATGCTGAGTGAAACCATGCAATAAAAAATGCACTTGATGATTGAGATTCATGTGTCATTCTGTCCTGGATTGTTAGGAGTTGGACTATTTCCAGATGCCCCTTTGATCCAGCTCCGTCTCACAGACATCTCACAGACACAGACATTACAGACATCTCAAGGTAGGAGCTGGGGAGACAGACGCAGTATTACAGTTAAGGATGGGTGACCTGGCCTCCTGCCTGTAGCTCTAAATCAACATAATCAACAATAGGGTCCTGAAAATCAATCACACTTATACCTCAGGTTACCAGTACCTGTGTTAACCACCATGCAATCCTTGCTTATATCCATAAAGCTTAGGCACCCAAGATATGGATGAACCACTACTGCACAAATCACAGGGATAACAAATGTTATTAGAAGGCCAAGAGTACAGGCTCATCTATATGCACGGGCGCACACACACACACACACACTATATATATATATAATCCTACGTGCTTATTCACATATATATACACACACATATATGTACAAATAGACTATATATCACACACATTTATATATATATACATACACAAATAAATACACATACACACTCACATACACACATTTATATGTAGATACACACACATAAATGACAGCTAAAACCAAATGACTGATTATTTGAATTGAATAAGAGAAAATCCTCTGAATATATTGGTTGCTTGTACGGTCTTCAAAATGCAGTGAGACTAACAGAGGTATCCTGGAAAGGGGCAGCTGTTTAAAATGTGAACATTGTAGACAGCTCAGTGCGACTTAGCAGGGAATTACATTTCATGTGCTCAATCAGCAGCACTAACTGTAAAACAAGCAGCTGACGAGCCAACTTAAATCATTACTGTAAAGCTTTGGTAGAGTGTTTTTCCTCCCTGCTTTACATTCACAGTTGTTCTTCATGGTACAAAAGGACCTTTCAAACAGCAGAAATAATATTGTGAATGGTGTGGGCAAAATTCTTAAATGCCAAAACATAACACATCTATTTCATATAGGGAATGTTTGTGAAGTATTCTTTCTGAGACACTGATGGGTTTTAGAAAGTCTAGGAGTGATAAGTTAAAATGATATACAGCAGAGACAATGTTGAAAGCAATGTCTACTATATATCAGATTATTTCTGTAGAGCTTTTACGATGTGGAAATTTTGACACCAATTAGATCTTCCCTATTGTACAAATGCTCAACCTTAGAGGTTAATTAAAGGTTTATTAAGAGTACCTAAATGGCAAAAGCTAAATTATTACAGAAATTAAGACAGATTTATTTTGTGTTTGCTGCATATAAGTGATAAGACAGTTTATCTCACAATGTTACAATGTAGTATGTAGGGTTCTAAAATAAATTGCTAATAGAGTATACAACAGTGATATCAGTTAATGTTTGTATGAACGTCCAGACTTTGAGAAACCACTGCACTCTGGGATGTAGTTTGAGTAGTTAACTTGGGCATCAATGAGACTTGAAATAAATGACCTTTGAACAAATCACAGAGAGAAATCCGATATAGTAAAACATACACTAAATATTAAAAATGCATGGTATTCACACAGTAAATCATGTTACACGGGGGCGGGACCTCTGGATATAGGTTCCATACAACTTTGTGGAAATAAACCACAGTTTATACATGAGGCCTAGCTTGGAGGGTGGCCTGGTGACTGGGGAAGGCGGTCGATCTCTCGACCCACGGTCCACCCTGAACAACAGTCTTGCTGGCACCCTGCAGCACCCCCTGCAACAGAGAGATCCCTTACTGAGCTGACGACCACACAGAGTTTCTAAGATGGCCACTGAGCCACAACCACCGCAGTCTCCAGAAGGCCCTGGGATCCAGCAATGGAGGGAGCGTTTTGAGGCTTGTTTGGATATGATATGCCAAGTGTTCTGGAAACACATAAAGCACCTCCCTCCCGTGCTAAGCCTGTTGAACCAAAGCACATGGTCACTGCAGCAACAAATCGACCCTGCGCTGTGCAAGAAATCCATCTGGAGGTACCCTATGCCGACGCCCTTGTGGCCTATAAGTCTGATAAACCAGAGGCCTGCTCTGCACAACTGCCTTACCCACCTACTTCTCCTACCATAGGGATGAGCTGCGCTATTGTCCCTGCCGCCTGTTCTTCTTCCGGGCAGAGTGCCAATCAGGAGCCACCCTCACCACGCGGAGATCAGCATCACCACAAGGCGGCCTCTACAAGCGGGAAACACAATGACATCTCCAACATGGCGGGCGCCACGTGTGCAATGCATAATAAAACTACAACCCAACCCTCACCAGCAACAATGCTCGATAGAGCGTTTGAGAACTTCTGGGCAAAGCTGAACCAGGTACTGCAAGCACCCAACCCGCACAGGCCGAGACATGGCACCCCACGCAAGCGGCCACCGAGCGGAGCTCCAGGCTGGCGGCGTCTCAAAGAACACCCTCCTGCCGCGAAACACGAGAAAGCCCCAGCGGGTGTACAGGCACTCAAGTGGAGGAGAGATCAGACAAATGCACCAGGCTCTCAACCTCACACCAACATACCCACAAGCAGAGAGGCTCCCAGACAGCGCGAAACGAAACGCGCCAAACCAGCGACATCCCCCCGCTGCCCTCTGGTCGCAGCAGGGATACTGCAATGACAGCAAAAGCAACTAAAGGAACACTCACAGCCCAGCGGCATCCAGACCAAGCCATGCAGGATGACACACAAGAGGGCACCGCAGCTGGATAGCAGTGGGACTGTCACAACACCGGAGGTACCAGGGACAGCCCCTCCATGCTACAGGGCTAAGGCTCAAATCGGTGGCCTACTGGACTCACATGCCAAGCACCAGAGATCTCGCAGAAGAGGCATAGGGTGAAGTAGCCCGCAAAGGGAATTGCCCACTCGCTCAGGGAGACACCTCCTGCGGATTAGGGCTCACACCATACTGAACTGATAGTCTTACTGCATATACCATATCATAGGGATACATTTATTCAAGCGCACAGCACAGGCATCGCTATATATATTGTGCCACTAGCCTAGCCCAGCCATTGTAGACATATAATGTACAAATTGTTCTTGTGTCATTTCCAGCTGTTGCCTACTGTGCAACCTACAGTTCGAATGTTATTTTAACATGCTGAACTTGTCACAAAAAGCCTGATCATACTTTACTTTATGAATAGAGGGGCAGGTGAAATGTCCGTAAATATTTCATTTTATTTTGTATTCTACTTTGTTAAACGCCTCCTATGGGCATTACAGTTGGCACGACCCCGAGGGTCAATACAATAATCCTGCTTCACCAGCACGTACTCAACTGAAAATTAAACACTTAAGCAGTCCTAGTATGATTAATGTTTTGTCTCTTTTATCTGAATTACACATGTTATGTTTAGATTATTCAGTGATGCTATCTTGACTCTTAGGCAAGATATAGCAATGTTTTTCTTGTTCTTTAGTACCTTGCAACCTATGTAAGCACAACACAAACTAAGTAGACACCACACACAGACCAACCTCTGCTACACAGTACACAATCTGCCATTCCACAATCACGCTAACTTAACTAACCACGCAACGTTGAGCTTCACCTATCTCATCTTACTCTATTGGACTAATAAGTACAGCACATGGGACTTACCAACGCTAGGTATAGGCTAAAACGCCTACCACGTTGCCTCACAGGTATTTCTGGCCTGAACTATTCCAAAATCTTGCAACAGCGGAATACCCGGACTCAGACGGCTACATAGGGCCAGAGGCGGACTATACCCCCATGCCATCACAGACTTGATGTCTAGTTACCCATCAATAAAAACAGCATAGTAATGTTACACTACACTGTAGGCAAGACATGGCAAAGTTACTTGTTTGGTTTTTATTGCATCATAGCCTACACGAGAATAGCACAACCTGTAGACACGTCACACAAGACCCAGCTACTGTTACATTGCAAACCATAAGACCACACTACAACTACACTAGCAAAGCTTTCCTAGCACCGTTAAGCGTTGACCACCTTACTTTATTATCCTAACGATTTCACTGTTTAGTCAAGCCTGTTATAACTATAAAAATGTGCAATTGTTCATGCCACTGTCAAACTTATGTGCATTTCAAACACGCTGTTGTGGCGTATGTCAATAATATGTATCAAACCGCACAACAAAAATAAAGAATTTAAAAATAAAAATGCAAAAAACAAGTATGAACTCTAATTTTGCCAGTGTTTGTGACTAAGTGGCTACTAAAAAAGACTGAACATACCCTATTTGCAATACCTTGGGTTGTCTTCTTTTGCAAATGGTATGCCATCATGGGGGTAATTCTCATTCCTGGGCAACCATACGCTATCAAAGGCAACATAACCAATTGGACAAATTTCAATGTTAAAAAAACAGCCTGATTTTTGACCCTGTAACTTTCAAAAACATTATAAAACCTGTACATGGGTGGTACTGTTATACTCGGGAGACTTTGCTGAACACAAATATTAGTGTTTCAAAACTGTAAAATGTATCACAACAATGATATCACCAGTGAAAGTGCCGTTTGTGTGTAAAAAAGGCAAAAACACCACTTTCACTGACAATATCAATGCTGTGATATGGTTTACTGTTTTGAAACACTAATATTTGTGTTCAGCGAAGTCTATCAAGTAAAACAGTACTCCCCCCCCCCCCCCCTGTACAGGTTTTAGGGTGTCTTGGAAAGTTACAGGGTTAAATATAGTGCTAGCAAATTAAATTCTCTGCACTTTTGGCCTGGGTTGTGAGGCAGGTCCCCAAAATTGCAATCAGTAAAATTACTTAATTATGTAAAAATTAAACAGAACTATGCATGTGGAATTTAAAAATATATACATATTTATATATTTCAAGTTTACGTGTATATTTATGAAATTATTTATCTAATTACCGTATATACTCGAGTATAAGCCGAGTTTTTCAGCACGTTTTTTGTGCTGAAAAACCCCAACTCGGCTTATACTCGAGTCAATTGTCTGTATTATGGCAATTTGCATTGCCATAATACAGACTGGGGGCTGTGGGGGCTGCAGAGAGATGTTACTTACCTTTCCTGCAGCTCCTGTCAGCTCTCTCCTCCTCTGCCGGTCCGTTCAGCTCTTCTGTCAGCTCACAGTGTAAATCTCGCGAGAGCCGCGGCTCTCGCGAGATTTACACTGGGAGCTGACCGAGGTGCTGAACGGACCGGCAGAGGAGGAGAGAGCTGACAGGAGCTGCAGGAAAGGTAAGTAACATCTCTCTGCAGCCCCCACAGCCCCCTCCTACACAGTGCCCATCCACTGGACCACCAGGGAAGGAGAGCCCCCCTCCCTGGCCAGCTAGCAAGCAGGGAGGGGGGACAAAAAAATTTATATATCTTAATAATAATAAAAAAAATACAAATAAAAAAATAATAAAATAAAAAATAAAATAAAAAATAATAATAAAATAAAAAAATAATAATAATAAAACATGTAATGAAACAAAAAAAATATTAAAATAATAATTAAAAAATAAAAATGCCCACCCCCCACCAAGGCTCTGCATCACACTCTGCATTACACACACACATACACACACTGCATTCATACACACACACTGCACTCATACACACACACACTGCATTCATGCACACACACTGCACTCATACACACAGCATTCTCATACACACACACTGCACTCATACACACACAGCATTCATACACACACTGCATTCATACACACACACTGTACTCATACACACACACTGCATTCATACACACACACTGCACTCACGCACGCACACTGCATTCATACACACACTGCATTCATACACACACTGCATTCATACACACACTGCATTCATACACACAGCACTCATACACACAGCATTCTCATACACACACACTGCACTCATACACACAGCATTCATACACACACACTGCATTCATACACACACACTGCACTCATACACACACTGCACTCATACACACACACTGCACTCATACACACACACTGCATTCATACACACACACTGCACTCATACACACACACACTGCATTCATGCACACACACACTGCATTCATGCACACACACTGCATTCATGCACACACACTGCATTCATGCACACACACTGCATTCATGCACACACACTGCATTCATACACACACACTGCATTCATACACACACACTGCATTCATACACACAGCATTCTCATACACACACACACTGCACTCATACACACAGCATTCATACACACACAGCATTCATACACACACACTGCATTCATACACACACACACACACTGCACTCATACACACACACACTGCACTCATACACACACACACTGCATTCATACACACACACACATACTGCACTCATACACACAGCCTTCTCATACACACACACTGCATTCATACACACACACTGCATTCATACACACACACTGCATTCATACACACACTGCACTCATACACACACTGCACTCATACACAGCATTCTCATACACACACACTGCACTCATACACACACACTGCACTCATACACACAGCATTCTCATACACACACACTGCATTCATATACACACACTGCATTCTCATACACACACACTGCATTCATTATATACGCACACTGTAAATAAATATTCAATTAATATAATTTTTTAAGGATCTAATTTTATTTAGAAATTTACCAGCAGCTGCTGCATTTCCCACCCTAGTCTTATACTCGAGTCAATAAGTTTTCCCAGTTTTTTGGGGTAAAATTAGGGGCCTCGGCTTATATTCGGGTCGGCTTATACTCGAGTATATACGGTATATATATGGACATATGTATATTGTTTTTATTTATTTATATATACATAGATATATATATATATATATATATATATATAATTTCATTCTAAGTGTATTTTGATATAAATATATATATTAATATCAAAATACAGTTAGAATAAAATTACATATTATTACCTTTATTAAAAGAATACTGTTATATTAAAAACCACAACGCGTTTCACCCTTATGCTTTTTTCAAGTGGTCAGAAAGTACAACCTGGCAGGTACAGGTTTATATAAGGAATGTATATATTTAAAAAAGGGCGCCAAAATGACGTCATAAATACGTTTATATAACATACAAAATAGATAGAAATAACATGCAAGTCATTAAATACATGTACAATTGTTGTGTTACAATATCATTTAAAAATTAAACTAATTTGTGGTTATAAATATGATAATACTCAAAACATAATGATCACTACATAGACTTCACGTATCCTATAAGTGGGGATTGTACCACTGTACACTATCAACACTTGAGCTAAGTAGATAGCTCTATCAAACGTGAGTAGGTCCATATAGATTTTCTATTTGGGACTTACTGCATCATTAGTTGTCATTTTTATCTATTTCATATGAACTTCAAGGATTCGTTTATATCACATTGAGTAATACACCTACTATCAAGATTGTACCATCTTCCACAGACAGGTTTTCATTTTGGATTTATCCACCTCATAGACTTTTTACTCTGCACTTTTTAGCTATTGTGTATATATGTTCTGCTATTCCAGCTTGTCATATGTGACAGTAGTATACTACCTTTATATGTTTTAGTGGCGCTACCTTTCCTTTATCTGTTTCTACTATTTATGTTATAAGGCCTGTGAGGGAGCCCTATTTTTAGGTTTACTGCCACCACTTTATTTATTTATTTATTTTTTGTTATGTGTTGTTTAGAGAAAGAGCGCTGATCATTTTTTCTGTATTATATTTGTAGAGTGCACCTAATCACACAGACAACTACTTGTTATTTCAATTCTGAAAGAACTTCAGATCAGCATTTTACCTAATGTGTTACATAGATCCTCATTTTAAAATCATTTTTGTGTCTATAATGTAATTTTTGACAGTTCTACAACTATACGCTGATGCTTTAACTGCCCCATAGCTTAAATAAAACAAAAATGTTATTTAGCAATTCTAATGCACATTTACTTGTCCCAACAGACACCTGCTATCACCAGTCTTCCAATGCATCATTTTCTAAGAATATTTTTAAGTCTATATAACACAATTATTTTTTATTTCCCTGCTGTCGCAGTCTTTCAATTTAATTTGATGTTAATTAACTTTCATTATTAAGATTAAATAGCCATATAAGCACACACAGTAACAATATCAGTTAATGATCATGTTTTCTTAGGTCCAGAAATGCTGCCCTCTCTATATTGATGAGACTATTAGTTATGTGCTAAACCAATAATTTTCAAGAATCCACAAAGACATTTTAATTTTTTAGATCAAAATCCTGTATTGGAAAGAAGTATTACATTAGAAATGTTTCCAATAGGCATGTGCATGGGAAAAATATTCGGATCGGCATTCCGAAATTCGGGACTTCATCAATTTGGGACTTCGGCAATTCGGCACTTTGACACTTCGGAACTTCGGCGACTTCGGCACTTCGGCACTTGACCACTTCGGGACTTCGGCACTTTGGAACTTCGCCACTTCGGAACTTCGGCAACTTCGTAACTTCAGATCTTAGACACTTCGGAACTTCGGAACTTCGGAACTTCGGCAACTTCGGAACTTCGGCAACTTCGGAACTCCGGCATTTCGGGACTTTTGTTGCAGCGCTTGGTAGATAACTCCCTAATTACTACGGTATTGGGGAGTTATCTACCAAAAGGCTGAAAGACCTAAATTGGTCTTTCAGCCAAATTTACTAATACTAAGTAAAAATTACTTAGTATTAGTAAATTGTGCCCCTACTCGCAATACCGCGAGTAGGGGCATGTCTATTAAACAGTGAGCAGCCTGTGGCTGCTCACTTTTAAAAAAAAATAAAAAGGGACCCCCTACCTGAGCGGGTGGGGGCCCTAAAGTAAAAATTTGTGTTTAGGGCCCCCACCCACCGCTCAGGGGTGGGGGCCAGGGGGAGGACATTAGGTCCTCCCCCCCTTACTTTTGTTTAGGGCCCCCACCCACCGCTCAGGGGTGGGGGCCAGGGGGGAGGACATTAGGTCCCCCCCCAATTTGTATTTAGGGCCCCCACCCACCGCTCAGGGGTGGGGGCAAGGGGGAGGACATTAGGTCCCTCCCCCAATTTGTATTTATTTTGTATATATTTTTTATATTTCCTCCTCTTTTATACCATTTTCTAAACATGTGCGTATTTGTAGGTTTTTATACCAATTTATGAGAATATTCACATTGTTGTTGTGAATAAGTACATCTTTTACACTCATTTATGTGGATGTTCACATTATTTTGATGAATATACACACTACTTTATATGCATGTGCATGTATTAGTTGTGTTTTTTATTTATGTGTTTTTTTATATATTTATGTATTTTATTATTAATAAATTTTTTCTTCTTTTCCCTTATTTACATACAATATATTTTGTTTGTGATATACTTTCTATAATGTATTTCCCATATGAGCTATGATTATGCATAAAATAATTGTGCCATGGAGTATGGACATTTTCCTTTAATGGACATGCGCAATGGAAAGCTGTTTTAATTAATTGTCCGAGATCGGAAGTACACGGAGGCATAGGGACGTCATTTGCCGCTGACCCGGAAATGGATCCTGACACGCAACATGACCGGAAACAGGAAGTCAGATGACTAGAAGCAGTAACCGAAAACCGGGACCGGAAATGAACCGGAGCATGAACTTTGGCGCCAATATGTAATATATTTAAATGTGAAGTTTGACAAAGCATGTAGCACTTTTAAAAAGACCGTTATCGGTCGAAACGCGTTAGTGCAATTAGGAGACTAGATTCCTCTGCTGTGTTTTTAAATTCTTTATTTTTATTGAGGCATGTGATTATAGGGGTACAGAAAAAAGATAGGGAGACTTTCAAGAGGTGTACAGGATGGGGTCATCATAACAGATTATCAAAGTCTCCTATGCTTATCAACCTCATTTTATTTTATGTATAGGAAAGTTTAGACAGTACGCTTTGTCACACTATATTCATGCTTGCTATGTCTAATGAAGGTGTATACATGTATAGTTAAACACTACGGTACAACATGTTGCTTGCAGGCATAATGTACTACTAGTGAGTGTAGTTAGTTCCACACCACGTTTTGTATAACGTTGTTGCTGATCTCATGCTTATCCATATCTGGAGCTGTACAAACTCTGCTGTGTTTTTAAGCAATAAAAGTTTTTTCATTTAGCTGCTATTTTTCCTGTCTTACATCTAAACCATACAACGGAATTTATGCATTGAAATACTTGCTTCCAGCATTGCAGTCTCCAATACAACTTTACAAGGCGATGATAGTCTGAGCCACTTTTAAACGACTCAGCACCACGTGAGTGGGCAATTTTATACCTATATTTATTTGTTTTATTGTATACAGGCTATACTATGTCCTTTATTTTATTCTTTTTTAGGACATGCCTACAAGTCAGTAATATATGGTAATATTGCCTCTCATTTAATTTATCTGGATTTTACCTAGTATTTAGTTTGCTCTCACCATTATATCCACGTTATTTGTACAGTGTGTCAACAGAACATTTTTTTTCTTTTTTATTGTATTGATCCCTTTTTATCCAATCTCTGTGTATAAACACACAATTGGTTTAATTTTGCATAAAGGCCATAATGATTAATAGGGTCTGTAGTGGATGCAGGGGTGTAGGAGCTTAGCCCTAGTTATTAGTGGGTAGAGAGAAGGGATAGGGGCTGTAGTGTGTTCAGGAGGCACATGGACTGTGGTGGGTACTAGAAATAATAAGGGCTGTGGTGGTTATGGGGAAGTAGGGGCCATAGCAGGTACAGTTGGAAAGATGCAGTAGTCGTTGCAGGGAAAGGGGCTGTAGTGGGTGTAGGTGGTATTAGAGGCTCTAGTGGGCACAGGGGCAACAGGGGCTATAGTGGGTGCAGTGTAGGGTTAAATACTGTAGAGGGTGCAGTGGACATGGTGGCATAGTAGGTGCAGGGGAAAAGGGGCTGTAGTTGGTGCAGGGGGAAAGGGTCTGTTGTGAGTTTATGTGGTAATAGGTGCTTTGGTGGGTGCAGAGGGGATGGGGGCTGTAATGGGTAGTGGGTAGGGTTATAGACTGTAGTGGGTGCAGGAGATAATAGATAATAGAGATAATAGAGGATTTAGTGGATGCAGGAGGTAATATGGGTTGTAGTGGGTGCAGGGGAAGGTTAGTGGATGTAGTGGGTGCATAGGGGATAAGACAGCTGCCTATAGGCACTTGTCTGATAGATGATACATAATTAAAAAAAAATGCTGATATGTTCTAGGACTCCAATTCAGTTAGCTCATAAGTAGTGATGTCGCGAACATAGAATTTTCGTTTCGCGAACGGCGGACGCAAACGTCCGCAAATGTTCGCGAACCGGCGAACCGCCATAGCCTTCAATAGGCAGGCGAATTTTAAAACCCACAATAGTGGTTGAAGGGGGGGGGAGGAGACCTACTCTCCTCCCCCCCGGCCCCCACCCCTGGGTGGGGGCCATAATGATAATGAGGGGGGGGACCTACTGTCCTCCGCCCCCGGCCCCCACCCCTGTGCGGCGGGTGGGGGCCATAATGATAATGGGGGGGCTACTGTCCCCCCCCCGGCCCCCACCCCTGGGCGGCGGGTGGGGGCCATAAAGATAATGAGGGGGGGGCTACTGTCCCCCCCAGTCCCCACCCCTGGGCGGCGGGTGGGGGCCATAAAGATAATGAGGGGGGGACCTACTGTCCTCCCCCTCTCCGGCCCCCACACCTGGGCGGCGGGTGGGGGCCATAATGATAATGAGGGGGGGCTACTGCCCCCCCCGGCCCCCACCCCTGGGCGACGGGTGGGGGCCATAAAGATAATGAGGGAGGGACCTACTGTCCTCCCCCTCTCCGGCCCCCACCCCAGTGCGGCGGGTGGGGGCCCTAAAAATAACAATAAGGGGGGGACCTATTGTCCCCCCCACGGCCCCCACCCCTGGGCGGTGGGTGGGGGCCCTAAAATTAACAATAAGGGGGGGACCTATTGTCCCCCCCGGCCCCCACCCCTGAACGGTGGGTGGGGGCCCTAAAATTAACAATAAGGGGGGGACCTATTGTCCCCCCCGGCCCCCACCCCTGAGCGGTGGGTGGGGGCCCTAAAATTAACAATAAGGGGGGGGACCTATTGTCCCCCCCGGCCCCCACCCCTGAGCGGTGGGTGGGGGCCCTAAAATTAACAATAAGGGGGGACCTATTGTCCCCCCCCGGCCCCCACCCCTGAGCAGTGGGTGGGGGCCCTAAAATTAACAATAAGGGGGGACCTATTGTCCCCCCCCGGCCCCCACCCCTGAGCGGTGAGTGGGGGCCCTAAAATTAACAATAAGGGGGGGACTTATTGTCCCCCCCCGGCCCCCACCCCTGAGCGGTGGGTGGGGGCCCTAAATACAAAGGGAGGGGGGGTGCCCCTGTTAACCCTTCCCCCCCCAAAAAAGATCTACCTACCTACTCCCCTCACCCTAAAAATAATGAGGGGGGGGACCTTGAACTAAAACCCTGTAAAAAAAAAAATAGATAAAAACAACTTACCATTTGATGTTTTCTTTCTTCTACAATCTTCTTTTTTCAGCCCCAAAAAAGGGCAAAAAAAAAAAACCATAATAACCGACGCAATAAAAAAAAAAAAAAAAGAAAACCGACCGCACAAAAAAATAATCCATCTTCACCCATGGAGGGCTCCGCGCAGACTGAGCTCTGCAGGGCAGGGGAAGGCTTATAAAGCCTTGCCACGCCCTGCAATTAGGCTAAGAACACTCTGATTGGCTGGTTTAAGCCAATCAGAGTGCTCTTTGTCATTTTAAACAGCGTGGGAAAATTCCAAAGAACTTTCCCACGCGTGTAAAATGACACAGAGCACTGTTATTGGATGGCTTGAAATCCATCCAATCACAGTGCTCTGTGTCATTTTACACAGCGTGGGAAAATTGATCTTTCACACGCTGTGTAAAATGACACAGAGCACTGTGATTGGATGGCTTGAAATCCATCCAATCACAGTGCTCTGTGTCATTTTACACAGCGTGGGAAAATTTATCTTTCCCACGCTGTGTAAAATGACACAGAGCACTGTGATTGGCTTAAACCAGCCAATCAGAGTGTTCTTAGCCTAATTAGTGATTTCAAGCCATCCAATAACAGTGCTCCGTGTCATTTTACACAGCGTGGGAAAGTTCTTTGGAGTTTTCCCACGCTGTTTAAAATGACAAAGAGCACTCTGATTGGCTTAAACCAGCCAATCAGAGTGTTCTTAGCCTAATTGCAGGGCGTGGCAAGGCTTTATAAGCCTTCCCCCGCCCTGCAGAGCTCAGTCTGCGCGGAGCCCTCCATGGGTGAAGATGGATTATTTTTTTGTGCGGTCGTTTTTTTTTTTGTTTTTTTTTAATTGCGTCGGTTATTATGGTTTTTTTTGGGGGCTGAAAAAAGAAGATTGTAGAAGAAAGAAAACATCAAATGGTAAGTTGTTTTTATCTATTTTTTTTACAGGGTTTTAGTTAAAGGTCCCCCCCCTCATTATTTTTAGGGTGAGGGGGGTAGGTAGATCTTTTTTTGGGGGGGGGGAAGGGTTAACAAGGGCACCCCCCCTTTGTATTTAGGGCCCCCACCCACCGCTCAGGGGTGGGGGCTGGGGGGTCAATAGGTCCCCCCCTAATTGTTATTTGTAGGGCCCCCACCCGCCGCTCAGGTGTGGGGGCCGGGGGGGGGACAATAGGTCCCCCCTAATTATTTGTAGGGCCCCCACCCGCCGCTCAGGGTCCCCCCCTTATTGTTCATTTTGTCCCCCCCTAATTGTTATTTTTAGGGCCCCCACCCGCCGCTCAGGGGTGGGGGCCGGGGGGACAATAGGTCCCCCCCCTTATTGTTCATTTTAGGGCCCCCACCCGCCGCTCAGGGGTGGGGGCCGGGGGGACAATAGGTCCCCCTCTTATTGTGATTTTTAGGTCCCCCACCCCGTTTTGTTTTTTTTTAACAGTGAGCAGCCACAGGCTGCTCACTGTTTAATAGACATGCCCCTACTCGCGGTATTGCGAGTAGGGGCACAATTTACTAATACTAAGTAGTTTTTACTTAGTATTAGTAAATTAATAGGGGGCGGACCGAACATCGCATATGTTCGCCCGCCGTGGCGAACGCGAACACACTAAGTTCGCCGGGAACTATTCGCCAGCGAACAGTTCGGTACATCACTACTCATAAGTAAAAGTACATAGTTTTTCAATACAAAGATGACACAAATAGACAAGATGCTAATTCATTATTGCTTTGAGTAAATATTGCAGTATTTCAGGTGTTTTTACTAAAAATAGATCTATATCTATATAATAGAAATAACGTTAAAAATAAAAATTGTATATTTGCATTTGGTAATTGATCTCTGATTGGAACAGCACTAAAATATGAACAATACATATTTTGTAAAGAATGGGTAATATTTGAAACATTAAGGCTTGTTGAAGTTTAGCTCTAGCATTGAATCTATTTTTTATGTGATGCACTGCTTTCTTTTAGGATATACATTAAAGATTTAGCAAATTAAATACCAATCCAGTTCAGTCCAGGCACAAACATGGCACATAATGCAAATGAGGGGGAGAACAGAAATATTGCTTTGTTTACCTTCTACTTACCATGTTCAATGGCAGAAAAAGGTACATTGATAATGATTGGTAGAGAAACATGATAAGGGCTCCACTGTAGAGGTTAATACAGGAAATTTCTATTTGTAATATTTTTTAGACCTCATAAAAGCATATTTGGTAACTTTTTTATGAATGGGGAGCTACCGATTGGCTTAGACCATTACATGACCGGTCTAAGTTAATCATCGGTGGCTTTGCCCAGTGGCAGAGAAGTATTAAATCTTGTATGGCCCTAGGCAGGTTTCTAGTTTGCCTCCCCCCTTTATTCTTTACATAGGGATGCTTAATGGGACCAAGCATGTTCATGGTTCTAGGGCCCCTGTCTAATTCCTTGGCAATAGGCTCCAGAAAATTCATCAATGCAACATTAGTCAACTGCACATTATTTTGATCTTCCTCCTCTACGTTCCATTGCTGTTATGTCATCTGCAGAGCAGTAGACTACGCATTTGTAGGTCTGGAGGATGGGGAATGCACTATCTCCAAATGCTTAGTGGTAGCCTTTGAGTCTCAGTGTGAATGTAACAAAACGTTATCCATTCAAGGACATCGAGCTGCAAAGCAATGAAAGTGATGTGGAAATAACAAATATATATAGTGCGTATTGCCTGAAAATGATCTAACCACAATGTATAAATTGAAATTGTATCTGTCAAAATGTAAAAATGTATCAATCACACGGTTTGGTGATTACAGGTTTACTTCAAGTAGAGTGATTCACTTTTGTCTGCATGGGGAGCGTATTTGCAGAACCTGAGTGAAATTAATGAAATTGCTGTATCTGTGATTTAACAGTAAATATATGTTATTAAAAACAAAACAAAAAACAATATGGTCTAATAAACTATGGAGTAACTGTGAGAACTGACTCTGTGTACAAGGGTGGACTGACATCTCTCAGGGCCCCTGTGTTAATAGGAGATCGAGGCCCACCGCCTTTCTGCACTGTCTACATAGAAGCACCCTCCACATACAAGCACTGTCCACATGTACATCTTTGTATTACATCATTTATATCCCCACACTATGTAAAAAATAAAAAATAAAATAAAGCCACTTTGGTAATATATTTATATACACACAAATAAATAAATAGGCTGCACTCTCAGGTCTCACAAAATGAACACTGGTGCTTTAATGTAAATTAAATATCCATAGTTACTGTGTACACAACTTAATCAACGTTTTGACCCACTTCGGGTCTTTTTCAAGATCTTGAAAATGACCAGAATTGGGTCGAAGCGTCCTGAAAAAGACACGAATTGGGTCGAAACTTGATTGATTTTTATACACAGCAACTATGGATATTTGATTTAAATTAAAGCACCAGTGTTCATTTTGTGTGACCTGAGAGTGCAGCCTATTTCTTTATTTTTGGATATAACCAACGTGTTTTTTTGCACCCAGGCATGGAATAATCTTTATATTTTTGTTGGTGGAGTGCCAAGGGTATCTTTGTATATACGCTTTGGGATTCACTTAATCTGGGGTTAAGTCACTTTAGTAATTATATCTGCCTATAAATATGTCTGTTTTTAAGATGCATGTATTCTTTGATCCTGATAACAGTCCTGAACGGTGGACTGAAACATTGATTTCAATTTTAAACTCCTCAATAAAGATTGGACTTTTAAAGACTGTGAGTGCAGCTATCTCTATGGATATATGGATAAACAGAGCCCTGAATTTTTATCCCTCGGCACTTTGGGGAATCGGAGCGAGAGTGCAAGAGATTGACTATTTTTGCTTGTATATATATATATATATATATATATAGATATATATATATATATATCTATATATATATATATATATATAAAAACAAGAGGAATGGCAGCACTCACGGTCTTCAATAAAATGACTTCTTTATTAGCAAGATTAAAAAGTGAGATCTAGTAGGATCAACATTTTAGTCCTTTTCAGGACTTTCATCAGGATCAGGTAAGTCCTGAAAAGGACTGAAACGTTGATATGCTGTAACCACACGTACCTTTGTTGAAATGATTACACATTTGTTCTTTACCCAGGTACACAATGGGGCAACCAAGCTTGTCCTTGACCGGTTTTTCACTCTTTGCTGTAGTGCCTGGGATAGCCATGTTAGGAGAGATATCAGGTGAAATAGAACAGAAATTTATGGAATGAGAGGTGGATGCGCAAATTGCACAAGCTGGTGTGCTCCATCCAGCGAAGTGTCTGCAAAAGAGCTCTGTGTCCAGTTGGCTCCAATTTATTCTGACATTGAACTGGGCCAGAGCTGCAGATACCTTTGCTGAAAAGAACCAGTGGTAGTCATAAAATGACGTACTACTGTATTTATTACCCAAGTCCACCAGCTTGGACATGTAGAGATCCAACTCCTCCCTCCTGTATGGGTAGACAGAACATAAAACTTTTCTATAGATCCCAAAAGCAATAACGAAATTAGGAATAGACAATATTTAGCTGAGTCTCGGATCCCTAGATTTCAGTACAACTGATATATCCCCGTATGCGTATGTGCGATTCTCTACAACATCCTGGGAGGCGAGCAGGAGCCTGAACAGCTCCGCTTTCCTGGCTGTTGCTGGGAAAGGGATGTTGCATCTACGTAGTTCGGCTGTGATGCGAGGAATGGTCCATGACCTGATAGATGCAGGGCTACTGGTATCACCTTTACGTGTAGGTGTAGTGGCCCTGACAGGAGTGCTGGGGATAGACATGTCGTCACCATCCTCGGGGATCTGAGACATACTGAAATATATAGCAATAACATGAGAGGCTTGAGAGGCTCTACCTATGAGTTGGCGCAAGGGGTTGTGTGGCCACCGAACATTGTGGTGGGGTGTTGGCCTCTCGGTGACTATTAAAGCATAAGATAGTTTGGGAGTGATAAGTGAAACCCTCTCTATGCAACCGTGCAAGGCGGGTAGCTATGCGTTGGCCTGTGGGGCGTATTACCTCATGCGTGGAGGATGGGTGTTCGTAGGACCACTGACTCTATGGCTGAGAAAGCCAGAACCATAATTCCTAATGGCCACCTAGTTCCCTATAAGCCAGTAAACTCTTCTAACTAGGGGTAAGTTGTTGGAGTTAATACGAACATCACATACCTGGAGTTAATGCTCGTGCTTGTAAGGTCTGTAACCTAATGAAAAGGAATGAGTCAAGTTGTAGGAAGGTTGCGGGAATGGAAGAAGGTGATGCTCCTCTTTTTTTTTTTTTTTTTTATATATATATATACTACTTACCTGACACCAAAATTGAGATTCCCACTAAAGGATCGTGGAAAGGGGAAGGAAAGGCCTATACCTATTAACAACAAGATGGGTATACCAATTATTAGACATATTGCTTAGATTAGAATATCCTGAGTGTACACATACCAACGGGAAAAAAAATAAAAATGTATATATAACTATTTACTCTTAGGAATAGGATTTGAGGTCTGAAGAGCAAATGCTGCTCTCAATTGCCACACCTCGCAATCTTGAATAGACTGTGCATTTAAAGCAAATGAAAATAAGGTCAGCGTACCTAAACCTGTAATGATACAACTTATCCGAATGCTACCAGAAGGAAAACCTGTTTGATGCATCATTAGAACCTTATTGAGGACCAAACTAAATGGCTGATCCTCACAGTATTGAACCAAAGTAATCTGTTAATTGATACCTGCATATGATATTAAAAGTACTTGCATTAATACATTTTAACCTTAGCAATAATCCATAGTCATCACAGATGTAAAGGGCCACAAGCCAAAATCTAACTAGGTTGTATGTGCGAAACCAAAGGGATTTCAACGTACAGAGAGTTCCTATGACCAGCATTCATGAGAAAAGGTGCAAACGTATTGTATGCGTACAGTTTAAGCTTGTGACCTTCCGCGGTGATTTGTTTGTAAAAGAACGAAATCCATGCCGAACCCCCTATATTCTATGAATGAACTAAGGACACGAAAGCTCTATATGGCTTTGGTGCCCACTTAACCTTTGTGCCCACTTAACCGAATGAAACATGCGACCGTCTTCGTGCTCAAACAAACCGTTCGTATTGGAAATTGCCGAATGGGTTTGTATCCGTGAGCCTGAAAGCTTTCCACGAATGGAGGCTTAGCGTACGCATGGACTAACCCACGAAAACAACCGAGCAGTGAAATTTATATGAAACAAGCATAAACTAAATTAGTATCAAACTGTAATCGTGGCAGGTTCCCTTATATACTATAATGTCTTAAAACATAGAACTTAGCAGGGCTAACCATACAGAGTACAGATTTATTATCCCAGCCCCACCAGTCCCACTAGGGAGTACATTGTGACAAGGTACTCAATTAAGATGGCTTTCTGCCACATGGTAGGACTGCTAAGAGAAGGGCAGAATGGCAAGCATGGTTGCATACTTTCCAAAAAGTATAGAGGATATGGATCTCACCAGCTTAATGGGTGTTGTCACAGTTTAGACTGGAGGGCTAGACCTCAGGAGCATAACAATACAAAAAAATCTTGGAACTGCACAGAGAGGACAACAGAATAAAGCAAGAACCTACCCTCATCCAGCATTAGGATGGTGTTTTTTAACGCTAAAGTAAAATAGATTTTAAAATTTGGTGTATGAGTTGTTGTCCCGGCAGTACTAATTTACACATTTGTAAAGTTTTTAGATTTTACAACTAATGAATCCAATCATCAAACATGGTGATTCAATAGAATCCAATACTCCACAGCAAAGAATTTGGGCAAAGCTAACTTTACAAAAGCTATTGATTGAGCCTAATATTTATCAAGTGCGGACACTACCCTTCAAACACTCATTTCTCACAGAGCATTCTGTTAAACATTTCAATCTGACAAGACACATTAATAATTTAGGTTAGCTGTGGCATTTAATAGATCTTCCCGCTGTGACATCGTCAACTAGAAACAGTGTTCTATTGGAAATGTAAGAAAACTTAAAATAAAGCTATTTGTATAATACAATTTTACTGCAGATAAAATTATTTTGCTTCAAATCAGTGTGAATGCAAAGCTGGACACTGATAGATAAACCCCTGTGTTTTACAGTGAACAATGTCTTTTTACAGTTTTTCAATAACCATTTGATAATAACAAACTATTTTCAAGAAGAAAAGATCAGATGCTAAATGGTTTAAGGACACGTTAATATCCTAGAGTGAAGGACAAGTGTACAAATGGGCTTACTTAATGATCAATGTGTTCCCGAGGGCCAAGCTATGGTGCCAGACATAAAATTGAGCTTGGAATTTGAATAGACTAATAATGCAGACTTCATCTGGTATGCCGCATAGCATACCTTGTGCAGCAGAATAATATGTATTTACTTAATGCATTATGCATTAAAAAGGAACTGTCATGTATTTGTTGCGACAGGGTTTCTAGTTTATTCTCTTCGTGTACCCCTTTGGGATTCTTACAGCAGTACGTACCTTTTATCCCTCGACTGCTACAGATAAGAGATTTCCATGACTCTTAGGGGGTTAAGATATGTGCAGGTCCTCTTCCCCCTTTTCTCTTCTGAGTTTGGATATTTTGCCTAGTCTAGCAAAGCCTTTTCAAACAATCCCAGAAAGGATAGTTGAGACTGAATGTATGTTTATGCAAGTAATCTTAATTGTTTCAAGAATCCAGTCATCATTAAAGGATAATCATGTATCTGAGCAGTTGTCCTTCCTTAATCAGAATCAAGAAGAGGCAGGTATTCCATTTGATTCTGGACATAAACTCGGTTTCCGGATGGAGGACATTGAAGAAGTATAGGTATTTAAGACTATAAAATGTGTCCTTGATCAGAGTTACATTGTCTATGTCCTGCTACCTTTGCGTATATTAACACTTGCCAGCTAATCATGTTGTAAGCCTAATTATTAAATAAAACAACCTCCTAGCTTCACTAGTTTATACAGTTGATGTCCAACGCATTTTATTTATGAATCTATAACAGTAACTCCAACATGATAATATACTTGCTACATTTACATATGGCACCTGCAAATTTAACAGTGAAGAAAACATAATTGATTCAAATGTAGTAGAAAATTTCATTTTCCCAGCAAATGCACAAAAATTAATTCACCTGTATTGCCTGGTAAAACCTATATCACCACTATGGGTCGAAACATTGATCCTTTGATCACAACACGAATCTTCGATTGAACAAAATCCATTGAGTGCTCTCATTTTTTCATTGTGTGTGTGTATATATATTACTATTATCTACTTGAAGAAGCCCTTGCGGCGAAACGCGTTTAGATATTAATTTTATTATTTTACAATAAAGAAAATACTTTGGCATAAAACATTTTATAGCCATTTTGATTTCTTTTTCACCGGACTATACATATACTATCTACCTGACGAGAAGCCTAAAGAATCCTTAGGTGGGGATGATACCACCCAAGCGCCTACATTGAGCAGTACAAGCCTGCTCTATATACTGTGAGTAGTATATTTATTCTCTTTTTATACCTTTTAATTACTATACAGAGAGCACTATATACTTTATTTTATCTCCCTGGGTCGAATAATACCAACTTGGACGTTGAATCTGAGCCAGATACTCGCCAATCAATATTACTCCGCATATCCTTGAGTGGGGATTATTCCACTTCACGTGCGTTATATCAGAGCTAGGTTCTAGCTCTGAAAAGTGTGAGTAAGACTACTTTTATTTTATTTACCATTTTATTCATCTATATACTGTGCCATTGGAGTTCCTCTTGCTTTTTTCTTCACATATTACTTCACTGGATTTCAAGGACACCTTTGTGAAGACACACCCCATTTTACGCCTCAGGATCCCTGTTCTTATACACGGCATCTACCATTATGGACTTATGATAAGTGCTTTGGACTATTGCCAATTATCCATTTATATTTCATTTAATATTTAATATTAAATTGTATTATTTTATATTATTTATTATACACTCTTATATGTTTTACTGTATATTTTAGGCGCAACCTTTTTTTGTTCTATTTTGCATCATTTCTTATCATTAGGGGACTCCCCTTTAAGGATTGCAGCCTTACTATTATTATTTTCTTGTGTGGCAATCTAGCGCTGATTTTTTCTCTTTCCATATATATATATATACCTACAAACCTTACACAGTATAACATTTTGCCTCTTTTTCTTGAGTGCGTTTTAATGATAATAAGCCAGCCTGAAGCATGAAAATCATTAACTAAATTTGATAAGAAGAGTGAAGGTGATATTTTTATTGGCTAATTGTAAGAATGCTAAAAAGCTTTCAAGACCAGTTAGGTCCCTTTTTCAGTCTTGTACATAAATTGATAAGAAACGTCTCCCTTACGTTCAGCTGCATAATAAATCTTTGATATAAAGACTGGCAGAAGATAAATGGAATATAACAAAAAGAAGGAACATAGTTATCCCAGTAAAGTGTGGGCCATATGCCAATCAAGGCCGGTAGTCTCTGTATGTGACATGTGCAAGTCACACACTCACGGGAAGTCTGAATGACTACAACAGTGGTTAAGTGTCGATTCCCTACATTGTAAATTTAGTTAACTAAAATTTCCAAATTGCACATTGTTTTATTTGTAATTTTATTTTTTTGTAAAATTCATGAGCTTTGTTACAGAGCAAAAGGAACAACTGCTGCTTGAATTGTTGAACAGTCACTTTGATGTGTGAATAATTCAGTAAGAAAGAAAAATAACTAATTTCAAAGGGAGATTGAGAACAGAGAAAAGATTCTGAAGCTCGTAGAGAAGTGTATATTTTTTGTATTATGCTAATCCCTCTTACCCAAACAAAATAGCAGCCAAGGACACCTCATTTATGCAATTAGTGTAGGTCTTAACTCTAGATATCTAATGCATGTCCCAACATTCTGTGTTTTCCAGCTAAGATGTCCAATTCTCTTCAAAGCATTTACTTATCCAGTTGGAAAAAATAGAGTTTTGGAGCTATGGGGTAATTTACAATCAAGCATCGGTATGAGTAACAGTTTCTGACTGTCATTTCGAGTCACAAGTGTTTTCAGTGCACTCACAAACCAGACTATTTTACTGCCAGTAATACCATTAAAGACAGAGAATGCTATCAACTTAAAACTGATAACAACCAAAGGACCCACACTCAATTCCAAAATGTACGCTGGGTGCTTAACTGAATGAGGACCAGCAAAAACAAGAGCGTGTCGCAGTACAAAGAAGAATCTTCAGGCACTCACATTGTGCAAACAGCAAGTAGTTTTATTGGATCAAAACTAATGCCAGAGCAGCATTTCAAAAAAGACCTTGCAGAAGGTTGAAACTTTGCTCCATCACTATTTTTGATCTAATCAACTTAAAGGGACACTATAGTCACCAGAACAAATAGCTTAATGTAGTTGTTCTGTGAGTATAATCATTGCCTTCCTACCGAAGAGCCCAGGTAGCCACTGACCTCAGAAAACTGAGACTTCTTACCCCCAAAGTGCAAATCCTTTGCACTTCTCCCCCTTGGTGGGGATCACTGTCTATACTTTGTTTCACCTTTTATTGGTTTACCCCTTCTTTACCATATCCCCCCATAAAGAGACATAAACTGCACCCATGTGATTGTTACCCATACAATGCATTCAATGTGGCAGGAGCCGCAGTAACGCCAAACGTAGCCCAGCATACACGCTCCTTAGAGGCGGAACCTAGGATCCGACTTACAACACTAACACTATGGTTTCCCCCATTATGCAAATCCCTAAATAAACTAATACTAGAATTTGGCCTTTACAACACCTGACGGGCACTCCACCCATCATACCTTGACCTTAACTTAGCTACAGGCCCTATGCTGAAATAAATGCTGCACAGCGAGATAGGTGACATGACTTTGTATACTTTATGTATCATTTCTATCACAATGACCATCCATTACGTTTCCAAGAATTGCAACGACAATACAATCTCCCATCAATGGCATAATTGTCATACTTACAGATACACTCATAGGTACAAATCAAACAGCTTGGGCAAAAATTGATGTACATGGACATCGGCTGACGAACTTTGAGCGGATACTGTTAAAAATTAAACCAGCAACAGGCATAATCTCTACACTTTACTCTAGCATTCTGAAATACAGACTGAAAGATAAGCACACATTTGTTAAGGCATTGGAAAAGGAGCTCCGCATTACTCTAACTGAGCAAACATGGAAAGAGATATTCCAAACTTCCCAAAAATTCACATTAAGTGCCAACCACATAGAACTAAAAATTCTGTACCGCTGTGTGTGTTTGTTAGGGTCCTGTTAGTGTGCTGTGTGAGGGTGTTGTGTGTGTGTGGGTGCTGTTTGTGTGCTGTGTGTGTGTGGGTGCTGTGTGTGTGAGGGTGCAGTATGTGTGTGTGTGCTGTATGTCTGGAGGGATTGCGGGGGTGGGGGCAGATTAGTAAATATCCCCCCTCCTTTCTTACCTTATGTAGGGAGGGAGGATCCTTGCTGCCATGTTCCAGTGGAGAGTGAACTCTAGCCTGCATGGCTAAAGTTCACTCTCTCGAGATCTGAGCGTTGCCGTGGCAACGCTCAGATCTCGCGAGAGGAACCCGGCAGAGCTGCTGGCTAGAGCTCCCCAGGTCCTCTCCTGCCTCCCTACATGCTGCTGTGGGCCGGTGGGGAGATCTTTGATCTCCCCACCGGCCCATGGATGCTTAGAGCGCCGGCTCTTCATGAGCCGACAGGGGAGATCCTGAGATCTCCCCTGCCGGTACCGGTCTCAATCTATAGGCGTGCCGCGGGGATTAGGGTATGCCCAGGCACACCCGGCACACCCCGTGCACACGCCTATGCCTTAAGCGAATCTACCCAAGCACGTCAAACTTGCGCTGGCAGTGTCAAAAAGAGATAGGAAACATGCTACACATCTGGTGGGAATGCTCGAAACTAATTACGTACTGGAAAGCATTTACTTTTGCACAGGGACTAAGATCCCCAAACAGCCTGACTGCCTGCTACTGCACAACTACCCACCAAACCTATCTAAAGCAACAAAATATCTAATATACCACATCAATGTAGCAGCCCTAGCAATAATAAGCAGACAATGGCGCAGCACTGAGGCTCCCACTCTACACCACTGTATCCAAAGTATAGACCTCACCCAACTATATGAGAACTCCTGCAGAGAAGCAGCCCACTCCAAGAAAAAATTCTGGAAAGTGGCATGGCACATGTGGGATAATGCAAAAACACCACTCCATCAGACCCTTAAAGCACAAAGTGCTCGATATCTCAACAGCCGAGTTCATAACCCAGCCCATGATCTAGCCTAAAATAACACAAAATATATCAAACCAATAACATAACTCTAGAAGTGACTTTTGGCTAGTTCCAGAACTTGCTCCCAAACGGTACTAATCATAGCTACACCATAACTGTAGTATCCCCACTGGAGTACTAACACTGTTAGGCTACAAATTTGTTGTGATTTTCTGCTGTATCTCTTGTCTAAATTTGTGTTTATTGTTGGACTCATTACAATATAACTGCCAGGTAAAACCTAAAGTGTAATGACGTCTCGCAATCCTATTCGCATTGCTCCCACATATGCTCCAACTTAAACAGCGTGGTTTATTGTCTCCCTCATCCACCCCCCTACCAAGTTTCCCCCCCCTTCTCTCCACCTTCCCCACTTGAAAAACAAGTTCATATTGCTGTACACTCATGAACCAATGTGACATGTTGCACTATTAATGTTATTATATCTATTGTGATACTTTTCGCTTTTCGCTTAAAGGACCACTCTAGTGCCAGGAAAGCATACTCGTTTTCCTGGCACTAGAGTGCCCTGAGGGTGCCCCCACCCTCAGGGACCCCCTCCCGCCCGGCTCTGGAAAGGGGAAAGGGGTTAAATCTTACCTTTTTCCAGCGCTGGGCGGAGAGATCTCCTTCTGCTCTCCTCCTCCGATCCTCCTCTTCTCCTCCCCGTCGGCTGAATGCGCACGCGCGGCAAGAGCTGCGCGCGCATTTAGCCGGTCACATAGGAAAGCATTCATAATGCTTTCCTATGGACGCTGGCGTGCTCTCACTGTGAAAATCACAGTGAGAATCACGCAAGCGCCTCTAGCGGCTGTCAATGAGACAGCCACTAGAGGACATAGGGGGAAGGCTTAACCCATTCATAAACATAGCAGTTTCTCTGAAACTGCTATGTTTATGAAAAAATGGGTTAACCCTAGAAGGACCTGGCACCCAGACCACCTCATTAAGCTGAAGTGGTCCGGGTGCCTAGAGTGGTCCTTTAAGACTGCACTAACTCTGTATCACAATGTGCAAAATGTGAACTGATTAAAATGCATAATAAAAAAGAAGAAAAAAAAAGAAAAGTGTTTTCATTGACTTATGGGTTTAGATTCAGCTGCTGAATTCGCCAACAGGTTTATTTCCTAAAGTTAGAATTCAAAGTGAATTAGCCAAATTAAAAACGTTGTCAACTTGGAGAATATTTTTTATTTGACTATTTCATCTTAAAATTTGAAATTCACTTTTATTTCTCACTTTAGTGAATAAACATTCCTTATAAGGATTATCACTTAACTGTGTAAGGTATCAGTATGGTGTGACTGAGATCATTTCAACAGAGTTAGCAGTTTATTGGCAGCTATTAGCATGTTGAGAAAAAGTAAATAATACTTTGCAATGCATCCCAATTCTGAATAATTTATTTGGAATTTTCTATTTGATGGATATATGTAAATACGTGTAATCAAGTAGTTTCATGACTGATAGGGATGGAGTAATCATAATGCTGTATAGTCAGAAAGTCCTAGAGTCGGATACATTTTTCTAGAAAAGGTTTTTCATATAAAGCAGCAAATACAGTGACAAATTTGAATTGTTTGTAGTTATCATTGTACTTACTTTTGATCAATTTGTTAAGCATTTATTCCACATCGGAATCGCTGCAGACAGACAGTGATATTAGCAAGGAAGAAGGTGGACGCTTTGCAATCAAAGCTTTATTTTGATTGGCTTCTTGTTTGACTCAATGAAAATCCAACTTATCTTCAAATCTTAGTCAGTGATAAAAAAAAACCAATACCAAAATAAAAATAAACTTTATACAGCTCTCCCCCCATCCCCCAAAACATGTAACTAAAAATAGATATGATCATTGCATTCTTCAGTAGAGTTTTTTTTAAGTTCCTTAAATATGTTCTCTTTTACTAAGTTGAAGAGAAGGGTGCTTTTGGAGAAGAGCTACATTAAGAGAAGATAGGTACATATGAAGAGTGATTCTTATCCTAAGGTTTGACAATAGAAGCAAGATGGTGCCCAATAATTTTAGTCCTTTCATTTCTGCTTTGTCCTAGTGTTAATAAGCCAATAATCTTCACATGATCGTAAAAGTATATTGGACACCTGGAACCACCACCTCTCAATGACACACCTAAACCCTGCCAAAACCCCTATTCTATTCATACAAATTATGGATAAATTATAACAAATGTGGGCAGTAATTATATTTAAAATACTGCTGTGGAAAGTGTGTTAATAAAGGGGTCATAAAATGGTGGTACACCCTCCTTGCTGGATGATCAGAATTCCATTTTATTCCCCAAAAGAGCTGCAAGTCAGGTGTGGACAGAACATCCTGCAGTGTTTGTTGGTAAAGAAGTGCAATGTGTGATCCATTACCTAAAAACATGTTCATTCAGAATCACTGGAGAGTAGAGGAATAAAAGAATCACTTTCAATTGCATTAAATTCAATTGAATTGGTAAGTTCAATTGCTTTCAAATTGAATGAAACAAGACAGCTTTTAATCAATGATTGAATCACTTGATTTTCAGTTTTAATGTACTTTATCTTATGTGTATCGTGAGTCAAGTTCTAAATTACTTTATGAATTAGTGTTGTAAGATCATACCATACATTTTTACATAACAAATTTTAAATTTAAATTGATTATTAGTATTATTAGTATTATTACTAAGAAATGACAGCAACTGTAAAAATCTATCAAAAAAGAAAGGGAATGTGGCTTAGCCATCAATGAGAACAGATGCATGTTTTCAAAGCTCCATCTCTATTCCCTAATATTATTATATTTTTAATTTATATCATTTTAATTTTCATATACTATATTATTTGTCTATTTTACCTCAATAAACTGCCTCAGAATTACCTCACATTACTCAGACACTATGGGGAAAAAATCCAAAAAGCTCATACGCTCTCTCTCTCGACCTAAACTCAATTCCCTGGATGATGCTTGGAGACATAAAAATAGAAAGATGTTTGGTGTAGTGCCTCTGGTTACCTGATCCAACTCCAGGTCTTCAGGATTAAATTGAAATAATTTCTCCTTATGTTTGAAGCCTCAAAGTTTTTATTTTTGCAAGACATTTGTAGGTCAACTCTGGAGTGCAGGAGATCTTTTCAGCACATCACTAAGACTTTACGGGACAATGCCACTGTCTACATGTGGGGACCATGATAATTTCTTTAATTTGTAAAGGAGGGAAATTTACATAATTGTACCTCAATGATAGACTCTGCTTCCTTCCTGCAGTCCTTGGGCCCAACTGTGAAACCCAGCATCACTTCTTGGGCCTCACACACTTGGGTTGTTGGTACAATATGAGGTGACCTGGAGCAGGACTCTAGTTATCTCCCTATATCTGTCTCTCCACTCAGTTTTACATATGTAGATGTAGTTCATTGTATTCCTTAATATTAAGGATACTATCTTTTCTTTTTTTGATTCTTATTTTTATTGTCTGTTTCTTTGTTTGCACAGGATTTTCCACATGCATTCCTTACCCCCGTGCCCATCTGTTAATGAGCAGTATATCTCCACAGTCTTTGACTTCAACCTTTAATTGTATTGGTTGTCTTGGTTATGTTTTTCCATAGATTTCCTTTAAAATGGTCACTGTCTCTCTGTGATAATTCAAGTAAATTGCTTCTAATTGCAAATTGTGTATGCCATTATACCTTTAATATCCCTTTGTTCAATAAAATAAAGGATTAACAAAAAATAAAAGGGGCTAATCTTAAGAGAAATATGAGAATTAAAATATGGAAAACTAAAAGGGAAATGGAAACAGGGAGTGTAGGGATGGAGGGCTTGGGGGTAAAGGCAACCACCTAGATGGTAGTGGGTGCTACTAGATGTTTCTGAGTAAGCTTTGACCAGCTTGAATGCTTCTAAGCCTAAAAAAATAACATTGGTAATATAAATATAAGAAACACTCTATTGGCTGAGTACAGCGATTGTCACACATTGTTTTGGGAAACAAATATATTGATGATTTCCTGGAGTGGAGTGGAGTGGAGCACCAATGAGTAGATGTTCTAAGCATTGGAAACAAGTTGAGTAAGTTATATTGTTATCAAAACTGTCCTAAATCTTTAATCCTTATATAAAAAAAAGAAATACTCAAAAAAATACATTTAATTTTAACATCGGAGTATACTTTTATTATGCTTGAACATTTGGCTTATGATGTTGCCTATAAAATAACAAGTGAAAACTGTTGACATTGCCTGATGCAATCTGTCAGGATTAACTATGACAGATTCTCCGCTATGTACTCACGACCTAACAAGATAAAACAAGGAATATAGTGATTAAAGGAATGCCATTGTGAATTTAAAAATATAACTTCACTTCCTTTTTAAGCATAACCACTAGAAGCACAGTGCATGCTTTCTTTTTTTAAATTCTGTCACTTTTCAGTCGGTTTAGTTCTAACTGCTGTATTTCAGGAATCAGATTCTCCATGTCATGTCATTTGATGATATTCTCTCCCTTGCATCCTGAATACATTTGTTTAAAACTTCATTCTCAACGTTCTGTAAAAACACCAATTAGCGTTATTGCTTTGAAAGATTACTTTTTGTATTCTGGAGGGGGAGGGGGGGGTAGTAGAGATGCAAAAGAACACTTTGAAAACCACAGCTTTTTGTGAGTCATGAAATTACTGACATATTCAAACAAATAAAAAATGGGCTGTAAAACTGCAACTTAGTTTATTTTCATAACATAATGGCAGAAAGTGTCACTTATGAAAAATGTATTTTTAGCAGCATTGACTTTAGTTTATTAAATCTGTTTAGAACATTGGTGTGAACATCTTTCAGTGTTACAGGAAATAACGGCAGTTTATTTAGAAGAAAATTATTACGCTCATAAATTTAAAAAGGAACTGTCACTTCCTCAATTTTGGCACATTCTAATAGTGAACTAAATGTTCACTATTGCTGTTAGCTGTTGGTTGCTCAATTAAAAATAATTGTTGTATGCACAGAACACGCACACTTATAGCTCAGCTGGAGAAAAAGTTGCATGTGTGTATACAGCATATTTCTATTAGATGCCCAAGCGTCCAGCAAAGGCATCGTGGTGCGGCAAAGTTGCAGAAACATGGAAGTGCAGAGAAGGTAAGTACATATTTTTGTACCTCTGTTCGAAACAGATGCAATGCTTTGTACTACTCATTTCACAGAACAGTGCAAACTGGCTCTAATCAGAATAGGAGGAGGAGTGGGAGGTCCTGTTGCACAACTGAGCTAGAGGACAAATGTATTAAAATATCTAGTTTGAGGAACTGATGCATCGTTGGTCATCAAATGGCAGCTCCATGAAATAGTACCCACAAAACACCTGTCTCAACGTCAACAGCAAAGAGTCAACTTCAGGATGCTTGCCTTCTAGACAGAGTTTCCAAGAAAAAGCCCTATCTCAGATTGGCCAATAAAAAGAAAAGATTAAGATGGGCAAAAGAACACAGACACTGGACAGAGGAAGATTTGAAAAAAAAGTGTTCTGGACAGACAAATCTGAAGGTTAGGTTTTCAGATCACAAAGAAGAACATTTGTGAGACGCAGACCAAATAAAAAAAAATGCTGGATTGAGTGTTTGATGGCATCTGTAAAGCATGGTGGAGGCAATGTCATGGTCTGGGGTGCTTTGGTGGTGGCAAAGTGAAAGATTTATAAGGGTAAGAGGGACCTAGAATGAAGGCTCTCACTGCTTCTCTAGACCTGAAAAGTCTAGTGTTTCTAGAGTTACTTCCTGCAGGCTCTAGCTGTTAATCTAATCACACTGCCCTAACACAGCCAACTGACAGGAAATGGATATAATTACCATGGTGATTATTCAGTGAAAATAAAATGAAATATTAATATCATAGGTAGTGTAATGATTTACAATAGATTAACCATTGCGTAGGAGAATTTTATATCCGCAATTAATGATAATTAACTCAAACTTTGTTGCAACTCTATACGGTACATCATCTCTAAACCACAGGAAGTCTGGGAAGTACAATTCTTTGTTTTACAATGCATTACAATGATTTGCCAAACTAATTAAATGTCAGACACAAGCAACACCTATTATATCCAACTAGCCATGGCGTTGGCTTTTGAGTTGCCAGTTGTAAATCACAGAATTACTAGGAAGTACATACACTTCACATGCTTTAAAATGTGATAAAACTTTCCAAAGCAACAGTTATATAAATATCAATAACAAAACTTGTAACTTGTAACTCTCAATTAGGTTGTCTGTATTTTTTCCCGATGTACCACATACTTATCTATACATATCATACCCTAGCCTTAATACATTTCACATTCCTTTCAGAAGCTGCAAAGATTGTCTGCAACTCCACCACGCAGTAAGTGGTGGAGAAAATCTGATGTAAAAAGAGGTGCAGAGAGGTGACATGTTTTATATTTTGCAAAAGTCACTTTTTTATCTTAAAATGTGATCAAAAAGTGACACAAAAGTGAGGGGGGGGGCAGAGCCAGCGCCTAAGCGAGATGGTTGCAACCCCGTCACCTACCTCCAAGGCTCACACGACGACTCCAAGGGATTTTCCTAACCCACATACATGCCTGAGCAGGTCTAGAGAGCATAGGGTGCCAGTCTAAAAAACATTGTGCAGATCCCGGGCCCAACTTCCGAGATATTGGAAGTTTACTCCAGCAGAATGACAGCTGTGAGCCCTCAAACAGAGCGTGCGGACGCTGAATGGCAGAGCTGCCTACTGTGCAGCACTTAGCCAGGAAGAACCTTCAGTGTCCATCTGAGGAGTGGCCATTTGGAGGTGTCCCTAGGGGCAATGTAAATGCTGCCTTTTCTCTGCATGAAAATGCCTGAAGGCAATGGTTATACGCACCAGAACAACTACATTAAGCTGCAGTTGTTCTGATGACTATAGTGTCCCTTTAACCCTTTTACAATATATGAGCACTGTGGTAATGATATTCCGTTAAGTAGCTGGATATGAGATTAGATTAACATCTAGAGGCTGAGGAAGGTCATGTGATAGAACCATTGCTCACTTTTTTAAGGAATTGGTGATGCCAAAATTGGGGACAACTTATGGAAAATAAAAGAAAAAGAAAAGCACAAAAAACTTCTGCTAGTAATAATTAGCATTAATTAAATTAAATACATACAACTAGACATTCCAATTATACAGACATATAGGGTCCGTGAGCACTGAAATTAATAGCTAATATAATTCTCCAACTCGTTGGATAAACCATGGAGTGGATGTTTGGGGAACTAACCCAGAGACCTACAGGTTGCACAATGATCTCTGTATTCAGCATATTAGCCTGCAGAATCATATAAGTGGTTAAGTCACACCTGATATCTGCACAGACTATCTGTATTTAATAATATCATTAATTATCCCCAGTAGAGATAAACATCCATTAACCTTAAAATATGAAAGTATGCAGGGTGGGGCCAAGCAGCCCAGCTGAATGGCCGCACATTCTCTGAGCTCCTGCCAAGGAATCCACAAATATACCACACAAGACCCTAAAACCGAGCCATCCACAACTGGGAAACCCCCCACGAGACAGTGGACACACAATGGGTCGCAAATCTAAAATGATGAAGCACGATAAGCCGCGGATGGGCTTTGATATTGGAGACATGCTGCGGCAGGCAAGTGGAACGACAAGGCAAAATATGGCCGACTACCCCATAATGTACTCTGACCTCTCAGACGATATGTCCTCTGATGAGGAAAACGAGAATCCCCCTCCGAACCCAAGGGTAATACACAAGCACAATGAACAAGACGGTGCACCAGTAACGGCGTCAGTGCTGAAGGCATTCCTGGCGGACCTCCAGAAGACCATACATACGGACGTCGCATTACTCCGCACAGACTTGCAAGGCCTCACGGGCAGAATAGCGGTAGTAGAGGCCGCGTCCGATAGCCAGGCCCAACAAATTGCCACATTACAGGAGGCAGTTAAGGGGCTCCAGTGACACAGCGAGCAGACTGAACGCCGCTTCTCCGCCTTGGAAGACTGGAGACGGAAAAATAATATTAAAATTAGGGGCATATTGGACGAAGTTCCGACAGCGGAATTACCACATTTCCTAAGGCGCCTATTGGGCACTATCCTCACCCCACAGCAAGGCAAACTAGTGGGGATAGATGGATTCTTCCGGGTACCAAAATCCCCACGAGCACCGGAAAAGGTACCAAGAGACCTGGTCCTCCAACTGACGAGCGGGAAAGACAAAGCAGCGGTGCTGGCGGCGGTCAGAAACCACGCGCCATACAAATTTGAAATATGTCTCTTACCTTCTTCCCAGACCTGTCGGGGAGTACGCTGGCTTAGAGAAGATCGCTCCGACCCTTCACATCACTCCTCCAGCAGAGGCAGATTCCGTACCAGTGGCGGCAGTTCCGCACCTTAATGTTCCAGCATGGGGGAATCAAGTTCCTGATAAAGGATCTCGAGGAGGCAAAGGCCATGCTGCCCACCCTTAACTTGCCCCCTGACTCCCTGACACCGGCCGCGGCAGGAGAGGCAACCCGCACTCCACACCAGTGGAACCCGGAAACAGTGATCCCCTTCTCCCCCCGACGGCTAAACAAGGGAGGACACACAGCAGATACCACTTGAGGACACTATGGGGACGGACAGTAATCTGATACCAAGTCCTCAGACAATTAACATTACGGACTTCCTAGTTCATCTTTTTTCTCTTTTTGGTTCCGCATTTACAAATTCCAGCATAGCTAAAGCACACACACCTGTGAGCTCACATTCAAATAGCGCACCTAAACTCGATCGCCAACCTTGAGCCGCACACATCCCCCCCACATGCCTCTGATAACCGGTGTACACAAAACACTAACTTAACCTGAGTAGCAATGGAGGCACATATCTGTGATCCACTAACCCACTCCGGAATAACACTAGCCGAGACGGCTGTGATAGGGCGAATGACAACACTTCTGCACTCTAGATAGACCCAGGTCACAGCACAAGTCCGGAGTCGGACAGTCAACTCTAACCCATCACTCATCACACATAGCCTGCAACACATAATAAGCCACCACAGCGAACAACACCAAAAATTAAAAATGTGCTACCCATATGTATTATATGCTACTTTTGTTCCTTGAATGTTCTTAAAATGTTTGGTATAACTATTGTGGCATACCGAATTTCTCTGTTAATATGTGCACAACAGAAATAAAGAATTGAAAAAAAAAATTATATGAAAGTATGCAAAGTGTTACTAAGTGGACTATTAACTAAGAAATAAGAAGAGGCTTTGAAGAAGAGGCTTTGTTTGAAACAAAGTCAGCTTGTATGAAAGGGGATGAAGAGCTTAGAGGAGTCACAAGACAGAGAAGAAAAATAAGATTGGAGAAAAAAAGAAAAAAAGCAGCATAAGTCATGAGACACAACAAACCAAATGACAGAGGAAATACTTAATTAGAAGGAGACGACACTGCAGCCTTCATATATCACATAATGTTACACAGAAATATTAGCTTGGGCTGTGGCATGACAGTCTATTATTCTAGAGACAAACAAGTATACGATGTTGCCTACTGGTAAGAAATACATTGGACTTATCACAGTGATATATTAAAACCCTGTCTCCATCACGAAACAACATCGACGGCTGAGGGAAAAGTCCATTCATTCATAAGGTTTTCTTCCCACCCATAAGATAGATATACATTGAACGCAACAATTACAAGAGAATAAAAAAGGAAATGTAAAAAAAAAAAGGTGATTTACACTTCAATTACCGTTGGGCAATACTAAAAAATGTAAGATTCTTCTCCTTTCAAATTTTCTTGGTTGGACTTGAGTTAATTACCGACTGCTCTACGGACTTCTTCATTGTCTAATTTGTAAAATGACTGTACACTGTCGAAGCCTTATAAATAATACAACAATTCTAGCAATAACAGTTCAATTTGCAGCGTGATCTTTCTTTTATCTTCGTGTTTAATACGAGCTCTGGCAGGGGGTGACAGATTATACAGAAATCTTAACCCTTTCACTGTGATAAGGGTCAGTCATGCACTGCGAAATGATCTAGCAACTTAGAGATTCTACTGCAGAGACACAATGTATTAACAAACCCTCAAGAAGTTACTCTATTACACAGGGAGTGTATTTAACTTTATGTTGCATTAAGATGGTTTATCCTTCTCCTTTATGTGTTTCTTATTATTACATAGACAAACGATGATATAAAGATTACGAAGCAATAAAGAGTGAAAATTAGGTTGTTCTATTATAGTACAATAACTCATACTTATGTATTTGGCTGGTCAGACTGACAACACTGAGGCAAAGTACTGTGTGTGATGTCAACAAAAGACAAAATGCCTTGAACAAACAGTGCTATAACTCTATATAAATGTAAGGTCAAGGCAGTCTCATTTTTATTAAAGAAAATGGAAGAGGTACAGTCCAATGATTCAATCTCACTGCGTACTTCACATACATTCAAAATAAGTCCACGGATTCGGACTCGCTAGCCATAAAAGCTCTGCAGCCGACACTTTGGCTGTTGTTGTCCATATTGGTGTTGATAGCTATTAGAACAAATGAATATTATATACATTTTGTTCAATTTTACACCAGGTTTAAGTTTCAAAATTGAGAAAAATTCACTGCAACCATAAGAATGTAAATTCATTTATTGGTTGTTATAAGTGCTTGTAGGTACCACAGTGGGAAGCAAATGCCAAACATGTTTTGTACAGAATTGCTCTTACTCAATGTTAATTATGCAATAAACATGTTTGGCTTTTTGCATCCCACTGTGATACCCCTAAGCACTTACAGCAACCAATAATTGGAATTATATTGCACTTTTTAGAGTTTCTTATACATTTTGCATGGAGAGTATAACATTTTAATATCCTGAATTAATACCTATCATTTCAGTCCCCTTGATTATAATGACTTTTGCACTGATTATATCTTATTTGTATCTGGTTTAATCTTTTTTTTATTACTCAACTAAGTGTGCCGTTGTCTTCTCCTCTTTCACTCATTGTTTTATTTCCCCTTGTTCCAATATTTTATTTATCCACATTCACTTTTGATGGCTTGCCCACAATAAGGAAAGACAGGGAGAAGCACAACAGACAAGGTGTTACCAAGGTTAAGATATCTGGAAAACAAAGAATAAATTAAAAGGATGGCAAAAAAAAATCAACTGATCTATAAACAAAGTGATTTCCATTTCTTTTGCGTGAACATTTAACTATCCATCAAATATTGTCAGTGCTGAAATGACCCGCAATTATTTGTCCTCAAGTGCTTTAACCTTATTCAATAACTTCCTAGTTACTTAGAAGCAATAACTAGCATTGAATTCATACAAATGGGAAAAATGAAATACTGGAAAAAAACAAACAAACAGACTAACAAAAAAAAAAAAAAAAAGCTAAAATAATCCAAACCAACATTTTAAGTAAGAAGACAATCCTATTTATTATTGAGAGGCTGCATCAATATTGAATGATTAATGTTTATGTCGTATATAAAATATAGGTTCTACTTCTGCTATGCTGGCAGGTAGCTGGACTCGGTAGCTACAATTGTGTGATAGTGGTGTGGAATGGACAGATAATCACTCTCCGAGGTGTAGGGAATAATCTTCACCACAAGCAGAATTAGCAATTATGATCAAGGTCAATAGTATTCCAAAGTCAGGGCCAGAAGAAGACAAGGATAATCCATTAAACTAGCCATGATGATCAGTATTACAAACAGAAACCTGAATTTGAAGTCACAAACCAAAACTCGGAAGGACGAGTAAGTCAGAAATTCCAAATAATATCAAGAAGCACAAAATATGCCGAAACAACCAAATACGATGATAGGCATATGCTGGATTTTGTTAAGATTAAGGACATTGGACAAAAGCCATTTTTAACAAATATAAATATAAACTTAAAATAATAATGTGGCGTAAAAGGTATACCACTTATTTGCAGTGCATGTGGTGATTGTATGGATTATAGGAAATAAGGGAAGTCTTTGAATAGATACAAGGATAAGTAAAGACGGAACAGCATATTATAGAACAGATTATAAAAGCACATTAGACAAATGTTCTATTATAATTCAATATAATTGTACAGGTGCATGTTGACAGACAACCCTGAATCACTTTAAAGGTGCACTTTGAGTACTATTACAGCTTATTGTCATTGCTATGGTGCTGTAAGTATTTTTATGCAGCCTGTTTTGTTCAACTTTTTTTTTTTTTTAGATAAATAAAGGAATTATATAGGTGAATACATTCAGCTCTTCTATTTACCTCTCCATGTATTTTAAAGCTAACCTGAAATACAAAATAAATAGTAATTTTAGTCTATACATTTTTTTGGTGGATGGTTTTATTACAAAAGTTGTAGAATAGTGATGTGCTTGAATTCTGTATTCAGAAAATATACTACTTGCTACAAAGTAGTGGAAATTAAGTTTGTCGCTTTCAGGCATAATAAAAATTTTAAACAACTTTATTTCCTGTATTTATAAGAAAAAATGACTCTATTTCCCCCAGTGAAAAATGATACGGTCTCAAAATGCTTGGGAAGATAGCAAACTTTAATTTTTATTGTTCCTAAATTAATTAGTCAAATTACACTTATTATAAATAAGGTACAAAACAAACAGAAAAATAATAGTGGTGAAAATCAGAAAAAAAATGTTTTTTATAAATAACATCCATTAATTTAAAGGGTTTAAATGTTTAGTACATTTAACTATTAAAAATAAAACTAAAGGGGGGCGGGGCCTGAACGCAGAGCTGAGCATACATGTGCTGCTCCAGCTCCTGACCTACACGCCATAAAACTGCGATAAAACAGCACAACATAGCCCTGAAATGCTACATAAGGGCCACTAGATGACAGGTGATGAGAAGCTGAGTTCTTTGGTGTCACACAAGCTGATAATATTGATGCAGTCTGCTTAGCATGGAAAGCAGCCTGGTAGCCGGGGGAGGCATCAGATCTCTCGACACAGGGTCCGCACTGCACAGCAGCCCTCCTGTTGCCCCACTCCCCCCCCCCCCCCCCCTCTTGTACTGGTGGAGGATATCCCGGTCCCCGCTGGGGAATCCTACTTACCTGCAACAAGGGAACATCTTGCCGAGGGACGAGTCGCATGACGCGCCTAAGATGGCAGCTGTGACGGGCCGTCTGGCACCCTGACCGGGTACCTCCGTCAATCACTGCTTCCTAGTACTTGCAAGTGTGATAGAATTTATCTTGATTCCAAGGCTCAAGCTTATAGTTGTCATATTATGATATCCTGTATTAAAATTGGCTAACCTGGACTCAGGAAATGCTTAATGCTTAAAACGACACTTAAGACCGTATATGTCTAGTTCCGGGAGCAGATAGCCTCAGATAACCTGAGCTGTCTCTTCTCAAATCATTCTGTTCTTTCTCTGAACTTATTTGTTATATGTACATGACGTTCATTCCTATGTCTTATCTGTACTCCTTTCACTCCCTTCCTACTACTGTCCTATCAGTATTTCTGCGTGAGCACTTTTTAATGTAAAAAATGGATCTATATCACAAGCACCATAAGCACCACACTGGAACACCATAATCCACCGTAAACCCCACAAGTCCTCTAGTAGGTAGACCTCTCCTAGTCCAAAGAGCGAAGCAGGTTGCTCTTACAAGAGCAATTGTTGTTATTCAAGGGAGTATAGTGATTATAGCAATCCCCAGAATGAATATAGCTCTCCAATCCCCCAAACATAAGTCTAGACTTCATGAAGGGTAAAACAAATCTCTTTAATGGCAGCCACAACTTGCCTTATACGCAGGTCCCCATGCAAGGGGCACTCTCCCCTGGACTTGAGAGTAGACTACAGTAACAACATACACACGATTACATAGGCTCTCAGGTCCAGGACACTCCCATACAAAATAGGTCAATCCCTCCCCTGTGCCTGGAAGATATTTGAGTCAAGCACTGCCCACAAAAGTTACATCCCCTGATAGCCCTGATCAGAGTGACCAACATATCCAAAAATCACCTAGATCAGTTTAGGGGATTGGGATTTTCATGGAAGTCAATTATTTGACCGAACAATGCACATGGTTCTATGTCCAAAACAGTTCCAGGGAATCAGGGCTAATGGTCCGCCTCTCTTTCTGGAGTACAAAGGTGCATAAATCACATGAACGGAGCCTTTTAAAGTGCTTTGGGCAAGGTATATTACAGAGCCCATAGTCCTGAGGCAGGCAAGCAGGCTCTTCCAGGAGCTCTTGGCAAATGACCAGACCACAGGGCGTTTGTCACAACCGCCAGGCTGCACTCTCTGCAAACTCAAGAGAGTCCAGAACTCCAGCAATGGAGACTGCACTACGAGACCCGGTTTGACCAAATATACCAAGCTTTCTGGAGGTGCTTACAGCATAGACCTACCTTCCAAGCCTCACCCGTGAAGCCAGAGAACAAAGAAGGTCCACCAATCCTGCACTGGGCTGGAGGTCCATTCAGAGGTGTCTCCACCCAGCCACTCCAGTAGCCAGAAGGCTACCTGCAAGCAGAAGAGCCCTGGGGCCCGATTCACCATGAAGTGGACTCCCAAGAGAGCACTACTGAGTCCCCTTTAAGGCAAGACACAGAGGAAGGAAGCATGCAACCCTACTCTGACCATCTGCACAAAACCTGGCTATCATCGGGGACCTCTGGGAGAATAAGAGGTGATCTTAAAGCAGGAGGGGAGATGGATTGCCTGAGGCCTGCTTGTGGTATTGGATGATCCCATGTTGACCAAATTCTTCAAATCCTGTTTTATGTTTTGTGTCTTTAGTATAATGTGTTCCCAGTGGATTTCTTCTATTTTAAATGAGTGGGCATAAGCTGGTACCTGACACCATAAACATGCTACAGTTTGCCTTCCCTCTGTATAGGTAACATTCTGCATCTGTTCTTACCCTCTACCACTCAAAGTATCTCTCTAGCATTTCTCCTACATTCACCTTACATTTATATTTACTCACCTAGCCTGATTAATATCTATCAAAAATGTGCATGATTTACCAATGTTATCCAACACAAAAGCTATGTAATATGTCTCTTGATTTGTTTGACAACTGATGTTGGGGCATGTCAACCATTAATGTATCTCACTGCACAGCAAAAAAAAAAATTATAATTAAAAAAATAAATAAAAGTTAACTGGAAAAAAAAAATTAAAGGTAGACATTCAAAACGCTATGTTTACCTCTAACCTGGAATATAATGGAGCCATTTTGGCACACTGTCAGTCTTGGTTATAACCTTGACCCTTTTCTGTCATTTAACATAAAACCAGTTTTCACACGTGCTAGCCTTCATAGAGATAGCATTGAGAGAGGATGACAAACAAAAATTATGTTTCCCCCAGTATTCACAGAGGACTGAACTGGATTGTGATATGAGTTACTTCATTTTTAATGCACATTAAAAAAAATAAATGGGCATCACATGTGAAAAGATTAAATCAAGTTCTAGGTAATTTTCAAACTTGTATTTACATTTTAACCAAGATGCGTCTTTGTATTTGTGAAAACAGGGCTAGATACCCCATGCCAAACTCATGCAAGACAAGTCAACCAAGTCCAGCCTTCTTGAGCCTCATCTTTAAAGTAGCATTCTTAGTACTTGCCATGTTCTTTTAGTGTCAGGTGCAATAAAAAAAATGCACAAAAGTGGCATAAAAAATTAAATATACATGCATGTTCAACATGGATAAATAAATAAGTAAATAAATAAATCATACAAGTGCTAGTACCATTGCTAGGTTGGAAGTGAAAAAACATCCTACTTGTCTATGAAAAAGACTGTTGTAGGTAAAGGGTATCAGTAGTCCAGCAGTGTGTGTTGTAAACTGTGCAGAATTCCCAATCGTACAAGTGTAATGATCACCTAGTGGGGGCACTAGTCCTGGGAGCTGGATGGCACCTGCTGCTGTGAAAGACATTTTAATACACACACATGGTTTTATCCAAAAGTTTAGGTGCTTTAACCCCTTAAGGACTGAGCCAAATGTACACGTTGTAAACAAAACAAAACGTAAACAAAACCTGGCATTTGCGCTATATGTCTGTCCAACCGTAATTCACCTCTTTCATATTAAAAGCACCCCCCTTTATTATATATCGTTTTATTCAGGGGAAACAGGGCTTTCATTTAATATCAAATATTTAGCTATGAAACATAAGTTAATATGAAAAAATGGGAGAAAATAAGAAATGTTGTTATTTTTTTAGTTCTATATGACATTTTAACTGTCAATGTCATAACACTGTTTGCTTTTACTGCAATAAAATACACATATTTGTATTCAGCAGAGTCTCACATGTAAAACAGTACCCCCTATGTACAGTTTTTTGGTGTTTTGGGAAGTTACAGGTTCAAATATAGCACGTTACATTTGAAATTGAAATTTGCCAGATTGGTTACGTTGCCTTTGAGACTGTATAGTAGCCCAGGAATTAAATATACACCCATAATGACATACCATTTGCAATAATAGACAGCCCAAGGTATTGCAAATAGGGTATGTCCAGTCTATTTTAGAAGCCATTTGGTCACAAACACTGGCCAAAGTTAGCGTTAGTATTTGTTTGTGTGTGAAAAATGCAAAAAACGCCAATTTTGGCCAGTGTTTGTGACTAAGTGGCTACTAAAAATGACTGGACATACCCCATTTGCAATACCTTGGGTTGTCTACTATTGCAAATGGTATGCCATCATTGGGGTAATTTTCATTCTTGGGCTACCATAGGGTCTCAAAGGCAACGTAACCAATCTGGCGAATTTTAATGTGAAAAAAATGAAACACAAGCCTTATATTTGACGCTGTAACTTTTGAAAACACCATAAAACCTGTACATGAGGGGTACTGTTGTTCTCAGGAGACTTCGCTGAACACAAATATTTGTGTTTTAAAACAGTAAAAAGTAACACAGCAATAATATCGTCCGTGTGCTGTTTGGGCATGAAAAATGTAAAAACCATAACTTTTACTGGCGATATTATCATTGTAATACATTTTACTGTTTTGAAACACTAATATTTGTGTTCAGCGAAGTCTCCCGAGTAAAACAGTACCCCCCATGTACAAGTTTTATGGTGTCTTAGAAAGTTATAGGGTTAAATATGGTGCTAGCAAATTAAATTCCCTATACTTTCGGCATGGGTTGTCAGCCAGGTCCCGCTAATTGTAATTAATTAATATACCTAATTATGTAAAAAATATTACATAAATATATATGTAGAGTTAATATATGTATATATATACGTGTATATAATTTTTTTGAAATATTTTTATTTATATATAGGTATATATATATATATAGTGATATATACATATATATTTATGTTTATAGATATATATATATATTATTTCGTTCTACGTGTATTTTGATATAAATATATATATATATTAATATCACAATACAGTTAGAACGAAATAACACACATCTATATATTTTTTTATTTTATTTTTTAACGTATTTACATCTTTTTTATATTATATATAAATATATATATATAACAATAAATATATATATATATATATTTAATCAGTATCAGTCTACGTGTAATTTGATATTAATATACATATATAATTATATATATATATATTAATAGTAAAATACACCTAGACAGTGTATGTGTGTGTATGTATATGTGTATATATATATATACTTAGCTCATATATATATATATAGTATATATATATATATATATATATATATATATATATATGATTTAAGTATATATATATATATATTTTTTTTACACTTATTTTTACTTTATTTTATTTCCAGCCAGCAGGGGGACTACCTGCCATTACAGGCAGCAGCCAGCTAACCCGGCCATGTGATTGTGAGGTCCGGGGGGGGGGGGGGGGGGGGGGCAGGAGGAAGGATCTGCCGCGGGCGACCGGGTAAGTAAAAAAAAAAAAACAGAGGGCGTACTATTACGCCCTGCGGCATTTAGAGCCGCTTAGAATAGGGCGTAATAGTATGCCCTCCGGTTTTAAGGGGTTAATTTACAGAGAAGTTGCAGTTCCCGTTTAACGTAATGTAAACATATATGAGCTTTCTGCAAAATAGGTTCTCTTTTCACTTGTGAATTTCGTTTTTAATACAATTAGGGACCCTTCCCTGTAAATGATCATGTATTCCTTATACATATGAATGCTAGATCGTACTTTGAGAATTTGTTTTTGTAGGAGATATGCAAAATATAACATATGCACCATATCAACACACAGCTGCTACATCTAAGTACACCATACATTTCATGGTTAAATCATCGGGTATTAAAAAAACATAATCCACTACAGTTTAAACAAGCACAAAGAATAATAACAGCAGTAAACATCAGCCAGCATTTGTACATGTACTTTGCACAAGCATCTCATTTTAGTATATCCACTGATCTTTGCTGTACTGTTTACTTACTTTACTTCTTTGCTTTACTGTTTATTGAATATACATAATGTATAATAAGAATAAAAATAAGAATAAAAATCCACGGCCATTTAAAAAAAAAAAAAGAAAAAAGCAAATACGCTCAGACGTAAAATGAATGAAGCATTTTAGATGCCTCTTACAAAAAGTCGTGACCATTTGTAAATAGCATTAACCATTATCTGTCCCTGCTGATTTGCCAAGTTTCTGGAAAATCAGGTATATTAATCTTCAACAGGCTTGAAACTGTTGTTCGATTGCGTATTGGCTGCCTGTTGCTCTGCACAAACACACTCATGACTGCTAAAAAAATAAGTTAGAGTTTTGAATTTTCTGTAGGCTTTTCAAACTGTTCTTTGTTATAAATTGGCAAAGATGTATTCATGCCTCATGTGGATTGCTGTGCAGAAGAAAGTAATTGTTGCAATATTCAATATGTAGCAACAGGATTTTCTTGAATTGAAAATCATCTTTCATACAATGCTATCCTCGTGTTTTTTTTAGACAGCCACAAAGATAGATAGGCTAGATAGATAGACAGACAGACATGTGATTGCTTGATTTATATTTTACTGTTGAGTTTTTATTTTGATCAATGATTACTAAAATTGCTAATCCTCCCGGTATTACCCAGAATCCCTACATTTAAATGTATGATTTTGAAAATGGAGATTTTCTATTAGTAGATAAACTTCTGGTTCCTTGTCTTGCTTGCGACTCTTCCCACTTTGACTTTCCTATAGTCCCTAGTCCTGCTTGTAACTTCCGACACCCTGGTCCTTCTTGCCCGTCACTGTCCTGTTTGTGACCTTGTGGTCCTATCTTGTTTATGCCTCTTGCCCTGCCTGTGATTCACCTCCCTTACTTCATTGTGGATACAAAGCACTAGTAAGGTAGTGGACACTCTAGTTGAGAGGGGTGAAGGACCCTCTCCATGCACTGCTACTCTTTGTAGAGTATTGTACAGCTTCTTAATGTCCATGGGCCCATCCTGGCAGGGAGCTGTGAGAAGCTTCCAGTGAGTTGAAGGGTGGGAACTGAATGTCATACCCTACCTCTCTCATCACTCACTGCATGCCACTCATCTTTTCAGACTGCAGAAGAACATGAAGACTATCTGATATGGAAGGGGACAAACATTGTCTTGCTACAATATTAGTAGGTGCATGGGGTGGGAGGGTTGAATGGTTTGGAAACACAAAGGGGGTAAAGGGTGGATTAATGCATATAAGGGGTAAGAGGCAAAGGGATGTTGAGAGATCCAGACAAAATCAACACACAATCAAAAATATTTAATCCCAGGATATGGGTGTAAACACACAATTCCTCCCTGGGTACCAAATGACTATATTTGTTTCTCTTTTCTGCACACTGTGTTGTTATATATTTCTAAGAGGATTTGTACACTTAATCTTATTTTTCAAAATTCACAAACAGTACTTGTTAATATAGAGGATCAGTAAACATGATTTTAAAAATGATCTTAAAGTTTATCAAGATCAACATTTTACTATAACAATTTATAGTTAATTCATTTTAGACAGTACATCATAGTTAATAATTATAATCAATTTAGAAAAAAAATATATAGAGTCATAAATGTATAATGTTATTTTAATTGAAGTGAAAAGTTTACTAGTAAGTCTGGTTGTCTATTAATTCCTGATGTGAGAGACATTTTAATGCCCAATATTGATTTTTAAATTTAAGATTTTGGCTCATGAAAGTTGGAAATTATATCTTGTCCTGACTAGGAAGTTTGCTATGGGGACACCATAATATTTCCACACAATACATTTGTTATTGCAGTATATCTTTTGTACCATGTACTAATGAAATAGAATGTTTGGTTTTGTTGTATTATTTTGAGTTATCCCTTGCTTAATTCCACAGAATTGACCAAGGGATTCAGATGAGAATGAAAACAAAATTAACACAGCAAACCACACACATTATGGGATTTGTATAACATACTTATTTTCTATAATAAACCACACAGAGAAATAAAAAAAGAATTTGCTGTGTTGGTGCTTAATTCACATATAAGTACAAAGCAGTTTAACAGTCTGATCAAAAAAACCTCAATCCAATAATATAAATTGTGCTTTTTAATTCAAAGAGCAATCAAGTCCATGAATGAGTTTCCAGCTGAAAAATAAATTATAAAATCAGTTTGACAGGAAGGCAAGATGAAAATGTACAAGAGATGTTTATTGTAAAAATGTAAAATTGTCATAAAAATAATAATATAATTTTTAAAATATATACATACACTGATCAGCCGCAATATTGAAATCATTGATGGGTGAATTGAATATTATTGATTATATTATTACAATGGCACCTGTCAATGGGTGGTATATATATTACAGGAATAATGGTCAAACAAAAAGAGCTGAGTGACTAGACAAATGTGTCAGGGCATCTTTAAAACTGCAAGTCTTGTGGGGTGTTCCCGGTATGCACTGGTTAGTTCTTAATAGTAGTGTATGGAAGGACAACTGGTGAACCGTCGTCAGGGTCATGGACGCCCAAAGCTCACTGACGAACGTGGGGAGAACGTGGGGAAATGTGGCATAGTACACAGTGCATCACAGTTTACTGTGTATGGGTCTGTGTAGCCAGGGCCAGATTAACATAGAGGCTAATGGAGCTGCAGCTCCAGGCCCAGGCCAGGGCCCAGGCCCATGGAATAGGCCCATTGATTTTTTTTTCCCACACTACTCGTAGGGTTGCCACCAGGCTGGTATTTATTTGAGGCTGCCTGGCTGGTGCCGATATTGCAGTATTACCGACAATACAAATGCCGGTATTTTTCTCAGTATAAACAGAGATTACTCTGCAATACTAGCACCGGCCAGTAGGAGTCGCTGTGTGTGTGTGTGTGTGGAGAGAGCCAGGGATAGGAAGTTACAGCACCTCTCTACTCACTGATCCGCAGGGGAGCAGCTACAGAGAGTCCAGACAGCAACTCACAGCCTGCAGAGAAAGCCTACAGCTCGGGGAAGTGAGGGATGGGGGAAAGGCTGCAGGGAGACATGGGGACACAGACACTAGGGAGTGTCCCCTAGTGTGAGACACTAGGGGACACTGGGAGACATGGAGACACAGGGATACCTCTAGGAACGCAGAGACACAGGGACACAGACACACATGGGGACACTGAGACATGGGGACACGGTGAGACATGGGGACACTGAGACACAGGGAGACCTCTGGAGACTCTGAGAAATGGGGACACAGACACACATGGGGACACTGAGACACTAGGAGACACTGAGACCTGGGAGCACTGAGACACTAGGGGATGCTGGGAAACATGGAGACACTGAGACACTAGGGACACAATGTTCCCAAGTGTCTCAGTGTCCCTATGTCTCCCAGACAGTGTCCCTGGTGTCTTAGTGTCCCCATGTCTCCCAGTGTCTCTAGTGTCTGTGTGCCCATGTCTCCCAGTGTCCCTAGTGTCTGTGTGCCCATGTCTCCGAGTGCCTGTAGTGTCTCTGTGTCCCCATGTCTCCCAGTGTCCACATGTCTCCCAGTGTCTGTGTCCCCATGAAACGAGCGCATCATTAGTTGCATTTATGCCAAGCTCAGGATGCTGTTGGCCAGCATGCATGATTGGCAGGCAGCCTGACATGCATTCATGCCAGGCTAGCCTTCCAATTCTTTGGGCAGACACGCCTCCTTTTTGGGCATGTTCGTCCCTTTCAGGAGTTCTGGTTACATGATCAAAGTCAGTGGCCCACCCTTTTACACCGCCCATTGACTTCCTGCTTCACTGGACACTGGTGTTAGGGGGTGTGGATGAAAAGATGAAAGCATGAATTAGATAGAGATTAGTATATTTTAAAATAATCTTTGTTTTCTTATAGCTGCATCCTATGAGTTTCCCTCCGGCAACATCTCTACTAGATTCATAGTGCTTGAGAAGTATGACTGTTTTAGTATTTTTGGGCGATAAGATTCTGTACTTAGGCCCCTCATAATTGTCAGCATCAGGCACACTGGGGTCTTAATCTGGCCCTGTGTGTAGCCGCAGACCGATAAAAGTGCACATGATGACCCCTGTCCACTGTTGAAAGCACTTTAATTGGGCATGTTGTGGATCTGATTGTCAAAACTGGACCACGAAACAATGGAAGAAAGTTGCCTGGATGGATGAAGCACATTTTCTGTTCGATCAGGTGGATGGTCAGGTGCATATGCATTATTTACCTGGGGAAGAGATGGCACCAGGATGCACAATGGGAAGAACGCAGGTTGGCAGAGACAATGTTATGCTCTGGGCAATGATCTGCTAGAAAACCTTGGGCCCTGGCATTCATGTGGATGTTACTTTGACATGTACTACCTACCTACAGATTGTTGCAGACCACATACACTCCTTCATGGCAGTGGTGTTCCCTGATGGGCACTTTCAGCAGGATAATGAACTCTGCCACACTGCCAACATTGTTCCAGAATGATAAAAATATGAGAACGTATAATAAGATATCTATTAAAAATCCTTAAATTATAAAAGAAACCAATGAAAATATAAAATTAAAACATTGCCTCCGACTCGGAGATGGTAACAGATGGAGACCTTGTATGAGGTATTGCGTGCATTCCACTGTTCCCTCCTCCTGCGTTCCACTGTCCACAAAATGCATAAGGCTTTACCGCATCTGTCGCAAATACATCCCGTTACCGGGTTACAGTGGAATGCAGGAGGAGGGAACTGTGGAACGCATGCATAGAAACATAGAATGTGACGGCAGATAAGAACCATTCGGCCCATCTAGTCTGCCCAGCAACACCTTGTACGAGGACTCCATCTGTTACCATCTCCGAGCCGGACGGAGAGAGGAAGCTGCAGATCCACTTCACGATTCTACCCTGCTTGTTCTATATATGCTCGTACTTTATTTCAACCATGTGAGTGTTTTTAAGCCTTATCTATTTAATAAATTAGTGTTTTACAGTAAGCACTGTTGAATGTTCATTTTGTATTCTAGATCGCTGTGAGGATCCAGCCACTATAGATCTATTGTTATGGTCTGCAAGTATATTTATTCTTGTACTTTTCTGTGAGGGGTTTTTGACAGTACCATAGCATTCTAGCTTGTTGATAGAACAATCTAAGCTGTGCTCCTAGCTGAGATTCCCTCACTCACTCAGGCAGACATTTATTCTAGTCAATGTGTATCATTATTTTGATACTTAGTCCTATCCATTGATTTATCCAGGACTAAAACTGTTTTATTCACTGGACTGCCATTGCTTATTTGATATCACTGCTTATTTGATATCACCACTCTAGGCATTTCATTTTATCCACTGATTGTGTACCAGTCTATACCTCTTCTTCTCATTTGCATATATTGCCTCCATACATTATTTATTATGCCCTGTTTATTATATTCTCTTTCACCACTCCTGGTTTTCTACTAGTATTTATCTAGATACTATTCCTCTCTTTTTTGCTCCAGAATGGTTTGAGGAACACAACAATGGTTCAAGGTGTTGATTGGCCTCCCCATTTCCCAGTTCTCAATCTAATTGAGCATCTGTGGGATGTGCTGGAACAACAAATCCAATCCATGGAGGCCCCACATCGCAACTTGCTGAACTTAAAGGATCTGCTACTAGTGTTGGTGCCAGATATCACAGGACAAGTTCAAAAGTCTTGTAGAGTCAATGCTTCGACACATCAGAGCTGTTTAGGCAGCACAAGAGGGACCTACACAATATTAAGCAGGTGGTTTTAATTTCGTGCTAATCAGTGTATATATGTAAAGGCAGTGTACCTGGAGTTCTGGGAGTGGTTTCGTCCGACCTATATCTATCTACCTCCCAGCTTTCTCCTGCTGTTCTGTTGATGATTGAACCCTGGATGCTAGGTTACCACACGCAATTTACAGTTTGTGGGCTTTCTCAACTTAGGATGGTGTTGCGGCATCAGTGGAGATTAATACATTCAGTGAGTAGGAAGACTGACCCTCAGTCTACCTTCCCCGGTTCTCTTCTCTTTGACATTGTACATTTGGCTGTGCAACATATTCATTCTGCTTCAGTACATTAGGCCTACATTCGTCTGGAATATATACTTACTTTGATTCAGTACATTCGGCCTACGTTAGGCCATGCTACATATTCATTTTGGCTCAGTATATTTGATCTACGCTTGGACACGCTACATAACCACTTTAGTTCAGTACATTTGGCCTACGTTCGGCCACTCTTTTTCATGTCACTATGCAAGTGACTCACTTTTCCAAATCTACCTCCCTTTTTAGTGCAGCCACTTGCTCAACAGGACTTTACATTTAGTGTGGTCTGTCTACCTTAGTCAGCCCTAGGTAGTGTGAAGTATTTTGGTTTCTTGTGCCACTAAGTAGCTTAGTTCTGTGGGGCCAACTCGCATGCTCAACTATGTAGGTATTTCACTCCTCAGCCCAAATCATAGTTTGTGCCTCACAAATCTGTCTTTTTTTCACAAAGCAGTTAGGGCCTCACCTGTCCTGCCCAATCTAACTTAAATCTCTTTATTGTCACAGAGAGGCACCCTGCCACAACACTCGGTGACATACAGAGTGAACGAGAGAAAGAAGACTGGATTAGTGGTCAAAAAGCCTTCTGACAGTTTGTTTTCATGTCCAGTTTTGGATGATGCACTGAGCAGCTTGTCAGGACCAGCATAGTTTCATGTTTTTAACATTCCTCACTAGGTTACGATATTATTTTGATTAATTTTACCAAATGTATTACCTTATGGAATTCCTATGGCTTTTTTTCCCGACCACAAATATATCTTGTATTTATGATAAAAGGTCTAAGGTATTTTTCTTACAGAAGGCTGATGTAAATTGTGCAAATTGCACCTGGATGTGGCAAGCTGGCAGAGGGGTTATTGAGCACAGCTGTACAAATTATGTGTGCTATACTGTACTGATCAGGGTTATTCCATGCAGTCTGTGATGTAGTTTGTGATTTGTGATGTCACTGATTTACTCTTTGCTGTATAGTATAAATTCCACATGACTCTGCTTGAAGATGATTTCTCCCTACTTGATGAAAAACACAATCAGGAGAGACAATGGAATAAATAGAGGACCTAGGAGGATGAGCAGGAAAACCAAACTACTGGCTATAGGGGATGCATGATAAATTGACTACAGGCTAATAGGGTAGAGGAATGGGCTAATGGCTATCACATACACTGCACCTTTGCCTGTATTCTGTAGAAGTATCTGGTATATCTGAAAATAATAATAACATAATCCTATATATCACATGCATTAACACTTAACATTAGGCATAGATTTTAAAAGATCTTGCAGATTTTAAAACAACTGTCAAATTTTGTTACCTTCTATTTTGTTTGTTTTATTTTATTTATTTTTTTTGTTTTATTTTCATTTGTAAAACTGCACAATTATATATGCGATCTGGATGTATTGTTATCCATTAGCTATGGAGTGGCCTGCTGGGTAAAGCACTGCGTATCTCTGGAAAAGCAAGTGCCATAATTCCTTGAATGTTGACAGCAAGTCACATGCTGCTAATGAAGTGTGCTGGGCATTACTATTAGCCAAAACAAGAATAATTACACTATATATAGCAAACGTGTCCATCATGGCAATGCTCATTATGATATTTATGTTTTTAAGGTTGAATCACTATAGCCACAAGATTAACTGTTTGAGTGCAAAGCTGGTTTTTACTTGTGAGTTTTATATAAGAAAGCATGTTTAATCACTGGTATTACACATACACAATATGTGACCACTTATGACTTATTCAGAGATAACAAATGTGATATAAGCATTTTAACATTTTTGGATGGTAAGAAGTAACAGTTTCTCGTTCCTTCAACCAAGTAAACAGTATTACAGCATTTACCAGAGTTAAAAACACAGCAGAGGTAAGTAATATACCTACCTCCACTACAACGCCTCATTGGGTTAAATTAATTTTCCCATGATGCCTCAGACACGCTTGGATAACTAACAGAAAATCCTAGTCGCCATTTTCTTCAGCTGTGCCATAAACATACATAAGCAAATGTACAGCACTGTAAGAGTTAACTAATTAATACAGTTTTCAAAGCCCCGCAAAATAAACTATAAAAAAAGATTTACATTAGTTTAGCACAATTTAAAAATAACATTGAAGGAATGACACAACACCCAGTGGAAGACAGAAAAGTCCTACATTGGAGTTGGTTGGGTTGCAGGGTATAAGGGCATATTCACCATTGAGGTGATTTGGGTATAGTGATTAGCTTTCCTCTCTCTCTAATACACCAATAGCTACTTTAGTTCACTGAGATACTGTTACAAATTAAATGACTACATTTTATACTTTCTACCTCAGAAACTAACTTAGTAGCTTTATGGCAAAGGTGTATTGAACATTTAGCATTTAACAGATGATTCCTATATATATATATATATATGTTTTATCTTTTCACTTTTTATTAAGAGGGATTAATAAAAATTTATTATTTTGAATATATTTCTTTTAAGTTCTATACTGGCAATCTGTTGCCACAAACTAAGAACAATTTGCATTTGGGGTATAGGGATTGATAATTGGGAGAATTTCATTATAATCCCTGTTCAGTCTCTTTCTCTTTTTTCATAAAAAATAACATTAAGTTAGCTATTTGGTTGTGCTTAAATGGAGGAGGTGGCACACCATTTGCTTGTTTAATATTTTTATATTCTTTATTTTCATTTAAATAAGCACTTTGGGAAATAACAAATTAGAGAAAGAAGAAACAATAGTTACTCATCTAAAAAAAAAAACGTTTTTGGATGAAAAAAATACTTTGGAAACATTTGAAAATGACAATTCCCACTAATTTGATAAGCTACAAACTCACAAACAAAGTCCACAAACAAACAAAAAAAAAAAGATGTCATCCTTCAAAAAGCTAAATAGAATATCATCCATTACTGACATTCTTTACCAGATTTGTTCTCTAGTTTTTAGTGTTCCACTGCACTATTTTTTTAGCTGATTTGACAGCAATTAATAGGAGCATGCATTTTTCACCTGCATACAAACCATGACAATTCTCTAGGTGCCTCGCCAGGATTATTGAACTTAACGTTATCCTTATCCAAAAGCCTGAAGGTCTTTAAGAAAATAGAAAATGTAAAGTTAAACACTGAAGTTGTTGTAGTCAGTGACCTAGAACCCAGAAAATTGCATCTCTCCACCACTCCACAAACAGAAAAACAGATTTCCTTATATCCCCATATTCTGGTAAAAAATAATACACCTTTGGGCAGGAGAACTTATCTACTTTGTTTGTAAAGGCTGTTCTGCAGATCTCCATGATGAGTAAATAAAACATGCAGGTAACACGGCTCTATTTTTAAAATGTAGGCTTCAGCATTTGGAAGTTTTTTGGATTATAACAAACCGAAGTCCAATGGATATTTGGATGGTGCCTCTCATCTAAGACAGGGCATTTATTGCGGGCTTCCTTATAATTCATTAAAAAGAAGAATGACATTCCAGGAGAATTAGTTGCTTTATTATGCGGTATCTCTCGGTCTGGAAAGGTTACTGCTGCTTTAATTTGCTACAACCTGGCAATCATCAAATCAAGGGTTATTATACATTTAGCCACTCATGTACTTATATGTAATAATTATTCAGGTTTTGATAGAAGAACCTTCTACGTATTCATTTCTCCACTATCAGTATCATAGATAGAATGTGAACTGTGAAAATGGGAGTATATAAACAAACATTTGAAGGTTATTCACTAGAGTGAGAATTCAAAGTGAACTTCAAATATAAATCAAGGGTGCCCAAACTGGATGGACCTTTGAATTTTCAATTTGAGTTCAAAATATCATCTAGAAAAGATGGTCAAGAGCTGACCCAGAATGCCTATCCCTTATGTGGCATTCCACATCCACTGCATCTCTCTGTGAGTCCCTTCACTGGCTTACCATTCACAGCAGAAATTTTCACGCTGACCTACAAAGCCCTTACTAACATCGCCCGCACTACCTGTTCTCATTTATCAACAAATATACTCCAGTCCATTTCCTAAAATGTAAAAATGACCTGCACCTTGCATCTTCAATCATCTCCTCTTGCCATGGTAGACTGTTGGACTCTTGGGGGCAATGCAAGACATTTCCTTAGTCTGCCTTCCTTTAAGCACCCCATAAATACATTTATGTTCAGGGAAGCTTACCACTCAACTCAGGAAGTAATGGTTTCCACTTAAACAATAAATACAGTTATCTCATTCTGTATTGTCCACATTCTCACTTTTCCAGTCCCCACCTTCTGTTTCTCACTACTTCTGTCCTTCTAGATGGTATGTTTTCATTGGAAAAGGACCCTCAACTCCTCCTGTATTTGTTTGTCAAATTTTGTATTGTCTCTGATGTATGGTACCTTTCTCTTTTTTATTTTACCAATTGTACCCATGTACAGTGCTGTATGAATGTGTCGGAGCTTTATAAATAAAATGTAACAATAATAATAACTTGCTTCTAGACATACCGGTTCATACCAGTGATTAGTGTTGTCGCGAACCCGCCATTGACTTCAATGGGCAGGCGAATTTTAAAACCAACAGGGACTCTTTCTGGCCACAAAAGTGATGGAAAAGTTGTTTCAAGGGGACTAACACCTGGACTGTGGCATGCCGGAGGGGGATCCATGGCAAAACTCCCATGGAAAATTGCACAGTTGATGCAGAGTCTGCTTTTAATCCATAAAGGGCAGAAATCACCTAACATTGACACCTGTCCTCAAAGCCCCTGATACACACTGACACAGAGCAGAATAGAGACTGTTCCCCGTCCTCAGAGACCATGATACACACTGACACAGAGCAGAATAGAGACTGTTACCCCTACATAGGGTCACTTGGCAGATATGGCGGGGTCGTGGGAGGGGGAAGATGACTTTCACCTCTTCCCCTGTTACATTCCCGTTGTGCTGTGACATCACCCTTATACGCTGTGTAAAGCATACTATTTAATTTGATCAGCATGGCCACTTGAGTTTTTATAGTTTTCACGCTGTTTGTAGTTTATATATGGTTCACAAAAATCAAACAAACGATAAAGTAAACATGTAAGGATTCAGAATATTCTTTCAAACCCTTACACATTGTGTGTACGTATTTTTTGTCTTTGTCAAATCCCTGATACACACTGACACAGAGCAGAATAGGGACTGTTCCCCCTACATAGGGTCACTTGGCAGATATGGATTGACACCTATCCTAATGATCCCTGATACACACTGACACAGAGCAGAATAGAGACTGTTCCCCCTACATAGGGTCACTTGGCAGATATGGATTGACACCTGTCCTCAAAACCCCTGATACACACTGACACAGAGCAGAATAGGGACTGTTCCCCCTACATAGGGTCACTTGGCAGATATGGATTGACCGGTGACCTGTTTTATTTTTCATATTTATTTTTCATATTTGTTTTTACTTATTTTGTACACCTCCTGATCTTATGAGTGAATAAATTGCCTTGGAGGAATTCTTCTGGTCGGAGTCTGTTTTGAACCATCTAGCTGACCCTGATACCCCAGTGGCTACCACTCGAGGAGGAACACTGATTGATACCCCCCATTCACATCGTGGGGTGGCACCTTTAATACGCTAAATCCATTTGGAATCTGTGAGTGCATATATACCAGTACACTACCTCTGAGTATCAAACAATATTTGCACTATGTTTTATCCTCTATTCTAGGTACATCAGCAGAATCCCTAAAATATCCTATCATTTATACTATCCTACTAAACGGTTATCAACTGGGAAATAACCTTGGGAGCTGTGTACCCAGAAGTTAAGTTTTTAATCACTTTGTTTCACGGGTGATTTTGTTTGTAGATATGGATTGACACCTGTCCTCAAAACCCCTGATACACACTGACACAGAGCAGAATAGAGACTGTTCCCTGTCCACAGAGACCATGATACACACTGACACAGAGCAGAATAGAGACTGTCCCACCTACATAGGGTCACTTGGCAGGTATGGATTGACACCTGTCCTCAAAGCCCCTGATACACACTGACACAGAGCAGAATAGAGACTGTTCCCTGTCCACAGAGACCATGATACACACTGACACAGAGCAGAATAGGGACTGTTCCTCCTACATAGGGTCACTTGGCAGATATGGATTGACACCTGTCCTCAAAACCCCTGATACATACTGACACAGAGCAGAATAGAGACTGTTCACCGTCCACAGAGACCATGATACACACTGACACAGAGCAGAATAGAGACTGTTCCCCGTCCACAGAGACCATGATACACACTGACACAGAGCAGAATAGGGACTGTTACCCCTACATAGGGTCACTTGGCAGGTATGGATTGACACCTGTCCTCAAAGCCCATGATACACACTGGGGGGAGCTACTGTCCTCCCCAACCCCTGCGCGGTGGGTGGGGGCCATAAATCACAATGGGGGGACCTACTGTCCTCCTCCCCTCGGCCCCCACCCCTGCACGGTGGGCGGGGGCCATAAATCACAATGGGGGGGCCTACTTTCCTCCCCCCCGGCCCCCATCCCTGCGCGGTGGGTGGGGGGCATAAATCACAATGGGACGGACCTACTGATAGGAGTGGAGTATTGTTCATATCAGTTTAATACCTTCCGCGTCTCCTATCAGTGGACGTGTATATGGCAGCCATTTTAGGAACCGCACACCTGGGACCCGAGCAAGGTCACCTCGTTCAAGCTGCTCTGGTTCCTTGATGAGCCAGCTGCCCATGAGTTAACATGTCCCGTGGAGAAGCACTCTGTCCTGTAAAGCCTCAAACTGCTATTCAATCTATAACAGTGAAAAAAAAATTTTGTTTTTAAAAGCACGCTATAGAGACACCAGATATGATTGGCAATGTGCACTGGAACAGTTCTGGAGAGCACACGCTGAAGGAAGGACTGACAGAGCCGCTTGAAGGACACTGACTGGCTGCTATTAGCTTACACTAGAAACCTTTTTTCTTTGTAAAAGCACGCTATAGAGACACCAGATATGATTGGCAACTGTCAAAGTACGCTGGCAGGGTTGTGCAGGGCACACGCTGAAGGAAGGCCTGACAGAGCCGCTTGAAGGACACTGACTGGCTGCTATTAGCTTACACTGGAAACCTTTTTTCTTTGTAAAAGCACGCTAAAGAGACACCAGATATGATTGGCAACTGTCAAAGCACGCTGGCACAGGTCTGCAGAGCACACGCTGAAGTAGGCCTGACACCCAGACGCTTGCAGACAACTAACTGATCTTCTATTACAGTGAAAAAAAATGATTTCTTTAAAATCTAAAGCTTAAGCTATTGTTAAAACAGATATGAGTGGTGGCACTGACTGTGCAAATGGGCAAGGCATCCAACCTGACACAGAAGCTGGCAGGCAGGCAACTGCTCTTCTATTACAGTGAAAAAAAAATGATTTCTTTAAAATCTAAAGCTTAAGCTATTGTTAAAACAGATATGAGTGGTGGCACTGACTGTGCAAATGGGCAAGGCATCCAACCTGACACAGAAGCTGGCAGGCAGGCAACTGCTCTTCTATTACAGTGAAAAAAATGATTTCTTTAAAATCTAAAGCGTAAGCTATTGTGAAAACAGATATGAGTGGTGGCACTGACTGTGCAAATGGGCAAGGCATCCAACCTGACACAGAAGCTGGCAGGCAGGCAACTGCTCTTCTATTACAGTGAAAACAAATTATTTATTTAAAATCTAAAGCTTAACCAATTGTTAAAACAGATATGAGTGGTGGCACTGACTGTGCAAATGGGCAAGGCATCCAACCTGACACAGAAGCTGGCAGGCAGGCAGCTGCTCTTCTATTACAGTGAAAACAAATTATTTATTTTAAATCTAAAGCTTAACCAATTGTTAAAACAGATATGAGTGGTGGCACTGGGCAAGTAGGCACAGTATCCAATGTGAACCTCACACAGAAGCTGGCAGGCAGGCACCTGCAATTACATTACACAGGAAAAAAAAAAAAAAGCAGCCTGATGTTATAGCCCTAAAAAGGGCTTTTTGGGGTGCTGTCCTTACAGCAGAGATCAGATGAGTCCTTCAGTATTGTAGTGGACACTGAATACCCTAGCCTAGCTATCAATTTCCCTATCTAATCAGCAGCAGCTAAACTTTCCCTCCTCTCACTAAGCATGCAGCTTCAGAATGAATCGAAAATGGATGCTGGGAGGGAGGTTGGAGGGTGTGGAAGGGAGGGAGTGCTGCTGATTGGCTGGAATGTGTCTGCTGACCGAGAGGCACAGGGTCAAAGCTTGCCCAATGATGACGAATAGGGGGCGGATCGAACCGCCCATGTGTTCGCCCGCGGCGGCGAACGCGAACAAGCTAAGTTCGCCGGGAACTGTTCGCCGGCGGACAGTTCGGTACATCACTACCAGTGATATTGGCTTTGATAGGCTGAAAGGGGCCACCTGACACTCTCACCCAATCACCACTGCCTAAAATAGAATCGTGTTCATTATTAAAACAAAGAAGATACTCTTCATTTGCAGGTAGATCATTAAGAGAAAGAGAAAGATCATTAACAGCTATTTTGTCAAGAAGTGCTGGCCAAGTGGGTCACATAAAATTTTACAGGGCTCTCAGTACTCAATGCTGCCAAGCACTCCTGTGAATGTAGTTTCTGTTTTAAAATATGGAGGCATTAATTTAGTATCCTGCCTAGATCCATTTCAATCATTAGTCTAGCTGTAGTTCATGTGTCTTTCACTTGTAATCTTACAGACATTTGACTTTTTTATAACAAAGGAATTTGGTATATAATATATATATATACCTTAAGTGGAGCGCTATAGATGTTGAGGAATTACCTCACAGGGTCTTGATTGGGTCGTGTACGTCACATACAGATATGGAAGATAAAAATATATAACATAGTGCAGATTGTAAAACACTTGTGCAATTTCAAATGAGGTAGATAAATGGATCACTCACATTTTCCAGAGCCTATATTTTGGCTCTGTAAATTGGACCGGTATGCTTCTTAGGGCAGCATCCCACCACTATTTCCTGCTGAAATTTTTCTCCGGGAAGATAAAAACAATAGGAACATCCAATGTGTAGTACAGTCAATTCACAAATATTTATGTTAGAATGTAAATAGGTTAACACGTATCAGCAGCGGAGCACCTCATATTGCAGCCGCAGGAGCTCCCAAAAGGTGACCGGCAAAAGCACCAAACTTTAACTTTACATAGTGACGTTTCCCCTACACTGCATACATCTGAGCACTATTTGGAGAATATGGGCACTCATATCAGGGCTATTTGGGGATGTATAATATGTTGGGTTATTTTATGTTTTTATTATGTTTTGGGGTACTTTTATGTTTCTATGTTTTGTGTTGGACTCTCTGTTCCTGGGAGATAATTAGCTTACCGGTCTTTAACTCAATTATCTCCAGTCAGGAAATTCCTGGGAGGGGCTTGTATTGTTTGGATACCCCTGCTGGGGTCTGTGCATAAAAGGCAAAGTTTGGCTCATTAAAATCAGTTGTACTCCCAGAACTATGTGTCATCTAGTTACTGAGCTATTCACTGTTCAGCATCTGGTTCCAGTTCGTGGAGGATTCAGCGGGGAAAGTCCTTATAGTGACTACAGCTTCCAGGACTGTGTATCGTTCAGTCTCTGGGAGGAGATAGAGCTAGTCCCCTATATTGTTCCAGGAGAGGCTCCAGGAGGATCCCAGTCAAGCCATGGTGACTGGGGCAGAAGTGCTGAGGTTTTCCCTGCGGGGAAGCGGTCCTTGGCGGAGGTACCCAGCTGGGGTACAGGGAGCTCCACTACACACCATATGCCCATATTGTGTTAAGCCCACCACTACTTCAGACTACATTTATGTGTGTGCCCCCAATTCCAGTTTTGTATTTACTATTTGTGATGTGTCTTGAAACCTATTACATTGAGAAACCAACTTAAAAGTGCTTCTTAAATGGTATATTACATATTTCGTGGTCTTGTAAAATATAGCAAGAACCAACATCAGATATGTAATTGTCCTGAGCAATCACAGCTCATGGTCCCTGACCCATGCAAATGGTATCTTTGGAGAGTCGGCAGTAGTTGAACATGTCGGCCACATTCACCAAAATGGTTATAATGTTCCTTTGATATCCTACTGGTAAATATTAAAGCTCAACCTCTTACTTATTAACAATGACCTATTAGGGTTTGCAAAACGTATTTTGTTCTGTTTTGTTTATGTTGAGGAAACTACAAAATTGTGAATGTAACTGATTCAATATCACTTTCCAACTTTTAATGACCCATGACTGATTTTAAGTTGCTGATATCATTCGTGCCATATTTTTGTATCTTGCATTCACAATAAAAATTGTTTTGTAAAAAAAAAAAAAAATATATATATATATATATATATATATATATATATATATATATAAAATGTTAAACAAAAATCTGCACACCAGTCAAGCCATAAGACTTGCAATCACAAATCTGCAGTGATGTTACTACTGCAAAGGATTCTGGGTGGGCATATGCAAATTAGTTTAACAACGAATCACATTTTTGCTGCATTCCATTTTAAACAGGGATTCCTTTGAGTCTGTGTTTGATGTATACAACAGCTTTGAAACACAACTGAGGAAAAGATGCAAGTCCAGTGAACCACTCATAGACAGCTGTGTATATATATATATATATATATTTATATATATATATATATATATATATATATATATATATATATATATATATATATACAAAGTCAGGAGGGCTGCACTCACCTAAACATGCATTTATTACAGGGTGCTACTGAGACCAAAATACAAAATGTACAGATCAGTGCACTCGCTTATTAACTCGCTTATTAACAGTGATTTCAAATCCTAAAAAGTACTATTTAAAAACACCTCACTTAGGTAAAAAACAATGGGGGTTTGGTTACATTATATGATTATACATTGCATAAGCCTGCTAACTGCATCAAAGTACCCCATTCTTGGCAGGTCTTACTCTAACAGCCTAATGCTTGCTCTTATGAGATTAATCCACTTACTTGGGAATTAATCTCATAAGAGCAAGCATTAGGCTGTTAGAGTAGGACCTGCCAAGAATGGGGTACTTTGATGCAGTTGGCAGGCTTATGCAATGTATGATCATATAATGTAACCAAACCCCCACTATTTTTTACCTAGGTGAGGTGTTTTTAAATAGTACTTTTTAGGATTTGAAATCACTGTTAATAAGCGAGTTAATAAGCGAGTGCACTGATCTGTACATTTTATATATATATATATATATATAAAACAAGAACGCGGAAATCAGTGTTGCCTCCTTCACTGCATGATGTGCTGGAGAACCTATTTACCACTAGAGTATAAAAAGAAATGTCATGCAGATAAACTAACACATTACCTAGTCATGATAAGGACTGATGAATTTGAGGAACCTTACTGTGCAATGATGCAATCCCACTATACTTCTCCCTGGGAGGTTTGCAGTCAATGCCTGGAACCTGGACATTTTTGACCACTACTGGTGACTGCACATGTTCGATGTGTATTGGATGTATCATCTCTAGATACTGTTTAACTCAGTGCCTATATTCTAATAATTCCTGGAGCCAGCAATGGTTAACCTTTACTATATGACTATTAGGTTAGATTAGAAGAAAATCACAAAATCGTAATAAAACGTTAAGTTAAAAAAAAAAAAGGTTTCTTGTCAGTTCTGTCACGGTTTTAGACTATTAGGAAACAAAGATTACTGCCATTGCATTAGCTAATAGTCTTATATTACATTGAAAAAAGATGTTCCATTGCTGAAATTGAATTTTAGGTATTAATATGCAGCTGTGGTATACTCATTTTAGAGTTGTAATATATGTATATACCTATTTCTTTATCATGCAAGGTTTTTCAAATTAGAATTGCAGTGAAGCACAACTACCACTAAACATGACTATTATACATTTGTTAAATGATATAACTATAGCACTTTAAGCACATAAGCATTGTATCTGCAGAGGTTAGAGAAGAAAATGGGCAAGATTCAGTATGTCAAATCTATCTCTAATATTAGTTTGCGATAACAGGTCTATAGACACATATTTTAGATAGTGACGGATCATAAAAATGTACAGTGAAAAACTACAGGATCCATCACAATTAATAAAATTCCATTCAATTGTTTTAATGCTAGATTTATACTCTATGCTTAAAATATATATTAAAAAAAAAAAATAGGTATCTAACACACAATCAAACCGACTCATACAGTCTAATGGGATGCAGAGATTTTTCTCTTTGAACTGCCATGTTTAATATTCTGTAACTTTCCGCTTGCCCGTGGTCAGTTCTGGACTTGTCATTTTAAATGAGCTTGTGAAAAGGGCCATTTGGTAAGACCATTAGAGAGAGTTTGAAATACGAATTGCTGAGATACAGAGTCTTGTCTGTGATTACGTTTAGCAATGGTTAAAAAAGGATGTTTTCTCCGTTTGAGTAACAATTGCATGCGGATAACTTATTGAGGAATATTGGGTTGCTTATATACAAAAAACTGTTTCGCTTTCCAGGAAGGTCTTACTGTACATGTGTAACATGTTAGATACTAACATCGCACTAACATCGATGGGATCTTCAGGATTGCCTGATATATTTTCAGACATTTCTAGAGATGTCACTGCAGTAACATTCCCTTCTGAGAGTATGATGCAAACACGCAACATCTAAATAATCTTTTTCTTTTTCTTTTTTTTTTTAATATATTTTTAAGGAAATATCTCTATAATTGACTTTAAAAAAAAAAAAAAAGGGTGATAAAATTACTCCGGTAGTTGGTAAGGTAAACCTGTATTTTTTCATAATAAAATTCTGCCAATATTTTATATTCCTTTTCTGGGGTCTAATTTTCAAGATACTGTTTTGTGTATATACAGGGAACATTTGATGTTATGACCTTTCTTTCTGCAGGGTATTGGAGGACCAGTAAGAAAGTTATTAGGTTTCCAGTTAATACATTTCTCTCCTTTTTCTCTCAACTCACTACATGCAGCTCGACTGTTACCTAATCACAGTCATCAATCAAGTTACCCGGCGGAAGAGGCCAATTAACTTTGATTTTCAAACACTTATGAATTTTGTATTTATTTTTTTGCAAAATCAAATAATTTGTGTTAATGATTTTTATTATTTTTAATAAACTTTTCAAATACATAACTGTATAAATTAATACTAAAAAAAAAAAAACAACAAACATACTTTAACCCCTTAAGGACACATGACGTGTGAGATGTCATGATTCCCTTTTATTCCAGAAGTTTGGTCCTTAAGGGGTTAATCACATTTCCCTAAGGAATACTGTGTCCAAAAATGTATTTGTGCATAAAAATAAAATAAATAAATAAAAATATAGATATAATTATATGCCTAATTAATCAGTAAGTAAATATATTTATATATATATACATTTACTAAAACATACACAAATCTTCCATAAACCCTAAAAATGCCTTTCATTATCACAGGACAGGCCTTTACTGAGAGCAGAGAAGCAGTAGCTATGTAGCTTTGACACAGTATGTGTAACTAATCTAGCTGTGGAGTTTGGGATTAGCCTGCTGTTTGTGCTGTCGCCAAACGCAATAATTGCACAAAACTAAAATTGCCGGACAGAAAAGAGAGTATTCCAGTTGGCTGATTGACAGTTCAGAGAGGAAAAAAATCTTCAGCAAAAGCCAAATTATTATAAATCATCTAACATTTTGAGCAAAGGGCATCAATGATGAGCCAACCAATCAGTGCTCATACTGAATATTCTAGATGATAGAGAGAAAATAAATAAATAAATAGAATTGTTCTGTAGTAAATCAAAATCAGACATATACCTCCTGGCCTCTCCTGACCTTTCGAGCACTTATTCGAGCCTCTTCAAGTTACCCGGCAGAAGATGCCAATTAACTTTGATTTTCAAACACTTCTGAATTTTTTATTTATTTTTTGCAAAATCAAATAATTTGTGTTAATGATTTTTATTATTTTTAATGAACTTTTCAAAGACATCACTGTATAAATTAATACTACAAAAAAAACAAAACAACATATAAAAAAACATACTTTAAGCACATTTCTTAAAGGAATACTGTGTCCAAAAATGTATTTGTGCATAAAAAATAAAATAAATAAATAAAAATATAGATATAATTATATACCTAATTAATCAGTAAGTAAATATATATATATATATATATATATATATATATATATATATATATATATATATATATACATATATATATATATATACATATATATATATATATATATATATATATATATATATATATATATATATATATATACATATATATATATATATATATATATATATATATATACATATTTACATTTACTAAAACATACACAAATCTTCCATAAACCCTAAAAAATGCCTTTCATTATCACAGGACAGGCCTTTACCGAGAGCAGAGAAGCAGTAGCTATGTAGCTTTGACACAGTATGTGTAACTAATCTAGCTGTGGCGTTTGGGATTAGCCTGCTGTTTGTGCTGTCGCCAAACGCAATAATTGCACAAAACTGATATTGCCGGACAGAAAAGAGAGTATTCCAGTTGGCTGATTGACAGTTCAGAGAGGGAAAAAATCTTCAGCAAAAGCCAAAATATTATAAATCATCTAACATTTTGAGCAAAGGGCATCAATGATGAGCCAACCAATCAGTGCTCATACTGAATATTCTAGATGATAGAGAGAAAATAAATAAATAAATAAATAAATAAATAAATAGAATTGTTCTATAGTAAATCAAAATCAGACATATACCTCCTGGCCTCTCCTGACATTTCAAGCACTTATTCTGTTTAAGCGAGTAACTTTGTCTGTGACTGGCCATTAGGAATATCGGAAAAATGCTCGTTTGGATGATTGGTTCGGTAGCCCACCCACTTTTCCTGTAGTAAGGCTTCTAAATATGTATTATAAAATAGGAGCATTCGAGCAAGTTCTATTGCAAATAACCTGTTGATCATATGAAGAATTCCAACACTTATGGGAAATGGAGGACCAGGTGAAAGGCAGGATTTTATCTGTACTGGCTCTCATATTTAAAGGGACACTATGGGCACCAAAACAATTTATGCTTGCTTCATAGGTTTTATGTTTATAACTCTGCTGTACCTTTCTTAAGTCTCAATTCCCTGTCTTTTGGTCACAAGTTATATCTTTTTTAGTTTCTAAGTATCATAATTTGGCCCAATTAACCTTGTTCCTCCATTTCCCACCACCCGTTTCTCTCCAGTATTTAACATATGGAATACAGACATCGTGATGATCAGACTGAGCTAAACTGTTGGTAAAGCCTGTAGCCTGCAGAGAGGAGAAGTAAACAGCAGCAGGGATACCCAACATAATAGGATGTCTATATGTTTTATTTTTAGTGCATTATTGCCCATTTTGTCCATTCAATTCACAATGTAAATCGGTAATATTCTGGGTGGTGATTGCAGTAAGAATTGAAAGGCATTATAATGAATAAAAATACAAAAATGTAATATAAAAAATTATATAAATCGAAATCAACATTCAACCCATTAGGGTGTAGGGTGTCAAACTGATACACCCACTGCATTTCTGTTTGTCAAATCTTTTTAACAACATCTCCCCTTCTTCAGTGATTCTTAACAGTTGTAATCCCAATAAACGTGAGGTGTTTAGGGTCATTATTATGCATGCAGAAATGGGCTGGTATTGAGTGATTTAATAGACCTTTTTCTATGTTTCTACAATGTTCTGCTATTCTTATTTTTAATGGTGTAATAGTTCTACCCACATATTGGAGGCCACATGGGCATTCCAATAAATAAATTAAAATTTTACTGTTGCATGTAATAACCTCTTTTATATTATATATTTTATCAGTATTAGTTGACTTAAAGTTAGCAATAGTTCTTTTGGTGGTTTTTGTTTTTTTACATGCCATACAACAATTGCATTTATAAAAACCTTTTTTATCCATAAAATTATTTGTATTATTTTGCATTTTTTATGTATATTTTATTTTTTATACATATTTTATATATTATATATTTTTAATATATTATATATTATATATTTTTACTATATTTTTTACCCGGCCGTTTTCAACATTCTTACCAATCTTTTTCATAACAACCCTAATATGTATATTATACTAATGCACCTTGATACTAAACCACCCAATATGTATTCTTAAATAAGGTTCACTTATTATGTTTTATTATTATGTATATGGAGTTAAATATAAGTTATTTTTAGTATAACTTTAATTGAAATGCACAATCTATATGTATTTAATATTGCTATCTATGATTATTGCTTTAAAACTCAGTTATGTGTCCTATAGGCACTAAAATCATTTCTTATATATACTACTTTTATTATTTATCTATTCATATAAATATTACTATGTCTTAATTCATTATAATAATATTTAGTGACCTTATCCTTTTTTTCACAGTTTTTGCCCCAAACAAATATGGCCGCCATGCTACTACTGCAGGCATACGGTGGTAAAACACGCCCACATTCGCTACTATTGGACATTGAAATAGGCAACGCTCGGAACGTCACGCACGCTACTCATTAGTGATGCGTGCGTTCCAAATCGCAATAATAATGCACGGACCGCCAAAACGACGCCGCGGTCATTTCCGGTATGACGTGGGTACCGCGTCACTTCCTGTATGATGCTTGTGCCGCGTCACTTCCGGTATGACGCGTGCGTGTCAACAGCAACCAGGAACCAGGAAGAAGATACACCAGAACTCCATTTCCTCATTAAGAAGGATATATAAACGGACTTTAAAGGAGGTTATACCACACTTCTGAAGAAGCCTATCAGGCAAAACGCGTTAAGTGGGACTTTCTTTTATACCCTTTAATGATTTTTAATTTGTTTGTTTATATTAAAGTATACTTTTTAGTTATTTTTTATACTCATCCTTTTTCTTACTTCCTGGATCCTGTATATCCTTTATTATTAGGGGATTATACCACCTAAGCTGTTTATACTGGAGCAAGTTTTATGCTCTAGAAATTGTAAGTACAATACTAGTTATTATTTACTTCATTATTAGTACTTACTTCACTATTGGCTGCTATTTCTTTTTTATATCAACCACGCATACTGCACTTTGGAAATACTCGTGGCAACTACAACAAATACAGAGACGGGGATTGTACCGTCCAAGCGCATCACAGCTGAGCTCTGTTATAGCTCATATAAATGTGAGTGGACTGTACATAGCCATATTTACTGCTTTAAGATAACATTTACTGTATTGCACTATTATCTTTTATCTTAATTTTTCCGAGGTTCTGATCTATTGGAATATCCAAGAATATATGTATGTATTTTTCTGCATGTATAAATCAGTAGGCGCGGTATACGCCTCCTTTTCTGTTTTCTGTTATCTATTAACAAGGTTTTGGGAATCCTTGTTCTATATACTGCTGCCTGTTTACCAACTAATATAGCAAGCGCCTATTATCCTTTTTCTTTTTGACATGGAAATGAACGACTAGCCACCAAGGAATGGTTAGTCTAAAGATTAACAAAGGGCAGGAAAGATATTTACATTTCTAATATTAAAGCACAGGACTTGCCCATGAGTAGAGCATTTCAGTAGTTCTGCCCATGAGCAGCCTTGAGTGGCACTGACCAATCAGCCTGATATGCATTCACACTACATTGACACTCCCTCTTTTGGAATGGGATCATTCATGTATGATTCTTGGGGTATCACTAGCTGCCCTCTAGTGGCCCACTCACCCTCATCACAAACACACACCTCCCACTCAGATTTATATATATAGCTACACATATGGACAATGATTAAGACACACTTGTCACAAATATCCATGCATTTCTACACATATAAATTGTCACAGAAAGTTAATGCAAACCTGCAAATACTGTGTTTACCTACTGGCATATTATTTTATAAAAACATCAGCATGGCAAGGTTCCTGGGGGAGGAGGGTTGGGGGGGGGGGGGGATGCTTAAAAAGTTCTGGGGTCTATATCTTGTTTTCATCAACAAATATGTCACACTTAGATTAAAGTAAGGTGCTTGCAGCATAAGAAGGTCTCCAACACTGCATGGTTAAATAACTCGATCTTAATCTAGTAAAGCCTTAAATAAATTAAAAGGACACACAATAACTTCTTGTAAAATATTTAAATGCGGAGGGCGGAACCTGACTGCAGAAGCGAGCTGTCACATGACCTGAGAGCTCCGGCACAGTACAACCAAATCTCGACTTTCTAGTTACTTTACCTGCACCCATCGTGTTCAGGGGGATCTCGGCACGATACCCAACCAGTATGGGGCGAAAAAAACAAAACCAAAAGCCGGACAAGCTGCGCCTAAGGCTAACAATTGGAGACCTATGGCAGCAGATGCAGGGTGCGACAGGGCCCAAAATGGCCGACCTCTGAGTGTGGATCCGATTTCTCGGACGACTTTACTTGCGGAGTGGGGGAAGAAATCCTACCATCATCAGCGATACTCCAAAAGAATATATCAGTCCATTGTGACATTCAGGGCCTAACATGCCATGTGACATTCAGGGCCTAACATGCCATGAGAGCTCTGGAGGGAACGGCAGTCACTAACACCCAACAAATTGAATCGCTCCAACAAGTGGTCCGGGAACTACGGACACAAAACCAGACTCATGAATGCCATTTTGCGCTGGAAGACTGTAGGCGCCGCGACAACCTTAAGGTGCGTGGGGTTGCCGACAGCATCCAGGAGACCGAACTGCCGCACTTTATGAGACGCTTACTGGAGACTTTGCTATCTCCAAAACAGGCCAGGGTAGTGCAACTGGAAGGCCTGTTTCGCACACCCAGGCCTCTCAGGGCTCCGGACTCGGCCTCTAAGGACCTGGTGGTCCAATTCAGAAGTTGGTCTGACAAATCTGCAGTCCTCAATGCCCTGAAAGGTAAAACTCCCTATCAATTCGAATCGAAGTCACTCACCTTCTATGTCGATCTCTCAGGGGACACTCTGGCCTGGCGCAAATCCCTTAGACCACTCACCATATTCCTACAGAAGCACAACCTGCGGTACCAATGACGTCTCTCCCGCACACTGCTAATGTTTCATAAGGACACTACTCACCATATCCAAGAGCTCCAGGAGGCCACAGCTCTGCTACACACTCTGGGTCTTCCAATGGACTCCCGAGATCAAAACAAACAGGGTGAGGTGAAACAGCACCCACACGCCCAGCTCGGATCACCCCTTTCATCCCTCAGAGGTCGACACCTGCACTATATGCAGCAGTGATAACCTGAACCACGGCTTAGGTCTTCGATCTCTCACCCACAGGGAATCCCATGGACAATATAGTTTCCACTCCAGTTTCTGTTATACAATTTTATTTTCATCAGTTGAACCTTCTCTCTTATATTATCTCTTTCCACGTAGACCGGCCGGTCTTACTACAAAAACACCTCAAACCATAGTTCTTACATAATGGAACACCAGCCAATACACTGAGGTGTAAACCCACATCTGACTGCATAGCTGCCCAATATTACACCCACGCAGTCCACACTGTAAAGCAGTCATCGGCACTCGCTTTTGCTTTCGCTATCAAGCTTAAGTTTCACATCTCCAACCTTCTTCACATTGCTAGATCACCACGCTGATCCACACGTAAGCACACTCACATTATACTTACTAACGCACATCGTACGGTCAAGCCCTTTCTAGTCAGATCATAAAATAGTATCACCTATGTAACTATCAACTAGCTTAACACTGTGCCAGGAATATGTCCCCTATAGATGGGCAGCACTGCACCCACTTGAACCGGCGCAACAGCGCATAACACTCCTGGCTTAGGAGAGGATCGTACTCAATGTTTGCTTGTTTTTGTTTTTTTACCATACCCGTATAATTCTCTCTCATGATTCTATATGTTTATCTACAAAATTGAAAAACTGTGCTATTATTTTACTGTCTTACTGATGTTACGTTATGTTGCTCTTAATGTGCTTCTGCTTGCTGTCTTAGCAGCACAGGCTCTTTTGTTACATTGTGAACAACAAAAATAAAGAATTATTTAAAAAAAAAAAAAAGATTTAAATGCATCAGACAAGCATCATTTCCTAAAGCTGGCAACTCATGGCAAGAGGATTTTTGTTTTGTTTTGCTGCCAATGTATGCGTAGCATATACTGTCTAATAACCTTATTATACTACTGTAGTTATCTACATGTCTACACATAAAAGTATTTGGATCACGGTACTCCTAAAAGTTTTGTGTCCATTAAGTTTCCACTATAGATTACTAAATTCTCATCTGGATATTTTCTGTGTGTTCTGTTGTACCATTCAGATGCCTTCTCTTAAAGTTTCCTAGCTTCAACATGTGAAGATTTTTGTTTGAAAATAAATAATTCGGCACATAACCTATTTTTATTTTTAAGACAAAAAAAAAAAGTTTTTGGTGTCTTAATAAATTGCATTTCCTCAGCTTTGCTTAAATAGCGTTTCCTATATTTTCTTCACACTAAAAGTCTACAACGCATGCCGACATTTTATTTCAAGTTAAAAACAATACAAGTTGAGGAGTATTTGTAAGGGTTAATACAAGGTCCCTTTACTATTTGAAGATTTAATTTAGTGGCAGTACTGCCAGAGTAGAAAAGATCACAGGTGTGACCAGGGCCTGGAGTTATATCTGTCAAGTTATCCCAGGGACAAGAACAGCTCAGTTACCGTGGAAAAGTCTAGAGACTCTCTCAGGACAATGCCGGGGCAGTGACAGAGAGCAGGGATGTGACTTTATGTTGTACCCCTGCCCAGTCCTCACAGATTCCCACATCAGTGTCCTAATCATGCACATGCAATCTCTGAGGACAGGTAGTTTCATTTCGCTCAGCCACTCTATGAAAAAGAAGGTATGGACTGAAATAAAGGTGAAAGACATGAAAAAAAAATATTGAGGGAGGGACAGAAAGTGGGTTGGGGGGGATAGGGGGCAAATTGAAGATGGTAGGCGTGGATATGGAGAGGGACAGAAAGTGAGGATGGAAGATCATAGAGAGAATGATGGAAAGTGTAAGGGAAAGAATGTGGAGAGAGGGAGAGAGGTTGAGAAGGTGGGGAATATAGAAAATAGAGATAAAGTGGGGCAGGGGAATATGGATAGAAGAAGAAAAAGTGTAGGAGAAGAATATGGAGAGATGGACAGAAAGTGTGGGGCTGTATATGCAGAGAAGGGCAGAAAGTGGGTGATATGGAGAGAGGGATAGAAGGCAGGAGTTAATATGGAGAAAGTTAAAGATGGGGTGAGAAAGTTAGTAGAGGGGCAGTGAATATTACATTACATTTATGCGCCCCACAATAATAGAATAAAAGCACAGTTATTGATTAAGATCTGAGTTGTATAAAATTAACTTTGGATTGTAAAATGATAGATAAAATATCCAATCGATAGAGGATATTTGACTATAGAGGAGTTGAAGAATCTATTTGCCGTATATACTCGAGTATAAGTCGACCCGAATATAAGCCGAGGCCCCTAATTTTACCCCAAAAAACTGGGAAAACGTATTGACTCGAGTATAAGCCTAGGGTGGGAAATGCAGCAGCTACTGGTAAATTTCTAAATAAAATTAGTTCCCAATAAAATTACATTAATCGAATATTTATTTACAGTGTGTGTATATAATGAATGCAGAGTGTGTGTGTTTGTGTGAATGCAGTGTGTGTATATAATGTAGAGTGTGTGTGTGTATATAATACAGAGTGTGTGCATTATATACACACTGCATTCATACAAACACACACTCTGCATTATATACACACACTCTGCATCATATATACACACACACTCTGTGTGTATATGATGCAGAGTGTGTGTGTGTGTGTGTGTGTGTTTGTGTAGTGTGTGTGTAAACTGGGTGGGGGAGGGCATTCGTATTATTTTTTATATTTTTTTATTTTAATATTATTCTTTTTTATTTTAATATAATTACTTTAATATTTTTTTTATTTTAATATTATTTATTTATTTAATTGTTTACCTTTTTTGTCCCCCCTCCCTGCTTGTTACCTGGCCAGGGAGGGGGGCTGTCTCATTCCCTGGTGGTCCAGTGGCATTGGCTGTGCAGGAGGGGGGCTGGCAGCAAGCTGTTACTTACCTTTCCTGCAGCTCCTGTCAGCTCCCTTCACCTCCGTTCCCTTCTGCTCACTGTCAGCTCCGGTCTGCTCTCTTCACTTCCGCTCTATTCAGCTCACTGTCTAAATCTCACGGTCTGCGTGCCGCGCAGAGCGTTGCCACGGTAACCCGCGGCAACGCTCTGATGCCCGCGGGTCTCGCGAGATTTAGACAGTGAGCTGAACGGAGCGGAAGTTAAGGGAGCAGACCAGAGCTGACAGTGAGCGGAAGGGAATGGAGGTGAAGGGAGCTGACAGGAGCTGCAGGAAAGGTAAGTAAACGCTTCCTGCCAGCCCCCAACAGGACCGCCGGGCTTGTAATGAGCCCGGCGGTCCTGGTCTGTATTATGGCAATGTAAGTTGCCATAATACAGACACTGACTCGAGTATAAGCCGAGTGGGGTTTTTTCAGGACAGAAAAATGTGCCGAAAAACTCGGCTTATACTGGAGTATATACGGTAAATCAGCTATGTTTGCCTTAATGTGTCAATTCACATTTCAATTTGCTTAGTGAATAAGTCTGACAGTAATGTGCATTGTAGATGTGTGTTGTGCAATAAATAAATAAGTTCTTTAAACACACACACATAAACTGGGTCCTCAGCCCACCTCTCTGCTTGGTTGTCTCACGAGCTGAGAAGTCACAGGGAGAATGAGAACATGCTAATGGCACCTGCCACTCCTGCACTGTGTGAGGCAATCGTAAGCAGAGGTGAGTGAGTGAGTCACTTTTCTGGCGGATTGTTTCACGATACTCAAGCTTAAATGAGATCGCTGCCTGTGTGTACATACTGCTGTGCAAGGTAATCGCATCCAGACACCTACCTTACAGTGCCTGAATAAGGAGTATACAGTTACCACCATTATGCAGCATAAAGCAGTTGTCAATCAGCATACTTCCCAACATGTCGATCCCGTGAATCGGGATTGGTGGGCTGGCCCACGATGGGGCATCAACAGAAATGCGACACACATCACTAGCAACACCAATAAATGGTGGACCAACTCCAAAATGGGTTGGGCCCGTAGACAGGCAGGCTGCTATCAAGACCACGCAGGAAGCTCTGCTGAAGCAATCCTTGCATAGTTCTAGTTCCTGCTGCAAGGCACATGCGTATCTAGTTGTGCCTGGGTATAATTGCAACATTTGCAGGTCAGAATTCCAAATCTGGTATACTCTCGCTAAAAGTGAAACTGTTGGGAGGCATAAATCAGGCACTTTCCTTGTCTGTACAACACAGTGCTTTATATCCAATGTGACATGTTAACCTGATTTAGATTGCAAATTCATGGGACTATTCCTTGCTTGTTCTGGTCTGGTGTATATGTAGAGGGAATGGCCCTGATCTAACAAAGCATTTTGTGATTATACTCTTTACTTGAATTTGAAAAACCAGGTAAAACTTATAAATAGAAATGCAAACTTCAGTTAGATAGCAAGCTCTTGTAACCATCATCTGCTTGTCCTTGTCTCCTTATTGAAAGGTTGCAGGGAATCACCCTAAGTGTTGGCATATAAGAGTTGCACGATTTAAAATGAAAAAATAGGATCAAAAGAGAAAAAATGGCACTGTTAAAAAAAAAAAAAACATGAATCCAAAATGAATTTGGCATCTACAACATATTCATATTGCATAAACCCAAATTGCTTCACACAAAATTGCGGCACCAATGCCTACACTAATAAGTAGAACATAATACACATTTGAGAAGAAATAGATAACCTTGACCCTGTTATAAAAGGGAATTTTATCTGTCCAAATAAAAATCCCTGTAATAATGGACCTATCTCCATAAAATGAGCTCAATTCTGGCACTATTACAAAAAATATATTTACCGAACAAAGGATTTAAGCGCACAGGCATTTTAGGGTACAGATGAACTGAATAGCTTTTCATAAAATAATTAATATCAAAATGAACCTGTTATTGCTTGATAGTGATGTCGCGAACACAAAATTTTCAGTTCGCGAACGGTGAACGCGAACTGCCGCAAACGTCCGCGAACCGGCGAACCGCCATTGACTTCAATGGGCAGGCGAATTTTAAAACCCACAGGGACTCTTTCTGGCCACAAAAGTGATGGAAATGTTGTTTCAAGGGGACTAACACCTGGACTGTGGCATGCCGGAGGGGGATCCATGGCAAAACTCCCATGGAAAATGACACAGTTGATGCAGAGTCTGGTTTTAATCCATAAAGGGCAGAAATCACCTAACATTCCTAAATCACAATGGATATGGATTGACACCTGACATATGACATATTGGCACCTTGACATATGGATTGACACCTGTCCTCAGAGACCCTGATACACACTGACAATGAGCAGAATAGGGACTGTTCACCCTACATTGGGTCACTTGACAGGTATGGATTGACACCTATCCTAAGGATCCCTGATACACACTGACACAGAGCAGAATAGGGACTGTTCCCCCTACATAGGGTCACTTGGCAGATATGGTTTGACACCTGTCCTCAGAGACCATGATACACACTGACACAGAGCAGAATAGAGACTGTTCCCCCTACATAGGGTCACTTGGCAGATATGGATTGACACCTGTCCTCAGAGACCATGATACACACTGACACAGAGCAGAATAGAGACTGTTCCCCCTACATAGGGTCACTTGGCAGATATGGATTGACACCTGTCATCAGAGACCATGATACACACTGACACAGAGCAGAATAGAGACTGTTCCCCCTACATAGGGTCACTTGGCAGATATGGATTGACACCTGTCCTCAGAGACCATGATACACACTGACACAGAGAAGAATAAAGAATGTTCCCCCTACATAGGGTCACTTGGTAGATATGGATTGACACCTGTCCTCGAGAGATCATGATACACACTGACACAGAGCAGAATAGAGACTGTTCCCCCTACATAGGGTCACTTGGCAGATATGGATTGACACCTGTTCTCTGGGACCCTGATACACACTGACACATAGCAGAATAGGGACTGTTCACCCTACATAGGGTCACTTGGCAGGTATGGATTGACACCTATCCTAAGGATCCCTGATACACACTGATACAGAGCAGAACAGGGACTGTTCACCCTACATTGGGTCACTTGGCAGGTATGGATTGACACCTCTCCTCAGAGACCATGATACACACTGACACAGAGCAGAATAGAGACTGTTCCCCCTACATAGGGTCACTTGGCAGATATGGATTGACACCTGTCCTCAGAGACCATGATACACACTGACACAGAGCAGAATAGAGACTGTTCCCCCTACATAGGGTCACTTGGCAGATATGGATTGACACCTGTCCTCAGAGACCATGATACACACTGACACAGAGCAGAATAGAGACTGTCCCCCTACATAGGGTCACTTGGCAGATATGGATTGACACCTGTCTTCTGGGACCCTGATACACACTGACACAGAGCAGAATAGGGACTGTTCACCCTACATAGAGTCACTTGGCAGGTATGGATTGACACCTATCCTAAGGATCCCTGATACACACTGATACAGAGCAGAATAGGGACTGTTCCCCCTACATAGGGTCACTTGGCAGATATGGATTGACACCTGTCCTCTGGGACCCTGATACACACTGACACAGAGCAGAATAGGGACTGTTCACCCTACATAGGGTCACTTGGCAGGTATGGATTGACACCTATCCTAAGGATCCCTGATACACACTGACACAGAGCAGAATAGGGACTGTTCCCCCTACATAGGGTCACTTGGCAGATATGGATTGACACCTGTCCTCAGAGACCTAATTGTGTAATAATGGTAATACTATTACCTATTATATAATATTGGCAGGGGCAAGGAAATTCCCTCTAAATAGATGGGTATAGGCAGAGAGTATGGAGACCGGAGTGATAACGTGTCAATAAGGTGATATAAAGTTAAATGTATCACAGACACACAGCCACCCTTTCTCTTAGCTAGTTTCCAGAAATGCTGGATAGGTAGAAGGGCTATAAAGACTCAGAGAGGTCTAAGAAGAATCCTCTAAACTAGCCCTAATCTCCTTAAACACCTTCAAGGGTGTTCTAAGCTAAAGCTCAATCTAAACATTTAGATGACTGCCTGATTTTCCATCACAGATAGTGCAGTAAAGTGTCCCTAGTGAAGTGAAAAAGAGAATAACGAGCTGGCGCCCAAGAGAATAACGAGCTGGCGCCCTATCAGGGGACGTGTATATGGCATCGATTTTAGGAACCGGGAGATGGAAAAAGATGCTTGGTCGGTCCTCCTACTTCAAATTTGGGGCACTGAACGTGCAATCTAATGTGTCACCAGATAGGAATGGTGTGTTAAGTAGTACTATTACTTATCAGTTTAATCCCTGTTATGTGCCTTTTTTTTGTTTGTTTTTTTAAGCCACAGTGCAGCACCAGAGGGACGAAAAATTAGTCATATACACGTGCCTGAAAAATTAGGTATTGTTGCAGCCGCTGCTATAGCAGCGGCCATAAAAATTGATGTTTGTTTCCCAGGCAGAAAGTGCCCTAAAACATTGCGGCTTGAACCCTAGTTGGTGGCGGATAAGTCACGCAAGTCAACCGCCATTCAGAGCTAAAATACAGCAGCGTGTGGACCATTTTTAGCCCAAGGCAGCTCATCTCATCAGGCCTTTTTTAGTCGAATGTATCGCCCACTGTCAGTCCCTTCGGGATCCATCCCTCATTCATCTTAATAAAGGTGAGGTAATCTAGACTTTTTTGACCTAGGCGACTTCTCTTCTCAGTGACAATACCTCCTGTTGCACTGAAGGTCCTATCTAACAGGACACTTGAAGCGGGGCAGGCCAGAAGTTCTATTACAAATTGGGATAGCTCAGGCCACAGGTCAAGCCTGCACACCCAGTAGTCAAGGGGTTCATCGCTCCTCAGAGTGTCGATATCTGCAGTTAAGGCGAGGTAGTCTGCTACCTGTCGGTCGAGTCGTCCTCTGAGGGTGGATCCCGAAGGGCTGTGGCGATGCATAGGACGTAAAAAGCTCCGCATGTCCTCCATCAACAACACGTCTTTAAAGCGTCCTGTCCTTGCTGGCGTGGTCGTGTGAGGAGGAGGATGACTATCACCTCTTCCCCTGTTAGATTCCCGTTGTGCTGTGACATCACCCTTATACGCTTTGTAAAGCATACTTTTTAATTTATTTTGCAAATGCTGCATCCTTTCCAACTTGTTTTAATTTGTTAACATTTCCGCCACTTTCTGCTTATACCGGGGGTCTAATAGCGTGAACACCCAGTACAGTTCGTTCTCCTTCAGCCTTTTTATACGAGGGTCCCTCAACAGGCACGACAGCATGAAAAACCCCTTTTGCACAAGGTTGGATGCCGAGCTACTCATTTCCCGTTCCTCCTCCTCAGTGATCTCAATGAAGGTATGTTCTTCCCCCCAGCCACGTACAACACCACGGGTACCAGATAGGTGACAATGAGCACCCTGGGAGGCCTGTTGTGGTTGGTCTTCCTCCTCCTCCTCAAAGCCACATTCCTCCTCTGACTCCTCTTCCTCACAATCCTCTTCCAGCGTTGCCGCAGGTCCAGCAAGCGATGCTGATAAGGCTGTTTCTGGTGGTGATGGTGACCACAACTCTTCCTCTTCACGCTGATCTACGGCCTGATCCAGCACTCTTCACTGGGCACGCTCCAGGAAGAAAACAAATGGTATGATGTCGCTGATGGTGCCTTTGGTTGGACTGACTAGGTTTGTCACCTCCTCAAAAGGACGCATGAGCCTACAGGCATTGCGCATGAGCGTCCAGTAACGTGGCAAAAAAATTCCCAGCTCCCCAGAGGCTGTCCTAGCACCCCTGTCATACAAATATTCATTAACGGCTTTTTCTACAGTGAAAAACTTTTTTTCTTTTTAAAGGCACGCTATAGTGACACCAGATATGAGTGGCAAAGTGCACTTGCAGAGTTGGCCGAGTACACGCTGAAGGCCTGACACCCGCTTTAAGGACACTGACTGCTATTAGCTTACAGTGAAAAACTTTTTTCTTTTTAAAGGCACGCTATAGTGACACCAGATATGAGTGGCAAAGTGCACTTGCAGAGGTTGGCAGAGCACACGCTGAAGGCCTGACACCCGCTTTAAGGACACTGACTGCTATTAGCTTACAGTGAAATACTTTTTTTTCTTTTTAAAGGCACGCTATAGTGACACCAGATATGAGTGGCAAAGTGCACTTGCAGAGGTTGGCACAGCACACGCTGAAGGCCTGACACCCGCTTTAAGGACACTGACTGCTATTAGCTTACAGTGAAATACTTTTTTTCTTTTTAAAGGCACGCTATAGTGACACCAGATATGAGTGGTTGGCAGAGCACACGCTGAAGGCCTGACACCCACTTTAAGGACACTGACTGCTATTAGCTTACAGTGAAAAACGTTTTTTCTTTTGAAAGGCACGCTATAGTGACACCAGATATGAGTGGCAAAGTGCACTTGCAGAGCTTGGCAGAGCACACGCTGAAGGCCTGACACTCGCTTTAAGGACACTGACTGATATTAGCTTACAGTGAAATACTTTTTTTCTTTTTAAAGGCACGCTATAGTGACACCAGATATGAGTGGCAAAGTGCACTTGCAGAGGTTGGCAGAGCACACGCTGAAGGCCTGACACCCACTTTAAGGACACTGACTGCTATTAGCTTACAGTGAAAAAAGTTTTTTCTTTTTAAAGGCACGCTATAGTGACACCAGATATGAGTGGCAAAGTGCACTTGCAGAGCTTGGCAGAGCACATGCTGAATGCCTGACACTCGCTTTAAGGACACTGACTGATATTAGCTTACAGTGAAATACTTTTTTTCTTTTTAAAGGCACGCTATAGTGACACCAGATATGAGTGGCAAAGTGCACTTGCTGAGGTTGGCAGAGCACACGCTGAAGGCCTGACACCTGCTTTAAGGACACTGACTGCTATTAGCTTACAGTGAAAAACTTTTTTTCTTTTTAAAGGCACGCTATAGTGACACCAGATATGAGTGGCAAAGTGCACTTGCAGAGGTTGGCAGAGCACACGCTGAAGGCCTGACACCCGCTTTAAGGACACTGACTGCTATTAGCTTACAGTGAAAAACTTTTTTTCTTTTTAACGGCACGCTATAGTGACACCAGATATGAGTGGTTGGCAGAGCACACGCTGAAGGCCTGACACCCACTTTAAGGACACTGACTGCTATTAGCTTACAGTGAAAAACGTTTTTTCTTTTGAAAGGCACGCTATAGTGACACCAGATATGAGTGGCAAAGTGCACTTGCAGAGCTTGGCAGAGCACACGCTGAAGGCCTGACACTCGCTTTAAGGACACTGACTGATATTAGCTTACAGTGAAATACTTTTTTTCTTTTTAAAGGCACGCTATAGTGACACCAGATATGAGTGGCAAAGTGCACTTGCAGAGGTTGGCAGAGCACACGCTGAAGGCCTGACACCCACTTTTATGACACTGACTGCTATTAGCTTACAGTGAAAAAAGTTTTTTCTTTTTAAAGGCACGCTATAGTGACACCAGATATGAGTGGCAAAGTGCACTTGCAGAGCTTGGCAGAGCACATGCTGAATGCCTGACACTCGCTTTAAGGACACTGACTGATATTAGCTTACAGTGAAATACTTTTTTTCTTTTTAAAGGCACGCTATAGTGACACCAGATATGAGTGGCAAAGTGCACTTGCTGAGGTTGGCAGAGCACACGCTGAAGGCCTGACACCTGCTTTAAGGACACTGACTGCTATTAGCTTACAGTGAAAAACTTTTTTTCTTTTTAAAGGCACGCTATAGTGACACCAGATATGAGTGGCAAAGTGCACTTGCAGAGGTTGGCAGAGCACACGCTGAAGGCCTGACACCCGCTTTAAGGACACTGACTGCTATTAGCTTACAGTGAAAAACTTTTTTCTTTTTAACGGCACGCTATAGTGACACCAGATATGAGTGGCAAAGTGCACTTGCAGAGGTTGGCAGAGCACACGCTGAAGGCCTGACACCCGCTTTAAGGACACTGACTGCTATTAGCTTACAGTGAAATACTTTTTTTTCTTTTTAAAGGCACGCTATAGTGACACCAGATATGAGTGGCAAAGTGCACTTGCTGAGGTTGGCAGAGCACACGCTGAAGGCCTGACACCCGCTTTAAGGACACTGACTGCTATTAGCTTACAGTGAAAAACTTTTTTTCTTTTTAACGGCACGCTATAGTGACACCAGATATGAGTGGCAAAGTGCACTTGCAGAGGTTGGCAGAGCACACGCTGGAGGCCTGACACCCGCTTTAAGGACACTGACTGCTATTAGCTTACTGTGGCGAAACCAACCTCGCCACTGGGCCCTGGAGAAGCCTGTTTGCCCGCCTCCTACCTGCTGACTATGGCCCCTGGATTATTTGGGGCATATTGTATTTTATTGTGCAACTGCTGGCCCTTTAAGTACAGTGAATGGTATTTTATTGTACTGCTGCTGGCCCTTTAAGAACTGTCTGGGGACATATTGAGACTTTGGGTAACAATACCCTTTAAGACTATGGCCCCTGAAAATGTATTAACTTTTATTGGTGTGTATGGCCCTTTAAGAACCGTCTGGGGACATCTTGTAACTTTGGTGAACAATGCCCCTTTAAGACTATGTCCCCAGACCTTTAAAATGACTTGTTCCTGGCTCTCCCCTTCTTGGTTCAGTAAATAGGGCCTTACTGAACCAAGTACCACACAGGCGGACCACCCAGAAGCTAAAGTGTGCAGGCAATTTACCTCCCAGGCTGTGAGGTTACTGCAGGTTAATTGCCGAGCGCTGGGTGGCCGCCATTCGGCAGCCGAACACGTGGCGGCGGCCATTTTGGTCATTCGAATGCGGTCAGCGGTGTATGCTAAAGATTCTGTGGAACTAAAATCGGCTACACATTCTGCCGAACACCGCTGACCCTTACCTTCTCCCATGCGGAACTTGCAGCTCCAGAGACTAAGTCCCGTTCGAAATGGGACTTAGTCGTTTTTTCGCATGAAATTGACCGACCGCACAGCCCAAATCTATGGAACTGTTTTGGGCAGGAAATTGTGCTTGCGGTCGGTCATAAAGGACTTCCAGCTAACTTTTGATCCACTGGAGGGATTTGGCTGATTTTTGGAAGGGTTTATGTTTGATGTATGCTGAGTCTGAATATGCAACTTTTTTTTGAAATTGGATGTATGGTTTTAAAGTTACAGTGTGTGTGTAAAAACTGTATCTTTATTGTATGTAATAATTGGTTTAACTGTTTATCTGAGGGGAGGGAATGTGTGGGTTGTACCATGTATGTGATTGGTTATTTTATGCCTCCCCCTGGGTGTGGCCTGTATGTGGATTAGTGTAATAAAAGCCAGGCTGGATGAGCCAGTCCAGAGTTCCTGTTTTACCCTCAAAGTGATGTGTCGTCTCATTATTGGGGGAAGGATTTATTGTATGCTGTTCCAGTTGACTGCTAGGAGTACAAGCCTATTCGTATGGTTCCTATTCAATGGTCTACAGCATTCATATGCTTGGGAGAATTTAAAGGTTTCTCGGATTCGGTGATTGTGGTGTCTGCCAGAGTGCTTGGAGTCCTCAGGAAGCACTAGGAGCATCCATTAACGGAGGTACCAAGTCGGGGTGCCAGGTGATCCGTTACACTTACAGTGAAATACTTTTTTTTCTTTTTAAAGGCACGCTATAGTGACACCAGATATGAGTGGCAAAGTGCACTTGCAGAGGTTGGCAGAGCACACGCTGAAGGCCTGACACCCGCTTTAAGGACACTGACTGCTATTAGCTTACAGTGAAATACTTTTTTTCTTTTTTAAGGCATGCTACAGTGACACCAGATATGAGTGGCAAAGTGCACTTGCAGAGGTTGGCAGAGCACACGCTGAAGGCCTGACACCCGCTTTAAGGACACTGACTGCTATTAGCTTACAGTGAAATACTTTTTTTCTTTTTAAAGGCACGCTATAGTGACACCAGATATGAGTGGCAAAGTGCACTTGCAGAGGTTGGCAGAGCACATGCTGAATGCCTGACACTCGCTTTAAGGACACTGACTGATATTAGCTTATAGTGAAATACTTTTTTTTCTTTTTAAAGGCACGCTATAGTGACACCAGATATGAGTGGCAAAGTGCACTTGCAGAGGTTGGCAGAGCACACGCTGAAGGCCTGACACCCGCTTTAAGGACACTGACTGAAATACATTTTTTCTTTTTAAAGGCATGCTATAGTGACACCAGATATGAGTGGCAAAGTGCACTTGCAGAGGTTGGCAGAGCACACGCTGAAGGCCTGACACCCGCTTTAAGGACACTGACTGCTATTAGCTTACAGTGAAAAACGTTTTTTCTAGCCTAGCTATTAATTTCCCTATCAAATGAGCAGCAGCTACACTTTCCCTCCTCTATCTAAGAATGCAGCTTCAGAATTAATCTAAAATGGATGCTGTACAGGAGGTGGGAGGGTATGGAAGGGAGGGTCTGCTGCTAATTTGCTGGAATGTGTCTGCTGACCGTGAGGCACAGGGTCTACTCAATTTTTACTCAATGATGACGAATAGGGGGCGGATCGAACTGCGCATATGTTCGCCTGCTGTGGCGAACGCGAACACGCTATGTTCGCCGGGAACTATTCGCCAGCGAACAGTTCGGTACATCACCATTGCTTGAGATAATATACTTGGTCACTTAATGTTCCATTCCTGATTCCTTAGTAAAGGGACTTTTCAATCCTAATAGGTGACCAAGTGAACAGAATTTTTTTTTGTAGATAGTAGATTGTGTTATCTTTAGACTTACTTTTCAGCAATATACATACATATTTAATGCTAACTTTAGATGTGTGTACAACATGCATCTTGTCAATATACAAGACTGCAGCCTGACAAATGTAACTTCAAATTGGAGGATGTACACATTAAATAAATGAAAACTAAGTCATTTGCCAGAAGCCTTTTTAATGTGTAAACTGCAGAACATCATCTCAATCAACTAGGGTCCACCACTACACATTGGTATATTTTATTTTGATAAATGTACTTCTCGCACCTTTGGGGGTGTTTGCCTATTTTGCAGAGACCCCTAAAGGTGAATTCCCTACTCAATGTGTGACCACCCAAGGAGGAAGTTGAGGGAAGATATACTCACCACACACCCTTACTCTGCCAGGGTGAGTCATGGGTAAGGCTGCTTCTTCCCTTATCCACCTTAGGGACAAAGTCACTGATTGGGTCCTTCTGTTGTGGCATCCACCAGAGGCTGCTTCTTCCCTTATCCACCTTGGGGCAAAGTCGCTGATTGGGTCCTTCTGTTGTGGCATCCACCAGAGGCTGCGTCTTCCCTTATCCACCTTGGGGACAAAGTCACTAATTGGGTCCTTCTGTTGTGGCACCCACCAGGCACCGTCTGGTGCTGATAGTCTCCATCACACAACATATCCTGACTGCGCCATGGCACAGCAAGTGCAGCATGGTCCTATGGACAGGATGGCAAATTGGGCATTATGCATGCAACATGGGTGTTATGCATGCCAAGATGGCGGCACCCTTTCAGTGTAGGCTGTCTCTCCTCCAAGTGTTTCAGTGATGGTACTGACCCCACTCAAATGGGTCTGACACTCCACCTTAATTTTGTGTAAGAATGATTGTGCATGCTGTAAATAAATATAACAAATATAGAAATAGAAGAAGAAGCAAATGAAGAGTGGAATGGGTTATGAGCTAAAGGATGAATGTATGAAGACTACATAATAAAGCCCATGAAACACTCTGAAAGGTACCAAATAGATTTCAGAAGAATAATAATTACCCACAAGATATTTAAATACACCCTAATAAGTGGACTGGAGAAGATAAACTTTTGAAGCACACATATTTCTAACACGCTCCAAGAATGCTTTGCACCAATGTGCAAATCAGCAAATGCAGTATACAATGAACAATTCCATCCTACACTGCTTACCACAATATTTGAAAAAGTGCAACTCTGAAGCAGCATGGAACAATTTAAGCTGAAAATGTAACAGTGAATTATTGATTGATCAGAGCTCCTTCCATGTTACTGAGTCAGTGATGTTCTCAAAGTTCTCTGTAAATTGAGATCCCATCAGAAGGAGTTGAACCTACAATTTTATTTTCTCTAAAAATAAAACAACTCAAATAAATACTTGGACATACCTACGCAGCTCGCAGCTGCTTCAGACATAACAAAAAACAAAGAAATGTGATTTTCAGATCTTCACCTCTGGCCTATGATTACCAGAAAATGCACATTGCTTTGAAGAATTGTTATGCCTGGTGTATTCCCTATAAAATTAAGTTCTGTTAGAATATTATTAGTAGTATTTACATAGTGTCAACATCTTCTTCATGCTTTCCTATTGTAGTGTGGCAAATTAACAGATTACAACTATCACTAATGTTAATAGAGAATGAATTGTCTTTCTAAAGCTAAGTGAGGTTTATTATTTCTAACAGTTCAAAACTGTGCACAGTTGTTGATTATGTAATCTCTTGAATTATTGAAATATTCTAAGGTTAAGGTTCTTAAGGTTCTTTGATGAGCTTAAATATTGATGGATAGATGGATAGAAGGATGGATGGATTGATTGGTTCTTACACATTAATCCAGTAAAATTCAGAATCAAGTTAAAAACAGAATATTCAATATTCTCTCTTTGGGGGGCGGAGCCAAGCAGCACACGGAGCCAGACGCCATTTCTCTGAGCTCCGAGTACGCCACCGACAAAAGCGACAAAATCCCCGTAACCGAGAGCCTGACCGGCGAAAGCACCTTACCGTCTCACAGGGGAAGCGGTCCCGAGCAGGCAGATGCCATTCATTTTCCCCGACTCGCTCCCCCCGGAAGAAATTCCCCACTTCATAAGGCGTTTGGCAGCAACCATCTTACCTGCAAAATCCAAGCACCCAGCACGGCACCTAGGGATATAATCTTGTGCTGTCAAACCGTTGCGGATAAGCAAAGGCTCCTCACGGCACTTAGAGGGAAAACCCCGCTCCACTTTGAAACACACGACATTACCCTATTCCAAGACCTCAGCAGGCCCACTCTATTGTGGAGAAAATCGATGAAGCCTATAACTGCAGCTACAAACTGCGGGACTAGCCTACCGCTGGACTTACCCGAGATCCCTCACAGTACTTTGAGAGGGAAAGGCCCTGCGAGCATCAAACCCCACAGAGGGACCGGCCTTCCTTCAGTCCCTGGGCATAACGGAAGCGACCCCATCGACGAGCCCCACTCACCAATGAGACGTAACGGCAATCACTCCCTTTGTACCAGGGAACGATCGGGACTCACTGACTTAAGTACCTAAAGTCTGGAAAAGAACCATTTGTTTCTGTTTTAGCTTTATATTATATGTTTTTATACATTACCTAAGTTTGACCTTGTTACCTACACGTGCATACTATGCCTAGATACAACTGATCACCATACAACCACCACACGACGGCCCACCAAGTGCTGCTATAGCGACACAACACACCCCCAATAGATAGATAGTTCTCACCGCTCCAACAGATTATATATATAGGGGGTTTAAAGCTCTCAATACCCCCCCCCCCCCTCATAGCCTCATGGGTTAGAGGCCACCCAACACCCGGGAGACGCACTACTACTACGGACACATAGACTCATGTTTCCTAGCCTACACGAAGAAAAAGACGGACACTTTGACTATCCATCGCCAAGCTCCTGGGCACCACTCATTTACCGATAGTTATCACTAAAAAAAAAAATAGGTGAACACACTAGACATCATTGTCTGCAAATACTGCTAATGCTTATATATTGTGAGGCAATGAAACTGCTGTATTGTCATATATCACCTGCCAAAATAAAGAATAAAAAAAAAATAATATTCTCTCTTTAAGTTACTTGCAAATGAGGCTCAGATATCTGTTGCTATGCTTTCTTAGTAGTTATTCGTCACACTGATTAATCAAAGCACATATTTTGCCAAAGCTATCGCATGCTCTTTGTACCAGAACAACACGGTGTTCAACAGACAAAGCCCACCGAACATGTAATCTTCCATGTGGAAAGCACTTGTCTGACATATTTTAATGTCACAAATAGAAAATGACTCTGTGGTCAGTTAGGATCTAATAATGAGAAATCTGCTTTCTAGTCGTTAAAGAAGGCCCTCTGTGCGATAAGTGACCTCAGAAGATATGAAGAGAAAAAAAAGGTCTTCTGACTTCAAGTATCAAGATTGCTGTTAATGTCCCCATAAAAACGAAGCCAAGCATCTAAACTTGCACTATGCATCTAGTGCTCCATAACTGATCTGTCAATTTATCTGTCATTACATGAGCAAATATGGGCTTTAGGTTTAAATTGTTCTAATATGATTTGAAGATGATGGTGATATCACCACAGGCAAGCTGGAGGATTTAAAAGCAGAGGTAGATAAATTGAAGCAAGCCAACCTCACTATGGAGAGCAGGCTAGCTGTCCTGGAAGACTGTAAGTAGCAACACAATCTGTGGGTTTGTAGTGTCCCTGAAGACATCACAGATAACCAGGTGCTTTATTACCTACGCAGATTACTGAACCCCATGATCTCTCCAACCAAAGCCGGGGTCCCGAGGGACCTAGTGTTTTGCTTTCAGCCACTTCAAAGTAAACAGCTTATCCAAGTCGCGATTAAAAACTCACCTACCTACGAATATGAAGGATCAGACGTCTCTTTTTTCAATTACCTATCTAGATCTACTATCATCTGGAGACAATCTCTGTGACTAAGCTGCTGAAAGATGAGGGAGTCAAGTACCGGAAAATGAACTGTGACACATGCAGAGAAACATATGCAGCTTACTCAGGCTTCAAAGGCTGAACAACTTCCACTGAACTTCCACTGCATTTACTGCTCCCCTGTAGGATGTAAATGCCATACAGCAATTCTACCCCAAAGTCATGGCAAATGGCAGAGCTGCAACTTATTTACCTGAATCCTGCTGGAAGCGAGAGTGGGTACTTGCCTAAAACATCAAATATTGCCATATCTTTGATGCTTAAGCTGTTTTTTTTTTCTTTACTCACACATGCTCCTTATTGTAACATCTAATTTGGTTGGTGTTTTTTTGTTGTTGATTTAAATCTAAAAAATTAAAAAAATTTGAGTCTTAGTTTCGGCTGTATATCACTTGAAGTACTACCCCAACGTACTCTCTCGAAGTTCCCATACCCTCCCTCATGAAGCATTGTTAGCTAACTGTATCCACCTAGTTTACTCTAAAACAGTGCATGTACCATTAGCCACAGTTCAGTGAGACAGGAAACCTGTGCTAATGTTGATGACTATTGTATGCTGTAAATGTGTTTTAATAGATCAGACTGCACTTAATTAAAATGTAGCCCAATACACTTTTACCTGTGTATAATTCTGTGTAAGCTACACTAAAAAACACACACACACACAAAACACTATCACTTTGATTATTTAGTTATGACGCTATTTTTTCAAAAAGGTTTTTATAACATAAATTTTTCATGATATATATTTACAATGCTTTTACAACAGATTAATTAAATACACTTTAGTTCATTTATCACTATTTAATTAATCCCCCTGTTAAAATTAGTGTAGGACCCATCGACATTGGGGTACTGTGGTGAAGTGGTGGGCTTAACACAATATAGCCATGTGGTGGAACTGAATCCCTATATTTTTGCTGAGATAGGTGATTTTAAAATGTAAAACTATATTTTTGTATGTGTGCTGTTCTTTAATCTGTATTTTCTATAAATGTTGGTCTCAACAGCAGCACCACCACTGAGGAATGCGTGTTCTGCCACCAATGCCCCCTTTTTACTCTTTAAGTTAGAAGGGGAATTATGCATTGCTTTATTTAATTATTTTTTCTAGTCTGCAGGACACATTGATGGCTATAAAGTCCCATTAAGAAGTTTTGCATCGGGTATGCAAGAGAGAAATTATAAACATTTATTTAAAACCTTCATGAGGAAGATGCAAATTGAAATAAGCAAAAAAAAAAAAGAGATATATTGATGTTCTTTAACATGCACAGTTTTACTTAGACAATCTTGATTCATTATTAGAATGTATTAGAACTGGATAAGCAAAGGCTCCTCACGGCACTTAGAGGGAAAACCCCGCTCCACTTTGAAACACACGACATTACCCTATTCCAAGACCTCAGCAGGCCCACTCTATTGTGGAGAAAATCGATGAAGCCTATAACTGCAGCTACAAACTGCGGGACTAGCCTACCGCTGGACTTACCCGAGATCCCTCACAGTACTTTGAGAGGGAAAGGCCCTGCGAGCATCAAACCCCACAGAGGGACCGGCCTTCCTTCAGTCCCTGGGCATAACGGAAGCGACCCCATCGACGAGCCCCACTCACCAATGAGACGTAACGGCAATCACTCCCTTTGTACCAGGGAACGATCGGGACTCACTGACTTAAGTACCTAAAGTCTGGAAAAGAACCATTTGTTTCTGTTTTAGCTTTATATTATATGTTTTTATACATTACCTAAGTTTGACCTTGTTACCTACACGTGCATACTATGCCTAGATACAACTGATCACCATACAACCACCACACGACGGCCCACCAAGTGCTGCTATAGCGACACAACACACCCCCAATAGATAGATAGTTCTCACCGCTCCAACAGATTATATATATAGGGGGTTTAAAGCTCTCAATATCCCCCCCCCCCTCATAGCCTCATGGGTTAGAGGCCACCCAACACCCGGGAGACGCACTACTACTACGGACACATAGACTCATGTTTCCTAGCCTACACGAAGAAAAAGACGGACACTTTGACTATCCATCGCCAAGCTCCTGGGCACCACTCATTTACCGATAGTTATCACTAAAAAAAAAAATAGGTGAACACACTAGACATCATTGTCTGCAAATACTGCTAATGCTTATATATTGTGAGGCAATGAAACTGCTGTATTGTCATATATCACCTGCCAAAATAAAGAATAAAAAAAAAAAAATATTCTCTCTTTAAGTTACTTGCAAATGAGGCTCAGATATCTGTTGCTATGCTTTCTTAGTAGTTATTCGTCACACTGATTAATCAAAGCACATATTTTGCCAAAGCTATCGCATGCTCTTTGTACCAGAACAACACGGTGTTCAACAGACAAAGCCCACCGAACATGTAATCTTCCATGTGGAAAGCACTTGTCTGACATATTTTAATGTCACAAATAGAAAATGACTCTGTGGTCAGTTAGGATCTAATAATGAGAAATCTGCTTTCTAGTCGTTAAAGAATGCCCTCTGTGCGATAAGTGACCTCAGAAGATATGAAGAGAAAAAAAAGGTCTTCTGACTTCAAGTATCAAGATTGCTGTTTATCACTATTTAATTAATCCCCCTGTTAAAATTAGTGTAGGACCCATCGACATTGGGGTACTGTGGTGGGCTTAACACAATATAGCCATGTGGTGGAACTGAATCCCTATATTTTTGCTGAGATAGGTGATTTTAAAATGTAAAACTATATTTTTGTATGTGTGCTGTATTTTCTATAAATGTTGGTCTCAACAGCAGCACCACCACTGAGGAATGCGTGTTCTGCCACCAATGCCCCCTTTTTACTCTTTAAGTTAGAAGGGGAATTATGCATTGCTTTATTTAATTATTTTTTCTAGTCTGCAGGACACATTGATGGCTATAAAGTCCCATTAAGAAGTTTTGCATCGGGTATGCAAGAGAGAAATTATAAACATTTATTTAAAACCTTCATGAGGAAGATGCAAATTGAAATAAGCAAAAAAAAAAAAGAGATATATTGATGTTCTTTAACATGCACAGTTTTACTTAGACAATCTTGATTCATTATTAGAATGTATTAGAACTGGTATGTTTGTCTGCAGTGTTATGTATAATAAATAAATTGAAGCAATATCTCTACTGTGTGTAGTCAGCATTTGTAAAGGACAATAATTTATTCACATATATATTGCTACTATTACATGCAGAGTTGAATATGGTGAAATAATGCATGCACAATAAGTTCAAGCCCGAAGACTATGATATATGATGGTGACATTAAATCATATTTTCACCCCTGACGCCAGATAAAATTGTAGCACGTTGGAAATTAGGGTTCTACAAGCACTGAAAGAGTTATCACAGCATATATTTAAATGTTACCATGTACACAGAGCTGAAAAGGAAATTTTACGAGGAGCTTTATATATGCAATAGATTACATAATGTGGGCCACTCAACTGTGAATATGGCTTTAGTATTGTTTTGCACAGTCAGACTCAGCTTGACATTGAAAAGGGCACAGGTTATGTTTTATATTTATTAATGGCATCGGAAGGCATAACAAAACACACAACAGATAATCAAGAAAAAATACGGTTGCTATTCCAGGAAATCATACACTTATATATAGTTACATCACAAATGAACGTTACATTAAGTGAGCAGTTGGAAAAATTATGGCCATTTAAAGGCAATATGAAACAAGGTCAGGAAGAGATTAATTCCAATAAATGTTTATGAATCAAAGAAGAATATCAGTAAAACTAACAAAAAATTAAAAAAAAAATATATATTTAAAACTGGCATGAGGGTGGAGGTCTATAGGGAGCATGCCGATACTGTTGCTTGCATCACTGGCAATGTCCAAAGGGCCTCATCCTAGAAAAGGGCACATTATTCAATCTTAAAGGCACACAAAGCGATCTCAGAAACAAAGGTACAATACATCTGAGACAATACAAAAATTTTTAAACAAATACAGAAGGAGTTGAGTCCTTTTTCCTCGTAAACAAAACATTTAAAAGGATAGAGGGGTGAGAAACAGTAGTCAGGACCACAAAAGGGAGAGTGATGAGGGCATTTATTGGTTAAATGGAATATGGTAGTTACAGAGTTGAGTTGAGTTGAGTGGTAGGCAACACTTCACGGACTTGGCTGTGCATGAAGAGGACTTCTGACAACGTACAGCTTTCATAATCTGCAATAATAAAATGAAATAATCTCACATTGAGACCTCTGTTGTGAATATTTTGAGTATTACGGGAGTACTTTTCATGTGCAGACCTGCATTATGAAATAAGCCTGTGTGTTTATAGCATAGTAATCTGGCTGCAGGGCGGAATTGAAATAGGGACTAATGGAGCTGAAGCTCCAGGCTTATGTCCCCCAGAGACGTACTAGGAATGGCAGATGGATTACTGTAGGATCTGGTAGACTTAGAGTTGTGGATAAAAGGCATATTGCACAGTCTGTTGTTCTACATAATTCATTTTCGGCACTTTCAGAATGTAATGGTGTTATGGAGACAGGCTCAGGCACCAATTGCAGTGGTGTTATGGAGACAGGCTCCAGCACTGAGTGTAGTGATGTTATGGAGACAAGATCAGACACCGAGTGTAGTGTTGTTGTTGAGACAGGCTCAGGCACTGAGTGTAGTGGAGTTGTGGAGACAGGCTCAGGCACCGAGTGTAGTGGTGTTGTGGAGACAGGCTTGGAGACTAAGTTGAGAGGCCTAATAGAAAGCAGTTGTTGTTGAGATATTCTGTCATAAGAGGGGTGGAACTGGACAGTACGGGTCTTGTGAGATGTCTTCCTGTAGCTACTGCTCAAAGAGACAGGAGATGTATGTGTAATATTGTTAAGTGAGCAAAGCACGAAGGGGAATTGGATGTACTTGTACATTTAGGGAAAAATCACTTGGCTTGCAATGAGGTTTCAGAGGAAAAGGAAGATTTTTTTGTTTTTGCCAATGATATACGGCAAGTTGCTTCCACACTGACATTCTCTGAAGTTCTACCTCTGCATAACACTCAGAATGACAGGCGGATGTGTATTATTATAGGAGTACTATGTAACCCCTGACGAAGGAGTCCAGTACTCCGAAACGCGCATCGGGTTTATTTTGTGGATTCCACTCACTCACGGAGCACATTAAGATGCACGAGGGAATCCTTTTCTTGACACTTATTCACTTATTATTTTTTTCGTTAAATTAATGATTGCTGGCTGTTCTATAGAAGCTGGACTAGTTGGATAATGGCAGTTTAAGGGGACAGAGCATAGTGATCTAATAAGGATAGAACACCCACGAAGGTGTTGGGGGGAGTTGATAGGAGTTCAGTATAGTGGTGATTATTGGGAATTTTCAATCCCTTATCGAACTGTTTATACCACTACCTCTACTCAATCCTATCCATTCTCAGCTCTGTTAGGCAACCTTTACTATCTATAAGGAATAGAACACCCATGAAGGTGTTGGGGGGAGTGGACAGGAGTTTAGAACAGTGGCGATTATTAGGGATTTTTTCCTCTATTTAACTGTGGATACCACTGTATATATCCCATCCTACCATCCCTCGTTTTTACTATAAGTAACCCCAGACTCTCTACTTACGGACAGTTTGGGCACCTCTGTTTAGATTATGCTATACTGTCCCCACTACCCCATCTATCTAACTTCTATATGTATTTAAGGTATCAAATTGTTTTCCCCTCCTCTCTGTGGATTACTCAATAGTAATTTATCTCTATATCTTAGCATTTATATGCCTTTATTGTCATTCGGATATTGAGATCTTTCCACTTCACAAAAGGGGAGGTTTTCTAAGGGCTCTAAGCATCTCTTGGACATGGTTATATTGTATCCTCTCTACAGTTTTTTCAATAAAGTTACAGTGTATCACTGTTTAGGCCAGGATACATTTTTATCCAGTGTTACTATGCTTTCCCTATAAATACCTTTTTTTACTTCTTTTTGGTACATACCCAAGGTATATATTTTGTACAACTAGTGTTCTTTTCCAAATACCAGTCTGATTGGGAGTTTCCCCTTATCCTTGTTTAACCCCTTAAGGACCAAACTTCTGGAATAAAAGGGAATCATGACATGTCGCACACGTCTTGTGTCCTTAAGGGGTTAAAGGGGAACTATCCAATCTACATATCTCTCTGCAAATCGGATGTGTATTATTATAACTTGTGGCTTGGTGAATGGTGTCGGGAGCAAGGTTTTGGCTTCATTTCTCATGGTAGCTCTGTTTGGAATGGAAATAAACTGTACAAAAAAGATGGTTTGCATCTTTCTCAAAAGGAAACAAATGTTCTCAGTTCAGTTCAGTTCAGAGGTTTTGCTAGGATGTATTTAAACTAGGATGGGGGGGGGGCAAAAGGGTGTTAAAACATCGATCCAATTGCCTCCCAAAACAAGGACAGAAGGTGCCCGTAGCAAGTGTGTTAAAAAATTATAAGCTTAGAGTCATGTCTACAATTGCTTGCAGTTTAGGGAATAAGATCCACGAACTTGTGGCAATAATGGCAACTGATAATGTAGATTTAGTCGCTGTTACTTAGACATGGTATAATGAGAAAAATGACTGGGACATAGCAATACCAGGGTACTCTTTATATAGCAAAGACAGGAAAGGGAATAAAGGGGGAGGGGTGGAGCCCTGTATGTGAAGGGTAAGATAAAATCTAGCCTAATAAAAGTTAGTGAGGCGAACAGAGTCTTTTTGGGTTACGTTACAATTTGGTAATCGCACAGTAACTCATGTAGTAGTGATTTATAGGCCCCCAGGACAAATAGAAGAGATCAATAATCTACTAGTAGACGGAATAGCTAAAATGACAATGAAGTGGGAAGTTATCATGGGTGACTTTAATATTCATGATGTGAACTGGAAAATGAAAATAGCTGCTAGTGCCAGGAGCACACATATTCTAAACTCCCTACTGGGATTGTCTCTAAAACAAGTCATTGAGGAGCCAACTCATAAAGAGGCCATACTAGATTTAGTGTTAACAAATAGAAATTTGGTATCAGATATTACTGTAGGTTTGTTTAGGATCCAGTGACCATCAGTCAGTGTGGTTTAATAGAAGAACAGTGACTGAGTCACACCACACCAAAACAAAAGTTTTAGACTTTAAAAAAAAAAAACAGACTTTTCCAAAATTAGAATATGTGTAAAGGAGTCATTATCAGACTGGAGCAATTTAAATGTAGACCAAGAGAAATTGGATTATTTCAAAGTTGCACTGCTGAAGGCAACAGAAAATTGCATTAGGCTTGTCAGTAAAAGCAAATAAATTCAAGAAACCACTGTGGTACTCCACAGATGTGGCAAAAATAATAAAAAAACAAAAAACTAAAAGTTAGCATTTAGCAATTATAAAAAAAAGAGAGTGAGGAAGATAGACAGATCTATAAGATTAGGCAGTTATAAGTTATAAGAGTTTCCAAAGAGTTTCCAAATCACACACAAAAGAGAAAATTGCATAGTCAGTAAAAAAGAGGGACAACATTTTTTTTAGATACATTAATGAGCAAAGGAAAGCAAAACAAGGAATAGTTAGATTAAAAACAAAAGAAGGAAGGTATGTAGAAGAGGATAAAGGTCTAGCTGACTGCCTCAATGAATATTTTTGTTCAGTATTTACAGATGAAAATTAAGGAAAGGGGCCTCAGTTAGGAAAAGGAACAAATTAGTAATTTGTTACATGTGAGTTTACAAAGGAAAAGGTTCTATTTCAACTATAAAGACAAATAAGTCAATGGGACCTGATGGAATACACCCAAAGTTATTAAAAGAGCTTAGTGGTGTACTAGCAAAATCATTAACAGATTTATTTAACCAATCATTATTAACAGGAGTAGTCCCAGAAGTTTGGAAGTTAGCGAATGCTGTGTTCATTCACAAGAATGGTAGTCGGGCAACTATAAGCCTTACTTCAGTAGTGGGGAAAGTAATGGAAACCATGTTAAAGGATAGGATTGTTGAACATCTAAAATCACATGGATTTCAAGATCAGAGACAACATGGGTTTACTTCAGGGAGATCATGCCAAACTAATCGTATTGATTTTTTTGATTGGGTAACTAAAATAACAGATCAGGGTGGTGCAGTAGACATTGCTTACCTCGATTTCAGTAAGACTTTTGACACTGTTCCACATAGAAGGTTTATCAATAAACTGACATCTTAAAGTTTGGATTCCAATATTGTTGAATGGGTAAGGCAGTGGCTGAGTGACAGGCAACAGAGGGTTGTAGGCAAAGGAGTATATTCAAAGCATGGGCTTGTCATCAGTGGGGTACCTCAGGGATCTGTACTTGGACCCATTCTCTTTAATATTTTTATTAGTGATATTGCAGAAGGTCTTGATGGTAAGGTATGTATTTTTGCTGAGGATACTAAGATATGTAAAAGGGTTGATGTTCCAGGAGGAATAAGCCAAATGGCAAATGATTTAGCTAAACTGGTGAGAGTTGTGGCAACTGACATTTAATGTGGATAAGTGCAAGATAATGCATCTTGCCGTAAAAACCCAAGGGCAGAGTACAGAATATTTGTGTCAGGATTACAGAATGATACAGCACGTAGAATTGTGTAACACATAGGACTGATAAGTAACGTATACCGGACCTTAGAATGACCGGACTAACGTACCAAAGAATTGTCAGGAATAGCCGAGGTCAAGGGAAACAGAAAGAGACACAACGATAAGGAAAAGCCAGGAGTCAGGGATGCCAGAAAACTGGGAAGTCAAAAACAATGCCAAAGTCAAATAACCAGAATTACCAGAATCAATAACGCGCTCTCAGAAAACCACAAGGGAAACCACGACAGGGCACTGAGCAGGATGAGAACTGGGTCTAAATACCCCTCCTCTAGATCTGATAGGCTGTAACCGGCCTTTGACCCCAAAGCAGTTACCAGGTTCCCAAATGCATAATTGCTGCTCAGCATTAACCCTTCTGTGGATTTGGTTGCTGCTCGGCACAACTTTTCCTGTGTGGACAGTAAATGTCATTAACCACATTTTTATAAGCGGATGAATACGTGACAATTTGATAGAGTCCTAACCTCAACATCTGAGGTAATTGATTTAGAGGTAATTATTTCTGATAACTTAAAAGTAGGCAGATAATGTAATAGAGTAGCAGGAAATGCTAGCAGAATGCGTGGTTGTATAGGGAGAGGTATTAGCAGTAGAAAGAGGGAAGTGCTCATGCACTTGTACAGAGCACTGGTGAGACCTTACTTGGAGTGTTATACACAGTACTGGAGACCGTATCTCCAGAAGGATATTGATACTTTAGAGAGAGTTCAGAGAAGGGCTACTAAACTGGTTCATGGATTGCAAGATAAAACTTACAAGGAAAGGTTAAAGGAATTAAAAGGTTTAAAAGGTTTAAAAATAATATCAGGAAGTATTACTTTACTGAGAGGGAAGTGGATGTATGGAATAGCCTTCCAGCTGACGTGGTTAACACAGTAAAGGAGTTTAAGCATTCATGGGATAGGCATAAGGCTATCCTAACTATAAGATAAGGCCAGGGACTAATGAAAGTATTTAGAAAATTGGGCAGACTAGATGGTCCGAATGGTTCTTATCTGCCGTCACTGTCTATGTTTCTATGAATAGGTCCATTGGTAAAAAAAAAAAAAAAAAAAAACTTTTTCTCTACTACTCTTCATATACTCCTGCTTTGTGCAGAAGGAATTCGGTAAAGGGATTTAGGAGGGATGCAAGGGAAAAAAAACTTGTGTGGACTGGCTGACTATAAAATAGTTCAAAACTGATTTTGCGCACTGTGCAAATGTTCTTGATGCTTCAGTCTCTCTACAGTGTGGCACATCCCATTTCTGCTACACTCTCTACATCCACCTTTTTGTCTGTCCTGGACTACATATTAGGAGCTTCTTCCACCTAATAAGAAGGGTAAGAGAGGGGGGCACAAGTGAGTGCTGGGGGCATCATTGAACTGTCCCCAGAAAGCATAGTGCAATCGCATTATTAGATGCATTATAAGCATGCAGACTGGCATGCATTCGTGCCAGTCTGACCTTCCAATTAAACTCACAAAAGGAAGATGTGCCCCCTATCTATGCCTGCCCACTACTTTAGGTGGTGCCAGTGTTATCATATGCTTCACTCACCAACCTTCTTTTACCTCAACCGCCAACATACCACTTCACAGGACGCCAATGTTGGGGGCTATGGATATAGTTGAGAGGTGAAAGTGATGGGGAACGTGTATTCATATAAGTGAATCACCTGTACCAGATACCAGACACGTGGAAGGTATGACTGTTTTAATATTGATAAGAAACTGTAATTAGGCCCATCATAATTGTCAGCACCAGGCCCAATAGACTCTTAATCCAGCCCGCTCTGGCTGATGTCATAGCACACTGCAGTGCTCATCTTGCACAGAAAAGGTTAAATATGTTGTTCCTATGGTCCATAAATAACATTTTCTAAAATCAATGTTTTCATTTCCACATTTTGAAAGCGGCACTAGATCTTTGCTATTCTACTTGGTGAAGGGGTGAGGGCTTTATCTGGTAAACAATCATGGAACATTATTAATTTTTGCAATAGTCTTGTCTGCTCAAAAAGGTTTTGAAGAGCATAAGAGCATGCTTTAAATATACCTCTGGATTGTGCATTGCTTTTCATATGTAATAATGAACTCGTTTCCTTATGCACTGCACAGAGCCCAAGGTTTCTATGACCCCAAAGCTGCCATCATTATTCCTGCAGGAAAAATAGCTGTACTCGTGCTGGCTTCCCATCTATAATTCCATAAGTATCTGCTAGATGGCTAACACAAGTTTCTGCTGTAAGTAAGGAGTGATTGAATGCCGCACTGCTGCAAGGGTCCCTCTAGTGCTGTATAAAAGAAATATAATTACATAAGTCTTGGTTCCCCGGCTTGATTTGGAGGATCCGCAAGTTTAGAATTGAAATTGAGGGGAATGTATTATTTTAAAATAAATATATATTTCCTTTTTTTTTTCTCTTTTCTTTTTTTTTTTTTTTTCTTTACGTTTTTTTCTTTTAGTTTTTTTATTTTAAGGTTCATTCAATGGTCAGGGGACAGAAATGTTAAGTACTTGAATCTGAAAGCTCTATTATAATTCTAGATTTCTTTCCCTTGGGAACTGTATAGCCACTCAATGTGAAAATAAGTGTGCAGGAAACGGAATTGGTTAAAGCAATGTTGTAGTTCGGAGAGACGACCCTGTTTGTAGAACAATGCCGCCACTTGTAAATATAACTGTTAATCTACTTGAATTCATTGTCGGATGTCTATAAAGAAAATTGTTTATTTGTGGTACCACATGTGGTTTATTCTGATCTCGCCACCAGATAAGCAGTAGCAAGACGTGAGAAAACATCGGTTCAATTCCTGGATACAGGGGTTTTTAACAATTACATTTTATAAACAAGGTTTTAATGCTATTTTCAGTTTGCCCCATATCTTTAAACAGGCACCTCAGGTTAATCAAGCCCTAGAAAACTCTTCAAAATAATTTTTTTGAGAAAAAAAAATCCCCATGTTTTGGATAGCCTATGATGCTAGGCAGAGTAATGAAGACATCTTGAAGATTTTATTTTAGTTATATTAAAGGGACACTATAGTCACCTGAACAACTTTAGCTTAATGAAGCAGTTTTGGTGTATACGACATGCCCCTGCAGCCTCACTGCTCAATCCTCTGCCATTTAGGAGTTAAATCCCTTTGTTTATGAACCCTAGTCACACCTCCCTGCATGTGACTTGCACAGCCTTCCATAAACACTTCCTGTAAAGAGAGCCCTATTAAGGCTTTCCTTATTGCAAGTTCTGTTTAATTAAGATTTTCTTATCCCCTGCTATGTTAATAGCTTGCTAGACCCTGCAAGAGCCTCTTGTATGTGATTAAAGTTCAATTTAGAGATTGAGATACAATTATTTAAGGTAAATTACATCTGTTTGAAAGTGAAACCAGTTTTTTTTCCATGCAGGCTCTGTCAATCATAGCCAGGGGAGGTGTGGCTAGGGCTGCATAAACAGAAACAAAGTGATTTAACTCCTAAATGACAATGAATTGAGCAGTGAAATTGCAGGGGAATGATCTATACACTAAAACTGCGTTATTAAGCTAAAGTAATTTAGGTGACTATAGTGTTCCTTTAATTATTAAAGTACAGGAGATTGGAGAATGACCCTAGGGATTGGGTTAAAGAGGAATTGCTGGAGATTTATAAACAAGCCAATTTATAAGGGCCTTATCTCTAGAATTAAATTAAGGTTAACATCCCATTCTCTATTATCTTTCTCCTAGCAGACATTTTTCTGCACAAGGTCCTGCAACATTATGTGTCGCATCAGACATTTTATGTTAAGGGGTTACAACCACCTCGACTACTTCTGTCTTTTGATGTAGTCATGGTGGTAGGAGTCTGGGTGTGCAGTGTTTCAGCTTAAAACACTGCACATCAAGATTTATTGGCAATTGTGTAAGGGTGGCTAGTTGCACCACTCACACATGCGATTTAGGCATTCCAGAACTGTCATGTTTGTGGGTGGTGCTACAGGTGGTTTTCCGGGATGCCTAATGTAAATTTTGTGCAGATTTTATATCTGTCGTCATTGCCCACTGCACATTGCCAACAGATGTAATAGCTCCTCCATCGCAGGCTAATCCTGCAAGAGAGAAGTTCATCTCCCCACCATCCAACACTGAGACCAGCCCCCCTCCATTATATTTTTACATTTCCTCCCTCCCTCTCACCCTCCTTTTGCAGGCAGAGAGCATGCGTATGCGCCCTGAGCTGGTAAAATGGTCCAATCAAAAGCTTCTCTATCACTCTGCTAACTACCCTAGTGACACTGTATATAGGCAGATATGTTGAACTCAGGACATAGGTAAGGAAGATCTTGAGAAAGACCCTTAGAGGTTGAAACGACGATCGTAACACTGCTTTGTGTATTTTTTATGCACTGACTTATTGATTAAACTATTTTTACCAATTGGAAATCCTTTGAGTGCACCACAATTTCTTGGATTATTTATACAACGTGGGTTGCACCAGGGTTCTATAAATAACATTTATTTGTTTGCACAGGTGAGTGCCATGCTCTTTGTTACATATATATATATATAACATACAAAATACACAATCCAGTGCACTCGCTTATTCACTAAACAATGATTTCAAATATCACAGATTGTAATAGTTTTATTTAAAAAAACCTCACCTAGGCAAAAAAATAATGGGGGTTTAATTACATTATGTGATCATATATTCTTAGCAAGAGTAGGACCCGTATAATGTATGCATGTTCAGGTGAGTGTAACCCTCTTGGTTTCATTTATATATATATATATATATATATATATATATATATATATATATATATATATATATATATATACATATACATATACACTGAACAAAATTATAAACACAACACTTTGTTTTTGCCTCTTATTTTTCATGAGCTGAATTTAAAGATCTAAGACTTTTTATATGTACACAAAAGGCTTATTTCTCTCAAATATAGTTCACAAATCTGTCTAAATCTGTGTTAGTGAGCACTTCTCCTTTGCCAAGATAATCAATACACCTCACAGGTGTGGCATATCAAGATGCTGATTAGACAGCATGATTATTGCACAGGTGTCCCCTAGGCTGTCCACAATAAAAGACCACATCTTAACCCCTTAACACCGCAGCCAAATGTACAAGTTGTGAACGAAACAAAACGTAAACAAAACCTGGCATTTGCGCTATATGTCTGTCCAACCGTAATTCACCTCTTTCATATTAAATGCACCCCCCCTTATTATATATCATTTTATTCAGGGGAAACAGGGCTTTCATTTAATATCAAATATTTAGCTATGAAACATAATTTAATATGAAAAAAATGGGAGAAAATAAGTTTTTTTTTTATTTTTTTCGTTCTACATGACATTTTAACTGTCAATGTCATAATACTGTTTGCTTTTACTGCAATAAAATACACATATTTGTATTCAGCAAAGTCTCACGTGTAAAACAGTACCCCCTATGTACAGGTTTTATGGTGTTTTGGGAAGTTACAGGGTCAAATATAGCGTGTTACATTTGAAATTGAAATTCGCCAGATTGGTTACGTTGCCTTTGAGACTGTATAGTAGCCCAGGAAATAAATTTACACCCATAATGGCATACCATTTGCAATAGTAGACGACCCAAGGTATTGCAAATAAGCGATGTCCAGTCTTTTTTAGTAGCCATTTGGTCACAAACACTGGCCAAAGTTAGCGTTTGTATTTGTTTGTGTGTGAAAAATGCAAAAAACGCCAATTTTGGCCAGTGTTTGTGACTAAGTGGCTACTAAAAAAGACTGGACATACCCCATTTGCAATACCTTTGGTTGTCTACTATTGCAAATGGTATGCCATCATAGGGGTAATTTTCATTCTTGGGCTACCATAGGGTCATAAAGGCAACGTAAGCAATCTGGCGAATTTTAATGTGAAAAAAATTAAACACAAGCCTTATATTTGACGCTGTAATTTTTGAAAACACCATAAAACCTGTACATGAGGGGTACTGTTGTACTCAGGAGACTTCGCTGAACACAAATATTTGTGTTTCAAAACAGTAAAAAGTATTGCAGCAATAATATCGTCCCTGTAAGTGCTGTTTGTGCGTGAAAAATGCAAAAAACGTCACTTTTACTGGCGATATCATGGTTGTAATACATTTTACTGTTTTGAAACACTAATATTTGTGTTCAGCGAAGTCTCCCGAGTAAAACAGTACCCCCCATGTACAGGTTTTATGGTGTCTTGGAAAGTTATAGGGTTAAATATAGTGCTAGCAAATTAAATTCCCTATACTTTCGGCATGGGTGGTCAGGCAGGTCCCGCTAATTGTAATTAATTAGGATACCTAATTATGTAAAATTATTACATAAATATATGTGTAGAATTAATATATGTATATATATACATATGTGTATATATACGTATATATATATATATATATATATTTTTTTATTTATATATAGGTATATATATAGTGATATATACGTATATATTTATGTATATAGATATATATATTATTTCGTTATAAGTGTATTTTGATATAAATATATATATATTAATATCAGAATACAGTTAGAACGAAATAAAACACATCTATATATTTTTTAATATTTTATTTTTAATTATTTTTTTTATTTAATTTTTTTACGTATTTACATATTATTTTTTTTTATATTATTTATAAATATATATATAACAATAATTATATATATATTTAATCAGTATCAGTCTACGTGTAATTTGATATTAATATATATATATAATTATATATATATTAATATTAAAATACACCTAGACGGTGTATGTGTATGTGTGTATATGTGTATATATATACTTAGATCATATATATATAATATATATATATGATCTAAGTATATAATTTATTTATTTTTACACTGTTTTAAAAAAAAATTATTTGATTTTCAGCCAGCAGGGGGACCAACTGTCATTACAGTTGGTCCCCCTGCTGGCAATGCAGCAGGCAGCTATACCGGCCATGTGATTGTGAGGTCCTCGCAAGGACCTCACTCTCACATGGCCGGGAGGGCTCCTGGAGGGCGGACGTGCCCCGGGGGGCTCCCTGGGAGTCCCCCGAACCGCGATCGCCGGCGTGGGACCGCCAGCGACCGGGTAAGTTACTAAAAACCGGAGGGCGTACTATTACGTCCGGCGGCGTTTAGAGCCGCTTTTAAAAGGACGTAATAGTACGCCCTCCGGTCTTAAGGGGTTAAATCTTTGAGTTCAGCTCATGAAAAATGGGGGCAAAAACAAAAGTGTTGCATTTATAAATTTGTTCAGTGCATATATATATATATATATATATATATATATATATATATATATATATATGAGAGAGAGAGGACAAATTGGCAATATCGTGATCCCTTTACCCACTTGCATGGAAATTAAATCAATGAACTCATTGGGCTCAACTACCTCACTCTACATATAAATAGCACTTGGCTATTCAGTTTCATGCAAATTGGTTAGTTCGATACAAAATCATGAATATTAAAAGAGTCAGTTACGTGTATGTGTGTGTTGGTGTAATGACATTCCAATGATAATATTGTTGTACATAGCAAGAGATTTTGTCATTGACTGTGTGTGTTCATCAGTGAGATACGGCATGGGTAAAATAGTGCCAAGTCAATGAAGTGTGTAAAAGGAGACCTCTATCTAATATAAAATACTAATATAATGTGGAAAATCATTTTATCTGTGGGTACAATGCATGTAAACATTCCATATCATATTTACGGGAAAAGAAAAACATGAACTTGATGTAGTACTTTTTTTCTGTGTTTTTCCATTTTCACGTAGAAGACATATGTAATTGGAAGATCTGCAATAAAAGAATGCTCATACATTTGATGTGATTAATTAACTCTGGAGGGCCATTTAAAAGATGGAGAACAGCCCTGACAATGTACTCTCGAGTTCATACAATAGAACCGAAAACAATAATTTCTGAATGACCATATCACATCAATAGAGCTTGCTGTGCTTTTTTTTCCTCTGTAGTTTAAAATATATGTAATAAAATATCATCATAAAAGCTGGGTTATCAAAGAAGATAGGCATCCTACAAAAATGTACATTAATAAAGTCTATCAGAAAGCGCAGCTCACTTTAACTGTGACAATTTTCCTCACATTTCTAGTCTGCATTTTCACCTTTTTCCCTTACTATCCTCTGCCTCTCGAACAAATGAATTTTACAATTCTGTTTTCTCTAACACTCTGGATATGGCTTTCCTAAGCAGCCATCTCTGAGTCAGTTCTATCTTCACTAACACTCGGGATCAATCCCTGCTCTAAGCAGCAGTCATGCATTCAACCCTAACACAGTATGTTCACCAGCTATCTTGAAAGATGTTCCCATAGTGAGGAAGCTGTTGGAAGTGCCAAACCATACCAGAGTTCCTCCATTAAATAGTTATTGTACGTTCTTAGAAGACTTAAGCTCAATTATGTTCCTTCTTTCACTCTAAATTCCTTCCCCTCATATATGAACAAATGGTTTCTACAATTTTATCCTCTTGAAATATCACTTGTACCCGTGATACCTTTCCAAACATCTTATCTAATCTTTTTTCTCCAATTTTGTTGCATCACTAATGTATATGAATAATTTCTCTCAGTTTTCTTGTGTCTTCCCACTTCCTGGAAACAAGCATTAGCAATATAACTCTAAAAAAATCCAATTCTCGACTCAACTTCTAACTACTGTCATACTCAGTATCAACTCTCTCCTTGGTCTTTTTCAATCTGGTTTCCAGTTCCTTCATTGTTTGTACGAATTTGCTAATATCCTTCTTTTCACTAAATCTAAGGGTATTACTATCTTTTAATTCTCATTAAATTTCTCTGCTGCATCTGACACTTTTGACCACTCCTTCTTCAAACCTTTCACAAAGGTGGCCTCTGTAACAATTTTACTGCTTCTCATCCTACCTTTCCAATGCTCATTCAGTGTCTCCTTGAGGGTGCCCTCTGTGTCTCCTCTGCACTATTTGTCTCAGTTGGATTCCCCCCAAGGCTCAGTTCTTTTTCACCTGTGGCAGACCTTAAATTGATTTCATGTAACCTTCAGGATTCAATTCAAACTATGGACTAACTAAACCATCAACTATGTAGTCGTTGATCATCTTTAATTAACATAATAACATACCTCTTATCCATTCGTACTGTAAGTGATCTTCTAGTGCCCTATGTTTGTGAATTGCTCATTCCTATTTACAGGATTTTTTAAAGGCCACAACATTCCTAGGCAATGCTCTACTATATTCTATTAGGTTGTACTCTGGCCCATAAGAGGCCACTGAAAACCCAAGTCTTTAAGGAAAGTTTGCAATCTTTCTTGGTGACTCTTCTCTAATTGGTTTATGAATAAAACACATTAGCCACGTTTTTGTTTTTGTATGTTTGGATTTGTGCTGTCCTATTTTTGTTTTCCTTGTACTGAATTTTACAATTGTGTACTATTTACACTCTCTTGCTAAATTCTATGGAGTATTTAATTTCTTTCCACCCCTCTTTTTTTGTTGGGTGGTATACCAACTGTATTGCTATTTTTACGACTCTTCTCTCATTGCTTTTCTGTCCCATCACTCTTCACTCATTCCAACTCCTTCTCCTCCAATCTTCTTCCGTACACCACTTTTACAAGCTTAACTAGACACAGGAATACTTTTATCAACCTCACGTCCCCTTGGACACATTTTCCTTTACACTTTTTCCTAGATTTCCTAGATTTGAGCAAGCCTTCTTCACCTCTTATATCTGTACACATTTTTTTTCCGTCAATTATTTGTTGTTAAATATCCTCATTGAATTATTCTAAATCACTGCAGAAAATGTTGGCACTATGGCTGCTCAGCAGCAGAAGAAAAAAACATTATTATGAGTTAGCTTTTATCCTTAAGTTTGATCAACACCACAGGAAATGTAATTCACAAGCTTCAGAAATACCATAATTAGTCATTATTGATCTATGGGTTGTTTAAGGATCATAAGAAATACAGCCAAGATCACAGATGAACTTTCAAAGATTAGCCAGCATTGTATTAGGGGAATAGACATATATATATATATCTCCAGACAAATGTACACTCCAGATTTCTGTACCAGATATAAAACTAGATTTAAAGGATTCAAATATAGAAAATGAGTGGCCACTAAAAAGTGACACAATAAAATAAATAAGGAACAAAACAAAAACCTGACATATTACAACTTAAAGGGACACTGTAGGCACCCAGATCACTGCAGTTCATTGAAGTGGTCTGGGTGCTGTGTCCCTTGTGCACCTAGTGCTGCAATGTTAAATATTGTAGTTCCAGAGAACTGCAATGTTTTACATTGCAGCACTAAGTCTGCCCTCAGTGGCTGTCTACAGGGCTTCTGGAAACCAAATGGACTTTTGGTCTGTTATTTGATGCTGGGCATCCTCACGCTCTGCATGAGGACCTCCAGCGTCAGATTTTCCCTATAGGAAAGCATTGATTCAATGATTTTCTATGGGGATGTCTAATAATGCAAACGCAGCATTTGCCGCGCATGCGCATTAGAACCCGCTCGTCACGGGACAGAGGAGGGGTGGAGCTTCGACCCAGCACCGAGGGACATCGGCGCTGAGTCCAGGTAAGTAAATAAAGGGTTTTTAACCCTTTATTTACCGGGTAGGTGGGGCGCGAGGGAGGGGGTATGTAGAGGGATCGGTAGTGCCAGGAATACAGTTTTGTATTCCTGGCACTACAGTATCCCTTTAAAGTGCAGCTGTTACAGAGCCAGTGATTAAAATAGTGGTTTACAAATTCCATTATTCTGAGCCACCACCTGTGAAAAGGATAATAGGATCTTAACTTAACCATGTTCCCCCTCTTAAAAGAAACAATTACAAACAAGACCGAGTTACCAGTACCATTAATGCTCTTGTTTTTTTTGTATAATGCATCTCATAAGGATGGTTTATTCTGCAATTTAAAAAGTGTATAGTTTAGTACAAAATAGGATTAATGGCAAGTTCAATGGAAAAACTGGGATGATACCTTTGAACATGCAAAATAAATATTGGAAAAGCAAATGACAAGCCTATGGAAAGTGCAGTACTGTCAATGATAGAATGCTGCTTAAAAGATTTGTGTTCTTTAGAGAAGGAATTTGCTGAGGAAAGGGGAAGTGAGTGGCAGATAAAGATCTCACTGTCTTACCCAGGCAAGAGTTGTGATTTCTTAAATGGGGAGATTTAGGAGGCAACAGGTGCAATTCTGGGACAAATCAGTAAATAAGGACCAATCACTATAGAAACCAATAGAATTTGACACTTTAAGCCAGAGTAACACTTTGCTTTGATAAATCTCACCCAGTATAATCACAGAAGCACCAATGAAAAGAAACCAATTATATTTATCCAGTACAGGAACAAAGGAGCCACACTAAATGGATGGTATAAATATGACACAAACAAAAAACAAAAATATATCCCATATGATGGGTTACTTTGATCTTCGATCTTTTATTATAAGTTCTCTTTTTCGTTTTGGAATTTATATATTTTGTGTGCCTTATAAACATTCCTCATATATATATACAATAAGGATTAGAACAATAACTCTACGACAAAAATAAACCCTTAACACTTAAAAAAAAAAAAGTGTATCACCTATGCAAGCCTCACCGGCATAATAATGCATAGCACATTACACTAGAGTGTACCCCAGTAAAATCTAGCATCTACATATTAGTATTAAAAAGTACAAATTTAAAAAACATTGTTTTGTCGAATGAGAATGAGATGCCTTCAGAGATAGCTGCAAAAATGATGGTAGGAGCCACACTCAATCCCAGCAGCCAGCCAGTGCTCCGGAGCAGGACCAGCAATCCCACAATGACAAGACAACAAAGAAATTTTCCGGGCACTCAAAGTGTTAAAGCCGCAGGCAGTTTTAATGAAACGAAAAAGAACAGCAACATTTCAACCTCCTAAGAGGTCTTTTGCAAGCTAACACCACAAGGCAAAATTGAGTGTATATATATCAAACAGTGCAAACAAAATTAACCAATAATTCACTTAATTAAAATTCATTAACATAAGTAATTAACACAAGTCATACACATTGCACACAATGTTTGTACATACAATGAATGATCCATGGCTTACCTCTGTGTGTCAAAGGTGGGAGAGACAATAAAAAAAAAGTCAAAATAAAGGCAAACAAATATTAAATAATAATAAAGGTAAAAATAAACGCTTGTCAAGGCAACAAATAGATACTTCCGGTAACGTGGAATGCACAAAAGCTTTTCCTGTTCCATGGAACAGCTCATCAGATGACTCAGCGCAAGCACAATCTGAAATAAAAGGGCAATCCTGAAAAGGGCAAAAAAACGAAAAAAAAAAAACGCGTTTGGACACACGAACAGCACACGAACGTGTGAACCAACAGTACGAATCACCAATAATATGGCGCATGCGTCCTCTGACAATCTACCGAACTAAGATACATATAGACATGTGTGCAGCCTAAACCAGGCGTACAAAACGCCAATCCCACTAAACAGCTGTTTGAAAAGAGAGAGGGGGGAAAAAAGAGTAAAGAAAAAAACAAAGAGAAAATGGAAGAAAAAAAGAAAAAAGAAGAATAAAGATAAAGATCATGATAGAAATGTTTATCAGAGATAGCTGTGACTTTTTCCTTCAAAACATAAAAGCTACCTGAAACTTATTCTCAAATACACATAGAGGAATAAATAACCATAAATAACACACTCCTTTGCTAATTGCAGAGCTAAAATTTCCAGTCCCCCACGAACCACTGGTAACTGAAAATTCAGCCATGGTGAACAGAAACTCTCTCTTGACCAGTGAGTCATGGACCCACCATCCCTACAGTGGAAAGTAACTTTTAGACCTGGCTAGTAGCTTAGAACTTGCAATTTTTCTTGCTACTTGGGTCTATAGTGAAGGGCTTTCTTAAACCCTTCCACATATAGTCTTAGTCATATTGAGCAGAAAACTATAAAGTGATAGGATACCATCACTCGATAGTTATATCTCAAAGCACTGTAATATTGACTGGATTTCCTTTAATAGATTGTTCAGCAATGTGACCCTGGTAAAACAAGCCTGTGTTTTTCAAATATATGGTGTTATCCATAAATTAAATAGAATCCTATGCAAGCATATAAAAAAAGTCTAAACAAAAATGGGAGACTCACCATAATGCAACAGGATTCAGCGTATAATTGAATACACTTCTTTGGGCAAGGGTAGGCAACCTTTGCTACTCTAGATGTTGTAGACTACATCTCACATAATGCTCTCACAGCCACAATGCTGGCAGTGTGTTAACAGAGATGTAGTCCACAATACCTGGAGTACCAAAGGTTGCCTAACCATGCTTTACAATTTTTAAAACATTAGAATGTAGCAGTATATCCATAAACATGAACAGGTATAAGAATGCTTGACATCTTTATAGTCTACATGTAATACATTTTCAATATAATATGAAGGTATAAATAAATATTACAAAAATATAATAAGCACTTGAGTCGAGGCAGAAAATATAGGTCCACATCCCAGTAAACAAAGCTAATCCTGTGTGTTACATTCTGATTGTGGTATTTTTCAAAGATGCAATCTTTATACTTCTCACTTGAGTTTTCGCCAGCGACAAAAAAAATAAAAAATCTATTGTTGTATAGGGAGCATAATAGCTTGCAATATTGCTCCCTCAATTTCTGGAGTATAAAAAATATAAATCGACCCGTCAATTCAAAGCGTTTATTATACCCTGCTCACAGGATGCATATAGTACTAATCTAAAAACCTGCACCCACCCACATGGTCCACAATCATAGTTAGGAACTGAATCCCTTTTCCATTCTCATTAAATGTATCCAGAATTTATTTAGTTTTTAACCCCTTAAGGACCAAACTTCTGGAATAAAAGGGAATTATGACATGTCACACATGTCATGTGTCCTTAGGGGGTTAAAGGACAAACAGGGCTTTCTTTCAACATGACATTAATTATAACTAGGAAAAGTATGAAGAAATGCCAAGAATTTAAATTTAGATCTTTTTTTTTTTTACTTTTTTTTACTTTTTAAAGAATAATATTCGAGAAAAAACATTCAAAATAAATAATGTTTTCATTGGTATTGTTAATATATCATACATGCTCGATATCATTAAATTTTTGCCATTACCTAGGTCAAATAGTGCACAGAAAGAATTATTGTCTTAAAGCTAAATGTTTGAGGGCTCTTTCCCAATATTGTATCTACATTTTACGGGCCAGGGTCTGCTCACTAAAGTGCAAGAGGGAGTTACAGGCTGCTGCTACTTAAAGCTTACAGCTAAGTAACAGTTAATGGCTACTATTATTCTCTATAGGTTTCATACACACAAGTGGAAATTTACGTATGGTAAATATTGTAATCATGAAGTGGGCAAAAGCAGAAAATTCAAACTTACATGTTTAACAGACTTATTTACAGGTCATCTTACCTCCATCATATCACATTATTAGTAAAGGAAGGCAGCCTCATGTCTGCCAACTGTCCCGATTTCTGTGGCACAGGCATGATTTTTGGGGCCTGTCCCGCCATCCCACCTTAGACTATCCCTAACAATCATAGTATGAGCTGATCATTAGAAGCGTGTGCCCTATGTTTATGCTCAGTGATTAGAACCTGTTTGCGGGCTAAAATTATTGTGAGGCAGTCTGGTGTTATTCACTCCAGGTTGACCTACAAGTAATGTGGGCAGACACGCCCCCTTTCTGACTGGGCTCACCCACTTTCTGGGTGGGTTCACCCTCTTTTTGGGCAGGCCCGGACCCTATACTCCCCTCCCACCGGCGTCCCGAGTCTGGGACTGACAGTGTTGGAAAGTATGCAACCTAGATTGATTCACATGTGAGATTTTGAGTCTTTTCATATGAATATTTCATCTTCATCTTCTGCTGATTTTAAAAGTATTTTTTTCTAGCTCTTTCACACACATATTCCATTTTTATGGTGAACTTCACAAACTAGCTGAGCTGTACTACAATAAAGATTTATAGATCCTTAGACGAGTTTGGGGAGCATTGTGTAATCAAATTAGAAACATGTCGATTTCAGCAATCAGACACAGATCTGACATATTGATTTATTGATTTATGGCTTATGTCCAATTTGGTGCACAATAAGAGTATCAGAATGCAAATTTCCCCATCCTTGTATATCACCTGCAAATGTACACAACTTAGGATTTTCGCATAGAGTTTCTTAGTCTATCTGCATAGCTTTTTCAGTTTGAATATCAGCTGATATTAGCATTCATATGTTTTCCACAAATACGTTGCTTCTTATGGTGAATTTAACAGGCACGATGTGTCCATTTACCATAAATAGTCGATATTTTTATTCTAGAACGTCCGCTGAGTATACTGGAGTCTTAATTATGCCATCCTTAATATTGGCCAATATTTGTTTAGAAGTTTCTTCTATGCAATGTTCCCTCACACACTGTATTTTCATTGGTAATTTTATTAAAGATGAGGTAACACCCCAATTTGTTTTTTGCTATATCCTCCAGTTATACAAATAGCCATATTTTTCTTCAGGATCAGGTAAAATTAAAGATAAGTCCTACTTTGGGCATGACCATTAGCTTATTTCCCATTGACACTGATGATGTGAACCTAGGGTGTCCACATACAGACCAGCGTGTATCGAAACATTGACACAGTAAAAGCATCATGACATGTTTTAGCAGGATAGAAAAATTCAGCAGGACATGAAAATTCCCAAGTTAAATTCTTAGTTAACGTTCTTTCTATTTTTTTATCACCTCTATTAACTCATACTGATTAATTTCCCCTAAATAATGTCCAATTTAAAAAGAATAATATTCGAGACAGGGGTGCCTGCTCTCTCCTCTCTTGTTCGCCCTTTCCCTGGAACCCTTACTACAACACAATCGCAACACCCCGGCGATCCAGGGCCTAAGAGTTAGGAGAGAAGAATACAAAATAGCAGCATACGCCGACGACGTACTCCGATCATCACAGACCCCGTCAAATCATTACCACCACTGCTCAAACTTCTCCAAGAATATGCCCACCTCTCAGGATATAAACTAAATCTAGACAAAACAGAGGCCCTCCCCTTGAATATCCCCCAACAAACTCTAACCCAGTTACAACACACATACCCCTTCAAGTACAACCAACAAAGCATCCACTACCTGGGCATACACATTCCGGCGGACCTATCAAAAATTTACCCTTTAAACTACACCCCCCTAATCGAACAAGCACAAGCAGATCTACAAAGATGGCAACCCATGCACATCTCGTGGCTTGACAGAATAGCCTCGACAAATATGAACCTCCTACCTCGATTTCTTTATCTGTTTCAAGCACTGCCTATTCTCATCTCCAGGCAGGACTTCAAAGCCCTCCAAACAAGAATAGATAAATTCATATGGGCAGACAAAAGGCCAAGGATTAAACGCACCACCATGTACAAAACTGTCAAAACCGGAGGTCTGGGTCTCCCCAACCTCCTCCATTATTTCCAAGCGGCCCAACTAGCCCAAGTCCAACAACTACACTCACCTCCAGGAACAAAACTTTGGGTAGATCTAGAACACGATCTCCTGGACAGGGATTACCCTTCACTCCTCCTTTGGCTATCCAAACAAGATAGAGCGGAACTCCCACCAATAACACCAGCCCTGACCACTTCTTTTCACACCTGGGACACAACCACGACGCGACACCCCATAGTAAACTCTCCCTCACCACTCACACCAATCGTAAGAAACAAACGCTTCCCCCCTGGCATGTCACCCCAAAACTTCACACAATATGAAGATAACAGACTGGTAAGATACATGAATTTCTTCCACAACCAGAAACTTATACTGTTCTCAGAACTCCCATGCAAAGTACCACTAAACACCTTTGATCAGTTCCGTTACCTACAACTACGCAGCTTCCTGAATGAAGTGCAAAATATAGAGACAGCCACCAAAAAACTCAATTTTGAAAAAAACATTTCGAAAAAATGTGCCTACTAGCCCCCATTCACAAGAGACAGATTTCGGCAATCTATTCCCACCTAAACTCCAATTCCCCAATAAATGCACTCACCTACATGAGAGCATGGGAAAGAGACATAGGCCCCTTACATGACCCTTCGGACTGGGTAGACATCAGAGAAGCTACTTCTTCCCTCACAATCTGCACGAACCACAAAGAACAGACGCACAAAACGATGCTCAGATGGTACTTTGAGATTAAAGCAAATGAAGATAGGTCCCGTAGACGACTTCTGGAAAGGATGCGGACAGCAAGGGACCTACATTCACATGTGGTGGCAATGCCCACATAGCTTACAACTCTGGACCAAGGTCACTAACCTCACATCTAGAATACTACATGAAGACATACCCTTGGACCCATGGATATGGCTCCTTTCTAAACCCCACCACCTACTCGGGGTGTAGGGGGCGGATCGGGGGCATGAGGCCGCCCCGCAGAACTCCCCCCCACACACTACCCCTCTCAATACCTGACCCCCATCCGATACACTCCCCTTCCCTCCCACTCAGGACCCCCACCCAAAACCCCCACACCCACATTGCACCCACTTGAACCCATGCCGACTTAGCCACAGCAGGGACCCCACCGAATACCCATAGACGACCACCAAAATATTAGAATGACCCAACATATAACGCACACGCAAACCCACTATACACAGACTACATGACTAAGAAACAACCACACATGATATCAAATCTCAAGGCAAAACCAGACCACCGAGGGAAGACCTACCTTAAAAACATACCTTATCCAACAAACCACATTTCGCTCTAAGACCAATCGCCACGAAAACACACACAACCCAGGGAGGTACCCTAGCCCTCATGAAAATAACAAACCATAAGAGGTAACCCCGACAGAGACCAAGTGCATAAAGGTTTTGACCTAACACCACAAAGGCTCACTACAACTAAATACTGTTTGTAAAGGTTAACACCCCCCCCCCCACCACCTCTGATTCTATACCCCAACAACCTGAATGCAACGAAGGATCGAAATGTATGAACATCATAAAAAACCTATATATATCTTGTAAAACTTGTAACACAACCTTTGACCCCCCTAACGTTTTTCTTCTGTACCCCCGAACAACAAATCTTTACAAATAAAGAAATTATAAAAAAAATTATAATAATATTATAATATTTATTTTTATATATATATATATATATATATATATATATATAATGGGAGGTAATGTTCTAAAGCTAGCTCTGATTATCACCTTCTATTAACTGTGAGATTAACTGTGAGATAAGGTAGTGTGGTCACTGCACTGGTTTCCAGCATGTAAGAAACCAACAGTGGAAATTGCTGATCTGCCTCACCGCAATGCAGCCAGCTATAGTGTGGTACATATAGTATGATCCCAGCATGACCCGGATGCAGAGGTTGACTCCAATACTGAAACATGGGTATTGGCCTGCCCAATGTTACAGCAATCAGACAGGTGTGGCAACCTTGGATCACATCAACAGGAGGCTGTTACTAGAAAAACTCATAAGCAATAACTAGGTCTCACCAAGATAGAAAAAAAACCATGGCTGCAGGCTGTACGTAGCAGCCACATACCTTGTACTTTAACTAGTACTACAGAATGAATGCAGAAATTCACCAAGCAGGCAAACCAAAACTGTATGTACAGAATGTAAAGACACCATTGAAGTGGAACCGTCACTATTGATATTTTAGCACAACCCCATAACAAGATTAAAGTGAGATAAAGAGTGTGCTTTTATTTTATTAAAATCCTCAGCAGTTTTTTGTTTTGTTCTTTTTACTTGCTTGTACTGTATTTTTTATAAGTAATTCCAAAGCGTAATAGGGAGATATCGTCGATAAAACAGAAGTGCTTTTTTAAATGTTTTTCTTTTCTTTTTTTACCTCGGCAGTACTGTTCACCCCAGTAAACCCTATATAATTTACTGTGAACAAGAAATTGTCATTACCAGAGAAGTCACCTCTAAAAAAACTGCACCAACTCAAGTATCACAAAAATTATCATATAACACCCTTGAAAATATAAAATATTGAGACACCGAACTAAACCTTAAATATTTATATAGGTTACTTATGAAGAATGCTATGTTTTGTTTCACTCAATTGTAAGTCAGAATATGTTGCCAGAGTTCTTTCTAAAATGTAATTCTAGTTGGTGGGCACACAGCATTCCATTAAACAGAGTCAGTCACGAAGATTGTTCTTACAAATTATTCTCAGTCAATAGGTACCTATAAAGATCACTCTTTGGAACAACAGATCCATTGATGTTTTTTTTCATAACAGAAAAAAATCAATTGCTATGCTTTTAGGATCACTTTTACAAATGAAATGTACACTGTCTCCCTACATTTGTGACCAGACTTAAACCCAATTAGCTTGAAGCAATGGCTAGAATTTTTTTTAGGGTGGGTCAAATGATATCTTATGCCAAACACCATAGATTAGCAGAATAATACACTGTAAATATAGTTTCACTGGCACCATCTAGAGGACACTGGGATATGTGCAAGAGAACCTACAATATGAGTTATAGCACTGTGCTAAACTAAAGAAATATCACAAGAATGTTCTACTCTCTATTATTAAAGATATATATAAATATATATATATATATGTAAGATCCTAAAAAAAAAAAAAAAAGATCCTCATGTCGTGTATACTTTTGCAATTTTTTTTAAAGTAATTTTACTGGATAGATTCATCTCTGTGTGTTAATAAGTGGGCAACTATGACGACCGACATAAAAAAAAATATTACAACTTTTTTTTGCATTTACCACTGGTAGTAGTAATTACTAATCAAATAGAGAGTTGCTACTAAGTTTTATTTACGCAAACATTCACAAATTAGAACTTTCTTAGCACGTTGATTGACCCCATGTTAAAAATACATTAAAACGTCTTCTTTAAACATGCTATTTTGTGCAAGTGACATTTAATGCACGCGTCTTTAGTCACTATTCATCACAGTAGTGTAATTAGTTTCTTTATGTTAGTTTAAAACATCTATTGCATAGATAAAGACAATTAGATGTTACATTCATCACTGCAATGAGCTAATCAGCTCAACACATCCAATTGGCGATTGGCTACTGAGATTACATACTGCCTACAGCCTTTTTTTATAATCAATAGCAGTCATTGAAGATTGAAACTGATTATGATGCATGTCCAGGATAGTCAATTCCACAATGAAGCACTTATCAGATGAAGTGGTAATTAAAGTTAGGATTATTTATTTTATTTAGATACAAATAATGCTAATTTGTTCGGATTATTGTTTTAAAGGTAATTTTTTTTTTTTTAAAGTTGCATATACAAATAATAGTATTTTTAGCTACAAACCAGAACTTGATTGTTCAGAGTAAGCATCAATAACACTTTCATTATTGCAAAGTGCTTAGCATTTACAGCACCCTGAGCCTGCCCCTCTCTTATGTCTGTGTGCAGGCTACATCGGCAACAATTTCTCAAAAACACTGATGCTAAATGCAGAGGCCACCAGGGCTGTCAATCTAGCAGTCAGGGACATTAAGTTCCTGGTTGATTGTATACATTTTGTTCCTATTTTTACGTGCATGTCGCACTTAAAATAGGAAAGGTCTCACTCTTCCAGGGCTCTTATACACTGTTTCCCGGCTCTTATACTTAGCCACAGTACCCTAATAAAAAAAAATAAGGTGTATATAAATTGGACAGCTGCTGCAGTATGGCTGCTTTAAGGTTAAAGAGCAGTTGAAATCATCCTATGTGATGATTGGAACTGCTCCATTGGAAAAAGCACCTTGTCAAGTAATCATCTGCTGGACAGTGAATTGTGGTATAAGATTCATACCTAAGCACCAGAAGAAGATGCTACTGGTTATAGCATCTCATCCTAGTGTAGGAGTGGTCTGTCTGCAGATTCAGACAGATCCCATTTACCCCCCTCACCCCAATACAGTGCTCTGAGGAACACTTTAAAATGTAGGAAACCTATTTAAAGGTATACCATAGGGACTAAAACAACTTTAGCTTAATGAAGCAATTTTGGAGTATAGATCATACCCATGCAGTCTCATTGCTCAATGCTCTGCCATTTAGGAGTGAAATCACTTTGTTTGCGCAGGCCTGGTCACACCTCCCTGCATGTGGCTCACACAACCTTCCTAACCACTTCCTGTAAAGAGAGATCTAATGTTTACATTTTATTTATTGCAGAGTCTGTTTAATTTAGAATGTCTTATCATCTGGTCTGTTAATTGCCTGCTCGAGCACCCTGGAGCCTCCCATGTGTGATTAACGTTCAATTCACAGAACAGGAGATAACAACTTCTAATATAAGTTAAGAACTGATTGGAAATGAAGGTATGGCCAGGGCTGCAAGGACAGCAGCAAGAGTATTTTAACTCCTAGATGGAAGAATTAACTCCTTAAGGACCAAACTTCTGGAATAAAAGGGAATAATGACATGTCATGTGTCCTTAAAGGGACACTCCAGGCACCCAGACCACTTCTGCTCATTGGAGTGGTCTGGGTGCCAACTCCCACTACCCTTAACCCTGCAACTGTAAATATTGCAGTTTTTCATAAACTGCAATATTTACATTGCAGGGTTAACTCCACCTCTAGTGGCTGTCTATTAGACAGCCACTAGAGGTCACTTCCTGGGTTCTAGCACAGGTTTCCTGTGCTAGAGCGTCGCTGGACGTCCTCACGCTGTGTGAGGACCTCCAGCGTCGCTCAAAACCCCATTGGAAAGCATTGAAATGATTTTTCAATGCTTTCCTATGGGGAGACGTAATGCGCATGCGCGGAATTTCCACGCATGCGCATTAGGTCTCCTCGGCCGGTGAGCGAGATTAGTCTCGCCCACCGGCCGACGTAATCACTAGGAGGAGCGTCGCGGAGGCGGAGACAGCGGCGAGGGACATCGCCGCTGTCCCAGGTAAGTGACTGAAGGGGTTTTCACCCCTTCAGTAACCGGGGATTGGTGGGTGGGAGGGAGAGGGACCCTCCAGTGCCAGAAAAACGGATCGTTTTTCTGGCACTGGAGTTTCCCTTTAAGGGGTTAAGCAGTGAGACTGCAGGATCATGATCTATACAATAAAAAAGGTTAATTGAGCTAAAGTTGTTTTGCTGCCTATAGTGTCCCTTTAATTGTTTATTATTTACATTATTTAAATTTTTGCTAATATTTAGTTTAAAGCAGTATCTATGTAATGCGTGCAAGTTAATGTGCCAAATTTTGAATAGACCATCCCTGTAATGTTAATACAAAAAATGGCCAAAATAAATATATATCATATAAAAGCAGACATCCTCAAGCTATGCAGAATCCATCTTGCAAAACGTATCTATGGAATTATGGATAAAAGAGGTAACAAAGTAAAAATGTGCAGGGCTTGTTCTGTAAATAGGAAATCTAAATCCTGGTTGTACGCAGCTGGATAAGGCTGTTACGTTTCTTCAATCTTCTCAATAGGTTAAATGGCAAAATACAATGTTACGTTATTGCCTTCCAAAGCAAATTAATTAAACTAATAATTTGGTTTCCTGAAGACGCTGCACGCAAGCTGAATACCTTACACAGCCTGGGGGAATCAAAGTATTTCAGAAGCTTAATTGGGGAAAAAACAATCTGATTGAAAACAACCTTTTCCCTTTAACCTTTTCATTATCAATTGTTTTAGTCTAAAAGGTTTGGAAAGTATATTTGTATTACAATATACTGGTTTGTTTTAAGTAACACAAGTCTATTTAGGATTGCCCTATAAAACATAGTCTTTCTGTGCTACTGGATTCCTTTTATAAAAGTACTAAATTCCTATTTGCAAGGAAGCGCTTTTCATGTACTATCCATATATATATATATATTGATATTTGTAGTGATGCAGATCACAACTCAAATAGAAATTCAAATTTTAGGCCAATATAGTTGACTTGGAAACATGGCTGGCTTAGAGAATCTCCCAACGCAACTATTTTCGGCTAAAATGTGAAATTCACTCTAACTTCTTTATAGTTTACACTTTATTGAATAACCCTGCAGTGATTTGTATTGTAACTCTGTCTTATTAATTATCCACATGTTAATAATAATAATAATAATATACAGTTGAGATCTGGTAGTTCATCATTTTTTTTTTCAATTGAACTGTATTTTAAATATACCCAGAAGCATTGCTGAAAATCACCGACATTTTAGCAAACATTAAGCGGTAAACAAAGACACACACAGTATACAACTTGCTTTCATGAAGGCCAATAAAATCCTTCCCACAGCTGCCAAAGATTGGAAGGTAAACATTACATTAAATGTTGCAACATTTTCAAATCACACTTACTGTCGCCTTCATGCAACAATCAGCCAAAACAAGCATTGAAACAAACTACATCAAATGTGCCAAATCTAGATTACTGCTTATATTAAAATGCGTGGGGGAAGGCAGATTGTCCTTTCCCCTAAATTTAATTTGCACAGTTTAAGGGACTTTTGCTTGGTGTGTTTTTAATGCTTTGATTTCCCCATTTGGTTTATCTTGCACTTCCTATTTCTGATGAGTTTATTTTCCCTGCAGATTCGTAAATCCAATCTGCTGTTTAGAGTGAGGGTTTTGTGCACTCAATTAACCTGTTGTATACTCAAGAGAATGTAACCCTTTTTGCCTTGCTTTGTTCAGTAAGTCTCTTGGGCATGTAGTGGGTTGATTACATGTCTCTTAACTCTCCGGTGAGAATATTTGCATAAAAATTGTGTAAATATGAACACATATTTAGAGTGCATCAAAATAGCAAAATAGATATGATTGGACGTGGTTATTCTGAAACTGTTTTTTTTTTTACATGTGTACACTGCATTTTTAGGTTGTCCTCAAGTTCCCTTACAATCTGCACAACTTTATTTAGTAAACTATGGATATGAACTAACTAAGATCCACAGCCAAACTTTATGGTTCCTGAGGTTCCACTAGTCTCAAAAGATTACTTCATTGTCCCACCACGGAAAAGGATAATTGCCAACATTTTGGTTTTCGTCTAATTCTTTGTGTTAACCCGGTTTAAAGATCAGTCATTCATGAACTAAACTCCCTGGACCAAGTTGTATCAATATAATAATTTGATCAGAAGTGGGTAATCCAAAATCTCTGGTCATTTCTTTAGACCAGGCATTTTTAAACTCTGGCCCTATGAATGTCGATGAACCACAACTCCCATGATTCTCTGGCTATCTACTGCATTATAAAAATTATGGGAGTTGCAAGCATGCCAAAGTTTGAGATCCCTGCTTTAGAGTGTAAAATTATTACTCTTACTACCATAATCCAGATAGAATTTATATGCAATGATGAGAGCCAAAATCTTCATAAGTCACTTGTGATACCTAGATTACCCGAGAGGGAGGTGGGATAAGTAACACACACTACCAACCCAGATCACGCTTTTTTTATGAGAATGAGCATCCAAGCATATGATTCTTTGCAATAATTTATCACATAGGATACTACCAGAAAATATTTGTATTTTCTTGCAAATTTCTGATTCTGTTTGGATGGCTGGACCCCAGCTGCTCACTGAGTGGTTTGAACCATAAGTAACGGTGTCTGTGTACGTCCAGAGTGTGTAGATTGCTCACTCAATATATAGCTGGTGTTTAATACATGCATCAGATAGTGTTGCCAGATCAGTCACAATGTTTTGTTTTATTAACACATATGACTTCATCACGCTGTGAAGCAGCACATGAAAAGTGCCACCCAGCAGTTTGTAACATATGTCATCCAAAGGAAATCCAATAATTAATCACTGAGGGGATCCCATTTAAGATGCTGGGATTAACAGATTTCTCTTCATCAGCACGGTAACTCTACAAGCTGCCAGCAGATTTTTAGAAAAATATATTTGTAATTTGACAACATGTTAAAGTCATGGCAAAATGTCCTGGAAAATGACAACGTTCGCAACAATCATTGTAAAACTGATGTAGAATTAAACGCAGCCTTAAAGTATTTTTTATTAATTATTTTGTTGTTTGAGATATGAAGCAACAACAAACAGGCCTCTTGCTTCAGTAGCTACCAGTAGTATGCATTTGACTTGACAGTGTAAATGGATCTGCAGTTCCATTTCGTGCACATAGGTGGGGTTATGCTCCCAGTACACTGGTCTAGTACCACCATAGTACAACCATGGATTGGCAGGGATTTTTATCAATTTGAGTGTAATTGTTACATAGATATATTATAAGTTATAGAATAGATAATCAGAGCGCAACCTACATAAATCAGTTACATGATAGGCACATGGAAATGTCAGAGAAAGGTAGGAACATACTATATTAACTCTGTGATTAGGGACGAGGAATATAAAAGTAGAAGAGTATTGGACACATTTTGGAAAAGTAATCAAACTAAATAGTACTATTAGCCTTAGCATAGGTGAGAGGTAAATGATGTCCATCTATTGGAGATATTTCACCAAACATGACTATATATGACCTTTTTAAGTACTATTAATGTATATTAATAAAGATTTATAAAAGAAATAAGAATAAAATCTGATCTCATACTTTCTGAACTTTGACAATTTTTCTAGCGCCTATTCAATTTGTCTTTGCTACAAAGCATTTGCAAGCCATACAAATCCATGGAGCACTGAAATATACAGTTCAGATGGTCCTGAGGATATCCTTAATCTTTTCAGGACCATAATTAGGCAAACCCTATATTCTTAAGACAGGTCCAGCATCTGATTGGTCATGAAGGAGTTAACATTAAAAAAAAAAGTATATCAGTACTAATAAATAAAACAAAATTGATGTTTGCGTATTAACCCCTTCAGGAACAGTGACCTGCCAGGACTTTCATGGGATTTGGTCCTTGTGGGGTTAAATAATCCCTGCTGGGTGATTTTGTTTTGCCAGCAAAGTTAACCATTTCATTGCCAAAGAAGAATATCAATATAAAGCATTGGCTCTTTGAAAGCAAATCAGTTTAACACAGGAATATGATTAAGGCCAAGTTACATTAAATAAGGTAATAAAAATGACTTATTAATGACTAGATCCAGCATGAGCCAATGTTAGTGAAGATAATCTGTTTATCTTGTGAAATAGCTCTTACATACATCCTGAGATATGAGGATGTGTGAAGATCTGTTAGTTTAGCTTTTTATATTCTTTTTTTTTCCATTCTCCTTAGACAATCCTCCACCTCCCTCACTTATTGTATGCCCACCAGCAAAACACACAGAAAAGCAAGGGCAATTAAATAAAGAAACAGCTTTTCAGATGGAAATTGATAAGCCTTCTGAAGGCACTAGCCCATGAAACATGTACAAAAAAAAAAGGATTTAATGCAGACATCCTGACCATAATAAACACACATTCTATGACACACACCAACACACAAGCATAGGCAGACAGATACATATGCAGCCAGTCCTAGCAAACATTCTATCCTATAAACTTGTGGCTCTGTGAACATTCAACAGAGATTAAAATAATATCTAACATAAGCTTAAAGCTTAGGTAACATAACATACAATGAGCAGTTAAAAAAAAAAAAAAAATCCCCCAAATTCCCCATAATCCAAAATGCACATACACTCTGTCCTGGGGTGTAATTGCATTTTGTTTAGAGAAAATAAAATTGTCCCTGTGGCAAGACATAAGGATTTTTCCCCCTTTATTCGATACTGGTTTCTGGAATAACCAATAGCACAGATATGCCCTTGATCTTTCTCAGTAAGAGACAGAGAGATATGTGTTTTATCCTTTCTGTCTCTGTACAATCATACACTTTACAGAGACTATGTTATTTTATTTTTATTTTTAATATCAACACATCTGACAGAGTTTAAAGATGATCCTTTGAAACAATCTGTGTAATCTGTATTTGCTGTAAAATTACATTGTATCTGACCTTCTCAATGTGGTCTCTCTCTCTCTCTGCAAGCCTATCTGGACACTTCTTTAGCCCCCATACCCAGGCCCTTATGCAGAGAGACAGATCTAGCATGAAAGTAAGAATTGCGTCCCACTCACCTTCTCATTGCACCGTTACCATATCCAGTAAGGACAGAGGCAGCTGGTATTGAGCTAAGACCTGCCAGAACATCGAAAGATTTTCTTAGTACATCCCTGTATCAGTTCCATTGATGTCACACAGTGACAGGCAGCAACACAAAACACAAGAGGCAAATCACAACATGCTTCTGCACCAGGCTCAAATCTGACCCTCTTACTGAATATAGTGCCCCAAGAATCAAGCAAGGTGGGGGTCTGAGGGGGGGGGGTCTTCTCTGATAAGAAGCTGGAGGTTATAATTTAACACTCCCCTTTTTTCTCCTTCTTCTTCTCCCTTGCTCAGACTTTGCTTTTAATATTGGCTTCTGTTTTCTTTTTTTTTTCTTCTGATCCCCCCCTCCCTCCAAGGTTGTTGCAAAATCTCTCAAGGTAAGGAAAGCAGATTACACATGTTGCATCCAAAGTTAAACAGCGCTAAGTAGACATTCGCTCTCTGTGTGCGTTGAAATATGTATTCTTCTTCTGCTGAATAAATCAATAAATGGATCAGATTGTTTGAAAATTAAAAACCAGAAAATGGCCGGGGAGGGAGTGGGGAGGGGGGCATAGATAAAATAATAAATATAAAGATAGCACTCCAATATACCTTTCCAGGACAAGTCTTCTGTTTTGTTTTGTTGGGGTTTTTTTTTTTTTTTTTTGGTTTGTTTATGCGTTGCTGTTCATGGTAAAACCTGAATGCAATGATTGCATGCTGCTTCTAAGCAGGTCTATATCTCCCCCAGTTCTCCTCACTGGCTTCCCTGCTTGTGAATGGATCAGATGAGCAGTTCAAATGTCCCTTGTCATTCTGCTTGCTTCTCTTCTTTTTCTATTTTTTTTTTATCCCCCTCACTCTCTCCTCCTCTTCTTATCCTTGTTAGAGAGGCATGTCCGTGCTAAACTGATGTATCATTTTCCCTCTCTTTCACAGAGGTAGCATAAACTCAGATACAGTCAGACACAGGGAGACGGACCTTGGGTGTCTGAATGGCACACACACACACGCACACACACACACACACACACACAAATGTGAGTGACAAACACACACACAAATCTGAGAGACACACACAAATCTGAGTGACATACACACAAATACACACACAGATATCTGATTCCCATACACACACAAATCTGAGGCACACACACAAACACACACTGCAAGCTCAGGGACATTAACATTCCAAACTCATAACACCGCATATAGAGCAATTTAAAGAGATAAGTCAGACTGCTGATATCCAGCTTTTACCCAATACAAGCGTTTGGTAGGACTGACTTTTAAAGCCCAGAAGAGGGCTAGCAATGCTTTGCCTTATTTCTGACAATCATTTTATTTTTGATAAGCCTGAAAAGAGAGAAACAATCTAAACATGGATCACAGCGTGTGGATTATGCATAGTAACTGGCATTTAGCATACTACAGGCAAAGCCATGTGTCTCTTCTGCATTCCAAAACATATAGAATCTGTGTTATTTTATTTTTTTTTATTATTATTTTTTTCCCCCAATGGAATTATTGAGAAACTATAGGTGTAGAGAGAGCACTGCCCTATTTGTCTTGCCTCAGTGATCCCATTGGAAGTAAAAAAAAACATGCTCATTTTGTGGATCCATTCAATCCATAACCTTTGCACTGTCAATTTTGAACATAACTACAGCACTGTCATATTACTGTTAGCAAAATCAATAGCATTAACTGCAGGAATACAGCTTCTCAAAGTGCCACATCAAGGACTTACCTCTAAGTGAATACTGTAAATCAGCATTTCATAAGGAAACACACTATACCAAGAAGAGAATAAATCATTTAAGGAAATTCATACACCGTTACACATTACAATATATTATGAGATAGTCATAGATACAGTCTGAGATTATGTAAATCCCATTAAACAGAATGTAAGTAAGAGCAATCAGAATTTCTGTTTCTATATAACTATTCTGGAATCATTCCTTGATAGTTAGTTGAACCAGTACCAAATAAAATTGGCTACAAATGATATTTTATAGGAATTTACACCACGCGCGTGATTAGAACCAGCCACTTGTTCATTTACAAGATATGAATGGAATGGCCAAACTGTGAAGGTTTAACATTTTAAATGTACAAGACAGCATGGGATTATTCGCTAAACGGTGAATTATTTTTAACTGAAAACCAAATTAGGAACTGCTGACAAAAACAGACGGTTTTGAATTATACTAAAAATTTTGACCTATATTTTGCAATCTGATTTCCAATTTATTGCATTTCACTATTTGTTCAGTGAATAATATTCCGGTGATAACAGTTCATTAGTGATTTTCATTTAATCATGGCTAGAATGTTGCTGACTTTGGATTTTCAAAGAAAAAATGTATTGCATTTTCTTTAAGTGACTGTGATTAAAGGATTATTCTTATCATTGGAGTATAGCAGTGTTGCATCACTACATTTACTATTACATCAGTGTTATGCAAATATGTAACAATATACAGTGCCTGGCACTGAAGTTAAATACATGCATCAGTGACATTATGCCACAGCTACAAAATAAAAAAAAAAGCCCTGAAACAGTACATAATTACAGAAAACACCTCAACAGAAAACATACATAGTGAAAGAAATTCTTAGCAGAAAGTGGACTGAAGATTCGGGTATATGCATATAGAAACAAAACAAAATCGTAGACTAACATAGGGCAATAAGAGCAATTCTCTGAGGTACACCTAAATGCCCAATGCCCAATATATGTATCTAGGAAAAGACATATTGATAAAGCCCCAGAAATAATCAAACACTTTAGTGGTGGATTCCCCTTTTTAGTGCTTTGCTTATTTTACTTTGCATAGTTTTTGAGAAAGTGTTTTACCTCCAGGCTAGTATTTCAATTACTTGGTGTTCATTGGTGGGAAGTATATTATCAGTGCCATTCAAGGGACTATACCACCATGGTGGGGACTGTACCATCAGTGCCAATCAGGGGACTATACCACCTGCTCCCTAGATCCAATTCCCTCGCATCTCATCCGTACTCTATCTTCTTCTCTTTCTCCACCTCTCACTAAAATTCTCAATCTCTCTCTCTCCTCTGGTATATTTCCATCGCCCTTCAAACATGCAACTGTAACCCTAATTCTAAAAGCCCAATCTTGACCCTAACTCCCCATCCAACTATCGTTCTATCTCGCTACTGCCTTTTGCATCCAAAGTCCTTGAAAGAATTGTGTTTGCAAGATTGACAGACTTCCTCGAGTCCAACTCTCTGCTAGACCCGCTTCAGTCAGGTTTCCGCGCTAAGCACTCTGTGGAAACGGCACTGACCAATGTACCCAATGATCTACTCGCTGCAAAATCTCGTGGTCACTAATCTATCCTAATTCTCCTTGACCTGTCTGCGGCTTTTGACACTGTTGATCATCAACAGCTTCTTCTCATCCTCCGCAATATCGGTCTACAAGATATTGCTCTCTCCTGGTGCTCCTCCTACCTCTCCCAGCGCTCTTTCAGTGTTTCTTTCTCTGGCTCTGCTTCTTCTACCCAACTCCTCTCTGTTGGTGTCCCCCAAGGTTCAGTCCTTGGTCCCCTACTGTTCTCCATCTATACTGCCTCCCTTGGTAAACTCATTAGCTCCTTTGGCTTCCAATATCATTTCTATGCAGATGACATGCAAATCTACCTGTTCTCCTGATCTCTCCCCGTCCCTCTTGACTAGTGTCTCTGACTGCCTCTCTGCTGTTTCTAACTGGATGGCTGCCCACTTTCTTAAACTAAACTTGACAAAAACTGAAATTGTGGTCTTTCCTCCCTCAAGTGTTGTTACTCCCGTGTCTGTCTCCCTCCAAGTCAACGGTGCTACCATCAGATCCACCACACAGGCTCGCTGCCTAGGTGTTCTCTTTGACTCCGACCTCTCCTTCAAGCCTCATGTTCAATCTATCACCAAATCCTGTCATTTCCATTTCAAAAACATTGCATGCATCCACCTCTACTTACCGCCAGATGCGACTTAGGTGTTGGTCCATTCCACTGTCCTTTCTCGCCTTGACTACTTTAATCTGCTTCTCAGTGGTCTTACGTGCTCCCAACTTGCGCCGTTACAGTCCATAATGAATGCGGCAGTGAGGCTCATCTTCCTGTCCGCCCGCACCTCCCATGCCTCACCCTTCTGTCAGTCCCTACATTGGCTTCCTATAAAATATAGAGCTCTAAATCTCTACATAATGCTGCTCCCACCTATCTATCCTCCCTTATAAACAAGTATGTCCCATCTAGGCCCTTACGATCTGCTGAAGACTTACGTCTATCTTCTGTCTGTACTCCCACCTCTGATGCTCGCTTTTAAGATTTCTTGAGGGCTGCACCGTTCCTGTGGAACTCGCTTCCCACCTCCATTAGATGCTCACCCAGTCTCCACTCCTTAAAAAAATCATTAAAAACCCACTTCTTCATAAAAGCGTATCAATTCAACTGTTAATAGCTCCCAACTGATTCCTCTTCTGCAACTGTCACTAGTCTAATACTATCCTTACCTTTTTGTTTCATTTTACCCCACTCCCTCTAGCATGTAAGCTCATTGAGCAGGGCCCTCAACCCCTCTGTTCCTGTGTGTCCAACTTGTCTGGTTACAACTACATGTCTGTCTGTTCGTCCACCCATTGTAAAGCGCTCCGGAATTTGACGGCGCTCTATAAATATCATAATAATAATAATAATAATAATAATAATAATGGTGGGGACTGTATTATCAGTGTCAATCAGGGGTCTATATCACCATAGTGGGGACTGAACCATCAGTGCAAAACAGAAGACTATACCACCATGGTGGGGACTGAACCATCTGTGTCAGTCAGGGGACTATACCACCATGGTGGGGACTGTACCATCAGTGCTAATCAGGGGACTATACCACCATGGTGGGGACTGAACCATCAGTGCCAAACAGAGGACTATACCACCATCATGGGGACTGAACCATCTGGTCAGTCAGGGGACTATACCACCATAGTGGGGACTGAACCATCAGTGCCAAACAAAGGACTATGCCAACATGGTGGGGACTGAATCATCAGTATCAGTCAGGAGACTATACCACCATAGTGGGGATTGTACCATCAGGGCCAATCAGGGAACTATACCACCATAGTGGGGACTGAACCATCAGTGCCATTCAAGGGACTATACCACCATAGTGGGGACTGAACCACCAGTGTCAGTCAGGGGACTATACCACCATAGTGGGGACTTAACCATCAGTGCCAAACAGAGGACTATGCCACCATGGTGGGGACTGAATCATCAGTGTCAGTCAGGAGACTATACCACCATAGTGGGGACTGTGCCATCAGGGCCAATCAAGGAACTATACCACCATCGTGGGGACTGAACTATCAGTGCCATTCAAGGGACTATACCACCATGGTGGGGACTGAACCATCAGTGTCAGTCAGGGGACTACACCACCATGGTAAGGACTGAACCATCAGTGTCAGTCAAGGGACTATACCACCATGGTGGGGACTGTATCATCAGTGCCAATTAAGGGACTATACCACCATGATAGGGAATGTACCATCAGTGCCAATCAGGGGACTATACCACCACAGTGGGTACTGTACCTTCAGTACCAATCAGGGAACTCTACCACCATAATGGGGAATGTACCATCAGTGTCAATCAGAGGATTATACCACCATGCTGGAAACTGTACCATCAGTGTCAATCAGGGCACTATACCACCTTTACAAAGGCAATTGCAGATTTCAGGCGTAGCTCTCTTGATTTATCTCAGGGCTAGAGGGATCCTGCAACCAGCAAACAGGTCCACAAACTCTATCACTAGGACCCATAAAAATCCACACAGGACACAAGTTCCAAAAGGAACTGACATTCAAAACTTTATTTTTCTCGGGACTAGCCCATAGACTCATTACATGTAGATTGATGTGACAACTTAAATAAAATACAAGTATAAAAATCACAGCAGACAACATACAGCAATTTATTATAACACGATGCCATATTTATAAGGGGGTGGGGAAGATATTAATTAACAAAAATATCTCTCCTGTCTGCAGAATTAGCAATATGCAAATCTACCCCTATGTGTAAATTAGCACGCCTTGCTATTCAGGTAGTGCATATAGCTGTTGCTGCAACCAACAGAGGGTGCTATACAGGCTCCATAGCCAAATCCTTCTAGTTGGTAGCAAGCATCAGAAGGACATGAGAGCACACAAACAATTAACAATAAATACATAATACACAAATATTACACACCCTGCATCTACAATGGGCACAGGATGACTTAAACATAGGAGTCAGGGATCTAATTAAAGTGTCCATCTTATGTTCCCAGTGATGGTGACTACCATCAGTGCCAATCAAGGGACTAATACCATCATGGTGAGAACTGTACCATCCGTGCCAATGTAGAGCAAGTTGGTGCTCTGGAATTTGTAAATACTTAAATGCTCTTTTATATATTATAAACCTCTTAATTATTTTATTGTTTTATATCTGATATACTTATTTATACTATACTGTTTGCATTTTCTCTGTTTTATATTATTCTTTACACATTGGTGCTGTAAATCTGACTCAACAAGGATGAAAGATGCCCAAGTTATAACCAAATACAAGGAATAATACCATCTATACCAATTATTTTAAGCTTGGAATAGCTCTCCTTAGAGTGAGGGTGCCATTGGCATTGGTCATCAAGCATTATTTCAGAGTCATACTTATTGCGCTATGATTGTTTTATGTTTTTGTTCTTTTCTCTTGCTCTTAATATAAATTTCTTTCAACATGTATATGTATGTATGTATGCATATTGCATATATACTGCAATTAGCTGTTTTTTTCTGTAATTCGGTGCAGTTTTACACTTTTTTATTGCTACTTACACAAGGTGTCCATGATATCAGTATGATAGTGAGCATCCATTTGCTCCTTTTGTATTTACCATACCTCAGCTGTCAGGTAGCCTTTTCTGCTGACTAGCATTTTGGATACATAGGACTCCCAGTATATGTCCGTTGATGTTAAGAAGAGAGGAGGAGGGATCCCTGAACATTGCCACCATTACCCCTGTGGCCCACAGATGTTTTTCCTACAATCATCCAAAATTTTCATTACTAAATTCTTACTACATGTAAGATGTTTGACACTCAACTATTTTATGTTTCCAAAATGTCTAATCCTGCAAAAGGTATTGTGAAGTTCCAAAATTGCATTTATTTTAATTGTTGCAAATGATATAATTCATCCAGTAGCATAGTGAGGAATTTCCTTTTTCAGTTCTTGAAAGTATTCATGAATCCAGAGGAGATAAGCCCTGGGGGAATATGTTTGTTCACTGCAGCCTGTCCATCACTTATCAGTGCAACTGAAATGAGTTATATCCAAATCTGGCAGTTCTAGCAGTGACCGGCACCCCTGGAGCTCAGATGTCAAAAAGGAAAAGTTTTTAATTCTGTTCGACTTGTATAGACTTCTTTCGTCCTCTGGGAAGAGCCCGAGCCACAAACATGCACATGTGTAGTTGGAAGCTCAGGAAATCACTGCATACACCTTAGTTTACAAAACTTTTGATCAACAAACTATACAAACTGATATCAATGGTGGTGCTAATTGGTATATATTCAACTACCTCAAATAGTCACAGTAACTAAGAGAGTTAAGCTGGCTCAGACATCACCTGAATCAGCAATATCCATGTCAAAAGTTAGGAATCAGGACAAGTGGACTACTGTAAAAGAAACATTAATGGGTTAAAATCTAGACATGTCTGAGTGTTACTACAACAGCAAACCCAATGAGAAGGGTTACATGAAACAAATACATGAACTGGAAGAATTAAAAAAAAACATCATCCAATCTAAGGGTAAAACAACTATCTACAAAATATTAGAACCTACGCAAGAGAAAGAAAGTATCCAATTGCAAGAGACCACAGAGAAAACATACATGAGATGCAAGCACGATGTGATAATAACATTCCATGTTAATTAAGTATGATTGATTGATCACTATTGAGCAACTCAAACATTTATAGATAGTTAAGATGGCACCAGTAAGCATATAAGCACACATAGCACATATTACTAGATGCAGGCTTGAAGGCCACAATTACTAGATGCAGGCTTGAAGGCATTATGCCACAGCTATTAAGAGCTGACACAGCACTACAGCTGTTTACTAAGCTGACACAGCACTTCAGCAGTTTGAGAAACTTCTGTTGCCATCAAAAACTTATGTTGCCATATCTAGAATAGTACAAAGAAAGCTTGTAGATAAGCGATAATTAACCGCACAAGACTTGGCATAAGTTCTGGTGGTCCTGAACAGTCTGGCCAACTGCCAGGTCCATTCAGCTGCTTGTATCAAGGTCTTTTGGTGGGCTGCACTGATAAGGAACTACTGTCTGTCCTTGAAGACAGGTATATAATACTAAGGGAATCTTGCGCTCACTTGGAGAACTACCCACCTGTAATGCGGACGCGTGTTACTGGTTTCTGCTGTTCCCAGAAGAGAGGATCTCTCCGAGTGACTGCCTGAGTTCTCCCCAGTCATGTGTGGCAAGGAGACAACCAAGCTTCTCTAATGGTGATGTATACTTAAGCTGATATATCTAGATACTAAGCTGTTTGAAGTAAATGCATGCAACTACTTAAATGAGAGTAAAACTTACTTTGCTTAGATCCCTTTGTGAATAATAAAGTGTAGTGTGAATTCTTATATTCAACTTGGTCTTTGTGTGATTTCTCTTTCCTATAACTCAATATACTCTATCCGAACTGGGTTGTGTGCCCGCCAATATCGCTATAAACCTTATTAGGTATTGATTATTACTTTTTGGATATTGGTGCTTCATGAATTTAATGATTAGGCACAACACACGAGGAACAGGAAATGGAGACATCCAATACTAATAGACGGTTGCCAACCTATATCTGCACTCCTCAAAGGCATAGCTGCAGATTTAAAAGAGATGATTCCAAAAACTCTAGCAGCCCACAGCCAAGCCTAAGCTTACTGGAAAACTGCCACCAAATGGTATGCTATCAGTTGTGATTGCATCAATAACTGTGATCTCCCCACCAAAACCTTTACAGAAATCAACAAGCTCACCCCAGCATTAATGATCCTCCACTTGCTTGGCTATAAGATCAGGCTGACAGAGAAGCAATGCCCATCTTCGACACTAAAACTGGAAGATAAGATAAACACAACTCTTAAAGAGGTTAGTAAGCTGGATCAACAATACATGGGTGGAAAGCTCAAGGATAAGCCCAGTTACGTGAGCCGAACTGTTACAAACACACTCCTGCACTCTACACAAACACACATAGCACTCACTCTGACATTAACATACACTAATACACATGCCCACACACTACACTACATTATGTAAATCCAGCCTTGCTATCAAAAGAACCAGCAGGCTCCCAACCTGACTGGTTAGCTCAAGGTAGAAAAATACTACTCATGAAGGACCCTCATCTGAAAACAACATCCTCCAACTACTGACCAATCACCTGCCTATCAACAAACATGTAAAGTCCAGTTAGTCAACATAGATTTCATGATCAATAGGCTTATGAGTTAATAGGTGAGTGGGAAAAGTGCAAATTAAGAAAACAAAATGCACCTCTAGTCAGGGGTCAAGTCCTGGGGAAAAAAGTGTGGGAACTCACCCAAGAACTACCCCCCCACAAAAAAAGATACACTCGTATGCATATATAAACACGTGCACACACACACTGACAGGTGCACACATACACTCACAAACACACACTCACAGACACACACACACACATACACACACACATAAACACACACATACACATACTCAGACACTCACAAACACACACATACACTCACTCACAGACGCGCACACATACTCAGACACTCACACAGTGGTGTATTTTAATTTTGTGCTGCCCTAGGCATGACTAAACCTGGGCACCTCCCTAATCTAAATTTACCAACCCTTCCTGTCAAGGGTGCACCTCTTCCTGATTAAGAACCCACCCCTTCCTCTTTAGACTCCACCTTTTCCTGCCCCTTTTAAAGGAATACTATAGTGCCAGGAAAACAAAACTGTTTTCCTGGCACTATAATTCCCTACTACTTACGTAGCACAATATGCAGACTCTGATCCTCAATTTTGTTAATGTATTGGATCCCACAAAGATACATAGAAATACATAGATTAGTATACGATCCTTGTTCTTCATCTGAAAATAAATCTACTTTATCAAATTGTATTAAGTGGCACCATTTAAAAATCTAAGTCCAAAATAAAACGTGTCGAAGGTTCCGTTTTTAAGAGTATAGTTGATTCACTTACGTAGCACAATATGCAGATACTGATCCTCAATTTTGTTAACGTATTGGATCCCACAAAGATCAGAAAGCATTTTCACTTTTTTGCTCCATGGGCTGCGGCAATGTGTACATTACGGTAGCTTCATAGCTTGTGGCAATGCAAGAAATGTAGGCCTTTGTGCAGTGGGGTCTTCTTTCTTTTTCAAACTATCCTGAAGGTGGACATTTGTCAGGATCCATGCCCTGCTGAATGGGAAAACAATATTACTCAAACTCAGTAGAAGTTCATATAAACCTGCTCACAAAATCTGCACAGCAGCATGTCTTTGCAAAGACAGATATGGAGAACGTTTGACTCCTGAAGGATAAAAAAAATACTGCCTTCACATTCCACATAATCAACTGTTCTTTTTTAAGGCCTTGGTATTTGTTTAACTTCTTTCCTTTTAGTAGATATTATCATTACTGAGTATTGCCACATCCACCATCAGGCTGTATTCAGTTACTTTTCCATAACAACTATTTCTGGTTCCTTGGCCAGTACTTGTCTGTCCAGATCAGAAAGTCCCACAAGGTCTTAGCCTCGACATTTTCAACTACCCGTTGTAGCTCTTCCCATCTGTAATTATTCCAGCCCATATTTGGTAATTCTAAGAAACTGCAATAATTACACTTGCAGGTTTAAGGGGACTGGGAAACTGCACCCAGACCACTTCAATGAGCTGAAGTTGTCTGGGTGCCTATAGTGTCCCTTTAAGCACACACTCTGACAGACACACACACATTCACTGACACACACACTGGCAGATACACACTGACAGTAACACACACACTCAATAAAAAACACACACACATTCACTGACAAACACTCATTCATTAACAGAGAGACACACACAAACACACAAATGCACATTAACTCATACACACACACGTACATACACTAACAGATGTAAATACACTCATACACACATACACTAACAGACATACATACACTCATACAATAACAGACATGTTTACACACACACATACACTAACACACATACATATACACATACACTAACAGACATACATACACCAACAAACACACATACACTCATGCACACACATACACTAACAGACATACACACACACATACACTAACAGACATACATACAAATGATTAATAATATCATAATTACATTTCCCACCCGCCCAGCCTCCCTACCTTTTGGGAAAGCTGGCATGGATGTGTCCCAGGGATGGGTTGCCACCTATCTGAAGTGCCTTGTACCTGGTTAATCAGATGTAGTATTTTTTATGAATGTTTCATGTTGGCACACACTGTTCTTCAAAACGTTAATGGTTTTGCCTACATAGCCCAAGCCACAAGAACACGGGGGTACACCACAAACTCTGTTTGACAAGTATAAAAGCCCTGCAATTGAATTTCTCTTCCTGTCCTAGGATGGGTGCATATCTGTCTCTTGTTAATACCACTGGTTGCAGTGAAGGCAAGGGAAAGCCCCAAAAAGTGGTTTACTGAGGAACATCTGTTCTATGGACACATGTTTTCAGCTCTCACAACCATGCTTTAAACAAGGCCAACAGAACATTAAGAGTCTTTATCAAAAATGAAATGGGTAAGCGGAGTACAAAGCTAAATCTGTCAGGATCCCGCGGGTGGCTGCGAGGGAAGGCTGCAGTCCGCTCGCGGCACTCACCCTCCAGCCATCCGCGGTCCCCTTCCCGGCGTATGGTCGGCGGGTGGGCATCCTCCAAGTGTCGGATGCCGCCCGCGTCTTCCTCTCCGTCCCCCAGCGGCAGCATGCATGACGCTGCACGATGGGAGACCGCCCAGTTTTGTAAACGCCGGGGTCAGCCACCTGACCCGGCGTTAAAGGCACAGTGCCTCAATCACAGTGGGAGGTATAGATATCTCCCACATGTGATTGTTAATTCTGATTGGAAATTATCCAATCAGAATTAATCTATGGGTTTAAATACTTACCTTTCCTGTCTCTCTCTGCCCTGTTGTGGTCTTTGCTTGCTAGTATTGCTACTGAACTTGTGTTTCTCTCTAGTTACGTACTCTCTGGCTTGTGTATCCGACTTTGCGAATTTCTCCTACCCTTTGACCTCGGCTTGTCTCTCGTTATTCTGTCTTCTGGTTCCCCTTACTCGGCTTGTTTCCTGACTATTCTTTCTGTGCTTAGCCCGGCCACTCTATGGTCCGGTACTGCACCTTTTCTGTGTGTATGTTAGCGTGTTTTGGTTTCCAGAATCATGACAATATCTAACCTCCATGATATTCACACAAGTAAACATCCAGTTAAGCAGATACTAAACTGATGCTATCCTGCATAAGCCTCAACGCTCTCATCCTGATCATCATGAAAACTGGCTATTGATACAGGTTCAAGACAGGAATTACCATCTAACATCTCTTGTACCTGGAGTACATCAAGCTGAATTCCCAGAATGAGATGAACATTGATTCACTGATCCACCCAACTAGGATATACGTAGAAATATAGAATGTGACGGCAGATAAAAGCCATTCGGCCCATGTAGTCTGCCCAATTTTCTAAATACTTTCATAAGTCCCTGGCCTTATCTTAAGTCTAAAATAGCCTTATGCCTATCCCATGCTTACATAAATGTACTCACTTTGTTAACATCTACCAATTCAGCTGGAAGGCTATTCCCTGCATCCATTGCCCTCTCTGTAAAGTAATACTTCCTAAAATTATTTTTAAACATTTGCCCCCTAATTTAAGACTATGTCCTCTTGTTGTGGTAGTTTGTCTTATTTTAAATATAGTCTCTTCCTTTACTGTGTTGATTCCCTTTACGTATTTAAATATTTCTATCATATCCCCCCTGTCTGGTCTTTCCTCCAAGCTATTATTATTATTATTATTATGATATTTATATAGCGCCGTCAAATTCCGCAGCGCTTTACAATGGGTGGACAAACAGACATGTAGTTGTAACCAGACAAGTTGGACACACAGGAACAGAGGGGTTGAGGGCCCTGCTCAATGAGCTTACATGCTAGAGGGAGTGGGGTAAAATGACACAAAAAGGTAAGGATAGTATTAGACTAATGACAGTTGCAGAAGAGGAATCAGTCGGGAGCTATTAACAGTTTAATTGATACGCTTTTATAAAGAAGTGAGTTTTCAACGATTTTCTGAAGGAGTGGAGACTATGTGATCATCTAACGGAGGTGGGAAGCGAGTTCCACAGGAACGGTGCAGCCCTCGAGAAATCTTGAAGGCGAGCATCAGAGGTGGAAGTACGGACAGAAGATAGACGTAAGTCTTCAGCAGATCTTAAGGGCCTAGACGGGACATACTGGTGTATAAGGGAGGATAGATAGGTGGGAGCAGCATTATGCAGAGATTTTAAAGCAAGAACCAGAATTTTAAATTGAGCTCTATATTTTATAGGACGCCAATGTAGGGACTGACAGAAGGGTGAGGCATGGGAGGTGTGGGCGGACAGGAAGATGAGCCTCACCGCCACATTCATTATGGACTGTAATGGCACAAGTTGGGAGCACGTAAGACCACTGAGAAGCGGATTACAGTAGTCAAGGCGAGAAAGGACAGTGAAATGGACCAACACCTTAGTCGCATCTGGCGTTAAGTAGGGGCGGATGCGCGCAATGTTTTTGAGATGGAAATGACAGGATTTGGCGATAGATTGAACATGAGCCTTGAAGGAGAGGTCGGAGTCAAAGATAACACCAAGGAAGTGAGCCTGCATGGTGGAGCTGATGGTAGCACCGTTGACTTGGAGGGAGACAGACACAGGAATAACACTTGAGGGAGGAAAGACCAGAATTTCAGTTTTGGTCAAGTTTAGTTTAAGGAAGTGAGCAGCCATCCAGTTAGAAACAGCAGAGAGGCAGTCAGAGACACTAGTCAAGAGGGACGGGGAGAGATAAGGAGATGACAGATAGATTTGCGTGTCATCTGCATAGAAATGATATTGGAAGCCAAAGGCGCTAATGAGTTTACCAAGCTATAGATGTTAGAATCCTTTAACCTTTCCTGGTAAGTTTTATCCTGCAATCCATGAACCAGTTTAGTAGCCCTTCTATGAACTCTCTCTAAAGTATCAATATCCTTCTGAAGATATCTTCTCCAGTACTGCGTACAATACTTTTGAATACTCTAAGTGAGGTCTCACCAGTGCTCAGTACCATGACATGAGCACTTCCCTCTTTCTACTGCTAATACAACAGTGACATGTAATGTTGTTCATGCTAGTTAAGCTTGGGCAAATAACAAAAAGAGGGAAAATTATAAGGACTGAAAGGTTTAAAGTACCAGAGGGACAAATGGGAAATATGGAAACTGTCTGCAAGTATCTGTGGATATCAGAAACAGATGTGAACCATGAGAAAGAGACAAGGAATACAGCAACATCAAACTAATTCCAGAGAGTTAGACAGGCTCTAAAGTCCTGGCTCAATGGCAAAATCAATATTCTTGCCATAAACACATACCGGTCATCAGGTACCCACCTGGGATAATAACCTGGCCAAGAGATGAGCTGGACACTGGATATCAAGAAATGAAAATTCCTCAGGATGCATGGAATATTCAGCCTGAAGTCTAGCACCCAGAGACTGTATGCCAATAGGAATGAGGTCAGGACATGAGTATTAAAGCCACCATACTAGACAAAACACAGAGTATCCATGAGTACATAATGAAAAGGACACCTAAAGATGAACTGATAAGGGCATGATCATACATGTCAGACAGCCTCTAAACGAGATCTACTATTGGCAGAAAGTGGATGTGGATAACTTAAAATGTTCTATGAGTGGTTGGAAAAGGCAGGACTGAGGCACTAATCCTAGAAGTACAAAAGCAGACATTCAGCACCAGAACCATAGAAGTGGTGGTCTAGCACAATAGACATAGAACACTACACGGGAACCAAAATGCAGCCTGTGTGAAGACACCAAAACAAAAATTACAGCATATAATAGTGGTTGTATAATGCTAGCAGACAGAAATGCTGAACTAAACCAGTAATATTGTGTGTAGAAATATCTGTACCAAATATGGGCTGGAATAATTACAGATGGGAAGAGCTACAAAGGGTAGTTGAAAATGTCGAGGCTAAGACCTTGTGGGACTTTCTGATCCGGACAGACAAACAAGTACTGGCCAAGGAAACAGAAATAGTTGTGGTGGAAAAGTAACTGAATACAGCCTGATGGTGGATGTGGCAATACTCATTAATGATAATATCTACTAAAAGGAAAGAAGTTGAACAAATACCAAGGCCTTAAAAAAGAACAGTTGATTATGTGGAATGTGAAGGCAGTATTTTTTTTATCCTTCAGAAGGAGTCAAACGTTCTCCATGTCTGTCTTTGCAAAGACATGCTGCTGTGCAGATTTTGTGAGCAGGTTTATATGAACTTCTACTGAGTTTTAGTAATATTGTTTTCCCATACAGCAGGGCATGGATCCTGACAAATGTCCACCCTCACGATAGTTTGAAAAAGAAAGAAGACCCCACTGCACAAAGGCCTACATTTCTTGCACTGCCACAAGCTATGAAGCTACCGTACTGTACACATTGCCGCAGCCCATGGAGCAAAAAAAGTGAAAATGCTTTCTGATCTTTGTGGGATCCAATACGTTAACAAAATTGAGGATCAGTGTCTGCATATTGTGCCACGTAAGTGAAGCAACTATACTCTTGGTGATAGATGTTTACACTGATCATGCTATAAATGTCCTCCTTAAAAAGGGAAACTTACAACACATTTTATTTTGGACTTAGATTTTTAAATGGTGCCATTTAATACAATTTGAAAAAGTACATTTATTTTCAGATGAAGAACAAGGATTGTATACTAATCTATGTATTCCTTTGTATTTCAGTTTAAAGTTCTAATCATATATCATAACAGTCGGCATGATTTCTATCTGTCTACCTAGTCATAAGCACCACAACAATGCTTCAGTGTCTGATCTCGCCTCCTGAGGGGGAGGGAGATCCTACTAATGAAGGTCTGTGATAGAAATGTCAATCACAGTCCTAGAGGGCCAAACGCCTGTCAGAGCTTAATGGCTTTTATAATTAAAGAGGAACTGACACATTTATATTTTTTGTCATTCCAGTTAACACTATTGATATAAATTGTTTATATCAAATGGAATGCAGAGGTATTTATAGTATGAGTTTTTTCTCTGTTTAGTGAAGCAGTTTATATGTTACCACTTTGAATAGTTTATAATCAAACCATTTTTTTATGATCCCACACTTGTCCTAAAAAGTAAAAATGAACATTGGACTTTGAGTTTACAGTGAATGAGATTTATCAAAGAATTATGTTTAATAAGAGGTCTAATGTACTCAAAATGGGGCAATTACCATGGAAACCAGTGGAATCAGCAGGCACATTTAATTGCTGACTCCTCCCTTTTTACATTCTTCACCACTATTTAGAACAGAACTTTTTAATAATGTCCCCATTGACTTGAATTTTGCCTTATTTACTGGCCTTGAAAGGGAAATGAGATGAGGCAGAAAATCATGTAAGATATAAGTTGGTCACCACTAAATGTACATGTTGCACCTGTTCAAAACCATGTAGTGATGTCAGGGTAAATTTCTTTGATGTACAAAAATGAATTGTTGGTAATTGTATTTGCCAGATTCAAAAATATTCTTGCCTGATATGTCACAGGTTTGTTTTAATTAAAGGGAGGCTATAGTCACCCAGAACACTTCATCTTACTGAAGTGGTCTGGTTGCAGGGTCCCTGTCACACTTAATCCTGCAATGTAAATCATTGTAGTTTTTCAGAAGCCACTAGAGTTGTTTTTTGGTTGCTAATAGACTTTTGGTCACCTAACTGATGCTGGACATCCTCACGCTCTGCATGAGGAGATCCAGCGTCGGCAAAATCCCCATAGGAAAGCACGATGGATGATGTTGGAGGAGATCGAGTACCGACCCAGCGCCAAGTGACATCTGCACTGGGGTTGGATATGCGACTAAAGGGTTTTTTAACCCTTCAGCTGCCGGAAGGGGGGCACGAGGGAGGGCTTGACCATAGGGTTCTATAGTGTTAGGAATAAAGGTTTGTACTGAAGCCTCTGAGTGCTTGGTTCCTAACCCCGGGTTACCAACTATAGGTGAATAACCATGAAGTTAAAGAGAATTTTAAGGTGATTTTAATCCAAATTAGCTGAAATTTATATACAGTTGATTTGGAGAATGTGTCCAGTTTTGTTATTTTGGATTAAATTTTGAAAAACAGTGTCCAGTGTGTTTTTACCTTCAGGAGTTAAGCCATGTGGGAATGATTCATTATAAGAACTCACTGACAGATGTGAATTATTATTTTGTCTCCAAGAGAAATTAAATTGTTTACTATGATGAAGTTAAAAATATATACAATTTTTTTTTTTTTTTTAAATCCAACACTTTTTACAGGGTTTAAAAAAGTCAAAAAATGTTTAAGATTATGAATAATAATAACACATATAAAAATACAACTCAATTTTTAAAGATCAAAAAAAGTCAAAAAATGCTTAAGATTATGACTATAATCTTTATTATTATAATATTTCAAAAGAGCCAAAATATAAAAAAATGCTCAAATTACAAAGACAAATGTAGCATCAAACATGCATCACAGATTAACAACTTAATAATCAAGCTCAGTGAAATATAAAAATAAATTATCATATCTAAGGATAAGAATGACCTCTATTGGATTGCTGAGTTTCTCAGTACTTTTGTTACCTTACTTACTTTAACTTTTACACAAAAGCAAACTGCATTTCTAAAAGACCAAATTTAAAGTCTTTAAATGGTAACACTCCTTCTCTTTCCATTTTGTACGGCAAGCGCTAAGCATCTCCAGAGAACTTCTCACATAGAAAAGACTAGCAAAATGAGGTGATCTTATCACAGTGGCGTTGAAACAATTTTAGCTTGGCAGCCACGATGGATAAGATCACAGACGTGGATATGTCACTTTTTTTCTCTCTCTTTGTGCTATATTTTGGTTTTATCCTGTCATGCTTTATCAGAGAATAGTATAATGGTGATATGAGGAAGTACTGGCAATGGGATAATGGAATCAAGTTCGAGATAAAAAGTGAAAAGAATGAGTTTGTTATGTTTAATGAAAAAACTTACTAATACATATTTGCTCACTTCCTGTAGTCATGGTGGATTCTGAGAATTCTTAATTGTATTTTAATTAATTAAAATGCTTTTACATTAACAAAATCTTTGAAATAGAATTTAGTGTCCTAATAGCACTATTCACTTTAGTAACTTGAACCCGAAATAGATGTTTAATTAAGTAACTCTTCATGTACACAAAGCATTTTATATTCAGGATTTTTCAATATAAAAACTTTTTAGGATCTATTTCAGCAAAATGCACACAGCTCACGTCATAGCACCTAATTTTAAATCTAAAAGATGTATTAGCTAAACATTGTGGTAAATCGAAATCCGAAAATTGCAGATCCAAACTATAAAACTGGAAAAATAGCTAAACTGGGGAATTTTTCTAATGCAGCTATTTTGACTTACAATTTGCAGTTTGGTTTTCTTTCGACAACTGATTAGTATATAAATCATGAGAAAAGTAATCTAAAGTTATTTATACTTAATTTACAGGAGCCCACAGTGTTTTTCTTAGAGCCAACATATTTCTTTTTTATAATTTCGAGTTCTCATCATCAAGGCTGAATTCATTTTTATCAGAATCAAAAAAGCTCAGAAGGCTGAGATGAAGGCTGAGAAGGTGAGATGTCTTAAAATTACTCACATCTTCGTACACATATACTTCTATTTAATGTAGCCCATTACTGAACATCACTCAAAATTAATAGGTTCTTTAAGAATTGTGATTTTTCGACTCAAGCATTCTGTTTCTAACAGTTAAAATACAGTAATCCTTGTGTGTAGCAAAAACAGATGTTTTTTCTAATAAAATACAAATAACTAATAGTGGGCTTTGTAAAGAATTGTATTTTCCCAATAACTCCTTTGGTGATATCCATGTCATAAGGATAGCACTTAGCTTTCTCATTCTTCAAAAATAATCTTCCCAAGGACCAAGAAAATTTTTTTCTAATTATTTTCAAGATTCACAGAGCTGAGTGCTCATTGAATTTAGGTTTAAGACGTATTTGGATCCATTGATACCTTTACTGAAGTTATGAAGATTTTTTTTTCCCAACATATATTTATGGCACTAGGCATTGAATATAGCACTAAGAATAATGTTTTCGCTGATCATTTTTAAATCTGTTCAGTAGGGTTTTGTGTTTTTTCTAAACATTGAACATAAGATTGCTTCTCTCGGGCACATAATCAACTGGGAGTTTCCTCTCTTTTGTTCTACAGTAGAATGCTGGGAGCTATTCAGATTCTGATTGGCTGTTGATATTATATGCAATGTTTTTTTTTTGTTTGTTTTTTTACAAGTGATGGTACTATATTTATAGATGAAAAATTACATAGTGAAAAAAAAAGTTATTAAGCTAAATTTACTGTAACTTGGTTAAATGGAAATATAATTTTTTGTAAAATGTCAGTAACAATGCTGCTTTAAATGTATCCTTTTTAGTAGCATGTTTACATTATCAGAAATGTATGAAATACATTTTCAAGCAAAAAAAGACAATATTTTTATAGCATGTTAGAACTTGTCAGTCTGAAGATAGAAAAATGCTAGTTATTATAAAAAAAGACTACGAGATGGACAGAATTAAAAGCGTTATGTTTTATATAATGGGATTTGTTGGATCTATTAAACCAGTCAAATGAATGTTAAGATGGAAACAGGGTACAAAGAGGAAAAATCCTTATAGCAAATTAGGCAATTACGTTGGGAACAAAAGATGTATAATATGTTGCAATTTTCGAGACACAGTGATTGCCTGCAAGGGTCTTGCTGCTAGGACAGGTAGAGTTATGTCCAAGACAAGAAAGAGAATAAATAGAGTAAAAATCAGAAATAATAATTAAAGGAGAAAATAAAAAAATTACAGGGAAAATGTGACATTGCAAAACATTAGAGTGTAAACAGTAATGTGTGCTTCACTATCAGTCTAATCATAAGAAACATTAAAGTCTTGAAGATGTTTGAAACAGAACATTTGACATAATTTAACACTCACACAGAACATTTAACACACACACACACACACACACAAAATACTGAAAATGTGGATAGGAGTTTAGAGAAACAATTCTGTTTTTAATAATACCTTGGTGAAATTCAGCAATTTGTTCCATTTATGCACCCTATTTCTATATAATCCTGCATAGTATTTTTATCTATTTGCACTTTTCGAAGTCTAAAAACTTAGTTCCTTTCCAGTATATTTTTTTTCATTACCTTTCAACTGTCAGATATATTATTTGTTTTGGTATCAAACATTTCATGTCAAGTCTGGTGGAAATCTGCAGAAAAAAAATAAGTGATAAATAAACCAGGCTGTTGAGAAGAAATCCTGTATAATGCTAAAAGAAAACACTTCTTCGTGTAAGCAGTTTAGAAAATGCAAAGTTCTGCTTCTTAAGCTTTGTTTAACCCTTTCTTTTTATTGTATAAGAGAATTTACTTTTGTTTGTTTGTTTGTTTATTCTTTCACATATTAGCACTGTCAGTGCAAGGATTGCTTGGAAATCCTTTGATGTTTCATTTGTAGTGAAGAAGGCCTTGACACTTTTAAAGTGCTGGGGCTGGGGTATTCACACACTTTTTGATAACTCACATTGACATATCATAGTTTGGGGAAGGAGTTAAACACAAGTCAATGCCTCACATAATTATTCACTTTTACCCCGATATGCACAGGGTGAAGTAGTACAGAAACAATTCACTGCCCCTCTTCGTTAAGACTGATTCCTGCATCAGGTTTTTCCAGCCTCCAATATGCTATGCATAGTTTATTGTTTATTTGTTTGTTTGTTTTTTCTTGTGCATGTTGGCGCTGTGAATGCCAGGATTGCTTGGAAACCCTTTGATGTTACATTTGTAGTGAAGAAGGCCTCAGCACTTTTAAAGTGTTGGGGCTTGGGTATCCACACCCTTCTTGATAGCTCACAACTCACATATCATAGTTTGGGGAAGGAGTTAAAGGTAAGGAGTACAGAGACAATTCACTGTCCCTGTTTGTTAAGACTGATTCCTGCATCAGATTTTTCCAGCCTCCCACCTGCTATGCATAGTTTATCGTTAGGCATCCGTGTGACAGCCTTCTAACATTGCTGAGGATCCTGTGTAATATATATAATATAATATATTCACAGACATGTATGTAAATTAACATTACTCTTCTCCCCTCCTCATTAAGGCTCTAGTGGAGTCATAGTGGAGATGTTAAACCCTGCAGTGACTAATGCAGGGTTGTTTACTAAAGTGAGAATTCAAAGTGAATTTTACATTTTAGGCTGGAGTTGCCAAACTGAAACCCTATTTTAATTTTTAATTTTTAATTTTAAATTCACTTTGAATTCTTACGTTAGTAAATTACCCTGTGAGCCTTAGAGCAGGACTTGGCAACTGGTAGATCCTCAGATGTTGAAGAACTACAAATGCCACCATTCTTTTCCAACTTTTAGAATGGCAAACCATCATAAAAGTTGCAGTTCCACAAAGTCAGGGGATATACTGTTTGCCCACCACTTTAAACTTGACATGCTATACCAATATTGACGGGTCTGTTATTTTACAACTAGATGAGAACGTTGTTGTTAATATATAGCCTAGCTGAAGAAATGTACCGTAATTTGTGAATGTATGTTCAGCATTGTCCATCTATATACAACAATGCCACAAGTTTTTGGGTCATTAGAAGGTCAAGTTTGGGAAACGTACAGTTAAAAACACTAAACGTCTAAATCGACTCTATTCCCACTAAAACGCCCCATACATTCTCAACTCTAGTAATATCATATAATTAAAATAAATATTGCAAGCTAGATCCCGATCCAAGCAGTCGCATGTCTTAACTGCTCTGCTTCCCTCCAGCCTACACTGAGCAATTTTGGTCCAATTTAATCTACATGAGCCCGCTATGTCACAGCCAAAGGGCAAGAGAGCCACGGAATGGCTGAAAAAGGCCAATTTCTTCGCCTCCAGAACCGGGCAGTCGAAAAATCCGACTAACCAAGACCCAAGCCAAGATGGCAGTGAGGACGGCACAGAACAAGGCCCTGCATCCCTACAAAGCCTCAACCAGGAGGTCATGCAGAGAATGCTTGATGAGATGTCGCCGAAACTCTTGACATACCTCGATACTGCTGTGGATGATCTGGACAAAGAGCTGCAAGAAATCGGCACCAGGACCTCCACAGTCGATGACAAAATGGTCGGAAATCGCCACCGCGCATAATGACCTAGCCAGAAAGTGGACGTCATCTTAGAACAGATAGCAGCCCAGGACACCAAGATTGCAGACCTTGAGGACCGTTCCTGGAGGAATAACCACCGCATATGGGGAGTACCGGAGTCGGTCACCCAGGAGCCTCAGGGCTTACACTACAAGCCTATTCAGGACCCTGGTGCCGGACATACGTCTAGACACACTCCTCCTGGACAGCATCCACAGGACTGCAAAACCCAAGTTCCTGCCACCAGACACACGCATGCACTACTACCACACTAAGGAAAGTGTGCTGCGGGACTGCAGGAACCGAGACGCCATGCCGGAATAGCGGTGTTCGAGGACATATCGGCCTCCACGCTGAAACAGAGAAGATCCTTTAAAGGACTTACGGAACAACTGTGAACACACCATGTTAACTACAAGTGGGGATACCCCGTCAAGCTGTTAATCAACAGAGGAGGCAAAGTTACGGTCATCCAATCGCATGAAGAGGGAGCCCATATACTACAGTCCTGGGGCATACCCACAGAACAACCACCTGGTCCGAAGAGGAAACACCAGGAATGAAGGAAGACCTGGTAAACATAGTGTTGGACACTGAACTGAATGAACTTTCTCATAATGCCTGCTCAGAGCAAGTATAAAGCCTCATACACCACATAGCCACATATAGGGCAACACTGTTAGGGACATTCTGTTCAGCCTAGGTTATACTGAACTGCACCTCCACTCCTTGGCTACCTTCCCATGGCACCAATAACCGCGACACACAGCACCCCAGTAAGTCCCTTCCGGCCGGTTACCGGGCTAACAACCCCTGGCCCCGGATCATATATGCAATACACTAGAGCTACTCAAGAGGATCGTCTTATGCTGCTAGCTGCAGACTACTCTGGGTCACTAAATCCCACTCTCTGAAAGAAATGTTCCTGGGTTATCTGTGCTAATAAAAAAAAAAATCAAAACTACAGGAAAAAAAACATGATTTTTTTTTATATAAATAAAAACATTGTATACTGTTGCTGTTTCAGCAGAAACAGAGAGCAAGGGGGATACTCCATTTGTTAGACAAAGGTACACGAAGTGTACACCTGGGTGTATGCTTGCTTCTGGTTCCATGTATGTCGGAGGCCAGCACCTCCCCCCAACCCCCACGTAATTGGTCACCAGCTACGAACGGGTGTCAGCAAGCTTCACCCATAAGGTCGACTGAAGCTGGGTGCACTTAGACATCCCCCATGTGAGGGGGGACCCAACATGTAACCCGTGTTAACAGGGGGCACTGCTATACTATGCCTGATGAAGATTGCTATGAGACACAGGATAGGGGCAAGGGGAGCCATACACCTCTGAAGTTCTGTTATGGATGTTAGCTAAATGTAGCACTATAAGAAGCACATCACAATGTTTTCGTATTAGTTGCCAAAATGTATGTTAGACTATATACCTGTATTTAAATGCTATTCCACCCAAGACCCACAGTTGGGTCACCTTGTATATACTTTCTTTCACACTACCCCTTATCCCCTTCCCCTTACTACTCCTAACTCCCAGGCTACACGCTACGGTCATAGGACTGCCCAACAGGCAGCACACTGATCAACCACTGCCTACCAGGCTACCCACTATAGAAATCACGAGTTCACATACGAGCTATCTCTACCATAACGCCATAACATGAGAATATATTCACATAATAGTAGAGGGTTGAATACCCCCCACAAAAGACGCATGGTACTAGAGGAGGCTAGAAAGCATAAAGCAGATATCATATGCCTCCAAGAAACTCACTTTGTCACCTCCAAGGTGCCAAACTTTGGTATAAAGGACTATCCCCACCAATATCATGCCACCCACTCCTCAAAGTCGAAAGGAGTATCGATCCTTCTTCATGCTTCTCTAACCGAAGAAATCTTACGAGTTAAAATAGACGGTCAGGGGAGATATGTGATGCTTCAGTGCCTACTTAATGACTCCCCGTATGTTGCAATTAGCTTCTACAGTCCAAATGTGCACCAACGGATTTTTTTTTTATTATTATACATAGAGGTATCTATGATCACCAAACGGCTGCCACCATACTATGCGGTGACCTGAACCATCCTTTAGACCCCAATATGGACACGTTAAATCCCACAGCCCCTAGACAGGCAACACTACGAACACAAAGCAAAGCCCTAAATAAACTGCTGGGGGAATACGGATTTTATGACTCATGGAGAATGTACCACCCGACCGAGAAATCTTTCTCATACTATTCGGTGGTACATAAATCCCACTCGAGAATAGATTTCATTTTTCTCGCAGGCACCCTTTTACCCAAGGTTACTGATAGCAATATTGGGGACATCACTTGGTCGGATCACGCCCCAACCATAGTAGAACTCGCTGGAGAATACCAGCACAGGGGGCGGCCACCATGGCGCCTTAACGACTCACTCCTCCACGGCCATACCTTCTCGCAAACACTAAAAGATGCCCTACACACATACTTCCAAACAAATGACACCCCAGACATACACCCAACAACGCTATGGCAAGCCCATAAGGCGGTAATAAGAGGCTTGTTGATTAGTCGATCATCTTATGTAAAGAAGAAAGCCCAAGAAGAATATCTAAATTTGCTGCACACTTTAAGAGACGCTACTGCGGCGAATATAGCAAACCCTACCCCGCAACAGGCACAGGTAATCAAATATACCACGACACAACTCAACAACATAGCACTTGCAAAAACTGCACACATACTACACAAACTAAAACAAACTTCATGCTCCCAAGGTAACAGAGCAGGTAAACACTTAGCAACCTTATTGAGACAAAAACAATCCAATGCCAAAATACCCTACCTACTTACAAATAAAGGAACTAAAATCCACAATCCAAACCAACCGCGAAAGTTACGAACGGAGGTTTCATCACAAGATAATTCAACATAACCAACGGAACGTGGCAGGGATGCCCGCTTTCCCCTCTCTTATACATTTTGTCCCTGGAGCCGCTCACACAGGTCATCAGGGACAACCCGAACATACATGGCATCACCAAACAAGGCAAAGAGTACAAACTCACACTGTTTGCGGATAATGCGCTCTTAACGTTAGAGCAACCACATATATCCTTGCCAAATCATTCTATCCTATCCCATTACAGCAAATGCTCACACTATAAGTTAAACGTGACCAAAACCCAAGCTATGGGCATAAATATTCCCACAGACGCATTAGAGCACTTACGCAGCTCCTTTAACTATGACTGGAGAACCGACCACCTAAAATTCCAAGGAATTAACATCACACAGACACCAGCCCTACTATATAAAACAAACTACCAAAAAACATTATCCGATATAAAAACACTGTTGGAAACAGTGGATGGAAAAGGTAAATACATCTCGTGGTTAGGCAGAATACCTGCGATCAAAATGATTATTTTACCGAAACTGGAATATTTATTCAGAACACTGCCAATAAAACTACCCCCCGTTTCCTTCAGGAAGCACAACAAACACTAAGGAAATTTATATGGGACAAGAACAAACCACGGGTAGCGAAAAGCACATTATACCTGCCGCGGGAGAAAGGAGGGATGGGTGTACCTAACCTAGATAGCTACTACCGTGCAGCCATCCTGGGCCCACTTTTAGCAGCATGCCACCGAACCCAGCCAACCCCATGGGAAAAGATAGAGACATATCATGCAAACAACATCCCCATAAACATATTGGCATGGCTCCCAAAATCCCACAGACCACCGACGGGCGTGATGCTTCCAGTCACAGCACTAACACTACACTTTTGGGACATACACTGCCGCAAAATTGGTTGGATAGGTAAAACATCACAAGCCATGCCCCTAAAAATACTACAATACATAATCCCCAATTTCAACCACACATTGTGGCATGGATATGGTATCACGCATCTACACCACCTCCTACAAGATCAGGAACTTAGAAGTTTCAAGGACCTACAAGACTCCTACCACCTCAACGCACAAGTCTCCTTTTCCTATTTACAAATAAAGTCCTGGTTCCACAAACAAACTATTATTGGGACTGGAAATGTACAGGAATTTGAGCTGACGGTGGTAGAAAAGATATGCCTACACCTCTCGCCCGCCAAAAAATTAATCTCTGAAATCTACCAATCAATATACACACACAATGACCATACAAAATTCTCTTTCACAACTGCATGGGAGAAAGAATTCAAATATAACCTAACTCTGCAGCAGTGGAAAGACATTCTAAAGGCGCATAACTCCCTTTCTAAATGTGCCTCACACATGGAGCTCTCTTGTAAAATCCTATACAGGTGATATTTAGTACCTACTCGCATTAAAGCGGTGCACCCCCAAGCATCTGACATATGCTGGAGATTCCAGCAGCATAAAGGCACGATGCTCCATATTTGGTGGACCTGTCCCAACCTAGCCCCATTCTGGGACGCTGTTTCCACGATAATTCAAGAGAGCGCAAAAACAATATTACCCAGAACACCCGAAACATACCTCCTCCAACTATTTCCAAAAGGAATGAAGTGGAAGCAAAAATACCTAACATATCAGATACTCATGGCGGCCCTTACAGTAATTAGTAGGCACTGGAAATCACCTCTACCAATGCCAATCACCGAATTTACACAAATATTAGAAACTACAAGGCTATATGAAATAGCTGCCAGGTGAACCCCCCTTCCAAAGAAGGACTGGCAAGAGGCATGGGACGATTGGCGCAACACATGGAGCGCAGTAATCTCCCCCAAAATGAACAGCGTTGGAGATGGCTAAAGCATGCATCTGCTAACCGACAGCTGTGTTCCACAAGGCATGAACCAATATACAAACTTGTAGAAAAACGGTACTGAATAAGGTCAGTGTAAGTCACTTCACGCCTGGGAGTGACACTTACTTCCCCGTTCCCCCCCCCTCCCCGTTACCCCCACAACCGTTTTCCACCTTCTCCCAGTGGTATCCTGGATAGGGAATATCTAAGTCACCAATGCCATACCTGAAGCAGGCATGACCTAATTTGTTAAACTAAGTACACTCATGTAGCATAACTCTCCAGATGGAAACTGTGTATTCAATCTGTATACTGCAAAACCCACATGTATTGCTAACAATGAGGCACCAACGGGTGTGCCAATACCCCTGTACTAAGTATGTGTACGCTTGCCACTGTTTTCTAACTTTTGTCCTTTTCCCCCACCCCTTCTTCTTTCTGTATCCCCCAAAAGATCAATAAAAATTGTCAAAGTTAAATGCTATTCCACTGCATGGGGGCCATCATAAGATAGAGGGCAACCATGACGTAACTTGCAAGACTGCAAACGGGTACCATGTCAAGCTTACAAATGCACCAACTCTCAACGTTCCTTTATACATGCTCAATGAGACCACCTACACCAATAAACCACAAATTCACCAGGCCAACCGGAGGGAAGATGCTCACTCTAGGAGAAAGCCATAAGCTTCTACCCCCAAAGCGCTGTGTACCAGTGTCTAACCATCAGTATGGCAATACTTACCTTCTTTCTCTCCACGTTAACTCTGTCTCCCCTTCTCCTGCTTCCACGGAAATGGTCTCTCACCAAAAGTGGAGGCTATGTCCTACTCTCTTCCCATCCCTTAGCTGATGTTCAGAGCCGGGTGGGCGGTTTACTGAATTTGAAATACTGAAAAACAAAATGGGTGTGGGTGACGGGGCTATTATCACCGCAACCACACAATGCCAGCAAGGGATACAGACCACACAGAGATGGGACAATACACTCTGCAATGTACCCCGCAAGCATAGAATATCAACAAAGTTCTACTAATGATACCTCTGCCCAGTGTGACCCTCCATGAAATGTTGCTACTTTAATGTTAGAGGACTGAATATCCCAGTCAAGAGGCACATATTGGGCAGAGAGCTGAAATTCCTTCGAGAACTAACGACTATATACAGACTTGGCTTCCATTCCAATACCATGCCACCTCCCCTACCATGTCTTGAGGGGCTTCTATCCTAATCAGCAAACACATTGCCATTTCCATACAAGATCAAGAAATTGACCCAAATGGTAGATATGATAATTATTGGATTGATGAATAACGTCCTACACGATTGCTAACATATATACCCCAAATACAAAGCGAAAAAGATCACAAGCTGTTCACGATCCATCAGGGCATTACCATCATACGGGGGACTTTAATCAGATACTGAACCCACAGCTGGACACGACCTTGTCCAGGCACAGTGCCAGCTACCAACAACTAAAGAGACAATGCCGAAGCCTCCTAACCCTTCTAAACACACATCAGTATTATGACGTCTGGAGAATCACACACGCGAACGAGCGGACATACACACACTTTTCTGCTCCTACTCTCGAATAGATGGGTTCCTGATGCAGGGCCCTGCCCTAGGCCATATTGAAAATTGCAATATAGGACTAATTACGTGGTCGGACCACGCTCCTGTTACCTTAGTACTAAAAGATCAGTATGACTTCAAGTGTAGAAGCCCATGGAGGCTGAACACCTCCCTGCTAACTGACGCCACCTTTACCCAAGAGACACAAACTACACTACAACAGTAATTTCAGGAAAACGAATCCCCTGAGATACCACACAGTTCCCTATGGGTGGCACATAAACCTGTTATTAGAGGCTTGCTGATCCGAAGAGCATCATACGTACGCAGAAAAGCGCTTTCACAACTGAGACACTGGCAACAGGAATTCTACCTTCTCAATACCCAGAATCAACACACACCCTCAGCCACACTAAAAGACAGTATCACTCCACATTACCAGACTAATACACCAACAGGCCCTAGATAAGATGGGGTACCAACTGAAAAATCTTAGGGCATAACAGTATGCGCAAGGCAAAAGAGCTAGCAAACTTCTAGCGCAGAGACTCAAAGCGCAACAAGCCAAACACAAGATACCTTATATACATTCGAAAGACAGCACGAAACTCATGATTCCGACAGGAATTAGCAATGAATTTGCCAGGTACTACGCAGAACTATATAACTTGAAATGCAACACGAATACACATCAAAACCTGATGGAAAATATTGACGTATACCTACAAAATGCCCAGCTTTCCTCACTCACCACATAGCAGAGGCAGGCCCTCGCCACCCAGATTATTGAGGAAGAGGTCCTTAAAGTAATAGACGCATTACCTACTGTTAAGTCCCCAGGCCCAGACGGCTTTGACAACACATACTACAAGACCTTCAGGAAAACACTAGCACCCTGACTGGTAAACCTATTCACAGAGGCCATAGTGACACAAAAACGACATAAAAACATACTACTGACCCATGTCGTCACCTTGCCCAAACCCAGTAAATTACAAAATCTCCCCCAAAACTTCAAACCAATCTCCCTCCTTAAATCCGATGCAAAGATATTCACTAAGATCCTTGCCACCAGGTTAGGGGCGATTCTGCTCCACATCATACATAATGACCAAGTGGGTTTTGTGACTGAACGCCAAGGCTCTGAGAACACACGCAAAGTCCTTGACATACTCTACAGCCTGAAAAGAGGGGCTCACGAAGAGGAGGACTGGTCCACTCACTCAATGTGGAGAAGGCCTTTGACAGCCTCCACTGGAAATTCCTAAAGGCAGTCATGGTCAAATTTGGGGTCCCAGCTGAGTTCTTCTATGCCGTCCAAGCCCTATACCACTCACCAGCGGCACAGGTGCTAAATGCCGGGTTCCTATCTGAACCTTTCCAAATATCGAACAGGACGAGGCAGGGGTGCCCGCTGTCACCTCTACTGTATGTGATGGCATTGGAGCCACTGGCGGCAGCCATAAGGACCAATCCCACTATACATTGGTAAATAGATAGAGTTAAAGATAGTAATAGTAAATCCTGATAGTCAGAAAGTATGTCTATCTGAAAATAGGTAAGAGGGAATAAGACAAAGAGTGAATAAAAGCTCAGAAACTGGAAAAAGTGGGGTTTCACCAGGTCCCAAAGGTATTCACAGATAAATACAGTGGGTTTGTATTTGGGATCGGGAACACAAATTGAACTAGTTTGCGGACGATGTCCTGTTGACACTGACACAACCACACATTTCCTTGCCCAACCTACTCCAGGTACTTAACATATATGGCCAGAACTCTTGCTATAAGCTGAACATGTCCAAGACACAGGCCATGGGGATAGATATCCCAAGAGAGACCAAACAACCTTTAACCTAGACTGGTGGAATGATTATATCTCCTTTCTGGGACTGAAGATCCCAAAAAACCTGAGCGACCTATTTAAACATAATTACGAAGGCCTGTAAAAAGATATCAAAAACACACTCCAGTCATGGGAAGGAAAATACTTATCCTGGGTGGGCAGGCTAGCAGCTGAAAAAATGTCACTGCTCCCCAAACTACAATACCTGTTCCGCACCTTACAAATTCCCCTACCCAAACAATACCTGGAATCCATCCAAAAGACGATAGTGAGATTTATTTGGTCTAATCGCAGGTTAAGGGTGGCCACCACACTGTTGAACAGACCAATGAAGAGGGGCGGGCTGGGCCTACCCATTACTACAAAGTGGCATTACTATCCTCGGTCATCACATCGCATGCGAACATCAGTTCTCCACAATGGGTTGACATAGAATCCCACTGGACTCATAGGGAGGGACTGAAATACCTATTCTGGACACCCCCACACCTGAGGCCCCTTATTTCGGATCTACTACAGACCTATTATTACGAACATGGGATGCCACTAGAACATCCTATACTTAAATGAGCCATGGTCACTTGCTGCCCCGATATACAGCATCCACAAAAGCAACACCTCCTTTGACCACAGGGTATGGCTGCTCAAGGGTTTCACTATTCTTCACCAACTCTTCTCTAACGGTAAATTGCTGCAATTCCTTGACCTCCAGGTACAATTTGACCTACCTCATAGGGCTATATTCTCATATTTGCAATTGAAGTCCTGGGTAGCCGGGCCGCCTCTGCGCACATGACACTACCCATGGCAACGATAGAGAAAGCCCGCCTATCCGCTATAACCACCAAAAGAACCATCTCCCTTAGTTACAACTTACTCAACACTGGGACTGACAACCCCCAACACAAACATGTAACAGCATGGCACAGGGACCTCAACTCCACCTACACCGCTTAGTAGTGGCAAAAGGCATACACAGCCCACAACGATAGAATGGCCTGTGTTTCCCACTTGGAACAAATGAGAAAATCGCAATATAGATGGCACATGGTGCCTGATAGACTAGCAAAGATATATCCCCACACCTCGATTATTTGCTGGAGATGCCACACTGAGCGGGGCACTGTGTGCCATGTCTGGTGGCAGTGTACACGCATTAGACCATATTGGAAGGCAGTGGAGGCCATGATTGTGGGAACTCTGAACACAACATTTACACTTAAACCAGACCTAGGGCTATTGTTTCTCACCCTAGGCCAACTTATCAGGGTGGACTATATACTGGTTTTCCACATCCTTATCTCAGCCCTTACGTTGATAGCTAGAGAGTGGAAATCGACAAACACCCTGAAACAGCAGCTTATGACTAACTCTAACTACAAAGCATGACTTACAACAACTGCCACCCAAGAAACATGTCCTGGTGACGCGGAGGTTATGGGAGGGCTACCTTAGGCCTACTACACCCACTTACCCTGACACTTAGACTTGCCCATTGGAACAATAACACCACATGAGCCCATCATTAAGACCTGAGACGCTAAGTCATTCAAGAGTCACAGGTACAAAGGCGTGAGCCACCCGAATGGAATGGAGCAAGATATAGACGCTCATTCATGGAGAATGGAATGTTAAATTGCTGAGGCTCACCCAGGGGAGACCACTGGCTGAGATTATTAAGCTCACTACACCGCACCAACTCCCTTGCTGAAACCCGAAAAACCCACCACAAGCCCACACAACCCCTTTCCACAACATGCAGATACCTAGCTACGGAGACGGTTCACCAGATTCACTCTCCCTCACAAACCGGGGAATGATTAGGGCTCAGAAGGGTGTGTGGGGTGCACCAAGAGAAAGCCAGTAAAGCGAGAAGGTGGCCCGGGGGGGGGGGGGGGGGGTCCTCGAGGCATCTCCTCCGGAGCTGTGCGGGAATCTATGTGTCACATGTAACAGTCTCTGTATCGCAATTGAATTGAAAATGTATTGGCATAAGTATTTCAAATGTATTATTTTTGTTGAATTTGTTTTTACCCACACCCCTCTTACTTTCTGTACCCTACAACATATTTTTTCGCTTCCTTCCTTCAAGAAACGGGAAATAAGTGAAAGAAAAAACAAAAATGCTCAGATTGAAAAAAAACAAGATAAATAATACAGAAAGCTACAAACCAGTTATACTATATTTTCATTTATGTATAAAACAGTATTTTTATGAATTTTTTTTACTGTACTAAAAATTATATGTGGGGACACTATCACATTTATTTGCTCATCTTGCCTCATTAACAGAATAAAGTGAAGAGTGTATCAATTCCATTATTTACAAACATTTTGTTTGATGGGAGACCCTATCGTCTTATAGACAAATAGGCATCTACACAATGCCCCTTCCCATCAGCAATCGGCAGTGTCTCTCTTCAGGTGATTATTAATTTATGATGTGATAGGCTCATGATTTGTCCTCTTAGCAAAAGAAATGACAGTTCTTGACTCATGAAGCATTGCAAAGGTGTTAATCATGTGTAAGGATGTACTACAGCAGGAGGCCCCAGCTTCTTATATCATGGATGATGTCAAAGTAATTAGTTTTAGAACCAGTCTGAAAACATGAGATGCCAGCCTTCAATTGCTGCTTCTACCAGAGAGCAAAATAGTTGGTTTGATTTTGCAACAAACATCAATTTTGTGTTGGTATTGCAGGATTTCTGTATGTTCCACGACGGAATGAAATGTGAAATTTAGATTATTAAGAACGTCGTTCTTATTACTTTGAAAACTCCCAAACCTATAAATAAAGAATCATTTTCTGTCAAAATTCATCATTCATGGCAGATAAAATTTAGGATGAGAGGTTTTTTATGAATGCACAAAAAAAGGTGTCTTGAACATTTCTGTAACTTTATGTTGTTAAAACTGGAGACGAAAGAACCAGATTTATTTCATGGATCTATAATTATATGTGATGATCATTTTGACAATTGCTTTCAAAGTTTTTCATTGAAATAGAAATATATCTCACGTGTTCATGTGTTGTGCTCATAGCTTAGCAGTTACACAATTCTGGAAAGAACAATCCATACTCTATCCCTTTGCCCAATCACATTTAACTCATTGAAGAACAATAATGAAATAGTTCCTGAAAAAAAATAAACCTCTTTTTATTTCCCCCACTATTTCCCTTTATTTTTAGTTGTAAGTTTCTTTTTTAGTTACCTTTTTTCTGAGTAGGGACTACTTTTTTATGGAGATCGTGAATTTTGGAAGTTTAAACAAGGTTCCTTTTTTTTGCAAAGGTAATATACCCACATTCCATCACAAAGAATTCCACAGATGGACCACTGCAGATATCATAGATTGAAGAGTACAAATGAGGGTAAGGAATATTGATATGCGGTGCCAGGAAAAAAATATAAATATAAATAAAGGAAAGTGGCAAGGGGTGGTGAATAAAATCATTACCATGCATGGGGCATAAGGAAAGGAATTAAAAAAAAAAAAAAAAAAAAAAAAAGATGGCTGTGAAGCTTTAACAAATAGTTTTGCATGTTTGTACTGTTTTATTTCAGAAATCTATATCTTGTCACTCGTTTCAATAACTGATAATAGACATTTTTTCCACCGCAGCAAATTCGATTCAAGGAGCCTTCAGCCATTTATAATGCTACACCTGGTTCCCTAATCACATATGTGTTTTATACTCTGACTTTCGACACCACTGTCAGATATCCCGCATTAGCAAATTTAAATAACATAATGCGCATGAAGAAAGCGCAAGCAATAATATAAAACATATAATAAATACATAAATAAATAAATAGCTGACAATTGTTGAGGAGCAAAACACCTGTTGAAGAGCTGAATATCGTGCTCTGCATCACCACCCAGTGGCAGCATTCAGTAATGCAGCTTATTTACATAATCCTTAAAGTTTTGTTAATTGTAAATAGCCTCTTCTGAAGTAAGAGTTGGAAAATCGCCTTGTCTTTTTCATCAGTATAACTCTCACTATAATTTTTCACTGTCCCCATACAGCCTGGGGAAAATGTGTTTCATTATTAATATAATTCTGTGGCTTTTTTTATGGTTTAGAATTCAATTTTACAAAGTGTATGGATATATAACATAGAGATGACGTTTTTTTTTTAAGGTGGAACGTCCCTTTAACTGGAAGCAAATGTACGGCTCATTTACAACCTTGTTGGTGAACAACTGCCAGAACCTGTTGTTAATATCAACAGCGGACTGCTTGTAGTGGCTACAAATTAACACCAGGTTTGCAGCCTTGTTGATACATTTTTGTAGCCTACCACTAATAATTGCTGCTGCTACAGATGCGATACCAACTATTCACATATTTGTGTTAAAGAAAACCAAAAGCACACTGAGTACCGTATGCACACGTCACCCTGTGTGGATAGCAGTGACAAGCAAGTAGTGGCTTTCTGGCAAACTTTTGCGACAGGGTTGGAACAAGACATTTTGTTTTAACTGGATTTAGCTGCCATTAACCTCTAGGCCTTTACACTAGGCCAGAGGCTGGTGTTTAGTGTTTTCAAATATTGGCAGGCAGTAACACTTAGCGACAGAGTTGGTAACTAATTGGAAAACAGTTAGCTGCTACTGAGACCTGTAACCAGCCGCAACATAATAACAGTAGCAAAAAGCATATATTTGAGCAGTGACTGGATGGTAAAAAGTAACAACACAGTTGTAAACTAGACTCAGTGTCCATAGCAGTTTCTAATATTTTGTAGAATTATTTTTTTTTCCCTGCCAAAAATAATTATTTTTTATATTCATATTATCTCCTCAACAATTAAAATATGTTTGTTCATCAGGATTAAAAAGACCAGAGTCTTTTAAAAAGTTACCCACTGCTTTAGAAAATCTCTCATGTGGGATAATGCTAAACAGCAAGCTTGCATCAAGTTACCAGTAAAAAAATATAATCTGCCATATTAATTCTTCTAAAAGAAAATAGGAATTATTGGGTAGCCTGCACTTAGATAACCAAACGCTGCTTTTAAAAAATATCCTGTTTAGTTTTTCCTTATCTCAATAGTAACTGTTTTTTTTTTTCTTTACATGTTCCATTGGACCATAAACTAATTTTTCACAACTAGATTATGTTCTCTTAAATTCTACTAGCTTTGTTCTTTTAATGTTCTTTTGATAATAAAACCATTCCTCTAATTTATCCACAGGTTTTATTATTAGTTTAGTATAATCTTTTAGCACCTTTAATGCTGCCTTTAGTTGTAAAGTTAATTTTTGTAGGAATTTCTTAGCTAGTTTTATCCTCCCTATTCATTACATATTTTTTTTTCAAACACAACCATTTAATTTAAGGTCGTTTTGGAAAGTGGTTTGGTTTTACCCCATCTGTATGCCTCTACTGAGATGTATTCATAATGCATTTTCCTTCTTAAGACTTTTTAAAAATATTTTAGTGAACAGAGATTTCACACTCTGCTGGCCATTTATTGTGTGCTGTTATCTGTGCACTGTTTATTATATTTATTATGTTTATAAAATGAGGTACTGAACTATCTTCATGGAGAAATCTTAACCAATGCTTTGATTTTTATAGCATTGCATGTTCTATATGCTGAACATTTACCTTAATAAAATAAAAATGTATTTCTTTCCTTCTTTCTTTCTTTCTTTCTTTCTTTCTTTCTTTCTTTCTTTCTTTCTTTCTTTCTTTCTTTCTTTCTTTCTTTCTTTCCTTCTTTCTTTCCTTCCTTCCTTCCTTCCTTCTTTCTTTCTTTCTTTCTTTCTATCATTCTTTCTTTCTTTCCTTCTTTCTTTCTTTCCTTCCTTCCTTCCTTCCTTCCTTCCTTCCTTCTTTCCTTCTTTCCTTCCTTCCTTCCTTCCTTCCTTTCATTCTTTCTCTCTCTATTTTTTTTCTCTCTTTCTTTCTTTCTTTCTTTCTTTCTTTCTCTCTCTTTCTTTCTTTCTTTCTTTCTCTCTCTCTCTCTCTCTCTTTCCTTCTTTCTTTCTTTCTTTCTTTCTTTTTCTTTCCTCTCCCTAACTCTTTTATTTCTTCTATTTTACCTTCCCTATATGGTCTCTCCCTCTATCTAAGGTGTATACTGACCAAATGTTCTGAACTCTCGTTCCTGTTTCGTTTTTAGGTGTTCTTTCCCCAAAAATATTTTTTTTATATAGAATCCATTCTCTCTCACTCTCTCAGTCCCTCCTTCTCTGATTCCTTTCTTCTCCAGAAATCTTGTAACTTTTCCCCCATAATTCCACTCTTTAATCCAGCTTATATGTCTGCATAATTATACATAACAGGAAAACTTTAGCCGGAGAATGGAACGAATAGTGGTCAACACTCTACAAGAGGAATTCCCTGGGCAACTACTCCAAATACCACAAAGGTATTTAAGGAAATATTACTAGGGATAATATCATTTTATTCTACCCCTTTGAATTTGAATAATATATTTAATACATATATTTTCATGTTCATGAATATTGGATGCTTCATTGGAGAGGAGATTTTATGTTACTCACATTTTTGGTAGAGTTTTCTCCTGGCTAACAATATCAAAGATCTATATGGTGAGTCTCATGTAAAGGGCTCTTAATCATGTGAGTAAAACTGGTTCATTGAATTTTATGTCTTGCATATCTCTTGTTTGATACTATTTCAGTGTATTTTATATTGTTTGAGAACACTGTTCTGAAGGTGAGGGTACTGGTTGCTGTTTTCAAAGAAGTGAGGGTACTGGTTGCTGCTTTTAAAGGAACCTATAGGGTCAGGAACACAAACATGTATACATGACCCTAAAGTGCTAAAACCACCATCTTGCTCCCCTGTCTTCCTCTTGCCGCCCTAAATATATTAAAATCTTGTATTCGAGTCTGCAGCTGCTTCCTGTGACCTGCCTGCTGTGTGGTGGTCTGAACCAATCACAATGCTTCCCCATAGGATTGGCTGAAACTGTCAAGGAGGCAAATCAGGGACAGAGCCAGCACAAGTAAAATACAGCCCTGGTCAATCAGCATCTCCTCATACAGATGCACTGAATCAATGCATTTCTATGAGGAAAGTTCAGTGTCTGCGTGCAGAGGGTCCATTTAAAGTCTTTTTATGCACTGTGTAAAAAGAGCAAGAAAACAAATAAATAATCTATATATTTTATCTGTTTACACACATAACTTTATATATTATTATTATTATTATTATTATTATTATTATTATTATTATTATTATTATTATTACTGGTATTTATATAGCACCAGCATATTCCATAGCGCTTTACAATAGGGGGGAGATTTAACAATAAATGACTAAATAAACTTACAAGAACAATAGGTTGAAAAGGGCCCTGCTCAAACAAGCTTATAGTTTATAGGAGGTGGGGCATTAAACCCAACAGGAGGTAGCAATCAAACCAGGTGGAGTGAAGCAGAGCTGGAGGAGAGAGTAAAGTGCTGCCCTTTAGGAGAGAGCAAGGGACAGGTATGTAAGGTAGAGGTTACTCAGGGAGGTCATAAGCTTTCCTAAAGATATGGGTTTTGAGGCACTTTTTAAATGATTGACAACTAGGGGAGAGCTTGATGGTCGTAGACAAGCTACACCAAAGGAAATGATACATCTGCGAGAAGTCCTGCAAGCGTGAGTTTGGTGTACGGGTGCAGGCTATGTTTTTAGGCTGGAATCTACAAGATTTGGTAACAGACTGGATGTGAGGCTCAAATGTGAGGCCAGAATCAAGTATAACACCAAGACAGTGCGCTTGCCAGGATGGACTCATGTGGGTACCACTCACTTGAAGGGAGGAGGATCAGTCTTAGGATGAGGAAAGACAAGGAGTTCAGTTTTAGAGAGATTGAGTTTCAAAAAGCGGGAGGACATCCAATCAGAGATGGAAGAAAGGCAAGCAGTAACACGTTGCAGGACGGCAAGGGAGGGGTCTGGTAAGGAGAGGTATATCTGAGTGTCATCAGCGTACAGGTGGTATTGGAATCCACATGAGTTAATAAGTTTGCCAAGAGAGCCAGTATAAAGAGAAAATAGAAGGGGACCAAGTACAGAGCCTTGGGGGATTCCAACAGAGATAGGATGAAGGGAGGAGGTATCATTAGAAAAGGAGACACTGAATGAGCGTTGGGAGAGATAGGAGGAAAACCAAGATAGGACAGTATCACAAAGACTGAGTAATTGAAGAGTTTGGAGAAGGAGAACATGGTCAACAGTTTCAAAGGCAGTAGAGAGGTCAAGAAGAATTAGTATAGAGTAGTGCCCTTTGGCTGCGATTAGGTCATTAGTGACTTTAATAAGAGCAGTCTCAGTATAGTGGAGGGGTGGAAGCCAGACTGAAGAGGGTCAAGGAGAGAGTTGAAATTGAGGAAATAAGTCAGATGGATAAAGACAAGTCTTTCCAGAAGCTTTGAGGAAAAAGGGAGCAGGGATATGGGATGATAGAACGGGAGGACGGGTCAAGAGATATTTTTTTTAAGATGGCTACTACAGTGGCATGTTTCAGGGCAGCAGGGACAAAACCAGAAGAGAGAGAGTGGTTGAAGATGTGTGTTGAGGAAGGCACAAGACAAGATGAGAGAGATCTGATAAGGTGAGATGTGACAGGATCAAGCGGGCGAGTGGTGGTTCGAGATGAAAGGAGAAGCACAGCCACCTCTTGTTCAGTAGCCTGGAAGAAAGTCTGAACGGTAGGAAAGGCATGACCTAGGTGTGGTAGAGAAAGAGAGGGGCATGGTGGGGAGAATTGTTTCCTTAGCTGTTCAATCTTGTCAGTAAAGTAGCAAAGCTATCGGCTGTAAGGTTAATTTGGGGGGTGGCCACAGCAGGGCAAAGAAGGGAGTTAAAAGTATAAAAAAGACGCAAGGGCTGTGCTGTATGAACGCAACATGAATTTGTAGTGGAGGAAGTGAGACTGGGTGCATGACTTCCTCCAGCAGTGTTCAGCAGAACGGGAGCATCTCTGCAAGTAGCGTGGTGATTTAGTGTGCCACGGTTGGGGTCGTGTTCTCTTCAAGGTGCATGTTTGGAGCAGGGCTGCAGCATCCAGGGCAGAGTTCAGGGTAGTGTTATATGAGGAGATAGCCAGTGAAGGACAGGAGAAAGTAAAGATGGATAGAAATTGGGAATCAATATTAGCTGATAGCTGCTGGTGGTCAATATAATTAAGATTTCTTCTTAGTTGAAGGGGATTAAGTTGAGGATGATGGGGTAGGAGGCTGTTGAGAGCAAATGATAAGAGGTGGTGATCTGAGAGAGGAAATGGAGTGTTGCAGAGATTAGAGATTGTACATTCCTGAGAGAAAATAAGTTCAAGGATATTGCCAGCTACATGGGTGGGGGACTTAGGCCACTGTAATAGTCCAAGGGAGAAGGTCATAGAAAGCAGTTTTGAGACTACTGAGGACAAGGGTAGGTTAATGGGAATGTTGAAATCCCCAAGAATTAGGGGTGGAATATTAGAGGAGAGGAAGTAGGGAAGCCAAGAAGCAAAGTGGTCAAGGAAGAGGAGAGCTAATCATGATAGATAATGGAAATGTTAGCAGAGATCAGGGCCGAACTGGCCCACCGGGATACCGGGAAATTTCCCGGTGGGCCGTCGGCACCTGGTGCCGGGCAGACACCTGGGTCTGCTGGTGGCCGCTGGGGAAGGTCTGCTGGCGGCCGCTGGGGGAGGTCTGCTGGCGGCCGCATGTGAAGCTGTGCTGTGCTGGCTCTGCTCCCCAGTGTGCAGCTTAATGAGACCGCGGCCGGAATATGATGTCATATTCCGTCCGCGGTCTCATTCAGCAGCGCGCGAAGGCGGGAGAGCAGAGCCAGCACAGCACAGCTTCACATGCGGCCGCCAGCAGACCTCCCCCAGCGGCCGCCAGACTCCAGCACAAGTCCCCCAGCGGCCGCCAGCACAGTCAGCAGTCTGCACTGCACGGCCCCCTGGCAGCCAGGTAGCAGTAATGTGTGTTATGGTCTGTCTGTCTGTTATGGTCTGTCTGTCTGTCATGGTGGCTGTATGGTGTGTGTGTCTGTCTGTATGGTGTGTGTGTGTGTCTGTCTGTGTCATGGTGTGTGTGTGTGTGTGTCTGTCTGTCCGTCATGGTGTGTGTGTGTGCCTGTCTGTTTCATGGTGTGTGTGTGTGTCTGTCTGTCCGTCATGGTGTGTGTGTGTCTGTCTGTCCGTCATGGTGTGTGTGTGTGTCTGTCTGTCCATCATGGTGTGTGTGTCTGTCCATCATGGTGTGTGTGTCTGTCCGTCATGGTGTGTGTGTGTGTGTCTGTCCGTCATGGTGTGTGTGTGTGTCTGTCTGTCCATCATGGTGTGTGTGTCTGTCTGTCTGTCATGGTGTGTGTGTGTGTCTGTCTGTCCGTCATGGTGTGTGTGTGTGTCTGTCTGTCCGTCATGGTGTGTGTGTGTGTGTCTGTCTGTCCGTCATGGTGTGTGTGTGTCTCTGTCTGTCCGTCATGGTGTGTGTCTCTGTCTGTCCGTCATGGTGTGTTTCTCTGTCTGTCCGTCATGGTGTGTGTGTGTCTGTCTGTCTGTCCGTCATGGTGTGTGTGTGTCTGTCTGTCCGTCATGGTGTGTGTGTGTGTCTGTCTGTCCGTCATGGTGTGTGTGTCTGTCTGTCCGTCATGGTGTGTGTGTCTGTCTGTGTCATGGTGTGTGTGTCTGTCTGTCATGGTGTGTGTATGGTGTGTGTGTCTGTCTGTGTCATGGTGTGTGTGTGTGTCTGCCTGTGTCATGTGTGTGTGTCTGCCCGTCATGGGATGTGTGTCATGGTGTGTGTGTGGTTCTGTCTGTGTCATGGTGTGTGTGTGTCATGGTATATGTGTGTTTCTGTGTCTGTCATGGTGTATATGTGTGTTTTAAAAATAATGTTTTTGCTCACCTTTTTTTCCCCCACGTAGCATGCTGGTCTCCCCTCGACTGGCCCTGCCTCTATGGCTAAGATCATCAAGCTTGATGATCTCAGCCAATCCAATGCTTTGCCATAGGATTGGCTGCAAAACACTACACCCATTGAATCAATGTATCTCTATGGGGAACGTTCAGCGCCTCCAGAGTGGGGATGCCCTGAATGTAGGTACAATGACACAGGAACAGAGGCGGCTCTCTAATTAGGCGGTTTAGGCGGCCGCCTAAGGCCTCGCGCTGGCTGGGGCCTCGCGGCCGCCTAAGCCGCCTGTGGGCAGAGTGTGTCAGGTCCTCGGTCAGTGACCGAGGACCTGACACCAGGAGGGGGCCCGGCGGCTTGCCCGGTATGCCGCCGGATGCGAGGCCCCTCCTGGCTGCCAGGCCGGCCACCGCAGACACTGGTCTGCAGCTCCGCAGTGCGCAGACCTGCAGACCATGTGACTCGCGAGAATTGGCCAATCAGAGCGTTGCCGCGGGTTACCACGGCAACGTTCTGAAATCTCGCGAGATTACACGGTCTGCAGCTCTGCGGAGCTGCAGACCGGAAGTAATGGCCACCGGACCACCAGGGAGCCCACTGGACCACCCCATCACCCCCCACCACCATCACCACCCCCAGCCGTACCCCCCACAGCCTCACCACCCCATCACCCTCAGACTCACTCACCATCACCCCCCACCACCCTCAGCCTCACCCCCACCACCCTCACCATCACCACCCTCAACCTCACCCCCCTACCCTCACCATCACCCCCCCCACCCTCAGCCTCACCCCCCCACCCTCAGCCTCACCCCCCACCCTCACCCCCACCACCCTCAGCCTCACTCACCATCACCCCCCACCACCCTCAGCCTCACCCCCCCACCCTTACCATCACCCCCACCACCCTCAGCCTCACCCACCACCCTCAGCCCCACCACCCTCAGCCTCACCCCCCACCACCCTCAGCCTCACCCCCCCTCACCATCACCACCCTCAGCCTCACTCACCATCACCCCCCACCAGCCTCACCATCACCCCCACCACCCTCAGCCTCACCCCCCACCACCCTCAGCCTCTCCTACCACCCTCAGCCTCACCCCCACCACCCTCACCCTCACCCCCCACCACCCTCACCATCACCCCCACCACCCTCAGCCTCACCCACCACCCTCAGCCTCACCCCCCACCACCCTCAGCCTCACCCCCCACCACCCTCAGCCTCACCCCCCCACCCTCACCATCACCCCCCACCACCCTCAGCCTCCACCACCCTCAGCCTCACCCCCCCTCACCATCACCACCCTCAGCCTCACTCACCATCACCCCCCACCAGCCTCACCATCACCCCCACCACCCTCAGCCTCACTCACCATCACCCCCCACCCTCAGCCTCACCCCCCCCCACCCTCAGCCTCACCCCCCACCACCCTCAGCCTCACCCCCCACCACCCTCAGCCTCACCCCCACCACCCTCACCCTCACCCCCCACCACCCTCACCATCACCCCCACCACCCTCAGCCTCACCCACCACCCTCAGCCGCACCCCCCACCACCCTCAGCCTCACCCCCACCACCCTCAGCCTCACCCCCCCCACCCTCACCATCACCCCCCACCACCCTCAGCCTCCACCACCCTCAGCCTCACCCCCCCTCACCATCACCACCCTCAGCCTCACTCACCATCACCCCCCACCAGCCTCACCATCACCCCCACCACCCTCAGCCTCACTCACCATCACCCCCCACCCTCAGCCTCACCCCCCACCACCCTCAGCCTCAACCCCCACCACCCTCAGCCTCACCCCCCACCACCCTCAGCCTCACCCCCCAGCACCCTCAGCCTCAACCCCCACCACCCTCACCCTCACCCCCCACAGCCTCATCACCCCTCACCACCCTCAGCATCACCACCCCCACCACCCTCACCATCACCCCCCACCACCCTCAACCTCACCACCCCACCCTCACCATCACCCTCCACCACCCTCAGCCTCACCCCTCCTACCCTCACCATCATCCCCCAACACCCTGAGCCTCACCACCCCACCACCCTCAGCATCACTCCCCCCGCCACCCTCAGCATCACCCCCCCGCCACCCTCAGCATCACCCCACCGCCACCCTCAGCATCACCACCCCGCCACCCTCAGCATCACCCCCCCGCCACCCTCAGCATCACCCCATCAGCCACCCTCAGCCTCACCACCACCCCCCACCACCCTCAGCCTCACCCCCCCTACCCTCACCATCACCCCCCCCACCCTCAGCCTCACCCCCCCACCCTCAGCCTCACCCCCCACCCTCACCCCCACCACCCTCAGCCTCACTCACCATCACCCCCACCACCCTCAGCCTCACCCCCCCACCCTTACCATCACCCCCACCACCCTCAGCCCCACCACCCTCAGCCTCACCCCCCACCCTCACCATCACCCCCCACCACCCTCAGCCTCACCCCCCTCACCATCACCACCCTCAGCCTCACTCACCATCACCCCCCACCAGCCTCACCATCACCCCCACCACCCTCAGCCTCACTCACCATCACCCCCCACCCTCAGCCTCACCCCCCACCACCCTCAGCCTCTCCTACCACCCTCAGCCTCACCCCCACCACCCTCACCCTCACCCCCCACCACCCTCACCATCACCCCCACCACCCTCAGCCTCACCCACCACCCTCAGCCTCACCCCCCACCACCCTCAGCCTCACCCCCCACCACCCTCAGCCTCACCCCCCCACCCTCACCATCACCCCCCACCACCCTCAGCATCACTCCCCCCGCCACCCTCAGCATCACCCCCCCGCCACCCTCAGCATCACCCCACCGCCACCCTCAGCATCACCACCCCGCCACCCTCAGCATCACCCCCCCGCCACCCTCAGCATCACCCCATCAGCCACCCTCAGCCTCACCACCACCCCCCACCACCCTCAGCCTCACCCCCCCTACCCTCACCATCACCCCCCCACCCTCAGCCTCACCCCCCCACCCTCAGCCTCACCCCCCACCCTCACCCCCACCACCCTCAGCCTCACTCACCATCACCCCCACCACCCTCAGCCTCACCCCCCCACCCTTACCATCACCCCCACCACCCTCAGCCCCACCACCCTCAGCCTCACCCCCCACCCTCACCATCACCCCCCACCACCCTCAGCCTCACCCCCCTCACCATCACCACCCTCAGCCTCACTCACCATCACCCCCCACCAGCCTCACCATCACCCCCACCACCCTCAGCCTCACTCACCATCACCCCCCACCCTCAGCCTCACCCCCCACCACCCTCAGCCTCTCCTACCACCCTCAGCCTCACCCCCACCACCCTCACCCTCACCCCCCACCACCCTCACCATCACCCCCACCACCCTCAGCCTCACCCACCACCCTCAGCCTCACCCCCCACCACCCTCAGCCTCACCCCCCACCACCCTCAGCCTCACCCCCCCACCCTCACCATCACCCCCCACCACCCTCAGCCTCCACCACCCTCAGCCTCACCCCCCCCTCACCATCACCACCCTCAGCCTCACTCACCATCACCCCCCACCAGCCTCACCATCACCCCCACCACCCTCAGCCTCACTCACCATCACCCCCCACCCTCAGCCTCACCCCCCACCACCCTCAGCCTCTCCTACCACCCTCAGCCTCACCCCCACCACCCTCACCCTCACCCCCCACCACCCTCACCATCACCCCCACCACCCTCAGCCTCACCCACCACCCTCAGCCTCACCCCCCACCACCCTCAGCCTCACCCCCCACCACCCTCAGCCTCACCCCCCCACCCTCACCATCACCCCCCACCACCCTCAGCCTCCACCACCCTCAGCCTCACCCCCCCTCACCATCACCACCCTCAGCCTCACTCACCATCACCCCCCACCAGCCTCACCATCACCCCCACCACCCTCAGCCTCACTCACCATCACCCCCCACCCTCAGCCTCACCCCCCCCACCCTCAGCCTCACCCCCCACCACCCTCAGCCTCACCCCCACCACCCTCACCCTCACCCCCACCACCATCACCCCCACCACCCTCAGCCTCACCCACCACCCTCAGCCTCACCCCCCACCACCCTCAGCCTCACCCCCCACCACCCTCAGCCTCACCCCCCCACCCTCACCATCACCCCCCACCACCCTCAGCCTCCACCACCCTCAGCCTCACCCCCCCTCACCATCACCACCCTCAGCCTCACTCACCATCACCCCCCACCAGCCTCACCATCACCCCCACCACCCTCAGCCTCACTCACCATCACCCCCCACCCTCAGCCTCACCCCCCACCACAGGAAGCACCTCTAGTGACCGTCTGAGTGACTGTCACTAGCGGTGTCACTTTGAAGCAATGTAAACACTGCCTTTTCTCTGAAAAGTCAGTGTTTACGTTGAAAACCTGTAGAGACATGCTATAGACACCAGTACCACTAGATTAAGCTGTGTGTGTGTGTGTGCGAGTCTGCTAGTGAGTGAGCTTGCTTGCATGTGTGTGCCTGCGAGTGAGTGAGCTTGTGTTATTATGTCAATGAGCTGATGTATATCAGTGAGATTGTTTGTCTATGAGGCTGTGTATCAATGTGCTTGCGTGTGTCAGTGCGATTGTCTGTGTCTGCATGTGAGTATGCTTACTGTATAATTAAATGTTTTACTCTGAAAGGACCAATATTTTATATTAGAAATATATATATATATATATATATATATATATATATATATTACTCAATCATCTGTCATCTGGGGTGGTAAGATATACCTTAAATATTACATACGGCAATATATGTCGCAATGACATGGGGCTGGCATAAAAAAAAAATTTCCAGGGCTGCTTTGTATCCCCAGTCGGGCCCTGGCAGAGATGGGTATGAAAAGGTGAATTGAATGAAATTCAAATGAGGAGAAAGCAAGAGAAGGGGGGAGGGTAGAGGTTTGAAGGAGCAGTGAAGTGAGAGCAGAAACCCTACACCACCACCTTTGCTTTCAGAGTGCCTTGGGTTGTGGGAAAATTAAAGACCACCAAAGAATAGAGAGGCAGGGGTAGCAGTGTCAGAGAGAGAGAGCCATGTTTCTGTTAAGGCTAGTAAGTCTAGAGAATGAGAGATGAAAAGGTGGATTTAGTAACATAGCAGGCATTCCAGAGGGCAGTATGGAAGAAGGATTTAAAAGAAGAGTGACATGAGATAGGTATGAGATTATTGTGATTCCTGGAGTTAGCACATGGTGGGTTAGCAGAGGTGGGACCGGTATTTAGAGAGACATCACCAGCTGCTAGGAGCAGAAGGATAGAGAGTAAGAGAAGGTAGGAGTAGGATTTATAGGTTTTGTGAGAGGGTGTGTATTTAGAGGTTTTAGAAAGGGTTCGTGGAGATAGGCTGCAAAGGTATAAGTAGAGTACATGGAATGAAAAGAGAGGGGAGGAAAGGAAAGTGGGAGCAATGAAAATGGTGTCAGCAGGGACAGGTGAGCAGAAGGATAAAGAGATTTTTTAATTAGAGAGGTGAAAGTTAAAATAAAAGTGTGTTTGTAAAGTCAGGTAATTTGTGCTATCTATAAATGTAGTGAGTTCCTTGGGGTGGGGGGGAACCATCCAAAAGAGCTACCTCTGCATAAGGCTGTAGCTTCTCTTGGTAGCTGAGAGTCCTGGGAGCTAGTTAATGTTCTGTTTGGGACCCAGGCTGCAAGAAAGGATCTGGGTTAGATCAAACAGCAAATTAAGGGTGGGGAAGACACATATATTAAGGTGAGAAATGGCAGTTAATGAGGAAAAGAAAATAAAGAACAAAGGAGAAAGTATTTGAGATTTAGAGATATAAGGGTAGGTCATAAATGGTGAACATAAATTAACATGACTATCAGCACAATAGCTCTAAACTTACAAAAATAGGGGTAGGTAATAAATAGTGGACATTAAATTAACAAGACTTTTATCAAAACAATTATCGAAACGGGCTGAGCATGGAAGGTACAAAGTTAATAATTAAGCAGTAATATTGTAGGGGAGAGAAGTAAAAAGAGAAACTAAGAAATAGAAGAATACAATAAAATAAGTGGTAGACCATCCAAAAGAGCTACCTCTGCATAAGGCTGTAGCTTGTCTTGGTAGATGAATATCCTGGGAGCTAATATATATATATATATATATATATATATATATATATATATATATATATATATACAGGGGCGTATTTGCCGCGAGGCAAACAAGGCATTTGCCTTGGGCGGCTTTTTCCAGGGGGCGGCAAAAAAAGCCGCCCCCAAACGCCCAGGGCAAATGCCTTGTTAGCCTTGCGGCTAACAGATATCCTGGGCTGGTGGCTGCTGGGCTGGTTGCTGGGCGGGCGGGCGGCTGGCGAGGGAGCACTTCCTCTGAGCTGTCTGCTCAGCTCCCTCGCGCGCCGCAGAGTGAGGCTGGGAGCCGGAATATGACGTCATATTCCGGCTCCGCCTCCCAGCCTCACTCTGCGGCGCGCGAGGGAGCTGAGCAGACAGCTCAGAGGAAGTGCTCCCTCGCCAGCCGCCCGCCCGCCCAGCAACCAGCCCAGCAGCCCGACCGGCAGCCCCACTAGACCCCAGGGAGAGGGAGAACCCCCCCAGCATTCCCAAAGGTAAGGAGGCTGGGGGGGTAAATTTAAAAAAAAATGAGTTAATGTGAGTGAGTGTGTCTGTTAGTGTGTGTCTGTTAGTGAGTGTGTCTGTTAGTGTGTGTGAGTGTGTCTGACTGTGTGTGTCTGTTAGTGTGTGTGAGTGTGTCTGTTAGTGTGTGTGAGTGTGTCTGTTAGTGTGTGTGTGTGTGTCTGTTAGTGAGTGTGAGAGTGTGTGTGAGTGTGTCTGACTGTGTGTGTCTGTTAGTGTGTGTGAGTGTGTCTGTTAGTGTGTGTGAGTGTGTCTGTTAGTGTGTGTCTGTTAGTGTGTGTCTGTTAGTGTGTCTGTTAGTGTGTGTCTGTTAGTGAGTGTGAGTGTGTCTGTTTGTCTGTTAGAGTGTGTGTGTGTGAGAGTGTGTCTGTTAGAGTGTGTGTGTGTGTCTGACTGTGTGTGTCTGTTAGTGTGTGTATGTCAGTGTGTGTGAGTGTGTCTGTTAGTGAGTGTGTGAGTGTGTCTGTTAGCAGCTAACAGACACACTCACACACTCACTAACAGACACTCACACACACTGACATACACACACTAACAGACACACACACTAACAGACACACACACTAACAGACACACTCACTAACAGACACACTAACTAACAGACACACTCACTAACAGACACACTCACACACAGACACACTCATACACTCACACACACACACTGACAGATACGCATCCATTAGCTAACAGTTAGCTAATGGATGCGTATCTGTCAGTGTGTGTGTATTTAGAAGGCGGGGGAAGGGTTGGGTGGGGGAGGCGGGGGGGGGGGTGGGGGTGAGGGGGGCGCCTGAGTTTTGTCCTGCCTAGGGCAGCACAAAACCAGGATACACCCCTGTATATATATATATATATGGACATTTGATATAAAAGTCAATGGTATCACTTACAATTGAGTTTTTTTGGTCTTAAAGCTGAGGAGAAACACTTAAATATATACAACTGACTGTGGCTTGTGGATTGGCTTGGACTCTTATTAAAAGGGAATAAAAACTAAAACACCCCACCATTTTAATATAAATATTTAGTATGGAGTTGACAGATCCACTATATACAACTTTTTCTTCCCATTGTAAAGTGTGGAACTTGTAGACTGAAAGAGAATGCCTCTCCACCATTTGTGATATTTATGTTTTGCAGGAGTAAAATCAGCTAATCATGGTAGTTCCTTTGGAATCCTACTAAGATGAACAGTAATTTCTTTGAAGTTGCATGGTACTACTATACTACTATGCAACTCTTCATGTGCTGCACATCAGCATAAAGAAAGCTGTAGACGTCCAGGAAAATTTGGCAATGTGCAATGTGTAAGTGTCAAACAGTTCTCTCGCTTTCCTTGGGGTTCAAATATTATTAGCTTTTTGAATGTCCATAGGGTCTATGATGAAAAGCAGTAAATACAAACTGTGATCAACCTAATGACGACTAATCTCAGTACTTTAAAGCATCACTTTTCTCAAATCAAGTTGACTACAAGTCAACCACCTGAATTCTGTGTTATCAAATTGTAACTCAACCTTAAAGAGGCACTCATAAGCACCATAACTCCTATAGTATATGGTAGTAGCTAATGGGAACAGGGTCTTTAGAGTTGTCTCTCCCCAGTTAATGGGAAACTAATTCCAAGAAAAAGGAAGGAAATGGCTGTGTTAGCCCACCAAATTTAGACAACAAAAATAGGCTGAGGGTGCTGGGTGTTACTCTATCAATCTATCTAAGTTCACTTTTTATATTAGTTAGGTAATGATGGTTCGGGCAGTCAATGTTAATTCAGTTAGCAGATTTATTGAATCAAATGAAAAGCAATGTTTTGGCCCACAACAGGGCCTTTGTTAAGCCTGATAAAGGCCCTGTTTTTGGCCGAAACGTTGCTTTTCATCTGCTCCAATAAATCTGCCTACTGGATTTACCTTATGTGTCTGGACCATCATTACTTTTCTGCAAACCATATTGTGAGGATTGGCCAACCTCAGGCCCGGTTGCACCCATGAGAGTGTGACATGCTTTTCGGTAATTTTATCTCAATTAAGTCAAACTTCTTTCAGTACTGGGAGAGCATTGGTGCTTGTGAAACAGTTTGAAAGGGTTTGATACTATTCTGGGGAATTTTGGTACCCAAAGACAATCTACGCCATTACAATAATCAAACTATAATCTTAAGTGGTTATGGAGCCAAAAGGCCCCTTAAAAAAAGGGAATTCTTAGGTAACTCTTATCAGCATACCCTCAACTTGAGATGACCTACTACAAGAGTTTATAAAGCAAGGCTATTTTCTTCGTACAACCTAATTGCTCAACCATAAACCTTGAATAGGATTCAGATCTTTCAGAAAGCCTATGAAACCAGCAAAAAGTCTTCTTTATTTATTGTTTTTATTTTCATTACATGACTGCATTGTGTTGAGAGTAGGGTTGATGGTATTCTATTGACAGGATAGTAAAGATTTAACAGAGACTCAATAATGATTCTATGGATTCAATTACATGGCATTTTTCTTTTCTCCATAAAAGTGGCAAAGAACATTCTACTGAAATAAATTCGCAAAATGATTTTGATCATTTGTTTTAGAATGAGATAATATAGAAAATATTAAATAATTTTATAGAACTCTGGGGCATAAAGTAGACAGCATTATTTTTTTTTTTTAATTCATCCAGAATTAAATTTGAGATGATTTCATTAGTGCTAGCATAGCATTAGGGTCTGGTGATCAATCAGACAGATAGGGAGATCCACAGAGGTAACGGAAATGAGCTGCACTACAGAGGCTTTTATTGGGGATATCACTAACTAAATAGTGATTTTTTCATTTTTCATTTTCTTCTAAATGAGTGTTCCTTTAAAAAAAAAAAATCTTTCCTCTTGTCCTATTTTTCTTCTAGATTCTTTTTCTTTATCACATGTTATAAAGAAAATTGTAGTTTATGATCACTTCCGCCATTTGCCTCCAAGATCAAACTTGAGAGTTGTGAGATTGACAGATTTCCTCAAATCCAACTCTCTGCTTGACCCACTACAGTCTGGATTCCACGCTCTTCACTCTGTCGAAATGGCTGTGACCAAAACATCCAACAATTTAATTGATGCTATACGTCTATCCCCTGTCCATACTTCACCTCTGATGCTCGCCTTTAAGACTTTTCCAGGGCTTAATTTTTTCTTTGGAACTCCCTTTAACCAGTCTCCATTCCTTCAAAAAATCATTGAAAACTCACTTCTTTAGGAAAGCATATTAATTAAACTCCCCATCCTGATTCCTCTCCTGTAACTGTTAAAAATAACATACTAAGTCCTTAGTGAATACTTTTATATGAACCTACTTTTACCATTTGTGTCACTATACCCCATTCCCTCTAACATGTAATTTCACTGAGCAGGGGCCTCAATCCCTCTGTTCCTGTGCATCCAACTTGTCTGGTTACAACTACATGTTTGTTCGTCCACCCATTGTACAGTGCTACAGAATTTGCTGGCGCTTTATAAATAAAAAAATAATAATAATGATAGTCGATTATGGAGGTAGGACAGACATTTGCATTGATAATGTATTGGCCGTTTGAATGATAAGATTTTATTTATTTTTCTATTTTATTTTGAAAAAATTTTAAATGATGTAATCTACACTGAAACACATATTCACCTTACATACGGTACAACATACAAACTTTGGCACTGGTTTATTAATTACTTATCACATAAATTACAATCCTCTTTCCTAATCCTCATGGTATCTGTGCAGTAACTTCTCCAAGAAATAAATTCCCTGAATTGAGGCAATAAATGTTGAAAAATTAAAATGAAAAAAATTTCCAATTTCCCATACTTAACAAGAGGTTCAAACTAGTAGAAATTGGGGGAATGAAGAGGGTGATTAACCCTTGCCCCTCCCCATCCCCCACCTCCATCCCCCACTCACACACAAACACACTCACAAAACTGGTGTCTTTTCAGAGCATATGTTTTACTGTTAAAGAAAGATAAGAAAAACAAATTGTATTTTTTTTTTCAATTGAAAATTTTTATTTCCCCGAATCCAAGAATTCGAGTATTTAAATGTTAAACAAAAAAGGAGGGGGTAGAAGGGTACAGAATAAAGAAGGGGGTGGGGAAGGGGATCAATACAATCAAGGCAGTCAATATAAACAGTCTTGGTGGCGTTGTTACACAGTTATTACAAGGTGATACAGCAGGGTGATAAAGCATTGGTACTCATAAACATAGCCAGCTCTCATACAAGTAGATATATACCATTCGATTTATACCAAAATGAACAGTGGGGACAATAGGTAACTGTGTTCAGAGGTCCAGGGCGTCCTCTCACAACCCTATAACGTAGAAGTAGCAATAGTTCACAGGACCTGTGATGTTTGGGGAGTGATTCAATTAGTCGCGTCGTCAGTGGATGTGGTTTGGTGGGTCATCTCTACAAACGGTTTCCAGACCTTTACAGTCTGTGCTCTGAGCGTGTGGGAGGTGGAAGCTAGTAATTCATATTTATAATAATGAGTTATCCTATCTAGTAGTTCGGGTTAGTAACTACGGGTTAGTATCGGGCTTATTCTATTAGCTAGCAATTTGGCATATATTTTAGTGTCGCAGTTCAGTAGGGATATGGGTCGGAAATTTGAGCATTGAGTCGGTGATTTCCCAGGTTTTGGTAAGGTCAAAATGTGGGCTTGTAGCATTGCTGTGGGCATGGAACCTGTTTGAAAACATCGGTTAAAGAGTGTCTTCATGTATGGTAATAGGGTTTCTCGAAACGTATGGTAGTACAGGTTTGTGAAGCCATCAGGGCCAGGAGATTTGTGTTTTGGTAATTGGTCGAGGGTATCAATTATTTTCTGATCTGAGAAAGGTTGAATTAAAGCCTGACATTCTTCTGGATTGAGAGAAGTCAAGCCAGTTTCACGCAAAAATAGGTCTATGTCGGTTTGCTTAGGAGGGGGACAATCTTGCGTCTGTGCTAGATTATAAAGGCCACTATAATATTGACTAAACTCATTGACTATCGCTTGGGGGTCGGTGATTTTTTTGCCTTGGCTCGAGGTGAGGAAAGCGATTTTAGATGATAGGGTTCTTGCTTTAAGTTGCGCGGCCAGGGTTTTCCCTGCTCTGTTTCCGTCATGAAAAAATGTATGTTTCAATTTTGTTAAGAGGTAAGTCGTTTTCTCCATCTCTATTTCTTTCAGAGTAGATTGTAGCTCAAGAATTCGTTTGGTAGTAGTGTGAGATGGGTTTGTCTTGTTCGTGCGTGTGAGTGTGGCTAGTTCTTTGTGTATGTCTATGTAGTGTTTAGTTCTTTTTTTATTGTTGTAGCTAGCATGTTTAATGAACTGTCCCCTAAGGACAGCTTTGTGAGCTTGCCACAGGGTGTCTATGTTCATCCCTCCTACATTGTTTAATACAAAGTATGTGTGGAGTTCCCTGTTGATTTGTGCGACCAGTTCATGGTCATTTAAGAGGTAATCGTTGAGGCGCCAGGTGCGGTTCCCAGAAGTGGGGTATTGTGTGGCTATGGATACCGTAATTGGGGCGTGGTCTGACCACGTGATAATGCCTATATCCGCTTCGACTATTTTCGGAATTAAAGTCGGAGGAATAAGGAAACGGTCGATTCTGGAATATGTGTCATGTACCTGGGAATAATGCGTATAATCCTTGCCTAAGGGATGTAGAGTTCTCCATGCATCAGTGTAATCGTGTGCGAGTAGCACTTTAGCTATGTGGGATATGGAGCGAGATCTTTGTTTCGCTGTTTGTTGCAAGATTTTGGAGGAAGAAGTAGTATCTAGAGTTTGGTCTAAGATGAAATTTGTATCACCTCCTATTATAACGTCTCCAAATTTTAAGCAGACGTCAAATCTAAGATTTGTTCAATAAAGGTATGGCATTCGGTATGTGAACCATAGATATTGACCAAAGTATATTGTGCATTAATAATTATACATTGAATTAAGAGATAGCGGCCTTTTTTGTCACACACTTTTTTCACTAGTTGGAATGCCACGTCTTTACTAACCAGGATGGAGACGCCTATTTTTTTTGTCTTGTAGGTACTGTGGTAATCTATTGGGAAGTGTCTAGAGAAGAATTTTGGTTGGTTAGATGTTTGAAAATGGGTTTCCTGGTAGAATGCTATATGAGCTTTCTGTTTTTTTGCTTCTAGTAAGGCCATACGTCTATTATGTGGTGAATTTAGCCCTTTGGCATTCACCGAAAGGATGTTAAGAGTCATGGGGTGTCAAATGGGGAATTCTAGATTAAGTTGACGGTCTTTCTTGAGTGGTAGGGAATAGGAAGTGGTGGTCGTCTGGACGTTAAGTTTAGATTTCGTTGTATTATATACCACAGGTAGGAATAAGGTGACATTTGCCGTGTATAAAGATCCCTGACTGTCCTGTTTTGACAGCATGTGGTCGCCTTGTGGGGAGGTAGGGTTGAAGGGGGGGGGGAAATAACAGGGAAAACATAACCAACTATATACAATGAAAAGGTCTCTAAAGTGAGACCCGATAGTCCTGGTGTTTCTGGGCATTGAAGCACTTATGGGGGTTAGAGGATCCCCATATGTGTTGGGAGAGATCATCCCCTACGGGCTGATCAGGACACCTCCTAGGCTTCAGGAAATCTTGGCAAACGGCTTGTTAGCGTGAGAAAACCAGTGGCATGGAGCGGGTTAGGCCTAATCACTAGGCATGTGTTTACCTCTGGCCATTTAGGTGGCGATAGCGCTGGTGCCAATATGTGTCCTGTGGTGGTTGTGTACCATATATGCGCAGAATTGCACATTGTGTCTTGTGCGATGCATGTAGTAAGAATTGATGACAGGGAGGAAAAAGGTTAACAACAAAACAGTGCGCAACATAACATAAAAAAATACGCCATGGTGCCCAGTGAAAAATAAACATCATTATCATTCATGACTTCTAGTGTGTAGTTGGTGGTCAGCAATGTCTTGTGGTATTACCGGTGATTTTGAAAAAATTAACAAACCTTTAACATGATCCAGTCTAATACTGGAGGCCCGGGAAGAAGTTACACGGAGCATTAGATCCACGTGCCACAGGAACTCAGCCGTGGCCACTAAAGAGCAAGTAACACTGCGGGGTTATCATGGGTATGCACTGGGCTCGGGACTCCAGTGGGTCACTAAGAAGAAGCGTTGTCGCAGTCGTTCCCTCTCTAGGGATAACCGTGCGTGGGGATATGACCCCGTTTACTCACACTAGTTGTCATGCTTGATTGTGCGTCTAAGAGGGGGGCACGTGAATGGGAATGGTGTAGGGGACCAGAGTCAGTTAGACCCGTGACAAGCGCTAACCTTACCTCTATCACCATATTCCTCTGAGGGGACTACACATATATAACAAAAGCAAATACTTGTTACCAGTCCAGAGCATCGTTTGGGCACGGATTTTGTGGATTAGTCCTTTGGGCGAGGGCCCACATGGGCCTGTGCAGTCTAAGTCACTTATCTGTACGTTGTGTTTCCCAATCTTGGGTGATCTTTAGAGGCGACCTGGTCGCAGGGGGTGCAGCTGTTCCGTCCGTGGGATCTGTGGTGAGAGGTAAGTTCCATTCAGCCAGCTTTTTTCCCTTCTTCCAGGTTTCCGATGTGCTTTTCAGTACCGTTCCTTTTCACGATGAGGCGTGTCGGGAAGCCCCATTTGTAGGGTACCTCTGCCGCTCGTAGAGCGCTTATTATCGGCATAAAGCTTCTTCTGGCTGTTAACGTGTGGGCTGAGAGGTCTGTAAACAGTTGAATTTTATTAAATTCTTCAGGGAGGTTAGAGCGTTTTCTGGAGGCTGACATTATGATTTCTTTAGTGGTGTAGTAGTGCACCCTTGTTATGGTATCTCTTGGTGCTGACGGCGGCAGATGTTTAGGCCTAGGCAGCCTGTGAATCCTGTCCAACAGCAGTGCAGACTCTGAGAGATCTGGGGCCAGCAGGCGAAAAATCCGGCGGGCATAATCCCCCAATTCGTTTGGGCCTATACCTTCCGGTTTGCCTCTTATACGGACATTGTTCCTTCTGTCCCTGTCTTCGTGATCGGCAATTTTAGTAAAGATTAAATTGATCTTGGTTTCCATGGTGTCAAAGGCTCCCACAACGTTATTGTGTGCAGTGATGATTTCCTCGGTTTTATTTTCGATGTAATCTGTACGTTCTCCCAGTGCTTTAACCACTGCTCTGATTTCTTTAGATAGCTGGGCAAAATCTGCTCGCAGGGACGCTTGTAGTCCATTGAGCATCTTCTGAATCACTGATTCTGTGGCAGGGAGATCCCTGTGGGAGACAGAGGTGATATCGCTCCGTCCGGAGCTCGAGGCCGGTGAGGTAGGCCTCTCGGCGCCATCTTGCGCGCGTCAAGGTGGTGAGGCCATGGCCGAAATTTGTAGATTAGGAGTATCTTTCACTTTTGCTCTCTTAGGGAGGCGTTGTGCCATGATGCCTAGGATGGTGTTAGGCTTACTGCTTGTGGAGAAAAGGGTGATCTCTCTCTGAATGCTGGTATAATCGCTGTTTTGCGGGGGTCACTCACGGAGCTGATCGTTCACACGTCCATCCTCATGAACGGTCAGGCCACGCCCCCTTCAACAAATCGTATTTTAAGAGTTAGTTATCCCATTTTACTAGCAGACTACCTAGTCATAATATATATTTTTGCCGGAAAAATCTGCATTGTTTAATGTGATTCTGTCACTTATTAGTATTTCATAAAGATACAAGATGGTTGGAATTTCATTGAAATTCAAAAGCAACCCAAAAACATTCCATAAAAGATTAAAAATAAATTTAAGTGAAACGCTGGCAATATTTTAAAAACTAAAACAATTACATTTATAAATATATTATAATTAGGCAGCACCTTAAAAGTGCATGAGCCCAAAGAAATACACAAATAAATTAGATACAAAATATTAAATTGTGCTAAATTGTGCTATATCTTTAAGAAACCATATTTTTTTTTTTTGTATCTACAGGTTCCATAAGACAAAGTAAGGGCTATTTTGTCTTGTGGACAAACCTACAAAACTGAGATCCAATTTTGTCCAATTGCAGCAATACCTCAACATTCAGTTTCATTGCCCAAACCATAATTATGTAATTAAATTATCATCCAAACAGCACACATCAGTAGTGTTTTTACCAGTCCATGTATACTAGGAAATGAGTCATTTATATGTGTGCAACAATTTAGTCTTACTGAAGGTGTTTTTCAACTTTTACAGTTGCTGTTAAAAAGCATCATACAAAATAATTATGGTGTGCCCCTTAAATGCTCAATTTAGTCACTAGAATTCACACTTTGGTACCTTGGAGTTTTAGCTTGTTAAAGACTTTTGTTAAGGTTGAAAAGTTGCTCACGTGCAAAGGACTCTCAATATGTTTTAAATAAACAAAACACAAAGGCATGTTGGTCCATTTCTTTTTCAGATTTTTTAAATATACTGGACTATGGGACCAGGGTCATCCTGCACCCCCATAAGAGTGAGTAGAGAAAGTATGTGTGGCCTGACTACCTTTCATATTAAATATATGACTCTCTACTTGAAATCAGCTTCCTAATCTCTTACAGTCTTCCAAGAGCTTCAGATGTTTAAAGGGACACCCCAGGCACCCAGACCACTTCTGCTCATTGGAGTGGTCTGGGTGCCAACTCCCACTACTCCCACTACTAGTTTTTTATAAACTGCAATAATTACCTTAGACATTAGACAGCCACTAGAGGGAACTTCCTGCTCTATAGCACAGGAAACCTGTGCTAGAGTGTTGCTGGACGTCCTCACGCTGTGTGAGGACCTCCAGCGTCGCTCAAATCCCCATAGGAAAGCATTGAAATTCGTTTTCAATGCTTTCCTATGGGGAGACGTAATGCGCATGCGCGGCATTGCCGCGCATGCGCATTAGGTCTCCTCGGCCGGTGGGCGGGATCAGTCTTGCCCACCGGCCGACGGAAGCACAGGGAGGAGCGGCGCAGAGGAGGAGACAGCGGCGAGGGACATCGCCGCTGCCTCAGGTAAGTGACTGAAGGGGTTTTCACCCCTTCAGTAACTGGGGATTGGTGGGTGGGAGGGAGAGGGAACCTCCAGTGCCAGGAAAATGGATAGTTTTCCTCGCACTGGAGTTCCCTTTAATGTTGACCTTAATAATGCATACAACTCTTTTCATGCAGCTCATTTCTTATTCACAAATATGCCCCCACATAGTGAATTAGTTCTGAGCTTCACCATTGTATGTCTTGTATGTCTGTTCCTCACATTCTCATAAATCTCTTATTGCTTTGTGTTCATTATGTTCTCCTCAAACCTTCATATCTTCAAACACATCTTGAAGGCTCAGTATGTACTGAATCCTGATGAACCTAATGCCTCACCTTGTTCTTATGTTTCTTCATACTGTGAGCTCTTACCACTATCATTCAATATGCACTTTAAGAATGTCTGTGTACAGTCTGTATTCCTCTTTTACAAATCATCAAGACACATATTTTGCCATCATAGGACAAACAATGTTTCAAATGTAAAGGTTGTTATTTTGGGGGGCTGATGAGAAAATGTTGACTGCAATTGAGCCTGTTTTGCAAATAAAAAGTGGTGCCCACTTTATTTAGTGAGCAGTTTCCTTAAAATTCCTTGTCCGTCCGTCTCCCCCCCAACCCTAGTCTGACAACCATCTACATCATAAAGGCCGACTGTCTTATTTTACAAATGTATAAGACATTTTGTAGCTACACCTTTGTGGTTGTTTTATATATACATTAGGCATTTATAATACCTGGCATGCCTGTATTTGTCTGTGTGCTCAGTATTCTTACAAATAGAATTCTGTATAAAAAGTGAGGGTTATTTATGTGCAATATAATACTGCATGATTTATGCCAGTCATATCACCCTACCTCTGTTATCCTGATACTATCTCTGCGTAGCTGAATCCTTTGATTGAATTCACAGTGGAGTTTGTGATTTACATCTGCCAGAATATTTTTTTACATTAGCTGTCGCTTTGTAGCTTAAGCAATGCTGTGGCTCTGTTTGCTATTGTTTTATTTATGTGTTATTTAATGAAATGATCTACTGTTTTAATAGCTGGCAAGTTCTTGTATAGGTCACTACTGTATATTTGTGTTTTTTTATCCACAGGTCAACTCCATGGCTGTTGAATACATGTTAATTGCATTGATTTTAAAACATCTCAGTAACGTGATTCTGGGAGAAAAACATCTACGACCCAAGAACAGAGAATACCTTGAGTTGGGTAGGTATTCACAAAGAGAAAGTCTAGTCATCTAGAGTAGTCTAGGAGGCAGTGCTACTTTTAAGACCAAGGAATCCATGCTCAATGACAGAATGCAAATAACCCAATTTGGGTATTATCTCTTACTATGGGTGAATTTTTGCATAATCCCTTTTATCAACTGTTGTGTTGACTAAACAATCATGTTCCCTTAGAGCTTCTAGTGTCTACAAGTGTCTATGCTCTTGATATGCCTTGAATTTAGCACGTTAAGCCCGGCCACTCTAGGGTCCTGTAGCGGATTGGTACCGGGCTGTCCCACGACATGTATGAGAATAAGTGTATTTGGTCATATGGCTGGTTTAATGTGTATGTACATGTATAGAAAGCATGGTATCCGGGTATAATGACAGTTAAATGTATGTAAAGAATTGTATTCCTCTAGTTGTTCGGTAGAATCATTCAAATAAAACAAGGGAATGAAACTACCGAACAACCAGACCACCCAGGAATGAGTGTGCCTCCAATTACCGTTTGCAACAATGTTGCAAACAGGTAATTGGCAATCAGTGCAGTGTGGTCTTTGTCCTCTGGGTGGCCGCCATTCGGGAAACAAACACGTGGCGGCGGCCATCTTAAACTACCGAACAGCGGTGTTTTGCCGTCGAGTGTCTGGAACTAAAATCGGACACTTGACTAGGCAAACACCGCTGAGACCTCCATACTTCCAGAAATTCGTATGGAAACTACCGAATGACCCGCCGTTCGGTAGAAAGAGCCCCATAAACAAGGGAATTCATTCAAACCCTCTCCAGGCTCTATAACACAGGCAATTCGCCTGTTTTCATTCCCTTGTTTGTGACCGACCGCAGGGCCAAAATGCATGGAACTGTTTTCGGATACTTTACCCATGCGGTCGGTCAAATCTTTGGAACCCCATATCTCACGAACCATTCATCTGAATGGGCTAATTTTTAAGTATGTTGGTCCCCCAGAATAGAGCTATCTGGGGATGTTGGATTTGTGGATGTACCCCAAGTATTTAGGGTACATCCAAAACTCGGGGAAAACTGTGTACACAATAAGGGGATTATGATGCTAGAGGAGGGGAGGAGATCTGTGGGAGGTTACTACTTAGAGATTGGATAATGTCTTAAGTGTTAGAACCTCCTCCCTTGCATGGGAGAGGGCTTTATAAGGAACTGTGGAATAAAGCTTGTCAGTCTACTCCTGAAACTGTGTGTCGTCCAGTTATTGGGATTGCGATGGGGATACTGCTGTATTACTTTACCTGCTGGAAACCTTGCCTATGGACTTAACATCACCTTGTTCCTGAGCCTCACTGGAATCTCTAGTGGAGAATAGCTGTGCAAGATCGGCTCTCCGCTACATTGGTGGCAGCGGTGGGATCCAAACTCACAGAGGAACAAGCGTAAATGGAGTACGGATGGAGATTGATTTTTCTGCGCTAAAACGCTCCACGCTAAAGGACCTCCTAGAGGCAAGGGGTATACAAGCCAGCAATAAGAAGAAAGCAGTACTTGTTACAGAACTCATGGCAGAGTACAGAATGGAGGGCGATTCAGTTCCGGCACAGAGGGAGCCGGGAGGAACACCACAAGGATCGGAATTCCAGAGGCAGGTTCAGTTCAGGCTATCCTTTTATGGGGAAAACCCCCCAACAGAAATTGTTACCAGGACAATGGCCGAGGTACAAGAATTCATCCTAAGGACACAGGCACCAGAACAAAGCTCTGCAATTAATGTGCCACAGGAAGGTAAGCCTAAAATACCATACCAGGCTTTTAAAACATATGTGGAGGCAGAGGAAGATATAGACGCTTTCCTGCAAGACTTTGAAAGACTGTGTGCACTGCATAAAATTAACGCAGAGGACTGGGTACCTATTTTGGCCGGAAGGTTAACCGGGAGGGCAGCAGAGGCATATCGGACTGTACCTAATGACGAAATAAGGAATTACAGTAAAGTGAAAGAAATTATACTCGCCAGGTATGCTATAACACCCGAGGCATACCGGCGGAGGTTCCGGGATCTAAAGAAAACAGAGAAGGACTCGCACGCAGAGTGGGCATGCCGATTACAGGGGGCAGCGCTCGGGTGGGTGCAAGCTAGCAAGGCACGTTCTATGGAGGATGTAATACAAATGTTGCTGATGGAGCAGTTCTATGAGGGAGTAACCAATGAGGTCCAGGAATGGGTAAGGGACAGAAACCCTACTTCCCTTACCGAGGCGGCTAGGAAAGCGGATGACTACCTGGATGCACGCAGGTCACAAAAACCTGCAGCTCCAAAAGCAACCTTTAAAACATTCGGGGGAAACAACTACACCCCAGCTCCACCGAGACCGCTACCACCACCTCCACCACCCGCTGCACAGCCCCGGTTCCGACAACCCACCGCTGGCCCCTGTCATCACTGCCAGAAGTGGGGACATTATAAAAGGGAATGCCCACAGCTACGGGACCGTTCCACCTGGATTCGTCCAGGCCCACCTCCACCCAGGGCGGCCGCAGCCCACCACTACCAGGACCTAGTCACCACCCCATATGGTTCCGCAGTCCCCATTACTACTGTGGAACAATGGGAGGTACTGCACGAGGCAGATCCGGTCCAGGCCAATGTGGATAATCTACGGCACCATCGACAGACGGTATATCTGAATGGTACAGCAGTCCGGGGATTACGAGATTCGGGAGCCACCATCACTTTGGTACAGAGCCACCTGATTTCAGATCAGGCAAAACTGAACAAAACTGTTGCCGTCCGGGTAGCTGGGGGAGCAGTGTACCGGCTACCTACAGCAAGGGTACATTTACATTGGGGAGCGGGGGCAGGGGAAGTGGAGGTGGGGTTGATGCCACATTTACCGGCGGAGGTTTTATTGGGGAACGATCTGGGGAGGCTCACTTCTGCTTTTGAGCCCCAGTCACCCACCACAGGAGAGGTCAACCCTGTAGTCACCCGACAACAGGCCCGCACCCAGGACCACAACACACTGCCGGAGGTCCAGGTAAGCAACCCTACCCCCCCTCTAGAATGTGTCCCCTGGGCTCCACCTAATGAATTTGTAGCTGAAGTCGCAACAGACCCCACGCTTCAGGTGTATAGGGACAAGGTTGGCACGGGTTCCCCCGGGGCGGAGGGAGAGAAGTTTATCTGGGATAAACAACTTTTATACAGGGAAACAACCAAACAGATTACGGGGTTAGACCCGATAGCGAGGAGACAATTAGTGGTACCACAGCGGTACCGGGCTGAATTACTCCGGATAGCGCATGATATTCCGCTATCCGGACATCTAGGGGTTAGTCGCACCAGGTACAGACTAACCCAGAGTTTCTTCTGGCCAGGGATTAGCCAGGAAGTACGCAGATATTGCACGACTTGCGATACCTGCCAGAGAGTGGGAAAAAGGGGGGATCGCAGGAAGGCTAAACTTCACCCCTTACCCATAATAGAGGAACCTTTTAGCCGAATAGCGGTGGATCTGATAGGCCCCCTCAATAAAGTTAGCCCGTCAGGAAAACGGTATATTTTAACGGTCGTAGATTATGCCACCAGGTATCCAGAAGCAGTGGCTCTGACCAACATCCACGCTGAGACGGTCGCGGATGCCCTCATGCGGATATTCTCCCGGATGGGATTACCCAGGGAGATTATCTCGGATCAGGGTACCCAGTTTACCGCAGAATTCACCCAACACCTCTGGAGGATCTGTGGCATTAAGCCTATTATCAGCGCCCCTTACCACCCCCAGACGAACGGGCTCTGCGAACGATTCAATGGTACCTTGAAGCAGATGCTCCGAACCTTCGCAGAGACCCACAAGGACTGGGAACGATTCCTGCCGCACCTCCTATTTGCATACCGGGAGGTGCCGCAGGAATCCACAGGGTTCTCCCCGTTTGAATTATTGTTTGGAAGGAGGGTCCGAGGCCCATTGGATCTTATTAGAGAGCATTGGGAGGGAGACCGGAGCACAGATGGCACTCCCATCCTACCATATGTGTTGGCCTTTCGGGACCGCCTAGAAGAGTTGACCAAGACGGTACGGGAAAACCTTCAGGAGGCCCAGACCCGCCAGCGTACATGGTATGATCGGGGAGCCAGGGACCGTAGCTTTCAGGTCGGGCAGAAGGTACTAATTTTAAAACCTGTCCGACATGATAAGTTACAGGCCGCCTGGCAGGGCCCATATAAGGTGGTGGAGCAAAGATGCGATACCACCTATATTATCGGCCCCTGCACAGGGACTGGGGGGCGACGCATGCTCCATGTGAACATGCTGAAGCCCTACCACGAGCGTACTGAGGAGGTAACCGCCATCTGTGCCCCTAACACGGAAGAGTTTGACAGCTTACCCCTCCCCGATTTGCTGGGGGATGGGCAGCTGTCCGGAGATTTAGGGGAGGTTACGCTGGGAGATCGGCTGAGCCCACAGGAGCGGATCGAGGTACAGCAACTATTGGAAGAGAAACGCGACACGTTCTCTAATGTACCTGGATACACGCCTCTGGCAACTCACCGGGTCGAGACCCCAGGGCAACTACCCATGCGCCAGACGCCATACCGCATTCCAGAAGCGGTACGGGCAAACATGCGTAAGGAGATCGACGAAATGCTCCAACTGGGGGTGATTGAACCCTCAGACAGTCCTTGGGCATCTCCTGTAGTCCTCGTACCAAAGCGAGACGGTACGACCCGCTTCTGCGTGGACTATAGGAGATTGAACGAGAAGACTGTATCTGACGCCTATCCGTTGCCCCGGATAGACGAGTTACTGGACAGAATGGCCAGGGGCCAATACCTCACCACTATTGACTTGTGTAAAGGGTATTGGCAAATCCCCCTGGCCCCAGACGCCATCCCGAAGTCGGCCTTTGTCACCCCATTTGGCTTGTACCAGTTTAAGGTCATGCCATTTGGGATGAAAAACGCCCCAGCCACCTTCCAAAGGATGGTGGATCGACTCCTAGATGGATTCCAGGACTATACATGTGCCTACCTGGACGATATTGCTATTTTTAGCAATACGTGGCAGGAACACTTAGCTCACATCGGAGCTGTACTAGATAGGATAAGGGAAGCAGGTCTGACCTTGAAGCCGGCCAAGTGTAGTATCGGCATGGCTGAGGTACAATACCTGGGACATAGAGTAGGGTGCGGTAAACAAAAACCCGAACCCGCCAAAGTAGAGGCTGTAGCCCAGTGGCCCACCCCTAGGACTAAGACCCAGGTTTTAGCGTTTCTAGGGACAGCAGGGTATTACCGGAAGTTTGTTCCCAATTATAGCGCCCTGGCCAAACCCCTCACTGACCTGACCCGTAAGAACCTTCCCCGCCAAGTAAACTGGACCCCGGAGTGTGAGCAGGCATTCCAACAATTGAAAAATGCACTGATAAATGCCCCTGTCTTGGCAGCTCCCAATCCAACTAAACGTTTTCTTGTTCACACAGACGCTTCTATGTTTGGATTGGGGGCAGTACTGAGTCAAGTCGGGGCCGATGGCGGGGAACATCCAGTGGCTTTCATCAGTCGCAAACTGTTACCTCGAGAAGTAAGCTACGCCGCCATCGAAAAGGAATGCCTGGCTGTGGTGTGGGCCCTAAAGAAGCTACAACCCTATTTATATGGACAGCCCTTTTCCTTGCTCACGGATCACAACCCGTTAGTCTGGCTGAACCGGGTGGCTGGAGACAACGCCAGGCTGCTGCGCTGGAGTTTGGCGCTACAGCCTTTTGACTTTAATATCCAGTACCGGCCGGGTAAGCAGAATGGAAATGCTGACGGGTTGTCAAGACAAACTGACTTAGAGAAATGATCCGTGAGCCCCCGGACATCCCCAAGCCGATCCGTGTTGGATCAGACTGTGTATGCCGGCTTGTGGGCAAGGGGGAGCAGTGTAGCGGATTGGTACCGGGCTGTCCCACGACATGTATGAGAATAAGTGTATTTGGTCATATGGCTGGTTTAATGTGTATGTACATGTATAGAAAGCATGGTATCCGGGTATAATGACAGTTAAATGTATGTAAAGAATTGTATTCCTCTAGTTGTTCGGTAGAATCATTCAAATAAAACAAGGGAATGAAACTACCGAACAACCAGACCACCCAGGAATGAGTGTGCCTCCAATTACCGTTTGCAACAATGTTGCAAACAGGTAATTGGCAATCAGTGCAGTGTGGTCTTTGTCCTCTGGGTGGCCGCCATTCGGGAAACAAACACGTGGCGGCGGCCATCTTAAACTACCGAACAGCGGTGTTTTGCCGTCGAGTGTCTGGAACTAAAATCGGACACTTGACTAGGCAAACACCGCTGAGACCTCCATACTTCCAGAAATTCGTATGGAAACTACCGAATGACCCGCCGTTCGGTAGAAAGAGCCCCATAAACAAGGGAATTCATTCAAACCCTCTCCAGGCTCTATAACACAGGCAATTCGCCTGTTTTCATTCCCTTGTTTGTGACCGACCGCAGGGCCAAAATGCATGGAACTGTTTTCGGATACTTTACCCATGCGGTCGGTCAAATCTTTGGAACCCCATATCTCACGAACCATTCATCTGAATGGGCTAATTTTTAAGTATGTTGGTCCCCCAGAATAGAGCTATCTGGGGATGTTGGATTTGTGGATGTACCCCAAGTATTTAGGGTACATCCAAAACTCGGGGAAAACTGTGTACACAATAAGGGGATTATGATGCTAGAGGAGGGGAGGAGATCTGTGGGAGGTTACTACTTAGAGATTGGATAATGTCTTAAGTGTTAGAACCTCCTCCCTTGCATGGGAGAGGGCTTTATAAGGAACTGTGGAATAAAGCTTGTCAGTCTACTCCTGAAACTGTGTGTCGTCCAGTTATTGGGATTGCGATGGGGATACTGCTGTATTACTTTACCTGCTGGAAACCTTGCCTATGGACTTAACATCACCTTGTTCCTGAGCCTCACTGGAATCTCTAGTGGAGAATAGCTGTGCAAGATCGGCTCTCCGCTACAGGTCCAGTAAAACATCTTGTTCTGTCTTGCTTTATTCTGTGTGTTGGGTTATACCTGCTGACACTATTTTAACCTACATTTTGCAATTCAGATCTTTATGTGCTGCAATTCAAAGTTTATCAATTAAAACCCTATGGTGATTCTTCCATAGATCTCAGCTCTAACAAGCAAAGCATGAAAACATACTTTTTTTTCACAACTCCTCTCCATCTGAAGTTTAAAGGAACAGAGTTCCTTTAACATTTAATATGTTTTTGTTTTTATAACTATTATATTGTAGTGTGATAAATAATGAATCTGAGATTTAATAGTCATGGAAAACAATAATTTTAAATATCTGTGAATTCAGTGAATTCAAAATAAATTTAAAACTGTAAGCAGAATAGAAAATTTCCCAAGTCTAAAATGTTTAATTTATTTTAAATAACTTTGAATTCCCAACAATTCCCGCAGGAGTATATAACTGTCAGGATTACAGAATGATCCAGCACGTAGAATCGTGTAACACAGAGAACTTATAGGTAATGTATACCGGACCTTAGAATGGCCGGACTAACGTACCAAAGAATAGTCAGGAATAGCCAAGGTCAAGGGAAATAGAAAGAGACACAACAATAAGAAAAAGCCAGGAGTCAGGGATGCCAGAAAACAGGGAAGTCAAAAACAATGCCAAAGTCAAATAACCAGAATTACCAGAATCAATAACGCGCTTTCGGACAACCACAAGGGAAACCACGACAGGGCACTGAGCAGGATGAGAACTGGGTCTAAATACCCCTCCTCTAGATCTGATAGACTGTAACCGGCCTTTGACCCCAAAGGCAGTTACCAGGTTTCCATTTGCATAATTGCTGCTCAGCATTAACCCTTCCGTGGATTTGGTTGCTGCTCGGCACAACTTTTCCTGTGTTGGCAGTAAATGTAATTAACCACATTTTTATAAGCGGATGAATACGTGACATTACCCCCCACCTGAAGAACGTCCACCGGGCGGGCACGACCAGGCTTGAGAGGAAATTTGGCGTGAAAATAGTGAATCTTGCGGCCAGCATGTATATCAGATGCCGGAACCCAAGAACGATCGGCTGGTCCATAACCTTTCCAATCCACCAAGTACTGTAAAGTGCCCCGAGAAAACCTGGAATCAATTATGGAGGAGACCTCATACTCTTCATTTCCAGAAACAACTAAGGGAGGAGGGGGGGCACTTGAGACAGTATATTTATTACATACAAGAGGTTTGAGCAAGGACACATGAAAGGTATTAGGAATTTTCAAGGAGGACACGAAAAGGTCCAAGGAATTTAGGAGCAAATTTCATGCTAGGGACTTTGAGCCTGATGTTACGAGAAGATAACCAAACCCTCTCACCCACTTGGTAAACAGGCTTCGCACCTCGACGTGTATCAGCAAAATGCTTGAAACGGTCAGCAGCAGTACCCAGAGCAGATTGAACTTTAACCCAGGTATCACGGATGGAAGCTAGACGGTCATCCAAAGCAGGAATAGCCGTATCAGAAAAAACAGCCGGTAGGACAGTAGGATGCCGGCCATTATTAACAAAAAATGGACTATGCCCAGAAGAGTCATGGTCAGCATTGTTCCTAGCAAACTCGGCCCATGGTAATAATTCGGACCAATTGTCTTGAGTGCTATTAACGAAACAACGCAAGTATAACTCCAAAGACTGGTTAGCCCTCTCAGCTGTACCATTAGTCTGGGGGTGGTAAGAGGATGAAAAAGACAATTCAATCCCCAATTGCTTATTGAAAGCCCTCCAAAAACGGGATATAAACTGAGAACCTCTATCAGATACAATATTGTGAGGAATGCCATGCAGACGGACAATCTTACGTATAAAGATCAGTACCAGGTCTTAAGATGACTGTAATTTCTTGAGAGGGATGTAGTGAGCCATTTTAGAAAAACGGTCAACAACCATGAGAATAGTGGTATAACCATTAGAACTAGGTTCTGCAATGAAATCCCTAGACAAGTGGGACCATGGGACCTCAGGAACGGGAAGAGGTTGTAACAAGCCACAAGGGAGTCTATGAGATACTTTGGAAACCGCTCAAACAGAACAAGCCTGCACATACTCTTTAACATCCTTCCTGAGGGAATCCCACCAGAATGACCTCATGATAGCAGAAGGGGATTTATTAATACCTAGGTGACCAGGAGACACATTGTCGTTAAACACCTTCATGATATTAACCCTTTCCCCCAATGGAACAAATTTTTTTTCCTGAGGTTTACTGCAGGGCGCCTGAGACTGAGCCTCCATGATGGAGCCAAGCAGCGGAGAGGACAATGAAAGGATAGTGGCAGCAATGATACATTCCGGGGGAATTATATGGGACTTTTCTTGCTCTTGTATAGACTCCATATCAAACTGTCTGGATAAGGCGTCAGCCTTGGCATTTTTAGAACCAGGTCTATAAGTAATAAGAAAATTAAATCGAGAAAGGAACAGAGACCACCTAGCTTGTCTAGAAGACAATCGTTTAGCATCTCCTATGTAAGCCAGGTTTTTGTGATCAGTAATGATCAAAAGGGGGTCCTTGGAACCCTCTAAAAGATGTTGCCACTCCTTGAGAGCTAGAATAATGGCCAACAATTCCCTATTGCCAATATCATAATTGCGCTCGGCAGGAGACAACTTTCTAGAGAAGTAACCACAAGGATGCAATGGAGTATCCTGGCTCCCCCTCTGGGAGAGAACTGCCCCTACCCCTGTCTCTGATGCATCAACTTCCAGTATGAAAGGTTTACTGGATTCAGAATGTATCAAAATGTCGGCGGAGGCAAACCGCTGTTTGAGAGTTTCAAAGGCTTCTATAGCCTCCTTAGACCATATCGTACTGCTAACCCCCTTGCGTGTCATATTGGTGATGGAGGCTATTACTGAAGAAAATCCCTTTATAAACCTTCTGTAATAATTGGCAAAACCAATGAACCTTTGAATGGCTTTCAACTCAGTGGGTAAAGGCCATTGTAGAACCGATTCCAGCTTTTTAGGATCCATCTGAAACCCAGAGGCAGAGATATTATATCCCAAAAACTGTACTTCAGATTGGTCAAAGATGCATTTTTCTAATTTACAATAAAGTTGATTCTTTAACAAGGTCTGCAGAACTTGTCTAACGTGATCATAGTGAGTCTGAATGTCAGGAGAATAAATAAGGATATCATCCAGATAGAACAAGACAAACAAGTAAATGTAATCCCTGAGTACATCATTTATGAAATCTTGGAAAACCGCTGGAGCATTGCACAACCCGAATGGCATCACTAGATATTCATAGTGTCCACTTCTGGTATTAAATGCAGTCTTCCACTCGTGGTTTTCCTTGATTCTCACTAAATTGTAAGAACTTCTAAGATCAAGCTTAGTGAATACTTTAGAGCCTTGGAGTCTATCAAATAATTCAGCAATAACAGGAATGGGGTAGGCGTTCTTAATGGTGATTTTGTTCAAATCCCTGTAATCTATACATGGGCGCAACTCACCGTCCTTTTTAGATACAAAAAAGAATCCTGCCCCAGCAGGCGAGGATGATTTTCGTATGTGGCCTTTATTCAATGAATCTTTAATACCGTATTTATCGGCGTATAACACGCACAGGCGTATAACACGCACCTCATTTTTAGAAAGAAATTCCAGGAAATTTCCCCCCTCATCCCATAGTATTCCCCCCCCTCATCCCATAGTATTCCCCCCTCATCCCATAGTGTCCCCCCCCTTTCCATAGTATTCTCCCCCCCCTCCCATAGTATTCTCCCCCTCCCATAGTATTCCCCCCTCCTCCCATAGTATTCCCCCCCTCCCCTCCCATATTATTCTCCCCCCTCCCCTCCCATAGTATTATCCCCCCTCCCCTCCCATAGTATTCTTCCCCCCTCCCCTCCCATAGTATTCTCCCCCCTCCCCTCCCATAGTATTCTCCCCCCCTCCCCTCCGATAGTATTCTCCTCCCCTCCACTCCCATAGTATTCTCCCCCCTCCCCTCCCATAGTATTCTCCCCCCCTCCCCTCCCATAGTATTCTCCCCCCCTCCCCTCCCATAGTATTCTCCCCCCCTCCCCTCCCATAGTATTATCCCCCCTCCCCTCCAATAGTATTCTTCCCCCCTCCCCTCCCATAGTATTCTCCCCCCTCCCCTCCCATAGTATTCTCCCCCCCTCCCCTCCCATAGTATTCTCCCCCCCTCCCCTCCCATAGTATTCTCCCCCCTCCCATAGTATTCCCCCCTCCTCCCATAGTATTCCCCCCCTCCCCTCCCATAGTATTCTCCCCCTCTCCCCTCCCATAGTATTATCCCCCTCCCCTCCCATAATATTCTTCCCCCCTCCCCTCCCATAGTATTCTCCCCCCTCCCCTCCCATAGTATTCTCCCCCCTCCCCTCCCATAGTATTCTCCCCCCCCTCCCCTCCCATAGTATTCTCCCCCCCTCCCCTCCCATAGTATTCTCCCCCCTCCCCTCCCATAGTATTCTCCCCCCCTCCCCTCCCATAGTATTCTCCCCCCCTCCCCTCCCATAGTATTATCCCCCCTCCCCTCCCATAGTTATATTTCCCCCCTCCCCTCCCATAGTATTCTCCCCCCTCCCCTCCCATAGTATTCTCCCCCCCCCCCTCCCATAGTATTCTCCCCCCCTCCCCTCCCATAGTATTCTCCCCCCTCCCCTCCCATAGTATTCTCCCCCCCTCCCCTCCCATAGTATTCTCCCCCTCCCCTCCCATAGTATTCTCCCCCCCTCCCCTCCCATAATATTCTCCCCCCCTCCCCTCCCATAGTGTTTCCCCCCCTCCCCTCCCATAGTGTACTTCCCCCCCCTCCCCTCCCATAGTGTACTTTCCTCCCCCTCCCCTCCCATAGTGTACTTTCCTCCCCCTCCCCTCCCCTCCCCTCCCATAGTGTACTTTCCTCCCCTCCCATAATTACTTACCTGTCCTGAAGCGTGGGCCGGCTTCACAGCGCGCACCGCGGTACAGGAACTTTAATTTAAGGTTCCGGTTTCCGGCGGGACTGAAAGGAAGTGTGCACACTATTGTGCACACTTCCTTTCAGTCCCGCCAGAAACCGGAACCTTAAATTAAAGTTCCTGTACCGCGGTGCGCGCTGTGAAGCTGGCCCACGCTTCAGGACAAGTAAGTAATTATGGGATATCGGCGTATAACATGCACCCACGATTTTCCCCCTATTTTCAGGGGAAAAAAGTGCGTGTTATACGCCGATAAATACGGTATATCCCTCCATTACTCTACTCTCCTGAGGTGACAGAGCATAGACTGCTCCCTTAGGTGGCATAGCGCCGGGTAGTAAATTAATGGAACAGTCATAAGGTCTCTGAGGAGGTAGAGTTTTGCTTAATACTTCTTTAATGTCTTGGTACTGTATAGGGATTTCCGGGTTTTGAGGTGTACTAGTGGGTAATCCAATAGTGCCCACTCTTTTGGCAACATTAAATATACACTTTTCATAGCAATCCTTACCCCATTCTAATATTTCCCCATTAGCACAGTCAATAAGAGGGTTATGCTTGTTAAGCCATGGAAAGCCTAATATGATCGGACAGGAAGGGGATGCAATAACCTGAAATGTAATCTCTTCCTTATGTAAGGCACCAATGGACAAATTAATGGGTAAGGTTTTGTGTGTAATCAATGGTTGTGAGAGTGGTCTCCCATCAATAGCTTCAACAGCTAGGGCTGATAGTCTCTCCTTGATAGGTAAAGTATTACCTTTAACAAATTAAACGTCGATGAAGTTTCCAGCGGCACCTGAATCCATCATGAAAAGTTCTTCTTCTCAAAGGCAATGGAAATATCAAGGAGAAACCTATTTTTATCCATTCCAGAGGACGTTTCCATTACACCTAAGACCTGTCCCCTTAAGTTGCGGTAGTTTTCCGGACGTATGGGACAATTTTTTCTCATATGTCCTTTTCTACCGCAGTATAGAAATAGGCCTTCTTTTCTCCAATATTGTCTTTCTGCTTCCGACAGTCTAGTGACCCCCAACTGCATGGGTTCGGGTTCGGACTGTACAGGAAATTCAGGGAAAATAGGTTTGGAGAAGTGGGGTGCTAAAGGCATATTCATGTGTCTGGTGTTGTTTCTAGTAGCTTCTCTGGTTCTCAATCTATTATCAATTTGCATGACAAAAGTGAAAAATACATTAAGCTTTTTGGGTAAGTCTTTGGCGGCAATCTCATCTAGCATAGTTTCAGATAGTCCCTTTTTAAATGCAGAGTTTAACCCACTATTAGTCCAGTCTACCTCGGAAGCTAGGGTACGAAATTCTATGGCATACTCCGAGATAGAGCAGTTCCCTTGTCTGATATGCATCAGGGCGGTAGAGGCGTCTTCCTCCATGCCTAATGGTTCAAACGTAAGTTTAAATTCCGTAATAAACTCCTGGTAATTGTGTGCCACACTCCTATTACTCTCCCATAATGGATTGGCCCAAGCTAAAGCTTTACCTTTTAATTGATTCATCAGGTAACCAATTTTATCTCTGTCTGCATAGACGTGCGCACGGGGTGTGCCGGGTGTGCCTAGGCACACCCTAATTCCCGCAGCACCTGCTATGTGCCTCCCTCCGTGGGCAGGTGAGGGAGATCAAAGATCTCCCTCACCTAACCACAGGCAGTGAGGGAGGCAGGAGAGGACCCGGGGAGCTCTTGCCAGCAGCTCCGCCGGGTTCCTCTCGAGCGGTCGTAGCGTTGCCGCGGTTACCGCGGCAATGCTCAGATCTCGCGAGAGTGAACTCTAGCCCCCTGTGGGGCTAGAGTTCATTCTCCACTGGACCACCAGGGATGGCAGGAGCACGGTCCCCCCTCCCTACAAAAGGTAAGAAGGGAGGGGGGATAGTAACTAAACTGCCCCCCCACCCCCACACAATACACACAAACATACAGCACACACACATACATCACCCTTACACACACAGCACACACACACACACACACACACAAAAACACTAACAGCACCCTCACACTAACAACACCCTTACACACACACACTAACAGCACCATCACACTAACAACACTCTCACACACACCACACCCTAACACATACACACACACAGCACACACTAACAGCACCCTTACACACACAGCATCCTTACACACAGCACCCTTACACACACACAGCACACACTAACAGCACCCTTACACACACAGCACCCTTACACATACACACACTAACAGCACCCTTACACACAGCACCCTCACACACACAGCACCCTTACACACAAAGCACACACTAACAGCACCCTTACACACACAGCACCCTCACTCACACACACAAAGCACACACTAACAGCACCCTTACACACACAGCACCCTCACACACACACACACACTAACAGCACCCTTACACATACACACACACTAACAGCACCCTTACACACACAGAGCCCTTACACACACAGCGCTCTCACACACACACAGCGCCTTCACACACACACAGCGCCTGCACACACACAGAGCTCCCACACACACAGCGCCCGCATACACACAGCGCCCGAACACACAGTGCCTTCACACACAGCGCCTTCACACACAGCACCTACACACACACACAGCACCTACACACAGCACCCTCACACACACAGCAGTATGTGTGTGTGTGTATATATGTGTGACAAGCCCATGCTTCGAATATACTCCAGTGACCACAACCCTCTGTTGCCTGTCACTCAGTCACTGCCTTACCCATTCAACAATATTGGAATCCAAACGTAAAGATTGCAGTTTATTGATAAGCCTTCTATGTGCAACAGTGTCAAAAGCCTTACTGAAATCTAGGTATGCAATGTCTACTGCACCAACCTGATCTATTATTTTAGTTACCCAATCAAAAAATCAATAAGATTAGTTTGGCATGATCTCCCTGAAGTAAACTCATGTTGTCTCTGATCTTGAAATCCATGTGATTTTAAATGTTCAACAATCCTATCCTTTAACATGGTTTCCATTACTTTCCCCACTACTGAAGTACGGCTTACTGGCCTATAGTTGCCCGACTCCTCTCTACTGTAAGAAATTACAGTTTACCCTTCCACACAGGGTCCCTGTTCTTTGAGGAAGGTGCAACAAATAAAACACACGAACAAGTGTAATAAAAGAAATAAATTCACTGGTAATACATCAGGTTTAATAAAAGAGTATTAAACATAGAAACCTCAATAATTAATAACATTCAAGTCACAGTGTATCACAGAAGAATGGAATAATCACAACACTTTCCATAAATACAATATCTCAAATAATTAATTAAAGCAACCACAATATATATTGGTTATTAACTTGCATCAGAATAATAAACAGTTCATATACAAGCTACAAAACAAAGACCACTCATAGATATATATTAGTAAATGCATTAACAATGTGCTCTAAAGTATAATACACAGCACATATACAGTATGTGCAATAATTCAACCTGCTCTATAATCTAATACACAGCAAATATAGTGAGGTTAAACCAAACAACACACAATGATATAAAACAATACAGTACCACAACTATCACAGAAAACAACCAAGTATCCCAGTCAAATATAGTTACCAACAGAGTGTAGATCTGTATATTGAACTCTCCTCTGGACCTCTGCTTGGTAGTCACTCATTGAAAGCTTCTACCAGAACTGCCCTCCTTCTAGCCATTTTGGGCCTACATTTATACAGCTTTTTCTCTTTGAAGTTGTTCCTTCCATTTACCCATTTACCCATATCTACCTAAATGTTCCTTCCATTTACCCATTTACCCATATCTACCTAAATTATCTTGGGGGCATGTGATGGGTTTGGGAAGATCAAAAGCTAAACAATAAATTCCTTATTTCTTGTTTGATGTAGGTGGTTCATAATAGAAGTAAACAGCTATTTGTTATTTAAATATAAGTTGGGGAAAACTCATTAACACCCTATTGATAACACAAAACTCAGGATGAACAAACTGGTTTAATATCCTGTTCTAAGCTATGCTTTGTTAACAGTAAGACAAAAGGCCTTTGATTTTGGAGTTGATAACCCAACTGTCCCATCTACATTAAAAGTTTAGATCAAAGACTGTTTGTCCTGGAATTTACTCCTCCTGGTTTACATGGCACTTGTAAAATCTCCTTTTGATATTAAAGGTCCAAAGGTCAATCATACAGATCTACATTCTATTTCTTAAATTTGATTTACCTTCTAATTTGATTCTAATTCATCATTTCTTACATATCCCCACCTAGAGGGCGAAAGGAACTTAGTGAATGAGCCCTCTCATTTAGATTTGTCGATAAGCAATGTTCTCAAGAGTTCTTAAGGTTGATCGCATTTTGCAAAACACAATGAGTCCAAAAACAATAAGGATAGTTTGAAAAACCAACAGCATTTTAAATGTTATGCGGAGAATTGGATGTTGGGAGACATTGTATACAGAGTCCCACCATGTTGTCTTAGTTAATAATGCTGGGTCTTTTCCCAAAAATGTGGAGTTTCATTTCTGTAAAAGAGCAAGCATTTGTAACCCCGGGTACTCTAGGAGTACTCCATAGTTCAGCTTGTTTGGCTGCCTTTTTTGCAGATTTATCAGCCAGACTATTTTTCTCTGAATGCACAGTACCTTTTGAATGCCCTTTAACCTTTATAAGTGCACATGGAAATTTCCTTTGCTGCAGCAAATCCCAAATATATTTCATTAAATTTGTATGCACCAATGTTTTACCATTGGAGGACTTAAAACCATTTGAAACATATAAAGGTAGCATAGTTAGAGTGTTTACCACATAGGCGCTGTCACTATAGATATTGATCGCTGTCTCGCGGCACTCCTCTAAGATGCAAGCAATCACAGCGAGTTCTGCATATTGGGAAGAGTGAGGAATACAAGAATGCATTATTATGTGATCAGGTAGGACAATAGCAAATCCTGTGTATGCCATACCCTGGTCATGATAAGAAGGACCATCACAATATACATCAATGCCTTGCACCGGTTTATCTGAGAGAGGATTGGGAGGGAAATTAAGGTTAGAGGGAAGGGGACAATCATGTGGTTCACCTTGGTAGAGCAGTAAGGCAGGTAGAAGAGTGGTCTGCTTTGGTGTGATATTCAAGTCTCTTTGCATTAATGTTAATGTCCATCTTGATAAACGAGCTGAAGAAATGATAGTCTCTCCTGGTTTTAGCAGCAAGTTCAAAGGAGTATGGGGGCTGTGTATTGTCAAGCTTTGAAGTCCGGTGATGTAGGTGAAGTGGTCTATTGCCCAGAATGTTGCTAGAAGATGTCTCTCACAAGCCGGATATTTCTGTTCCACAGAAGTCAGTACACGTGAAGCATATGCAATTGGGCGCAGTTTCCCATATTTCTCTTGGCACAGAACAGCAGCTAAAGCAATATCTGTGGCAGCCGCTTCCATGTGAAAAGTCTTTGAAGGGTCAGGTGACATCAGAGTAGTAGCTTCCATGACAGCTGTTTTTAAGTCAGTGACAGCTTTGGTGTGTTTTTCAGTCCATTCCATTCTGATGCTGTCATCGGGTACATCTTTCTTTAAAAGGTCATACAGTGGTCTAGCCATGTCAGCAAATTGTGGAATAAAGTCTTTTTGGTATCCCACAAGTCCCAGAAAGGACCTTAATGTTGTTTTGGATACTGGCATGTTAAGTCTCTGGATAATGTCTACTTTGTGTTTGTCAGGAAGCTTGCCCTCTGGTGTGATTAATACCCCCAGAAAGGTGACTGAGGTTTGCATCAGTTGGCATTTCTTTGGATTTACTTTCAGTCCTGAGGCAGCAAACAGTCCCAGCAGCTCTCTTAGCAAAGTAAGGTGTTCTTCTTCTGTCTCTGTAGCAAGCAAAATATCATCAACATATTGCAGTATGGCTGAAGGCTTGGAGAAATCTTTCAAAAAGGCTGCCATTCGCTTATGGAAGATGGTGGGCGAGTTATGAAATCCTTGTGGCAGACATGTCCATGTGTACTGGCGATCTTTCCACGTGAAGGCAAATTTGTATTGGGAGTCTTTATCCAATTTGATACTCCAAAAGCCATTACTCACATCCAGCGTTGAATAGAACTTGGCAGAGGGAGGGATAAGGGAAAGAAGGGTAGGGGTTTCTCTGACAACTGGTGCACAAGCAGGGGTTACAGCATTCAATTTTCTATAATCTACACAAAGACGCCATGATTTGTCTGGCTTCTGGACAGGCCATATAGCTGAATTTGTGGTGGATTCACACTCTCTTATAACACCTTGCTCTAATAATGAATCAATAGTTTGCTGAATATGGGGTTCGCTATCCTTTGGAAGGGAATATTGTTTTTGCGCAATATGCGCCCTTCCAGGAATAGTCTCTTCCCCAGCCATTCTACCACAGTCATGTTTATGTCTGGCAAATGCCAACACATGTTTTTGTATTATTTCAGATACCCTGCGGTCTGGGTGAGTTGGAGGAGCAATGTATTCTGGCCTCTTTATAGCATAGACAGCAGCAGAATCAGAAATAATACCATGTTCACCTTTCTCTTTAAACCATATTTTACCATTTGCAAAATCAATAACTGCGCCATGTTTTCTTAGAAAGTCAGACCCTAGAATAGAGACACAGTCAGGTAAGGCCATCAAATATGCATTAAGATCCAATGCAATATTTGATATCCATAGCTGAGTTTTCCTAGCTTGTATCGCTTCTGTTTGTGACCCCTGAAAAGCTTCTAAAACCAAACGTTTACCAGTAGACAAAGGATGAGAATTAGGGTGGGAGGTGTGGATGATTGATACCGAGGCACCAGTATCAATTAACATATTCTGCTGTGGACCTCCCTCAACAGCAGCTGTTATCACAGGTCTATTGCATCCATCGCGTCTGAACTCCACAACAGGCGAGAGGGATGCTACAATTTCCTATGCAGAAAAATTAGAGCCAGCAATTTGATTAGTAATTTGGATGGCTTTTAATTTATCAAGCTCTTTCCCCATTTTCACCAATTCTTGCCTCAACTCTGCATAAGTTGAAGCAGCAGGCATTTCAGGGGCACTGGCATTTGAAAAATTACAATTTTTGGAAAAATGTCCAGTTTGTCCGCATTTAAAGCATTTAAAGGCTTCTCCCTTTACAAAGGGTCCTTGATTTCTATATGAGGGCTTACTTACATTCTTAATCTCTGGTGGGGGCCCTTCCACTGCACACACTGGTCTCCTATTATTTCTCATCTGATCTTTAAGAATTGCTTCAGCCCTCTTCAAGCAATTCATGATCCTAGTGTATTGGTTATGGGCTGTTACAGATAGGCCAATTAGTCTACGAATCTCAGGAAAGGTGCGGTTTAGTAGAGCTCTTTTATAAATTTCATCATTCTGGTTTCCCTGCACTCCTGAAGGAAGGGTTAACTTATAAAAAGCAAATAATCGCTCAGCATACCCTTGTATAGACTCACCCTTCCTCTGTGTGCAGTTGCTAAATGCTGAGTGATGGTCAGTCTCCTCTAACCCAAGGGCTTTTAATATTTCCTCTATTAGTTGTCGTTTTGTTCTGGGGTCAGTGAACACTTCGGGAGATAGACTAGATCTCAAGGAAGAATCAAGACATGACATTAATACATCAAACTGATCTATATCACTTAAATTCCTGTGCATCCTATCAAATTGTTCAATTTTTAATGTTACCTCTACTGCGTCATCTCCAAACCTTATGCTTCCAAGTTCTTTACTTAGAGCTTGGATCTCTGTACTAGAGAGAGGTCTGGACACACTCGTTTCAGAAATGGTTAAGCCCTCACGATCTTTCTTATGTTCCATATAAATTGGAGCCATTTTAGGTGTTAAACAATTATCTTCAAATGTTTCCTCAAAAGCATCCCAATCCATATCATTTGCATAAATATTGTCACCAACATTAAATGCAGCCACAACAGCATTTCTTTTCCCTAACTGTAATCTTAATTCATTCATTTCTATATGACAGGCAGAATGATCAGCCTCTTTCTGGCTGCGAGATGCAAGAGTTCTAATTGCCCCTTCTGCATCCCTCAGCCTTTCAGTAAGCTGTTCATTTTCATTGTGCAGGATTACGTTTTCTTGCCGCATCTGCTGGTGACCTATGGATAAGGCCGCAGCATTCTGCGCTGTGATTTTAAACATTTCGCATGCATTTCTCAAACTAGACACTTCTTCTGCTAATCTATCTTTCTGCTCCTTTAAGGATTTGTGCTGTTCCGCTATAAAACGGGCAGCAAAAATCAGAGCATATTTACCTTTAGACTTTGTTAGTTTCTTCTCAGAAATAGCACGAGATACATACTCCTGAGCCTGAAACCAAGGGTCTGAAGCACCTTCTAGAGATTTAATGATAGCTTCAGGGTTAGATACCTTAGCAAGTTTTTTCATTAGACCTTCCATTCTGTGATATAATGCAATTTATTTGTATATGTTATTAGACAGTGAATTGTTTTTCTAGTATTACACCTTTAAGTATGTTTTTTTTCTGAAGCACCAAAACCCTCCTACCTAGGCTCGCCAATTCTGTAAGAAATTACAGTTTACCCTTCCACACAGGGTCCCTGTTCTTTGAGGAAGGTGCAACAAATAAAACACACGAACAAGTGTAATAAAAGAAATAAATTCACTGGTAATACATCAGGTTTAATAAAAGAGTATTAAACATAGAAACCTCAATAATTAATAACATTCAAGTCACAGTGTATCACAGAAGAATGGAATAATCACAACACTTTCCATAAATACAATATCTCAAATAATTAATTAAAGCAACCACAATATATATTGGTTATTAACTTGCATCAGAATAATAAACAGTTCATATACAAGCTACAAAACAAAGACCACTCATAGATATATATTAGTAAATGCATTAACAATGTGCTCTAAAGTATAATACACAGCACATATACAGTATGTGCAATAATTCAACCTGCTCTATAATCTAATACACAGCAAATATAGTGAGGTTAAACCAAACAACACACAATGATATAAAACAATACAGTACCACAACTATCACAGAAAACAACCAAGTATCCCAGTCAAATATAGTTACCAACAGAGTGTAGATCTGTATATTGAACTCTCCTCTGGACCTCTGCTTGGTAGTCACTCATTGAAAGCTTCTACCAGAACTGCCCTCCTTCTAGCCATTTTGGGCCTACATTTATACAGCTTTTTCTCTTTGAAGTTGTTCCTTCCATTTACCCATATCTTCCCTCCATCTACCTAAATTATCTTGGGGGCATGTGATGGGTTTGGGAAGATCAAAAGCTAAACAATAAATTCCTTATTTCTTGTTTGATGTAGGTGGTTCATAATAGAAGTAAACAGCTATTTGTTATTTAAATATAAGTTGGGGAAAACTCATTAACACCCTATTGATAACACAAAACTCAGGATGAACAAACTGGTTTAATATCCTGTTCTAAGCTATGCTTTGTTAACAGTAAGACAAAAGGCCTTTGATTTTGGAGTTGATAACCCAACTGTCCCATCTACATTAACAGTTTAGATCAAAGACTGTTTGTCCTGGAATTTACTCCTCCTGGTTTACATGGCACTTGTAAAATCTCCTTTTGATATTAAAGGTCCAAAGGTCAATCATACAGATCTACATTCTATTTCTTAAATTTGATTTACCTTCTAATTTGATTCTAATTCATCATTTCTTACACTACTACCTTTCTTGTGAATGGGCACAACATTTGCTAACTTCCAATCTTCTGGGACTACTCCTGTTATCAATGATTGGTTAAATAAACCTGTTAAAGTTTTTGCTAGTACACCACAAAGCTATTTTAATACCTTTGGGTGTATTCCATCAGGTCCCATTTACTTATTTGTCTTTACTTTTGACAGTTGAAATAGAATCTCTTCCTCTGTAAACTCACATGTAACAAATTACTAATTTGTTCTTTTTCTTAACTCTTAGGCCCTTTCCTTCATTTTAATCTATAAATACTGAACACAAATATTCATTGAGGCAGTCAGCTAGACCTTTATCCACTTCTACATACCTTCCTTCTTTTGTTTTCAATCTAACTAATCCTTGTTTTACTTTCATTTTCTCATTTATGTATCAAAAAAATGTTTTGTCCCCTTTTTTTTACTGACTGTGCTATTTTCTCCTCTGTGTGTGATTTGGAAGCTCTTATAACTTGCTTAGCCTCTTTCTGTCTAATCTTATAGATCTGTCAATCTTCCTCACTCTGTTTTTTTTTTATAATTACTAAATGCTAACTTTTAGTTTTTTACTATTTTGGCCACATCTGTGGAGTACCACAGTGGTTTCTTGAAATTTTTGCTTTTATTTACAAGCCTAATGCGATTTTCTGTTGCCCTTAGCAGTGCAACTTTTAAATAATCCCATTTCTCTTGGACTCCATTTAAATTGCTCCAGGCTGATAATGACTCCTTACACATATTCTAATTTTAGAAAAGTCTGTTTTTCTAAAGTCTAAAACTTTACTTACCATTCAGCCCATTCCTCGCCACCTGGACCTGCTACTTCACCTCATTGGCTGAGTTAATCAGTGTAGATGATCTCCAATCAATATTTCACCCTAGCTAGTGTGACAGCCACTACAGACAGTTCCTGCAAAATGACAATTATTTGCAAGGTTAAAACTATTGGATCATCATTCATGATGGACCATCTAATCTTGGCTTTCCAGCAGAACAATATGTCCTGATACTTTATGAAAACTCTTAAATAAACTAATTAAGCTGCTCAAGATTGCATAAAGCAAAGGATATTGCGACCTCTGTCCTATTATTGTTGAACAGACATTCGGTGTGCTCAGTCCATCAGGACTACAAGAAATCCTTAACCTAAAGAATTTGGTTAAAATGTAATTTATGGACCTGTAAAGGATGAAAGGTACTGAACATGGAAGGAAATGACATGTATCAAGGGATCTGAATGAATCAAGACAAAATGGGTCTAAAATACACAGTGTAAACATGGATATTAGGGGCTGACTGAAGTTAAAGCTATTTGTAAAGTATTAAAAAGAAGACAACACCAGTGGCGTACATACCGGGGTCGCTGCTGCGACCGGGCCCGGCCCACCAGGGGGTCCGGCCGCCCTGCGACCCGGTATGTACCCACTGTGGCCAGTCTCTTCTCCTGGGGGACCCAGGAGCCGACCACCTCAGGGCCCCCCGAGGCTGGCCCTGGTGTCACCGGGCGGGCAGGCAGGCGGCGCACAAGGGAGCACTCTCTCCTGAGTGCTTCCTTTTCAGCTCCCTCGCGCACCGCACTGATACCGGAGTCAGAAGATGACGTCATCTTCCGGCTCCGGCATCAGTACGCGGCGTGCGAGGGAGCAGAAGAGGGAGCACACAGGGGAGAGTGCTCCCTCGCGCGCCCGCCAACCTGCCCGGCTGCCCGCAGGACCGGCCGCCCAGGAGCACCACTGGACCCCAGGGAATCCCCTCAGCACTGCCAAAGGTAAGGAGGCTCGGGGATTAATTTTTTTTTGTGTGTGTTAGTGTTAGTGTGTGTGTGTGTGTGTTAGTGTGTGTAAGTGTTAGTGTGTGTGTGTGTGTTAGTGTGTGTGTGTGTTAGTGTGTGTGTGAGTGTGGCTGTGAGTGTTAGTGTGTGTGTCTTAGTGTTAGTGTGTGTTTGTGTGTGTGTTAGAGTGTGTGTGCTAGTGTGTGTGTGTCTGCTAGTGAGTGTCAGTGAGTGTGTTACTGTGTGTGTTTGAAGTCTGTTAGTGAGTGTGTGTTTGTCAGAGAGAGTGTATGTTTTGTAAGTAAGTGTGTATGTATGTCTGTCGCTGAGTGTGTCTCTGTCAGTAAATGTGTGTGTCTGTTAGCTAGTGTGTATGCGTCTGTTCGTGAGAGTGTGTGTATGTGTGTCTTCAGCACTTACCTTTCTCCAGCGCTGGACTCCCTTGGCGCTGGGGATCCCTCCGCCTCTCAGCTCCGAATGCGCATGCGCGGCAAGAGCCGCGTGCGCATTCAAACCGCCCATAGGAAAGCATTACAATGAGACAGCCACTAGAGGCTGGATTAACCCTCAGTGAAACATAGCATTTTCTCTTAAACTACTATGTTTTCAGCTGCAGGGTTAAAACTAGAGGGACCTGGCACCCAGACCACTTCATTGAGCTGATGTAATCTGGGTGTCTGTAGTGGTCCTTTAAGTGTGTGTGCATCTACATGCACTGGCGTACATGCAGGGGTCGCAACCCTGCAACCGCTGCGACCAGGTGCCCGCCGGATCAATTTTCGCACCGGGGCCCCATGGGTCATGTGTACACCACTGGACAACACTTGTATTTTTCAAGTAATTCTTTGACTTTGTAAGGAAAGCTAGCCTGAAAAAAATAAGTTAGAATTGTACACAAAATTTATGTTGATCTCTCAGACATATGAAATTACTCAAAACGGTGAGCAATGCAAAGGCCAACATAATAAATTGTAAATCTGAACTTGGAAAGTATAGCCACAAGAATCCAATTTGGTACCGATCTGTACATAACTCAATATGAATCAACAAAGCCACTGGAACTTGTATATCATAGATGCGGGCAGCAAAATTATTTGGTTTTATGAGAAATTTTCCAGGTCCCCGAATTAACTATGTACACACATTGGGCAATAACAATCATAGTTTTATTTTATGTTTATATAAACCTATTTTTTTATTTTTATTTAGTTTTACTTTTGGAGTGATTCAAAAGAAAACGTTCTATCCCGGGATTGTTGGATTTAGAACTGTGCTTCTCTGTGTTGAAGAATGGATTACTTTGGGTGGGTTAGTGCAGTACTGTCCGTCTATCACTCAGAGTTTGACAGCTAATGCATTACTTTGCTTCCAATTAGTCAAGAAAAGCTGACGTTGCACCCATGTTTAAAAGGGTATGTGGCTAAGAAGTGATATAAAGTATTAAGAGATAATATTGAGGGATTCTTTGTGAGCTGTGTTATTACTAGGCATCAAAATTGTTTTTACGAAAGATAGATCATGTCAAAGTAACTTAATTGCAATATATGAAGAAATAAATAGAAATATAGATCAGGGTGTTGAAGTAGATGTAATCTACTTGGCATTTGATATGGCTTCACACAAAAGAGTGCAAATTGAAAGGAATTGCTTTAGATATAATTCTTGTTACTTGGAATGAACATTGACTTAAAGAAAGAGTACAGTTAGTAGGTGTTAATTGACATTTTTTAAGTTGGACGAAAGTGATATGCAGCATACCTCTGGATTCTGTCCTAGGTCTAATCATTAATCATCTTGCAATTGGGGTGGCAGATGGCTCAAATCTAGGAAAGGTTCTACAAATTGAGAAGGTTATAGTAGTGGATTTGGGATAAATTAGGGGACAGGGCAGGCAATTAGAAAAATAAATTTAGTACAGATAAACAAAAAGTTATGCATAATGGGATAAGGAGGAACCCACATGCAATGTATACCCTAAATGCTGACGACTTAGGCTTAACAGTAAATGGGAAAGCACTCCAGATCCCTAAGGCACTTTAGCTTGCTGAAAAGCATTATGTGTGAAGAGTGTGTCCTATTTTTTTCATTTTGCAAAAACTGCGGATTTCAATAGAAATTGACACTTTTTTAAATTAACCTGGTTACACTCCCCCTCCCCCCCCCCCCCCCACAATTTCCAATTTCCCAGAGTACCTGATTTGCAAAGACTCCTCATGTAGTTGCATTGAGGCACCTGTGATTGCACAGTCACAAAGTCTGGATGGGGTTAGAAGAGGAGGGCGTGCTAAGGCTAAAGACAAGAGAACTGCAGGTTTTGCACACTATTTTTAGATATACCCACAAGTGGAAAAATGCATAATTAAATGCATGCAAGTTTTTTGGGGGGGTTTAACCCCTTCACGACCGCTGACGGTTCAAGACCGTCATTGGAAAAATACCCTTGAGGACCGTCATAACAGTAATATTTACTTACCTGATCACCACAATTCCCCCGGCGGGATCGGCATTGCTCCCGGTGTGTGGAGGGACTGCTTGACAGTCCAGGCAGTACCCCCTCGGCGAATTCGGACCCAGCTGCCTTGTGATCACTCTAACAGAGTGGTCACATGGCCGCAATAGGTGCATGTGTATCTGCCTGCAGGGGGACTGCCTGAACTGACAGGCAGTCTCCCTGCATGTGTAAAATATTTTTTTTTGTTAATAAATAAAAATATAATTAGATATGTGTGTGTGTATAATATATGTCTATATATCTTATATATATAATGTCATACTAAGTGTATTTTTATATTAATATATGCATATATTAATATAAAAATACACTTATAATTAAATCACATGTGTATGTATGTGTGTATATCTATATATATAAAATTATATATATTGTATATATATATTATTATAAAATACAAATAATAAGTACATTTAAATAAATTTTAATAATTTTAAAATAATTTTTAAAAATAAAAATAACATTATATATATATACCAGTATATGTAATTTTATTATTACTGTATTTTGATATTAATATATATATATATATATATTTATATCAAAATACACTTATATATATATAAATAAAAAAATTATACGAAATATCTATATATCCATATACAAAATTACATAAATAATTTCATAAATATACACGTAGACTTCAAATATATAAATATATATATATATATTTAAATTCTATGTGCATATTTATGTAATATTTTTACATAATTAAGTAATTTTATTGATTGCAGTTCGAGGGACCTGCCTGACAACCCAGGTCGAAAGTCCAGAGAATTTCATTTTCTATGAGGCTTTGCTGAACACATATATTAGTGTTTCAAAACAGTAAGACATATTACAGTGATGATATTGTCAGTGAAAGTGACGTTTTTTTGCATTTTTTAGACACAAACAGCACTTTCACTGATGATATAATTGTTGCGATACGTTTTACTGTTTTGAAACACTAATATTTGTGTTCAGCGAAGTCTCCAGAGTATAACCGTACGCCCCATTTACAGGTTTTTATAGTGTTTTTGAAAGTTACTGGGTCAAATATAAGTTTCAATTCTTTTTGACCCTTATATTTATATTTGCAAGGTTAGTTATGTTGTCTTTGAGAGCATATGGTAGCCCAGGAATGAGAATTACCCCCATGATGGCATACCAGTGTGCATTAGAACACTGAAGTGACTTTATTTCCATGATCACATGCAGGGGCGTGCTGGGACGGGGGGCAGGGGAGCAATTTCCCCCCAGGCCACCCTAAATCCAGGGATGCCCGCATCCAGCAAAAAAAGGAAAAATTAAAATCCCCTGCCCCTGGCCGCTGACCGCTGGGGAGTCTGGGAGAAGAGCAGAGGAAGTCATGCCCCCTCCTCCTGACATCATCAGGAGAGGCCGGCCGGCTCCACTGACTGCTGGCTGATGACTCCTGCTCCTGCTCTTGCAGACTCAGGGAGGAGGGAATACACTTTTTTTATCCCCTTCCTCAGCCCCTGTCCCCGTTACTCAGCCCCTGTACCTCTTACTCAGCTCCTGTTCCCCCTCTCAGCTCCTGCCCCCTTAGCTCCTGCCCACCTATCAGCTCCTGTTCCCCTTCCTCAGCCCCATGCCCCCTCACGACAGCCCCCGTAACATCCCCACTACAGCTCCTCTCCCCAATTGCAGCCCATATCACCCACACCACAACCCCTTTCCCAAATTGTAGCCATCAACCTACTCCAGTCCCTATCCCCTCATTACATTTCCTACCCCCCCAATTACAGCTCATACCCCCCACTACAACCCCTATCCCCCTACTACAGCCCTGGCCCCTTACTCAGCCCCTGTCTACTGGCTTTTAAGGTGTGTGTGTGTGTGTATATGTGTGTATGAGTATGTCTGTGTGTGTCAGTATGTCTTTGTGTCTGTGTGTGCCAGTATGTCTGTCTCTGCGTGTGTCAGTATGTCTGTCTATGTGTGTGCAAGTATGTCTCTGTGTGTGTGCCAGTTTGTCTGTGTGTCAGCCAGTATGTCTGTGTGAGTCAGTATGCCTGTAACAATGTGTGTGTGTGTGTGTGTTTGTTTGTTAGCGTGTGTCAAATCATCAAGTGTGTGTGCCTGTCAGTGAGTGTGTCTGTTTAGGTGACTTCCCCCCCCTTTAAATCAAATGAGAATTGCACACACACATAGACAAACTGACACACACACACACAGACATACTGACACACCCATGCCTGTAACAGTGTGTGTGTGTGTGTTAGTGTGTGTCAAATCATCAAGTGTGTGTGCCTGTTAATGAGTGTGTCTGTTTAGGTGACTGCCCCCCTCTCCCTTTCAATCACATGGGAATTGCACACACACAGACATACTGACACACACCCATGCCTGTAACCGTGTGTGTGTGTGTTTGTTAGTGTGTGTCAAATCATCAAGTGTGTGTGCCTGTCAGTGAGTGTGTCTGTTTAGGTGACTTCCCCCCCTTTCAATAAAATGAGAATTGCACACACACATAGACATACTGACACACACACACACACAGACATACTGACACACCCATGCCTGTAACAGTGTGTGTGTGTGTTAGTGTGTGTCAAATCATCAAGTGTGTGTGCCTGTTAATGAGTGTTTCTGTTTAGGTGACTGCCCCCCTCTCCCTTTCAATCACATGGGAATTGCACACACACACAGACATACTGACACACACCCATGCCTGTAACCGTGTGTGTGTGTGTTTGTTAGTGTGTGTCAAATCATCAAGTGTGTGTGCCTGTCAGTAAGTGTGTCTGTTTAGGTGATTGTCCCCTCCCGCCCCTCCTCTCCACCCCCGTTTCAATCCCTTGGGAAAGGTGTTTTTATTCTCCTCTTGGTGCAAGGGGCCACCTGACTGGATTCCCCCCTCCCCCCCCCCCCCCCAGGCCTAAGGCTGCCAGCCCTCCCCTGATCACATGACACTGCAAGGGAAAGGTATCATGACAGAAATATGGTGTCACGCAAATTGAATTCCTAGATGTGCTAATTTTTTCTGAGAGGGAACAATTAGGGTGTACTCTGTTCTCAAAGGAAGCTGATTGTAATACCCTCCAGTCTTTACCTATGTCCCAGCATTTACGTTCAAATATGTTTGATTAGAAGCTTCTTCGCAATGGTAAATTTTTACCATCTGTATTACATACACACCACCTTTGGTCTCATATAAATGCAATGCCAATCTGAGGAATCTTGTAATTGAAAAAAAGATTAAATAAAATATTATCAAAGACCAACTAGAATTCTGAATCCAGGGTGCTTTCGATGGTTAGGCTGTATTACATGCCGCTGCATGATTGCTGCCAAGATATTCCATCATTCATATACGGGAAGAGAACTTAAGATTCAACAACATATAACTTGCACCAGTGAGTCTATGATTTACTGTATTACATACCCTGTGGGCTTGCATATATTGGTAAAATCGAACTCTGAAAAGGGATTAGGGCACATAGATCATCAATTCGGACAGCATATAGAGACGGAGGTTCTGATAAATCAGTGACCTGACATTTTTGATGGAAAACCATCCATTATCATCTATGATGTTTATTGGGCTCGGACATATTCCCCCTCTTAAAAGAGGGGGAATATGTTCAGGCAAATTTATTGTAGCACAGTGAGACGTTTTGGATTTATACCCTGGGTACTCTTGTATTTAAAAGGTTGGCAAAATTAATCATCTGCAGTGGGTTTTTTTTAACAGGCATGATTTGTTTCCTGTTTTATGCATGCATATCTGTTGATATAAGTAACCTAATATATCTTCTGCATATAGCATGGTTTAAATTTGTAGAACTTTTCACATATAGCACAAGAGGAGGCGATATTTTATTGAGATCAGTGAAGCCCGGGAGGTCTGTGACAATGCTAGTGGAGGTTTCATTGTAATGGAATGGATATTATGTTTGATAGATTCTGTATACTCTTTGGATTTGCATAATTGAAAAATGATATTGTTAATTCCTTTTGCTATTTTGTACCTAGTTGCTTATAGAGCTATATGATAATCTGCATAGATTTATGATTTCCTCATAGTTAGGATGGCCCTGTTTGTATAATATGTTTGTCCAAAATATGCTTGTTAGATGTAATATTTATCACTCTATGCTTCCTTTGTGAAGCATTTTTGTAAAAAAAAAATGTACATTGATTTTTTGGGGGTTGGTATAGGGTGTTCTTTCTGACATGTGAGGTGAATAGGAAATCCGATTCATGTGTTTTGTGCTACAAACCTTGTTTTGGGGAATTAAGGGTGATTTGAGGGTGATTTAAGGAGGGATTTGATTTGCACATGGTGTCCTGAAATTTTTTTTTTAATTAACTAAAACATTGATCTGTCTGTTTGCACATGTTTTATGCAATAAACTAAACGAAGAAATCTTCTATTAAAACCTGCGAGTGTTGCTGTTTTTTCTGTTTGAGATAGATATGTTTAAGGCCGTAAGGCCTGTATTTGTGGGAGGAGTTAAGCGTTCCTATATAAACGCTACTCCCCCCTTCCTACCTTGCCGTACGCACGCTGTTCACCCCACCCACCTCTCCCTCTTATAGAATTCATTCGGGGAGGCCCTCTTTTACAGGCCTACCCCCTACGTCCGTTCCGGCACACCACACCGACTTAATTCCAATCACAAGGTATTTCACTATACGATATTAACCGACCACAAATATATATAAAGATGTTAGATTAGAAGCTTTTTCATAATGATACATTTTTACCATATATATATGAGCACAACAAAATGTAGAGGAACTGGGCATTACCCAGCACCTTAGCAGCACCAGTGTAGTGAAATAATAACATAAATGTGTCTTTGTATCAATTTGGATTGTCACTTTCAGCAAAACCAAAAATGATGCATGTGTCCTGAATCTGGATGCCAACATATTATGTTTACAAATAAAATGCATTTATCAAATAACTACAATGAATCTTAAACAATGATTTTAAAGAGTATTTGTTAGCATGCAATTTGTTTGCACGGATTCCAAGAACATTAAAATTGATTTATACATTGTGCTAGAACAGGAGGAAAAATTGAAGTGCTGTTTTAATTCCGGGCCCTTTCGCCCTGTTTATATACAGTACTCCATATATTTAAATGAATTGCTTTGGATAAATGTGAATTGTTTTTCTGTGAATAATTTGCCCTGTAGCCGATTGGCCATTTGTTATTATTAGAATTTTTTTATTAATTCACTGTCAACTAATTACACAGTGCTGGATACACCCCATAAGGGATGTAACGAAATGTAGTTTAACAAACATAAACAAACCCAAACCTTATTTGAAGCTTACAGTTTTATGTTGCTAATTTATATCGCTCCTGTTGAACAATTCATTTTTGCAATATATTTATCACATTCGACAGAATAACTATATTTTGGTAGCACTATATACATAGATCATTGCTCAAATTTAACAACCTTATCTTTAGATATTTTATGTAATAGTGTCATAAGACCATGGCTGCCAACTGTCTTAAATAAAGTGGGATGGACATGACTTTTTGCCCCTTATTGGGATGTGTCCAACTTCTGGTCCGTCATTGAGAGTTCTCCGTAAATTGAATAGATTGTGCATATATAAACATTCTCGCTGATGTGCTAGGCTGTTCCAAGATATCTTGCCCATAGAATTGCACTTTTACAATAATTATTTCATGAGCATCACTGTTTGACTGCCATGAAGGACTGTCTGCCATCCTGGTACATATGTGTGCCAGGGAAAACACAGTTCATACCAGCCGATGTTGGCAGAGGTATGAGAGGCACAAAATAAATGTTTCAACACATTTTCTTTGCCTGGAATCTACAATATTTTTCTCTACATAAATGGAAAATAATTTCATTAGACATAAACAGATTATGACGCAACCATTGTAACGATTTAAAGTCAGACTATCATTTTATTTCTCACAGTTTCATTTCTTTATGCTTTTGTGTTTTGCCACTTGTTTATTATCTTTCCTGTCTTGCTCTAGGTCTTAAAATCCAGGTGCCTCATTTTGTTCTCTTTTGTCTGCAGTTTGCCCTTCTGTGGAATTCTCTAGGCTGATGAATTCTGGGTAAATTACCTAGGAATATGAAACAGGAAACTGCCTGTAGCCAACGTTCACGCTCCCCATAAGAAAAATGAGTCCCTACCTTTCCTTATGTTTAACCCCTTAAGGACACATGACATGTGTGACATGTCATGATTCCCTTTTATTCCAGAAGTTTGGTCCTTAAGGGGTTAAAAGGCAACAGGAAAGTAAATTGTAAAAAAAATGGTGGATAAAAAAATAAATTAAAAAAATGACATCCAAACTGATAGTATTGCTTTAAGCTTTCGTTGGCAATTATATAATTGACATTAAAACTGTTTTGCACTAGGCTTGTACACGATGGAAAACTTTGCTTTGGCCGAATCATTTCACCCAAAAATAAATTAGTTTAGGTGGTCTGATAGCTATCAATATAGGCCATCACTGTACTGAATATTATGCATAGTTGGATTGTGAAATATGTTGAAAAAAAGACTCAAATCTATCAAACTCCGCCATTAAAACACATCTTTCTATGATGTCGATCCAGAAGAAGGCAAAAGAAACCATTTGTAGCGATGGCCAATTATTTAACAAAAGGTCTGAAAAACATCCATCTTGACTCTAGAAGGGAATCAGATTTTTCCTTGGATCAACAGCCTGTTTATATACATGTTAATTATATCCTTGAATATTTTTGGTGTATTTATTTGCTAAGTAATTATGATTGATGTCAATTGAAGTAAAGTTAAATATATCATCTCACTTTATCACTCTATTAACAAACATTATGCAAAGTTAACTCATCTCTTCATCCAGTAAGAAGTGAGATGTTCATATTGCATAGTTAAGATGACAGAAAATAAACCTGCATTGACCTACCCACCAGTAATAATTTAGTAGAGAAATCCCAGGATGGTTCATCATTTCTATATAAGTAAATAACATAAACATACAACTTAAACCGAGCTATTGGCGAAAATACTTGAGTAATACATCATAAATCACAAATACCTTTCCTCTCTCAATTAAAACTTCTGGGGGATCTGTCCCCAACCTCTTAAATTACTAAATGCCTGTCAACTCTTGAAATCTATTAGACATGTTAACAAATGAAGGAACGTGATTGTGTACCTTGCTTTAGCTTAGCTACTTGGCAATCATCTACAACAAAATGTTTGAGAATATTTGCAGAAGGTAGACAAAATTATATCATTTTTATTGTCTATGTTCCCATAACTTACCCTTATATGCAGAGTTATATTTCATTATATTTTGTGGTGCGGTTGTCTGAATGATTCCCTGAATGGTGAAGGTGGTCCCTGGTAACAGAAGAGAAAGGATGGACCACATAGTGGGGCAGATTTGGATCCCAAGTCAGGGACCAGTTACCTATTGGTCCCATTACAATCTGATACTCTGAGGGCTGGTCTGAAAGACAATTGTGTCATGACTACTCCACCAAACCATCTTCAAACCTGGAGGATATGGGGATGTCAGTGGGAGATGCTTCAAATATATATATGCTTGGGATTCTAATAACCTATTTTCAGAACAAAATTCTGAATGTGGCTGTGTGAGGAACTGACTCTGCTGGGTTTCGAACCCTGGTTTACATGCTGCTAAACCTCTTCCTTACCACTACACCAGCCTGCCTTTTGCAAATGTACCTGAGATCTGGTAACCTTGACTCTATAAGCATTGGTATCAGTGACAAGTCTCTTCAGCTGTGTCTGGTCATGTGTCTGGTTCTTGGCCTATAAAAGCCACTTCCTGTCTCTGTACCTTTGCCAGATTATTGTGGTTCCTGTACTCTCTAATCAAGCTTGTTCCTGTTTCTCCTACCTGTTGCTGATTTTGGACCGTTTTGACTTTGCTGCTTCTCTTTCCCACTGACCTCGGCTTGCCTCACTACGATTATCATCTCTCTGTTCCAGTCTCCCATCTCTGCTTAAGACCAGAAGGCCACTCAAGGCTCAGGGGCTCAACCACCTGGGTAACGAGTGGCTACCTCTGGCAGAAAACATTGCTGATCTGGCTACTGGACTCCAAAACTTTGTAACATCAATATCATTACAGGCTGTGACACTCAATTGACAAAGGGGCAAAAAGGGTGCACATTGGAACACAGATAGATATGTACACTGAGCAGTGACAGAATAGACTATAGAGCAGAGTGAACTATGTCATATTAAAAACACCATGTTATTTTATCAAGACCCCTGCTTTGTTGAAGTAGTGCTGGGCTAGGCTGGGAGGCACAACTAATGGAAAGATCAATATAGTAAAAGTGTAACAAATCCCAAGACAGAAATGACACACTTAAGTAAAATGTGAGAGAAAGTGGATACAGCTGAACTAAATACATTCCTGTGAGAGAAATACCATAATAATGATAAAAATCTGAGATAGATTACATAGATTTAGCTCAGATTTTCAGATTAGACACTACACAGGCAGTCAGTTGGAGTTTAGCTAGATAATACCGATTTGGCTCTGTGAGATTGACTTTAAACAGGGTAAGCCTGTTTGTGAGAAAGGCTCTAAGGCAAGGGGAATGGAACTGAGTTAGATGAATCCACTGAATTATACAAATGCCACAGGTTAATGGACCTGAATTAGGGTACATAGATCTAACTACAGGACAGACCAAAGCAAGTAAGATGGAGTAAGATGGAGTTTAGCTACATTGCATACACATGTGAGAGACAGACAATGAATGGAGCTGAGCTACAAATAAATACCTCTATTAATAATGAGATTCTTTGGGAATCATGTATCTCACAGGCAACTGCAAAAAATATTCTGTCTTTAAGTTAGGCGAGGCATGAGCAAAACAGAAGGGGATACATGTATTATAAATTGTAAAATAATTAGTAAGACTTTCAAGAGACATATATTGAGAATGGGGAAACAAGTCTGAGATGCTAGTAAAATATTCGGAGCAGCATGGGAAAGGTCTGGTAGGCAAGCCATGAAAAAAGCTGAAGGATGATATATACACATAATAATAAAGCAAAATATTAAATGGAAGAAGAATTGTGGAGACCTTTTAGGTAAGATGTGGCGAAAGCCACTGGGGTGTGGAGGGGACTACTTGCCAGCCTTTTACCCTGTGACTATGGCCCCTTTAATGTATTGTGAGACCATATTTGTGAATATTGGGACTTTGAACATTCTTTCGAAGTGGTTCAAAGTGCCATTTCAAACAGCCGGACCACACGCAAGTGGAATGTGCTGCCTATTTACCTCCCAGGCTGGTAGTTAACCACAGCCAAATTGACGAAAGGCTGGGTGGTCGCCGTTCGTATAGTCGAACACGTGTTGGCGGCCGTCTTGTTTAGTCAAACGTGTTCAGCTGTATTTTGTCGTCACGTTCATGGAACTCAAATCGGACACGTGACGGCACAAACACCACTGAACAGTTACCTTCCATGGAACTTCGGTTATTCGAACAGGAGTTGAACGGCGTTCCGTGGGCAAACATCCACAAACCAGGACATATACTGAACATATACTGACTACATTCACGAATGGCTACGTTCTGTAATTCGAACGGTATTTCGACTATTTGAAATAGACCGGCCGCACAGCCTGATTCTCTGGAACTGTTTTGGGCATGAAACCATGCATGCGGTCGGTCAAAAAGAGACTTCCAGGAATTTCATATGGGGATAGGTTGTGTTTTGGGGTACTTATGATACTTTATAAAAATGTGTGTTTTTTTGCCTGGAGATAATTGAGCTACATACAGGACTTGACTCAATTATCTCCTAGGCTGAGGGGAGGAATTGTGTGTAATGTGTGGGAGTGTCACCTAATGTACTGCATTATCATTGGCTTGTAACAATTGTCATCCTGTTCCCCACAAGAGTATGGAGTTCAACATTTATGTGACTGAGCCGGTGAAGGGTTTTGAAGAGTGAAATATAAGAAAAGAAGCAATGAAGATTTGTCATAAAACTGTGCATAGATCTGTTGCATAGATCTTTTGAAGTAAAGGAGCATTCCAGGCACCATAACAACTTAATCGGAATGAAAATAAGATGTTATGGTGCCAGGAGGTCCTTTGCTCCGGTTTACTTTTCGGGGTTAACTGTTCACTAATAGTTTAACCACAAAGTCTTCTCTCCAGTACCATTTAGCTATAGCCCATTGATTAAAAAAAAACAAAAAAACAGAATAACGGTCAATAAAGAGAAAGTCTTACTAGTCAAAACAGTACAAAACATTGGAATAGAGTAGAGTTTTTGAGATGCTTGTTAAATGTGGGGATTTAACATTCTAAAAAAAAAAAATAAATGCTGTAATCCTGAAATCCAAACATAAAATGCAAAAATGTAAACATATCAGTAAGCAAAATAGAAGTAAAGTCAGGATAGTGTTGCAGCAAATGTATTTATGTTTGTGTAAATCAATACCCACAGTCGATGTGCTGGTCCTGCACAGCAGATTTTAGCTCCAGAGAGCTAGTTGAAGTTCCTATTATTAGCTTCTGCTTCTTCATAGAGACAGAGATTAGTGCTCGGCAGACACCAGGTAACAAAACAAACAATTAGCAATCAGTTTAGATACTTACTAGTAGCTTTGATTAAAACTAGGGCACTAATTGTGCCATAACCACTACAGTGGATTTTAGTGGTTATGGTGCTTGGAGGGTTCCTTTAATAATAATAATGATAACATATGTAATAATAATGTTGTGTAATTACTTATAGAGTCGATATGAAATCATTACATTTTGAAAAAGAGTGGTCAATCCACTGTGAGTGCCACCAACCCTTTTCTTCTGGATAATGAATATTCAGATAATAGGCAAACTCAAAATATTGCTCTAACAGTCCAGAAAAGATGCTAAATGAGCACAATAGTCCTGTATAAGTATAAGCAATGGAACCCAGTTCAGCACAACGAACGTCCTGTTGGTTGCTGCATAGAAGAGGTGATTTGAAATCTATCTACCCGAAAAGTTTACCTTTTACCTTCTGCTCTATTCTGTCCTTAAGGAATCATGGTGGGATATTTTTTTTTTCATATTACTCAGCAAATTATATCATTTTTCTGCTTCCAAAAATATAATACATAGGAATTATTGCCATTAATTGATGATTAGATAATTATGGTACCTAGGAGAAAAAAAGATGAATAAAAGAAATCTCAGTTCGAGTCTTGGAACATCTTCCATTCCGCAGTGTAACAATTTTGCACAATAGGAGTAATGGAACAGTAAGCTTGGAAGACATTGAAAGATCTAATTTTTCCACAAATTACTGTTATCATGAAAGGTGCACTTAAAGACCCTCGCAAATTGGGACGATTTTATATCCAGCAGATTACTTCCCTCCTTTGCACAGCTGATCTGTAACACACCCCACTATGATTAAAATTGAATTTTCAAAACAGCCAGTGGGATTTCAAAGGTGACCGAAAAAAATATGTTTGGTTGATAGTGTTTTGATCTTAAATCAAATTACTTCTATATCCGGTCTCCTGTCTCCTTTAATATCAGTGGTGTAATATCATGGGTCTTTTTCTTATCATCGGAGCCCAGAGCAAAAGAAAATCAACCCACGACACCTTCAAAAAGAATCTACTAATTGGAAATACTTCTGATATGTTCAGACCTGTTTTGTAAGGGTTTTTGAAATCCTTGAGGAATAACAGAAATAGATGCCGTCTCTCTTTATTTGACATAGGGGTTCAACACCTCTCATTTCAGATACAGGCTAGAAAGCAATTGTTCAGGTCTATTGCTTTTAGAGTAAGTGGGAACTACGATACATTTTGAAGGAAAGCAATATCTTCGTGCAAAGAGAATATTATTCGAATCTCAACAAAGCTTCTGTTTAATTTAAAGTAAATATGTCTCAGTATTTTAACAGCTGATCATGTTTATATGCAAAGTCAATTTTTTTGCTGCAACACTTGAGTTAATAGATTTTAGTAAACGCTGCCTTCTAGTGGATGTTTTCAAGAAAATAAAATGCAATGTCTTCCAAGATAAATGCTGTATAATTATATGAACTGTAGAAAGGTATGGAAAAAGTAAAATAATGACAGAAAAATAAATAAGTTGCTGCCCAAGTACAAAAAGATTGAAAATATGCCCTAGGAAATGTTTTTCCAGCTACACTTTTTTTTTTCTAAAGTATTGGTCCTGTATTCAAACTAGATAAAGTCATGAGGACTCTCATTAATATTTAATAAAATATATAAAATATGTATATATATATATATATATATATATATATATATATATATATATATATATATATAATTATTATTTAATTTGTATATATCATGTTGCACTGCTTGTTATTTCACTAACTTCTATATATATATATATATACACTTCTATATATCACTTTCATGGATGCTGTTAAAAACCCTTTGGCCAAGGTTGGGCTTTTTTAGAGTCGAAGCAGAGCAATAGTCTCTTCTTGTGTAGTGGGTCTGAAAGAGCTTAGAATAGAGGAGGGAGTGGGTCTGTGGGAAGGGTTAGTAAAGGTAGGAGAGAAATGTAAAGTATCTTCTCTGATTGCAGCTATCTTCTCAGTGAAGTGACTTTCAAAGTTTGGAACAGCCATGTTAGAAGGAGAACGAGCAGCAACAGACCAACGAGGAGGGTTTAAAGTGTAAAATACATTTTTGGGTTCTCTGGAGAGTATGGTTATGAGGGTATCTTGGTAGCTTTCTTTGGCATAGCAAAGAGCCAAACTGTACAAGTATAGCATCAATTTATATTGGGGGCATAAAATGTCAAATGAGATTTTCTGCAGCAGTGTTTCACAGTTCTGGAGCATTTTTGAAGCTAGCTTAGTATGCCAAGATTGAAACTGTGGTCACTTATGATGTTTAAATGTGGAAAGTGCCATGTTGTCTGGTTTAGAGGAGAGGGTGGAGTTGTAGAGAGAAGTTGCTGAGCTATTGCAGGTGAGGTTTGAAATGGGCAAAAGAAGCGTTTTGGAGATTGGTGGACGTTTGGCAAGATTGTGGACGTTTTGCAAGATCGATGTACATAAGATGTTATAAGTTGAGTATGGGGCAGTACCTACATTTTAAGTCATATTGTCCTAGCCAGGACTTAAAAAGTTACTCACCGCCGCTAGCCATAGCATACTCACCAGGGGAGAATTTCTACTCGCCAGGGCTACATTTTCACTTGCCTTGTTGGTAGTGTAAATTTTGAGCCCTGGTATTGGGTATGCTGATAACAAAGTTCAATATATAATGGTCAGATAGATGAAATTGAACATTAGAGAGAGTTCGGTGGTGTGACTAAAGGGAGGGAGTGCTGGAGAACAGAAGTTTGTTGTTCTAGTTCGGTGGTGTGGTGGGATTGCACTGAATACCCGGCAGTGCAGCATTTCAATATTTCTGGCTATGCTTTCATTGAGATCTTGGAGAACATCAGAGCTTTGCTTATTGCTAAAGATGACATATCATAGTAAAATGGGGATATGTTGTGGGTTCTTCATTCTCCCATATCACCCCAGTCCCCTTAACAACTTTAACTTGCTGAAAAGTATTATATGTGAAGAGTGTGTCCTCTTTTTTAATTTGGCACAAAGTCCAGATTTCAATAGAAATTTACACTTTTATAAATGAACCTGGTTAAACCCCCTTGGCTTTCAAGCATACAACAGATAAAGTTCCAGGTTCGTTAGATCAATGCAGCTGACCTCAAGAGGGAGCAATTGCCCAGAGCACCTGACTTACAAATACTTCTCACTGAGCTACATTGGGAAGTTTGTGATTGGACCGCCACAGAAAGTCTGGGTGGGGTAGAAGGGGAGAGTTTGCAAAGGCAGCAGAAAAGAGAACTGCAGGTTTTGCAAGCTGATTTTATATATATTCCCAATGAAAAAAATACATAATGTAATGCATGCAAGTTTTTCTTTGGGGTGTCGGTATCTATTGCCGTTATTTTTTTTGTTATTTTGTATTTGATCAGTGTAGTGTTCCTTGAATCCCAATCAGTGACCTCTTTTTTGGACTATGAGTATATGGAAAGAAACAAAAATATCAGGTTAAATTTTTGTTGGGGCTGAATGAGTCTAACTTGGAAGAAAAAAGTGTCCTTTTCAGTCTTGGACTTCAGGAAGTTTAAAATAAATAGATTGGAAACATTCTTATGTTGCTGAAAACTGCTCTGGCAATTTTCACAGGACACACCACGCTGACGTTGACATTTGTTTTAATGCACTATAGTGATAATGCATTAAAAAATATTCAAAGCACCATAATCACTATAGCTTAGTGGTATTTGTTGGAAACCTGTTAGTAATTAGTATTTGCTACTTGCAACTTGCTGTTGTTAATAGTGACAACTTATGTCAGTTATTTGCTTACAACATCGGAAATTGTGTGTAAGTAAGCTTTGTCCAGAGAAGATTGATTTTGGGGATCAGCCAGCATGACAAATTAACTGCAGCCTTAATATGATTTAATACTGTAGGGGGGTTAAAGGATATATCTCAGCTGTAGTGATTGTCCTGCTCTGTCCCTCAGTTTTAATGTCTCTTTATTAGTCACATTTCCCAGCATCCACTGCCCCCCTAGTCATAAACTGGCACTGTTACCACTGCCTGGATTCTGCCCGTCTTCGAACACATTGATAATACACAATTTACAATGTCAGTATCCGGCAATGATGATTTCTGTACAACCTGTACATTTAAGATTGCCTGAAAGTGCTAAAGGTAGATTTACCCAACATTCTCAGCCAATCAGTGTTGTCCAATGCAAAACACAAAGAAAATCAGTTTGCACCAAATACTGCATATAAGTCCAATACGTCAGAAGATTCTTGAGAAATTTCTGACTGGAAACTGTACATCAAATCCATGGTGGGGATCATACCACCTAATTGCTATTATTTGAGCGTTAATACTGCTCTACCAAATGTGAGTAAATTACCATTTTTAGTTACTTGTATCAGATTTTATCACAGTAAGCACTATTGTTTGCTTTTGTATTTTACTCCTTATATTCATCTAGCTGCTGAGAGACTAACCCTCATGAGCTACATATCCATCAGTGGGGGTTGTACCGCTATATGCAGTTTTACTCAGATCTGGTCTATAGCTCTATCAAATATGAGTCCATATCCTTGTTGTGTGCCTATACACCACACTGGAGTTGACATTTATTTTAATGCAATAACTGCGTTATTTATGCGTTATTTATTCATATATAACTATGACCATAACTGTTACAATGAGATTGACCCTTTAAAATTTAATTTATTATTTATGATGATCAATGGTGAGACTTCTGATGTGTTGTCAATGCCCTCTTTTTCCTCACTTTTTAGTTTTTTGTGATATTCCAGAAGTTGGCTGGGATAGGTAGATTCAAGTTTTTTACAATTTGTTTGTGAAATTTGGGGCCTTAACATTTCTACATGAAGAAAAAACAGCAAACACAGCAGATAATATGCCTTAAAGCAAGTGCTCATAGTGGAAATAAGAAACAACACCTTTATTCACATTTACAAAAAGAAAATCAACTCAGGGGGAGCCAAAAAGAAGAAGAAAAAAAAGAAGCAGGAGTCCTAAACTATTTCAGACCTTTTGAGCCTTAGTCGAATGCATAAAGGGTAGGCTCCAAGAGAGATTTGAAACAGATAACTGAGTTTATCTGCCAGCAATTAACCCCAGCAATTAACCCCTTATAAGGGAATAGTAAGCAATAAAAACAAGTGAAACTTCTACCTAGGTAAAAGTCATAGTTATTTGAATAGGAGGCAAAAAAGAGACAAAAGGGGAAACCTCGTCAAACAAAGGCTGCCCCGTCTGATAGTTATACTTGTTTTTCAATATTCTTTGGTGAGCGACAACTCTACCACACTCCTAGGCTTAACAACTGCATATGGGAGTGCAAAAACAGAGTGGTAAACTGCGCCACAAAATAATTAAAAGTGGTTAAAATATGAAAAATGATATATACATACATACAGGATATTCCAACAATGTGGTAGTGTGTATAAACCTTGAGAAAATACAAATATATAACAATAATAGTGCAATATGTCAATTAAAAAGCTTTTAAATAAAATATACAGAAAACCAGTAAAAAGGCTAACTCACACTTTGCAGAGCTACTGAGAGCTCTGCCGTATAGCGCCTGGACGGTATAATCTCGGTCTTGGGATATAGGAATAATTGTGAGATGTAGTATCCAAAGCTCCACAGTCGTGCATAAAAAAAAACATAAATATAATCCAATGGTATAGTATGTACTATAAATAATTGGTAAAAAGAAAGGTAGGTATCCTACTTACGAATTCCAGAGCAATGACTTGCTCTGGTGATGAGAGCTTGTGGTGGCATAGACTTCATTCTCTCCCCCATTGTACTTTTTAACCAATCTTCCCTTCCCCATCTTATCGTTTCCCTCATTCATAGTTTACACTGTCTATTCAAATCCACTCCTTCAAGAATTGCATAATTTACCACCCCTGGACATCCTAGCCTATTCCATAAAAACTTCGACTTCCCTATTTCCTCATTCTAGTATTCCTTCTCTCATACTTGTAGACGTTAATATACTAATCAACACCCCTCATGCCTCCCGACTCCTCTCAGTAACGGCCTCCCTCAAAGCACTAATTCATCAACTCATACATCTGTAGATACTTGATCTCATCTTTATTAATCTCATAATTTCTAATCTCTCCCCAAGGGGCTCAAAAATATTTAAAGCCACAATGTCATTTCGGAGTTTTTTTGGGTCTATTTCTGTGAAGTGGGGGTTATTATTTTATTTTAAAAAAAAGTTATTATGAACAGCAAGATCTTTGGCAATCATTCGCAATAGGTAGATATTAAACAAGGCTCCTTTGCAGTTTCCAAAGTAATTTACCCACAATCCATCAGTCAAAAGAATGTCATAGTAGGGCAAGCTGCAGACATTATGGAGAGAGAACAAAGTGGTAGTGCTTGGATATTGAGATGCAATGAAAGCAAAACTGAGAAAAATAAAAATTACACTGCCGCCTTAAGTTCCATGACCATGGCCTAAAGTAGAGAAGAGGCATTCTTTTTCTTTCTTTAAAAACAAACAAACAAACAAATGAATGGTTTGTTATTACATGACTGATAGAGAGAAGTGGCTAGAATGTGCACATAAGTGCATTTCTTTATGAATATTTTATAATTTAAGAGGCTTATTTACTAACTCAGCACAGAAAGTTCACTCAATTTGACCTGAGCCAGTCTTTGTTCGGCATGTCTACTGAAAACTGTAAATATGTGTTCCATCATTGAAACTTTTTTTCTTGTTAAGGAGCAACCACTACATGTTAAGCGCAAAATCTACTTACACTACTTGTTTTATGTTATGTGTACATGATGTATAAAGTAAGCACTTAGACAAAACAAGAAACAAGCATAAATCAAGTTTATCTGATGGTAGTCTATCATTGCACTGTAGATTTGCCTTCATGAAGCAAGCAACGTAAATCGGCCAACTGTCCAGATTCGTGGCTGTTTGATACATTTCTTTTTTTTAGCATACACTGAATTGATCAAAAATGTATATGCAAATATATGACTAAGCCTCAAAATTGACCTTGAATTGCTTATAGTAAATAACTGAATTAAAATGTTAGGCCATAATTTGAGATTTTGTTATTTTTTCCAGAAATATTGCAATTCAGCTCAGTCAGTCTTCAGCAAATAATCTTGTGGTCTGCTATTCCAATTCCTTCAAAACGGAAGTCGTCAGACCTCTTCTCAAAATGCTATTCCTTTCAGTTGCCCTCATTTTTTTTATTTCTAGCCCACCTTAATTTTTCTCTATTTTTTAAGCAGTTTGAGCAAACTATCTGCAACCAACTTATCTTCATCTTCTCTAATAGTCTTCCCACTTACCAGTATGACTCCTGCTCTCCACACTCAGTTCCCCAACATCCTCAGTCACGCACAACCATTGGCGGATCCAGGGGAGGGGCAACCGGGCAATTGCCCCCCCCCCCCGAGATTCCCCCTGCCGGCTAGTGCAGGGCTGGCATTGCCCAAGTGCCAGCCCTGCAATGTGCCTGCGGACCGGGGAGGGTGATCATTGATCTCCCGCCCCGGTCCGCAGGCATCGTTCTGGCAGGGGAGGGAGGGAGAGGAGAGAGGACCCGGGAGCTCAACTTGCAGCTCCTCCGGGTCCTCCTCTCGCGAGATTTGGAGCGTTGCCGCCATTACCACGGCAACGCTCCAAATCTCACGAGAGTGAACTCTAGCCCTGGAGCGCGGGCTAGAGTTCTCTGGAACCACTGGACCACCAGGGATTCCCCACTGGGACCACAAGGGATCCAGAAATTATATTATTAAATACATTTTTTTTTATTAAAAAGCCTCCCTTCCCTCCTCCCCTCCCCCCCATACACACACTGCCCCACATACACTGTCCCCACATACACTGCCCCCATACACACACTACACACACTTCCCCCTTACACACGCTGACCCCATACACACACTGCCCCCACATACACACACTGCCCCCACATACAAACACTGCCCCCATACACACAAACACTGCCCCCATACACACGCTGCCCCCATACACACACTGCCCCACATACACAGTCCCCATACACACTGCCCCACATACACTGCCCCCATACACACACTACACACACTTCCCCCTTACACACACTGACCCCATACACACACTGCCCCACATACAAACACTGCCCCATACACACAAACACTGCCCCATACACACAAACACTGCCCCATACACACACTGTCCCACAAACACTGTCCCCATACACACACTGTCACCATATACACACTGCCCCACAAACACTGTCCCCATACACACACTGACCCACAAACACTGCCCCACATACAAACACTACACACACTGCCCCCATACACACACTGTCCACATACAAACACTGCCCCCATACACACACTGCCCCCACATACAAACACTGCCCCATACACACACTGCCCCACAAACACTGTCCCCATACACACACTGTCCCACAAACACTGTCCCCATACACACACTGCCCCACAAACACTGCCCCCATACACAAACTGCCCCATACACATACTGCTCCGCACACACTGCACACCCATACACACACAGACACATACAGTGCCCTACACAAACTGCTGCCCCATACACAAATTGCCCCAAACACACACACATGACCCCCCCATACACACAGTGCCCCCCATACACACACTGCCCCACACATACATACAGTGCCCCCATACACACACTGCCCCCTAACACACACACTGCCGACCTTACGCACTCACACTCACTTCACCGCTCACACACACACTGCACCTTTCACACACACACTGCACCTTTCACACACACTTCACCCCTAACACACACCACTTCTCCTATGCCCTATATCCCAGCAGACCCCAGGTAAGTTGTCAAACTGTTCTTAAACGGTATGACTACTTACTCTGGGGTGGGATCCTGGCACTACTGGCACCATAACTACTACACTGAGCTGTAGTGGCTATTGTGCCAGGATTTTTTTTTTTTTTAAATAATCTACAAGTGCCCCTCCCGCGATCAGGCTCTGGATCCGCCACTGCGCACAACAGCCCAAATGTTTTGCAATCCTCAACCTCCTTAACCTTTCTGTCATTTCACTATTGATCATCTTATCCTTATCTTAATTTTGGCTAACTTTGATATTGTGGTGGAATCTCGGTAAAAATAAATTTAGTAGGCCGAGATTACCACGTGGCATGTGTACGTGCATATACTGGTGTATCGGTCGGTTGCACGTGGCAAAGATACAATCAGTAGTGTACGGAGCATGTGCGAGAATACAGGATGTAGTATTCCCTTCCTCCATTGTGCTGGGCAAGCCATGTGGTCAAACAGGAAGTTAGTTCTTGTTCGATTGATTGGGTAAGAGTATGTGTGGGTGGAGCTTATTATGGGAGGAGTTACATGCCTATATAAGGAGCCTACACTATTGTCCGGGGCTCAGATCTTGTTGTATTTTGGTGACATTAGTCCCTCTGAGTCCCGTTCGGTGAATCGAATAAAGAATCTCTTCTTTCCTGAAGAAACCTGTGTCCATCTCTCTGTGCTTGGCTTCCGTCAGTTTCTCCGGTATCATTTGGTGCCTTGGCCGGGAAGCTCATCGTTCAACGGTCGCTGAGAAGCAGAGGCGTGAGACGGTCTATCTTTGCCCACGTTCTCTACGGCTGCACCCCTGAACTTCTGCGTGGACCTCCCTTAGTCTCGGCGCCACTGGTCTGTTGTACAGGAGATCATCGGCCTCTACGTAGTAAGTGCTGGGGTGTCCCCGTCGATGAGTGTGAACTCAGGTTCAGGAACGAGGAGGTAAGACGACCGCTGTTTTTAGACGGTGGACCCACTAGGGGTATTGGATACCGATTGTGCGGTAGGCCCATAAGGGGTTATTTGGAATCTGCCCCCTCCAGTGGAGGGAAGGAGCGAAGGCGCACCGCTCAATTAAACGCCCTGTAGTCAGCCCGTTTAATTTTGGTTTGGAGTCAGGCGGGGTTCTGGTGTAAATAGCCCTAGCCGGACACCGGTGTCTTGTCAAGACTAGCGTTCTAGGGTGTATATTTCATTCGCTAGGTCGGAGGGACCGGGAGACTAAGCGGCGCCTGTGTAAATTCGGTTCGCTAGATCTCAACCTATCTTGGCTAAGTGGGAAGGCGTGTAAATTTGGAACCCACTAGACTATTGATAGAGTAAATAGACTAAAAGGGTGCTGTTGTAAATTCCGCCCTCTAGTTCGCTATATGTGGTGCTTGGGCAGTGTGGCTAACCAAAACGTATGTAGATAGTTTTAGGTAGTCCATCAAGGTACTGGCCAATAGATTAGTTGGGAATTGTAAAAGTGTTAAAGATTGTTGTAGTAGCATGTATATCTTGCTAGATAGCGTGAGCTCTGCCGTCTAGCAAAAGTGTGAATAGTGTGTAACTGTATTATAGCGCACGGTACCATAACCATGTATAATTACTGATACTGTGAATAAGTACTAATAACTGTCGTCTATGTTGTATGTTTAACACCATAATCAGTACTAATTGAACTGTGACTTTAAATTGTACTCTAACCAATGCTAACCGTACTATAACTACTGTTTGTAAAGATGATGCTACTGGGGTATGTTATAGACGGGTAATTCAGATATAGGGAATTATAGCGTGGGTGACCGTACAGTTTCGCCAAAGGGCACAGTATTAGTTACTTAGTGACTGGTGTAACAGCTGTGTGTGTACGGGAATTCCCTGAGTGTTTTGTTGTGTGCGTTTCGCTTAGTAACTGTACCACGTGGTGCTGTTGCCGAGGGAACGGGTGTGACCGTTGGGAGAGTGTTTGTTTAGTTTCTGTTGGAGACGACGCTTCATTGTTAAGTATGGGCGCGTCAGATTCAACGGTTTTGGATCCCTTAGGATGTATGTTAAAAAACTTTAAAAAGGGATATACTGTATGTGATTTTGGGGTAAAGATGTCTCCAGCACGCCTGACTACTTTATGTAGTAGGGAATGGCCTACTTTGGTTGCCGCATGGCCACCACGTGGCAGTTTGGATCCTAATCTGGTACAGCGTGTACACGTGGCTGTATCAGGTAGGCCTGAACTTTACGGCCAGTTTCCATATATTGACTGTTGGAGGCAGGCCGTAAATGACTCGCCAAAATGGATCCGAGTATGCCACGAGGAACAATGTCGCCTCATGGTGGCCAGCACTCGCTTATCCACTAAGGCCGTAATAACGCCCATTTTGGACACGTCTGAGATCCCCATGCCGCCCTCTTACTCCTCCTCCACCGGAAGAGGAAGAGGAGGTGCTGTTGGAAACGCTCCTCCCCTTGCCCCGCTGTCCCCACCTACCCCTTCCTCTAGCTCAGAGCCCAATCCCCTTGTTTTAAACCCTCCCCTTCCGGTACCTACCTCCGTTGACTCCACTTACCCAGATTTGGCGCCATATCTAGTTTCCGGTCAGGCTCCTCCTAGCCCGGCCCGGAATATTTTACTTACCAACCTTCCCCTTAGTAAAGCGTCTCCATCCCCATGTCTTACTACCCCTAGACCGGAAACCCTAACTGACGTATCTCAACGAAGCCCCATAGTAACCAAACAAATGACTGGTACCCTACAACCCCAACATTATCAGATGCCTCTACGATTGACTCCTGGCCCGACACATATTAACGGTGACGGCCAGATACAATATGCTGATCCAGTCTTCGTCTATGTCCCTTTTACAACCACTGATCTATTTAATTGGAAGACCCATAACTCCTCTTACACCGAAAAGCCTCAAGCCATGACGGATTTGTTTACCTCTATAGTCCAGACACATAATCCCACTTGGGCTGATTGCCAGCAATTGTTGATGACATTGTTTAATAATGAGGAAAGGACAAGGATAAATCAAGCGGCAATTAAAGCGCTGGAAGAAGTGGCCCGTACACAAAATCAGGCCAACCCAGCAGCATGGGCCGCAGCCCATTATCCAAACACCGATCCAAATTGGAATGTCAATGGCGCAGACATGGTCCATTTAAAAGCTTACAGGGACGCTATTATTGCTGGCATGAAAGCTGGAGGGAAGAAGGCGATTAACATGTCTAAGATGGCTGAGGTATTACAGAAATGTGATAAATCGCCCAGTGTCTTTTATGACCGATTTATTGGAGGCATACCGTTTGTATACCCCCTTTAATCCGGAGGATCCTGAGAATTCCCGGATGGTTAACTCCGCCTTTGTCAGCCAAGCCTACGGAGATATAAAGCGCAAGCTACAAAAGTTAGAAGGGTTCGTAGGGATGTCTATAACCCAACTAATGGAGATAGCAAATAAGGTATACATGACTAGGGAAACAGAGACAAAGAAGGAGGAAGAGCGTAAGATGCGTAGGAAAGCAGATATGCTAGCGGTAGCTATCGCAGGCGTAGATAGAAGGGAAAAGGAAGTGTATAGGGGAATGGATAAAGGCGAGAGTAAATGGAATAGGGAACCCTTGAGTAGGAATCAATGCGCATATTGTAGGGAAGAAGGGCATTGGAGAAGTGAGTGTCCACAAAGGGAACAGTATGAGAGAGACAGACCTAGGGCAGGATATAGTAATTATAGAGGTAGAGCGAGAGGTAGAGGAGGTCCTGGAGGGAATAGTAATAATAGAGGAAGTGTTAGTGGAGACAGGTACTATCCAGCAGTGCAGAGACCCCGCGATAGAGAAGATAGGGACTTTGTGGGGTTGGAGGATGGAGGACTATTGATACCGACCAGGCTCCATCCCCCTTGGCCGAGCGGAGCCTATGGTCGATGTAGCAATAGGGGGAAAAAGGAGTGCTTTCATGATTGATACTGGTGCTGAACATTCGGTGGTGACTGACCTGGTTGCTCCTCCATCTGGAAGAACTATCACCGTAATAGGAGCAACTGGAAGGAGTGCTGCTAAACCAGTTCTTAAAAGTCGACTCTGTACATTGCGAGGCCACATAGTGAAACATCAATTCCTTTATATGCCTGAATGTCCAGTCCAACTGCTAGGATGTGATTTGTTGTCAAAATTACAAGCACAGATAATGTTTCTACCTAATGGAACAACATCTTTAAAGTTCAATGGACCTTCAGGTATAATGACAATATCTGTACCAAAGGAAGAAGAGTGGCGACTTTATACAGTGTTGACTACCCAAAACCCTAAGAGTGATGAATCCTTGTTCAATATACCAGGAGTGTGGGCAGAGAACAACCCACCAGGACTTGCTCGCAATATTCCACCAATTCGAATTGAACTAAAACTTGGGGTTTATCCAGTGAGCTTAAGACAATATCATATCCCACAAAAGGCCAAGAAGAATATACAATCATATTTGGATAAGTTCATAAGGTATGGTATCCTAAAATTCTGTACTTCCCCCTGGAACACCCCATTGTTGGCTGTTCAAAAGCCCGGTACAGATGAATATCACCCTGTGCAGGACTTGAGAGCAGTCAATGATGTGGTCGTAAGTATACTTCCAGTTGTGCCCAATCCATATCACCTGCTTGCTTTAATTCCGGGCAGGGCTACCTATTTTACTGTCCTAGATCTCAAAGATGCCTTCTTTTGCCTTCGAATTGCTGCGGAAAGCTAGTGTATCTTCGCATTCCAATGGGAAAATGCTGTAACGGGCTCGAAGCGCCAGATGACTTGGACAAGGCTGCCCCAAGGGTTTAAAAATTCACCTACCCTATTTGGATCAGCTTTAAGTCAAGACTTACTGGATTTCAAGTCCATCCCAGGAGGGTGTGTACTATTGCAATACGTAGATGATTTGTTGATAGCGGCAGTTACAAGAGAAATATGTCAGCAAGCAACACATGATTTACTACACATTCTCTGGAAGGCAGGATACAAGGTGTCCAGGAAGAAAGCTCAGTTGTGTCAGCCAACTGTCAAGTATCTGGGATTCCATATCTCTGAAGGTCAAAGGATAATGGGGCCAGAGAGAAAATAAGCTGTATGCCAAATACCAATACCCAAGAATAGAAGACAAGTGCGGGAATTCTAGGGGGCAGCAGGCTTCTGTAGGATATGGATTCCCAGTTATGCGATATTGGCGAAACCTCTTTATGCAGCTATAAAAGGTACAGAACACGATCCCTTCCTGTGGACCCCTGAACAACAAAAGGCATTTGAAGATGTGAAGAAGGCTTTGATGAGTGCCCCAGCATTAGGTCTACCTGATCATACACGCCCATTCTACTTATATGTACACGAGCAAAGAAGAATGGCTGTGGGAGTATTGACACAGTACTTGGGATCATGGCAACGACCTGTTGCATATATGTCCAAACAATTGGATGCAGTGGCCAGTGGTCTTCCACCTTGTCTAAGAGCCGTAGCTGCTGCCGCCCTGCTGCTAGCCGAAGCTGATAAACTTACTCTGGGTCAGGAACTCTATGTGCGAGTCCCGCACACAGTACAAACGTTGCTAGACTATAAAGGCAATCATTGGTTTAGTAACAGCCGCATGACTAAGTATCAAGCTATGTTGTGTGAGAACCCGAGAGTGCACCTAGAGACTGTTAACACCTTAAATCCAGCTACCCTTTTGCCACTACCTACTGAGAGTCAACATGATTGCCTGGAGGTGATGGATGAAGTGTTCTCAAGTAGACCAGACCTTCGTGACTTTCCCATTCAGAACCCTGATGTCCAGTACTATACGGACGGCAGTAGTTATGTGAAAGAAGGGATTCGCTATGCAGGATATGCAGTAACAACCATAGACAAGGTGATAGAAGCTCGGCCATTGTCAAAAGGAACATCGGCACAGAAGGCAGAACTAATTGCACTAACACGAGCGTTACAATTGGCTGAAGGTTTAAGAGTGAACATCTACACGGACTCCAAGTATGCGTTTTTAACCACTCATGCCCACAGAGCTTTCTATAAAGAAAGAGGACTACTGAATTCAGAGGGTAAAGAAATCAAGTACGCAGCTGAGATATTACAACTACTGGAAGCCGGGGGTGGAACCGAAAGAAGTTGGTATCATACATTATCGGTCGCATCTGAAAGGAGATGGTGATGTAACCAAAGGAAATCGGATGGCAGATAATGCAGCTAAGCGTGCCGCTGAATCAGGAAGACAGGAGTATGTGGAACATATAGCTGATCTTATACCGACCCCACTGTCTCAGTGGACTCCAGTTTATACAGCTCAAGAAGAAGAGTGGTTAAAGACTGAAGCTGGGAAGTACCTGGAGAACAATTGTTATCAGTTAGAAGATGGAAGAATAGTCATTCCAGCATCACTAGCTGTAGAAATTGTCCAGAACTATCATAACGGGACACATTCTGGAAGAGATAGTATGGAAGAATCTCTCAGGAAACATTTCTACATACCAAGATTGTCCAACTTGACTCAAGCCATTGTACGAAGATGTGTGATATGTGCCAAGAATAACGCAAGGCAAGGACCAGTTGAACCACCTGGAGTCCAGTATATGGGGGGACTCCCTATGTCCGATCTTCAAATAGACTATACGGTAATGCCTAAATCCGGTGGACATCGCTTCCTACTAGTAGTTGTGTGTACCTACTCAGGTTGGGTAGAAGCATGTCCTACTCGTACAGAGAAAGCAGGAGAAGTTGTGCGATTCCTGTTGCGAGAAATAATACCCCGATATGGACTACCATGTTCTATAGGATCGGATAATGGTCCAGCCTTTGTTCACCAGTGCCTACAACAACTGACTCATATGCTTGGTATTAAGTGGAAGCTTCATACGGCATATAGACCTCAGAGCTCTGGGAAAGTAGAAAGGATGAACAGAACTATTAAGAACCAATTGGCAAAGATGTGTCAAGAGACTCAGCTTAAGTGGAATGTTATTTTGCCCATAGCTCTGTTGCGTATTCGTAGTACACCTACCAGAAGGATGCGTCTCTCACCTTTTGAAATCATGCATGGGCGTCCACCTCCCGTACTTGGTAACTTAAGGGGGGATTTGAGTCAGTTGGGAGAAGGAATTACCCGGCAGCAGGTTGTAGAGTTGGGTAAAACTATGGAGGAGGTACAGAAATGGGTACAAGATAGATTACCTGTGAATATGTATCCCCCTGTTCATAGTTATCATCCAGGAGATCAAGTATGGATAAAAGAGTGGAACAGTGTACCGTTGGGGCCTAAGTGGAGGGGTCCTTATGTTGTTCTTTTGTCTAACCCTACAGCTATAAAGGTGGCCGAAGTGACTCCGTGGATTCATCACTCCAGGGTTAAACCAGCATCAGTAGATTCTTGGCAAGCTACACCAGATCCAGAGAATCCCTGCAAGATCCGGTTAAAGCGCACAACTCAGTCGGAGTGACGAGGAGATATCGGGATTCCAAGTGTGATTAAAGAGATCAGCAATTAAGTGTTTTGACGGCCATAATAAAGCCTGACCACTTACCCACGTGACATAGCCAGAGTGTCTTGAAGGGACCTCTGTGAAGGGAAGAGAGGACCTGCAGAACTCCATTCCTTGCAGCCCTTACATCCTGGAAGCTGAGGTGCCATCGCCAGGACGAAGAATGAGGATGAAGACGTCAAGAGAAATGCACCTGATAATGTATATATTTGTGTTTTTAATTATTCAGGAAGGTCGAGGTACCGACACACTTAGCTGTGAGGTTTGCAATAACACTACTATAACAGGTAATCATATTTCCCAGACCCTTATTTGGCATTCACAATATGAGTGTAAAGGATATTTATCTAGGTGTAGATACTTAGGTATAGATTATAGTGTATGCCATTTAGGAGTAGGAGAACCTAAGTGCTTCAATCCAGAGTATCAACCCCGTACAATTTGGTTGACCCTCCGGAATGGAGACTCACAGGGGACCCTAATAAATAAGACAGTATTAGAAACCGTACATTCCTCGGGTGTTCTGCTATTTGATGCATGTAAGGCGATATCAAGTGGTAGAAAACCGTGGAATGTTTGCGGGGATCTTAAATGGGAAAGAGCGTATGGGTCGAATGATAAGTATATTTGCCCCAGTAGTAGAAACAAGTATGTAAATCCAAAATGCCCAGATAAGGATTATGATTATTGTCCATATTGGTCTTGTGTAGGGTGGGCAACTTGGGGACAGACAGTAGATAGGGATATGATTGTTACTAAGTTGCCTACCAAACCATATTGTAAGTCTATGGAATGTAACCCAGTCCATATACTTATTAATAATCCTGAACAATTTATAGATAGGTTCGGAAACTTATTTATATGGGACGGGTTTGGATCCTGGGACAATATTATTTATAGGGATAGAGACCGATACCGTAGCATCCCAAACTCATCAGGTTTTCCATTCTTTTCATGAAGAGATGAGTGTAGAAAATAAGATCCACCATAATGCTAAAAACCTGTTTATTGATCTGGCTGAGAGTATTGCTGGTAGTCTTAATGTGACCAACTGCTATGTGTGTGGAGGTACTAATATGGGAGACCAATGGCCCTGGGAAGCAAAGGAGGTAATGTATTCTGGTTCTGAGACAATTGAACAAATAATATCTTCTCAAGCCGATTATCAAATGAGTGTTAGAGGTAAATCTGAGTGGCGATTAAAGACCTCCATTATAGGTTACGTTTGCATAGCAAGGAAAGGAATAATGTTTAATACATCTGTAGGAGAATTGACTTGTCTAGGGCAAAAAGCTTATGATGATAATACAAAGAATACAACTTGGTGGTCGGCTTCAAATGTCTCAGAACCACCTAACCCGTTTGCAAGTTATACCAATTTAAAGGACGTGTGGTTTGATCTATCTATTACATCTAGTTGGAAAGCCCCAGCAAATTTGTACTGGATCTGTGGTAAGAAAGCCTATTCGGAGTTACCACAGCACTGGGAAGGGGCATGTGTGTTAGGTATGCTCAAACCATCCTTCTTCTTGTTGCCTATTGAAACAGGAGAGACTTTGGGAGTTAAAGTGTATGATGTGAATCATAGGAAGAAAAGGGGACCCCTAGAGATAGGCAGGGGTGGACTGAGAGCCTTTGGGGACCCCGGGCAAAATTAGATCCCAGGCCCTTTGAATGCACAAATATATGTGCATTAAATAAATGTTAAAGGATCACTATACTGTCAGGAAAACCGCTTTGTTTTCCTGACACTATAGTGCCCTAAGGGTGCTCCCACCCTCAGGGTCCCCCTCCCGTTGCGCTGAAGGGATTAAAACCCCTTCAGCAGCTTACCTTTATCAAGCACCGGGCCCCCTCGGCGCTGGTGACCTCTCCTCCCCCGCCGACGTCGGCTCACGAGTGGAGCGAAATTCGCATGCGCGGCAAGCGTGCTTTCAAACAGTCCATAGGAAAGCATTTCTCAATGCTTTCCTATAGACGTTCTGCACGTCAGGATGACACCCACTAGAGGTTTGATTAACCCTGCTAAGTAAACATAGCAGTTTCTTTGAAACTGCTATGTTTACATCTGAAGGGTTAAAACCTGAGTAACCTGGCACCCAGACCACTTCATTGAGCTGAAGTGGTCTGGGTGACTATAGTGTCCCTTTAAATACAACTCTCATATAATACAGCATTCCTTTGGATGTGTATATTGTGAAGACCTGTGTATTGATGCATGTTTGTATTTGAGTCCGTTTGAATGCACTTGTGCATGTCTGGATGACTACATGTGCTTTTTTGTATATAGTGTCAGTGTGAATGCATATGTGACAGGTGACAGAGTGTGTGAGGGAGAGGGTGACAGGTGGCAGAGTGAGGGGGTACCTGGAGGCAGAGTCAGGGAGGGAGGGGGTGACTAGTGACAGAGTGAGGGAGGGGGTGACTGTCCCCCTTACTCTGTCACTAGTCACCACCTCCCTCCCTCACTCTGTCACCAGTCATCCCCTCACTCACTCTGTCACTAGAGTGAGGGGGTGACTAGTGACAGAGTGAGTGAGGGGGTGACTAGTGACAGAGTAATGGAGGTAAGGGTTGACTAGTGACAGAGGGAGGGAGAGGGTGACTGTCACTAGTCACACCCTCCCTCTGTCCCTAGTCACCCCCTCCCTCCCTCACTCTGTCACTAGTCACCCCTCCCTCACTGTCACTAGTCACCCCCTCCCTCCCTCTGTCACTAGTCATCTCCTCCCTCTATCACTAGTCACACCCCCCCCCCTCACTGCCACTAGAGTGAGGGGGTGACTAGTGACAGAGTAAGGGAGGGGGTGACTAGTGACAGAGTAAGGGAGGGAGGGGGTGACACAGTGACAGAGGGAGGGGTGACTAGTGACAGAGGGAGGGATGGGGTGACTAGTGACGGAGGGAGGGGGTGACTAAGGACAGAGTGAGGGAGGAAAGGGGTGACTAATGACAGAGAGAGGGGGTGACTAGTGACAGAGGGAGGGGGTGACACAATGACAGAGGGAGGGAGGGGGTGACAGAGGGAGGGGTGACTAATGACACAGTGACAGAGGGAGGGTGGGGGTGACACAGTGACACAGGGAGGGAGTGATTAGTGACACAGTGACGGAGGGAGGGGTTGACTAGCGGCAGTGAGGGAGGGGGTGACTAGTGGCAGTGAGGGAGGGAGGAGTGACTAGTGGCAGTGAGGGAGGGAGGAGTGACTAGTGGCAGTGAGGGAGGGAGGAGTGACTAGTGACAGAAGGAGGGGGTGACTGGTGACAGAAGGAGGGGGTGACTGGTGACAGAAGGAGGGGGTGACTGGTGACAGAAGGAGGGGGTGACTAGTGACAGAAGGAGGGGGTGACTAGTGACAGAAGGAGGGAGGGAAGGGGTGACTAGTGACAGAGTAAGGGAGGGAGCGGGTGACACAGTGACAGAGGGAGGGGATGACTAGTAAGGATGGGGTGACTAGTGACAGAGGGAGGGGGTGACTAGTGACAGAGGGAGGGGTGACAGTGACAGAGGGAGTGGTGACAGAGGGAGGGGTGACAGTGACAGGGGGGGTGACTAGTGACAGAGGGAGGGGTGACAGTGACAGAGGGGAGTGACAGTGACAGAGGGGGGGTGACTAGTGACAGAGGGGGGTGACAGTGACAGGGTGGGTGACTAGTGACAGTGGGGGGTGACTAGTGACAGGGGGGTGACAGTGACAGAGGGAGGGGTGACTGACAGAGGGGGGTGACTAGTGACAGAGGGGGGTGACAGTGACAGAGGGGGGGGTGACTAGTGACAGAGGGAGGGGTGACAGTGACAAGGGGGGTGACAGAGTGGGGGTGACTAGTGACAGAGGGGGGTGACAGAGGGGGGGTGACTAGTGACAGAGGGGGGGTGACTAGTGACAGTGGGGGGTGACTAGTGACGGGGGGGTGACAGTGACAGAGGGGGGGTGACAGTGACAGAGGGGGGGTGACAGTGACAGAGGGGGGGTGACAGTGACAGAGGGAGGGGTGACAGTGACGGGGGGTGACTAGTGACAGAGGGAGGTGACAGTGACAGGGTGGGTGACTAGTGACAGGGGGGGTGACAGTGACAGAGGGAGGGGTGACTGACAGAGGGGGGGTGACTAGTGACAGAGGGGGGTGACAGTGACAGAGGGGGGTGACTAGTGACAGAGGGAGGGGTGACAGTGACAAGGGGGGTGACAGAGTGGGGGTGACTAGAGACAGAGGGGGGTGACAGAGGGGGGGTGACTAGTGACAGAGGGGGGGTGACTAGTGACAGAGGGGGGGTGACTAGTGACAGAGGGAGGGTGACTAGTGACAGAGGGGGGTGACTAGTGACAGAGGGAGGGGTGACAGTGACAGGGGGGGTGACAGAGTTGGGGTGACTAGTGACGGGGGGTGGGGGGCGTGATTAGTGCCTACCTGTCTCTCTGCTTCCTCTTCTCTCCCAGGCTGCTGCTCCTTCCCCTGGTGGCTGTGATCGGGCTCTGTGTGAGAGGAGAATACAGGAAGTGATGTCACTTCCTGGCCCCGCCTCTCCCCATCCCACAGAGCGCCGCGTAGGACAGGGAGAAGGAGACCTGGCAGAGAGCTGGTGAAGCTGCCAGGTCTCGGGTGAGGGTGAGAGGGGGGTGATGTAAAGAGCGGTAGGTTGCTGGGGCCCTGGGCTGCATAAGGGGCCCCAGCAACCTAATAAAGAAAAATACTTTTTTTATTTTTTGCCGTTCCAGTTGAAGAGATCTCTGATCTCTCCAGCTGGAGCATGGCTGTGCGGCCGGGCCCCTGGCTGCCTCGGGCCCTCGGTCCATGACCGATATGCCCGAGTGGTCAGTCCGCCCCTGGAGATAGGTACCTGGGAAGATAATGAATGGCCTCCCCAGCGTATTATAGATTATTATGGGCCAGCCACTTGGGCAGAGGATGGTACTTTTGGATATAGAACCCCAATATATATGCTCAACCGCATTATAAGGTTACAGGCAGTGGTTGAGATAATTACCAATGAGACATCGCAAGCGCTCAATCTCCTAGCGAAGCATAATACTAGGATGAGGACAGCCGTTTACCAAAATAGATTAGCTTTGGATTACCTATTGGCAGTAGAGGGAGCTGTATGTGGGAAGTTTAACCTAAGCAATTGCTGTCTTCAAATAGATGATGAAGGGCAAGCAATAGCTGAGCTTACTAGCCATATGGTTAAACTAGCGCATGTGCCTACTCAGGTATGGAAAGGGTATAATCCAAGTAGTTGGTTTGGTAACTGGTATGAGCAGTTTGGAGGACTTAAGGCATTGGTAGGTGGAGTCATGCTAATCTTGATGCTGTGTCTTCTCCTGCTATGTCTTGTTCCTTTGGTAGTTAGATCTGTGCAGGGCATTATAGAAAATATAGCAGAGAGAAAGGCTGCTGCACAGATAATGGCTATATATAGATATGAGGCTCTAAATCAGGGAGAACCAGTACAGGAAGAGGAATGTTGAGGGATTCATGTCTTTAGGGAATCGCAAAGTCTGGTCTGGTTCATGGCAACCTGAGGTATATGCAAACTATGGTTAAGTGATGCCTCTGGAATTGTGAAAATATCAGAAGCATCAAAGGGGGATATGGTGGAATCTCGGTAAAAATAAATTTAGTAGGCCGAGATTACCACGTGGCATGTGTACGTGCATATACTGGTGTATCGGTCGGTTGGTTGCACGTGGCAAAGATACAATCAGTAGTGTACGGAGCATGTGCAAGAATACAGGATGTAGTATTGCCCTCCTCCATTGTGCTGGGCAAGCCATGTGGTCAAACAGGAAGTTAGTTCTTGTTCGATTGATTGGGTAAGAGTATGTGTATCGAATAAAGAATCTCTTCCTTCCTGAAGAAACCTGTGTCCATCTCTCTGTGCTTGGCTTCCGTCAGTTTCTCCGGTATCAATATCACTGGCTCTTCCTTTACCTGACTGTTGTCCTATCTTTCTAATCTTGTACTTGTTGCCCCTTTGTAATATTTTATTTCTCTTTATTTGGAACTGACTTTTCATCTTCATTTTTTCCAGCTTCTGTGATTGCTAACTCGTTATGTTTTCACACTTCCTACAAATAAACACAGTTACATCAAGGTTCCTTTCCAGGACCATTCCATGTCCTCTATGACTATCTTCCCTTTATCCACACATCAAAGCCAATATGTTAATGTTTTTTAAAGTCTCACTCTTTATTTTTTCACCAATAATGTTTATTGAAAGATTTTAAAGACATAAAACACGTTCAATAATGAAACCACAAGGATTGTGATATGTGTAACATGTCACATCATTAAGTTCTGCTCTGGCTAACATTGGTATAATGATCAGAAAAGCCAAAGAACACAGAGCAAAAATGTAATACAAATAGCTTTATCTCTTCAGTGATATTCAGAGGGAAAAAATACATCAACCCAATGTGTATAGCTCTTTTATGTGTATGTATCTCTAAATGTGAGTGGCCATAACAGCCTATCAACATGTATCATCTGGTTTCTATACAGCTCAGTATGCTCTAACCGTGTCACTGGCAAAATGAGCCATGCGTTCAATCTGATTTGTTTTTATGAGGAACTCAGAAATTTGTGTTTTATTCAGGTTAACACAGTTCTTCCAATTACGGTTTATTAACATTTTAACAGTAGTAAATATGTGTTGGCATATATTAATTTCTTTTTGTGGAGCTCTGGCAGGAATAAACCCCTTGAGGGAGTGTACCATAAAGTAAGCAAACACCCACACAGGTCGTTGGAGTGACCTATCTCCCTTTCCCATAATTTTTGAAAGTAGGAAATCCATTATACCCTTATCTAATCACACTACATTTAGAAACCTTTAGAGAGTATTATTCATGGGCGTAGGAACCCAAAATAATCTGGGGGGGATAGCATTTTTACTCGCCGGGTATATTCTTATTCCGTAAACTAGGAGTTGTTTATCCCATTGTACAGCGCTACGGAATTTGCAGTCGCTATATAAATGATTAAATAATAACATTAAAGGGTCACTACAAGGAAGGGGTTTTACTTACCCGTATGCAGCGCCGGGATCCTCCTGATTAGAACCACCCCTACCCTTCCCATGAATATTAGAACCACCCATACCCCTTCCATGCACAAAAGAACCCCACCTACCCCTTCCACGCATTTTAACCCGGTACCTCTTCCATGCATATTAGTACCCCCTAACCCCTTCCATGCATATTATAACCCACCCTACCTCTTCCATTCATATTAGTACTCCCCTAACCCCTTCCAATAATTTTTCTACCTCCCCCCTCCTCCCATCCATATTAGTAGCCCCCCCTAAACCCTTCCAATTATTTTTCTACCTACCCCTCTCCCCCTATCCTTATTAGTAGCCCCCCTAACCCTTTCCAATTATTTTTCTGCCATGTTAACTAACGCCAGTGCTGGAGTGCCGCCGTGTTTACATTAAAAGGTCTGCAGGGACAGGCTATAGACACCAGAACCACTACATTAAGCTGCAGTGCTTCTGGGGACTATAGTGTTTCTTTAATGTGAGGTAAATTAGAGATTAGTGCCACGAATAATATGCTAGATTTCCTACTTACAACCAGATGAGGATGATGATGGGCTCTAGCTGCAGTCTGGCTCCACTGGTCTGGTGTAGAACAGGCTCTCTGGAGGCTGTTTGTAACTGTGGTCCCAAAAATCAATGTTCTGTGAGAACGGGAATCAGCTCCATTTTTTGGGGGCCCTTTACACAGCTCAAGGTCTGGGTCCCAGGGTCCACCTTCACGTTCCACCAATGAGTTTGTTCACAGGGGGTGGAGTGTGTAGGGGATGTCCTGATATGTGTGTAAGGAATGCATTGTGTGAATCTGTGTTTGTATGTGTAAGGGCTGCAAGGTGTGATTCTGTGTATGTACGGGATGCAGTGTGTGCGTCTGTAAGGGGTGCATTGAGTGTGTGTACGGGGTGCATTGAGTGTGTGTAAGGAATGCATTGTGTGTTTCTGTGTGTGTAAGGATTGCATGATTGTGTGTGTGCACGGGGTGCATTGAGTGTGTGTAAGGATGAATTGTGTGTTTCTGTGTGTGTAAGGGTGGCATGATTGTGTGATTGTGTGTGTGTGTGTGTGATGGATGTCAATCCCTCTCCCTCGTCACTCTCTTTCTTCCCCTCCCTCCCTTGTCACTCTCTTTCTCCCCCTCCCTTGTCACTCTCTCTCCCCCTCCCTTGTCACTCTCTCTCCCCCTCCCTTGTCACTCTCTCTCCCCCTCCCTTGTCACTCTCTCTCCCCCTCCCTTGTCACTCTCTCTCCCCCTCCCTTGTCACTCTCTCTCCCCCTCCCTTGTCACTCTCTCTCCCCCTCCCTTGTCACTCTCTCTCCCCCTCCCTTGTCACTCTCTCTCCCCCTCTCTCCCTCCGTCCCCCCCTTGTCACTCACTTTCTCCCCCCCCCGTTTCTTTCTTTCTCCCCCCCTCCCTGTCCCCCTCCCTCCTTGTTTCTTTCTCCCCCTCCCTGTTTCTGTCTCCCCCCTCCCTCCCTGTTTCTTTCTCCCCCTCCCTGTTTCTGTCTCCCCCCTCCCTCCCTGTTTCTTTCTCCCCCTCCCTGTTTCTGTCTCCCCCCTGTTTCTTTCTCCCCCCTACTCCCTCCCTGTTTCTTTCTCCCCCTACTCCCTCCCTGTTTCTTTCTCCCCCTACTCCCTCCCTGTTTCTTTCTCCCCCTACTCCCTCCCTGTTTCTTTCTCCCCCTACTCCCTCCCTGTTTCTTTCTCCCCCCTACTCCCTCCCTGTTTTTTTCTCCCCCCCCTCCCTCCCTGTTTCTTTCTCCCCCCTACTCCCTCCCTGTTTCTTTCTCCCCCCTACTCCCTCCCTGTTTCTTTCTCCCCCCTACTCCCTCCCTGTTTCTTTCTCCCCCCTACTCCCTCCCTGTTTCTTTCTCCCCCCTACTCCCTCCCTGTTTCTTTCTCCCCCCTCTCCCTCCCTGTTTCTTTCTCCCCCTCTCCCTCCCTGTTTCTTTCTCCCCCCTCTCCCTCCCTGTTTCTTTCTCCCCCCTCTCCCTCCCTGTTTCTTTCTCCCCCCTCTCCCTCCCTGTTTCTTTCTCCCTCCCTGTTTCTTTCTCCCCCCTCTCCCTCCCTGTTTCTTTCTCCCCCTCTCCCTCCCTGTTTCTTTCTCCCCCCTCTCCCTCCCTGTTTCTTTCTCCCCCTCTCTCCCTCCCTGTTTCTTTCTCCCCCTCTCTCCCTCTGTCCCCCCCTTGTCACTCACTTTCTCCCCCCGTTTCTTTCTTTCTCCCCCCCCTCCCTGTCCCCCCTCCCTGTTTCTCTCCCCCTCCCTCCCTGTTTCTGTCTCCCCCCTGTTTCTGTCTCCCCCCCTGCTTCTGTCTCCCCCCCTGCTTCTGTCTCCCCCCCTGCTTCTGTCTCCCCCCCTGTTTCTGTCTCCCCCCCTGTTTCTGTCTCCCCCCCGTTTCTGTCTCCCCCCCTGTTTCTTTCTCCCCCCCTACTCCCTCCCTGTTTCTTTCTCCCCCCTACTCCCTCCCTGTTTCTTTCTCCGCCCCTCCCTGTTTCTTTATCCCCCTGTTTCTTTATCCCCCCTCCCTGTTTCTTTATCCCCCCTCCCTCCCTGTTTCTTTATCCCCCCTCCCTCCCTGTTTCTTTATCCCCCCTCCCTCCCTGTTTCTTTATCCCCCCCTCCCTCCCTGTTTCTTTATCCCCCCCTCCCTCCCTGTTTCTTTATCCCCCCTCCCTCCCTGTTTCTTTCTTCCCCCCTCCCTCCCTGTTTCTTTCTTCCCCCCTCCCCTACCTGTGTTGTAGCGTGGCCGAGCTGTGTACTGTCCGCGGGTACAGGGAGCTTTTGTTTCCTGTATCCGGCGGACTAACAGGAAGTGCACACTCAGTGTTCACTTCCTTTTAGTCCGGCCGGGTACAGGAGACAGATGCTCCCTGTACCGGCGGACTATGCAGGGCTCGGCCACGCTACATTGAGGGAGTGACAGGAGGGAGCGCTGAGCGCTTCCCTCCTGTCAGCCCCTCTCCTCTGGCTGCGCCCGGGCAGAGCTGCAGCCGCCTGAGGCTCTCTGCAGAGCGCTCGGGCGGCTGCAGCAAAAGGGGGGCCGGCGGAGCTGGGGGGGATTTCCCCATTACCTGTCCCCCCCCGCATGATTTGCTGGGGGGGATGCGTCCCCCCCATCCCCCCCGGTTCCTACGCCCATGGTATTATTGTCTGTAATTTCTTACCTACCAACTAGGGGGTTCTGTCTTTGGATAGAGCTTTCTCCAGTATATTTTTTTTCAAGTATATATTGGGGTTTATACCCTGGGTAGACTGGTACTACCCACACTGACACTGTCCCATTGAAAGTGGTAATCCTATTTTGTTGAGTGTCCGCTCTCGGTGAGACATCATACTTTATTTATTTAATGAGAAAACTGCTTTTAATATTTGGCAAAAAAAACCATCTGGCCACTGGCCGCAGAGACTTCCCACCTGGCCAAAAACAAATAGCTTTCAATGTTTCCTCTTCAGTTACTGTGACCTGTTTATCATAATTGGAAAGCCTGGGTAACTTATATAAGTATGCTTTAATTCTGTCACCTTTATGTTGAAGGGTGTCTTTACATTTTTTTTTTATATTTCTTATTCATATACCACTTCTTATATAATTTAACACTTACTCCATTACCTTCACCTTTTGCTTTCACCTCTTTGATTTCTGAAAAATTTACATTTGTCATTGGTCACTTTTTCTGTAGCAACATTCCTCTATATCAGGCTTGGTTTCTAGAGCTTTTTCTCCTTGGCTTTTCTCAACAATCCCTCATCCCACTGCAACCATTTCAAAACTCTACTGCCCCACTCTGCTTCTATAGCCTTATCCTGCTTCAGCAAATACCAGCCACACGTTAAAATTTGCTCGTTTTCTATTTAAAATTCTTTACTCTGATCCAAAAACCCCTTACAACCTCATCTTACTGCTCCTCATTAATATATACCCACTGCACTCATCCCAGAACCTATTCAGTGTGCTCCTTCTAGATAGTCCTCATTCTAACTTCTAAATCCCTACCACTAGCACAAACTCCCTTCTCATCCTTTCCTCATAACATTATGTAAACTCAAGGAAACAGGATTTTTATGAAAGCTTTCTGACTGTTCACAAAGCAAACTCTCCAAAAAATCCACTTAATTCAGCTCATCGGACCACACAATTGAGTTGTATTACTCCCTGTTTTCAACAAAGAATTATTATTATTTATTTTGTTTTTTATTATGAAGATGTGTCAGAATAAACGATAATGAGTGAGAGGGTCACAATGAAGAGTATGCATGTGACAGTTATCGTTTTACATTGTGAATTGTATAAACCAAATAATAATAATATGAATTAACAGAACAAGTGAAAGTAAAGTAAGAAATAGAAAATAAGCAACATGACATAATATACAGTGCCATACATGCCCCGAAACATGAGACATGAAATTATATTGATGAAAGTCGACACATTTTTCCAGCGTAAGGTTTGTGTGCAGCTCGGCATTTAATGAGAGGTCACGGTGTGACACTGAAGTTGGGGTATGCATCGTAAGTATACAGAGCATTTAGTCATGGTATGAACCAAGAATTATTTGAAGGATAAATCTCCATCTCTCTAAGAATCCTAAACTCTGCTTCCACCAGACTCCAAAATTGTATGTATCATTTATGATTTGTAGAACAAGAATGTAGTTTAGAAATCCACGTTACTCATTATCATGACTTAATCACCAAGATACAGAAAAGGTTTCAGGCCCAATTGGTGTTACCACCCCTTGGGTCCTCTACCTTTAAGAGTGCAGTGCTGTGTTTGGTGTAAGATCACAGTAAATTACCTGTAGTCCAAAGACAGGTACCCTTTATGTTCTCCAATGTAGTGAATATACAAAAGAAAAAATATATACAAATAATTGTGCAGTATATTAAACACTGTGGTTAAAAATTTAGTGAGTTTACAATTATGTCTACACTCACATTTTTTAGAGCCTTTTCAAGTGAATTAGGCTCTAAACTTGTGCACGTCTGTGTCTTTAAAGGTAGATCACACGACCCCTCTCTCCAAGTTGGATGGTGTATTCTCCTCTCCACACGGTATATAAAAGACAGAGTTATCGAGCTAAGTGTAGCATCCTTTGCAGTTTTTGTGAGTTTAAATAATGAGATTAAAATGCTCACCTTGTTTAGAGCCTTTTGGTAACTGGCTTTAAGTATGCAGACCTAGTGTCAATTTGTGGGGTGACACTGCCCCTTCCCTGGAATCACTGGTGCTGGATACAGTTGGTTGTAAAAAATTGATGAATTTATTACAATGTATAAATAATCAATATAAAATACTTTCTAGAAAATAAAAAACAGATAAGGACAGATATATTATAAGTATTAGTGGTTTCCAATAAAATGTTGAGTCCACTTTAAAAGCTAAAACGCGTTTCGCCGGTAAAACGGCTTCCTCAGTCAGCTTGTAAAAGTCATCTTGATGCTCTGTACTTTTAAATCTGTAAAATCCCGCCTAAAATGCGTCCTTCCAATCGGAATGATCCTTCCGGTCACCTGACGTGGCTGAACAGCCGTCGCGTCACTTCCGGGTTTTCGGCACTACAGGATCCATAGTGCTTTGCGCCCAGCGCATCACTTCCGGTTTTCGTCCGGTCGTTTGTGGGAAATATAGTCCGAAATGTGGCGAATTGCCAAGTCCATATTAGGAGCCTATTTGGCTCAATTGTGATAATAAAACAAAGATAAAAGAAAAAAGTGTATAGTTAAATGTTCTTTTTTATGTTCTTTATATAAAAAGCATGTAGAATGTTTTGCAAGCCTGTTTCTGCATTTCCATTATTGTAGCTCCGTTTTAAATATAAGCTTATCTTTAAAAACACAATAAAACCTTTTTATGTAGACCTCTTAATTAAAAATCATGCAGGTTTTTAAATTTAGTGGGAAAGAAAGTGACTTGTGCTTTGGATGTGCATTCTATACATGAAGCCTATTGAACATATTTTTCAAATACACATTTAATTATGTGTTTGTTAAGAGAAATCTATATCCTTTATATCCTAGTTAATATGGATTTTTCCTTAAGTGAGTATATTTGGTGGCTCTCTTATTTAAAAGGTGGTATCACATCTATATAAAAAACATGCAAAGAAGATGAAATAAATAAAATACATTAAAACCAGTGGAAGACGAACGTTGGTGATTAATAAGTATATATGGTTTCTTTCATAAAAAATGGCATAGCTCAAAGTCCGCATTTAGACCTGCAGGGGCTAAAGTGTTGAGGTTAAAAATCCACTTTGTTTCTATTTTGCCTAATTTTCTAATCTCATCTTCCCCTCGCCAGTTGAGTGTGATTTTTTGGATTGCCATAAATTCCAGAAATTGGGGGTCTCTATTATGTACTGAATTAAAATGCTCTGAAACACTGTGTTTGTCGTAACCTTTTTTGATGTTTCTAATGTGTTCATTCATACGGGTTTGTAAAGGGCGTTTTGTGCTGCCCACATAAAATAAATTGCACGAGCATTTCAAAACATATATGACTCTTTTTGAAAAGCATGTAATCATCTGGCGTATCTTGTACTTATTTACTCCTTTTGGGTCATGGAATTCTGTGATATGTCTCTTTATACTTTTTGTGCTCCTACACGCTAAACACTTTGGTGATTATCTTTGTATGGTGGGTTTCTGAGGAGTACCCACAGAGTGTTTTCAGCAGCTACAACCCACTGTTTATACTTATTACTCAGCGCCATACATTCCACACCTATTGTATAAAAATCCATTATCATGACTTGCATGTATAATTGAGCTCAGCTAACAGTTCTAGGGTTTTCTAGAGTTGTGTATAGCCTGCTTATCAGTAGCGTACACACAATCCATGGACCCCGGTGCAAAATTGATCCGTGGGCCCCCCTCTTCCCTCCACTCTCTCCCCATGACAGACACACACACACATACATACAGACACACATACATACATAGACACACACACACACATACACACAGATACATACAGACACACACATACATACAAACAGACACACACATACAGACCAACACACACAAAGACACATACATACAAACAGACAGGCACACATACATATAAACAGACAGGCACACATACATACATACATACATACAGACACATACATACAGACACACATGCACACAAGACACACATACATACAAAGACACATACATACAAAGACACATACATACATACATACAGACATGCACACACACACACACATACAAAGACACATACATACAAACAGACAGGCCCACATGCATACATACAGACACACAGACAGACATACAGACACACACACACACACACACACACACACATACAGACACACACACACACACACACACACACACATACAGACAGACACACACACACAAGACACACATAAATACAAAGACACATACATACATACAAACAAACAGACAGGCACACATACACACATACAGATGGACAGACACACACACATACATACACCCATACAGACAGACACACATACACACATACATACAAACAAACAAACACACATACACACAATGTTTAAGTCACCCTCCTGTTTCCTACCCTTTAGGTGCAGGAGGATGACTTTCCCTGGGGTCCAGTGGTGGCTCAGGTTGGTGGGAGTCAGAGTCAGAGGAAAGAAAAAGACAATACCAGAATATTAAAGATTAAACCCTTTAATGCTAAAGAGAGGTCATGTGATGGCCAAAAAATGAAGAGTGAAGAAAGAAGATCTTCATCAAAACTTTGACAGATAAGAATAAAATGTGTTTGTTTTTTTCAGATATCATTATTTTTTTATTTAGAATATTTGGACCCTTTTCACTATTAAATATTGTATTATATAGTTTGAGGGAGGTAGATCTATTCATTTATTTTTGTGGTAGCTAAGGAAATCCTAGCCACCCAAGATGTTTTATGCAGATGTTAACTCCAAACTCCTCATTAACATTAAAGACTAGTGATGTCACGAACACAAAATTTTCGGTTCGCGAACGGCGAACGGGAACTTCCGCAAACGTACGCGAACCGGCGAACCACCATTGACTTCAATGGGCAGGCGAATTTTAAAACCCACAGGGACTCTTTCTGGCCACAAAAGTGATGGAAAAGTTGTTTCAATGGGACTAACACCTGGACTGTGGCATGCCGGAGGGGGATCCATGGCAAAACTCCCATGGAACATTACACAGTTGATGCAGAGTCTGGTTTTAATCCATAAAGGGCATAAATCACCTAACATTCCTAAATCACAATGGATATGGATTGACACCTGACATATGACATATTGACACCTTGACATATAGATTGACACCTGTCCTCAGAGACCCTGATACACACTGACACAGAGCAGAATAGGGACTGTTAACCCTACATAGGGTCACTTGGCAGGTATGGATTGACACCTGTCCTCAGAGCCCCTGATACACACTGACACAGAGCAGAATAGAGACTGTTCCCCCTACATAGGGTCACTTGGCAGATATGGATTGACACCTGTCCTCAGAGACCATGATACACACTGACACAGAGCAGAATAGAGACTGTTCCCCCTACAAATGGTCACTTGGCAGATATGGATTGACAACTGTCCTCAGAGCCCCTGATACACACTGACACAGAGCAGAATAGAGACTGTTCCCCGTACATAGGGTCACTTGGCAGATATGGATTGACACCTGTCCTCAGAGACCACGAGACACACTGTCACAGAGCAGAATAGAGACTGTTCCCCCTACATAGGGTCACTTGGCAGATATGGATTGACACCTGTCCTCGGAGCCCCTGATATACACTGACACAGAGCAGAATAGGGACTGTTCACCCTACATAGGGTCACTTGGCAGGTATGGATTGACACCTGTCCTCAGAGCCCCTGATACACACTGACACAGAGCAGAATAGAGACTGTTCCCCCTACATAGGGTCACTTGGCAGATATGGATTGACACCTGTCCTCAGAGACCATGATACACACTGACACAGAGCAGAATAGAGACTGTTCCCCCTACAAAGGGTCACTTGGCAGATATGGATTGACAACTGTCCTCAGAGCCCCTGATACACACTGACACAGAGCAGAATAGAGACTGTTCCCCCTACATAGGGTCACTTGGCAGATATGGATTGACACCTGTCCTCAGAGACCACGAGACACACTGACACAGAGCAGAATAGAGACTGTTCCCCCTACATAGGGTCACTTGGCAGATATGGATTGACACCTGTCCTCGGAGCCCCTGATATACACTGACACAGAGCAGAATAGAGACTGTTCCCCCTACATAGGGTCACTTGGCAGATATGGATTGACACCTGTCCTCAGAGACCATGATACACACCATGATACAATATGGTAACTTTTGAAATAAACTCAACAAAGCAAAAGCATGTGGGGTATATTAAAACGTATAATTTAAAAAAAGCCAATTTTAATAAGGTTAGGGTAGCTCTACAACATATCGACTGGCATAAACGCCTTAGTGATAAAAACACTGAGGAAAAATGGAAACTATTCAAACAAATATTAGAAAGGTACATTTCACAGTATGTACCATTGGGTAATAAATATAAAAGAAACACATTAAAACCAATGTGGCTTAGTGGAGAAGTAAAACAAGAGATTACAAATAAGAAAAGGGCTTTTAAAGCATTTAAATCGGATCAATCAGATGCATCCTATATAAGATATAAGGAAGCCAATAATACTTGCAAAAAGGCAATTAAAGTGGCTAAACTAGAAAATGAGAAATGTATAGCCAAAGAATGCAAAACCAACCCCAAACATTTTTTCAAGTACACTCATTCTAAAAAAACAAAAAATGAAAGTGTAGGTACACTGAAAACAGAGATGGGTCTGTTAGTCAATGAAGACCAGGAAAAGGCAGAAATTTTAAATAACTATTTTTCTTCGGTATACATTAATGAGGATCCTATGGCAAGAGATATGCATATGATTGCTGCAACAAACTTGCAGATAACTTGTGATTAGATAACTCGAGACAAGGCGCTACAGCTATTAAAGAAAATTAATGTAAATAAAGCTCCGAGGCCTGACGGTATCCACCCACGAGTACTTAAGGAGCTAAGTGGGGAAATAAGTGAACCTCTGTATTTAATTTTTCAAGATTCTTTTGTTTCAGGTATTGTACCGGAGGATTGGAGGAAGGCAGATGTTGTTCTTATATTTAAAAAGGGTTCAAAATCCTTGCCTGGAAATGATAGACCTGTGAGCTTAACTTCTGTGACTGGGAAATTATTTGAACGGCTATTAAGGAATAATATTCAGGAATTCATTGGGAAGAACTGTGTTATTAGCAATAATCAGCATGGTTTTATGAAACATAGGTCATGTCAAACTAACCTAATTGCATTCTACGAAGAAGTAAATAGAAATATAGATCAGGGTGTTGCAGTGGATGTGATCTACCGTATATACTCCAGTATAAGCCAACCCGAATATAGGCCGAGGCCCCTAATTTTATCCCAAAAAACTGGGAAAACTTATTGACTCGAGTATAAGACTAGGGTGGGAAATGCAGCAACTACTGGTAAATTTCTAAATAAAATTAGATCCTAAAAAAAATATATTAATTGAATATTTATTTACAGTGTGTGTATAATGAATGCAGTGTGTGCGTATGTGTGTGTGTATGAGTGCAGCGTGTGTGTATGAGTGCAGTGTGTGTATGAGTGCAGTGTGTGTGTGCAAGAATGCAGTGTGTGTGTGCATGAATGCAGTGTGTGTGTGCATGAATGCAGTGTGTGCAGGGCCGGTGCAAGGATATTTGCCGCCGTAGGCAAAACATTGTTTGCCGCCCCCTCCCCCCCCCATATGTCCTGACTTCCCCTCCTCCTCCCTCAGTGGTCCTTACCTCCCCACCCCCGTGTTCCTTCACTCCCCCCCCCAGTGGTCCTGACTCACCCCTCCCCTAGTGGTCCTTACCCTCCCCTCCCCTAGTGGTCCTTACTTCCCCCTCCCCTCCCATAGTGGTCCTTATCCCACCCCCTCCCTCTCATAGTGGTCCTTATCCCCCTTCTCCCTCCCATAGTGTTCCTTATCCCCCCATCCCTCCCATAGTGGTCCATATACCCCCCCCTCCCTCCCATAGTGGTCCTTATCCCACCCCCTCCCATAGTGGTCCTTATACCCCCCTCCCTCCCATAGTGGTCCTTATACCCCCCTCCCTCCAATAGTGGTCCTTATCCCCCTCCCTCCCATAGTGGTCCTTATCCCCCCCTCCCTCCCATAGTGGTCCTTATACCCCCCTCCCTCCCATAGTGGTCCTTATACCCCCCCTCCCTCCCATAGTGGTCCTTATACCCCCCTCCCTCCCATAGTGGTCCTTATACCCCCCTCCCTCCCATAGTGGTCCTTATCCCCCCCTCCCTCCCATAGTGGTCCTTACCCCCCCCCTCCCTCCCATAGTGGTCCTTACCCCCCCCCCCCTCCCTCCCATAGTGGTCCTTATACCCCCCTCCCTCCCATAGTGGTCCTTATACCCCCCCTCCCTCCCATAGTGGTCCTTATCCCCCCCCTCCCTCCCATAGTGGACCTTACCCCCCCCCCCTCCCTCCCATAGTGGTCCTTACCCCCCCCCCCTCCCTCCCATAGTGGTCCTTATACCCCCCTCCCTCCCATAGCGGTCCTTATACCCCCCTCCCTCCCATAGTGGTCCTTAACCCACCCCCTCCCTCCCATAGTGGTCCTTATACCCCCCCCTCCCATAGTGGTCCTTATACCCCTTTTTTTATTATTATTAATTTTTTTTTATTATTTTATTTCTTATTTTATTTATATATTTTTTTTTCGTCCCCCCTCCCTGCTTGATATATGGCAGGGAGGGGGGCTCTCCTTCCCTGGTGGTCCAGCATTGGTAGTTCAGTGGGGGGGAGAGGGGGGCTGGCAGAGCTGTACTTACCTTTCCTGCAGCTCCTGTCAGCTCTCTCCTCCTCCGCGCGGTCTGTGCAGCTCCCTCTGTCAGCTCCCAGTGTAAGTCTCGCGAGAGCCGCGGCTCTCGCGAGACTTACACTGGGAGCTGACAGAGGTGCTGAACGGACGGCGCGGAGGAGGAGAGAGCTGACAGGAGCTGCAGGAAAGGTAAGTACAGCTCTGCCAGCCCCCCTCTCCCCCCAGTCTGTATTATGGCAATGCAAATTGCCATAATACAGACTCTGACTCGAGTATAAGCCGAGTTGGGGTTTTTCAGCCCAAAAAATGGGCTGAAAAACTCGGCTTATACTCGAGTATATACGGTACTTGGATTTTGCCAAGGCATTTGATACGGTTCCTCACAATAGGTTAGTCTTCAAACTAAAAGAAATTGGTCTAGATAAATATTCTTGTTCTTGGGTAGAACATTGGCTTAAGGATAGAGTACAGCGAGTTGTCATAGATGGTAAATTTTCAAGCTGGACAAAAGTGGTAAGTGGTGTCCCTCAGGGTTCTGTTTTGGGACTGCTTCTATTTAACATATTTATAAATGATCTTGAAATGGGCATTGAAAGCCATGTATCAGTGTTTGCAGATGACACAAAACTTTGTAAAGTAATAAAATGTGAGCAGGATATTGCCTTGCTGCAGAGGGATTTGGATAGATTGGGGGACTGGGCACTAAAATGGCAGATGAAATTTAACGTAGAAAAATGCAAAGTTATGCACATCGGGGTTAAGAATGCACAAGCAATTTACACCCTAAATGGTAGTGAACTAGGGATAACCACACACGAGAAGGATTTGGGAATTGTTATAGACAACAAATTAGGTAGCAATATGCAATGTCAATCTGCCGTTGCTAAGGCCAGTAAGGTTTTGTCATGTATAAATAGGGGCATAAATTCTCGAGATGAAAATATAATTTTGCCTCTTTATAAATCGCTGGTAAGACCACACCTTGAATATGCTGTGCAATTTTGGGCACCTGTTCTAAAGAAGGATATCATGGCACTAGAAAAAGTGTAGAGACGAGTTACAAAATTGATAAAAGGAATGGAGCATTTTAGTTATGAAGAAAGGTTAAAACATTTAAATCTCTTCATGAAACAAAAAAATAAAGTATATACACTAAGAGAAAACACGTATACTGAGGTAGTTCCAGGTGAACTTCACAACCACCTGTGGAAATATGTTACAAAGAGACAAAAGTGGAGACCACCCAGAATACGTATAATGAATGAAATACAAAGGGACAACCTGATAAGGATCCAATTCCCTAGAATGGGATCTGTGTGAAAATGAGAAACACTTTCATAGCGTAAAAAAGTAAATATAAATGGTGTTTAAAGTGAGATTAGAAATGCACTCACAAACAAACGATTATTCAGGCCTTTCACCCTCTCAGGGGTAATAAGATGAGCACAGAGGTCCTCCAGCACGATATATGTGGATATAAAAATGCAATAATAGTGAAGAATGTTTGGAAATATATAAATTCACATTTATTCATTGCACTTACAAATTTTCAGCATAAAAAAGGCATCTCTCCATAAACATATGGAACTCCTGGTGATGGTAATCGAGTATCCACAGTCCAGAGTCAGGAAGAAGATACAGCATACAAATAAAATAGAATAAAAACAATAGTACATAAGTAAATGAGAAGTGTAGTGATGTCCAACGCGTTTCGTCCTATTAAATGACGGACTTCTTCAGGGATAGAGGTAGATCCACTTCTGAGGGTTTTTGTACCCTTCAACATCATTATCTTCATCCGGTACAGCTGTTTTCGGGCATGCGATTCACTGTGGAACGCAGAAATCCGGCGCGAATACAGGAGGTTTCTCCAACAGTTCCGGGTAGTAGTGCGCATGCGCGTAATGTCCGCGCATGCGTCTATTGAAAAGACCACTGCCTGTGAGGGACAAAAAGCATAGAAAGGCGAAAAACGCCTGAGAAACAAACCGAACCCCTGTAATTACAGATTCTAATGAAGTAAAGGAGTTTACCGAAATTATTGCATCATACAAATTAATTATACATATTGAATATGTCTCTCCTAACAAAGTATATGTACACATATGTACATGTAGGCACAGAATAAAATGTATAATATGGATAGTACATATATATGCATGCAGCCATATGTAAATATAAATTAATATAAATTGGTACATGAAAATGGATTCAAATCCAATTGATATAAATTTACTAGGGGGGACATATAACCCCATAATGAATTAATTAGTATACACCATACTGGATGTGATTGTTATTATAGAATTATTATGTGAAAAATAAAGAGTAAAGCTCAATTAAAGGGCCATGTATACCCATCATATATTGTTGATATACAAGGAAAAGGTATAGATTAAATTGATTGAAGCTTGAATTAGTTTAAGAGCTTCTTAATACGTGGATTAAAGAATGTAATGTTATTTTATTCATAGTGAGAAATAAATATACTTAAAGAATATAAAAGTATATTCTATATATTTACATATAGGCTAATATATATATATAGACATATCAACAACGAAATTAGAGAAAATTGATGACATCTGGTTATAGATATTTGGACAACAAAGAGAACCCTTAAGGAAATGATTAGATGAGACCCTGTAAATCTATTTCTTGGTTAAGTCCCATATTCAAGGTTTTTAAATTAAAAATCCACCAAGCTTCCTTCCTGATTAGTTCCTGTAATTTATCTCCCCCTCTCCATCCTGATTGAACCGAGTCTATTCCATAGACTTGCAGAGTATTCCAAGAGAATGAGGGGCAGGAATTGCAGTGTCTTGGCACACTGTGGTCAGTTTTATTTTTGCGTATGTTGTTATAGTGTTCCAATATTCTGATGTGTAACTTTCTGGAAGTACGTCCGACATATTGAGCACCACAACTGCATTGCAGTAAATAGATTACAAAAATAGAGGAACAATGAATATAATTTTTTATTTTGTATGTTTTTTTCGTGTATGTGCCAGTGAAATCTTGAATTTTTCTTTTGAGATGTGTACAGGTAGAACAGTGGCCACAGCTGTAAAACCCTTGTACTTGGGTCTTAAAAAAGGGATTACAGGGAGGAGTGGTGGGTAATAAACTGGGTGCCAATTTGTTCTTTAGATTGCTAGATTTTTTGTAGATTACTGTGGGTAAGTTTGGTAATATATCTTTTAGGATCTCATCTCTCTTTAAGATGTACCAATGCTTCTTAAGGATTTTTTCTACCTGTCTAGCTTGAGAATTGTATTGTGTAATGAACGCAAATTCAAATTTGCTTTTAGTATCATTTTTGTTACTTTTACTTTTTCTTATATCTGTACTGTCACTTATCTCCTTATTTCTGTTTTTCCATTTGAACCTATTTTTTATTTTTTGCTCAGCTGTTAGTAGTTCCAGACCCTCTTCATTTTTGTTAGTCAATAGTAGTGATCTGTCAGAATTTAATACTTCGGATTTAGAAGTCTCCATTTTTTTGGAGGTATTTAATGACCTGGTACAGGAAGATTTAAACAAAATGGTGGACAGAAAATTTAAACCTAATCTCACCAAAAAAGAAAAACTAGCTCTTACTACACTTACAGAAAATCACAATTTGGTTATAAAAGAAGCTGACAAGGGAGGTGGGATTGTTATTATGAATAAAACCTATTATTTACAGGAAGCCTATAATATTTTACATGACGTCACCACATACCAAATTTTGGATAAAAATCCTTCTTCTGAATTTTTGGCAGAACTACACACACTACTGTCCACTGGTCTAAATAACAATATCATAAACCAGGAGGAGTTTAAATACATTTTTAACCCAAATTGCAAAGTGGCAGTTTTTTATTTTTTGCCAAAAATTCACAAGAACATACAAAAACCACCAGGACGTCCCATTATCAGTGGAATTAATTCCCTGTCATGCAAATTATCAGAATATGTGGATTTATTTTTACAGCCGTATGTTCCATTACACCATACTTTCATTAAAGACACCAGGCATATTTTGCAAGATTTACAATCCATAGAGTGGAAATCTTCGTATATTCTAGCAACAGCAGATATAACAGCCCTATATTCCAACATACCCCATACGAAAGGTATTGCTTGTATCCAAGATACCCTTAGATCACCACAAGTTTTAGAGGATGCCCAGATCGAGTTTCTGATGAGTTGTATCCAATTTGTACTCGCCAAAAACTTCTTCTGGTTCAATGGTCAGTTTTTTCTCCAGCGGTGCGGCGTCGCCATGGGAACTAAATTCGCCCCCAGTTTTGCCAACTTGTATGTGTCCCATTGGGAGCGGCGGCACATTGAGTTGGCGGAGCAAGGTGGGGGTGGTTTGGTCCTGTGGCGGCGCTTCATTGATGATGTCTTAATCATCTGGGATGGTTCTATAGAAGACCTTGATTTATTTTTGGGTCAAGTTAACGAGAATGATTATAATTTAAAATTCACTTCCACATCTAGTGATTCCACTATTAATTTCTTGGATCTAACTATATATGTAGAACAAAACAAACTAAAAACTAAGACGTATTTTAAGCCCACAGACTGTAATACAGCTATCGAGTACTCCAGTACTCATTATCCTCCTTGGCTCTCAAACATTCCTAAGAGCCAATTTACCCGGCTCAGAAGGAATTGTACAGACAACCATATGTTCCTAGAACAGTCTAAGATTGTACAACAAAGATATACTGATAAAGGATACAATGTGAAAAAAATGGAGACTTCTAAATCCGAAGTATTAAATTCTGACAGATCACTACTATTGACTAACAAAAATGAAGAGGGTCTGGAACTACTAACAGCTGAGCAAAAAATAAAAAATAGGTTCAAATGGAAAAACAGAAATAAGGAGATAAGTGACAGTACAGATATAAGAAAAAGTAAAAGTAACAAAAATGATACTAAAAGCAAATTTGAATTTGCGTTCATTACACAATACAATTCTCAAGCTAGACAGGTAGAAAAAATCCTTAAGAAGCATTGGTACATCTTAAAGAGAGATGAGATCCTAAAAGATATATTACCAAACTTACCCACAGTAATCTACAAAAAATCTAGCAATCTAAAGAACAAATTGGCACCCAGTTTATTACCCACCACTCCTCCCTGTAATCCCTTTTTTAAGACCCAAGTACAAGGGTTTTACAGCTGTGGCCACTGTTCTACCTGTACACATCTCAAAAGAAAAATTCAAGATTTCACTGGCACATACACGAAAAAAACATACAAAATAAAAAATTATATTCATTGTTCCTCTATTTTTGTAATCTATTTACTGCAATGCAGTTGTGGTGCTCAATATGTCGGACGTACTTCCAGAAAGTTACACATCAGAATATTGGAACACTATAACAACATACGCAAAAATAAAACTGACCACAGTGTGCCAAGACACTGCAATTCCTGCCCCTCATTCTCTTGGAATACTCTGCAAGTCTATGGAATAGACTCGGTTCAATCAGGATGGAGAGGGGGAGATAAATTACAGGAACTAATCAGGAAGGAAGCTTGGTGGATTTTTAATTTAAAAACCTTGAATATGGGACTTAACCAAGAAATAGATTTACAGGGTCTCATCTAATCATTTCCTTAAGGGTTCTCTTTGTTGTCCAAATATCTATAACCAGATGTCATCAATTTTCTCTAATTTCGTTGTTGATATGTCTATATATATATATTAGCCTATATGTAAATATATAGAATATACTTTTATATTCTTTAAGTATATTTATTTCTCACTATGAATAAAATAACATTACATTCTTTAATCCACGTATTAAGAAGCTCTTAAACTAATTCAAGCTTCAATCAATTTAATCTATACCTTTTCCTTGTATATCAACAATATATGATGGGTATACATGGCCCTTTAATTGAGCTTTACTCTTTATTTTTCACATAATAATTCTATAATAACAATCACATCCAGTATGGTGTATACTAATTAATTCATTATGGGGTTATATGTCCCCCCTAGTAAATTTATATCAATTGGATTTGAATCCATTTTCATGTACCAATTTATATTAATTTATATTTACATATGGCTGCATGCATATATATGTACTATCCATATTATACATTTTATTCTGTGCCTACATGTACATATGTGTACATATACTTTGTTAGGAGAGACATATTCAATATGTATAATTAATTTGTATGATGCAATAATTTCGGTAAACTCCTTTACTTCATTAGAATCTGTAATTACAGGGGTTCGGTTTGTTTCTCAGGCGTTTTTCGCCTTTCTATGCTTTTTGTCCCTCACAGGCAGTGGTCTTTTCAATAGACGCATGCGCGGACATTACGCGCATGCGCACTACTACCCGGAACTGTTGGAGAAACCTCCTGTATTCGCGCCGGATTTCTGCGTTCCACAGTGAATCGCATGCCCGAAAACAGCTGTACCGGATGAAGATAATGATGTTGAAGGGTACAAAAACCCTCAGAAGTGGATCTACCTCTATCCCTGAAGAAGTCCGTCATTTAATAGGACGAAACGCGTTGGACATCACTACACTTCTCATTTACTTATGTACTATTGTTTTTATTCTATTTTATTTGTATGCTGTATCTTCTTCCTGACTCTGGACTGTGGATACTCGATTACCATCACCAGGAGTTCCATATGTTTATGGAGAGATGCCTTTTTTATGCTGAAAATTTGTAAGTGCAATGAATAAATGTGAATTTATATATTTCCAAACATTCTTCACTATTATTGCATTTTTATATCCACATATATCGTGCTGGAGGACCTCTGTGCTCATCTTATTACCCCTGAGAGGGTGAAAGGCCTGAATAATCGTTTGTTTGTGAGTGCATTTCTAATCTCACTTTAAACACCATTTATATTTACTTTTTTACGCTATGAAAGTGTTTCTCATTTTCACACAGATCCCATTTAAATCTCTTCAGTTTGGAAAAACGGCACCTTAGAGGGGATATGATAACATTATACAAATATATTCGGGGCCAGTACAAACCATTATCTGGAAATCTATTCATAAACAGGGCTATAGATAGGACACGAGGTCACACATTTAGGCTTGAAGAAAGGAGATTTCATCTAAGGCAAAGAAAAGGTTTTTTTTTACAGTAAGAGCAATAAGGATATGGAATTCATTGCCGGAAGAAGTGGTTTTGTCAGAGTCTATACAGATGTTTAAATTGCAATTGGATAAATACTTGCAAAAACATAACATACAGGGATACAATTTCTAATTAGTGGGCTAATAGCTGCTTGGTCCAAGGAGACATCTGACTGCTATTTTGGGGTCAAGAAGGAATTTTTTCCTAGTTTGTTGCAAAATTGGAAGCGCTTCAGACTGGGTTTTTTGCCTTCTTTTGGATCAACAGCAAAAGCATATGTGAGGAAGGCTGAACTTGATGGACGCAAGTCTCTTTTCAGCTATGTAACTATGTAACTATGTAACTGACACAGAGCAGATTAGAGACTGTTCCCCCTACATAGGGTCACTTGGCAGATATGGATTGACACCTGTCCTCAGAGACCATGATACACACTGACACAGAGCAGAATAGAGATTGTTCCCCCTACATAGGGTCACTTGGCAGATATTGATTGACACCTGTCCTCAGAGCCCCTGATACGCACTGACACAGAGCAGAATAGGGACTGTTCCCCCTACATAGGGTCACTTGGCAGATATGGATTGACACCTGTCCTCAGAGATCATGATACACACTGACACAGAGCAGAATAGAGACTGTTCCCCCTACTTAGGGTCACTTGGCAGGTATGATTGACACCTGTCCTCCGAGACCATGATACACACTGACACAGAGCAGAATAGAGACTGTTCCCCCTACATAGGGTCACTTGGCAGATATGGATTGACACCTGTCCTCAGAGATCATGATACACACTGACACAGAGCAGAATAGAGACTGTTCCCCCTACATAGGGTCACTTGGCAGATATGGATTGACACCTGTCCTCAGAGCCCCTGATACACACTGACACAGAGCAGTATTGGGACTGTTCCCCCTACATAGGGTCACTTGGCAGATATGGATTGACACCTGTCCTCAGAGACCTAATTGTGTAATAATGGTAATACTATTACCTATTATATAATATTGGCAGGGGCAAGGAAATTCCCTCTAAATAGATGGGTATAGGCAGAGACTATCGAGACCGGAGTGATAAAGTGTCAATAAGGTGATATAAAGTTAAATGTATCACAGACACACAGCCACCCTTTCTCTTAGCTAGTTTCCAGAAATGCTGGATAGGTAGAAGGGCTATAAAGACTCAGAGAGGTCTAAGAAGAATCCTCTAAACTAGCCCTAATCTCCTTAAACACCTTCAAGGGTGTTCTAAGCTAAAGCTCAATCTAAACGTTTAGATGACTGCCTGATTTCCCATCACAGATGCTGGCTAGGAATAGCAGTGTGCAAGACAAAGAGTGGGTCTAAGTGCCCATAGTGCAGTAAAGTGTCCCTAGTGAAGTGAAAAAGAGAATAACGAGCTGGCGCCCAAGAGAATAACGAGCTGGCGCCCTATCAGGGAACATGTATTTGGTATCGATTTTAGGAACCGGGAGATGGAAAAAGATGCTTGGTCGGTCCTCCTAAATTTGGGGCACTGCGCCTGCAATCTAATGTGCCACCAGATAGGAGTGGTGTGTTAAGTAGTACTATTCCTATCAGTTTAATCCCTGTTATGTGCCTTTTTTTTGGTTTGTTTTTTGAAGCCACAGTGCAGCATCAGAGGGCCGAAAAATTAGGCATGTACACATGCCTGAAAAATTAGGTATTGTTGCAGCCACTGCTGTAGCAGCGGCCATAAAAATTGATGTTTGTTTCCCAGGCAGAAAGTGCCCTAAAACATTGCGGCTTGAACCCTAGTTGGTGGAGGATACGTCACGTAAGTCAACCGGCATTCAGAGCTAAAATACAGCAGCGTGTGGACCATTTTTACCCCAAGGCAGCTCATCTCATCAGGCCTTTTTTAGTCGAATGTATCGCCCACTGTCAGTCCCTTCGGGATCCATCCCTCATTCATCTTAATAAAGGTGAGGTAATCTAGACTTTTTTGACCTAGGCAACTTCTCTTCTCTTCTCAGTGACAATACCTCCTGCTGCACTGAAGGTCCTTTCTGACAGGACACTTGAAGCGGGGCAGGCCAGAAGTTCTATCGCAAACTGGGATAGCTCAGGCCACAGGTCAAGCCTGCACACCCAGTAGTCAAGGGGTTCATAGCTCCTCAGAGTGTCGATATCTGCAGTTAAGGCGAGGTAGTCTGCTACCTGTCGGTCGAGTCGTTCTCTGAGGGTGGATCTCGAAGGGCTGTGGCGATGCGTAGGACTTAAAAAGCTCTGCATGTCCTCCATCAACAACACGTCTTTAAAGCGTCCTGTCCTTGCCGGCGTAGTCGTGGGAGGAGGAGGATGACTTTCACCTCTTCCCCTGTTAGATTCCCGTTGTGCTGTGACATCACCCTTATACGCTGTGTAGAGCATACTTTTTAATTTATTTTGCAAATGCTGCATGCTTTCCAACTTGTTGTAATTCGGTAACATTTCCGCCACTTTCTGCTTATACCGGGGGTCTAGTAGCGTGGACGGGTGTACAGGTCGTTCTCCTTCAGCCTTTTTATACGAGGGTCCCTCAACAGGCACGACAGCATGAAAGACCCCATTTGCACAAGGTTGGATGCCAAACTACTCATTTCCCGTTCCTCCTCCTCAGTGATCTCAATGAAAGTATGTTCTACCCCCCAGCCACGTACAACACCACGGGTAACAGATAGGTGACAACGAGCACCCTGGGATGCCTGTTGTGGTTGGTCTTCCTCCTCCTCCTCAAAGCCACATTCCTCCTCTGACTCCTCTTCCTCTCAATCCTCTTCCAACATTGACACAGGTCCAGCAAGCGATGCTGATAAGGCTGTTTCTGGTGGTGATGGTGACCACAACTCTTCCTCTTCCTCTTCACGCTCATCTACAGCCTGATCCAGCACTCTTCGCAGGGCACGCTCCAGGAAGAAAACAAATGGTATGATGTCGCTGATGGTGCCTTCGGTGCGACTGACTAGGTTTGTCACCTCCTCAAAAGGACGCATGAGCCTACAGGCATTGCGCATGAGCGTCCAGTAACGTGGCATAAAAATTCCCAGCTCCCCAGAGGCTGTCCTTGCACCCTGGTCATACAAATATTCATTAACAGCTTTTTCTTGTTGAAGCAGGCGGTCGAACATTAGGAGTGTTGAATTCCAACGTGTCGGGCTGTCGCAAATCAAGCGCCTCACTGGCATGTTGTTTCGCCACTGGATATCTGCAAAGTGCGCCATGGCTGTGTAGGAACGCCTGAAATGGCCACACACCTTCCTGGCCTGCTTCAGGACGTCCTGTAAGCCTGTGTACTTATGCACAAAGCGTTGTACGATCAGATTACACACATGTGCCATGCACGGCACATGTGTCAACTTGCCCATCTTCAATGCCGCCAACAAATTTGTTCCGTTGTCACAAACCACTTTGCCGATATCCAGTTGCTGCGGAGTCAGCCACTTTTCCACCTGTGCGTTCAGGGCAGACAGGAGTGCTTGTCTGGTGTGACTCTCTGCTTTCAAGCAAGTCAAACCCAAGACGGCGTGACACTGCCGTATCCGGGATGTGGAATAGTACCTGGGGAGCTGGGGGGTGCCGTTGATGTGGAGCAAGACGCAGCAGAAGAGGACTCAGCCGAGGAGGTTATGGAAGAGGATGGAGTAGGAGGAGTAGAGGAGGTGGCAGCAGGCCTGCCTGCAAGTCGTGGCGGTGTCACCAACTCCTCTGCAGAGCCACGCATTCCATGCTTGGCAGCCGCCAGCAGGTTTACCCAATGCGCAGTGTAGGTGATATACCTGCCCTGACCATGTTGCAGACCAGGTATCAGTGGTCAGATGGACCCTTGCCCCAACACTGTGTGCCAGACATGCCATTACTTCCTTTTGCACAATCGAGTACAGGTTGGGGATTGCCTTTTGTGCAAATAAATTTTGTCTGGGTACCTTCCACTGCGGTATCCCAATAGCCACAAAATTTCTGAACGCCTCAGACTCCACCAGCTTGTATGGTAAAAGCTGGCGGGCTAATAGTTCAGACAAGCCAGCTGTCAGACGCTGGGCAAGGGGGTGACTTTCTGACATTGGCTTCTTACGCTCAAACATGTCCTTGACAGACACCTGACTGTGGGAAGATGAGCGGGAACTGCTCAAGGCAAGAGACGGAGTGGCGGATGGTTGAGAGGGGGCAATGAGGACAGCAGTGGTTGACGTGGCTGAAGATGCTGGACCAGGAGGAGGATGGCGGCTTTGAGTTTGTGTGCTGCTTGTACTCATGTGTTGATCCCATAGGTGTTTGTGATGTGCGATCATGTGCCTACGCAAAGCAGTTGTACCTAGGTGGGTGTTGGACTTCCCACAACTCAGTTTCTTTTGGCACAGGTTGCAAATGGCATCGCTGTTGTCAGAGGCAGACACACAAAAAAATGCCATACTGCTGAGCTCTACAATGACGGCATTCTGGTGGTGGACACAGCATGCGTTGAGTGGTGTGCTGTCGGGCTGACCCCGGGTGCCGATGCATGCTGTCTGACTGACCCCGGGTGCCGATGCATGCTGTCTGACTGTGCCACTAGCTCCTTGCAACGCCCTCCCCTTGCTTCCAACTCGTCTCCTCCTCCTCCTCTCTGTCTCCCCATCTGAACTTTCGCCTGTTCTTCTTCTTGCCGAGCGGGCACCCACGTGACATCCATGGACGCATCATCATCATCAACCGCTTCACTTGTATCTGACAACTCAGCAAAGGAAGCAGCAGCGGGTACAACATCATCATCATCACACCGTACGTCCATGTGTGTAATGCTGCCTGCCTGAGACATATCCCTGTTATCTACATCCTCTGGCAATAATGGTTGCGCATCACTCATTTCTTCAAACGGATGTGTAAATAACTCCTCTGACATACCAAGTGAAGTGGCTGTGGTGCTAGTGTTGGTGGTGGCGGCAGGCGGGTGAGTGGTATCTTGAGAGGTGCCCGGAGCTAAGCTGGAGGAGGATGGTGCGTCAAGGTTCCGAGCGGAAGCTGTAGAAGATTGGTTGTCATGTGTTAGCCAGTCAACTATGTCCTCATAACTTTTCAAGTTCAGGGTACGTGGCCTCTGAAAACTGGGAATTATTCTAGCGCAAAAGGGAATCACAGCACCACGACCATGATGGCCCCTGCGGGGTGGCCTGCCTCTGCCTGTCATTTTTTTTTGGATTAGTGGTACTATGCGTACAAGCTACTGTGAGACCAGATATGTGGCACTGTGCAGTGGCAGAGGTTGGCAGAGTACACGCTGTAAGCCTGACACACCCGCTTGAAGACAACTAACTGCTATTCAATCTATAACAGTGAAAAAAGTGTTTTGTTTTTAAATGCACGCTATTGTAACACCAGATATGAGTGGCAATGTGCACTGGCAGAGGTTGGCAGAGTACACGCTGTTGGCCTGACACACCCGCTTGAAGACAAGTAACTGCTATTCAATCTATAACAGTGAGAAAAGTTTTTTTGGTTTTAAATGCACGCTATTGTGACACCAGATATGAGTGGCAATGTGCACTGGCAGAGGTTGGCAGAGTACACGGTGTTGGCCTGACACACAGACGCTTGCAGACAACTAACTGCTATTCAATCTATAACAGTGAAAAAAGTTTTTTGTTTTTAAATGCACGCTATTGTGACACCAGATATGAGTGGCAATGTGCACTGGCAGAGGTTGGCAGAGTACACACTGTTGGCCTGACACACCCGCTTGAAGACAAGTAACTGCTATTCAATCTATAACAGTGAAAAAAGTTTTTTTGTTTTTAAATGCACGCTATTGTGACACCAGATATGAGTGGCAATGTGCACTGGCAGAGGTTGGCAGAGTACACGCTGAAGGCCTGACACCCACTTGAAGGACACTGACTGCTATTAGCTTACAGTGAAAAAGTTTTTGCTTTTTAAAGGCACGCTATTGTGACACTAGATATGAGTGGCAAAGTACACTGGCAGAGGTTGGCAGAGTACACGCTGAAGGCCTGACACCCAGACGCTTGCAGACAACTAACTGCTATTAGCGTACAGTGAAAAACTTTTTTTATTTTTAAAGGCACGCTATTGTGACACCAGATATGAGTGGCAATGTGCAATGGCAGAGGTTGGCAGAGTACACGCTGTTGGACTGACACACACCCGCTTGAAGACAAGTAACTACTATTCAATCTATAACAGTGAAAAAAGTTTTTTGGTTTTAAATGCACGCTATTGTGACACCAGATATGAGTGGCAATGTGCACTGGCAGAGGTTGGCAGAGTACACGGTGTTGGCCTGACACACCCGCTTGAAGACAAGTAACTGCTATTCAATCTATAACAGTTTTGAAGTTTTTTGTATTTAAATGCACGCTATTGTGACACCAGATATGAGTGGCAATGTGCACTGGCAGAGCTTGGCAGAATACACGCTGAAGGCCTGACACCCACTTGAAGGGCACTGACTGCTATTAGCTTACAGTGAAAAAGTTTTTGCTTTTTAAAGGCACGCTATTGAGACACCAGATATGAGTGGTAAAGTACACTGGCAGAGGTTGGCAGAGTACACGCTGAAGGCCTGACACCCAGACGCTTGCAGACAACTAACTGCTATTAGCTTACAGTGAAAAACGCTTTTTCTTTTTAAAGGCACGCTATTGTGACACCAGATATGAGTGGCAAAGTACACTGGCAGAGGTTGGCAGAGTACACGCTGAAGGCCTGACACCCAGACGCTTGCAGACAACTAACTGTTATTAGCTTACAGTGAAACACTTTTTTTCTTTTTAAAGGCACGCTATTGTGACACCAGAAATGAGTGGCAAAGTACACTGGCAGAGGTTGGTAGAGTACACACTGAAGGCCTGACACCCGCTTTAAGGACACTGACTGCTATTAGCTTACAGTGAAAAGCTTTTTTCTTTTTAAAGGCACGCTATAGAGACACCAGATATGAGTGGCAAAGTACACTGGCAGAGGTTGGAAGAGTACACGCTGAAGGCCTGACACCCAGACGCTTGCAGACAACTAACTGCTATTAGCTTACAGTGAAAAACTTTTTTCTTTTTAAAGGCACGCTATTGTGACACCAGATATGAGTGGCAAAGTACACTGGCAGAGGTTGGCAGAGTACATGCTGAACGCCTGACACCCAGACGCTTGCAGACAACTAACTGCTATTAGCTTACAGTGAAAAACGTTTTTCTTTTTAAAGGCACGCTATAGAGACACCAGATATGAGTGGCAAAGTACACTGGCAGAGGTTGGAACAGTACACGCTGAAGGCCTGACACCCAGACGCTTGCAGACAACTAACTGCTATTAGCTTACAGTGAAACACTTTTTTTCTTTTTAAAGGCACGCTATTGTGACACCAGAAATGAGTGGCAAAGTACACTGGCAGAGGTTGGCAGAGTACACACTGAAGGCCTGACACCCGCTTTAAGGACACTGACTGCTATTAGCTTACAGTGAAAAGCTTTTTTCTTTTTAAAGGCACGCTATAGAGACACCAGATATGAGTGGCAAAGTACACTGGCAGAGGTTGGCAGAGTACACGCTGTTGGTCTGACACACAGATGCTTGCAGACAACAAACTGCTATTCAATCTATAACAGTGAAAAAGGTTTTTTGTTTTTAAATGCACGCTATTGTGACACCAGATATGAGGGGCAATGTGCACTGGCAGAGGTTGGCAGAGTACACGCTGTTGGCCTGACACACCCGCTTGAAGACAAGTAACTACTATTCAATCTATAACAGTGAAAAAAGTTTTTTGGTTTTAAATGCACGCTATTGTGACATCAGATATGAGTGGCAATGTGCACTGGCAGAGATTGGCAGAGTACACGGTGTTGGCCTGACACACCCGCTTGAAGACAAGTAACTGCTATTCAATCTATAACAGTTTTTTGTTTTTTGTTTTTAAAGGCACGCTATTGTGACACCAGATATGAGTGGCAATGTGCACTGGCAGAGGTTGGCAGAATACACGCTGAAGGCCTGACACCCACTTGAAGGGCACTGACTGCTATTAGCTTACAGTGAAAACGTTTTTTCTTTTAAAGGCACGCTATTGTGACACCAGATATGAGTGGTAAAGTACACTGGCAGAGGTTGGCAGAGTACACGCTGAAGGCCTGACACCCATACGCTAGCAGACAACTAACTGCTATTAGCTTACAGTGAAAAACTTTTTTTTCTTTTTAAAGGCATGCTTTAGAGACACCAGATATGAGTGGCAAAGTACACTGGCATAGGTTGGCAGAGTACACGCTGAAGGCCTGACACCCAGACGCTTGCAGACAATTAACTGCTATTAGCTTACAGTGAAAAACTTTTTTTCTTTTTAAAGGCACGCTATAGAGACACCAGATATGAGTGGCAAAGTACACTGGCAGAGGTTGGCAGAGTACACGCTGAAGGCCTGACACCCAGACGCTTGCAGACAACTAACTGCTATTAGCTTACAGTGAAAAACTTTTTTTCTTTTTAAAGGCACGCTATTGTGAAACCAGAAATGAGTGGCAAAGTACACTGGCAGAGGTTGGCAGAGTACACACTGAAGGCCTGACACCCGCTTTAAGTACACTGACTGCTATTAGCTTACAGTGAAAAGCTTTTTTCTTTTTAAAGGCACGCTATAGAGACACCAGATATGAGTGGCAAAATACACTGGCAGAGGTTGGAAGAGTACACGCTGAAGGCCTGACACCCAGACGCTTGCAGACAACTAACTGCTATTAGCTTACAGTGAAAAACTTTTTTCTTTTTAAAGGCACGCTATTGTGACACCAGATATGAGTGGCAAAGTACACTGGCAGAGGTTGGCAGAGTACACGCTGAAGGCCTGACACCCAGACGCTTGCAGACAACTAACTGCTATTAGCTTACAGTGAAAAACTTTTTTCTTTTTAAAGGCACGCTATAGAGACACCAGATATGAGTGGCAAAGTACACTGGCAGAGGTTGGCAGAGTACATGCTGAAGGCCTGACACCCAGACACTTGCAGACAACTAACTGCTATTAGCTTACAGTGAAAAATGTTTTTTCTTTTTAAAGGCACGCTATTGTGACACCAGATATGAGTGGCAAAGTACACTGGCACAGGTTGGCAGAGTACACACTGAAGGCCTGACACCCGCTTTAAGGACACTGACTGCTATTAGCTTACAGTGAAAAGCTTTTTTTCTTTTTAAAGGCACGCCATAGAGACACCAGATATGAGTGGCAAAGTACACTGGCAGAGGTTGGAACAGTACACGCTGAAGGCCTGACACCCAGACGCTTGCAGACAACTAACTGCTATTAGCTTACAGTTAAACACTTTTTTTCTTTTTAATGGCACGCTATTGTGACACCAGAAATGAGTGGCAAAGTACACTGGCAGAGGTTGGCAGAGTACACACTGAAGGCCTGACACCCTCTTTAAGGACACTAACTGCTATTAGCTTACAGTGAAAAGCTTTTTTCTTTTTAAAGGCACGCTTTTGTGACACCAGATATGAGTGGCAAAGTACACTGGCAGAGGTTTTCAGAGTACACGCTGAAGGCTTGCAGACAACTAACTGCTATTAGCTTACAGTGAAAAACTTTTTTCTTTTTAAAGGCACGCTATAGAGACACCAGATATGAGTGGCAAAGTACACTGGCAGAGGTTGGCAGAGTACACGCTGAAGGCCTGACACCCAGACGCTTGCAGACAACTAACTGCTATTAGCTTACAGTGAAACACTTTTTTTCTTTTTAAAGGCACGCTATTGTGACACCAGAAATGAGTGGCAAAGTACACTGGCAGAGGTTGGTAGAGTACACACTGAAGGCCTGACACCCGCTTTAAGGACACTGACTGCTATTAGCTTACAGTGAAAAGCTTTTTTCTTTTTAAAGGCATGCTATAGAGACACCAGATATGAGTGGCAAAGTACACTGGCAGAGGTTGGAAGAGTACAGGCTGAAGGCCTGACACCCAGACGCTTGCAGACAACTAACTGCTATTAGCTTACAGTGAAAAACTTTTTTCTTTCTAAAGGCACGCTATTGTGACACCAGATATGAGTGGCAAAGTACACTGGCAGAGGTTGGCAGAGTACATGCTGAAGGCCTGACACCCAGACGCTTGCAGACAACTAACTGCTATTAGCTTACAGTGAAAAACGTTTTTCTTTTTAAAGGCACGCTATAGAGACACCAGATATGAGTGGCAAAGTACACTGGCAGAGGTTGGCAGAGTACACGCTGAAGGCCTGACACCCAGACGCTTCCAGACAACTAACTGCTATTAGCTTACAGTGAAACACTTTTTTTCTTTTTAAAGGCACGCTATTGTGACACCAGAAATGAGTGGCAAAGTGCACTGGCAGAGGTTGGCAGAGTACACACTGAAGGCCTGACACCCGCTTTAAGGACACTGACTGCTATTAGCTTACAGTGAAAAGCTTTTTTCTTTTTAAAGGCACGCTATAGAGACACCAGATAAGAGTGGCAAAGTACACTGGCAGAGGTTGGAAGAGTACACGCTGATGGCCTGACACCCAGACGCTTGCAGACAACTAACTGCTATTAGCTTACAGTGAAAAACTTTTTTCTTTTTAAAGGCACGCTATAGAGACACCAGATATGAGTGGCAAAGTACACTGGCAGAGGTTGGCAGAGTACATGCTGAAGGCCTGACACCCAGACGCTTGCAGACAACTAACTGCTATTAGCTTACAGTGAAAAATGTTTTTTCTTTTTAAAGGCACGCTATTGTGACACCAGATATGAGTGGCAAAGTACACTGGCACAGGTTGGCAGAGTACACACTAAAGGCCTGACACCCGCTTTAAGGACACTGACTGCTATTAGCTTACAGTGAAAAGCTTTTTTTCTTTTTAAAGGCACGCCATAGAGACACCAGATATGAGTGGCAAAGTACACTGGCAGAGGTTAGAACAGTACACGCTGAAGGCCTGACACCCAGACGCTTGCAGACAACTAACTGCTATTAGCTTACAGTTAAACACTTTTTTTCTTTTTAAAGGCACGCTATTGTGACACCAGAAATGAGTGGCAAAGTACACTGGCAGAGGTTGGCAGAGTACACACTGAAGGCCTGACACCCGCTTTAAGGACACTAACTGCTATTAGCTTACAGTGAAAAGCTTTTTTCTTTTTAAAGGCACGCTATTGTGACACCAGATATGAGTGGCAAAGTACACTGGCAGAGGTTTTCAGAGTACACGCTGAAGGCCTGACACCCAGACGCTTGCAGACAACTAACTGCTATTAGCTTACAGTGAAAAACTTTTTTTCTTTTTAAAGGCACGCTATAGAGACACCAGATATGAGTGGCAAAGTACACTGGCAGAGGTTGGCAGAGTACACGCTGAAGGCCTGACACCCAGACGCTTGCAGACAACTAACTGCTATTAGCTTACAGTGAAACACTTTTTTTCTTTTTAAAGGCACGCTATCTTGACACCAGATATGAGTGGCAAAGTACACTGGCAGAGGTTGGAACAGTACACGCTGAAGGCCTGACACCCAGACGCTTGCAGACAACTAACTGCTATTAGCTTACAGTGAAACACTTTTTTTCTTTTTAAAGGCACGCCATAGAGACACCAGATATGAGTGGCAAAGTACACTGGCAGAGGTTTGCAGAGTACACGCTGTTGGTCTGACACACAGATGCTTGCAGACAACTAACTGCTATTCAATCTATAACAGTGAACAAAGTTTTTTGTTTTTAAATGCACGCTATTGTGACACCAGATATGAGTGGCAATGTGCACTGGCAGAGGTTGGCAGAGTACACGCTGTTGGCCTGACACACCCGCTTGAAAACAAGTAACTACTATTTAATCTATAATAGTGAAAAAAGTTTTTTGGTTTTAAATGCACGCTTTTGTGACACCAGATATGAGTGGCAATGTGCACTGGCAGAGGTTGGCAGAGTACACAGTGTTGGCCTGACACACAGACACTTGCAGACAACTAACTGCTATTCAATCTATAACAGTGAAAAAAGTTTTTTGGTTTTAAATGCACGCTATTGTGACACCAGATATGAGTGGCAATGTGCACTGGCAGAGGTTGGCAGAGTACACGGTGTTGGCCTGACACACCCGCTTGAAGACAAGTAACTGCTATTCAATCTATAACAGTTTTGAAGTTTTTTGTTTTTAAATGCACGCTATTGTGACACCAGATATGAGTGGCAATGTGCACTGGCAGAGGTTGGCAGAATACACGCTGAAGGCCTGACACCCACTTGAAGGGCACTGACTGCTATTAGCTTACAGTGAAAAAGTTTTTTCTTTTTAAAGGCACGCTATTGTGACACCAGATATGAGTGGTAAAGTACACTGGCAGAGGTTGGCAGAGTACACGCTGAAGGCCTGACACCCACACGCTAGCAGACAACTAACTGCTATTAGCTTACAGTGAAAAACTTTTTTTCTTTTTAAAGGCACGCTATTGTGACACCAGATATGAGTGGCAAAGCACACTGGCAGAGGTTGGCAGAGTACATGCTGAAGGCCTGACACCCAGACGCTTGCAGACAACTAACTGCTATTAGCTTACAGTGAAAAATGTTTTTTCTTTTTAAAGGCACGCTATTGTGACACCAGATATGAGTGGCAAAGTACACTGGCACAGGTTGGCAGAGTACACACTGAAGGCCTGACACCCGCTTTAAGGACACTGACTGCTATTAGCTTACAGTGAAAAGCTTTTTTTCTTTTTAAAGGCACTCCATAGAGACACCAGATATGAGTGGCAAAGTACACTGGCAGAGGTTGGAACAGTACACGCTGAAGGCCTGACACCCAGACGCTTGCAGACAACTAACTGCTATTAGCTTACAGTTAAACACTTTTTTTCTTTTTAAAGGCACGCTATTGTGACACCAGAAATGAGTGGCAAAGTACACTGGCAGAGGTTGGCAGAGTACACACTGAAGGCCTGACACCCGCTTTAAGGACACTAACTGCTATTAGCTTACAGTGAAAAGCTTTTTTCTTTTTAAAGGCACGCTATTGTGACACCAGATATGAGTGGCAAAGTACACTGGCAGAGGTTTTCAGAGTACACGCTGAAGGCCTGACACCCAGACGCTTGCAGACAACTAACTGCTATTAGCTTACAGTGAAAAACTTTTTTCTTTTTAAAGGCACGCTATAGAGACACCAGATATGAGTGGCAAAGTACACTGGCAGAGGTTGGCAGAGTACATGCTGAAGGCCTGACACCCAGACGCTTGCAGACAACTAACTGCTATTAGCTTACAGTGAAAAACATTTTTTCTTTTTAAAGGCACGCTATTGTGACACCAGATATGAGTGGCAAAGTACACTGGCAGAGGTTTTCAGAGTACACGCTGAAGGCCTGACACCCAGACGCTTGCAGACAACTAACTGCTATTAGCTTACAGTGAAAAACTTTTTTCTTTTTAAAGGCACGCTATAGAGACACCAGATATGAGTGGCAAAGTACACTGGCAGAGGTTGGCAGAGTACATGCTGAAGGCCTGACACCCAGACGCTTGCAGACAACTAACTGCTATTAGCTTACAGTGAAAAACATTTTTTCTTTTTAAAGGCACGCTATTGTGACACCAGATATGAGTGGCAAAGTACACTGGCAGAGGTTGGCAGAGTACACACTGAAGGCCTGACACCCGCTTTAAGGACACTGACTGCTATTAGCTTACAGTGAAAAGCTTTTTTTCTTTTTAAAGGCACGCCATAGAGACACCAGATATGAGTGGCAAAGTACACTGGCAGAGGTTGGAAAAGTACACGCTGAAGGCCTGACACCCAGACGCTTGCAGACAACTAACTGCTATTAGCTTACAGTGAAACACTTTTTTTCTTTTTAAAGGCACGCTATTGTGACACCAGAAATGAGTGGCAAAGTACACTGGCAGAGGTTGGCAGAGTACACACTGAAGGACTGACACCCGCTTTAAGGACACTGACTGCTATTAGCTTACAGTGAAAAGCTTTTTTCTTTTTAAAGGCACGCTATAGATACACCAGATATGAGTGGCAAAGTACACTGGCAGAGGTTGGCAGAGTACACACTGAAGGCCTGACACCCTCTTTAAGGACACTAACTGCTATTAGCTTACAGTGAAAAGCTTTTTTCTTTTTAAAGGCACGCTTTTGTGACACCAGATATGAGTGGCAAAGTACACTGGCAGAGGTTTTCAGAGTACACGCTGAAGGCTTGCAGACAACTAACTGCTAATAGCTTACAGTGAAAAACTTTTTTCTTTTTAAAGGCACGCTATAGAGACACCAGATATGAGTGGCAAAGTACACTGGCAGAGGTTGGCAGAGTACACGCTGAAGGCCTGACACCCAGACGCTTGCAGACAACTAACTGCTATTAGCTTACAGTGAAACACTTTTTTTCTTTTTAAAGGCACGCTATTGTGACACCAGAAATGAGTGGCAAAGTACACTGGCAGAGGTTGGTAGAGTACACACTGAAGGCCTGACACCCGCTTTAAGGACACTGATTGCTATTAGCTTACAGTGAAAAGCTTTTTTCTTTTTAAAGGCATGCTATAGAGACACCAGATATGAGTGGCAAAGTACACTGGCAGAGGTTGGAAGAGTACACGCTGAAGGCCTGACACCCAGACGCTTGCAGACAACTAACTGCTATTAGCTTACAGTGAAAAACTTTTTTCTTTCTAAAGGCACGCTATTGTGACACCAGATATGAGTGGCAAAGTACACTGGCAGAGGTTGGCAGAGTACATGCTGAAGGCCTGACACCCAGACGCTTGCAGACAACTAACTGCTATTAGCTTACAGTGAAAAACGTTTTTCTTTTTAAAGGCACGCTATAGAGACACCAGATATGAGTGGCAAAGTACACTGGCAGAGGTTGGCAGAGTACACGCTGAAGGCCTGACACCCAGACGCTTCCAGACAACTAACTGCTATTAGCTTACAGTGAAACACTTTTTTTCTTTTTAAAGGCACGCTATTGTGACACCAGAAATGAGTGGCAAAGTGCACTGGCAGAGGTTGGCAGAGTACACACTGAAGGCCTGACACCCGCTTTAAGGACACTGACTGCTATTAGCTTACAGTGAAAAGCTTTTTTCTTTTTAAAGGCACGCTATAGAGACACCAGATATGAGTGGCAAAGTACACTGGCAGAGGTTGGAAGAGTACACGCTGATGGCCTGACACCCAGACGCTTGCAGACAACTAACTGCTATTAGCTTACAGTGAAAAACTTTTTTCTTTTTAAAGGCACGCTATAGAGACACCAGATATGAGTGGCAAAGTACACTGGCAGAGGTTGGCAGAGTACATGCTGAAGGCCTGACACCCAGACGCTTGCAGACAACTAACTGCTATTAGCTTACAGTGAAAAATGTTTTTTCTTTTTAAAGGCACGCTATTGTGACACCAGATATGAGTGGCAAAGTACACTGGCACAGGTTGGCAGAGTACACACTAAAGGCCTGACACCCGCTTTAAGGACACTGACTGCTATTAGCTTACAGTGAAAAGCTTTTTTTCTTTTTAAAGGCACGCCATAGAGACACCAGATATGAGTGGCAAAGTACACTGGCAGAGGTTAGAACAGTACACGCTGAAGGCCTGACACCCAGACGCTTGCAGACAACTAACTGCTATTAGCTTACAGTTAAACACTTTTTTTCTTTTTAAAGGCACGCTATTGTGACACCAGAAATGAGTGGCAAAGTACACTGGCAGAGGTTGGCAGAGTACACACTGAAGGCCTGACACCCGCTTTAAGGACACTAACTGCTATTAGCTTACAGTGAAAAGCTTTTTTCTTTTTAAAGGCACGCTTTTGTGACACCAGATATGAGTGGCAAAGTACACTGGCAGAGGTTTTCAGAGTACACGCTGAAGGCCTGACACCCAGACGCTTGCAGACAACTAACTGCTATTAGCTTACAGTGAAAAACTTTTTTTCTTTTTAAAGGCACGCTATAGAGACACCAGATATGAGTGGCAAAGTACACTGGCAGAGGTTGGCAGAGTACACGCTGAAGGCCTGACACCCAGACGCTTGCAGACAACTAACTGCTATTAGCTTACAGTGAAACACTTTTTTTCTTTTTAAAGGCACGCTATCTTGACACCAGATATGAGTGGCAAAGTACACTGGCAGAGGTTGGAACAGTACACGCTGAAGGCCTGACACCCAGACGCTTGCAGACAACTAACTGCTATTAGCTTACAGTGAAACACTTTTTTTCTTTTTAAAGGCACGCCATAGAGACACCAGATATGAGTGGCAAAGTACACTGGCAGAGGTTTGCAGAGTACACGCTGTTGGTCTGACACACAGATGCTTGCAGACAACTAACTGCTATTCAATCTATAACAGTGAACAAAGTTTTTTGTTTTTAAATGCACGCTATTGTGACACCAGATATGAGTGGCAATGTGCACTGGCAGAGGTTGGCAGAGTACACGCTGTTGGCCTGACACACCCGCTTGAAAACAAGTAACTACTATTTAATCTATAATAGTGAAAAAAGTTTTTTGGTTTTAAATGCACGCTTTTGTGACACCAGATATGAGTGGCAATGTGCACTGGCAGAGGTTGGCAGAGTACACAGTGTTGGCCTGACACACAGACACTTGCAGACAACTAACTGCTATTCAATCTATAACAGTGAAAAAAGTTTTTTGGTTTTAAATGCACGCTATTGTGACACCAGATATGAGTGGCAATGTGCACTGGCAGAGGTTGGCAGAGTACACGGTGTTGGCCTGACACACCCGCTTGAAGACAAGTAACTGCTATTCAATCTATAACAGTTTTGAAGTTTTTTGTTTTTAAATGCACGCTATTGTGACACCAGATATGAGTGGCAATGTGCACTGGCAGAGGTTGGCAGAATACACGCTGAAGGCCTGACACCCACTTGAAGGGCACTGACTGCTATTAGCTTACAGTGAAAAAGTTTTTTCTTTTTAAAGGCACGCTATTGTGACACCAGATATGAGTGGTAAAGTACACTGGCAGAGGTTGGCAGAGTACACGCTGAAGGCCTGACACCCACACGCTAGCAGACAACTAACTGCTATTAGCTTACAGTGAAAAACTTTTTTTCTTTTTAAAGGCACGCTATTGTGACACCAGATATGAGTGGCAAAGCACACTGGCAGAGGTTGGCAGAGTACATGCTGAAGGCCTGACACCCAGACGCTTGCAGACAACTAACTGCTATTAGCTTACAGTGAAAAATGTTTTTTCTTTTTAAAGGCACGCTATTGTGACACCAGATATGAGTGGCAAAGTACACTGGCACAGGTTGGCAGAGTACACACTGAAGGCCTGACACCCGCTTTAAGGACACTGACTGCTATTAGCTTACAGTGAAAAGCTTTTTTTCTTTTTAAAGGCACTCCATAGAGACACCAGATATGAGTGGCAAAGTACACTGGCAGAGGTTGGAACAGTACACGCTGAAGGCCTGACACCCGCTTTAAGGACACTAACTGCTATTAGCTTACAGTGAAAAGCTTTTTTCTTTTTAAAGGCACGCTATTGTGACACCAGATATGAGTGGCAAAGTACACTGGCAGAGGTTTTCAGAGTACACGCTGAAGGCCTGACACCCAGACGCTTGCAGACAACTAACTGCTATTAGCTTACAGTGAAAAACTTTTTTCTTTTTAAAGGCACGCTATAGAGACACCAGATATGAGTGGCAAAGTACACTGGCAGAGGTTGGCAGAGTACATGCTGAAGGCCTGACACCCAGACGCTTGCAGACAACTAACTGCTATTAGCTTACAGTGAAAAACATTTTTTCTTTTTAAAGGCACGCTATTGTGACACCAGATATGAGTGGCAAAGTACACTGGCAGAGGTTTTCAGAGTACACGCTGAAGGCCTGACACCCAGACGCTTGCAGACAACTAACTGCTATTAGCTTACAGTGAAAAACTTTTTTCTTTTTAAAGGCACGCTATAGAGACACCAGATATGAGTGGCAAAGTACACTGGCAGAGGTTGGCAGAGTACATGCTGAAGGCCTGACACCCAGACGCTTGCAGACAACTAACTGCTATTAGCTTACAGTGAAAAACATTTTTTCTTTTTAAAGGCACGCTATTGTGACACCAGATATGAGTGGCAAAGTACACTGGCAGAGGTTGGCAGAGTACACACTGAAGGCCTGACACCCGCTTTAAGGACACTGACTGCTATTAGCTTACAGTGAAAAGCTTTTTTTCTTTTTAAAGGCACGCCATAGAGACACCAGATATGAGTGACAAAGTACACTGGCAGAGGTTGGAAAAGTACACGCTGAAGGCCTGACACCCAGACGCTTGCAGACAACTAACTGCTATTAGCTTACAGTGAAACACTTTTTTTCTTTTTAAAGGCACGCTATTGTGACACCAGAAATGAGTGGCAAAGTACACTGGCAGAGGTTGGCAGAGTACACACTGAAGGACTGACACCCGCTTTAAGGACACTGACTGCTATTAGCTTACAGTGAAAAGCTTTTTTCTTTTTAAAGGCACGCTATAGATACACCAGATATGAGTGGCAAAGTACACTGGCAGAGGTTGGAAGAGTACACGCTGAAGGCCTGACACCCAGACGCTTGCAGACAACTAACTGCTATTAGCTTACAGTGAAAAACTTTTTTCTTTTTAAAGGCACGCTATTGTGACACCAGATATGAGTGGCAAAGTACACTGGCAGAGGTTGGCAGAGTACACGCTGAAGGCCTGACACCCAGACACTTGCAGACAACTAACTGCTATTAGCTTACAGTGAAAAACTTTTTTCTTTTTAAAGGCACGCTATAGAGACACCAGATATGAGTGGCAAAGTACACTGGCAGAGGTTGGCAGAGTACATGCTGAAGGCCTGACACCCAGACGCTTGCAGACAACTAACTGCTATTAGCTTAAAGTGAAACACTTTTTTTCTTTTTAAAGGCACGCTATTGTGACACCAGATATGAGTGGCAAAGTACACTGGCAGAGGTTGGCAGAGTACACACTAAAGGCCTGACACCCGCTTTAAGGACACTGACTGCTATTAGCTTACAGTGAAAAGCTTTTTTTCTTTTTAAAGGCACGCCATAGAGACACCAGATATGAGTGGCAAAGTACACTAACAGAGGTTGGAACAGTACACGCTGAAGGCCTGACACCCAGACACTTGCAGACAACTAACTGCTATTAGCTTACAGTGAAAAACTTTTTTCTTTTTAAAGGCACGCTATAGAGACACCAGATATGAGTGGCAAAGTACACTGGCAGAGGTTGGCAGAGTACATGCTGAAGGCCTGACACCCAGACGCTTGCAGACAACTAACTGCTATTAGCTTACAGTGAAAAACTTTTTTTCTTTTTAAAGGCACGCTATTGTGACACCAGATATGAGTGGTAAAGTACACTGGCAGAGGTTGGCAGAGTACACGCTGAAGGCCTGACACCCGCTTTAAGGACACTGTCTGCTATTAGCTTACAGTGAAAAACGTTTTTTTCTTTTTAAAGGCACGCTATAGAGACACCAGATATGAGTGGCAAAGTACACTGGCAGAGGTTGGCAGAGTACACGCTGAAGGCCTGACACCCAGACGCTTGCAGACAACTAACTGCTATTAGCTTACAGTGAAAAACTTTTTTCTTTTTAAAGGCACGCTATTGTGACACCAGATATGAGTGGCAAAGTACACTGGCAGAGGTTGGCAGAGTACACGCTGACGGCCTGACACCCAGACGCTTGCAGACAACTTACTGCTATTAGCTTACAGTGAAAAACTTTTTTCTTTTTAAAGGCACACTATAGAGACACCAGATATGAGTGGCAAAGTACACTGGCAGAGGTTGGCAGAGTACACGCTGAAGGCCTGACACCCAGACGCTTGCAGACAACTAACTGCTATTAGCTTACAGTGAAACACTTTTTTTCTTTTTAAAGGCACGCTATTGTGACACCAGATATGAGTGGCAAAGTACACTGGCAGAGGTTGGCAGAGTACACACTAAAGGCCTGACACCCGCTTTAAGGACACTGACTGCTATTAGCTTACAGTGAAAAGCTTTTTTTCTTTTTAAAGGCACGCCATAGAGACACCAGATATGAGTGGCAAAGTACACTAACAGAGGTTGGAACAGTACACGCTGAAGGCCTGACACCCAGACGCTTGCAGACAACTAACTGCTATTAGCTTACAGTGAAAAACTTTTTTATTTTTAAAGGCACGCTATAGAGACACCAGATATTAGTGGCAAAGTACACTGGCAGAGGTTGGCAGAGTACATGCTGAAGGCCTGACACCCAGACGCTTGCAGACAACTAACTGCTATTAGCTTACAGTGAAAAACTTTTTTTCTTTTTAAAGGCACGCTATTGTGACACCAGATATGAGTGGTAAAGTACACTGGCAGAGGTTGGCAGAGTACACGCTGAAGGCCTGACACCCGCTTTAAGGACACTGTCTGCTATTAGCTTACAGTGAAAAACTTTTTTTTCTTTTTAAAGGCACGCTATAGAGACACCAGATATGAGTGGCAAAGTACACTGGCAGAGGTTGGCAGAGTACACGCTGAAGGCCTGACACCTAGACGCTTGCAGACAACTAACTGCTATTAGCTTACAGTGAAAAACTTTTTTCTTTTTAAAGGCACGCTATTGTGACACCAGATATGAGTGGCAAAGTACACTGGCAGAGGTTGGCAGAGTACACGCTGACGGCCTGACACCCAGACGCTTGCAGACAACTTACTGCTATTAGCTTACAGTGAAAAACTTTTTTTCTTTTTAAAGGCACACTATAGAGACACCAGATATGAGTGGCAAAGTACACTGGCAGAGGTTGGCAGAGTAAACGCTGAAGGCCTGACACCCAGACGCTTGCAGACAACTAACTGCTATTAGCTTACAGTGAAAAACTTTTTTTCTTTTTAAAGGCACGCTATTGTGACACCAGATATGAGTGGCAAAATACACTGGCAGAGGTTGGCAGAGTACACGCTGAAGGCCTGACACCCAGACGCTTGCAGACAACTAACTGCTATTCAATCTATTACAGTGAAAAAAAATTTTTTTTTTAAATGCAAGCTTAAGCTATTGTGACACCAGATATGAGTGGTGGCACTGGGCATGTGGGCACAGTATCCACTGTGAGCCTGACACAGAAGCTGGCAGGCAGGCAACTGCAATTACATTACACAGAAAAAAAAAAGCAGACTGATGTTCTAGCCCTAAAAAAGGCTTTTTGGGGTGCTGTCCTTACAGCAGAGATCAGATGAGTCCTTCAGGCCTGTAGTGGACACTGAATACCCTAGCCTAGCTATCAATTTCCCTATCAAATGAGCAGCAGCCACACTTTCCCTCCTCTATCTAAGAATGCAGCTTCAGAATGAATCTAAAATGGATGCTGTACAGGAGGTGGGAGGGTCTGGAAGAGAGGGTCTGCTGCTAATTTGCTGGAATGTGCCAGCTGACCGTGAGGCACAGGGTCAAAGTTTACTCAATGATGACGAATAGGTGGCGGATCGAACCGCGCATGTGTTCGCCCGCCGTGGTGAACGCTAACACGCTATGTTCGCCAGGAACTATTCGCCAGCGAACAGTTCGGTACATCACTATTTCACAGTCAAATTTCTAGTTTTTTTTTTTTTTATGTACACTACTGTTTCACCAGATATGATTGCACTGGTGTGACACTGTGCCCTGGCAGGCCCTGAAACGCACACGTGTGAAGGAAACTGACTCCTATTATATTACAGTCAAAAAAGTTTTTGTTTTTTTAAATGCAAGCTATTGTGACACCAGATATGAGTGGTGGCACTGGGCAAGTAGGGACAGTATACGCTCTGAGCCTGACACACACGCTGGCAGGCAGGCAACTGCAATTAGATTACACAGGAAAAAAAAAAGTAGACTGATGTTCTAGCCCTTTTTGGGGTGCTGTGCTTACAGCAGAGATCAGATGAGTCCTTCAGGACTATAGTGGACACTGAATACACTAGCCTAGCTATCGATTTCCCTATTAAATCAGCAGCAGCTACACTGTCCCTCCTCTCACTAAGAATGCAGCTTCCGGAGGGCAGGGCCTAGCTGTCATGGAGGAAAGACACACTTCGTGTGAGCTCCCTCAATATCATACTTTAAGCAGCCATCAACAAGCGAATTTCACCCCAGAAGGGGATGACCCAGCAATGTTGCTCCTACCTGACCGACCCGACATGCTTAATAGTGGTCAACAACTCGACAGAGTCTTACTTACCTCCGCATGGCAAGTGTGGCCTGGTGCTCACCGGGCGGGAGAGGCGGCCGATCTCCCGATCCTGGGATGCTCAGGAGCAGCTACTTCCCGGCAGGAGCTCCGTTACCCCCCTCCTCGGACCAGTGGGGGTTATCCCGGTCCACCCCTGAGAGGCTGTCTGGAGCTAATGGACGCACAGAGCACAGCCGCCCAGGCTGACATACTCATCTGCGACTCTCCCAATATAGCGGCAGCCGCGTGTCCTCCTGGTACCAGCAAAGCATGGCAGGATATTGAGTCTAAGCTGGACAGACTTTAATCAATTTTGGAAGCAAATAACAAGCAGGAAGCCCCAACAAGCTCCACCACAGCCCCAACAAGCTCCACCACAGCTAAGCGAAGCAGTCCCCATTAAAATCCACCAACGCAAAAGGTGTTGAAGACGGGACCGGAGGCACAAACAGAAATGCAGAGCCTGCCCCACATCAAGCACTCACCTCCACCTTAAGCCACCACAATCCCACACCGGACGTGAAGCACCACCGGGACAGATCCGACCACCCGACAAAACAAGCTTCCACCACCTCAAGCCGCGAACCCGGCACTCAGCCAGAGACTTGCCTTTGTTGTTCCAGGTATCAGGGACTCCCAGGGTCTGCACCTGGCGCCCAGAAGGGATCAGATGAGCACAAGCAGTAAACAGCAGCCTGCCAAGCATGTCCCACTATAGCCGATCCTCCACACCATGCCTTTGATCACATGAACTGCTCTCTGCACATTAACTAATCGTAAAGTAGCAAGCGTTTAAACATGTCATTATTTCACCTCCTAAAGAGTTTATTGTCGTAGTTCCTTACATGCCTTTACCTTAACCGTTTATGTATTATGTTATTCACTAGTCTCATCTCATGGGGTGACTCACACTTGATTTATAACTAGTGGTGGAGCTGCTGAGATACACAGTTGATAACATGCAAGCTACACCCTAAACATGACAGCCATCTTTCACAACAATGTACTGCTATATACTCATACCCTCAGTGCAACTAGCCATGATATACGCACGTTCAGCCTAGCATGCTCAAATATAACACACTTCTGTCTAAAAAAAAATTAATAATAAAAAAAATAAAAAAAAAGAATGCAGCTTCCGAATGAATCTAAAATGGATGCTGTCCAGGAGGTGGGAGGGTCTGGGAGGGAGGGTCTGCTGCTGATTGGCTGGAATGTGTCTGCTGACTGTGAGGTACAGGGTCAAAGTTTACTCAAAGATGATGCATAGGGGGCGGACCGAACATCGCATATGTTCGCCGTCCGTGGCGAACGCGAACAAGCTATGTTTGCCAGGAACTATTCGCCAGCGAACCATTCGGGACATCTCTAGTCTGGAGGTTATACACCCATTCCATTTCAGTTTTTCCAAGTGTCTTTTTTATATCCCCTCCTCGCCAAGAGGTAAAACATTTTTTTATACCAATATATTTGAGTAAATGTGGATCTTTATTGTGTGTAATAAAATGTTTGGATACTGTATGATTTAGGTATCCATTTTTTATATTTCTGCAATGTTCACTGAGTCTTATCTTTAGGCACCTTGTGGTCATCCCCACATATTGGAGGCCACAGGGGCATTCAGGAAGATAAATAACATTTTTTGTATTTCATCAAATAAAATCATAAATATTATACACGTTTTTAGTCCTATTAGACATAAATTGGGTTGTTTTAGATGGAATGGATGGGTCTGTAGTCCTACACACTAAACAATTTTTGCATTTGTAGAAACCTTTCGTTTGGGGAAAAAAAATAAGTATTCTTAATAGGGGATTTTTTTAGTAAAATTGGTGGTTAAGATTGATTTAAAATTGGGTGCTCCTCTAGAAACAATATTAGGACGTGCGGGTATAATTGAATTAAGTACCTCATCATGTTTGAGTATGTGCCAGTGCTTTCTTATTATCTTTTTAATCTTACTACTTTTGTTATTAAAATTGAAAATATCAGGGAGGGACATGGGTTCATTGTTTTCTTTTTTTTTATAGATTAAAAGGTCTATACTTTCTTTTTGTTTAATTGTATTAACTGTCATTTAAATCTAATTCTGAATAATTTTTCTCAATAAATTTATTTTTTAAAACCTCTGCCTGTTCATTAAAATCTTCAATTTCTGAGCAATTTCTACGAAGACTTTGGAATTGACTCTTAGGGGCGCTTTCCAACCATGGCTTGTAGTGACAACTGGATTTATCTATAACCGTATTTACACAAACCTTTTTGAAAAAGGTTTTTGTTTGTAGTTTTCCTTCTTTAATAAAAATGTTGAGGTCTAAAAAATGTATGGATTCCCTACTGTATTCATGTGTAAGAATAATACCCCTATTATTAATATTCAAATTATTAATAAAAGCAATAAGACTTTCTTCAGTCCCTTCCCAAATAAAAAAGAGGTAATCTATGTATCTAAAATATGAGACTAGGTATGCCCGCCATGCATGGTTACCCCAAATTGCTTGTGTTTCCCAGTCTGCGTAAAACGATTAGCGTAACTGTGGGCAAACCTAGTCCCCATAGATGTACCTCTCCTTTGTAGATAAAATGAATCTAAAAACCAAAAGTAATTATTTTTTAAAATTATATTAATACCGTCTATTATAAAATCAATTTGGATAGCAGGAATTTTTGCTTCTAAAGTTAAAATCTCTTTTATGGCCTGGCATCCTATATCATGAGGAATAATTGTATAAAGGGACTGAACGTCACAGGTGACTAATATAAAATTGGGCTTCCAGGTAAAATTATTAAAAAAATTTAAAAGTGACATAGAGTCTTTGAGGTAGGACTTCATAAGCTTACCAGAAGGCTGAAGAAGGGTATCAATATATTGGGAGAGGTTACATAAAAGGGAACCTATCCCAGAAACAATTAGTCTACCTGGAGGGTGTTGTTCATTTTTATGAATGTTTGGGAGAAAATAAATTACAGGAGTAATTGGAAATTCTTTATTTAAAAACTTAAATTCGTGTTTGTTGAAAATATTTAAATTTAAACATTTGGTTAAAAAAGTAGATAAGATAATTTGTATATCGCTTGTTGGGTCAGATAAAAGTTTTTCATATACATTTATATCATTGAGTTGCCTATGGGCCTCAGCTATATACATCTTACTAGATTGGATGACTACTCCGCCACCTTTGTCGGCTGATTTTATTACGATATCTTTATCTTGTTGGAGCTCTTTTATTGCCTTTCTTTCAGCTAGTGTAAGATTATTAGAATCATATTTTTATATTTGATTTTTTCAAGATCTTTTTGAACAAGTTTTTCAAATAAAATAAGGTGGATTTAGATTTTTCTATAAAGTGTGTATTTATAAAAAATACCTTTATCTATTGGGGGTGAAGAAGATGGGACTGATGCTTCATCATTTTTACCAATAAAAAGTATTTTTAATGTGGCCTTTCAAACAAATTTATTTACATCAAGAAAAGCTTGAAATGAATTAAACGAGGATGTAGGGGCAAATCTTAGACCTTTGTTTAGGACAGACAATTGTGCAGCTGATAAAACTTTTAGAGAGAGATTAAAAATGCCACTACAGGAATCTTTCGAGGGTATTATTGTCTCTCCAACCTTTCTCTTTTTTTTTTTTACCTTTATTCTAGTGCTGTGCGGGACCACTGTCGCTGGCCCCACCCATTTCCGCCTCCTTGGCTGAGATCCTCAGAATTGACAATCTAAGCCAATCCAATGCTGTACCATAGGAAAAACACTGTGCTGGCCAATACGTATCTCCTAATAGAGATGCATTGATTCAGTTCATCTCTATGGAGAAAGTTTAGCATCTCCATGCAGAGTGTGGAGACGCTGAAGGTCTGTTCTGCACAACCAGGAAGCACCTCTAGTGGCCGTCTCACTATTGCCACTGGAGGTGTCCCTAGAGAGCAATGTAAACACTGCCTTTTTTTCTGAAAAGGCAGTGTTTACAGCAAAAAGTCTGCAGGGACTGACTATATTCACCAGAACAACTACATTATACTGTAGCTGTCCAGGTGACTATAGTGTCCCTTTAACTTTGCTGCAACATCAATTTCAACAGCGTTGTGCCCTAGTGAATCAAACTAATACACTAACTAAAGCATCAATTACTGCATGTACCAATATATTTTCTAAATATTCTAAGGTGTATAATTATAGCCAAGCAGTATTATATTCAGAGAGGCTCTTTGTAACTGTATTCTTAAAAAACCTGTGGCAGCCAAGTGATACTCGGAACATGAGCTGCAGCCTGCATCCCTTTCATTTAGATACACCAGGTCATTTTAGATTAAATACAATATCAAATTCCCAATTTACATTAATTGCACAAAACATTGACTAACACTGAATCATGCCACCCTGCAACCAATGTGGGGAGAACATGCAACTTGGCACTTAATTTAAATAGCTTTGATTATTTAATAAAGGCATAATACTAACCACACTCATTAGCCGCTATTTAGAATGTGTCCTTGAATACATTATTGAGACTAATGTACTCACTTTACTGCAAACAACTTAACAATAGATAGCATTATGACACACAGAATATCCTAATTAGTGAATATAATCTATGTCAACGCTTTCTAGGCAGGAAAGCTCATTTAAAGAGAGCGAGATTACAGTGGAACCTTTTAACGATTTAGCAGTGCAAATGTTCTAATTTGCTTTCTAAATGTACTATGTATTTTACACATTATTTAAGTTTTCTGGAATATTTCACTGTGCTTAATTAAATCTTTAATATTTTACCATTTGTTTCACTAAGAAGTCTTAGTACTTATGATGCACTATGCTACTGCATACAAAGTGTGAAAAAAATCTTATTGACTTTTTTGCTATGCCCTTACTGGAGAAAAACTACCTTAATCTGTGAGTGAAAAATATTACTCAAGCATAACGTAGCAGAATATGGAACCTTGAAATATGTAAGCTTTACTGCTGCCTCTGAATTGTTCAAACTATAAGGAAAGCCTTTGATAAAGTACTAAAAGTTAACACATGCTCTCCCTGCTTGTGTGCTATTATGCATTCACTAAAGGAACACTATAGGGTCAGGAACACAAACGTATTCCAGATCTTATAGTGTTAAAAACACTATCTAGCCTCCCTGCTCCCTCTCTATCCCCCTAAATATAGTAGAATATTACCTTTATTCCAGACTGCTGGTGCTGGTTCTGCCCCTGATCTGCCTCCTTGGATTATCAGAAGTGATTATCTCAGCCAATTACAATTATTTCCTATTAGAAATTATTGGATTGGCTGAGATTGTCTATTCTGATGATCTCAGGCAAGGAGGCGGGCCAGGGGCAGAGCCAAACACCACCCTGGCCAGTCAGCATCTCCTCTTGAATCAATACATCTTTATGGGGAACGTTCAGTGTCTCCATGCAGGGGGTGGAGACACTGAACATCAGTGTGTGTAGCTCTGACCCAGGAAGCACCTCTAGTAGCCATCTGATGAGTGGCCACTGGAGGTGTCCCAAGGCTGTAATGTAAACACTGCCTTTTCTCTTAAAAAAACATTGTTTTACTGCATTAAGCCTGCAGAGACTTACTATACTCACAAGAACAACCACATTAAGCTGTAGTTGTTCTGGTGATTATGGTGTCACTTTAAATTAACAATGTTGATGCTGCAGGTTACAGTAGAAATGCACAAGTTTTATCCATTGCACTGACAGGTCAGCCCTTAAATAAATTAGCATTATTTACTTCAAAAACTCTTTGATAACCAGCATAGAAGTTAATATTTCCTTTCATCCTACACTAAAAGCACAGAGAGGGGTTTCTAAAGAAACCCCATTGTAACTTGGTGGTATCTCTTCCTTCACCCATGTGTTGTGATACACTCCTCTCAAATGTTAATGAATCTAGTAGCACTTGTTGCACTTTATGTGTAGAAGGTTATAGAAATATCTTGCATGATCTATATAAGGAATAGAAAGAGATCATTAATGACATAACCCAAAGCCAATTTGGTCCTTTGATGGGGCTAGAATTCTACAAAATACAGACTAAGGAACAGCACACACACACAAAGAAATTTTAGGATTTTAGAAGGCTATTTAAAATCAAACCTCTTAGCAAGCAAATATGGAGATTCAGATACACCATATGCTCATATTGTGTTAAGCCCACCACTACATTACAGTAGTATCCCAATATCGGTAGGTCCAACACAATTTAAGGCTGGTGAGATAGCTCAGTGGGCTAATGCATCATCAGCAAAATCTGTTCAACCATTGGAGGTTGCAGGTTCAGATCCGAGCAGGGTTGACTCAGCCAAGGTAGATAAAACAACTACCATTAAATTGGGTAATTGTAACATCCCCTCAATGTTAGACAAAAGTAACATCCCCAGAATGTACTTGGAACCAGAGCAATCTGAATTGCCTGGTTAAATACTTTTTTATTATTATTATTATTATTATTATTTTAGCATGTTAACTGCAATACTTACTGCTTAAACTGCTTCAACAGACTCTCCTCAAATGTATGCTTTTCTCTAAATGGGCATCTATAGTTTAGGGTGGGTCAAAACATAACATTTGGGTAACCATTAAAGAGATAGTGTTACCCATATAAGGAATGCTGGACGTTATTTGCTTGTATCAGACCCAGTTACTTCCCTGACCCTGAGTTTTGGCTTATGCTACCAGTGTACTAGACCTCTCTAGTCCTTGGTGGTATAGGCTAACCTGACCTGAATCTCATTTGTATTTATCTAATTTTTCCTGTTTTTGACTAAGCATTAAACCCGACTATTCTAAGGTCTGGAAATATGCCTACATATCTTTTAGTCATGTTCCTTTGATATGTTTCTGACTTATATCTTGCTGGAGATCATCTTGTATCCTGACAAGTGTTCACCAGAGGAAGTTACTCTAAAGAAAAGAAAGATATACTTGCTACCCAACCCTTGTACAAACTATAGTGTAAAAAGTATGTAGACAATGTTGCTGTGCCTCTCCAAGCTACAAATAACATACTTGGGTTCATGAGAATGAAGACATGTTGTCCGAGTCTACATGGTCTGGGCACAGTAAAAGGAGAGTTAAATGTGTGCATCAGAGGGTGTCTGTGTCTGGCTCCATAAGGTGGGCCTGGGCTAGAGTGTATGTTTCTGACTTCGAGTGCCATATGAACTGACTCAATGCTCTGACTCACACGATTTCTTTGTTAGACTAGAATTTTAGAATTCTAGGTTGATACACAACACCAGCAGCAATCAGTCACAATATGTGACCACTCTTTGCCTTAATCGAAACGGACTTGTCATGAAGAATTGGTAGGCTCTCCGTTTGAAGAGAATACATTTTTATGTATACATTGTGTTAGCTAAACTGCAATTATTTTTATTCTTGTCATTGATATATTTTGATGGTTTGAATTTAAATGTAACATAAAATACTAGTGTATTATATGCCAACGCATTTTTCATTCAACAGTCCCTCTAAAGGATGGAGGTGAATATGTATTACTTAAAGAGACATGTATAAATCAACACACTGTACATAACATAATTTTATAGAAAAAGGCAAAATAATTGCAACACAGAAATAGGCCTTCAGTTTATTGATGAAGAACGCCTGCTGGCTGCTGCAGTCTAAATTTTTTGTGCCCCTAGGAGACTATATTTCCAAATGATTGCACTGTCCCTGATGTGTTTTATTTATGGTTTTTTTATTCATTTTCTTTTATTATCATTATTTATAGTGAAGAACCTTTTCTGTGTACTCTCTATACAGATACAAAACAAGATCAAAATTACAGTGTAATCAACAGATGCAATTTTAACAAAAATAATCCTGTTACAAAAATCGTAGAGCACTCATAGAGAATGACGGATTTTTTCAATAACTCTGTAGGGGATTCTGAGATGGTTTGGTTTAAAGGTTCAAAGCTGTTTGCAAAGGACTAGTTTGAAAGTAGTACAATAGCAGGTACATTTTCAGCAGGTCATTCTCAATAGTCTGGTTATTTAAAAGGGCTACAAATGTAAGAATCACAGGGAAGCATTGAAAATCCTGGTATTATAGTTTCGTTTTTCTTTTTCTTTTTTATATACAAATTTAAATTTTTGTTTGATAAGTGCTTTTTCTAACAACGCTATAATATTCAGTATATCTTACCAAACTCAACTGAATGAAACTGGATTGCTAACTGCCATAAGCCAGCATAGGAATTGTAATTAAGAGGAGGAATGTTTTCTTTTTCTAAAAAGAAATATACAAACACGCAGGGGCCAGTTTCTGAAGCAAAACATTACAAAATTGAAGGGGTGTGGATTAATTTTTTTTTTTAAATCTACTTATCCAAGGGACTAAAGTGGTAGCCTGACACACCTGACACACACAATAATAGATATGTAAATTGCAAGCTCATTTCTTTGTTTGTTTTGTTTTTTTTAAATTTTCCAAATTGGATATTTTGTTCAGAATATTCAACGCTTGGCAACGTGCTGGTTCAGCTAAAATTTTGTCGTAGAATCTTATTTGTCTGAACTGACTACCACAGCGGTGTGAGGTTTAATCATATGCGGCTAGCTAGCAATCACATTAACAAATTTAATAAGAATTTTAAAAAAACTGTGGGGTCAATATGATCTCCATAAGAGTACAAGGGATATGTCTTTTAAACAGCCAGCAACTAGTTGGCAGTAATGTAAACTCTGTCTGGAACCTCTCCATGGGGTGTTACACTTAACTAGGACATCAGACTGAAAGACAGCACCAGATCATTTGGACATGGACTTTCAGATCCAGACAGACAAGCAATACCTAGTGACTATAACATCAGGAAGAAAGAACACGAGAAGATTGACTGAAAGAAGAGCTAGAAAGGATGTGGAAAGTTAAGGATAAATAGGAGCACTTGGGGCTTGAGTGGCTTCAACAGATTCTGAGTAGTGATGTCGCGAACATAACATTTTCGGTTCGCGAACGGCAAACCCTACATAGGGTCACTTGGCAGATATGGATTGACACCTGTCCTCAGAGACCATGATACACACTGACACAGAGCAGAATAGAGACTGTTACCCCTACATAGGGTCACTTGGCAGGTATGGATTGACATCTATCCTAAGGATCCCTGATACAAACTGACACAGAGCAGAATAGGGATGTGGAATAGTACCTGGGGAGCTGGGGGGGTGCCGTTGATGTGGAGCAAGACGCAGCAGCAGAAGAGGACTCAGCCGAGGAGATTATGCAAGTCGTGGCGGTGTCACCAACTCCTCTGCAGAGCCACGCATTCCATGCTTGGCAGCCGTCAGCAGGCTTACCCAATGCGCAGTGTAGGTGATATACCTGCCCTGACCATGCTTTGCAGACCAGGTATCAGTGGTCAGATGGACCCTTGCCCCAACACTGTGTGCCAGACATGCCATTACTTCCTTTTGCACAGTCGAGTACAGGTTGGGGATTGCCTTTTGTGCAAAGAAATTTTGGCCGGGTACCTTCCGCTGCGGTGTCCCAATAGCTACAAATTTTTTTAACGCCTCAGACTCCACCAGCTTGTATGATAAAAGCTGGCGGGCTAATAGTTCAGACAAGCCAGCTGTCAGACGCCGGGCAAGGGGGTGACGTTCTGACGCTTGCAGACAACTAACTGCTATTCAATCTATAACAGTGAAAAAAGTTTTTGGGTTTTAATTGCACGCTATTGTGACACCAGATATGAGTGGCAATGTGCACTGGCAGAGGTCTGCAGAGTACACGCTGTAGGCCTGACACACCCGCTTGAAAACAACTAACTGCTATTCAATCTATAACAGTGAAAAAAGTTTTTTCTTTGTAAAGGCACGCTATAGAGACACCAGATTAGCTTACACTGAAAACCTTTTTTTCTTTGTAAAAGCACGCTATAGAGACACCAGATATGAGTGGCAAAGTACACTGGCAGAGGTCTGCAGAGTACACGCTGTAGGCCTGACACACCTGCTTGAAGACAACTAACTGCTATTCAATCTATAACAGTGAAAAAAGTTTTTTCTTTGTAAAGGCACGCTATAGAGACACCAGATATGAGTGGCAAAGTACACTTGCTGAGGTTGGCAGAGCACACGCTGAAGGCCTGACACCCGCTTTAAGGGCACTGACTGCTATTAGCTTACACTGTAAAACTTTTTTTCTTTGTGAAAGCACGCTATACAGACACCAGATATGAGTGGCAAAGTACACTTCCTGAGGTTGGAAGAGCACACACTGAAGGCCTGACACCAGCTTTAAGGACACTGACTGCTATTAGCTTACAGTGAAAAAAAAATTCTCTTTGAAAAGGCACGCTATAGAGACACCAGATATGAGTGGCAAAGTACACTGGCAGAGGTCTGCAGAGTACACGCTGTAGGCCTGACACACCTGCTTGAAGACAACTAACTGCTATTCAATCTATAACAGTGAAAAAAGTTTTTTCTTTGTAAAGGCACGCTATAGAGACACCAGATATGAGTGGCAAAGTACACTTGCTGAGGTTGGCAGAGCACACGCTGAAGGCCTGACACCCGCTTTAAGGACACTGACTGCTATTAGCTTACACTGAAAAACTTTTTTTCTTTGTAAAAGCACGCTATAGAGACACCAGATATGAGTGGCAAAGTACACTTGCTGAGGTTGGCAGAGCACACGCTGAAGGCCTGACACCCGCTTTAAGGACACTGACTGCTATTAGCTTACACTGTAAAACTTTTTTTCTTTGTAAAAGCACACTAAACAGACACCAGATATGAGTGGCAAAGTACACTTCCTGAGGTTGGAAGAGCACACGCTGAAGGCCTGACACCAGCTTTAGGACACTGACTGCTATTAGCTTACAGTGAAAAAAGTTTTTTTTTTGTAAAAGCACGCTATAGAGACACCAGATATGAGTGGCAAAGTACACTTGCTGAGGTTGGCAGAGCACACGCTGAAGGCCTGACACCCGCTTTAAGGACACTGACTGCTATTAGCTTACAGTGAAAAAAAAATTCTCTTTGAAAAGGCACGCTATAGAGACACCAGATATGAGTGGCAAAGTACACTGGCAGAGGTCTGCAGAGTACACGCTGTAGGCCTGACACACCTGCTTGAAGACAACTAACTGCTATTCAATCTATAACAGTGAAAAAAGTTTTTTCTTTGTAAAAGCACGCTATAGAGACACCAGATATGAGTGGCAAAGTACACTTCCTGAGGTTGGAAGAGCACACGCTGAAGGCCTGACACCAGCTTTAAGGACACTGACTGCTATTAGCTTACAGTGAAAAAAATATTCTCTTTGGAAAGGCACGCTATAGAGACACCAGATATGAGTGACAAAGTACACTGGCAGAGGTCTGCAGAGTACACGCTGAAGGCCTGACACCCAGACGCTTGCAGACAACTAACTGCTATTCAATCTATTACAGTGAAAAAAAAAATTTCTTTTTAAATGTCAAGCTTAAGCTATTGTGACACCAGATATGAGTGGTGGCACTGGGCAAGTGGGCACAGTATCCACTGTGAGCCTGACACAGAAGCTGGCAGACAACTAACTGCTATTCAATCTATTACAGTGAAAAAAAAATTGTATTTTTAAATGTCAAGCTTAAGCTATTGTATGGTAAAAGCTGGCGGGCTAATAGTTCAGACAAGCCAGGTGTCAGATGCCGGGCAAGGTGGTGACTTTCTGACGCTTGCAGACAACTAACTGCTATTCAACGTATAACAGTGAAAAAAGTTTTTTGGTTTTAAATGCACGCTATTGTGACACCAGATATGAGTGGCAATGTGCACTGGCAGAGGTTGGCAGAGTACACGCTGTAGGCCTGACACCCACTTGCAGACAACTAACTGCTATTCAATCTATAACAGTGAAAAAAGTTTTTTGGTTTTAAATGCACGCTATTGTGACACCAGATATGAGTGGCAATGTGCACTGGCAGAGGTCTGCAGAGTACACGCTGTAGGCCTGACACACCCGCTTGAAGACAACTAACTGCTATTTAATCTATAACAGTGAACAAAGTTTTTTCTTTGTAAAGGCACGCTATAGAGACACCAGATTAGCTTACACTGAAAACCTTTTTTTCTTTGTAAAAGCACGCTATAGAGACACCAGATATGAGTGGCAAAGTACACTTGCTGAGGTTGGCAGAGCACACGCTGAAGGCCTGACACCCGCTTTAAGGACACTGACTGCTATTAGCTTACAGTGAAAAAAAAAAATTATTTGTAAAGGCACGCTATAGAGACACCAGATATGAGTGGCAAAGTACACTGGCAGAGGTTGGCAGAGTACACGTTGAAGGCCTGACACCCAGACGCTTGCAGACAACTAACTGCTATTCAATCTATTACAGTGAAAAAAAAAATATTTTTAAATGTCAAGCTTAAGCTATTGTGACACCAGATATGAGTGGTGGCACTGGGCAAATGGGCACAGTATCCACTGTGAGCCTGACACAGAAGCTGGCAGGCAACTAACTGCTATACAATCTATTACAGTGAAAAAAAAAATATTTTTAAATTTCAAGCTTAAGCTATTGTGACACCAAATATGAGTGGTGGCACTGGGCAAATGGGCACAGTATCCACTGTGAGCCTGACACATAAGCTGGCAGGCAGGCAACTGCAATTACATTACACAAAAAAAAAAAGCTGACTGATGTTCAAGCCCTAAAAAGGGCTTTTTGGGGTGCTGTCCTTACAGTAAGATCAGATGAGTCCTTCAGGACTGTAGTGAACACTGAAAACCCTAGCCTAGCTATCAATTTCCCTATCTAATGAGCAGCAGCTACACTTTCCCTCCTCTCACTAAGAATGCAGCTTCAGAATGCAGTTTCAGAATGAATCTAAAATGGATGCTGGGAGGGAGGTGGGAGGGTCTGGAAGGAAGGGTCTGCTGCTAATTTGCTGGAATGTGTCAAAGTTTGCTCAATGATGACGAATAGGGGGCGGATCGAACCGCGCAAGTGTTATGTGCTATGTTCGCCAGGAACTATTCGCTGGCGAACAGTTCGGTACATCACTACATAGCACACCCAATAACAATCTTAACATGGATGAACCAGTCAACACGAGCAATAAGGTCAGTATCTAACTCAGAGTATTTAAATGTGTCCACAGAAATGTTATCTTTCTTGATTGACATTTGGATAGTGTGGTTGGGCTTATGGTCCAGCAAGAACTTTAGATTAGGATCTAGAGGGATATCTAGATTCTAGAAGGGATCCACCATCTCGATAGCACTTTCGATGACGTCAGTGTACACTGGGTATAGCGTAACGTCACCGATGGTGATACGAGAGTCGTCGGGTACCTTGATCAGTGAGACAGGTGCTGGTAAGGTAATTACTTTATTAGTCACCTGGTCCCTGTGAAAAACACTCATGTTTTTTAAGACACGTGCTTACCAACCATTTATCTTTTACTAAGATAGCATGTACGCATTACTGTCGGTTTTTGACATAGTTACTTGACATGTTTCAGAGCCATGTTAAAGGTACTCTATCCCACACAAAGCATTGGTAGAATCGTACACAAAAGGTTTTCCATCACATTGGAAATTATTGTCTTTGAATTTTTCACAGTCATTCAAAATGGGTATTGAATACCAATCTGATACCCACGTTTGAAAAGCCAAAACATCTGGGGTTTGGACTTTTACATGGATATTTTCCTTCCATGTGCCGACGTTGTAAATTGTTTTCATTTGAAAAATGTTTTTGGGAGTTACATATGGTATGGCTAATAAAAAGCAAATCTCCATACGTTCCGGGTCAATTAAGAGAGGTATAGCGCTCCCCATCTCAAAGGCCAGATTTAATTGCATAGGCTCAATTGTTTCTCCATCCACATTGGCAAGCATCGCATGAACAATAAATATCCTTGGATACAAAATACAGAGGTATGTGTCCCCCTGCCAATTCGATCATTCCAGTTTGCACTTCGTCAAGAAAAGCAAGTGTGTGGAACAATATTGGGTCATGCAGAAATAGAAGTTCACGCTTAAATAAGTCATGACTTTGGTGCAACTCAGTGGATTTGGCAATAAGCTCCGAATGAAAATTTGTTGTAACAACTGTGTCTTGCACAACAGTTAACACGTCTTGTTTTATCACCTGATGAATATCATTAATGTGTTGCTTTAGCGCATAGATTTCCATATCCAGCTTTTGGACAGTAATAGAGTTGGCTGCAGACATTCCAGTTGCGACAACTGCACCGACAGTGGCACAAACTAATGCAACAATTATAGCGGTGAGGAACCTTTTGGGTCGGTTGCTCATCGAAATAGAACTGGATACAAATGGTTTCCGGGCTTGCTCCAAGATGTTTCGCACACGGTCCTGTGCTCTTTGGAGGTGCATCTGGTACCAAGTCTGTAACTCAGGAAGCTGCATCGATGAAATGTTGTACGCCTTCTCGATGGAAATCTTGGGGTCCAAGCTGACGAACACACGTTGGGTAAGGATCCTCTTCTCTGTCAAGATAAACCCTGGTGTCTCTTGAATCAGGATGCCGGAGGATGGTCCCATCTCTGCGATCGGGTCGGTCCATAGCTCTTGGCACAGGAGCAGTACGATCCAGAAACACGCCACATCCTTCTTGGACATCTTTCGACAGTCACGGATCAGGAACTCGTTTCAGACTTACTAATGATTCAAGGTTTGTTAAGTATACAAACTTATAACAGTATGACATCACTTGGCCTAGGACAACACATTATTACGATTCATCAATATATGTATTCTCTCTAATTCTATTTTTATAACTTCATCCCTCACTACATTTATTACTGACTCCTCAGCAATATGCCTATAGCAGTTAAACAAGCTAGTAACCTGCTTAGAACATGTAGTTATTGGATGGCAAGGAAATGGTTAATGACATGAACGTACATGAGATCATGGCACATCACAACATTTCACATCATACGATACCACGTAAATCAAGCATTCATCCAGGTTAGTCGTTCACCCTTCTGCATCCGAATCCACACCTACAATCCTCAATTGAGATTTAGGATGACAAGCACGCAACTGGTTAATGTGAACCCACTTTTCAATAAAATCACCATCCTTAGGAATTTTTATCTTGTACGCTACTGGGGAAATTTTGTCAATGATGACATATGGCCCTTTCCAAGAAGGTAAAAATGTATTTTCCTTGACCTGATTTTGCGCAAAGTTATACAGATAGACTTGATCTGTTATCTCATATTCAACCCCTGTCGCTGCTTTTTCTAGATTATTTTGGGCAAAAGCAAACGCATGCTGTAAATGCTTGCGCAAATCTTCGATATTCTGATGCGTAGTGGCAGCATTGATCAAGTTATGATCCGAAGTACGATAAAGTAAATGCTGTGGTAAAACCATCTTTCTTCCTGTTATCAATTCAAAAGGTGACAATTTGGTAGCAGTGCTAGGTGTAGCTCTAATCGCCATTAAAACTAGGGGCAATTTAATGTCCCAGTCTTTACCAGACTCCTTAACATACTTCTTCAGAATATTAACAATAGACTGGTTATATCGCTCTACCCTTCCCCCCCCCCCCCCCCCGCTAGATGCAGCGCAGTATGCAATATGTAGCTTTCGTTTAACACCTAGAATGTTCCACATCTTAGCCATTACTTCGCTGGTAAAATGACTACCTCTGTGTGACTCAATTCTTTGAGGCAGACCGAACCTGGAAAATACATGGTTAATCAACAAAGTGGCACACACGGTACTCGTGTTCTCTTTACAAGGCAAACACTCTATCCACTTTGTGTACATACATGTAACGGTTAACATGTATTTGTTACCTCTTGAAGATCTTGTTACAGGACCTATAAAGTCAATTTGAATATCAGACCAGGGTAATGACACCCCCCTCTTCTGAAGTGGTGCACGATGGGTTGGACCATGGGGTTTATATTGCGGACAAATCAAGCATCCCTGACAGTATGTCTTCACATCTCTTAACATGTGTGGCCAATATGCATAATCACGCAATATCTCATATGTGATCTTATCACCACGATGCCCAGATGTAGGTGCATCATGTGCGTGTTGGAGCATTAACCCTCGGTATACAGTTGGGACTACCCATTGTTGAATACCATGTTTAGAAGTTCTGACCAGCAACCCATCCATGATACTAAATTGGACTTTATATCTCATCAAGATTCGTAAATCTTCATTATCTTTGCAATCCTCATCTGTAATGGGATTGGCAGTAGGGTCTTCTATATGTTTATAGAATATGCCTATGACGGGATCGTTCTTCTGACTGGTAATCAGGTCCTCACTAGGAGCTTCTTGACTCCATTGCACAACATTTAAGTTGGCATTATCTCTAGCCTGTCGTCTAGTTATGGCTTCAACATGAATTGAACCCATAAGATCATCAATGTTTAGGGTTTCACCATTGATGGCTGCTTGTTTTTCCAGTGAATCGGCTAAGTCATTACCATCCTTGTCAATACCTTCTATTTTAGAATGGCCTTTGGTTTTCTTCCAATATATGGTTAAACCATGTTCATTAACCAACTCATCGATTTTACAAAACAGTTTCCCATGTTTAACAGGTTTGTTATTGCTTTTCAGCATTTGGTTACGTTTCCAGCTAGGCAGATATTCGACGAAACTGTTGCGGACATAGTTAGAATCAGTTCTGATAACAAATTCTTTGATACCATATTCTATTGCCATTTGAATGGTCTTATATACTGCACAGAGTTCGGCTATCTGACTGCTTTTGGGACCAATACTGTATCCTATAGATACATTGGGATAATCACCTATCCAGGTGATTCCGATACCTGCAACTAACTTCCGTTCAGCACCAGCGACGTATTGATATGAACAACCATCAATGTATACCCACGGTAGTGGTCGACAGTATTCCTCGTCATAAACTTTATAAGGGGATAGCAATTGCTCTTCTAGGAAGTCATCTCTGGTGTCATCATCCAGAGATGGAGCAGTACAGTCATGTAATTCTGCTAAACCTTGGGCAACTGGGCTTCTCTTATTATGTTTATAACGGACTTCTAATGGCCATCCATGTAAGGATAGAGTCCATGCAGTTCTCTGACTGTTAGAGAGATTACCGTCTCTAATTCTTTCACTCTGCAGGTACTGTAGAGGTTGGTGAGCTGTTTCTACAATTATTTTCTCACCTAGGATATAGCTACGAAAATTTGTAGTGCCCAGACAGTCGACAATAACGCCTTCTCACACGTGTTGAATTTAACTTCAACAGGTGACAAAGTCTTGCTAGCATATGCAATAACTTTGTTTAAACTGTCCTGCTTCTGATACAGAACAGCACTGATGCTTAAATCGGTATAACCTGTCTCCAGATAGAAGGGTTTACCGCCCTCTGGGTATGCTAAACAGGGTGCCTGAGTGAGCTTCCTCCTCAGTTCACTTACCGCTAGGTCCTGAGGCTCCCCCCAGTTCCAGGTAGTTTCCTTTTTAAGCAGGTGTAAGAGTGGTTTCGTTATTTCTGCATAGTTATCTATAAACTTACGGGAGTAGTTAGTCATACCAAGGAACGATCTTAATTCCCTGATGTTTGAAGGTGTTTTATTTTTTTTTTGTAAATCTGTTTTATTGATGGATAGCATATGATAAGTACTTTCATAGTTTACAAGATGAAAGTTGAGCACGTAGGCTCTTGTAGAATAACATATGATATATCATAACAAAAGACAGTTAGTAATTGGGTAACATTTCAAGACATAGTATTTCCTTTTACTGTTTTATTGTTCTTGTCTCTGTTTGCGGTACGTGAGCTGTCGAAGGGGAAGATACAGGTGTGAGTGTGGGATTCAAGGAGTGTCTCCTAGTCATGGGGTTTATATCAGACATATGTCCCCTATCTACGTTCGGACGTCTCCCATGGTCCATTTTTGTCTGGTGTAGACAGGTATATCATGGGTAATGTCCGTTCTTCCTTTGTTAGGATCGAGCATGGCTTCTTGTAAAGAGATGATGAGATGGGATGGGGTAAGGGTATAAGGAGAGGATGTAAGGAGGGTCCCCCCCTTCCTCCTTAACGCCCCCAGTGCGTGATTGTACGGCAAATCGCTCTTGTCCTTGGGGAGCTAAACGTTGCCAGTATATGATTGTATGGTGCACAGGTGTGTCATTGTGTGTTAATATGGTTGTGTGGTGCGCATGTGTGTCATTGTGTGTTAGTCCAAAGAGACTCATCATCTATTCCGTGTAAGTTATGGCCCGTGCAGTATAATTGTGGTCTCTGTCTCCAGGTAAAACAAACCGAAAAGTTGTCAGCGTTGTAGTGGGGTAAGTTGTCCGAATAACTGGTCGTGTCTAATGTCCCATTTTTAGTTTCAGCTGATGCTTAGCTTGCGTTGGTGTTCGTATGATAGTGTCAATGGAAAAGGTCACCTGTCGTGTCTGTCAGATGTGTGTGCGTGTGAGAGTCCGGAAAGTCTAGCGGTGCGTCTGTCAATGGGTAATATGAGTTTGCATGTGAGCAGTCATTAGGGGGGGATATATCTCGCCCGGGGGTGAACCCTGACGCGGGACCAGGACATGGTCGGGCAGAATTCCGTTCCCCAATCATCCGCTTCCCAGAGGAGTTAATGCTATTTATTAGATATCTCTAGATTGGTATAAGAACCATGGTCCCCAGATCTCCGCGTGCCTGGCCGACAGCCCCGCGAGGGACCCTCGTAGCGCCTCTGCAGCCTGAATGTCTCCCACCCTAGTTTGAAGGTGTTTGAGCCTTTAGTACGGCTTCAACCTTCTTCCTCTGGGGATTTAATCCTTCAGAGGTTACCTCATGTCAGATGAAGTTGACATGGGTGCGACACCATTGCGCCTTTTGTAAAGACAGTTTAATCCCTGCCTCTCTTAACTGAGTGAGAACATGTCTAATCTCTATAATATGCTAATCAAAGGAAGTGCTTTTCAGCAAGACATCGTTGACATATGATAACGTTCCTCTCTCGAGTGCGTCAGGCATAGCTTTATGCATGAACACAGCGAATTCATGACCAGAGTTTATGTAACCGAAGGGCATACGGGTCCAGGTATACTGCTGCTTTCCAAATGTGAAGGCCAATTTATATTGGTCTTCATCATGGACTGGTACAGTCCAATATCCCTGAGCACAGTCAATGGCAGTGAATATTTTGGATCCCTGCATTTGTACCAAACATAGGTCTATGTATGGCACTGGCCAACCAGACATATAGACGCGTTTATTTGGCTGTCGTAAGTCAGCGCATAAACGCCATTGTCCATTAGGTTTCAGAATCCCCAAGATCGGATTATTATACGAACTGTGCACTGGACGTATAATGCCCCTTTCCTTTAAATTCTGAATGATGTCTTGTAGACCATCATATGACGCTAATGGGCAAAAATATCTTGGAATTCCAAAAGGATTTCCTTTAGCTGTTGCCGCTCAGCATCGTTGGAGCAACCGTCAGCTAAAGATATTTGCTCTTCTAGCCTTTCCTGAAATCCTGGAAAGATTTCAGGCTGGCCTATCTCATAAGCTTCTTCAAGCCTAGAAGTTAGGTCAGTTCGGTGTTGACTTACCTTTTCTCTTTGGTCGTGATACTCTTGTGATTCCTGCTCATTGAGCGGATGATCGAAGGTGATTGATGCTTCTTCGATTTTACACGAGCCTTCTTCGACATTGAAGGGATATACAGATAGGATAGTGAATAATCCTTCTGGGGAGGAATGGAATATTTGATCGACAATTTCGTCCTCAGTTAAGTATTCTTCAGGGATGAGGCCTATAATTTGGTTTTGGAAACCAAATGTATAGTACTCAGCATCCAATGCTAGACCTAATAATGTTCATTTTGGTAAAGTAACACTATTGGGTGTAACATTGTTGACTATTATATAGGTGGGATTCCTACCAATACTTACCATTGGTGTATGCGTTACCATCATCCCTAATTGTTGTATCCTGTTGGATAAACAGATTAGGGCATCAGAGTTTTCTAATCTCTGACTCTCCTTGACCTGTAGGGGTAAAAGAAAGTTACTTGTCCCTTGTGGAATGGTTATGTCATCAGGTACTTGGATACTTACCACATATGGTAGTATTTGTCCTGATTTCAGGGCGTTTTCCTCGTGTAGGTATCCACAAGGATTACCTTTTAACCTTGTCCACAAGTTGGAATTAATCAGGTCAAGGTGTATGGCAAAGCGATGTATGACATCATTGCCGATGTAAACCTGATAGCGAGGTTCGTCTATCACTAGGAATAAATGTTTAACTGTCTTATTTCCGATGGAAATAGATAGTAAACATTTTGCTTTCACATTGTGACTCTCTGATTCGCCATCCAGGTTCTGGATCCACCTGTCATGTGGGGAAGCGTACCTGATCATTTTAGGAATAGCGATCTGCTTTAACAGACTTCTGCTAATATAGTTGTTCTCACTCTTTAAGTCCAGCTTTGCATTCCTACTTCTTCCTAAGTCATTTATCTGAATAGGAAATAATAGGTTGTTATTAACCCTTTCAATTCTGGCAAGGAATTGAGTATGACCTGCCAGATCTACAGATTCAACATAATCCCTGTGGAGAGAAATGGTTAAAACATCACCTTCCAGAGAGACATTTTGGATCCTCTCTGGAGCAATCCTTACGGATTGTTCATCTACAGGTGCAATTGCGTCATTCACCTGCAGGATAGTCACTTCAGGTGACTGACTATTCCTAAAATGTACCTCAATCGAGTCAGGTCTTTCTTCTATTACATGGCAGTTACGATCAGATTGTACATGTGATTTCTCATAGGTTATAGGAACCTTAGTTTGTGACCATACAATTCCATTCACACAGTCAATAATTGTGTTAAGTCTTCTGAGTATGTCTATACCCAGAATCAGTCGGTTATAGGGGAGATCTACCACTATCACCGGGTGTCTAAAGGTTTTGTTACCTATTTTAAACTTTAACCAGGTATTGCCAATAACATGAAGTGCATATACTCCAACAATCAACAGAGCATTGGGGAAATCTATTAGCTTCGGCTTATCCGTTGCTAAGTCCTTTACCTGCTGGAAGTAGGTATTGGATAAGATCGTGGCTTGTGAACCAGTATCTATTAACCCTTTGAAAGGCTGGGGTAGCGAATCCTGTATTTCTACAGACATGTAGTATCTTCCTTCATGTTCTTCTAATTCACATAAGAATTTAGAATGTGTCAACATATTACTTGTTTTCCATACATTACCGGTCACAGCAGTAGTTTCTACCTGTACTGAGGAATGCTCAGTCTTACCCACAGGCCCATCCTTTTTAGGAATATCTTGAACTGTCAAGCGGGAACTAGTGGTCGGCATTTCATCAGTTAACCCTTTCAGGGCTGGATCCTGGAAACTAGTGGTTGCTGGGGCTACTTTAGCCTTTGGCTGAAATGAAAAAACAGAGGAACACGTTGCGCCTCCTTCACCCGGAAGTGAAGTGACGGGATAGGCAATAGGTTTCCTAACACAACTATTGTTTATTTGACTGTTAGTACCTGGAAAGGAAACAGGGTTAGGCATTACATCTATTGACAACCTAGCCTGATTAGTCACTGTAGCTATACTTGCTGCGGCACTTGTTGTTGCTGCTGCAGTTGCACAGGTGGCTCTGCAATTGGAGCTGTCCCTAAAAAAGGATTGATAGCAAAGACTTGGTTAATCTTTGTTATTTTCTCCATTAATTTTTCAATTGACCAACCTGACGACGCAAATTATTTCCCCCATTGCCGTTTTGTCTTTGCCCATTAGAATTTGGCTGGGATGGCTGAGACTGTTGGGAGTTATTGGAAGCAGATTGGTTGTTTCTGTTTCCATATCTCTTATTTCCCTGAGGATTCCTTCTCCATTGGGAATTGCCTTGGTTCTTATTAACCCAGGGGCGTTTATTCCCATTGGCATTGGATTTTTCAGAGTTATCAGAGGAATTTGCAGAATTGCTTCTGGCGTTTTCCTGTTTCTGAGGTTTTGGTGTTTTCAAAACCTCGAAATAGGTCCTCTTTTTCTGTTGGGTTTCTAAACCTAACTGAATTTTAGTCTCTGACACCATTTTATCACCAGGTTTCTTAACCCTTGGCTTATTTTCATCATGTGCATAGTGTATAGTATACAATTTAATGCATTGACTGACTAGCCATTCTAATGGTAACTTACAATCGTAATCTCTTGCGAGATTCATTTGTATGTTTACTGGCATGGCATACAGATCTTTGAAGTCTGTGCTTTCATACCTGGGTTTTCTTTGGGCCACGGAGTATGCATTTTTAAGAATTATTAAAAATTCTCTGGGGCTTTGATCTGGACGGCACTTTAAGTTATAAAGCGCCTTCTTTGCAGAAGCAATGGTTTTATACTTACCATATTCCATGATTATTTCATATTTCATCTTGGACCAGGACATTAACTGTATAGCTTGAAGACTTTCTAGATAAACACGGCACATTGAATCAAAGGTCCATGTAATGAACCATTTCTTATGAATGTCATCATACATGCCCAATGAATTCATTGCTCTATCATAATTTTCCAGATGTTCAGATATGTTTCCTGAACCTCTAGAAAATTGTGGGACAGTCTCTCTAAGGAATTTAATAACCTTTGGCGTTTCATAAACAGGCATCGTTAATTTGCGACCTCTGTTACTGTCCCTGTGTTTGGGTAAGCGTCTATGCGATCTGTCTGCTGAAGAGGAATTAAACCCGTACAACAGTGCAGATGGCATATCAGTCACATGGCCTTCAGAGTGGACAGTGCAATCACTTTCACTCCCATCACTCTGAGCTTCTCGTTCACTGTCACCATTCTGATCAGAATCAGAATTCTGCCAGTGTACAGAACCATGTCTGTTTTCATTCCTATCACCTTGAATCGAAATCTCCCTCTCAAGTTTGGCCAGGACAGTTTTTTCAAACTGTTCTGCCCAAGATTGCCAAGAATCTACAGGTGTTTTCTCAGAATTACTCACATCTTTTCTTAGAGACTGTTTTATGAAAACCTGGTCTGGTGTGGGAAAATCATAACAAGGAGGGGATTTATATTTAGTCTTTTCTTGCATTTTTGTGCAATTTTTTGGCACAGAATGATGACTACTAACCTCACTGTCTGATTTCTGACTCTCCTTTTCATACTCATCTAATTGCATTTTAAGCTGATTTATTTCCTGTGCATATTTATCCGTCAAAGCTTTCATTTCTTTTTCATGATCAGCCTGACGGGTTTTATGCTCAGCAAGTAAATCTTGGTATTTCCCATCTTGAATGCCGAATTGTTCACTGTACGTGTCCAATTTGGTATTCAATACCTTGTTTTCATCTGATTTTAAGTTTAAGAACTGTCATATTAGAAATTTCACTTACAATGGGATCTTGTTAGATATAGAAAGTAAAATTAAATTATTTAATCTTCTCTGTCACAAATGTCTGGGTTTTAGAATTATTCTATTCCATTAGCAATTAGACAGTCTCTTATCACTTGATTTGTTTATACTATACATTCCTTTAACTCTGGCAAGTGGTTAGTTTTACAGAAAGGATAGAAATTTCGTGTCTCTTTGTTAACTTGAAAATAACAAAATGGAGTCTGGTCTGTTCAGAGTGACTCAGAATATACACTTTTAATTTCTATCATAGCACAAAATGTCTGCCGATATAAATACCCTGACACGGTCTCTAAAGATCTTATATCCTCTTGCCCCACTGTATGTCTTCTTGATCCATTCCCCTTTCCATTCTCTTTCCCCAAGTCTGGTCCTATTCCTAACACATATTTTCAACCTCGCTCTGTCTACTGGGATCTTCCCCTATATCCGCAAGCATGAAATCAGCAATCCTGTCCTAAAAAATCTCCTGACTCTATTTCTCCTTGTAACTACTGTCCCATATCACTATAGTCCTTAAATTTTAAGCTTTTTGAACAGCTTGTGTTTACCAATCTAACTCATTTTCTCAATGCTAACTCCCTCCTTGACACTTTTTAATCTAGTTTCCGCTCTATCCATTCTACTGAAACCGTCCTTACCAAAGTGACTAATGACTTAATCGCTGATAAATTTAAAAGTCATTACTCTCATTTAATTCTCCACTTCAAGCCCTTCACAATCTTAGTCTCTGTGACACTGTCCTTTCCTGGCTTTCATCTTATATTTCTGAATGATCATTTAGTGCTTCCGCCTTTCTCAGTTGGTGTTCCCCAAGGCTCTGTTCTCATCCTCTTTGATTCTCCATTTTACACTGCCTCTCTCAGTAACCATAATAACTCTGTTAGATTTCAATACTCAGATTTACCTCTCCGTACCTGACCTCTTCTCACCTCCTGGAACACGTCATAAGTTGCCTCACCTACATCTCTAACTGGATGTCTTCCTGTGTTCTAAAACGTAATCTATCTAAACCTGAACTCTTTTTTTCCCCTCTCAAATAGTCCTCCTCCATATATCTGCATGTTAGTGGGACATCTATCACCCCAACCCCACAAGCTTGCTGCCTTGGAGTTACTTTCAACTTAAGTCTTACATTTTCTCCTCACATTCAGTCTCACCTTATCCTTCCACCACAAAATTAAGCCAAAATTCTCAGTTTAGTTAACTCAAGACACTCGTCTTTTTCTGACTTTCCAATTACCTGCATTGACCCTCTTCAATCCATTATGAATTCTGACACCAGGCTCATCTTCCTAACTGACCACTACTCCCACACCTTATAATTTTACCAATCATTACAATGGCTTCTTGTATCCTTCGGGATCCAATTCAAACTGCTAACACTAACTTACAAACCCCTCAATAACTCCATTGCTTACTGAATTTGCTCTTTACTCAACAAATACACTCTTTTTGTTCCTTTCGCTCGGTGAATGGCCTTCTTCTGACATATTCTCATTCTCGCACCGTCAACTTTAATCTGCAGGGGTTTTCAAGGGCTGCTAGGTATGTGAGGGGTGTAGTGTGTATGTGTGGAGTGCAGTATGTGAGGGGTGCAGTATGTGTGTATGTGAGGGGTGATGTGTGTGTGAGGGTGCTGTGTGTGTGTGTCAGGGTAATGTGTGTGTGAGAGGGAGTTTTGTGTGTGTGTTTGTATGTGTGTATGTAATGTGTGTGAGAGGGAGTTGTGTGTGTGTGTGAGAGTATTGTGTTTGAGGGTGATGTGTGTGTGAGGGTAATGTGTGTGAAAGAGTGTTGTATGTGCGGTTGATGTGTGTGAGAGTGATGTGTGTAAGGGTGATGTGTATGAGAATGTTGTGTGTGAGGGTGATGTGTGTGAGAGTGATGTGTGTGAGAGTGATGTGTGTGAGTGCTGTGTGTGAGAGTAATGTGTGAGAGTGCCGTGTGTGAGAGTAATGTGTGAGAGTGCTGTGTGAGAGTGCTGTGTGAGAGTGCTGTGTGTGAGAGTGATGTGTGTGAGGGTGATGTGTGTATATGTTAGGAGGGATTGTGTATTGGGGGAGAAAAATAAAAACAGGTACTATATCCCTCCCTCCCTTCTTACCTTTAGCCTGGTAGGAGGGGACCGTGCTGCGATCCCTGGTGGTGCTAGTGGCGAGTAAACTCTAGCCTGCGAGAGATATCCGGCGGAGCTGCAAGATAGAGCTCCGCCGGGTCCTCTCTCCCTACCTCCCCAGCCGGCGGCCGCTTGTTAGTGATAAAGGGCCGGTGAAGGAGATCTTTGATCTCCCCACCGGCCTGTCATGAAATGCAGCAGGGCCGGCGCTCGGATAGTGCGGGCCCTGCATGGACCGGCTGGGGAGATCCTGTGATCTCCCTTCACAGGTCGGTCCGCAACTGGACCGACCTATTTCTCCTGTCTACCCCATCAGTAAATTGTAAGCAGTGTTGCAATATGCAGCTTTTACTTCATCATGCATCATCACTGCAACCAGATTGCCATAGAAGAGTGGTGATAGGAAAATGTTTGCTCTGCTACTAGCATCTGCCCTTATAGCTTAAGTGCACCACGAAAGGGGACAGAGGAAATTGGCGAAAATAGAAAATGCACTAAATGCATCATGGTGGTTTACAATGGCCATACGGCATTATAATTTGAAAAATGCAAAGTTATGCACTTCGGCGTAAAGAATACACAAGCAACGTATACCCTTAATGGAAGCGAATTAGGGATAACAACACACGAAAAGGACTTGGGAATTGTTATAGACAACAAACTATGCAACAATGTGCAATGTCAATCAGCAGTGGCCAAGGCCAGTAAGGTATTGTCATGCATGAAAAAGGGCATTCATTCTCGGGACGAGAATATCATTTTGCCTCTCTATAAATCACTGGTAAGACCACATATTGAATATGCTGTGCAATTTTGGGCACCTGTTCTAAAGAAGGATATCATGGCACTAGAAAAAGTGCAGAGGCGGGCTACAAAATTAATAAAAGGAATGGAACATATCAGCTATGAAGAAAGGTTAACAAATTTAAACCTATTTAGTTTAGAAAAACGTCGCCTGAGAGGGGATATGATAACATTATACAAATATATTCGGGGCCAATACAAACCATTGTGTGGAAATCTATTCACAAACCGGACTTTACATAGGACACGAGGCCATGCGTTTAGACTGGAAGAAAGAAGATTTCGTCTAAGGCAAAGGAAAGGTTTTTTTACTGTAAGAACAATCAGGATGTGGAATTCTCTGCCTGAAGAAGTGGTTTTATCAGAGTCCATACAGATGTTCAAACAGCTACTAGATGCATACTTGCAAAGACAGAATATTCAAGGATATAATCTTTCAATGTAGGGTAATAACTGCTTGATTCAAGGATAAATCTGACTGCCATTCTGGGGTCAATAAGGATTTTTTTGTCCTAGCTTGTTGCAAAATTGTGCTTCAAACTGGGGTTTTTTTTTTTGTTTTTTTTTTCTCTCTTTTGGATCAACAGCAAAAAACAGGTGTGAGGAAGGCTGAACTTGATGGACGCAAGTCTCTTTTCAGCTATCTAACTATGTAACTATGTAACTATAATACACTGATACACCTGTATCCCACAAGGTAATTTCCCTGGTGCAAGAGACAGACAATGAGTCTCAATATTATTGTGAGTGCTAGTGATCAGTAGATCAACATGTGCCAATGCTGGAGAAGATACCTAATTCACACTTGTGGGTTGTATTCAACCTATATCTTCTATGTATAAGCCACAAATGCAGTAAAGCAGTAAAATCACTTAAAAACACTTTCAGACCCATAAATACTCTCCCACTCTCACACGAATATGGCCATTCTAACAGGTACTAAAGATTTTTACACATCTATATACTCTCAGATATAAACATACACACAAATACTCTAACTCACTTACACAGATAATTTCATGCCTACTCACAAACCACACAGACCTCTCTCACATACTCTCACACAATCTCAAAGACATATACACAGAACACTCAAATCCACTCACACAAACACTCTAAGACCCACTCACAAAAAAATAGATATTCTCAAAGACAAGTTCAGGACCACTCTCAAACCCTCATTTTGTACCTTGCTACTTTCCAATGAAACATTTACTCAAAGACCCAAGGAATCTTCCAAATAAACTGGAGATGTGAGTGCATTCACCGTGGAATCCATGGAATTCTCCCTGAAAATTTGTTGAACACTTAAAATCTACCTGTCCATGCTGCAAGCAAGTTTACTAACTTCAGAATTTGCTTATCTTCCTGAAACCCAGCACATTCACACTAAAAGTCTGTCCAATCAACTAGAAACATCAAGAACATGTCAATTCAGTTACAGCCTAAGACATGGGTCAACTCATTGAATAGTCCATGGGATCTTCACATTTACCACTAAATTCCACAAATCTAATAATTCACCCTTATAATCCATTTGTTTTAAGAATATGACAGTTCAATGTAATATCTAAAGTAAAACCCCTGGAACTCAGGGTCAAAGCATGCGTGTCCCAGCTGTTTATCACATTATAATAAGATTGATGTGGCAGTGCTAATCATTTTATACATTATTTTTGCATTTGTATTAATGACAACCATTAGTAATGTCACGTCAAGGTTTGCTGTAATTTTATTTCATTGAAACTATATTTTAAAATATTGATGAGCAGCTATAGCTCCTATCACCTAGGAAAACTGACAAAGGTGACTCTGTGGATGACAACTGCTATTGTTGGACAACAGTTCTCGTTGCTGTCACAGGTCAGGGGAATGTCGGAGACTGTCTTATTTCTCATGGCAAGCCTGGCTGACATTGGGATCATTCATTGACTGTCCCACAATAAGGGCTCATTTCCAATGTTATTGGTATATGTCTGCTGTATACTGTCACTATTAACAACAGTTGATAGATATTAGTTGCCAGTAATACCCACAGCGTTTCAACCTTCTGGTCTAGGTTTTTACCACTACTAAGAGCCATTTCAACAGACACCAACCAACCTTTACAGACAGCCTATTATCAATGGGTTTGTGGTTAATTGGAATTTTTATTTTGTTGTTATTTTGCATATGGTAGGTTTTTCTTAGCTGGTATGCAAACAAATATATATATATATATATATATATATATCAACTGCATAGTTCATAGGCAATGCATATCAGTCAGTACATGCCACACACATTTCACATACATTCAAACCATCTTTTTTCCCCTCACTTCACATGGAGAAAGGTAAAGTAGGGACATCCATAGATACTACAGATATAGGATGTATTAGGTGTGCAGTGATGGATAGGAGTATAGCGTGGAGAGACAGAAATAGGAAGGAGGGAATTGGGAAGAGCAAAGACGGGGAGGGCAGAGGGAGGCGGTAGGGAAGATTGTTAGGAGAGTGGGAGGGGTATGATGTGCAGAGGAAGGGGCTTAATTGGGTAAGGGGAAGAAATAAGAGGTGATCATTTGTGTTAGGCACACAAAGGCCAGGGAGGTTGAGGCACACTCAGTCTAGGCAGGGTGGTGAAGGTGGAGGGCTGTTGTAGGCTGCAGGGAGAGTACAAACAGGGCTTAGTTTCAGATTGCAATAGGAAGACCTTAAAAGGTTGCCGAGCTTTCCAGCATGAGACAGAGGTTGACTGGTGATAAGAAGGAGGCCCTGGCACACATGCAAGTGTGTAAACTACCCTACAGAAAGATATCCAGTGCGCAATTTATGGCCTATCCATTTCCTCTTACAACAACCTCACTACTGTCTCCATCACAGCCTCATTGACCCCTCTGGCCCCTATAATATGGTATTTGGAAAAACAAGAGCCACTGGGTGCTTTTTGCATCAAACAGGCGCCTTTTAAATACTTTGGAGTGTCAGGGTATTTATATCGGCAGACATTTTGTGCTATGATAGAAATTAAAAGTGTATATTCTGAGTCACTCTGAACAGACCAAACTCCATTTTGTTATTTTCAAAGTTAACAAAGAGACACAAAATTTCTATCCCTTCTGTAAAACTGACCGCTTTGCCAGAGCTAAGGAATGTATTGTATAAACAAACCAAGTGATAAGAGACTGTCTAAATTGCTAATGGAATAGAATAAATTCTAAACCCAGACATAGGTGACAGAGAAGATTAAATAATTTAATTTTACTTTCTATATCTAACAAGATCCCATTGTAAGCGAAAGGTGATTTTAAGTTTAAAGGACCACTCTAGGCACCCAGACCACTTCAGCTTAATGAGGTGGTCTGGGTGCCAGGTCCTTCTAGGGTTAACCCATTTTTTCATAAACATAGCAGTTTCAGAGAAACTGCTATGTTTATGAATGGGTTAAGCCTTCCCCCTATGTCCTCTAGTGGCTGTCTCATTGACAGCCGCTAGAGGCGCTTGTGTGCTTCTCACTGTGATTTTCACAGTGAGAGCACGCCAGCGTCCATAGGAAAGCATTATGAATGCTTTCCTATGTGACCGGCTGAATGCGCGCGCAGCTCTTGCCGCGCGTGCGCATTCAGCCGACTGGGAGGAGAAGAGGAGGATCGGAGGAGGAGAGCAGGAGGAGATCTCTCTGCCCAGCGCTGGAAAAAGGTAAGTTTTAACCCTTTTCCCCTTTCCAGAGCCGGGCGGGAGGGGGTCCCTGAGGGTGGGGGCACCCTCAGGGCACTCTAGTGCCAGGAAAACAAGTATGCTTTCCTGGCACTAGAGTGGTCCTTTAAGAACTGTCATATTAGAAATTACAGCAGAATTTGGAGACACATAGTCTGAAGAAAATTCAAGGAAAGGCTTTGAAATGACAAGTGAATATAAAATATAGCAACCATAAAGATAACGTAAATGACGTCAAAATAGCCACCAGGAAAAGTTAACTCTTTCCTGGATAGGTATGTCTAGTGGGACAAGACTGCCCTCTATAGTCCAAATACTAAAATGGTTATCAAGAAGGGAACCACACCCCTAGTGCTTCTATTGGTTTATTAGCCAGTGACGAACAGAGAATCTGTCCCTTTACAAAGTTAAGACAAAGGGAAGAGAGGGGTAATCAAGGCAGATGCAAGGAGGTATGCAGTAATCAAGAAAATCAAGAGCAGAGAAAGCAGTCGGGGCAAAAGAGTCGGAAGCAGGCTAAGAAAGAAAAGACAGAGAAATATTCCTTGACACTTAGCTACCTGAGAACATCTGGTGAGAATATCTATTTAACTGGTAAATATACTGGCTTCATTTAATTAATTTAAATTAATAAAAAAAATTCTAATAGCATGATATATGACTGGATAAATCACGATCAGATTTCGATATTCAGAAATCTTTAATAACTAAGAAATATATATTTATAACCATTCCATGCTGCAGATGGAATTAGGATAATTATATATATTTATGTGACATATCACATGTTCACATATCGTGATATTTATCCAGGTGTATTGATTTGCTCTAAAAGAAGATAAAGTATCTGTTTAGGCAAATTAAAATATCAGCTTGTAGAATTTGGTAGATTTCTCATTGGATGGATCCAGGAAATGACTAATGACTGGTTTAAATGTTATTTTATTTAAAATGACATAAGAATAGATCTTAAATCCCTAGAAGAGGTCTAGCCAGCATTGAAAGGGTTATTCTGTCAGCTAAAGTTTTTACGACCTTACGCTGCATTCTGTTCTCTGTGTGAAACTTTCACTTTGTCTCTGTGAATCCCATCATAAATCTTCTTGACAATTAAGACTGTCTTAGCCATTGGGAAATGTTTTTATATTACCATATTGTATTGCATATTCATGTTATACTGAATTTCCATTGATTATTATCACGCATGTTACTAATTATTATTATTTTAATATAAAAATGAATTGTATCTATTTTTATAACAAATTGTGATTTTCTTTATATGGAATACATTTCACTTACACGATAACGTTCTTTGGGATCTGAGAATTGAAAATAGTGGGCAATTCTCAACTGTTTACTATTATTATCCCATAAATAGGATGGAACACTGCCTAGAAATTATACATATATATATACAAAAAAAATAATAAAAATTTATTAGTGAACGTGATACAACGTGAATATTTCGCACATCAACTCTTACACCGTCTGTATAAATACATACAAAATTTATACATTTCAAAAGCCGCCCTACCGGCAAAACGCGCGTCGGGGTTTTTCTGGTCCTTCCCAGTACTATACCCTCTGCACTTGCAGCACTGACAGCCAACTGTTTTTTGGGATATTCCGATTATTATTAACAACCACATAGGTTGTGGGTACGTTGGGAGGGATACCGAGGTTGTAGCCACACATACTAATCGTGGTTACAACATTGCCTGCGTTTTTTAGCGCACGGGCATCAGCTAATGTGTATCAGACAACATATTATTCTGCTAAGATCTTAGTTGTTTAGACGCTAGCTAGCCAGTTGTTTCAAATAGGGAGGTGCCCTTGAAGGCACAGTTATTGTTTGAGGATTAGTGCCTCTCTCCTCTTCTGTACTTCTATTTCCTGCAGTTAGCTTTCCTACCTGGTAGGTGCCCTTGAAGGCACAGATACATACTTTTTTATCTGCTTTCTTTCTTCACTGATATTTGGGTTTACAGATTACTTACAGACCAGTGTAGATGTCCTCTCAGGAATAGGATATACCGTTACTATAGCTCGCAGTCTATTACAACTCTAAGACAATATTCAGACAGCACTTGGTTTCTTTTTTGATTTCAGTCACAGGCAATATCTTTTGCAGCCTGACAAACTGCAACAAAATACTTCTGATCGTAACAGTAGAGATATTGCAACAACGATTTACTTTATAACAATCGTGATTTAAGTGCCGTCTGTCTCTCTTTTTAAACCTTCTATTTCTGCATAGTATCTCTGTATGCCTCTGTATGTATTTATACAGACGGTGTAAGAGTTGATGTGCGAAATATTCACGTTGTATCTCATTCACTAATAAATTTTTATTATTTTTTTTGTGTATATATATGTATAATTTCTAGGCAGTGTTCCATCCTCTCTTGTTCTCAACCAATTTCTACTTAGGGTTAACCCCTTCACTGCCCTGATACTTTCTACACCAGGCTCTTACTTTGCAAAACTTATCCCATAAATATCCCCACAGGAGATTTGCTGGAAAAGTGTCTGTTCGACACAAAAAGAATCCAGCAGCTTGTTATGGGTTGTTTTCCCCACTTATATGCATTTTTTTATGTGCTTTTTTTGCATGTAGCACCTGTATTGTCCTTTTTGTCTGCCTATTTATATTATGTATTTTGTGTTAGCAAGTGAATAAATGCATCACTTTTCATTCAGAAGTCTTTCAATCTCTGCATTTGCTGTATTTTATGTGTATTTGGATCCTGTTTCATTTTAGTTTAGTACCTATTGAATAGTACCTATTCACCTCTAAGCGCTTCCTTCTTTGCCCAAATCCCAGAAGAGGTAAGGTACTCTTCATTGTTTATTTTCAATTTTATTGTGTTTTTTTATAATAATTTTTCTTTACTAATTATTTAATTTTAAATAATTTTATATTCAAGGAATACTATGGTTTTTTAAGATTAAAGATATTTATCATATTTTAAAATATCCTGCAATAATAAACAGTCTGTATTACTCAGGCACACTCTGGAGAGGGTAATGCTGTGGTTGAAACATTTTCTGTTAGACTACTAGCTCACCTCATAACTTGTAGGAACTTCCACCACTATGACATGTTATACTATGTAATTTAATGTTAATGTTTATACAAAAGATATATTTCTTCAGGTCACGTTATTAATTCTGACACGTGTTACTTACTCCAGTAGGACTACGTTTGTGTCAGACATATGTACTGTAGTGGAGCGGCAATATTAAATCCCACGATCTCCACTGGTATTAAAGGTAAATCCACAGTCAGTGCTGAAAAGCAAGGCAATATCCCAAATCCCCCTGTAACCGGACAAAACACAGTGCTGGGAGTCAACTGAGGTCTTTATTCACAGCTTCCAGTATTTATGCAAGTCCCCAGGCAAGGGGTTTCCTTACTGACCTAGCAGGGGTAATACATGGGGGACTTAAAATACATGGGGGACTTACTGACCTAGCAGGGGTAATACATGGGGGACTTAAAATTTGGAGCATTTCTCCCATCAGGCACTGCTGCACAAGAGGGACACTCCCACTGAAATATACCGTTAAGTGGATTATCCCTCCGTGCAGCAGAACCGGCATTTCACATTTAAATCCATAACTCCAACAATATTCACATTATTTGCACAAACAGACGTTCGGTAAATAGCTGGGGTCTGTGTGCACATTTCGTGTGAATGCCGCTCAGATCCCAGCTAAAACAACCGAACGCCGCACGAAATACATTTACTTATTCAATTCGTTTAAAAGTACCGAACACCGATGGGGAACCACAATAGGAGAAGACCGGAGCTCCCAAACGGCCTGGAAGTACAGCGGTGTTCGTGTCGTCGAGTAGCCGTTTTTAGTTCCACGCGCTCGACGACCAAACACCGCTGGGAAGACAAAGGATCCAAGATGGCCGACCGCCGCGTGGTCGGTAGTCGAACGACGGCCACCTAGGAACACACTTAATTACCGATTGCAACAATGTTGCAATCTGGTAATTGGTACCACACGACCCTCAGTGTGTGGGCTTGGGTTCGGTACCTAATTTGTTTCACGAACAGCCGGTAAAGTTGCTGTTCGTGAAACGACCATGTAAATGCCAGCGGTTTTTGGCTGCTAGCATACGAATACTATAGGAATACAGGCAAACATACATTTCAATACAGAGTGTAAATTACATTCAAACACAATATGGCAGCAGTGTGTAGGACATCCTTTAGAGACCCAGTTCTATAGGCTGAAGTGGCTAGGTTTGCCACATGTACCATTCTAATAACTGGAAGTTTTTGAGTATTACTCCAATGGCCATTTAAGTGTAAGCTCACCTGATAGGTGAAGGCAAAACTCTTAGGTGAGTTCAACACCATCAGTTTAACATGCTGATATCAGCTAGAGGGCAAATATCTCTGAGACAGAAAAGGGTATTTCCATAAACCTCTACACCAATCATGTCAAACTCAAAGTAAGGGCCAAATAAACGAGGTTTAAGTTTATGTGGGCCGCAAAAAAAAAAAAATACTTACATTTTCATAGAAACGTAGGTTTATTTTGAAAAGTACAGTATAAAAAAAAACAGCATCCCTCTCTACTAAACCACAGCACCCCCCTCTACTAAATCTCAGTCCCCTCCCTCCCATATACTAAATCTCAGACCCCCCTTCTAAATAAATCCCAGCATCCCCCTCTAGCCAACAAGCAGACTCCACTCACATTGCCGCTGCCAGTATGTGACTCCGGAGTCCAGCCTCTGGTATACACCAAATGGCCCTGTGCCACAGCGGATCCTCCTGCTACTTCTTGAAACCCTGTGAAGGTGGAGCACGTCGACGTCACGTTGGAATGTTAAGTGGCGTTGCGTGCCTCTGTACACCTCCAGGTCCTCCACTGTCCAGCCGCAGCCATCGCAACACTGACCGACACACAGACACTCACTGACAGACACACACACTTACTGACAGAAACACAGTCACTCACTGACACACACAGACACTCACACACTCACTGAAAGACACACAGACACTTACTGATGCTCACTGACAGACACACATACAGACACACACATACTCACATTCACTGACACACACTCTGACAGACACACTCTCAGACAGACACACACACACACACTGACAGACACACACACACACAGGGCCGGCCTTAGGGGTGTGCGAGCTGTGCGGCCGCACAGGGCGCCATGGAGCAGCACACACATGGCCGGCCGGAATTAAAAAACGCGGCGGGGGCAGAGCTTATTGTGCGGCAGGGGCGGAGCTTACCGTGCGGCAGGGGCGGAGCTAAAATGCCGTCTAACTGCTGCAGGGGAAGCAGGAAGGAGTCCCTGCTTCCCCCAACAACCAGAATCCAGGAGCTGCACTGCCTGTCTACCTCCAAAAGGAACAGAGGTGACTATGTGATTGTCTGCTTGTGTGTGTGGCTGTGTGTTTGTCTGCCTGTGTGTGGCTGTCTGTGAGTGTGGGACTGTCTGTGTGTGTGTGACTGACTGTCTGTGTGTGGCTGTCTGCCTATGTGTGTGTGTGTGACTGTGTGTGTGTGTGACTGTCTGCCTGTGTGTGTGTGACTGTCTGCCTGTGTGTGTGTGTGTGTGTGTGTGTGTGTGACTGTCTGTGTGTGACTGTCTGTGTGTGTGTGTGTGTGTGTGTGGCTGTCTGACAGTGTGTGTGCCACTGTCTGTTTGTTTGACTGTCTGTGTGTGTGTGACTGTATGTGTGTGTGACTGTCTGCCTGTGTGTCTGTCTGCCTGTGTGTGTGTGTGGCTGTTTGCCTCTGTGTGTTTGGCTGTCTGCCTGTGCGTGGCTGTCTGTGTGTGACTGCCTGCCTGTGTGTGTGTGTGACTGCCTATGTGTGACTATATGGGCCGAATGGTTCTTATCTGCCGTCACATTCTATGTCTGTGTGACTGCCTGCGTGTGTTTGTGTGTGTGTGTATGGCTGTCTGCCTGTGTGTGTGTGACGGTGTGTGGGAAGGGGGAAGGAGTGGGGGAGGTAGGGATGGGAAAGGGGGGCGCTGTGAAGATTTTTCGCACAGGGCGCACAAAGGCCTAAGGCCGCCCCTGCACACACAGTGGCGTACATACCGGGTATGTACCCACTGTGGCCAGCCTCTTCTTCTGGGGGGCCCAGGATTTGACCACCTCAGGGCCCCCCCGAGGCTGGCCCTGGTATCACCGGGCGCGCGAGGGAGCACTCTCCCCTGAGTGCTCCCTCTTCAGCTCCCTCGCGCGCCGTGTACTGATGCCAGAGCCGGAAGATGACGTCATCTTACGGCTCCGGTATCAGTGCAGTGCGCGAGGGAGCTGAAGAGGGAGCACTCAGGGGAGAGTGCTCCCTCGCGCGCCCTCCCGGTGACCAGCCGCCCAGGAGCCCAGCAGCACCACTGGACCCCAGGGAATCCCCTCAGCACTCCAAAAGGTAAGGAGGCTGGGGGGATTAAATTTAAAAAAAAAAAACATGTGTGTGTTAGTGTGTTTGTGTGAGTGTTAGTGTGTGTGTGTGTTAGTGTTAGTGTGTATGTGTGTGTGTTAGTGTGTGTGTCTGCTAGTGAGTGTCAGTGAGTGTGTTACTGTGTGTGTCTGTTACTGAGTGTATTTGTGTGTGACTGTTAGTGAGTCTGTTAGATGTCTGTTAGTGAATGTGTGTTTTGTAAGTGAGTGTGTATGTATGTCTGTCACCAAGTGTGTCTCTGTCAGTAAATGTGTGTGTCTGTTAGCTAGTGTGTATGCGTCTGTTCGTGAGTGTGTGTGTCTTCAGCACTTACCTTTCTCCAGCGCCGGACTCCGTTGGCGCTGGGGATCCCTCCGTCTCTCAGCTCCGAATGCGCATGCGCATTCAAACCGCCACTAGGAAAGCATTACTCAATGCTTTCCTATGGACGTTCAGTGTCTTAGAATCACGGAAGCTCCTCTAGCGGCTGTCAATGAGACAGCCACTAGAGGCTGGATTAACCCTCAGTGAAACATAGCAGTTTCTCTGAAACTGCTATGTTTTCAGCTGGAGGGTTAAAACTAGAGGGACCTGGCACCCAGACCACTTCATTTAGCTGATGTGATCTGGGTGTATGTAGTGGTCCTTTAAGTGTGTGTGCTTTTGCATGCACTGGTGTACATACCGCGGTCGAAGGGGTCGCAGCCCTGCAACCCCTGCGACCAGATGCCCGCCGCCATGTGTTTTGCGGCCCCGGCCCGCGCAGAGTAAGTGCGGGGGGGGCCCACGGATCAATTTTCGCACCGGGGCCCCATGGGTCATGTGTACGCCACTGCACACACACACACTGACAGACACACACACTCTGACAGACACACACACACACACTCTGACAGATACAGACTGTCATGCTCCTGAGCAGGTCAGAGAGGAGACGATTGCAAGGGTTATTGGTTAAAACTTTATATGTCATATTAGACATAACAAATTTACTGAAAATAAAGAATAAAGGGCAGTCTGCCACAAATAGGATACTTTGTGAGAAAAAAAACAGAGTTTAGGCAATATGCCACAAACAAGATCTTTAGAAAGTAAATGAATAAAGTCTTTTGTATACAAGCAGGCTTGAAGTTATACCAAGTAGTTATGGATTTCCAGGATTTATCCTTTTAGGATAAGGCAATACAGGATCATGCAGAGTTGCAGAGGTTGAAACAGGTAGGTATATTCCAAAATAATATAATGCAGGTTGCTTACGAGATCATGCAGTGATGCAGCAATTGAAGCAGTTAAGATTCTTCAATGAAGGCAATACGCCACAAATCAGGATTCTTGGAAGCTGATACGGAAAGTCTTTCGGTAAGATGTAATTCAGGCAAATTCAGGATGAAGTAATACAGGTTAGTGCCTTTCAGTATGAGGAAATGCAGATGAGTACAGGATGAGGCACTGCGGGTAAGTTCTCTACAGAATGAAATCATGTTGATAAAATATAGGATATTACCAGGAACAGAGATTCTTTATCAGAGCATAGACTTCAATGTCAAGGCACTGTTTGCTGGGAGTAGACTTATCAAGCCTCCGCATTAGTTAATCCAGGTGAGGTTATTAAGGTGAGTAAATAGATTAGTGGCTAATGAGGCCACTAGAGGAGAAAATCATGAAGTTCACTTAAAGGGCCAGTAATAAACGAAAAAGTCTTACATGTCAGTTTTGAAACCTGACACAGACACACTCACTGGCAGACACACACACACACACTCTGATAGACCCACACTCACTGACACACACACTCTGACAGACACACACTCACACATTCTTGCACACACTCACATTATTGTATTTATCCCTGGGGTCCAGTAGGGATCTTCTATCTGAAGCACAGCCTTCCTGCTCCTCACTGCTCCCTCGCGCGCAGTTTAGTGATGCTGGGTGCCGGAATGACATCATATTCCGGCGCCCGGCATCACCACAAACGGGGCGCACGAGGGAGCAGTGAGGAGCAGGAAGGCTGAGCTCCCTCGCTGCATCCACCTTTCTCTCCTCCGGCCGGGTATATGTTAGCAAAGTAGACACCTGCAATGTGGAGAAAGCAGGTGCCTACTCTGCTTTAACACCAAGCATGCACTCGTGGCTCGCTGGGCCGCTAATATGTCCATTGTGGGGCGCATGCGGCCCCCGAGTTTGACATGCTTGCTCTACACACTCATTAACCCTCAATTAACCATCACAGGGTGCGTGGTAGCACTGTAACATGCCTGTGTAATGCAAAAGCAAATACAAACACATAAACTGAAGCCCTGCGCATAACCTCCCACTACTCCTAGGTAGCAGTAATAGCTACACTATTCATCAGCCCAAAGACATAGAACAGAAACCAAAAAGAGTTGCCCTGCACTTTATCTCAAGTGTATAGGCGTTTAGAGAAATACCCCTCTCTGTCTCATTAGTGATTTTTAACTTTTAGCTGAAATCAGCAAGGTGAATTGTTAGTGTAGGACTCACCTAAGATATTTTGACTTTACGTGGCAGGTGACCTTACACTTAAATGGCAATTGGAGTGATACAAGAAAACCTCCAGTTATTTAAATGTGATTTGGGATAGAGCACAGATAGAACAGAAACCAAAAAAGAGCTATGTATTTGGGCTGATGAATACTGTAGTCATTGATGTTGCCTAATAGTAGTTGATGTTTTAGCGCAGGGTTTCATTGTGTGTGTTTACAGTGAGGGAAAAATGATTTGATCCCCTGCTGATTTTGAACATTTGCCCACTGACAAAGAAATAATCAGTCTATAATTTTAATGGTAGGTGTATTTTAACAGTGAGAGACAGAAAATAAAAATAAATCCCGAAAAACGCATGTCAAAAAAGTTATAAATTGATTTACATGTTAATGAGTAAAATAAGTATTTGACCCCTTAGTACTTGGTGACAAAATCCTTGTTGGCAATCACAGAGGTCAGACGTTTCTTGTAGTTGGCCACCAGGTTTGCACACATCTCAGGAGGGATTTTGTCCAACTCCTCTATGCAGATCCTATCCAAGTCATTAAGGTTTCAAGGCTGATGTTTGGCAAATCGAACCTTCAGCTCCCTCCACAGATTTTCTATGGGATTAAGGTCTGGAGACTGGCTAGGCCACTCCAGGACCTTAATGTGATTCTTCTTGAGGCACTTCTTTGTTGCCTTGATTGTGTGTTTTGGGCCATTGTCATGCTGGAATACACACCCACGACCCATTTTCAATGCCCTGGCTGAGGGAAGGAGGCTCTCACCTAATTTGACGGTGCAGGGCCCTGTCCATTGCCCCTTTGATGAGGTGCAGATGTCCTGTCCCCTTTGCAGAAAAACACTCCCAAAGCATAATGTTTCCACCTCCATGTTATTGTGTTCTTGGGGTCATAGGCAGCATTCCACCTCTTCCAAACACGGCTAGTTGAGTTGATGCCAAAGAGGTTGATTTTGGTCTCATCTGACCACAACCCTTTCACCCAGTTCTCCTCTGTATCATTCAGATGTTTATTGGCAAACTTCAGACGGGCTTGTACATGTGCTTTCTTGAGCAGGTGTACCTTGTGGGCGCTGCAGGTCCTTCAGTCCTTCACGGCGTAGTGTATTACCTATTGTTTTCTTGGTGACTATGGTCCCAGATGCCTTGCAATCATTAACAAGATTCTCCCGTGTAGTTCTGGGCTGATTCCTCACCGTTCTCATGATCATTTAAACGCCACGAGGTGAGATCTTGCATGGAGCACCAGACCGAGGGAGACTGACAGTTATTTATTTATTTTTTTTGTCGTGCATGGAAAGAACATTTTAGGAGTGGATAGGGAGAGGAAAACAAGAGTGAAACAGGACATTTCCTTAGAGGTACATTCGAGTAATAGTTATATGTGTAGGTAAAAATGTCAGGAATTAGCAGGCAAAGTATATGTGTCAGAGCAAATTTCTTAGCCACAGGATAAGTGTGTGGTATGGTAAGTATGGCGTATATGCAGACGTGTCAGTTTACAACCAGTTAAGGTAACATGGCCACTTACGTAGCTCAAACTAGGCTTATTGTCCCGTCTACAATGCAATACGCTGTGAGAAACGGTGGTATAGTATAGTGTTTAAGCGTGATAAGTATGGCTATGTGTCAATGGCAGCGTAGTTAGGTACTTAGCTAAAATACACGGCTGAGACTCTGTGTAAGGAAGCCTTGCTGCACTGTGTTCATATACTGTGCTTGTAGTCAACAGGTCCTAGACCACTACTTATACAACATGCCTTAATAGATGGCAAATAACATGCTAGATTCACTGTTCCATTTAAAGGGACACTGTAGGCACCCAGACCCCCTCAGCTAATTGAAGTGGTGCTGCGACCCTTTTGCACTTAGTTCTGCAATGTTAAACATTGCAGTTCCAGAGAACAGCAATGTTTACATTGCAGCTCTATGTCTGCCCTCAGTGGCTGTCTACCAGACAGCCACTGGGGGCGCTTCCGGAATCATAACGGACTTTTGGTCCGTTATCTGATGCTGGACGTCCTCACGCTCTGCATGAGGACCTCCAGCATCAGATTTTTCCCATAGGAAAGCATTGATTCAATACTTTTCTATGTGGAGATCTAATGCGCGCGGCATTTGTGGCTCATGTGCATTAGACCCCACTCGTTGTGGGACAGAGGAGGGGGCGGAGCTTTGACACAGGGTTTTTTACCCTTTACTTACTGGGTAGGAGGGGGCATGAGGGAGGGGGAGGCAGAGGTATCGGTAGTGCCAGGAATATAGCTTTGGATTCCTGGAACTACAGTATCCCTTTAAGACAAACAAGATATGTTTACCATTGTATCCCTCCACCTCAGCACGCCCATGCTCAGCTTATGGTAAACCCTATTTGTATTGTGGTAGAAGCTATAAGACGTTTTAAAAAAGTTCAGTACTCACATGGTTAAAACTACTGTGCAACTATCTTGGACCAGGGCGCATGTGTGGAATGTCAGGAACGCCACTATGAGATAACATATGTAAGAGATAAGTTATGGTTTAATAATTGGATGTAACTATAGTAATGTAGGTGTAATTTTTGTATTCTTTGTATACGTATAGAATACGTCATACATGTTATGTATTCTTTGTGTGAAAGCTCATCAGTGTCCAGTGCATCGTGTTACTGATAATGGCACTGGAACATTTGCAGCTGCAAATAAATCAATGTTTGCTTCCTGGAATCCGTGTCCATTCTCTTTTGCACTGCATGGAGACACTGAACGTTCCCCATAAAGATGTATTGATTTAATGCATCTCTTTGAGGAGATGCTGATTGGCCAGGGTGGCGTTTGGCTCAGCCCCCGGTCCGCCTCCTTGCCTGAGATCATCAGAATTGACAATCTCAGCCAATCCAATGCTTTCTAATGGGAAAGAATTGTAATTGCCTCTTTCAAAAGCATCAAAGACTAGTTATGCTTGTATTACTTGTTTAGTAACTTTTTTCTTTACCATAAAACTATACATTTTTCCTTTTGTCGTCTTAAAGTTTGAATGTATTAAGTTCTCTATAAATTTTTTGTTGACAGGACTTTCTAAATTGTATTGTCATATAACTGTTCCTAAACTTGTTTGATATGTATATTATGCTGTTATATGTATAATACAATTAGCAAATGTTAAAATAAATTGTGAAACAAATACTCCTTAACAATTTTCTTTTCAATGTGTTTCTAATTAGTGTCAATTATGTTTGGTTAAAAGCTTGTGGTACATTCATGCCTGTTCTTAATTGATAATGAATAAAGATAAGAAATTCAGCAGTTAAGAATATTTTACACCCACGGTGTAATGTGAACTAATTATACATTTCAGGCAAGAAGTTTGGATCTAGCTGCCTGTTTGAACCTACAAAAACATCAGCAATGGGAATTTCTGCATCTATTTTTCACTCTGGCTCTACAATGCATCAAAACCACAAATAAGTAATGTAATGGAAGCTTCCTCCACTTCCAGAAGTTCCATGTGCATTGTGTGCCATGCTGCCAGATCATTTTCTCCAGTGCCTCAAATTTTCAAGAACCACTATATATTATGTAGAGAAGCTTGGAAATCTCATTACATGCGTTTTCTGCTATGGACTTGAATGGGCCTTCACAGCCATGACTCCAGGTCCTGTGGGTACTTGTCAAGGTTTGTTGTGAATTTGTGTTCTTATGATATTATGCTGTTTGTAAATGAGCATCAGTTGAAGCAGGGCCGGACTGGGAGAAAAATTCGGCCTGGGCATTTTTTTATCACGGCGGCCCACTAAGAAGGGGGCGGGGCAGAGAGGGTGTGTTTCGTCATCACCAATGACAAACACGCCCCCTCTCAAAGTGAGCATGTTGGTTCAATGCTCTTCCAGAACAGACCATGCGCAGAACTCTGCTAAAGAGCTCTAGCATGAGAAAAAAAGCCCTGTATTTGTTCTGCACAGTGCAAGCAAATTTAATAACATGCTTGCACTGTGTTTCCTTGCAACTTGTCTCTGGTGTCTCTATAAATGGATACCAGGAGACAAAAGGGCCAGGAAAGAGTATTGTGCATGTGTTTGGAGCCTGCTTGTGGTATTGCGTGTGTGTAGAGTGAGCTGATTGTGGTGTGGTATTGTGTAATAAGGTCGGTTTTAGTAGTGTTGTGTTTTTGGTGTAATGTAATGCATATATGGCTAGGGGCTGTAGAGAATGTAAGTGTGTGCATACAGGCTATAGTGTGTGTATATAGGTGATGTAGTGTTTGTAGGGGTTGTAGAGAGTGTGTGTTTTGGGGTGTAGTATGTGTTTGTTTACAATGAAACTAGTGTGTTTATAAGGGATCCAGATTGTGTATTTTAGGAATGTAGTATGTGTGTGTGTAGATGGCGCAGTGTTTGTGTATACAGGAGTCTAGTGTGTGTTTGAAGGACCCAGAATGTGTAGGAGATCTAGTGAGTGTGTGTATATAAGGATTCAGTGTATAAAGGGATCTAGTGTGCGTATATGATCCAGAGTTGGGTAAGGGATCTAGTGTGTGTCTGGAACGTAATGTGTTTAGTGTTATAGAATTATTAAAACCCTTATTAAATTTCCCATTAACTCCATTAACTTCATTATATGACAGATTTTCCTAACAGCATTTAGAATATTAGAAAGAGAATGTATTTTCTAGAAGGATATGAGTAACACCGGAATTGTCAAGTTCCTGTAATATGAAACATTGTATGCCATAGTTAGATCATGAGAACTGTACTAATGAAATGTCCATTCACTAAAAAGCCTTGAACCTGACCTCGAATCCAACAGCACTAACTACTCAAAATGGCGCCTAAAGCCCCCCTCCCATCGAGTGAAGCCTCGTGCTAGCAAGATGGCGTCTGAGCCATCGTGTCCACTCCCGTGTCCAAGATGACGCCACCTCTCGGTGGGAGGACATTTAGCCGGCCACTTAATACTTAAGCCAATTAATAATATTGATGGGTGGGTATTGACATAGCCACTTAACACCTAACCCAATTAATGATGTTTATTTGTTGTTATCTTGATATTCTATGATGATGTAATATTGCTCTTATAAGGGTCTGCGAGCCCGCTTTTTAACCAGATGCCATTACATTTTCTCGAAGTTCTTTTAACCTGAACTCCGTGTGTCAGTGTGAATTTACTTCTGCGTATACGCAATTTAATCATCTCAAATTTGGACAGGAACAGATAGTCATTCAAACTTCTTTGTTTGCTTAAAATAATCTATATCATTAGGACTGCAGTATGTGTGTGAGGGGTGCTGTAGTGTGTGTATATATATATATATATATATATATATATATATATATATACAAACTTGGCTCCTGCACTCCAACCTTAAAACATGAAAAATACCCGGTGCTCTAGTGGCTGAGTAATATACAAGAAAAAAGATACCGGCACTCCTGGGATTTTCAAATACAATCTTCTTTATTCAGAGAAACCACATCGAATGTGGAATAAATCTCTGAATAAAGAAGATTGTATTTGAAAATCCCAGGAGTGCCGGTATCTTTTTTCTTGTGTATATATATATATATATATATATAATATAAATATGTTCGGAAGTATTGTGTGTGTGTGTGTGTTTGGTGCAGTGGGTGTCTGTGAGGGATGTAGTGTGTATGTGAAGGGTGCAGTGTGTGTGCAATGGATGCTGTTTGAGGGGTGCTGTGTGTGTGATGTTTGTGAGAGTGCTGAGTGTGCTATGTGCGAGAGTGCTGTGTGTGATGGGTGCGAGAGTGCTGTGTGTGATGGGTGCGAGAGTGCTGTGTGTGATGGGTGCGAGAGTGCTGTGTGTGATGGGTGCGAGAGTGCTGTGTGTGATGGGTGCGAGAGTGCTGTGTGTGATGGGTGCGAGAGTGCTGTGTGTGATGAGTGTGAGAGTGCTGTGTGTGATGGGTGTGAGAGTGCTGTGTATGAGAGTGCTGTGTGTGATGGGTGTGAGAGTGCTGTGTATGAGAGTGCTGTGTGTGATGAGTGTGAGAGTGCTGTGTATGAGAGTGCTGTGTGTGATGGGTGTGAGAGTGCTGTGTGTGATGGGTGTGAGAGTGCTGTGTGTAATGGGGGTGAGTATTAGAAGGGATTGTCTGTGTGTGTTTTGGGTTGGTAAAAAAAATAAAAATAAGTAGGCATTAAATCCCCCCCTCTCTTCTTACCTTTGGCCTGGGAGGGGGGGGGACCGGCACGGTGGTCCAGTGGGTGAGTGAACTCTAGCCTGCGAGGCTAGAGTTCACTCTCGCGAGATCCGGTCGTTGCCATGGCGACGCGCCGGATCTCGCGAGAGGAACCCGGCGGAGCTGCAAGATAGAGCTCCGCTGGGTCCTCTCCCTCCCCAGCCGCATGTCTATTTCAGTGGGCCGGTGAGGGAGATCTTTGATCTCCCCACCGGCCCGTCATGGCACACAGCGGGGCCGGCGCTCGGATAGTGCCGGCCCTGCATAGACCGGCAGGTGTGCCCGATGGCCAGTCCGGGCCTGAGTTGAAGTATATTTAGTTATATATATTTCACTTTGTCCCTCCTGCAATGAGGACTTGGGGAGAGCCTGTATCATCTTTTTTGTTTGTTTTTTTGACTGCGCACCACCATACTTTTTTAGGCTCAAGCCCACTCATTGTATGGCCTCTCCCCCCTTATGTAAACGTTGTGCTATATATTAATACTGCATTCACTCCAATATTTGTTGCTACTGCATTAAGCTGTGTTTGGGTTCTGTGGGTAATTGGGAAAATGGATGCTTCTTGTCTTGGAAACAAGTGGTGGTCCAACAGTTCTTGGTGCTGAGAAGGGCAAACCGCTTGATGGGATAGGGTCTAGATCTGATGGCAATTCTTATATTTTTTAAAGACAAATCCGGTCGGAATTTAGTTAATCTGATCAAATCTGCAACAATTGTCTGGATGCATTTGGTGTCCAAATTAAAATCAGTGCTTTTCACATCCGAACCCTATACAAAGGATATATGTTGGAATATTCGCACAATAAGTTTCCCCCTGGACACTTTGGGAAGGGGGAGCATGACTGCTGCCCATGCATGGTGGGCTGGTCTAATGCAAGGGGTTTTGTGGAGACAAGTGGGGCAGCAGAGACATTAGAGGGAACCTGGCAGAATAAAAAAATTGGATCCAAATGCATCCACTTAGATGCACGTATTTGTGTAGGTAAATAGTTAAAGGAACACTATAGTCACCTAAATTACTTTAGCTAAATAAAGCAATTTTAGTGTATAGATCATTCCCCTGCAATTTCACTGCTCAATTCACTGTCATTTAGGAGTTAAATCACTTTGTTTCTGTTTATGCAGCCCTAGCCACACCTCCCCTTGATACCGGAGAAACTGACGGAAGCCAAGCACAGAGAGATGGACACAGGTTTCTTCAGGAAGGAAGAGATTCTTTATTCGGTTCACCGATCGGGACTCAGAGGGACTAATGTCACCAAAATACAGCAAGTTCTGAGCCCCGGACAATAGTGCAGGCTCCTTATATAGGCACATAACTCCTCCCATATTAAGCTCCACCCGCACATTCTCTTGACCAATCAATACAAATAAGAATTAACTTCCTGCTTGACCGCATGGCCTGTCCAGCACAATGGAGGAGGGGAATACTACATCCGGTATTCTTGCACATGCTCCGTACACTACTGATCGTATCTTGCCACGTGCAACTAACTGATCGAAACGTCAGCATATGCACGTACACATGCCACGTGGTAATCTCGGCCTACTAAATTTATTTTTACCGAGATTCCACCACATTCCCCCCTTTGATGCCTCTTGATATTTCACAATTACTTGAGGCATCACTTAACCTTGGTTTGCATACACCGCAAGTTACCATGAACCAGACCAGACTTGTCTATGATGTGAATCTTTCAACACTCATCTTCCTGCATTGGTTCTCCCTGATCTAGAGCCTTATATTTATAAATTGCCATTATCTGTGCAGCAGCTTTCCTTTCTGCTATATTTTCTATCAGGCTTTGCACAGACCTAACTACTAAGGGTATAAGACACGGCAGGAGTAGACACAACATTAAAATCAGTAGGACTCCACCTACCAATGCCTTAAGCCCTCCAAACTGCTCATACCAGCTACCAAACCAACTACTTGGATTGTACCCTTTCCATACCTGAGTAGGCACATGTGCTAGTTTAACCATATGGCTAGTAAGCTCAGCTATTGCTTGCCCTTCATCATCTATTTGAAGACAGCAATTGCTCAGGTTAAACTTCCCACATACACCTCCCTCTACTGCCAATAGGTAATCCAAGGCTAATCTATTTTGGTATACTGCTGTCCTCATCCTGGTATTATGCTTCGCTAGAAGATTGAGCGCTTGTGAGGTCTCATTAGTAATAATCTCAACCACCGCCTGTAATCTTATAATTCGGTTGAGCATATAAATTGGGGTTCTATAACCAAAGGTACCATCCTCTGCCCACGTGGCTGGCCCATAGTAATCTAAAATACGCTGGGGAGGCCATTCATCATCTTCCCAGGCGCCTATCTCTATGGGTCCCCTTTTCTTCCTATGATTCACATCATACACTTTAACACCTAAAGTCTCACCTGTTTCAATAGGTAACAAGAAGAAGGATGGTTTGAGCATACCCAACACACATGCCCCTTCCCAGTCCTGTGGCAACTCAGAATAGGCTTTCTTACCACAGATCCAGTACAAATTTGCTGAGGCTCTCCAACTAGATGTGATGGATAGATCAAACCACACATCCTTTAAATTGGCGTATCTTGCAAACGGGTTAGATGGTTCTGAGACATTTGAAGCCGACCACCAAGTTGTATTCTTTGTATCATCATCATAAGCTTTTTGCCCTAGACAAGTTAATTCTCCTACAGAAGTATTATACATCATTCCTTTCCTCGCTATGCAAACATAACCTATGATGGAGGTCTTTAATCTCCACTCAGATTTACCCCTAACACTCATCTGATAATCGGCTTGTGAAGATATTAATTGTTCAACTGCCTCAGAACCGGACATTACCTCCTTTGCTTCCCAAGGCCATTGGTCTCCCATGTTAGTACCTCCACACACATAGCAGTTGGTAACATTAAGACTATCGGCAATACTTTCAGCTAAATCAATGAACAGGTTTTTAGCATTATGGGGGATCTTATTATCTATACTAATTTCTTCATAGAAGGAATGGTATACCTGATGGGTTTGGGAGGTTACCGTATCGGTCTCTATCCTTATAAACAATACTGTCCCAGGGTCTAAACCCGTCCCATATATTTGAAACCCAAATAAATTACCATATTTATCTAAGAACTTGTCGGGGTTATTTATAAGTATATGGACTGGATTGCATTCCATAGACTTACAGTATGGATTGGTAGGCAACTTAGTCACAATCATGTCCTTGTCTGCTGTCTGTCCCCAAGTTGCCCACCCCACACAAGACCAATATGGGCAAAAGTTATAATCTCAATTTGGGCATCTAGGACTCACATACTTATTTTTACTGCTGGGACAAATATATTTATCGTTAGACCCATACGTTCTCTCCCATCTAAGATCCCCACATACATTCCACGGCTTTCTACCACTTGATATCGCCTTACACGCATCAAATAGCAGAACACCTGAAGAATATACGGATTCTAATACCGTTTTGTTAATTAGGGTCCCCTGAGGATCTCCATTCCTGAGAGTCAACCAAATTGTACGGGGTTGATACTCTGGACTGAAGCACTTAGGTTCTCCTACTCCTAAATGGCACACACTATATTCTATATTTAGGTATCTACATCTTGATACATCTCCTTTACACTCGTATTGCGAATGCCAAATTAGGGTCTGGGAAATATGGTTACCTGTTCTTGTAGTCTTAATGCATACCTCACAGCTAGGAGTGTCGGTACCTCTACCTTCCTGAATATAAAAATACACATATAAAAACATTATCAAAAACACATCTTTCGTCGTCATCCTCAGTCTTCGTCCGTGCGATGGCACCTCAGCTTCCAGGATGTAAGGGCTGCAGGGAATGGAGTTCTGCTCGTCTTCACAGGGGTCCCTTCGAGACTTTTCCTGACTTATACACTACACGTCGGTGAGCGGACAGGCTTTATTATGGCCTTCTCACTCACTTACCAATCTCTGAAACAATAAAATTTGTAATCCACAAGGTTCCTCGTCACTCCGACTGAGTCGTGCGCTTTAACCGGATCTTGCAGGGATTCTCTGGATCTGCTGTAGCTTGCCAAGAATCGACTGCTGCTGGTTTAACCCTGGAGTGATGTATCCACGGAGTCACTTCGGCTACTTTTATCGCTGTAGGGGTAGACAAAAGAACAATATAAGGACCTCTCCACTTGGGCCCTACCGGTACATTATTCCACTCTTTAATCCACACTTGGTCTCCTGGGTGGTAACTATGAACTGGGGGATAAATATTCACAGGTAATCTATCTTGTACCCATTTCTGTACCTCCTCCATAGTCTTACCCAACTCTACAACCTGCTGCCGGGTAATTCCTTCTCCCAACTGACTCAAATCCCCCCTTAAGTTACCAAGTACGGGAGGTGGTCGCCCATACATGATTTCAAAAGGAGAGAGGCCCATCCTTCTGGTAGGTGTACTGCGGATTCGCAATAGAGCTATGGGCAAGAGAACGTTCCACTTAAGTTGGGTTTCCTGACACATTTTAGCCAACTGGTTCTTATTAGTTCTATTCATTCTCTCTACCTTACCAGAACTCTGGGGTCTATATGCCGTATGAAGCCTCCACTTTATACCAAGCATATGAGTCAGTTGTTGTAGGCACTGATGAACAAAAGCTGGACCATTGTCCGATCCTATAGAGCAGGGTAGTCCATATCGGGGTATTATTTCTCGTAGCAGGAATCTCACAACTTCTCCTGCTTTCTCTGTACGAGTAGGACATGCTTCTACCCAGCCTGAATAGGTGCACACAACTACCAGTAGGTAGCGATGTCCACCAGATTTAGGCATTACTGTATAGTCAATTTGTAGATCGGACATGGGGAGTCCCCCCATAAACTGAACTCCTGGTGGCTTTACTGGTCCTTGCCTTGCATTATTTTTAGCACACGTTACACATCTTCGTACAATGGCTTGAGTTAAGTTGGACAATCTTGGTATGTAGAAATGTTTTCTGAGAGATTCTTCTGTACTATCTCTCCCAGAATGTGTCCCGTTGTGATAGTTTTGGACAATTTCTACCGCTAGTGATGCTGGAATGACTATTCTCCCATCTTCTAACTGATACCATTTGTTCTCTAAATACTTTCCAGGTTCAGTCTTTAACCACTCCTCTTCTTGAGCTGTATAAACTGGAGTCCATTGAGACAGTGGAGTTGGTATCAGAGCAGCTATATGTTCCACATATTCCTGTCTTCCTGATTCAGCGGCACGCTTAGCTGCATTATCTGCCATCCGATTTCCTTTGGTTACATCACCATCTCCTCTCAGATGCGCTCAACAATGTATAATACCGACTTCTTTCGGCTCCCACACTGCTTCCAATAGTTGTAGGATTTCAGCTGCGTACTTGATTTCTTTGCCTTCTGAATTCAATAGTCCTCTTTCTTTATACAAAGCTCCGTGGGCATGAGTGGTTAAAAACGCATACTTGGAATCCGTGTAGATGTTCACTCTTAAACCTTCAGCCAATTGTAACGCTCGTGTCAGTGCTATCAATTCTGCCTTTTGTGCTGATGTTCCTTTTGCCAGTGGGCGAGCTTCTATCACCTTGTCTATTGTTGTTACTGCATATCCTGCATAGCGGATCCCTTCTTTCACATAACTACTGCCGTCGGTGTAATATTGAACATCGGGGTTCTGGATGGGAAAATCACGAAGATCTGGTCTACTTGAGAATACTTCATCCATCACTTCCAAACAATCATGTTGACTTTCAGTAGGTTGTGGCAAAAGGGTAGCTGGATTTAAGGTGTTTACAGTCTCTAAATGCACTCTTGGGTTTTCACACAACATTGCTTGATACTTGGTCATACGGCTGTTACTAAACCAATGATTTCCTTTGTAATCCAACAACGTCTGTACTGCATGTGGGACTCGTACATAAAGTTCTTGACCCAGAGTGAGTTTATCGGCTTCAGCTACTAGCAGGGCGGCTGCAGCTACGGCTCTTAGACAAGGTGGAAGTCCGCTGGCCACTGCATCCAGTTGCTTAGACATGTAGGCAACAGGTCTTTGCCATGATCCCAAGTACTGTGTCAATACTCCAACAGCCATTCTTCTTTGCTCGTGTACATACAGGTAGAATGGTCGTGTGTGATCAGGTAGACCTAATGCTGGGGCACTCATCAAAGCTTTCTTCACATCTTCAAATGCCGTTTGTTGTTCTTGAGTCCATAAGAAGGGGTCGTGCTCTGTACCTTTGATAGCTGCATACAGAGGTTTTGCCAGTATCGCGTAACTGGGAATCCATATCCTACAGAAGCCTGCTGCCCCCAAGAATTCTCGCACTTGTCTTCTATTCTTGGGTATCGGTATTTGGCACACAGCTTCTTTTCTCTCTGGCCCCATAATTCTTTGACCTTCAGAGATATGGAATCCCAGATATTTGACAGTTGGCAAACACAACTGAGCCTTCTTTCTAGACACCTTGTATCCTGCCTTCCAGAGAATGTGTAATAGATTGTGCATTGCTTGCTGACATATTTCCTTTGTAACTGCTGCTATCAACAAGTCATCTACATATTGTAACAATACACACTCTCCTGGGATGGACTCGAAATCCAGTAGATCTTGACTTAGAGCTGAACCAAATAGGGTAGGTGAATTTTTAAACCCTTGGGGCAGTCTTGTCCAGGTCATTTGGCGTTTTGAGCCCGTCACAGCGTTTTCCCATTGGAAAGCGAAGATACATTGGCTTTCTGCGGCAATTCGTAGGCAAAAGAAGGCATCTTTGAGGTCTAAGACTGTAAAATAAGTAGCCCCGCCCGGAATTAAAGCAAGCAGGTTATACGGATTGGGTACAACTGGATGTATACTAACAACCGCATCATTGACTGCTCTCAAGTCCTGCACAGGTCGATACTCATCTGTACTGGGCTTTTGAACAGGCAGCAATGGGGTGTTCCAGGGGGAAGTACAGAATTGTAGGATACCATACCGTATGAATTTATCCAGATAGGATTGAATGTTCTTCTTAGCCTTCTGCGGGATGTGATATTGTCTTAGGCTCACTGGATAAACCCCAAGTTTTAGTTTGATTTTAATAGGTGGAATATTGCGGGCCAGTCCTGGTGGGTTGTTCTCTGCCCAAACTCCTGGTATGTTGAATAAGGATTCATCACTCCTAGGGTTTTGGATAGTCAACGCTGTATAAAGTCGCCACTCTTCTTCCTTTGGTACGGATAATGTCATAATACCTGAAGGTCCATTAAACTTTAAGGATGTTGTTCCGTTTGGTAGGAACGTAATCTGCGCTTGTAATTTGGAAAGCAAACACGTCCCAGCAATTGGACTGGACATTCAGGCATGTAAAGGAACTGATGTTTTACTACGTGGCCTCCCAATGTACAGAGTCGACTTTTAAGAACCGGTTTTGCAGCACTTCTTCCAGTTGCTCCTATTACGGTAATAGTTCTTCCAGATGGAGGAGCAACTAGGTTAGTCACCACCGAATGTTCAGCACCAGTGTCGATCATGAATGCACTCCTTTTTCCCCCTATTGATACATCGACCATAGGCTCCGCTCGACCAAGGGGGATGGAGCCCGGTCGGTATCAATAGTCCTCCATGACCGTGTCAGCCAATCCTACGAAGTCCCTACCTTCTCTATCGCGGGACCTTTGCGCTGCGGGATAATACCTATCTTCTCTTACACTTCCTCTGTTTCCATTACTTCCTCTATTACCATTACTTCCTCCAGGGCCTCCTCTACCTCTCGCTCTGCCTCTAAAGTTCCCATAACCTGCCCTGGGTGGGTCTCTCTCGTACTGCTCTCTTTGCGGACACTCGCTTCTCCAATGCCCTTCTTCTCTGCAATACGCGCACTGATTCCTACTCAAGGGCTCCCTATTCCACCTACTATCGCCTCTATCTGGGCCCCGTCTATCTACGCCTGCGATCGCTACCGCTAGCATATCAGCCTTTTTACGCATCTTGCGCTCTTCCTCTTTCTTGCTTTCTGACTCCCTATTCATGTACACCTTATTTGCTACCTCCATTAGTTGGGTGATGGACATTCCTGCAAACCCTTCTAACTTTTGTAGCTTGCGCTTAATATCTCCGTAAGCTTGGCTGACAAAGGCGGAGTTTACCATTCGGGAATTATCAGCGTCTTCCGGATTAAAGGGGGTATACAAGCGGTATGCCTCCAATAATCGGTCATAAAAGACACTGGGCGCTTCATCACTTTTCTGAATCACCTCAACTGTCTTTGACATATTAATGGCTTTCTTCCCTCTGGCTTTCATGCCAGCAATTATAGCGTCTCTATAGGCTTTTAGTTGAACCATATCTGCGCCATTAACATTCCAGTCGGGATCGGTATTAGGATAATGTGTTGCGGCCCATGCTGCTGGATTGGCTTGATTTAAAGTACGGGCTTCATCCTCTAGCGCTTTAATGGCCGCTTGGTTAATCCTAGTCCTTTCCTCATTATTGAACAATGTCATTAATAATTGCTGGCAATCAGCCCATGTCGGATTATGTGTCTGAACTATCGAGGTGAACAGATCGGTCATAGCTTGTGGTTTCTCAGTGTACGAGGAATTGTGGGTCTTCCAATTCAAGAGATCGGTAGTCGTGAATGGGACATATACGAAGACTGGGTCAGCATATACCATTTGACCTGTGGCATCGAGATAGGCTGACCCAGGATTCAAACGAAGAGGCATCTGATAATGTTTGGGTCGTTGGGTACCGGTCAGTTGTCGGGTTAGTATAGGGCTACGTGGAGGGGCGTCGGATAGAGGTTCCGGTCGTGGGGTAGTAAGACATGAGGATGTAGAAGCTTGATTTTGGGGAAGGTCGGTAAATAGAATATTCCGAGCCGAGCTAGAAGAAGCTTGACCGGAAGTTTGAAGTGGCGCCAAATCAGGATAATCGGATCTAACGGGGGTTGGTTCCGGAAGGGGAGGTTTAGTACGACGGGGGGTGGATTCTGAACTGGAGGAGGAAGCGGAAGCGGATGGGGACAATGGGGGAAGGGGTGTAGAACTCGTATCACAATGGGGGCAGGGGTGTAGAACTTGTATCACTTCCTTCTACAGGGAAGTAAGGGGACAGCAAAGGGATCTCGGACTCAGGGGGCGTGTCCAAAATGGGCCTAACCATAGTCCTAGTGGACAAACAAGTCCTGGCCACCATGAGGCGACATTGCTCCTCGTGGCATATCCGAATCCATCTTGGCGAGTCGTTTACGGCCTGTCTCCAACAATCAATATATGGAAACTGTCCGTAAAGTTCAGGCCTACCTGATACAGCCACGTGTACACGCTGTACCAGAGTTGGATCCAAACTGCCACGTGGCGGCCATGCCGCAATCAAAGTAGGCCACTCCCTAGTGCACAAAGTGACCAAACGTACAGGAGACATTTTAACCCCAAAATCACATGTTGTAAATCCCTTTTTAAAATTCTTTACCATACAACCTAAGGGATCCAAAATCGTCGACTCCGACGCGCCCATACGTATCAATGGAGCGTCGTTGACAACGAATACTATGCACACGTTCTATTCAACAGTCACACCCGTTTCTTCCGGCAACAGCACCACGTGGTACAGTTACCAAGTGAAACGTACACAATAACACAATAAACACTCAGGGAATTCCCGTACACACACAGCTGTTACACCTGTCACTAAATAATCAATATTATGCCCTTTGGCGAAACTATACAGTCACCCACGCTATAATTCTCTATATATGAATTACCCGTCTATAACACACCCCAGTAACATCGTCTTTTACAAACAGCGGTTACAGTACGGTTAGCATAGGTCAAAGCACAATTTAAGGTCACAATACAATCATTAGTGGTTATGGTGTTAAACATGCAATAGACGACAATGATTAGTACTTATATACAGTGTCAGTAAATATACAGGGTTATGGTACCGTGCACTATAATACAGCAACACACTATTAACACTCTCGCTAGACGGCTGAGCTCGTGCTATCTAACAAGATATACACTTTACTAACAATCTTTAACACATATACAATCCCAACTAAACTATTGGCCAGTACCTTGATGGACTACCTAAAACTATCTACATCCGTTTTGGTTAGCCACACTGCCCAAGCACCACATATAGCGAACTAGAGGGCGGAATTTACAACAGAACCCTTTTAGTCTTTCTACTCTATCAATAGTCTCGTGGGTTCCAAATTTACACGCCTTCCCACTTAGCCAAGATAGGTTGAGATCTAGCAAACGATAATGTACATCAGAGTCTGCTTAGTCTCCCGGTCCCTCCGACCTAGCGAACAAATTGTACACCCTTGAACGCTAGTCTAGACAAGACACCGGTGTCCGGCTAGGGCTATTTACACAGAACCCCGCCTGACTCCAAACCAAATCAAACGGTCTTACTAAAGAGCGTTCGATTGAGCGGTGCGCCTTCGCTCCTTCCCTCCGACAGAGGGGGCAGATTCCATACACAGATTTAAACCCCTTATGGGCCTACCGCACAATCGGTATACCCCTAGTGGGTCCGCCGTCTAAAACAGCGGTCGTCTTACCTCCTCGTTCCTGAACCTGAGTTCACACTCATCGACGGGGACACCCCAGCACTACTTCTTACGTAGAGGCCGATGATCTCCTGGACAACAGACCAGTGGCGCCGAGACGAAGGGAGGTCCACGCAGAAGTTCAGGGGTGCAGCCGTAGAGAACGTGGGCAAAGATAGACCGTCTCACGCCTCTGCTTCTCAGCTACCGTTGAACGATGAACTTCCCGGCCAATGCACCAAATGATACCGGAGAAACTGACGGAAGCCAAGCACAGAGAGATGGACACAGGTTTCTTCAGGAAGGAAGAGATTCTTTATTCGGTTCACCGATCGGGACTCAGAGTGACTAATGTCACCAAAATACAGCAAGTTCTGAGCCCCGGACAATAGTGCAGGCTCCTTATATAGGCACATAACTCCTCCCATAGTAAGCTCCACCCGCACATTCTCTTGACCAATCAATACAAATAAGAATTAACTTCCTGCTTGACCGCATGGCCTGTCCAGCACAATGGAGGAGGGGAATACTACATCCGGTATTCTTGCACATGCTCCGTACACTACTGATCGTATCTTGCCACGTGCAACTAACTGATCGATACGTCAGCATATGCACGTACACATGCCACGTGGTAATCTCGGCCTACTAAATTTATTTTTACCGAGATTCCACCACACCCTGGCTATGATTGACAGAGCCTGCATGAAAACAAAACTGGTTTCACTTTCAAACAGATGTAATTTACCTTAAATAATTGTATCTCAATCTCTAAATTGAACTTTAATCACATACAGGAGGCTCTTGCAGGGTCTAGCAAGCTATTACCATAGCAGGGGACAAGAAAATCTAAATTAAACAGAACTTGCAATAAAGAAAGCCTAAATAGGGCTCTCTTTACAGGAAGTGTTTATGGAAGGCTGTGCAAGTCACATATTAACAATTATAAACCTTTTGTGTGCACAGTTATGAGGCATGATGTCATGCCACCTTTTGCTGAAGTCTGGCCCAGTTTTATAAAGCTATGCAAAGTGGTCCAGGGCCAGCTCTGAGTTAGTTACAGGTATACCAGCATTTAACAGTCATGCAAATTGGGATCTTGGTCTGGTCTAAAAATGATGTGAGCAGATTTTGCATTGCTTGCCTCGGTATAGTTTGTTAGCTAGATAATTCTCCTTATTTATTGTCAATGAAAGAATAGCATCCTTCCTAGATCATCAAACATACTGCTCAAATGCACAGCTACTTTTACACACTCTTCAGAAATACATCCATATTTTTGGGTGTGACAATTTGCATGCCAGAATGTTATAGAAATACATCCTGCATTTACACACAGACACCTCCATACAAATATACACCTGCATTTACACATACTAGTACTCCATACATTTTGAAACTACACTCCGTTACATCACTGCATTATCATACTTGTTTTACATAAACTTACATACCTGTATTAACACACTCAAATGCATCGGGTTATACCACATTAACCTGTCAAATTCTTTTATTACATTTACCTTGGTCCCCCTGGGTACCCACAATGCTTCCAGTCTTCTCGCTGAAGAAAATGGCTGCCAATTTTGTACTGATGGACGCTCCTATGAATGAGTTCCTGTCTTTCACAGAATTGACATGTGGCTTCTACAACAATATTAGTGTCACACAACGGCAAAGCAGATTAATAGCTTATGGTGGGACAGCTCCAGGGCACTGCTGGCAATATTACAAGTAGGGTGCACTGCTGTGGCTACGATGCTTATAATTTATTTAAAAGAACAGACAAATATGATACACAGATCATACATGTGTATCTTTAAATTGTTTGTTGTATTTATAAAAATGTTGCTGTAAAAGTAGTTTATTGCTGTTTTTTTATTTAAAAGAACACTCCAAGCACCATAATCACTACAACATGCCAATCACGCAGAACTACAGTAGCTCAAATTGCTGGAAAAGTTAATGCAGGCCATGATAGAAAGGTGACAGAACACACTGTTTAAGGCTGCATATCCGCAGACTGGTCAGATTCCCCATGATGACCCCTATCCATCGCCGAAAGCACCTTAAGCGTCAGACCTGGACCACTGAGCAATGTTAGACGGTTGCCTGGTTTGATGAATCAAATTTTATTTTAGATCAGATAGATGGCTGGGTGTGTGCGCTGTTTAGCTGGGAAGAGACGGCAGCAGTATGTACTAGGGAAGAATGCAATCTGGTTAAGACAGTGTTATGCTCTAGGTAGTGTTCTGCTGGGAAACCTTGGTTCCTGGCACTCATGTGAATGTTACTTTGGTACCACCTACCTAGGGATTGGTGCAATTGCCTTTTTCAGCAGGATAATGCATCCTGCCACACTACAAAACATTTTTCTTTCGGGGCATACAGACTAAAGCAAAAAAAAATTTAAAAATTGTGCACAGGTCGTAATTTTGAGGCAAAAATGTGATTCTTTGTTAAAATAATTTGCATATGCCCACCCAGAATCCTTTGCGGTAGTAATATCACTGCAAGTTAGTGATTTCTGTGGGAAAAGCAAGTTTTATGGCTTAACTGGTGTGCAGATTTTTGTTTAACATTGTATTAACTATATATATTCAAAGTATGCTTGGCACTCACCCCTTGTAATATACAATTTAGAAAGCTTGCCCTGGTGCAACCCGCGTTTATATATAGTTGAAGGAAAAAGGGTGCACTCTCCAGGTCTTTTCAATGTGGTTTATTCAAATTATTGCATAGATTTTGTCCCAATCGACGTTTCAACCCAGGGTCGAAATGTCGATCGGGACAAAATGTATGCAATCATTTGAATAAACCAGGATAGTGCACCCTTTTCCCTTTATATATATATATATATATATATATATATATATATATATATATAAGTTGTATATACTGTGTCAGCTCTCTTTTTTTCCCATTATATTTTATCTATTATTTAATTTCATAATTGTTTGTGTCACATTGAATAATTAAGTCCTGAGTTAAATGTATATTAAAAAAAATAAATCCTGCTCCAAAGTGTGCGAACTCATATTCCCAAAATATCAGGTGAATTCTAACACCATGACCGTGCACATTTCATCTACATGCAGTAAATATGCTGCATGGCAAAAACAAAACAAGATGGAATTAGAAAATATTTACATGTACCTTGCAACCCAGAGCCATATCTATTCTTCCAAATGTTAACATGCATGCACGCACGTACACTTTGCTCACTGACCATGTGGGTGCAGCTACAAAGTGAGGGAAAGGACATATTTTAAAATCCCTTACTTTTGAAGTCCCTTTACTTTCTTTTCTTACTTTTTCCTTTCAGTTTATTAAGAAAAGGACTAACATCTCAAAATGCAGATGATGTTTTAGTGAATAGGTGACCAGAATTATTCCCTTTAGTAAGCAAGTAAAAATGCATGGTTTGCCACCACGCACTCTGGGAGCCCTAATCTCTGGTATTATAAGCCAGGGCCAACATTAAGCACCAAACCACCAAGAGGATAACCTAAAACACTATTGCTTGCCTTAAAGGGAAACTATAGTGCCAAGAAAACAAACTTGTTTTCCTGGCACTATAGCTCCCTTTAGTGCCACACTCTCTCACACCCCCACCCCTGTGGTGAAGAAGGTGTTCAAAAGACCTTCTATCACTTATCTGATTCCAGCGCCGATGTCCCTCAGCGCTGGTTCAGGCACCGACATCAGCCGGAGGGATAGAACTAATGTACATGCGCAGTGATCATCACGCTCGCCTTTGGAATTCCCTCTTAGGAAAGCATGTATAATTTTTTTCCTATGGCGTTTTACATTATGCTGGATGACCTGCATAGCGTGAGGATGTCGAACGTCAATTAGACCTGTGTCGTTGGATGACTTATGAAGTCCCTCTAGTGGCTGTCTGAAGTGCAGTTAACCCTCAAAACTAATTATTGCAGTCTATTAAAAACAGCAATATTAAGAACGCTGGTAAGTCAGATGCTTCTGCTTTCTCCCGAATTGCTAAAGGCTGAGTGATTATAGCTCGCAGTTCGGGTGTTGACTCAGACGCTCTCCAGAAGGCAATGCAGCATTCAGTAATTTCTCCCAGTAAGCAGACACATACCCAAACATCAGCCTCAACTAGATGAAGGGTACAACAAGAATGATTTTATTTGCAGGTCTTCATGCAAGGGGCACTCCTCCCTGTACTTGAGAGTAGACTACAGTAAAGACATACACAGGATTACATTGGCTCTAAGGTCCAGGACACTCCCATACAAAATAGGTAAATCGCTCCCCTGTGTCTAGGAGATAGTTGAGTCAGCACTGTATTAAACTCAATTATCTCCAGCCACAAAAACATAAAAAAAAAAAAATACATTTAAACACACAAAATCCCCACAAAAGTTACATCCCCTGATAGCCCCGATCTGGGTGACCAACATATCCAAAATCACCCAGATCGGTTCAGGAATTTCCTGGGAGTCCTAATTTGACCGACCACACTCATGGTTCTATGCCCAAAAATAGTTCCACAGTTTCATAGGTAGCGGTAGGTCTATTTCGGGAAGTCTAAAAACCGAACAAATTCACAAACTGTTCCCCTGGCTCATAGGTAGCGTTTGTTCCCCTAATTCGTTGGAACAAAACTACCGAATAGCGCTCTCTTGGCTGGTCGGTGAAAAAAAGCAGGAAGTCAAGTGTCCGATTTTTGTTCCAGACACTCGACGACCAAGTCCCGCTGCCTCTTTTCATACAAACAAGATAGCCGCCGTGTTCTCCAAAACATGGCGTTCGGCTATACGAACGGCGGCCACACAGGGAGAGCACTTAATCCTGCGGTTTTCTTTGTAGATAATGAGCCAGGGGTGGTCGGTGGTTGAGAAAAATCCAATTCAACAAACCAAACAGGGTAGTTTCTTAACAAGCAATAATTACCTTTGCAGGGTTATGGGGCCTGGGACACTGCACCCAGACCACTTTAATGAGTTGAAGTGTTCTGGGTTCCTATAGTGCCCCTTTAAAATCAAGCAGAACACAAGTGCTAAAGACATTATCAAAACTCTATTTTAAAAATATATAAAAATATAATGTATCAGAGCCAAAAAATTGGCTCTAGAAATTCACACCAGGTGGGCAATTTTTAAACCTTGGATGAAAGCAACTTTAAGCCCCGTATATATCAATATGTAGAGACTTGTTGGTTTCCAGCTTTGCCAATGCCAATCTAAGGCTCGTGTCCAATTTCTAGTCAGTGGAAATGTGTTCAAGGAACATGGCAGTGCACATTAACCTGTCTTTCAACAGACACTTTTATAACAAATCTAATTAATATTCTAATCCAAGTATTAAAAAAGTTTTGTAAGCAGTGGAATGTCTTTGTTTATTAGTTTCTAAGACAGAATCTTAGATTTGCAAGGCTCTTCATGTATACTCTTAACGTTTTGGGGATTTTAACAGATACAAAAAAATAATAGTAATAATTAAATATTCTTTTACAGTTTCTGAAATTAACAAAAGAAATAAAAAAAATTCAGGGATGTGAACCACTTTGATGCTGCAGTTTATTTATAGTTGATACAGCATCAATACATGATCACCAGTTGTATTTCTGAACAGCTGTATTATTCAAAGAGAATCCACCAAATCATTACTTTTCAAAACCGCAAACCTTATATAAACGATCCTTAAGCACATTCATAAATCCTCAAGTACAATTATGATTTAGAAAAATATTATACATATGAAATTTTGAGTAAATTAACAGCACATACATTTTGTCTTATAACCATTTAAGTCATGTTTTCCAAGTTAATTTGTTTTGTAATTAAGTAATGACTTGCACAGCTGAGTATCCAATCTTCAAATTTATTGACTTTCAATTTTTTTCTTTTTTTAAGAATGTAAAAAAAAAAAAAAAAAAAAAAAGTTTGCATAGGGAGATCATCAAATCCTACAAAATGTTTAATGTGCCTGTCCAAAAATACAGTAGGGGAATCAGACATAAATGTAATTATATCAATAGATCTGCAGACATATATTATTTATCCCCTCTTAGTAACTGGAATTGTAAAAACAATGTTTTGTGATTAATACAAATGCCAAATAACCTGTGATTAAATCAAGGATAAGCCCAACAACACTTTCTAGGAAAGCTTTATGTGTGTATATGTAAATGTGTATATATATATATATATATAAATATATATATAAAAAAATTATGGGGAATAGTAAAAGTTGGCTACAGAAAATGTGTATTTCTCGGTACATAACGTCACCTGCAAAACATACTTTGGATACAAGATAAGAGAAATAAAATATAATCAGAGAAAACAGATGTAGCAGGAGGAAAAACTAATTTGGAAGTTTTTTTGTTTTTTTTAAGGCCCAAACTACGAACAGTAGACCTATTTGTGTCCAGTTTCTATAAGAAAGTGTCAAAGGCCAACATGAATATACATCTTCTGGAAGGGTCTTTTTTTTTCCCCCTTGGTATCACTTGAAGAATCACAGATAGTAAATAGTTCTTGTTCACCACCATTATGCCCTGAATAGTGTAGGTTCAGTGATACATTTCCTCTTTTCGGCATCACTGACTCGAGTCAGTGGGGACTGAAAGAGTTCACACTAAAGAAGAGGGCAGTTTGGGCACGTTATGTTCTTATGCTGGTAAACTGAGCTTCTTTCCCTTTAAAACTGTAGACAAAAAATAAAAACAAAATGAATTGAACTATAACAGCATTACTGATAATTCAGTTAACAAGTACATTATATCTTGCACAGCAAATAAACATTCAAAATACATAGCTATGGAAAAAAAAGTCTAAAGTATGTAAAGATTTGTGCTGAAACAGAGAAACAATCTAGGCACTATGATGGTTTTCATCTCAATGAAATGGTTACAGGGCGTGGAGCATTTTCAGACAGTTTAACAGTGAATCAGGATCCTTGGCTGCACACAATCTAGCGACCATTGGTGGTATGGCTAAGGCAGAAATTACCAATTCATACTAGCAATAGGTTGCACCAGCGCCAGACAGAGCGGACGGCTGACACTCAGCCAATGACTACTGCTCAGGCTAATTCTCTCTTAAATTTCTATTTAAATCGGCACTTTTATAAACTGTCACAAGTATGACAAACTCCAGACACATCATGCACTTCAGTGTGCCTTGTGTGTCTGGAATGTTCCCTTAAGATAATTTCCTGTGAGTAGATAAACTAGGTTTATAAAAAAAATAGATGTTTTACACAATGACAGGCAGAAAAACTTGGGAGCTCATGGTAGTGCTGCCCTTTTATAAGAGTTGGACGGGAGGAGATTGGATTTGGTTTTATTTTAACATTTGCAAAGCTACCTTGTCGTCCTGTAAGAGAGGAAAAGGCAACTACTGGCCATTTGTGATGACTGCTGCTTGGACATATGGAATATCAGGGTTATGAACCAACTGGAGAAATGGGCCAAGCATGGTTTTATATTAAAGGGGCACTATGGGCACCCATACCAACGCTTTGCATTAGGACATCCAGCGTCACACAAAACCCCATTGGAAAGTCTTAATACGATCGATCGCACATTAGGCCACCCGCAGGCAGAGCCTGAACCAGCGCCGAGGGAGATCGACACAGGAATCAGGTAAGTGATTTCTGTAAGTTCAACCTTTCAGATAACAATTTATACTATTGATCTATTCCACAAAATAGATCCTTATATTCCTCACCATCGTCATAATCCGATTTCTCCTTGGATCAACAAGCTATATATTAATTATGTCCTTGAATATTTAGCTTTTGTTTTTTTCTTCAAAGCTTACAAAACGTTTGACATTTATCTGGATCTGTCACGCTCCAGCATCCCTTCCAGCTTACAGTGATATGCTAAAGTAGAAGTTTCTCTTTCCACGTTAACATGACAACTGTGGACATTTTCTTCTTTGACTGTATTATTTTAATGTACAGCATGATAGTCATATTTAAAATTACCACTTATTGACCAGAGACATAGTTATCAAGCCAATTATAATAACTCCTGTCCACTTTATGCTTCTTATGACTTATGTATGCAATTATTGAAGTGAACAAAAAACCTTTACTAGACACAAACGATCATTTCCACTGACATTACCATATGCCTCTTTCATCAAAGATGATATATGTAAACCCATACACAGTATAAACTAATCCTGTTATATATTCCATCTTACCTTTGGTAATGTACAGGTAAAAGAAATCGCAGTAAAGTATGGTTTGCACCAGTCCGGCAACAATAGCAATGAGGTCAAAGAAGCCTTCAAACTGGTAGCGCCATATCCAGTTGAAGAGATAAAGGGTACGGTAGATTCCCAAAGCAAAGAGGTAATGGCTGGTGATCGTTTCAGCTTCACCAGTTTTACTGACCATAAACAGCTGGGGCAGTATGGCAACAGACTCAAGGTAGATAGAGAAGGTCCAAAGAATCTGTTAGATAAAAAGCAACAAAAACATACATAAGAAACATAACTTAGTGACTCACCATTATTTAATGCAGACTGTGTGTCTCTACATTTTCAATTGAGTAAGGGTGGGCCTAGGTGCAGGATTAAACCATTTATGACCTTTACGTTGCAGCTACTTACAGTAGAGAAGCCAGTTGAGGGTCTAGAAACTAAGCGACCAGAGCCTCTGCCAACATCATAAAGTTAAGCACAGCTACAGAGAACTGTGGTTTGGCTAGTTCTGAACACAGCACCATAAAGTCATTACAGAGATAGAGCTGTGGGGCCGCTGTGTTTAGAAGTAGCCCAAGCATTACTCCCGGACACTAGGAATGAGACCTCTCCAATAAGGAGGGGACCTTAGGAAATTAGAATGACATAGTTACATAGTAACTCCACTTGGGAGGGGACCTTAGGAAGTTAGAATGACATAGTTACGTAGTAATCTAGGAATCTAAAACCCATTCAACATCAATAGTTGGGAAGAGAATCAAGCAAAAGGGCATGGGTAGATGAAACATGGATGGATGAAAGAAGGGACATGTGGAAAAAAACATGGATAGGTAGGGGAAAGGGGTACATATACACTCTGTGGCAATCACAACCACACATACAAACATCAAATAATACACCCTACACATTAACATTCCGTGCTGTGAACCAGGTATAAAAAATACATGCAGTTCACGTGTGTTTTAAGGTGACTTGCAAGTTACGACTTGAATTTATCAGGCCTTGTAGACTGTTCTACATAATAGGATGTATTACATGTAATATTACACAATGCATATTAATGATGACCGCATATTGCAATTTTATGCTGATTATTTTCTATAAAAAAAAAAATGGCACTCTACTGATGCAATCCATGTTATATAGATACACTGTGCTAAGGACAGATGTGTACCTTTTTAATTAAATACTCTATCTAAATCATGGACAAGCTAGGGTTAAAGAGCAACTTCATGCAACTATAAAAATAATTAGCAAATTTGTAGTGCAACCCATTACAGTTACAGATGGTGCTATCGGACTTGTGTATGTATGTGTGTGTGTATATATATATATATATATATATATATATATATATATATATATTACACCCAAAGCAATGCTTTAAATATATTTCTCCATTACTGTTAGGATGCTCTGACCGTTGTCCACTCCAGTCCCCAATGTATACTTTTAAAAGTGTATATTCCAAGACAATTATAGTTTATGCTGATAAATGACAGAGAGACAGTAGGCAGAATGCCACTAAACCATTAACTCTGGAACACTTTGATAGAGATCCAGATTTTTTTTTTTTTTAATCTTTCTAACGATGTTACATGGCTTAGCCGCCTTCTCAAATCACAAAACACTAAAGAGGTGTTAGTTTAAACATTTGTAGTTTTGAACCAGTAAACAATTACTAAACCAATTAGTATAATTTTATAATTGGCCCCAAAAGATTTGCCAGTGTAGAGCAAGGCAGTACAGAATGCTTTGAATATCAGATGATTCCTGCACAGATATTACGATGCCCAAGGGAAAAAGTAATAAAAAAATAAAAAAAATAAAATAAAACCAAAGCACGAGGCAGGGTGGTCTGTACAATGTATAAAAGTGTAGTAGTGGGGAAATGGAACTAAGAATGGATGGTATGAAGTGAGGTTTGTGTGCAGATGTGTTTAAGAAGTGAACAGCAGGTCTTTAAAGAAGGCATCTTCCGCTGGACCAGCAAACAAGGAGCTGACTGTGTAGAGCAATTGATGCTGTATTCTTAACAAAATAGCCAAAATAGAGCTAGACCACTGTGTAAGCAGAGAGAACTTTGCGCACGGCCGACTATTCTACAGAGTTATTGCTGGCACTACGTAAGATTTGACTGCTCTGGTTACCTCTAGAGGGGTGAAGTCGTGGTTAACAAGGAAGGACAGGATAGCTGTAGGAATAATAAGGAACTCCACACGAAATGTATCATGGTTCCCATCATACGTAGCTTTGAATTTGCTGTAGATCATCCATACTGTAGCATATGAACTAGCAACGTACACCACCTGAGGAGTTACAAAAAGACCAACAAATTAATAAGAAATAAAATAACGTTCCCATAATGAGCACAAGACAGCACTCTTGTTGTTTTGTTTAAGATATCTAAGTGTTCGGTTACAAATTATAGCAAACCAATAGGGACAAGGCCTGTGTCCTGCATGGAGTCATTTTATCGCTATTATCCTGCCTTACCTGCTACTAGAGCAGTTATGTTTCTAAAACGGAGATCTGTTACCAAATGATCATCTACAAAATGATGCTGCTTTGACGGCGGACAACGTTGACTTGTAACTGACTTATTTATTAAAAATATTAAATTAAATGTCCTGCTATGAACACATTGTTTTGAAACAAACAGACAAAAATAATATTTATATATATTTATTTATGAGGGTAGCGTGTTGGCTAATTTGTTCATAGTCTATCACTCTGCTCTTCATCTTGTTTTTATTGATGCTACATACTGTTTGTTTCCAAGAGAGCTTGCTATAAACTTGTATGTACTGCATAAGTGCTTTAACCAAGGTTATGCAAACTCTGCAATGTTCCAATTTTATACTTTAACAATTACAACTTCAGAAAAACAAAGATTACAATGCACAGCCCATAATTGTATTTAAAAAATGCTATAGTGCTAAAGGAGGAGCTAGCACTACGGAAACCATTAGAAGAGGCTACAGAAATCATGCCTCAGGGCTTCAAAAATACAGTATAAATTAAAGGCTCAGTTAACCATCACAATTCGAAATAAAAATGTATGCAGTTTGACAGATGGCATAAAACCCAAGCCCATATTAAAGCACAGCATGCTGTTAGCCCTCACGTTGCTCTGTGCATGTGAAAATATTGAAATTTTTTAGTGCTGGTACTTAAGCAACAAATGAGTTGCTGTAAACATACTATATAACTCCAGTATAAGCTTGGAGACCTTTGGATTATTTATTAAACACATTTTTTATTTCTAGCTTGCCTATATTGTACTAAATTTTAGAGATCGGTTCTCAAGTCTCCTTAATGCACTGCTTCGTTAAATAAGAACAGACATGCAGGAAAAAATGGGCAAACTACCAGCCTTAATTTTTAAGGTAATACTCAAACAACAAACAAAATAGTATAGCCCTTTTATAAATGGTGCAAATGTTAAAGAAAACAAAACAGAACTGCATCTATATATGGAGAATACACTAGACTGGTCAGAGCTCACACTTGACCAAAGCATGAAAATTAAAATAAAGAGGCCTTGTCGTAAGTGAGGAACAATGTCTCATGGAAGTATTTTATGGAAAAATGCACAAAGAGGCAGAGTTTTTCAGCTTCTGCAGTCACAACTTGCAATTTTTTTTAACAGTTGTAGTTATCAAAAACGGAGTTTAAAGTGACACTCCGGGGACCATAGCAACTTCTTCGTAATGCACTTATCCGATTAGTAGAATCCCATTGAGGAAAAAAAAGAGTGGAAAATGGCACAGATAAGGCTCAAAGCGTCAGCTGACACTGGCAGCAGTGACTGAGCCGAGGCTTCCTGATTAAAGTCGGTGTATTGAGTGGAAGTACAGATGCAGAGCGATTGGGTGCTGGCTGAGGACATTGAAGTTAAATAGTCTGGTAAGCCCTTCAGAAAAGCCAGAGCACAGGAACTCCTTATACCTTAAAGCGGCACTGTCATGCCGAACTTACCTTTCCTCAATCTCTTCCTCTTCTCCCTCTCTCTCGGGATCTGTTATTCTTTTCTTCCTGTCTTCTTTAGTTTTCTTTAAAATCATAAGACAAAGTAGGGACTCTTTGCCTTATGGAGGATTCCTCCGCTTGACCAGCTCTGACCAGCGGAGGAGCAAAGTGTGCTTCATTTCCGCTGGTCAGAGCAATTTTCCCATGATCCCTAGCTTTACTCCCTGTTCCCAAAATGCTTCCTGTCAGTATTGCCGAACGTCCTGTCACTTAGACAGAACGCCGGCAAAACTGCCGAATTGCATCCTAACAGAATGAGCACTGTTTCTCCATTGGTGTTAGGATGCAATTCGGTACTTTGTTCGTATCGGAATTTCATTCTAATGAATGAAACTCCGATCCTATTCATTGCCACGGTATGAGGGAGCTATCTACTAAAAGGCTGAAAGACCTAAACTGGCTGAAACTGGCTGAAAGACCTAAATAAAAAAAAATAATTAAATAAGATAGACTTTTACCTTCATTGATGAATTGTAGAGGGAGATAAAATTTGTAAACAGGTCTAGGTATCGAGTAGTGAAAACAATTGCAAAAAGAATCTGACTTTTCCCAGAGATACCTGGAGAGAAAAAAAAAAAAAAATGTATTAGCAACGAGACTATTTATTCCAGAATTATACTTTGTGTAATAAAAATCTAAAAACAGTAACCTGAAGGATGTAATATTCAGTGAAAGTAAATATTTTGCTACATGTATAAAACAAAACATCTCTCTCAAAACCCATACACGTTATCGGTTGATTTCATATCATTAATTAGAATACAGAACAGGTTTCATTTCTGGTTGCTTGTGTTGGATACATTTCATTTAAAATGTTGAACAAAATTTAACAACCTGTTCCCGAGCACAAATTTCAATTATGGTATCCTGAAAATATTATCACTTGCTAATTCCTGGAGGATCCTTCCTATCAAGGAAACTTCAATTCAGCTCTCCCATGAGTCTCCTTCTCTAGAGCTTCCTCCTTCCTCTCGTACATGGCTCATGCATTTAATGACTCCCTATGTAATAATCATTATTCTGCTTGTGTGCTTAGTATGATCATGAGCAAGCCATAATTCATATTTATAACCATCTTATGTCAATCTAGTGCAAACGCAGATATGGCAATTCATATGCAGAGATTTACTGCTTGTGCAAATATGTAACCTTTAAAATATCTTTAGTATTTATAATGGCATAGAAAAATATAGCAGAAAGAAATGAATATACTACATGTAGTGCAAAAAGCTATTCATCACTCCCAGTATAATTCCAATATGCGTACTGTAACACCTAGCAGATTTACTTTCCATGCAAATATGTTTATAAAGGAACAGTTATAATGTACGGTATATTTATAACCTCTTCTTATGTATTAAGGAAATATTGCATTACAAAAGAATAACTTAATTTGCAGCAAACCTTGAATCAGGAAATAGCTGTGGTCTTTCAGCCAATCCTGGCTTTTCTACAAACACAGGCACAATCATGCACTATCTGATTCTGACTCATTAGCAAACAGCAGCATAATGATTAAATATTTCAGTAAGTAAGGATCGCCAATTAAAAATACATGCATTCAACATACTGACACACACACACACACACACACACATACATACGCACACACATACACCACCCATGTATTATTTTATTATTTGCATCATCTACTTCACAATTTTAAATGTCAAAGGTTTGGATGTGATTAATCCTGGTCAAGAACCAAGCTTAAAAAAAAATAAAAAATAAAAGACTGAAGAACCCATCTTCAGAAAACATTATTACCTTACATCCTTTGCAAGTGGTTAGGATCTAAATGGTCTGTTTCGACATTAAAGCATCTCTGTCACTGTCTGAGGTCTTCACATATTTTACAACAACCCCCAACGGTGACCGCTCTAATGAAGGTCTGTTTGGTAGAGAGGAAGGTAAGTGTACGTGCTGCCGCCATGGTCTTACTGACGATCTTCTTTGTCACATCAGCATTGATCACAGCCGGCAGGGGGGCATGCAGGTTGACTTGATTAGGGTCTTTTCTGACCCTCTGGGTGCAGGCTCACTTATATGGATTTAAAGAGCTATACGCAGTTCTCACTTTGAGTGATGCACGCGGCTCATATGTCAGTCTGGAGCCACTAATTGCGGCTTAAGCGACAGAGAGGACTATCAAAAGGGCTAATTCCCAGCTGGTACTTTTAATGCATTATGGTCTATGCAGTCATTGGGCGTAAAAGCCTTAAACGATGGCATAGACAGTCATGCAGCCCTTAACCTTCAGTGGTTAAACTTGGCCTTAGATGTGCGAATATTTGATACCACAAAAACAAAGTATTTTTGTATTCAACACTAATCAAAAATTATCTGTGCGAGCGAATGCTTAATTATGGTCTCATTGTTTTATGGCCTTTTTTTATTATCGGAATGGACAAGAAAAAATCCCCCCAAAAAACAGAAAACAAAATGATATTTAAACTATTGTGTTGCGTACAATTACTAAATTAATTTAACATAGAACCCTGCAATACATGCTTGCACTGGTTAACATAAGTTCGATTTATTTCCCTAACCTTTTACCAACTTTTTTGATTTCATGCAACCATTGCAATACTGGTAACGTATACTGTCATTTTTGTTGTTGTTTTATTATTATTATTGATAGTTAATTGGAAAAAACCCTGACTTGAGCGAAGGCGATTCATAAATAACCAATTGTGATTCATGCTGACATACTATAAAATAAAATACTAATACTTTATTTTCAGTGTTCAGCACATGCTTTTAAATTGTATTTATTATATTTAGCTTTTCAAAGCACGACAGCTAAAATGAATGGTGCTGGGATTGCATCTCATCCTGAGTTGTGTTTCAGAGCTGTTGTACACAGCAAACAAGCTCCAAGGAATCTTTGTTGAATGCATTTGCATATGTCCAGCCAGAGTCCCTTGCAGTAGTAACATCACTGCAAATTTGAGATTTACGTCTATCTTCTGTCCGTATTCCCACCTTCAAGACTTCTCGAGGGCTGCACCGTTCCTGTGGAACTCAATTCCCTCACCCAGTCTCCAATCCTTAAAAAAAATCATTAAAAACATACTTCTTCATAAAAGTGCATCAATTAAACTGTTAATAGCTCCCAACTGATTCCTCTCTTGCAACTGTCACTAGTCTAATACTATCCTTACCTTTTGTGTCACTTTACCCCACTCCCTCTAGCATGCAAGCTCATTGAGCAGGGCCTTCAACCCCTCTGTTCCTGTGTGTCCAACTTGTCTGGTTACAACTAGATGTTTGTTCGTCCACCCAAGTGCTGCGGAATTTGTTGGCGCTATATAAATAATAAAATAATAATAATAATAATAATAATTTCTGTGGAAAAAGCAAGACTTATGACTTAGTGTGTGAAGATCTAACAATGTAATGACTATCTACGGACTTCATGTGGAAGGGATTTTCAATTACTTTTGTGTGTGTATGTAGGTGTGTATGCATATATAGTTTAAAAGCAAATAGAATGTTTCTAAAAGGAAAGGGGAATGCACTCTTTATTAAATTTTAATGTAATTAACATTAATTTACGATTTACTATGAACGAAAGTTAATTAAATGCAGGTGTTCTTCATAGTAAATTGTGTTAGGGGCTTTCCAAGTGGTATGCCGGAAGAGGAAGAGTACTCACACCGAGGTACCCACAGCTTTGGTATGTGCTAGGCAAAAAAGCAGGAAGGACACCTTTACAGGTCCAGCCTCCAATTTCTTTAAAGGGACATTATAGTGCTAGGAATATAAATCTGTATTCCTAACGCTATACAATCCTTGTCCCTAGTTACATTTTGCCATCCATCTGTGAAGTATGATGTAAAAACAAAAAAAAAAAAAAAACAACACCTTTTCTCCAGTGTCTCCCTTTATGCTGCCACCTAATCCTTGCCACTAGTGATGTCCCGAACAGTTCGCCGGGAACCGTTCGCCGGCGATGTTCGGTCCGCCCCCTATTCGTCATCATTGAGTAAACTTTGACCCTGTACCTCAGTCAGCAGACACATTGCAGCCAATCAGCAGCAGACCCTCCCTCCCAGACCCTTCCACCTCCATGACAAATAGGGGGCGGACCGAACACGCTATGTTCGGGACATCACTACTTGCCACATATCATGTCACCCAGCACACAAAACACACCACAAAACGCCAGCATACACCCAGCCACCACACACACTCTGAAGGACAACAGACAAGACACTAAACAACACATTCTTGCCAATTATATCCGAATGGTAAAACTAAACAAAATAGCCAGCTGTGACTATAACCAAGTTTGAGAATTTTTCCAGATTAGGTAATTATGATTTATTTACCGAATAACCCTATCAATGTCCAGGTCTAAGCATGGTTCCCAAATGTTCTAATTGAAATAATTTTATGTCATGAAAAGTTGATTATCATGATGGACATTTTAGGGTCTTAGATTTACCCCGCCAGAATTAATGGACCTCCTGTGTAAACTGATAGTAGCTATGCCACGAATGCTATAAATTTACACACAGCCCAGTTCACTATTTAGTGAACCAGGATAAGAGCACAGTCCACACATGCTTCATGGCTCAGTTCTCTATCCTGCAAAGTTAAATCTCAGACCACGATGTGTGTGCACTTGAGGCAAGCACTAGTAGGACAAATTACGCTGATCGGTTACATATTTTGCCAGGTCCCCCAAAGTGACATCTTTAGTTAGTGTCCATTGGCCCTGGGGTGCAGTGGAAAGGCAGCTTTACATACCCAAAGCTGTTCCTTGTGGCTACCTCCATATTCTTCCTGCAGACCCTCTTCAGTACCTGATCTACCAGGAACTGCATCAGTACCATACTCTAGCACATGTGCGAGTGCACAACACGGAGACCTATGGAAGATCCCACGAGACAATGAAGCCTCAATAGATCAGATCTTGTGATGAGCAAGATGATGCCTGAATCCTTCAGCCATCACTTGTGTCAGCTGCTGGGAATGGACAAAAGTTGACAGAGGAGCTCTGCCTTTTTTCAACCCCAGTCTTACCCATAAGACAAAATAGTGGCTACTTTGTCCTTTAGAATCTTTGGATTGTGTTGGAATTCCAAGAAAAGTCCAAGCAGTCAGCATGAGTATTCCGTAAAGATGATATATATGATATATATTTAAGAAAACCTCAGATGTAACATACCAACTTTAATATCAGGAAGCCATAACTGAGCTTTTAGTCTGTCTAGTTAAGAGCTCTGATGTTGTGTCTTATACTAAGCTACTCACAGAATGGAGAGTAGGTGTGGGTTACTTTCTGCACATCAGCTGTTTACAGTGATCATTTAAAAGCTTTTAACTTTTATGGGTTTTTCATGAAATCCAGTAACTGAAATGAATATTGCAATCTTGTTAAAACTAACATCGATCGCATTAACTTCAGTGCGTTCAGGCTGGGAACTCTATTGATTTGTGCATTTAGGTACAAACGGGCTGTTCGCGGGTTTTTCCCGTCCGGGCCTATTCTGTAGATAGCGTTCGGTGGCTTCCGCACGAACTGGCTGTTTGCGGGGTTTCCTGTTCACACACAGCATTCGGTAGATTTAAATGAACAGACCGTTCGTGGAATTCTCAGTTTGCATCTATTGACATTCCCTTTTCCATTCGGATTTGTTTTCCCTCCAACGCATTTCGCTGGCTTTTTACACCATGTTAGCCCCGGTTCTCGCAAGACCCGTGGTGGCCATCTTGTTGGTGTTGTTAGTCGTGGATTTTACTCCCATCACGAAGAGGCTTTCTGTGTTTCTGAGTTTTGCAGTCCAGCTGTGCTGTGCATACTGTCAGGGACCTGGTCAGGATGGTGTAATACCCCTGGGGAGTGGGACTTCCAGTCAGGTATACCCTAGTATTCTGGCAAGGGATGAGCCCCCATTTGGGTAATACCCAGAGTGCTGCTGAATGGAAACTGTATTTGCAGTTCCGATTATCCTGGGTGAGCCCCAGTGATCATAACAAGAGTTTACTTATTACCACACGCCATTAGTCTGTGAGTGAAGGCCCACGGTCTGCTTATGTCCCTCCCGACCATTCCCTATACCGCTCATACCTGTGCCTGTTAGAAGCAGTATTTGTACCCGTATAAGCCTATCATGGAAGACACCCATGGATGTGCAGGCTATGATAAACGCGGCAGTGGTCGCATCTCTGGAAAAATCTATGGCCAAAGATTTTTACCAATGGCCTCTGACCCAGTCATGCAGGCCCCAAAACGCTCCCAAGCCAGAGACGACTCAGATGAGTCGGATGACTCCTCCAGAGAGAGAGAGCACGCCCGGCAAAATGCCATTGGAAGGGTGAGGGCTCCAGGAACGTGCCCGGTAAGAGTAACACACCCCTCAAGCGCAATAAGCGCCCAACAAGTGCAAAAGAAAAAGAAAAATAACAACCAAAAAAAACAACATCCTGTAACAGTATTTATTGTAGGACTTGAAAGTAGAAATACAGGTTTGGAAAAAAAAAAAAAATTCTTTTAACAGTAAGTGGTTGAGCATCTGCCTGCTTGGTATGCTCTACCTAAGAGCATTCTATGAAACGCTAAATAACTGAACTGAGGGTTAATAACTGAACAATACCTAGTGGGTATGAACCACAAATGTGAAAGTAAAGTGCTTAAAGCAGAATTATATACACGTACTCCTGGACACCACTAAATAGGGGTAAGTGTATATACTTTTCCTTAAAGCACTCCGCTTTCAAATTCTGGGTTTTACATCCACTACGCAATGTGTAATTTATCATTCGGTGTAGTGTATAAGGAGACGACCCACACGAGTGTTATAGCAGCTTACTTATCTATAATATAAATTTTAAGTGTCAATTCACAAGCATTTTTCAATGCTTAATAAAAGTGTATTTGCAAGCTTGGCACTCTGATATATATCTGTCATAAGAGGGCATTAGCAAGGAAGAAAATGGTGGTATTTTTTATGCATTGTATTTCGGAGATTCTTCCCCTTTAAAAAGTAGTATATTCAAGAAGCAGACTATGGACTTGATATTCATGAACCTTGTAAATCAGGAAGATACAATCAGTTACCACTACTCAAAACCATTCATCTGTGAATAATGCCAAATTACAGCTTTCAAAGATTGTCCGCAGATGACACCAGTGGGAACATTTCAGGGAAAAATCTCATAAGATTCACAGCTGCAGTATCTCCACAGTACAGCCAGTTCATCATACAATCTGCTACATTCTGCAAATTTATTATGTAGTACCTTATAACCTGGCATAGAAATTTGCAGCTTGTCGCGGAAAATGAAAGCAGATAAACCAGCACCAAAGCCTAATTTCTCTACAAACAAAATTAATCTATTACAATGAACTTGTTCTATTTCCATGATAGCAGGATTGTCATTTTTCTGGGTAAATGTGAGCGGGCGTTTCAGTGTTTAAAAAAAGTATGCACTTTCTTAAAACGCTTACTACCACCATATATAAATATATATTATATTCAGAATTATAAATTCCATGTTAAGTTTAAGTTTATTTAACATTGCAGCACTAAGGGCAATAGAGATATTGCCGTCAGACCACATTAATTAGCTGAAGTGGTCTGGGTGCCTATAGTGTCCCTTTAGTACGTGTGTCAATTCAGTGAAAGTATGTAAATGTGTATCCCCACTGTGTGTCAGTATCCTCTGCGTGTATTATTTTACTTTTGCGACTTTTATACTTCAGTTTAGTAGCTCATATACTCCTCACATACACAATATTCACATTATTCCATATTTATTTAAAAAAAATATTCTTTACTGCATTTAAAATCAGGCTTGTTCTCCAATATGGGATTAATGATCAATGTCTATACGTTTTATTTGGAATTTAAAATCAATAGAAATTACTTTTGTGAGAAAAACTGAATTTTTCTGGCGCTATATAAATAATAATAATAATAATAATAATAAAAAGAGTACTTGGGATAATAATTTTTTATTTTAGACCTGCAAGATTGAGAAACACTGTTCTGGAGCACCCTTGCATGGGATGATCCACAAACGTAACGGAAAAATCTGCAAGTACTGTGCATTCCTATATTATCTAAATGGACCCAAAACCCTAAGGAAGGCTCCAGCACCTTGTTGAATTCACGCTTTCAAGAATTCAGGCTGCTGAGGTATAAAGGATCAGAAAAGTAAAAATCTGCTGCAACAGATGTTAAAGGAACACTCTGGAGAGCATAACAATTTCATCTCGATTCAAGTGTTATGGTGCCAGGAGGTCCTACTCATCTTACCTTAAAGGAACAATCCATTGATTTATTTCAGTATGTATACCCCAAAGAAACCATGCAGTAAAAAAAAAAAACCCAAAAAAATATTTGCAAATGCTGCACAGCTGTTATCTGCAGCCTTTGCAAGTCTTTCCCTCCTTCCCCAGCAGTAACTCCCAGTCTGTGCCAGGGTATACTCCAATCAGAAGCTTAAGCCTGTTATCTGCAGCCTTTTGCTAGCATTGAATAAGGCGTATAGGAACATGACATCACTCCGTTTACATGCTGGCAATGAAGCCAACGTGTTGGTGTCACAGAGAAGCCTTGGGGAAAGAGTCCCTAAAAAGGGCAGAAGGGGTTAAACTCCTTTTTGTCACTTACTTGGATCCAGAGCCGATGTTCCTCGGCGCTGGCTCAGGTCCGCCATCGCTCCTCCCTCACCAACTTCAGCCGGCTGGGGAGATGCAAGGCAATGGCCGCGCTCGCATTAGGATTTCCCTATAGGAAAGCATTATATAATGCTTTCCTATGGAGTTTTGGGTGACGCTGGACATCCCCATGCATAGTGTGAGGACGTCCAGCGTCCGTTAGGTGACCAAAAGTCGCCTAACAGCCTGAAAGTCTCTCTAGTGGCTGTCTGGTAGACAGCCACTACAGGTGGAGTTAACCCTGCAAAGGTAATTATTGCAGTTTCTTAAAAACAAGATTAAAGGGTTAAGGGACCTGGGACAGTGCACCCAGACCATTTTAGTAAGCTGAAATGGTCTGGGTGCATATAGTGTTCCTTTAATGAAGAGACTGGGCAGAGTGCAAGGGGGCCGGAGGTGGGTGTAAGTGTAACATGAACAGTATCACGCACAAAGATGGGGCATTTAGGTATCCTCTGATATCCCATGACAGGTTCATTTTACAATAAACCTCAAAGAAAACAGAGCATTGCCTGAAAAAAAGTTAAAACAAATTATAAGCAATTTTAATGCTTCAATCAATTTGGTGACGAGAAGTGACGATTCCGCTTTACGCAATAATACATGTATTTTAGAAATACATTTTTATAATTAAAAAATGCTATGGTCTTGTTGCATTTTCCATTAAATAAATGTAAGTGAGAAAATGTTAAGCCACCTATAAAATGTTCTTCCCTAACTTCACCCCACAAAAGTCAAGTTATTATTCATAGTGTCTGTATTTAGCTATTTTAATACTCGTAAATTTTGTCTGCAGTTTCCAGAAGTCAAATTTCTTATTTTCCAAGATATTCCCTCTATCATGGGTGTTTGCTCCCACACTTTTAATAACAGAACTCTGAATTGTGGATCGATAAGGGAATTGCAAATGTTTGGCCAAAATCTGGAAAAATATTTATTTGCGTTGGTCTAAAATTTGCAATCCCATTGTCCACACAACCAGAATGTAGAGTTAAATGGATAAACCGTATTGTTTTCAGAGACAGAACTTCCCTGCTTCTAGGCAACTACTTCAAATGAAATGTAAACACCTCTAACTGAATGTTGGACTTCATTCAGAAAGCAATGGCATTACTTACATCTATGGAATGTGGGAGGTAGAGATGTCCCGAACAGTTCGCCGGGAACTGTTCGCCGGCTAACATAGCTTGTTCGCGGTCGCCACGGCGGGCGAACATATTCGATGTTCGGTCCGCCCCCTATTTGTCATGGAGGTGGGAGGGAAGGTCTGCTGCTGATTGGCTGGAATGTGTCTGCTGACTGTGAGGTACAGGGTCAAAGTTTACTCAATGATGACGAATATGGGGCGGACCGAACATCGCATATGTTCGCCCACCGCGGCGACCGCAAACAAGCTATGTTCGCCGGCGAACTGTTCGGGTCATCTCTAGTGGGAGGTGCGGTAAAAGCAGTTCTGCAGGAAATTTAGATGAGTGCCTCCTTTTCAGAGACATCAACTAAAAGTATGCAGGAACTGATAAAAAAAAATAAAAAATTATAAATATTTATGTATTTCAGTAAACTGGGATAAAATGGTCAAAGGCAAACAAAAAATAAAAAAAAATGTACTACTACCTTTAAACAAAAAAAATATAATAAAAAAAAATATTATTTAAAAAGCATCTCGATAAGATCTTTAGTTTGACCACTGTATTTTCTAGTGGGCTATTTATTTGGTTTGACAGTGTCCGCTAACATTTAGTGAAAATTCTTTGCAGAGATTATTCTGTTGCCATCTTTGTGCATTTACACACATGTTCTGAAATAAGATGATGTGCATCATCTAAATATCATACAACAGATTGTTTCTTTTTGTGTGTCCTGCACAGATAGCAGCTCCAGAGGTTTGTGTTTTAACAATACTCACAGAAAGCCACGTAAATTATGCAAAACAAATATAATTATATATCTTATACTATCCTGATTATGCACACTGGAGACACAAGTGATGAGCTTCTCCCTTGCAGGGGAGGCATTTATCTCTCCTCCCTGCCTCCTTATACCCTATGTTTTGTTTAAAGGACCACTCTAGTGCCAGGAAAACATACTCGTTTTCCTGGCACTAGAGTGCCTTGAGGGTGCCCCCACCCTCAGGGACCCCCTCCCACCCGGCTCTGGAAAGGGGAAAGGGGTTAAAACTTACCTTTTTCCAGCGGTGGGCGGAGAGCTCTCCTCCTCTTCTCCTCCCCGTCGGCTGAATGCGCACGCGCGGCAAGAGCTGCGCGCGCATTCAGCCGGTCACATAGGAAAGCATTCATAATGCTTTCCTATGGACGCTTGCGTGCTCTCACTGTGATTTTCACAGTGATAATCACGCAAGCGCCTCTAGCGGCTGTCAATGACACAGCCACTAGAGGAAATAGGGGAAGGCTTAACCCATTCACAAACATAGCAGTTTCTCTGAAACTGCTATGTTTCTGAAAAAATGGGTTAACCCTAGAAGGACCTGGCACCCAGACCACTTCATTAAGCTGAAGTGGTCTGGGTGCCTAGAGTGGTCCTTTAATGTTTTTAGAAATACTCTACCTGACACTCGCTCCCCTTACTGGCTCATACACATGCTCTCGGAGTCGGTTACATGGTCCAATCAAAATGCTTTTCTATGAAGCATTTGATTGGACCTTGCAACAGCTCTGGTGATGTCAGACAGGGAGTAGAGAGATTTTACAGTTTAGAGGGGGGTCCATTTGAAATTCCCTAATCAATTACGGACAATTCTTGCATTAGTGAATAAATGGTTAAGTTCACAATTCACTAGCACATGCATAGATAGATTAAATTTTATTTTAAACAGGTGCTTTTGTTTTTTAAGATTGATACTGTGAAATAATGCAGAAAAACACTTTCGTGGGTCAAGAATTTTCTCTTATAACCTACCCTGAGGGAAACCAAAGATTGATTTTTATTGCTTAAAGGAACCCTAGGGCAAAGCAGCAATCACAGGGGGGATTGGAGGACAAAGCTATACTGGATAAATGAATAGATCAGTAAAGCTCCCAAGACACGATAACCACAACAGAGAAAACACATGCAGTGTTATTCACCAACGTGAGATTTTAAAGTAATTTGAACTTTTAAGTACCCAAACTGTAAACATGGAATGTGTCCAGTTCACCTATTTTCATCTTGATTTGTAAATGTACTTTGGATTCTCACTTTGGTGGATAACCCTAATCAAATCCAGTACCACAGGATTGACATACAAACTACAAGTATAACTTTTTCAGTACATTATATTCACAATATCTATTACAAAATAGATATGCTACTGAACTGTGTTGCAGGCTAAATCACAATTTATACATTGAATATGTGTACCTAGACTCCTAGAGTGGCCACTAGTTTTATCAATAGACTTGTATGACAAATACAGGTACCTGATTTCCCTACAAGATGCAAATTGTGCAAGCATGCGAATTTTTAAAAAAAAGGGCATTGTGGCCAATATTGGGTCATTTTAAATGCAGCAGCCTATTCCAGAAACATGGTACAATTAAACAACACATAATTAAAACAAAATAATGTCCATTTGTAACTACAGGACCTGGAATTTTGAAGCATAAAAACCATTTAAAAGGCAATTCCATCCTTAATTAACCCTTAAAGAACAATGCCTGTGAAATCAACGTCCCTTAGTCAGCCATTCCTTTATCATTAGATTCAAGTCAGCCATGAACTTCCACGTCACCACATTAGTCTGTATCACAGCTTCCCCTCCCTCCCATCAAATCTCCCCTCACCATCACTATCCCTGCATGTTACCAGCTAACCCAGACTGGCATGTCATGCTATGGGCACAAATCGCTTTATTAACCCATGATACACACACAAGGTGGCACTCAGCTGGTTAACGTATTCTCCTCCCTGAGTTTGCAACACTGTTACAATCAGCAACAGGGAAGTTAAACCCCATAAATGCCAACCGTATTCAGAATAAATCCATGCGAAACCACAGAAAATACACCTTTAATCACAAATACATACTATGACATATTTTACATTTCTGGTCATTCTAAATCGGAACCTTGACACGTCATTCCTTTGTTATGGGATTGTAAGATGCAGAAACTGCACACAAACTAATCAACCAGACTACATCGACCCGATCAATAAATACTTTATCTGGGTGGGATATGTTCTGGGGGGGGGTTAAGTCTTTTTTATTTTAGCCCCCTTCCCTTGTTCTTACCAGCACAGGACCTGGTTTTCCAGATCTTCAGTAGCAGGATGAAGATGGCAGAGAGATGTGAAATGTCTCCCAGGAACCTGAAAATATTCATGGTGACACAGAGTGGGGTTTGAAGTTACTGGCTGTAATTTTAAATGATAATGCTGTTTCTTTAGGAAGGGATCGCTAGTGAAGGCTGGAGTGTTAGCTAGGCCTTGGGAGGGAGGAGGGGAGGAATGCAGAGGGGAGGGGAGCATGGAATCAGCTTTCTTTACTGCCCCCTACTGGAACCAGGAACTCAATCACTCCTCAATAGCTGCCTGCTCTCGTCTGCCTGCCTGCCTGCCTGTCTGTCTGACAGGGTGTAGCGTGTATCCTGGAGCTTCGATCCAGAACTTTCCCGAAATTACTTTTTTGTTCTCCCAACTAATTCACTAAAGTGCATAATGTCCAGATTCTAAAACGCATTTTAATATATAGGTAACGATAGCCAAACTGTAAAACAAAATTTTGGTCCGCACGTTGAAATGCACTTTGAATTAATTTGGGGAATTTATTCACCACATTCCAGAGTGGAGTCCATTAGAATCTGAATGGCAATTTCTGCAAGGGTAAAACAGCAATGCAGAGACTACAGCTGAGCAATTTTCTCTCTCTAGATATTGTTTTCAGTTCTTTACAGATCAGAGTTCAGTAAATTAACCCCTCAGTCTAATAGATTAACCCCTCAACTTCCAACACAGTAGTGAATAACCATGAATGGTCCAATGGAACAGTTCCACAATGACACATAAACACAACTGAATGTCTCCATGCAGGAATGGGTTTACCCTCTTTGCTGTGTGTGAAGGTTAATTGTGGTAGTTAGAAAAAAAAAATACTGGCCATGCTAATTTGTGTAATTAATTGTATACATGTGACATCATAGCACACTACGTCACCTGGTTTTACGCAACGTCTAATTTACTAAAATAAGAGGAAAATTCCTTAAATCAGTAATAAACTACTTACAATGTGTGTTCTGTGTCTGGCTGGGTAGCAACATGTATGTGTAGAAGGGTTTGTATACTGTCTAAATGAGTGTGTGCATAGCAGCGTGTGAATACTGTTTGAGTGTATGTGCTTCATTGTGTGAATACTTTGTCTAAAGGTGTGTGTCAGTGTCTGTATACTGTATGTGTGTGAGTCTGCTGTGTCTTTGTGTGGTATTGTGTATAGCAATGTGTTTATCTGCCATGTATAACAGAACTGGATATTCTGGCTCCATGTCTCGCATCACTTTCCCAGAGTCCCGTCAGAGAAAAATACCTTTGCCTTGACAGTATTTTTTGCAATACCGGCACTGATAGCCTCAAATGCCAGCTGTGCTGGTAAAATACTGTCCATGTGGCAACCTGAGGTGGCAGACATCCCAAGTCTTCCGGTAGGTCCGGGAGACTTCCGTATGTGTAGTGTGTCTCCCTGACAGGGCCGGTGCAAGGATTTTTGCCGCCCTAGGCAAAAGTAAAGTTTGCCGCCCCCCCCCCCCCCCCATGTGACATCACAATGCCCCACCCATATGATCTGCCATGTTAACTAACGCCAGTGCTACAGTGCCGCCGTGTTTACATTAAAAGGCCTGCAGGGACAGGCTATAGACACCAGAACCACTACATTAAGCTGCAGTGCTTCTGGGGACTATAGTGTTTCTTTAATGTCAGGTAAATTAGAGATTAGTGCCACGAATAATATGCTAGATTGCCTACTTACAACCAGATGAGGATGATGATGGGCTCTAGCTGCAGTCTGGCACCACTGGTCTGGTGTAGAACAGGATCTCTGGAGGCTGTTTGTAACTGTGGTCACAAAAATCAATGTTCTGGGAGAACGGGAAGCAGCTCCCTTTTTTGGGGGCCCTTTATACAGCTCAGGGTCCACCTTCATGTTCCACCAATGAGTTTGTTCACAGGGGGTGGAGTGTGTATGGGGATGTCCTGATATGTGTGTAAGGAATGCATTGTGTTAATCTGTGTTTGTATGTGTAAGGGCTGCAAGGTGTGTTTCTGTGTATGTACGGGATGCAGTGTGTGTGTCTGTAAGGGGTGCATTGAGTGTGTGTAAGGAATGCATTGTGTGTTTCTGTGTGTGTAAGGGTTGCATGATTGTGTGTGTGTGTGTGTGTGTGCGTGTGTGTGATGGATGTCAATCTCTTTCTCCCCCTCCCTCCCTTGTCACTCTCTTTCTCCCCCCTCCCTCCCTTGTCACTCTCTTTATCCCCCCCTCCCTCCCTTGTCACTCTCTTTCTCCCCCTCCCTCCTTTGTCACTCTCTTTCCCCCCTCCCTCCCTCCTTTGTCACTCTCTTTCCCCCCTCCCTCCCTCCCTTGTCACTCTCTTTCCCCCCTCCCTCCCTCCCTTGTCACTCTCTTTCCCCCCTCCCTCCCTTGTCACTCTCTTTCCCCCCTCCCTCCCTTGTCACTCTCTTTCCCCCCTCCCTCCCTTGTCACTCTCTTCCCCCCCTTGTCACTCTCTTCCCCCCCTCCCTTGTCACTCTCTTTTCCCCAATCCCTCCCTTGTCACTCTCTCCCCCCCTTGTCACTCTCTTTCTCCCCCTCCCTCCCTTGTCACTATCTTTCTCCCCCCTCCCTCCCCACTCTCTTTCACCCCCTCTCTTTCTCCCCCTCCCCACTCTCTTTCTCCCCCTCCCTCCCTTGTCACTCACTTTCTCCCCCCTCCCTTGTCACTCACTTTCTCCCCCTCCCTCCCTTGTCACTCTCTTTCCCCCCTCCCTTCTCACTCTCTTTCCCCCCTCCCTTGTCACTCTCTTTCCCCCATCCCTTGTCACTCTCTTTCCCCCATCCCTTGTCACTCTCTTTCCCCCCCATCCCTTGTCACTCTCTTTCCCCCCCATTCCTCCCTTGTCACTCTCTTCCCCCCATCCCTCCCTTGTCACTCTCTTCCCCCCTCCCTCCCCACTCTCTTTCTCCCCCTCCCTCCCTTGTCACTCTCTTTCTCCCCCCTCCATCCCTCCCCACTCTCTTTCTCCCCCCTCCATCCCTCCCCACTCTCTTTCTCCCCCTCCCCACTCTCTTTCTCCTCCCTCCCTCCCTCCCTCCCTCCCCCTTCCTCCCTCCCCACTCTCTTTCTCCCCCCTCCATCCCTCCCCACTCTCTTTCTCCCCCCTCATCCCTCCCCACTCTCTTTCTCCCCCTCCCCACTCTCTTTCTCCCCCCTCCCTCCCCACTCTCTTTCTCCCTCCCTCCCCACTCTCTTTCTCCCTCTCCCTCCTCCCCACTCTCTTTCTCCCTCCCTCCCCACTCTCTTTCTCCCTCCCCACTCTCTTTCTCCCCCCTCCCGCCTCCCCACTCTCTTCCCCCCCCCTCCCCCCTCCCTCCTCCCCACTCTCTTTCTCCCCCCACCTCTATTGTAGCGTGGCCGAGCTCTGTATGGTCCGCGGGTACAGGGAGCTTTTGTTTCCTGTACCCGGCTGGACTAACAGGAAGTGCACACTCAGTGTGCACTTCCTGTTAGTCCGGCCGGGTACAGGAGACAGATGCTCCCTGTACCCGTGGACCATACAGCGCTCGGCCACGCTACAGTGAGGGAGAGACAGGAGGGAGCGCTGAGCGCTTCCCTCCTGTCAGCCCCTCTCCTCATGCTGCGCCCGGGCGGTGCGCCCTCATGGACGCACCAGCCCGGGCAAAGCTGCAGCTGCCTGAGGCTCTCTGCAGAGCGCTCGGGCGGCTGCAGCATGAGGGGGGCTGGCGCTCCTGCCTAGTCCGCCTAACAGGTAGCGCCGGCCCTGCTCCCTGACACCCTCAAGTGTCAAACAATATCCCGGAAATCACACCCAATCTGACATACTATATATCTCAGATTGTGTGTGTGATTTCCAAGCTATTATATATGCTAAATGCCCTTAATAAATTAAAGGCATTTAGCATATCTTAAGGACCGCCTTCCCTTTCCATCCCCCTGAATTTTATTTGAGTGTGTGTGTATATATCTGTGTGTCAGTGTGTACATATGTGTGTCAGTGTGTATTTGAGTGAGTGTGTATGTGCCAGTGTGTGTATCTAAGTGTGTGTATATATCAGTCTGTGTATCTGTGTATTTGAGTGTGTGTGTATCTGTATGTCAGTGTGTAACTGAGTGTGCGTGTGCCAGTGTGTGTATCTGAGTGTGTGTGTGACAGTGTCCATATATTTGTCTCAGTGTCCGTATCTGTGTGTGTGTGTGTGTATGTATGTGTCAGTGTCCGTATCTGTGTGTCAAGATGTGTGCATGAGTCCATTTGTTAATAGTGTGTGTAAATAGTTGTAATATGTAAATAGTTGTATGTCATAATGAAATATCATGTCATTGTTCATAGATGTTTGGTGGCTGTGTGTGTTTTGAGACGTGCATGTGTGCATGGCAGTACACGCATGGGCTGTGGTGAAGCCACCTCCCTGAAATGAGCTTTTGCATGTTGGGATGTCTGAGGTGGTGTATGTGGGGATGCATACTTGGGGGTGGCTGATTATTGTGTTGCATTTGGGATGGTAATGGGTGAATAGGGGATTAAGTGGGGAGACAGAGGCCATTTTGGGTAGCATAGTGGGTGAGTGATTAGAGGCTGTAGTGGAGCTAAGGGGGCATGTCACGAACGCACCATACTTCAAGAGTGTGCGTGACGTAGTTGTGGTGGGGAAAGGGTTAAAGTTCACTATTTGTCTGCACTAGACCGGAAATAATGATAAAATTCCACTTAACAAAGCCCACACCTAACCATAATAATATAAATATTACTATTTTAACGCTGCCACCACCAAGACAATTTATAAATGGGGTGCCTTGGTTGGTCCCCCAGGTAACTTAATAATAAAAACCCACCGAATATTACTTAGCCCAATATTTAAGCAAGTGCAAAACACTAATTAGTCTCTTCAGGTAACGTGATTCTTTATCAGACAAAGGCAGAACTTAATAAAGAAATATTTATTATGAGCAAAACATAGTCACAGTGCATACAAAAATATAGATGACAATCAAATTAGTTACACCAACAACAGATAAAATCAAAAGGGATAAAATAACAGAAGTCCTAATTACTTACTTAGGTTTTCAAAGTAAAACTTCTTCCCAGGGGGTCTCTGGTAAGGAGGAGGGTGACTCACTCAGAATTAGATTCTGGCCCCCAAGCAAGTACAATACACAATTCAGTATCATTAGATATATACCCTGTGAATTACCAAGCCTCTCCCAGAGGTGGAGGTAAGGCGTACCTATAGTAACTATATGGGACCACCCCCTTGTGCTCTAGACCAACATCAATCCTAATGGCAACATTTGGTTCTATCTCCTCTTATGTACTTGCCACAGAAATAATAATTGCATCTATGAATTTGTTACCATTTTTCCATTCTATAGATATGTCACACTCCTTACTTGACGCAATATAACGGACATCACAATCCCTTCCCCTATGATTAAGTTACACAAATCAGGGTAGAGTAGTGGGGAGGATTGTAGATATAATGGGGTATAGGGGCTGCTGCAGTGGAGTAGTGAGGAGGGTAGTGCTATAATGGGGATAGGGGCTGTAGTGGGAGTTTAGTGCCTGGAGCGTGGGGAATGGGGATGTAGTGGGAGGAGATGAACTATTGAGGGTTGGATGCTGACAGGGGTTGTAGTGGGGTAACAGAAGCAGTAAAGGGGGAATGAGGCTATGGTGGGAGAAGATGGGCTGAAGTGGGATGGCAGGGACTAATGTGGGGTGACAGGTTGTGGTAGTGGAAAATTTCCCCCTTTTCTTCAGCCACACAACAGAAGAATGGGCTGGCCAGTGAAGGAGATCTTTGCCATGCCGCGCCGCTCCTGCCTACCGCCCCAGGGCTGCAGCATGTACTTCACAGCAGCTGGAGTTGCCATATCCTCCCGGATTTCCTCACATACAACATTTTCATGTTGTGTGGCAATAAATTAATATGGATGCACTGCTGTACTAAGAATTAATATTTAACAGGACGAAAATCAATTAATCAACAAAGCATTTCCCTTCTGTTTTTGGATGTCATTTTACAGGGTATCACTTTTCATGTACAGCTCATTAGAATATAGAAGTCATCATATGTGTCCAGGAATACACAGTAGATCTGAAACCGTTCTGCAGCCTGAATCTGCTTCTTTAGATTCTGCCTGAGTCACAGTGTGCAACATGGGACCTGAAATCAGTTTTTCCTTTAATTGAATGTCTCCCAGGACAAAACAGCTATGCAATGCCATATTTACACATGGTAACTGTCATCAATCATCTCAGCAGCAACTGTGCATGGGATCTGCATCTCATCCAGTGTACTATGGGAGACTGCTGATCTGCAGTGTGTGAGAGTCCGAAGTGTTCCGTAATCTATCCCTGATTTGCTGGATTGCATGGTTACAAATAATTTTATACCCACGACTTGTCATTATCTGTAATTGGCAGTAGCAGTGGTACGGCAGCTACAGCTGTTACATGAGAATGCACTGTATCATCATCTCTCCCATATCCATATGTTTTGTGATAACATGGTCAATGAGAGATTTATATTTTTTGTTAACTAGATGCTGCCATTTAAAGTGCACAGACACTTTATTTTAATACTTTTTCTATTATTTATTAACTCTTTACTTGTCACACATGTACAATGAAATGGAAGTGTCAGGGTACTCACCTGTTAGAGAGACAGCCAGACGTGGTCGCTCCTGGAGTTCCCAACAGGGGACTTGAACCGGGGAACTTATCAGTCCTAGTCCTGATTTCTACCTCTGAGCCACAGCAGCTTTACACAGAGACTACTGAGTCCGGTCCTGTTCTTCCTGGCATGGCTTATACACCGGGGGCTGCACCTTGACTTGGCTGTGTCTCACCTGACTCTCATCGGTCATCAGCAGGGTATTTAAACCCAGCCTCTTCCTGTGCTCAGGGTCAAGTCTTTGATCTAGTGTTGCTGTGTCGTACCAGTGTTCCAGTTTATCTGCTTCGTTTATTTGACCTCGGCTTGTGACTACGTTTATTCTGACCTCTGGCACCCCTTGACTTCGGCTACTCCTCGTTGTTCCTGACCTCTGGCATCCTTTGACCTCGGCTATCCCTCGACTATCCTGCTGGTTCTGTCCTTGCCTGTCCTGCGTATTTGGTACTGCATCCTGCACAGCCCCCGTGCACAGACCCACAGGCCAGGTGAATTCTTACCTGACCACCTCGGCCTGTGGCTATCTGCAAGGGTGAGCAACATATCTGTGCTACAGACTCCCAACTCAGGTGAGACCCTGACAAAAGACTTGACCAATATGGAGTCCGCAGAAATGTGCTCATCCTCACTCCAGCAAGTGTCCAGCCTGGCCCAGACTGTTTCGGAGTTGCAGCAAGAAATTTTTTCTCTTAAAGGCGCAGTACATCCAGCTCCGGAACCCTTTGTCATCATGCCCGACAGATTTGATGGTAACTACACGTCCTTTCAGTCATTCAGGATGGATTGCGAGGTATTGTTTTCTTTAAAGCCTTGAACTTACGCCACGGATTTCATCAGGGTCAGAGCGGCTATCAACCTGTTGTCTGGACGCATCAAAGTTTGGTCTTACCAAATGTTGCAGAGGAAGAGTCCTGTCCTTGTCAGCTGGGAATCCTTTATTATTGCTATGGACTCACAGTGCAGGACCACTAAGCCCAAGCCAGCTCCACCTACTAAAAAATCGCGGAGTCTACGTTACCAAGGAACCGAGTACTATCACCACACCCCAGTGATGCCCTCTTATGACCCAGTTCCCAGGAAAACTCCAGAGGTATCCTGTGTTCCACTTGACCCTGAGGAACCTATGCAAATTGGACGTGTCCACTGCAAAGTCACACCTAGGGAGAGGGACCGAAGGAGAAGCCATGGTCTGTGTTTTTACTGTGGAGAAGGAGGACACTTCATCACGCTTTGTCCTGTTCGCCCTCCTAGACCTCCAGCTCTCCGACTGGGTAATAATATCCTTCGTCCAGTGTACACCGCATATCAGCCTAAAGAGCTACAAGGGAGCCGTTATTCCTGCCCAGGCTTGGTTTCCATGGAAAATGCTATACCTCCTGCTCCAGAGTCGTCTGCATCTACTACCAAAGTTACTTCCTGTAGTACCACCACTACTTCCTGCCCACTTGAAAAGGATTTACCTATGGATTGTGTCATTGCTTCTAATGGCACTACGGTCTGTAAAAAAGACCTAGAAGTGTTCGAAAAAGCACTGCTAGCTACGAGCACTGTTCCTGCCAAAGTTGTGGAAGTTCTTGCCACCCCTACCCGGAACCTAGACAGATCGTCAGCCGTACCAGAAGCTGGTACTGGGAAATCCCGAGCTAATAAGGGATTCCATACTGAGGACTTTCACTATGGGGACTCGATGGATTCTGAGAGTGACTCTGGAGAGGCGGATTATTTCAATGAGGAACCTACTTACGCCCAGAGGTCGTTTTTAAAGGGGGAGGTACTGTCAGGGTACTCACCTGTTAGACAGACAGACAGACAGACATGGTCGCTCCTGGAGTTCCCAACAGGGGACTTGAACCGGGGAACTTATCAGTCCTAGTCCTGATTTCTACCTCTGAGCCACAGCAGCTTTACACAGAGACTACTGAGTCCGGTCTTGTTCTTCCTGGCATGGCTTATACACCGGGGGCTGCACCTTGACTTGGCTGTGTCTCACCTGACTCTCATCGGTCATCAGCAGGGTATTTAAACCCAGCCTCTTCCTGTGCTCAGGGTCAAGTCTTTGATCTAGTGTTGCTGTGTCGTACCAGTGTTCCAGTTTATCTGCTTCGTTTATTTCACCTCGGCTTGTGACTACGTTTATTCTGACCTCTGGCACCCCTTGACTTCGGCTACTCCTCGTTGTTCCTGACCTCTGGCATCCTTTGACCTCGGCTATCCCTCGACTATCCTGCTGGTTCTGTCCTTGCCTGTCCTGCGTATTTGGTACTGCATCCTGCACAGCCCCCGTGCACAGACCCACAGGCCAGGTGAATTCTTACCTGACCACCTCGGCCTGTGGCTATCTGCAAGGGTGAGCAACATATCTGCGCTACAGACTCCCAACTCAGGTAAGACCCTGACAGGAAGGAACCAGTGTGAAAGTCATTCCTGATAGATTGGCAGTCCAAAAGAGTAGATACTTGATCGCTTGATGGACATTTCTGAGTGACCGGGAACCGTTGGCAGACCACAACCCTGGTGATGACCAGAACAAATGAGTGAGCTGCCATGAGCTTAAAGGGTCACTATAGGGTCAGGAACACAAACATGCATTCCTGACCCTATAGTGTTAAAACCACCATCTAACCCCCCTGGGCCCCTCATGCCTCCATAAATGTAGCAGAATCTTACTGTATTCAAGCCTGAAGCTGTAGATCTGCATGCTGTTTGCCCTTTAGAAAAACAAGCAGTCTGCCGACATCATCAGAAGTGGTGGCCTGATCCAATCACAATGCTTCCCCATAGGATTGGCTGAGACTGACAAAGAGGCAGATCAGGGGCAGAGCCAGCATGATTCAAACACAGCCCTGGCCAATCAGCATCTCCTCATAGATATTAATTGAATCAATGAATCTCTATGAGGAAAGTTCAGTGTCTGCATGCAGAGGGAGGAGACACTGAATGTTTGGATGCATTTTAGGCAGCCATGACCCAGGAGAGATCTCTAAAAGCCATCTGAGGAGTGGCCAGTGAATGTAAACACTGCATTTTCTCTGAAAAGACAGTGTTTACAGCAAAAAGCCTGAAGTTATCGCCTCACTACAGCACCCCTCACCACTACTGCCTTTGAACTCCTCACTACAGCACTTAACCTCCCCACAACCACACACACAGCCAGCTTTATACATCACACAAAGAAAGCCATAACATACTCCTCACACACAGCTACAACACTTACAGCACAGCCACACCACACATACACTCAACATTTTAATAAATATTCACATTATATAACATTAAAAATAACATTGGCGAGTAGTTTCCTGGCATACAGCCTAATGAAAAGGGTTGATTTAAAATAACATCCTTATAAAAATTTACCACAAAGATTATAACATCAACTCTCTAGTTGACGTAGGCAGATTGGTGTGATAATGGTCCTTGTGGAAATATTGATTACAAATCTCATCTGGGGCTGGATTCTATTACCTTAGATACGTTTAACACTGGAAATTGAATTCTCCTACAGATGTCTATGGGGAACTGCTATTCCCTTACTGGTGATAAAATAATATGAGGTAATAGAATGTAATCCCAGGAGTGATGAACACTGGAAAAGTAAATTTTTTTATTATAATAGTAAAAACAAACATACAAAAAAAATAGTTTGATGCTGTACTTTTTACCCTACAGGTTGGTGGTATTGGTAGCTAAGGACTAGTGTATTGCAAACAAAACTGACTTTGGAAAAAAATAAAAGCACACTACAGTCACCCAAACAACTTTAGCTTAATCGTGCTATTTTGGTGTATAGATTAAGCCTGTGCAGTCTTGCTGCTCAATTTAGTAGTTAAAGGCATACTATAGTGCTAGGAATACAAATGTGTATTCCTGGAACTACCGCTCCCTCTGCCTCCCCACTCCTTCACGCCCTCCTTACCCGGTAAATAAAGTGTTAAAAATCCTTTATTTACTTACCTGATCCCAGTGCCGATGTCCTTTGGCGCTGGGGCGACGCTCCTCACCCTCCGATGTCCCGTGACGAGCGGGCGCTAATGCGCATGCACTGCAAATGCTGCACATGCATTAGACCTCCTCATATGACAGCAATGAATCAATGCTATCCTTTGGGGAAAAATGCAGAGTGTAACGGACTAAGGTCTGTTTCGATTCAGGAAGCCCTCTTATGGCTATCTGGTAGACAGCCACTGAGGGCAGACTTAGAGCTGCAATGTAAATTAGGTGCAAAAGGGACACTGCACCCAGACCACTTCAATTACCTACAGTGTCCCTTTCAATCACTTTGTTTATACAGCCCTACTTACTAAACCTTTCCTCTAAAAGAGGGAAAAAAAATTAATGACACCAGTAAAGACTCCTGTTTGTAATATGGGGCACGGTCGGACTGCCCTGGGGGCACTGTGGGATGTGGCCTGTAAGAGTTTGGGCATTTTAATGTTAGGCTGTGGCGGGATGCAGATGCAGCCGTAAGAGTGTGAGAGAGCACTCTTACGGGCAATGTGATGTCACCTAACACTCCTTCCCAGCCCAAGTCGAAGCCCATCGGCTCGCACATCAGTGGCCCTGAAAGTATGCACCATAACTGATAGATACAGAGCATCAGTAAAAAATTCCAGGGCGGAAGGCACGTTAGAAGTCGCCTTAACCTGCGCCGCAAACCAACTCCAATGCCCTATCAAAGGATGCATACTGAACCTGACAATAATCTTTTGAAATGCCATCATTAGTTGACGTCCATTGGGGAAGGACAGGTGGTGGATTAACCTATAAGCGTCCAGTTCACGAGCGCAGGCGGTTGATGGAAATGTAGCCAGACAGCACGGTGTCATTAGTAACAGCCATAAATTACCATGCTTGACTCCGAAGTTCAAGTGAGGTCGGACTGTCTTTTTTTTGCCTAAATTGCTGGTCACATACCAGCATTGACCTCCATAAACTTTGTAGGCCCCCCATATTAGATCTAAGTAAGCAAATAGGGAAGGGGCCGGCTCCAGAAACCTATTGAACAGGATACTAACAAACATAACAAACTGTAGCCAATTTTCAAAAGTACAGAGAAACTGCTTACCTTTTTCCCATTCCGTCGGGTCACCACAACGTGGTCTATCCACTGTCTCCTTATCCGCTGTCACTAGAGATAGTAGGTCCACAAACTCACCCTCTAAAATCTTTTCTTTGATGTCCATAGGGACGTGAAGTCCCAATGGAGCTACTTCACAAACTGGTCCAAGTGAAGGGACGTTTGCCCTATATGCCTCAGCCCACATTGGCATTTGAAAGTAGTGCCAATATTAGAATCATTAGATTTGCTACTTGCCTGCTCTGCGCCAGGAGTTAACCTATCTAAGACCGCCCAGAGTAAACCTATAACTTTACTTGCTGTACACTAGTCCCTGTCTGTGACTCACCAGATTGCCAAGCGCGAGTGCAATTATACTCACTGGTTTGAAGCAGGGAGTCAGCTCTATCCACTCTCTGAACCACCGAACGGACCAGAAAAAAAGCACCACCAGGATCCCTAGGCTGTGCTACAGTGGTCTGGTGAGTTCTCCCAGAATTCCCGATACCTAACTCTGACAAAACATTGTAACCAATTTGGTTACCATGCCAACTCCCCACGGGCAGCAGTCATGCTCCCCCTCCTTAATAACCTTGGGGTTAGCCTTTACAGGAGCATTCTAAGCAACATAACCACTACAGCTCATTGTGATGGATACTCCGCCCTGCCTCCCTCCCACCCATTGCAAGGAGTCAAATTATTTGTGAACGGTTTGAACTATTATGGAACTAGATGTAAAAGAAATGGAACATTTTAGTTATGAAGAAAGGTTACCAAATTTAATCCTCTTTAGTTTACAAAAACGGTGCATCAGACAGGATATGATAGCATTATACAAATATATCTGGGACTTATACAAACCATTGTCTGGAAATCTATTCATAAACAGGACTAAACATAGGACTAAACAGAGTTACACATTTAGACTGTAAGAAAGGAGATTTAGTCAAATATTTTTTTTACAGTTAGAACTATAAGGATGTGGAATTCTCTGCCTGAAGATGTGGTTTTGTCAGAGTCTGTACAGATTTTAAACATAAACTGGATGAATACTTGCAAAAACATGATACTCAGGGACATAATTTTTAATTTGTGGAGTAATAGCTTCTTGATCAAAGCATAAATCTGACTGCCATTCTGGGGTTAAGAAGGATTTTTTCCCTTGATTTGTTGCAAATTTGGAAGTGCTTCAAACTGGATTTTTTCTGCCTACTTTTGAATCAGCAGCAAAAACCGATGGTTATTGTGTATTAGGGTTAAATATCCACTTTATTTCTGTTTGGCCTAAGGCTCTCATGATATCTCCTCCTTGACACTTTCCAGAAATGTTCTGTATTCCCAAATACAAATGGCAATTGAGTACAACCATCTGGGACTAAGTGTAAATATTGATCTTGTTTTACCATTTATTGTTTTAAAATGTGTAATAAACTGGTTTTATTGGATTCACTTGGTGACCAGCCTGGTCCTGCAGCTTCTACATTTATCCAAAGGGGATGTGTCACCCCACAAAGTGACAGCAAGCCTTCTAACCTCAGAGCCAGGATTTTAAGACTCTATTCAAGGTGAGCTTAACATTGAATTACTTGTTAAGTGAATAAGCCCCATACACGTTACACCCTTATTTGTTCCTTTCTTTGTTTATATTTGGAGATCAACATTCTCCTCAAAGGGGAGGTGTGATGCTGCCAAAAAGAGTATAAAGGTGCAATCTACTGATCCAGTATTGTCAGTGTAATGTCCATGTGAGTGATTTAAATTATTATCCACATAACTAAAATATTCAGTACCATCTTCACTATATTTCTCTCTGTATTTGTGTTTTTCATATATCCTATTGGTAAATATCCTTCATATAATCTGTGCAATAGAAGGGTAAGCTATACTGCATGTGTATTTTATTTTAAATGCTCCACCATATTTATGGGTATAAAAACCTGTATAGCATTATTTCACATTTTAATTTGGAGTGCGGGGAGGGGGTACTCCCACACAAGTGTTTTAGAGCTGCTTTTATCACCACTAAATATTTTAAAAGCACTAATGGACACATTTCCTCGCTTAGAGGATCACTTTGTTATATATACATTTTTTCTTAGTATGTTATTTACCTCTTCTTCCTTACAGCTCTGGTGTCTGTGCTTCCAGCCTGCATCCTTGGCTGAAATCATCGAGATTTCTGATCTCAACTAATCCAGTGCTTTCTCATATGAAAGCACTGGGAGACTAGTGTGCATGCAATATGCCAATCAGAGCTTTACTATTTCTACTATTTTTGATATTTCTGACATTCTGGCATTTACGGTAAATCATGCAATTAAATCATTGCTATTCTGCAGAACTGCATTGGTATGAAGTGCTCTGGGTATCTGTAGTGTCCCTTTAAGCACTCAAAGCCTAAACCTGAAATGAAACCATTTACATTAATCCCATATTTAACTCCTCTTAAAAATGAAACACCATTTACCCCAGGTATAGGCACCCTTCGGCACTTCAGTTGTTGTGGCCCATTTTCCCTTGCTGCTTTGTAAGGGCATTAGGAGAGATGTTGTCCTCCCCAATGTAAGCCCAGTCTAATTCTAAACCCTTTATACCACAACAATAACCCCTATAAAAATTTTAATCCTCTTATAACTAAACACCCTATGTAATCTAACTGTAACATTAACCCCTCTCTAATCTTAACCACCTCTTTACCCTAACCACTTTTATCATAGCCTGCATGCACTATACTCAGCATGGACTATACTCAAAGATTCAAGCAAAATACATTGCAGGCAGTGGCATAACTGATACCGGAGAAACTGACGGAAGCCAAGCACAGAGAGATGGACACAGGTTTCTTCAGGAAGGAAGAGATTCTTTATTGGATCACCGATCGGGACTCAGAGGGACTAGCGTCACCAAAATACAGCAAGTTCTGAGCCCCGGACAATAGTGCAGGCTCCTTATATAGGCATATAACTCCTCCCATATTAAGCTCCACCCGCACATTCCCTTAACCAATCAACCCAAATAAGAATTAACTTCCTGTTTGACCGCATGGCTTGTCCAGCACAATGGAGGAGGGGGAATACTATATCCTGTATTCTTGCACATGCTCCGTACACTACTGATCGTATCTTGCCTCGTGCAACCAACTGATCGATACGTCAGCATATGCACGTACACATGCCACGTGGTAATCTCGGCCTACTAAATTTATTTTTACCGAGATTCCACCACATTCCCCCCTTTGATGCCTCTTGATATTTTACAATTACTTGAGGCATCACATAACCGTAGTTTTGCTTACACCGCAAGTTACCTTGAACCAGACCAGACTTATCTTATGATGTGAATCTTTTAACACTCATCTTCCTGCATTGATTCTCCTTGATCTAAAGCCTTATACTTATAAATCGCCATTATCTGTGCAGCAGCCTTCCTCTCTGCTATACTTCCTATCAGGCTTTGCACAGACCTAACTACTAAGGGTATAAGACACGGTAGGAGTAGACACAACAGTAAAATCAGTAGGACTCCACCTACCACTGCCTTAAGCCCTCCAAACCACTCATACCAGCTACCAAACCAACTACTTGGATTGTACCCTTTCCATACCTGAGTAGGCACATGCGCTAGTTTAACCATATGGCTAGTAAGCTCAGCTATTGCTTGCCCTTCGTCATCTATTTGAAGACAGCAATTGCTTAGGTTAAACTTCCCACATACACCTCCCTCTACTGCCAAAAGGTAATCCAAGGCTAATCTATTTTGGTAGACTGCTGTCCTCATCCTGGTGTTATGCTTCGCTAGAAGATTGAGCGCCTGTGATGTTTCATTGGTGATAATCTCAACCACCGCCTGTAACCTTATAATACGGTTGAGCATATAAATAGGGGTTCTATAACCAAAGGTACCATCCTCAGCCCACGTGGCTGGCCCATAATAGTCTATGATACGCTGGGGAGGCCATTCATTATCTTCCCAGGTACCTATCTCTATGGGTCCCCTTTTCTTCCTATGATTCACATCATACACTTTAACACCTAAAGTCTCACCTGTTTCAATCGGTAACAAGAAGAAGGATGGTTTGAGCATACCCAACACACATGCCCCTTCCCAGTCCTGTGGCAGCTCCGAATAGGCTTTCTTACCACAGATCCAGTACAAATTTGCTGGGGCTCTCCAGGTAGATGTGATGGATAGATCAAACCACACGTCCTTTAAATTGGCATATCTAGCAAACGGGTTAGATGGTTCTGAGACATTTTGAAGCCGACCACCAAGTTGTATTCTTTGTATCATCATCATAAGCTTTTTGCCCTAGACAAGTTAATTCTCCTACAGAAGTATTATACATTATTCCTTTCCTTGCTATGCAAACATAACCTATGATGGAGGTCTTTAATCTCCACTCAGATTTACCTCTAACACTCATATGATAATCGGCTTGTGTAGATATTAATTGGTCAACTGCCTCAGAACCGGACATTACCTCCTTTGCTTCCCAAGGCCATTGGTCTCCCATGTTAGTACCTCCACACACATAGCAGTTGGTAACATTAAGACTACCGGCAATACTTTCAGCTAGATCAATGAACAGGTTTTTAGCATTATGGGGGATCTTATTATCTATACTCATCTCTTCGTAAAAAGAATGGTATACTTGATGAGTCTGGGAGGATACCGTATCAGTCTCTATTCCTATAAACAATAATGTCCCAGGATCTAAACCCGTCCCGTATATCCGAAACCCAAATAAATTTCCATACTTATCTAGGAACTTGTCGGGGTTATTAATAAGTATATGGACTGGGTTGCATTCCATAGACTTACAATAAGGGCTAGTCGGCAACTTAGTCACTATCATGTCTTTATCTACTGTCTGTCCCCAAGTCGCCCACCCCACACAAGACCAATATGGACAAAAGTTATAGTCTTTATTTGGGCATCTAGGACTCACATATTTATTTTTGCTACTGGGACAAATGTATTTATCGTTAGACCCATACGTCCTCTCCCATCTAAGATCCCCACATACATTCCACGGCTTTCTACCACTAGATATCGCTTTACACGCATCAAATAGCAGAACACCCGAAGAATGTACGGATTCTAATACCGTCTTATTAATTAGGGTCCCCTGAGGATCTCCATTCCTGAGAGTCAACCAAATTGTACGAGGCTGATACTCTGGACTGAAGCACTTAGGTTCTCCTACTCCTAAATGGCACACACTATAGTCTATATTTAAGTATCTACATCTTGATACCTCTCCTTTACACTCGTATTGTGAATGCCAAATTAGGGTTTGGGAAATATGGTTACCTGTTCTCGTAGTCTTAATGCATACCTCACAGCTAGGAGTGTCGGTACCTCTACCTTCCTGAATATAAAAACACATGTAAATAAACACAATCAAAAGCACATCTTTCGCCGTCATCCTCAGTCTTCGTCCGTGCGATGGAACCTCAGCTTCCAGGATGTGAGGGCTGCAGGGAATGGAGTTCTGCTCGTCTTCACAGGTGTCCCTTCGAGACTTTCCTGGCTTATACACTATGTGATGGTAAGCGGACAGGCTTTATTATGGCCTTCTCACTCACACCTGTAACAATAAAATTTGTAATCCACAATAATTCCTCGTTACTCCGACTGAGTAGTGCGTTTCAACCGGATCTTGCAGGGATTCTCTGGATCTGCTGTAACTTGCCAAGAATCGACTGCTGCTGGTTTAACCCTGGAGTGATGTATCCACGGAGTCACTTCTGCTACTTTTATCGCTGTAGGGGTAGACAAAAGAACAACATAAGGACCTCTCCACTTGGGCCCTAACGGTACATTATTCCACTCTTTAATCCACACTTGGTCTCCTGGATGATAACTATGAACAGGGGGATAAATATTCACAGGTAATCTATCTTGTACCCATTTCTGTACCTACTCCATAGTCTTACCCAACTCTACAACCTGCTGCCGGGTAATTCCTTCTCCCAACTGACTCAAATCCCCCCTTAAGTTACCAAGTACGGGAGGTGGTCGCCCATACATAATTTCAAAAGGAGAGAGGCCCATCCTTCTGGTAGGGGTACTGCGGATTCGCAATAGAGCTATAGGTAAGAGAACGTTCCACTTAAGTTGGGTTTCCTGACACATTTTAGCCAACTGGTTCTTTATAGTTCTATTCATTCTCTCTACCTTACCAGAACTCTGGGGTCTATATGCAGTATGAAGCCTCCACTTTATACCAAGCATATGAGTCAGTTGTTGTAGGCACTGGTGAACAAAAGCTGGACCATTGTCCGATCCTATAGAACAGGGTAGTCCATATCGGGGTATTATTTCTCGTAGCAGGAATCTCACAACTTCTCCTGCTTTCTCTGTACGAGTAGGACATGCTTCTACCCAGCCTGAATAGGTGCACACAATTACCAGCAGGTAACGATGTCCACCCGATTTAGGCATCACTGTAAAGTCTATTTGTAGATCGGACATGGGGAGTCCCCCCATAAACTGGACTCCTGGTGGCTTTACTGGTCCTTGTCTTGCATTATTCTTAGCACACGTTACACATCTGCGTACAATGGCCTGAGTCAAGTTGGACAATCTTGGTATGTAGAAATGTTTTCTAAGAGATTCTTCAGTACTGTCTCTCCCAGAATGTGTCACGTTGTGATAATTTTGGATAATTTCTACCGCTAGCGATGCTGGTATAACTATTCTTCCATCTTCTAGCTGATACCACTTGTTCTCCAGATACTTTCCCGGTTCAGTCTTTAACCACTCCTCTTCTTGAGCTGTATAAACTGGAGTCCATTGGGACAGTGGAGTTGGTATAAGAGCAGCTATATGCCCCACATACTCCTGTCTTCCTGATTCAGCAGCACACTTAGCTGCACTATCTGCCATCCGATTTCCTTTGGTTACATCACCATCTCCTCTCAGATGCGCTCGACAATGTATGATACCGACTTCTTTCGGCTCCCACACTGCTTCCAATAGTTGTAGGATTTCAGCTGCGTACTTGATTTCTTTGCCTTCTGAATTCAGTAGTCCTCTTTCTTTATACAAAGCTCCGTGGGCATGAGTGGTTAAAAACGCATACTTGGAGTCCGTATAGATGTTTACTCTTAAACCTTCAGCCAATTGTAACGCTCGTGTCAGTGCTATCAATTCTGCCTTTTGTGCTGATGTTCCTTTCGCCAGTGGCCGAGCTTCTATCACCTTGTCTATTGTTGTTACTGCATATCCTGCATAGCGGATCCCTTCTTTCACATAACTACTGCCGTCGGTGTAATATTGAACATCGGGGTTCTGGATGGGAAAATCACGAAGATCTGGTCTACTTGAAAATACTTCATCCATTACTTCCAAACAATCATGTTGACTTTCAGTAGGTTGTGGCAAAAGGGTAGCTGGATTTAAGGTGTTTACAGTCTCTAAATGCACTCTTGGGTTTTCACACAACATTGCTTGATACTTGGTCATACGGCTGTTACTAAACCAATGATTTCCTTTGTAATCCAACAACGTCTGTACTGCATGTGGGACTCGTACATAAAGTTCTTGACCCAGAGTGAGTTTATCGGCTTCAGCTACTAGCAGGGCGGCTGCAGCTATGGCTCTTAGACAAGGTGGAAGTCCGCTGGCCACTGCATCCAGTTGCTTAGACATGTAGGCAACAGGTCTTTGCCATGATCCCAAGTACTGTGTCAATACTCCCACAGCCATTCTTCTTTGCTCGTGTACATATAAGTAGAATGGTCGTGTGTGATCAGGTAGACCTAATGCTGGGGCACTCATCAAAGCCTTCTTCACATCTTCAAATGCCGTTTGCTGTTCTTGGGTCCATAAGAAGGGGTCGTGCTCTGTACCTTTGATAGCTGCGTACAGAGGTTTTGCTAGTATCGCATAGCTGGGAATCCATATCCTACAGAAGCCTGCTGCCCCCAAGAATTCTCGCACTTGTCTTCTATTCTTGGGTATTGGTATTTGGCAGACAGCTTCTTTTCTCTCTGGCCCCATAATTCTTTGACCTTCAGAGATATGGAATCCCAGATACTTGACAGTTGGCAAACACAACTGAGCCTTCTTTCTGGACACCTTGTATCCTGCCTTCCAAAGAATATGTAGTAGATCGTGCGTTGCTTGCTGACAGATTTCCTTTGTAACTGCTGCTATCAACAAGTCATCTACATATTGTAACAAGACACACTCTCCTGGGATGGACTCGAAATCCAATAGATCTTGACTTAGGGCTGAACCAAATAGGGTAGGTGAATTTTTAAACCCTTGGGGCAGTCTTGTCCAAGTCATTTGGCGTTTTGAGCCCGTTACAGCGTTCTCCCATTGGAAAGCGAAAATACATTGACTTTCTGCGGCAATTCGGAGGCAAAAGAAGGCATCTTTGAGATCTAAGACTGTGAAGTAAGTAGCCCCGCCCGGAATTAAAGCAAGCAGGTTATATGGATTGGGTACAACTGGATGTATACTAACAACCGCATCATTGACTGCTCTTAAGTCCTGCACAGGTCGATACTCATCTGTACCGGGCTTTTGAACAGGCAGCAATGGGGTGTTCCAGGGGGAGGTACAGAATTTTAGGATACCATACCGTATGAACTTATCCAGATAGGATTGGATGTTCTTCTTAGCCTTCTGTGGGATGTGGTATTGTCTTAGGCTCACTGGATAAACCCCATGTTTCAGTTCAATTTTTATAGGTGGAATATTGCGGGCCAGTCCTGGTGGGTTGTTCTCTGCCCAAACTCCTGGTATGTTAAACAATGTCTCATCACTCCTAGGGTTTTGGCTAGTCAACACTGTATAAAGTCGCCACTCTTCTTCCTTTGGTACGGATAAAGTCATAATACCTGAAGGTCCATTAAACTTTAAGGATGTTGTTCCATTTGGTAGGAACGTAATCTGCGCTTGTAATTTTGATAGCATATCACGTCCCAGCAATTGGACTGGACATTCAGGCATATAAAGGAATTGGTGTTTTACTACGTGGCCTCCCAATGTACAGAGTCGACTTTTAAGAACCGGTTTTTCAGCACTCCTTCCAGTTGCTCCTATCACAGTAATAGTCCTTCCAGATGGAGGAGCAACTAGATTAGTCACCACTGAATGTTCAGCACCAGTGTCGATCATGAACGCACTCCTTTTCCCCCCTATTGATACATCGACCATAGGCTCCGCTCGACCAAGGGGGATGGAGCCCGGTCGGTATCAATAGTCCTCCATGACCGTGTCAGCCAATCCTACGAAGTCCCTACCTTCTCTATCGCGGGACCTTTGCGCTGCTGGAATATACCTGTCTTCCCTAACACTTCCTCTGTTCCCATTACTCCCTCTATAACCATTACTCCCTCCGGGGCCTCCTCTACCTCTCGCTCTGCCTCTAAAGTTTCCGTAGCCTGCCCTGGGTTGGTCTCTCTCGTACTGCTCTCTTTGCGGACATTCGTTCCTCCAATGCCCTTCTTCCTTGCAATACGCACACTGATCCCTACTCAAAGGCTCCCTACTCCATCTATTATTGCCTCTATCTGGGCCCCGTTTATCTACGCCTGCGATCGCTACCGCTAGCATATCAGCCTTTTTACGCATCTTGCGCTCCTCCTCTTTCTTGCTTTCTGTTTCCCTATTCATATAGACCTTATTAGCTACCTCCATTAGTTGGGAGATTGACATACCTGCAAACCCTTCTAACTTTTGTAGCTTGCGCTTAATATCTCCGTAAGCTTGGCTGACAAAGGCGGAGTTAACCATTCGGGAATTGTCTGCGTCTTCCGGATTAAAGGGGGTGTACAAGCGGTACGCCTCCAATAATCGGTCATAAAAGACACTGGGCGCTTCATCGCTTTTCTGAATCACCTCAACTGTCTTCGACATGTTAATGGCTTTCTTTCCTCCGGCTTTCATGCCAGCAATTATAGCGTCTCTATAGGCTCTGAGTTGAACCATATCAGCACCATTTACGTTCCAATCGGGATCAGTGTTGGGATAGTGTGTTGCGGCCCATGCTGCTGGATTAGCTTGGTTCAAAGCACGGGCTCTATCCTCTAGTGCTTTAATGGCTGCTTGATTTATTCTTGTCCTTTCCTCATTGTTAAATAAAGTCATTAGTAACTGCTGGCAATCAGCCCATGTCGGATTATGCGTCTGTACTATTGAGGTGAACAGATCAGTCATGGCTTGTGGTTTCTCAGTATACGAGGAATTATGGGTCTTCCAGTTTAAAAGGTCGGTAGTGGTAAATGGGACATATACGAAGACTGGGTCAGCGTGTGCCATTTGACCTGCGGCATCGATATAAGCTGACCCGGGATTTAGGCGAAGAGGCATCTGATAGTGCTTTAATTGTTGGGCACCAGTCAACTGTCGGGTTTGGATGGGGCTACGTAGAGAGGCGTCAGTCATGGGTTCCGGTCGGGGAGAGATAGGGTATGGGGATGTGGGAGGTTGGTTTTGGGAAAAGGTGGTAAATAGAACACTTCGGGCCGAGCTAGATGAAGCTTGACCGGAAGTCTGAAGTGGCGCCAAATCAGGATATTCGTTTTTAATGGGGGTGGGTTCTGGTTCCGGAAGGGGAGATTTAGTACGAGGGGGGGTGGATCCTGTACTGGAGGAGGAAGCGGAAGTGGATGAGGGTAATGAGGGGAGGGGTGCAGGACTTCCTGCGTTTGCGTCACTTCTTCTTAACGGAAAGTAAGGGGGCGGCAAAGGGATCTCGGACTCAGGGGGCGTGTCCAAAATGGGCCTAACACCAGTCCTAGTGGACGAACAAGTCCTAGCTACCATGAGGCGACACTGCTCCTCGTGGCATGTCCGGAGCCATTTTGGCGAGTCATTTACGGCCTGTCTCCAACAGTCAATATAAGGAAACTGGCCGTAAAGTTCAGGCCTACCTGATACAGCCACGTGTAAGCGCTGTACCAGAGTTGGATCCAAACTGCCACGTGGCGGCCATGCCGCAACCAAAGTAGGCCACTCCCTAGTACACAAAGTGACCAAACGTACAGGAGACATCTTTACCCCAAAATCACAAACTTTGAATCCCTTTTTAAAATTCTTAACCATACATCCTAAGGGATCCGGAATCGTTGACTGCGACGCACCCATATTTAACAATGGAACGTCGTCGACAACGATTACTATACACGCGTACTATTCAACAGTCACACCCGTTTCCTCTGGCAACAGCACCACGTGGTACGGTTACCAAGTGAAACGTACACAATAACAATAATCACTCAGGGAATTCCCGTACACACACAGCTGTTACACCAGTCACTATATAATCAATATTATGCCCTTTGGCGTAACTATACAGTCACCCACGCTATAATTCTCTATATACGAATTACCCGTCTATAACACACCCCAGTAACATCGTCTTTTACAAATAGCGGTTACAGTACGGTTAGCATAGGTCAAAGCACAAGTTAAGGTCACAATACAATTATTAGTGGTTATGGTGTTAAACATGCAATAGACGACAATGATTAGTACTTATTATACAATGTCAGTAAATATACAGGGTTATGGTACCGTGCACTATAATACAGCAACACACTATTAACACTCTCGCTAGACGGCTGAGCTCGCGCTATCTAACAAGATATACACTTTACTAAAACAATCGTTAACACATTTACAACTCCCAACTAAACTATTGGCCAGTACCTTGAATGGACTACCTAAAACTATATACACCCGTTTTGGTTAGCCACACTGCCCAATCACCACATATATAGCGAGCTAGAGAACCGAATTTACACAGGCGCCTCTTAGTCGCACTATACAACGAGCTAGAGAACCGAATTTACACAGGCGCCTCTTAGTCGTACTATCAAAAGTCTAGTGGGTTCCAAATTTACACGCCTTCCCACTTAGCCCAGATAGGATGAGAACTAGCGAACCGAATTTACACAGGCGCCGCTTAGTCTCCCGGTCCCTCCGACCTAGCGAACGTAATATACACCCTAGAACGCTAGTCTAGACAAGACACCGGTGTCCGGCTAGGGCTTATTTTACACCAGAGCGCCCTGCCTGACTAACCAAATCAAACGGTCTGACTAAAGAGCGTTCGATCGAGCGGTGCGCCTTCGCTCCTTCCCTCCGACAGAGGGGGCAGATACAGATTCAAAAACCCCTTTGGGCCTACCGCACAATCGGTATACCCCTAGCGGGTCCTGCCGTCTAAAACAGCAGTTGTCTTACCTCCTCGTTCCTGAACCTGAGTTCACACTCATCGACGGGGACACCCCAGCACTTCTCACGTAGAGGCCGATGATCTCCTGGACAACAGACCAGTGGCGCCGAGACGAAGGGAGGTCCACGCAGAAGTTCAGGGGTGCAGCCGTAGAGAACGTGGGCAAAGATAGACCGTCTCACGCCTCTGCCTCTCAGCTACCGTTGAACGATGAGCTTCCCGGCCAATGCACCAAATGATACCGGAGAAACTGACGGAAGCCAAGCACAGAGAGATGGACACAGGTTTCTTCAGGAAGGAAGAGATTCTTTATTGGATCACCGATCGGGACTCAGAGGGACTAGCGTCACCAAAATACAGCAAGTTCTGAGCCCCGGACAATAGTGCAGGCTCCTTATATAGGCATATAACTCCTCCCATATTAAGCTCCACCCGCACATTCCCTTAACCAATCAACCCAAATAAGAATTAACTTCCTGTTTGACCGCATGGCTTGTCCAGCACAATGGAGGAGGGGGAATACTATATCCTGTATTCTTGCACATGCTCCGTACACTACTGATCGTATCTTGCCTCGTGCAACCAACTGATCGATACGTCAGCATATGCACGTACACATGCCACGTGGTAATCTCGGCCTACTAAATTTATTTTTACCGAGATTCCACCACATAACTAGAAACCACTGGGTCACGGTGCGGAAATTGTCTCATGTGTCTCATCGCCCCCTGCCACTCCACTGTCTCATCCCCCCAGCCCCTCCACGTGTCTCATTCTTTCCCTTAGCCCCTCCATGTGTCTCATTTCCCTTAGCCCCTCCATGCGACACTTCCACCACCTGCCCCTCCATCTGTTTTTCCCACACCCAAAGTATCTCTCCCATCCCCCAACCCCTCCATGTCTCACTCACCCCTCAGCCCCTCCATCTGTCTCTCTGACAGACACACACATTGACAGTAATACACACTGACAGACACACACAAAATGACAGACACACACAAACTCACACTGACAGACACACACACACATCCTTGCACACTCACACAAATGAATTTTAGATGTTTGAGGCCCATCCAGCCTTCCTAACTATAAGATAACTGGTCTGGGTCCTCTCCCTAGAGTTCAGTGTGGGGCTGTGCAAGAGAGTAAAGAGGAACTACCAGATCATTGCTCCCTCGAATGCCACCTACCTTCTGTTCTCCCCGCCAGTATATATCGGCAGAATAGGCACCTGCCATACAGGTAAGCAGCTGCCTACTCGCCTCACTGGATAAGCGCCGATTCAGGGGTGCCCTAAGGTAGGCCTCCTGTGACAGGGCTCCTCTCAGCGCCCCCACCTCTCGGCGGCCCACGGTTGCAGGGATCAGCAGGGCCCCCTGGAATGACGGGCCTGGTTGCGGCTGCAAACCCTGCAACCGTGATAGTTCCCCCACTGATTCCAGGTTGAAATATGCACTTACATACAGTCAGGTCCATAAATATTGGGGCATTGACACAATTCTAATCTTTTTGACTCTATACACCACCACAATGGATTTGAAATGAAATGAACAAGATGTGCTTTATCTGCAGACTTTCAGCTTTAATTTGAGGGTATTTACATCCAAATCAGGTGAACGGTGTAGGAATTGCAACAGTTTGTATATGTGCCTCCCACTTTTCAAAAGAACCAAAAGTAATGGGACAATTGGCTGCTCAGTAGTTCCATGGCCAGGTGCAGGGCCGGCGCTACCTGTTAGGCGGACTAGGCAGCCGCCTAGGGCCTCTCTTGGGAAGGGGCGCCACCAGGAGCACCGGCCCCCCTCATGCTGCAGCCGCCCGAGCGCTCTGTAGAGAGCCTCAGGCGGCTGCAGCTTTGCCCGGGCTGGTGTGTCCATGAGGGCGCACCGCCCGGGCGCAGCATGTCACTCCCTCACTGTAGCATGGCCAAGCCCTGTATGGTCTGCCGGTACAGGGAGCATCTGTCTGTCCGGCCAGGTACAGGAAACAAAAGCTCCCTGTACCCGTGGACCATACAGAGCTCGGCCACGCTACAAAAGAAATTGACAGGGGGGGGTTTGATAGGGAGGGGGGGAAGAAGAAATTGACAGGGGCGGGGAGAAGAAATTGACAGGGAGGGGGGAGAATAAATTGACAGGGGGGGGAATAAATTGTCAGGGAGGGGGGGAGAAAGAAATTGACGGGGGGATAAAGAAAGTGACAGGGGAGGAAGGGGGAGGGGAGAAGAGAGTGACAGGGGAGGGAGGGGGAATGAGAGTGGGAAGGGGGAGGGGAGAAGAGAGTGACAAGGGAGTGGGAGAAGAGAGTGACAAGGGAGTGTGAGAAGAGAGTGACAAGAGAGGGGGTAGAAGAGAGGGACAAGGGGGGGAAGAGAGTGACAAGGGAGGGGGGGAAGAGAGTGACAAGGGAGGGGGGAGAAGAGAGTGACGAGAGATTGACATCCATCACGCACCCCTTACACACAAAGACAATGCACCCCTTGCACACAGAAAAACACACAATGCATTACACACACACACAAGCAATGCAACCCTTACACACAAGGCATCCCTTACACACACAGAAACACACAATGCATTCCTTACACACACTCAATGCACCCCTTACACACACTCAATGCACCCCTTACAGACGCACACACTGCATCCCGTACATACACAGAAAAACACCTTGCAGCCCTTACACATACAAACACAGATTCACACAATGCATTCCTTACACACATATCAGGACATCCCCTACACACTCCACCGCCTGTGCACAAACTCATTGGTGGAACATGAAGGGGGACCCTGGGACACAGACCTTGAGCTGTGTAAAGGGACCCAAAAAATGGAGCTTCTTCCTGTTCTCCCAGAACATTGATTTTTGTGACCACAGTTACAAAAAGCCTCCAGACCAGTGGAGCCAGACTGCAGACCAGTGGAGCCAGACCACACCAGACCAGTGGAGCCAGACTGCAGCTAGAGCCCATCATCCTCCTCAACTGGTTGTAAGTAGGCAATCTAGTATATTATTCGTGGCACTAATCTCTAATTTACCTCACATTAAAGAAACACTATAGTCCCCAGAACCACTGTAGTGGTTCTGGTGTCTATAGCCTGTCCCTGCAGGCCTTTTAATGTAAACACGGTGGCGCTACAGCACTGGCGTTAGTTAACATGGCAGATCATATGGGTGGGGCATTGTGATATCACATGGGGGGGGGGGGCGGCAAACGTTACTTTTGCCTAGGGCGGCAAAAATCCTTGCACCGGCCCTGGCCAGGTGTGTGTTATTCCCTCATTATCACATTTACAAGGAGCAGATAAAAGGTCCAGAGTTCATTTCAAGTGTGCTATTTGCATTCGGAATCTGTTGTGTCAAAGTCAACAATCAAGAGAAGACTTCACCAGAGTGAATACAGAGGGTTCACCACAAGATGTAAATCATTGGTGAGCCTCAAAAACAGGAAGGCCAGATTAAAGTTTGCCAAACAACATCTAAAAAAGCCTTCACATTTCTGGAAACACATCCTATGGACATATGAGACCAAGATCAACTTGTACCAGAGTGATGGGAAGAGAAGAGTATGTAGAAGGAAAGGAACTGCTCATGATCCAAAGCATACCACCTCATCAGTGAAGCATGGTGGTGGTAGTGTCATGGCGTGGGCATGTATGGCTGCCAATGGAACTGGTTCTCTTGTATTTATTGATGATGTGACTGCTGACAAAAGCAGCAGATGAATTCTGAAGTGTTTCGGGCAATATTATCTGCTCATATTCAGCCAAATGCTTCAGAACTCATTGGACGGCGCTTCACAGTGCAGATGGACAATGACCCGAATCATACTGCAAAAGCAACCAAAGAGTTTTTTAAGGGAAAGAAGTGGAATGTTATGCAATGGCCAAGTCAATCACCTGACCTGAATCCGATTGAGCATGTATTTCACTCGATGAAGACAAAACTGAAGGGAAATTGCCCCAAGAACAAGCAGGAACTGAAGACCGTTGCAGTAGAGGCCTGGCAGAGCATCACCAGGGATGAAACCCAATATCTGGTGATGTCTATGCGTTCCAGACTTCAGGCTGTAATTGACTGCAAAGGATTTACAACCAAGTATTAAAAAGTGAAAGTTTGATTTATGACTGTTAATCTGTCCCATTACTTTTGGTCCCTTAAAAAGTGGGAGGCACATATATAAACTGTTGTAATTCCTACACCGTTCACCTGATTTGGATGCAAATACCCTAAAATTAAAGCTGAAAGTCTGCAGTTAAAGCACATCTTGTTTGTTTCATTTCAAACCCATTGTGTTGGTGTATAGCGCCAAAAAGATTAGAATTGTGTCGATGTCCCAATATTTATGGACCTGACTGTATATATACTATATGGACAAAAGTATTGGGACACATTTCAATTACCCCAACAGGGACATTTACGACATTGCATTCTAGACATTAATATGGCGTTGACCTCACTTTTGCAGCTATAATAGCTACCACTCTTCTGGGAAGGATTTCCACAAGAGTTTGGAGTGTTTCTATGAGAATTATTGCCCATTTGCCCAGCAGAGAATTTGTGAGGTCAATGGTTTGATCCCCAAAATAGCAAGTCTTGTTGGGTGTTCCCAGTATACAAAGGTTAGTACCTACCAAAAGTGATGCAAGTAAGGACAACCAGTGAACCGGAGTAAGATTAATGGGCGCCCAAGCTCATTGATGTATGTAGAGCGCAAAGGCTAGCCCATCTGTTTTGATCACACAGAAGAGCTACTGTAATTCAAATTGCTGAAAAATATAAAATATAATGCTGGCCATGATAGAAAGGTGCCAGAGCACACAGTGTATCAAAGTTTGCTGTGTAGCCCCACGTAGTCAGAGTCCCCATGGTGGACCTTGTCCACTGCTGAAAGCACATTCAGTGGGGATGTGAGCATCAGAACTGGACCATGACCTGATGAACCACTTTTTCTTTTAGGTCAGGTGCATAGCCGGTTGTGTGTCCAGCATGAACTATGGGAAGAAGGCAAACCGGTGGAGGAAGTGTTATTCTCTGGGTAATGTTCTGCTTGGAAACTTTGGGTCCTGGCATTCAAGTGGATGCTACTTTTACATGTAGCACATACCTAGACATGGCAATGGTGTTTCCTGATGTGGCCTCTTTCTGCAGGATAATGCACCCTGCCACAGTGCAACAATTGTTCAGGAACGGGTTGAGGAACATAAAAAAGAGCATGATGGGAAACTACACAATATCAGGCAGATGATTTTAATGTTGTGACTGTGTATGGTTTCATAATTATTTGTCGTGACTTGTTGTGGCTGAGTACCTCCGTCTCTAGTCTCTTCAAGTTAGATGACACATAGTATAGGGTACAACAACAATAGTTGATCATCATCAAGCAACCATATTTATATGGACAATAACAACCGAGGATCTTCAACTGGGACAACAGGTTACACTCTGGTCTAGTGCCTCTGGGTCTGAGGACTAATTCAGTTAAATACTGCTGACTTTATTCAATCCCCAGACTTCAGGATGCCCAAATAATAAAACATAAAAAATCCTAACTAATATAACTTATACAAACATATTATACAATACATCCCCGGACAGGTCTCTTTGAGTGACGTTTGACCAGGCTGAGGCTACACCCTGATCCGGCACAGAGTTCCAGGATGCTGTGGCTAAGTGCCGGCCATTAGAATTGTCTGTTTTCAGCTTGGAAAAGGGGGGCACCCCTTGCTCTTGGTGAGCAATGGTGGCAGTCATATTCTCTACCTCCCCTCCAAACTGCGCTCACCTGGATGTTAAACTGGCAGAACAGGAGCAGCCATTAGTTTCACCGGGCAGCCGCACTGAACCAGGCTGAGTTCCATGAAGTTAGTGCATGGTCCAGCTGGAAAGATTGCAGGTGTATTGGTCTCCATTTTCTTGCCGTTTGACCTCTGGTAGTCAGCACAGAAACAGGTGGTTCCATCTCGCTTCGGTACCAGCACTACCAGAGAATCCCTGTCGGAGGACTCTATAACCCCAAGTTGTAGCATTTCTTGTATCTCCTTTTTCATCTCTTTCCTAATGGCTTCCGTCATGCGGTAGGGGGGTTGGCGCAGTGACAAGGAGTCGGAGGTGTCTACCCTGTGCTGGGACAGTTGAGCTTTGGTTGCTGCTGTCAGGATCCCTGCCTTCTTGCCTTCCGCCAGAGCTCCGGGTGCAGCGGTCTCCGCCAACATTCTTTCTGACTGTGCAGCGTATTTAACTAGGCGCCCAAGTGACCTAGCGAACCCGGCACTTAGCAATGACGTCAAGGGTCATATTAGGAGGATTAAACACCCTCCACGAATAGTGATAAATTGAAAGTAGAAGTTAACCAATCACACGTAGCTCTTGCCTATATATACTCTCTCTCCCATTCCTTGTTGTCCTGTTGTGGTCTTCTGATAGCCCAATAGCGCGTTTACTCTGTCTGATTGTTGGTTACCGAATTTTGGCTTTGTCTCTCGTTTATTCTTTCTTCTCTCATCCTTGACCTCGGCTTGTCCTATTGTTGTTCATAAAAATGACCCAAAGCACAAGGCCAAGTTGACCCTCCAGTGGTTACAGCAGAAAAAGGTGAAGTTCTGGAGTGGCCATCACAGTTTCCTGACCTTAATGTCATCGAACCACTCTGTGTAGATCTCAAACGTGTGGTTCATGCAAGACGACCAAAGACTTTGCATGACCTGGAGGCATTTTGCCAAGACAAATAGGCAGCTATACTGCCTGCAAGAATTAGGGGCCATATAGACAACCATCACAAAAGACTGCAAGCTGTGATTGATTAAGAACTAAGGGTATGCAGACTTTTAAACAGGGGTTGTTTATTTTTTTCCTTTGTTGCCATGTTTTTTTTTTTTTTATGATTGTGCCATTCTGTTATAACCTACATTTGAATATAAATCCCATAAGAAATAAAATAAATGTGTTTTGCCTGCTCCCTCATGTTTTCTTAAAAAAGGTACATATATTACTAATTCTCCAAGGGTATTCACACTTTTGAGCACAACTGTATGTGAGAAAGGCTGAATTTGATGGACTTACTTAATGTATGTGGAAACTGAAATGAAAATAATTAAAAGTGTAAACATAACAATTAACACAGAGCCAAACAGTCCAATAGAGCTTAAAAACTATATATTTTTCTCTGCACTTGCAGCTATACAAAAAGATGCACACCATCGTACTTATGCACGAAAGCAATGCTAACTTGAACTTAGTTCAACAAGTGTATTATTACTCTATGAGTAAGTTCCAGATATGACTGCATTCATTTTCTTTCTGCCCGACTGTATAACTGTGAGCATTGCTATCGTGCGTAAGCATGGATTTTGTTTATAAGTTTGTATATATTTCTATTATATGGGCATTGCCTTGTTTAAGATGGTGCTGGTCACTATTACCTACATGTGTGCATGCACACATTCGGTATCATTTATGGGGAATTTATTTCATTATTTTTGCTGTCACTGTTATTTTATTATGTTTATTTATTTTTGAGCACTTTATGTATGTGTTTTGAGGAATATAAGCAACATTGGGCGTGATGATGTAATGCTCAGCCTTGTTTGGAATTTACCCTGATGGCCATCAGCTGGAAGCAGGGCTATTTAAAACACCAATGGAGGATGTGTAAGTGTGATTGACCCTTTAGAAAGGCACTAGTGTTTGTGCTGAAACATTGGGGTATGTTTGGTACACGTGTAAAGACCTTTGAGGTAATATGCAAGTTAGCTGTTATGTCTTTGTGATTTAAGTGTATGTTATAAAGCATCTATCACAGATTTTTTGCAGTTTTGAAATTTTGTAACTTATTTCTGTTTGGTTGATTTTGAATATATAATAAAGTGATTTGATTTGTAAAGGTGTGCATCTTTTTGTACATAGCTAGCTATATGTTGTTTGGCATTAAGGGATGGTAGCGGCAGAACTAGACTCAACCATTAAGGGATGCCTCTTTAAGATAGCAGTCCTATTTGGTTTGTAACGCACAGCCTTTTTCCAATTGATCTGTTATAGTTAAGATGAGTAAATATGTACATGAGCATTATTGGGGTAAGACTCAGAAGCTCAAGGGATGTTCCCTTTACACGCCTATTAAAGCAGAGACATTGAAACCACGGAGCAACGCAGGGAGAAGTGGGCCTTGACAGAGCCAGGAGTAGGCAGGTGAAGTTTAGGTCAAGAGGCTGTCCTAGGGATTGTGCTAGGGGGGCGTGGGTTAGAGGGGATGTTAAATAGCGGCCATTTTAGGGTAAGTTCATTCTAATTTGAGCCTTTCTTACCTGTAAATTGTTGCAGGTCGGCTAGGCTCTTCATTTCTTTTTTTTTCAGGTGCAGCATGGCTTCTTTAGAAGAAATCCTGTCGGATGTGCGGTCCGTGGTGAAGGAGAAGGGTATGGTGTGGCTGCAGGAGCAGTTGGGGGTTCCGAGCACGTCTGCTCCCCCCCATGCGGTTCCGGATCGGAGACCGGAGAGGAGAGCCAGGCCGCCTCAACGGCTGAGTCCTGGAGCGGGTCCGGCGGCGCGACGGAGGAGGAGCTCGGCGGGAGGCAGTGTGCGGCAGAACGTGGCAGCAGCCGGAAAGCAGGGACGGGGAGCGAGCCGTCAGCTGGGACCGCCAGCTAGGCGCAACGCCGGGGCGGTGAGGTTGCAGGCCAGGAGGAGGCCTCCCTTGACGAGCGCCCCCTGCCGGATGGCGGCGGGTGGGCAGGCCGGTGCTGGAGTGGAGCAGGACGGAGAGGACTCGGCTGCAGGGTCCGGTAGCAGCCCAAGACGTCCCGGTGAGTCGCCCCCTGGGGGCAGCGCTGAGGGACAGGGGGGATTGCGAGGTGCTGGCAGTGACAGGGCAGCGGTCTCACACAACATGGAGGGGGACCAGGTCAGCAGGGAGCAGCAAGAAGCGGCTGGAGCTAGGGGCAAGAGGGATGGCGCTGCAGATTTAAAGGTACAGAGGAGCATGACCAGGAGCGTAGGAAGGAGGGGAGACGGACGCACTAGCGGTTTAACTGGGGTCCCTAGTGAAGTGAGGAGCGGCAGTGTGGAGCGCAGTGGAGACAGGAGTGCAGGTGTGCAGGCAGGGAGGAAGACAGGCGCAGCAGACACCGGGCGGCGGGTGGCTGGCCGGGAGGACGGTGGCACCCAGGACAGCAGTGGGCGGGAGGCCATTAGGGGTCGCTCCCAGGATCAGCGGGATAGGAGGAGCGCCAGCAGTGGGAACAGCGGAGGACGTCAGCGTGGAGGAGCAGATTGGAGGGACAGCAGGCGGGGATCTGAAGACAGAAGGAGGCTAGGGGACAGGAGCCCAGTGGGGAATCGGAACAGGGGGAGGAGGTCCGTTTCCAAGGACAGGTGGCCGAGGCGCAGGCGCAGTGAGTCAGGGTCGTCAGAGAGGAGCTACGCCACATGGAGGAGGAGGAGAAGCGAGCGGGAGGGACGTTACAGGCGTGGGAGTGGGGATGTCAGGTCTGATCACGGGGATGAGGGGCGGGTGAGGCTGCAGTCGGACAGACCACCCAGGCTGTATTCTCCTTGCAGGTCAATGAGTGGGACGCCCACGGGATCAAAGCACGAACAGGTGGGCAGGAGTCGGCGTCTGCTGGTTCCTTCTGGGTCGGTTGATGCTGTGGACGAGATGGCGCCCCCGCGGCCATCAGCGGCCGGGGGCTCGAGCGGTGAGTCTCCAACTGCACCACACTCGGGAAGTTTACTGGGGTGTTTAAGATCACTGTTAGAATCATGGTCGGGGGACGGGGGGTCACCGACGCAGTTTGAGAAGGTGTGGGTTGCGGATGGCGGTCGGGAGGCGGGGTCGAAGGCCGCAGCGTCTGCAGCGCCAAAAGGGGGTGAGGGCACCACAAGAACGGGTCAGGGAGCGACAGGTGGGGAAGGAGATCACGTCGGTCTCTGCGGGGAAGTAACGGATGCGGCACGGCAGAATGTCCATGTGTCTTTTGCGGGGCCGCTGGGGTGCCACTTAAAGGTGGAGACTAAGGATAAGATCTGGAGAGGGGAGTTTGTGGAAATATTTTCCCTGCTTCCCCTGGAGGAGTTTTTAGATTTGAAAGAGGAGGATAAGAAGGATGCGAAAAAGGAGGAGGAGGAAAAGAGACGGAGGTATCGGAAGATACCCAAGTCCTTTGGGAACTGGTTTAGAGCCTTTTGTATCTTGGCGAGCGTGATCGGGGAGAAATACCCTGATCGCTGTTTGCAGCTTTTTTGTTATTTATATGGGATTGGGGACGTGTATCGGACCTACGGGGGTTTAGCGTGGTGGAAGTATGACGAACAATTTCGTCAGCGTTTGGCGGCTAATCCGTCCATGCGGTGGGACCAGATGGACCTGCCGTTGTGGATGAGACTGATGATGGCACAGAAGAGTGCATCGGCGGGACAGAAGAAGGGTTTTTGCTGGCTCTACAATGAGAGCCAGTGCAAGTGGGGTGCGTCCTGCAGATTCAAACATGAGTGCTCCGGTTGCGGGGGCAATCATGGAGTCTCCAGGTGCCTTAGGAAGGGTAAGCCGAACGTGGGAGGGGGGGCGCCAGTGCATCCGCCGCTGCGTCTGCAGCTGGGGGCGTCACCGGTGAAGGTAGGCGCGATGCTGCCTTGGTTAAAAATATACGATAACCATGAGGTGGTGAGGTTTTTACGGCTCGGTTTTACAGAGGGTTTCAGGATTCCGTTTCAAGAAAGGGCGTCGGGTGAGTTGTGTAAAAATCTTCGGTCCGTGGGGGAACATCCAGGGGTAGCTCGAGATAAGTTATGTAAGGAAGTGCAATTGGGGAGGATGGCGGGGCCATTCCCTTCCCCGCCGTTGGTTGGTTTGCGAGTGTCTCCACTCGGGGTAGTCCCCAAGAAGGAGGTGGGTAAATTCCGTATGATACATCATTTATCGTACCCGCACGGGGCTTCGGTTAATGATGATATCGACGAGGCCCTGTGTTCTGTTTCCTACACGTCATTCGACAAGGCTGTTGAGTTGGTCAGGAAAGCAGGTCAGGGGGCACTGATGGCGAAATTGGATGTGGAAGCAGCATTTCGGCTGCTTCCCATACACCCGGATTGTCATCACTTATTGGGGTGCTATTTCGACGGGGGGGTATTTTGTGGATTTATGCTTGCCTATGGGTTGCGCCATATCGTGCGCTTTCTTTGGAAGGTTTAGCACCTTTTTGGAGTGGGTCGTACGGCGGGAGTCGGCTGGGGGTGCGGTAGTGCACTACCTCGACGATTTTTTTATGCGTTGGCCCGCCTCAACCGGAACGCTGTAGCCAGGTGTTACAGACCTTTCAGTGGGTGGCGCACACATTTGGGGTGCCGTTGGCTGAGGACAAAACGGTGGGGCCCACCACGTGCCTCAGCTTCCTGGGGCTGGAGATTGACTCGGTGTGGAGGGAGTGTAGGTTGCCAAGGGACAAGCTACACGCCCTTCAGCGGCTGGTGGACACGGTTGGGAAGGCAAGGAAGGTGACCTTGCGCGAGCTTCAATCGTTGATAGGTAGCTTGAACTTTGCGTGCCGAATCATTCCGATGGGGAGGGTGTTCTGCAGGCGGTTGGCACGGGCGACGAGTGGTGTGAAGAAACCGTCGCATTATGTCAGAGTTTCGGTGGACATGAGGGATGATTTAAGGGTGTGGGCGAGGTTTTTGAGGGAGTTTAATGGGAGAGTGTTTTTTCGGGATCCGGTGGGATCCTCCGTGGACGTGGGTTTATTTACGGACGCATCGGGTAGCGTCGGCTTTGGGGCGTCCCTAGCAGGTAAATGGTGCGCGGTGGAGTGGCCAGAGGCATGGAAAGCGAGCCCATTAATTAGGAACTTAGCCTTTTTGGAATTTTTCCCAGTGGTGGTGGCGGTGGCGTTATTGTGTCCGGAGTTAGCCAATAAAAGGGTAGTGTTCGGATAACATGGCAGTGGTGCAGGCTATTAATGGTTTATCTGCTTCCTCATGGCCAGTGGTACAGCTGTTGCGGCAATTGGTCCTCTTGTGCATGTCATGTAATATTGTGTTTCGTGCTCGGCATATTCCGGGACTCGACAATGTTGTCGCTGACGCGCTGTCTCGCTTGCAGTGGGAGCGCTTTCGGGAGGCGGCGCCGGAGGCGGAGGAAGAGGGCCTAGCCTGTCCTGCGGAGATGTGGGAGCTCGGGACGTCCTGCTTGGGGAATACGTAAAGAAGTCTCTGGCGCCTGGGACGTGGTTTTCCTATGTTAAGGTTTGGGAGGATACAATGCAAGAGGTTGGGGCAGAGAGCTCTGAGGATGATCGGCTTGACGTACTGTTATGGATACTATGCCGGTTGTTCGCAAAGCAGGCGTCGCCATCGATGGTGGATAGGCACTTGTCGGCGTTGGCTTTTCATGTTTAAGTTTAATGGATGGGTGGATATGACGAAACATTTTATAGTGAGGCAGGCGGTTCGGGGATTTAGGAAGGGTAAGAAGACGAAAGATACGAGACGGCCAGTCTCGTTTGCAGTGTTGCAAGGGTTGTTAGGCACACTGCCTGAGATTTGTTTTTCCGGGTTCGAGGTGGCGTTGTTTACGGTGGCCTTTTCCTGGGCCTTTTTTGGGGCGTTTCGAATTGGTGAGTTGCTTAGTGCCAACAAGAAAGGGGTTGGCGGGCTTAGGTTGGAGGATGTGACGGTTGGTGGGGACAGGGTGATGATCCGACTGGTTCGATCGAAGACGGACGTCTTCGGGAAAGGTTACACGGTGACGTTATTTGAATTGCCGGGGTCAGGGTTGTGTCCGGTGGCAAGCGGGAATGGGTTTTTGGTACTCCGCCCAGTAAGGAGCGGATGTTTTTTCATGCATGCCGACGGTACGGCGCTGTCGCGGTTCCAATTTGTGCGGGTTTTCCGTTTGGGCTTACAGAGGTTGGGTCTGGAGCCCATGCAGTTTGGTACACATTCATTCCGCATTGGTGCAGCGACTGAAGCGGCTCGCTTGGGCTTAGGGGATGAGCGGATTAAACAGATCAGAAGATGGGAATCTCTTCGATTTCGCTCTTATGTGCGGCCGGATAGGTTGGTATGAGGTGGGGGTTGAAAGTGGATGTGTTTGGGGGGGTGTATGTGCTGCTTCATCACTGTTATGTTTTCTTTTAGGTTGGACGGTGTGGATAATTGGCCATTCGTATATTCACTGGGTAAGAAGGAGGGCCGCAGTTAGAAGAAAAGGAACACAACTGGGCTTTCCTGTGGACCGGGTGGCATTATTCTGGTTTGGTTATCGGGGGTTTGATTGGCAGCACATTAGTTTGGCACTGTTTCGAAAGGTAGCAGAAGGGGCCTTACCGGATGTGGTGGTAGTTCACGGGGGTGGGAACGATTTAGGCTTGGTTCCCCAGCGTGAACTGGTTAAACGTATGAAGCAGGATGTGGATAAACGAAGGGGGCTTATCCCTGGCGTGAAGGTGGTATGGTCAGAGATGGTACCTCGTTTATGCTGGAGATACGCCAGGGATGAAAAGGCAGTTTCTCGATGCCGGGGTAAGGTGAACAAGACCATGTCGGTGTTCATTCGTAGGCTAGGAGGAGTGGTGGTGCGGCATCGGGAATGGGAGGAACGGTTACCCGGTTATTTTCGGGCAGACGGAGTGCACTTATTGGATGTAGGCTATGACCTTTTTAATCTAGGTTTGCAAGACGGGATAGCACAAGCCCTGTTTCGGTGTGGTGGGGGTCACACATCACCTTAAGGGGTCAAGGCAAGTGCTGTGGCGGAAAAGGTCTTGTTTTAACTGGAAGTTTGGTGGGTTAAGAAATTGGTAGTCCAAGGTCTAGGCGGAAGTAGGCCGGAAGTTAAAAGTATGGAGGTAGGTTCGAGCCCATCGGTTGCTACGAACCAAGGGGTGTAGGGGTGTCTGGGTACACCCCTGCAGTTAGACAAATGGAGGTGGGCCTCTTGGTAGGCCGTTGAGTTACGTGTAAATATTATTGGTTATGTTAATGTTTATTTTGGTAGGGTCATTGTCGGGGTATGATACAGGAGAGAGCGTAACGAAAGGAGTACTGTTGACAATGACCCTAAATTGTTAATTTATATATTGATATTAATTAATAAAGCTGTGGACGTTATACTCCAACAGAAAATTTGGTGTCTGTGTGTTATTAAAGTTATGGTTGGCACATGCCGAATAACGACTGTGCAATAATGTCAAGAGAAGGCTATTCCTTCTTGTAACTGCTACAAGCAGGGTAACATGTCGGCATAATATGCATGAATACAAAGAGAGCAGTGCTTTATATAGTGTAATAATAGATTATTGGTTTCACTGAGGGTTAATCCAGCCTCTAGTCAAGTGCCTGTCTCACTAACAGCAGCTAGAGGCGCTTCCGCTATTCTCACTTTGAAAATCACAGTGAGAAGATGCTGGACGTGCATAGGAAAGCATTGAGTAATGCTTTCCTATGGGCGGTTTGAATGTGCGTGCGGCTCTTGCACCGCATGTGCATTCGTATCTGACGTCGGCAGGGGAAGGAGAGGTCACTTTGACGCTGGAGAAAGGCCAGTGGCTGAAGGGGTTTTAACCCCCTCACCTCAGCGGGAGAGGAGAGGGTGGAGGGGGGCACCTCATGACCCTATAGTGCCAGGAAAACAAGTTTGTTTTCCTGGCACTATAGTGCTCCTTTAAGACATGTTCTCTGAGTTCCATAGCTGTTAATAAAAAACATTCAATTTGCATTCCTCCCTCACCTAACAGATAAGTTCTTCCTCTGCTGGATTTTATGTATTTGTGTTGAGAAAGCTCTATATGTATTATATGACATACAGCTTTTTAAAGGGCACAAACCTGCAGCTTTTCCTGGTCTGTTAGAAAGCTGATCTATGTACGCCGTTTGTTGTTTATGTAGCCTAAGCGATGTCTTTTACTGCAAATACAGCCACAGAAATATCTTTGTTATTCTAGCTCAATATTATTCAATATTTAAAGCAGGTTTGTGTTTTATACAACCAGATTTGCATATCTGACACTTTTTATAGTTGATTAGTGCACCGATAATCAGCTTTTTCTATACTACGTACATCCTCATTGATTTATTTTTCTCCCAAGGGATGCTAGTATTTAGCGGGTTCCTGGAAATTAGCCCTTCCATCGAAAGTATATTTCAGTGAAAGTAGAAAGAACATTGCTTGGCTTCAAAAGAAAATAAGAAAATACAAATAGGATTAAAAGTAACTGCAATATTTTTTCATCTTCGAGTGCAAATGTTGCATGTCTGGGGAGTTGTGTAGGATTTATTTGCTCTTTCAAATTGTATGTGCTGATGATGCTCATTAAAATAAGTTTAGCATCTAAATGATAACATTCTTTTTCAGATGACTATTTCCAGCAATTACATTTTTGAACATGTAACACAAAGAAATACAGGAAAAGGGCTGCGCCAATAGTTAAAAGGTACAATAATTTGTCTGAATAGGTATGGCAATATACCGTAGTTGGTCTCACTGATATGGTGGGACTAAAGTTCTGATGGAGTAACTGAAGGCAAAGTCCAATAATTTTGAGGTCTCACTCAGAAGTAAGTATCTTTATAAGGTGCCTGTTTTTGGGTGTAGAGTCCTCAATGTCCCTAGTGGTCCAACCGCCCTGCGTAGATGCAAGACAAAAACGAGGAGACCCAATGGTGCAGTATATAAAAGGCAATATGGGTAAAAAAAAACAAATATGTGCAATAAACTCACATTTAAAAGAGCTATAGCCAGCTCTGGTGTGAAGGGCGTACAGCGGTATAATCCCTGCTTTAAAGGATATGTGATGGGAGTCCTCCAGAGGGATGGTATCCAACACTCAAGAGAGGGATATATAAAAGACCACTAATAGTGCTCTCAGTAGAATACAATATGCAGTAAACATAAATAAAAATGTACTCAAAATTGAAGTGCAGGCGAACTGCACTGTGATGTCAGTGTTGGTGGTATCCCCACCTCGGATATACGTGGAGTCACAAGAAGGTAAAAGGAAGCCAGGTAAAATATTCCAAATAAAAAAGTGTATTAAAAAGATGATTGGCACAAAATTGTAACCAAAACTCCTTTTATTAATTAAAATAAATAAAGTGAAATAACGTGTTTCACCACTAGGGCTTTATCAAATGGGTTAGTAGTACTTTTTCCTGTATTTCTTTGTGTTACATGTTCTCTCCTCAGAGGGTTTGAGGGTTACCTTCTGTTGGGCCGCTGCCTACCTTACTTCAATTTTATTGTCTCTCCCTCTCCCGAAATGCATTGCTTTTTCATTGAGTCGTCCAAATACTTGCCTGCTTACATTATGCAAGTCAGCCTTCTGAACCTTATGGCGCTATGCTGTGAACGTGTGTAGAGTCAGGTCAATGAATGGTGCTGTCTAGATGTATAGCTGCTCCCACCTCCTATAACCTCCGATCCAGTACCAACACTTTATTTAGTCTACCTCAATACAAAAAGAAAGCGGCCCGATCCTCCTTCTCCTACAGAGCGCCGCAATTATGGAACGACTTCCCGCACAATTTAAAATCTTCCCCAAGCCTAAAGTCCCTCTCTACATACCTCAAAATAGAATGCACCTGTCATGGTTGATTACATATTTCCTACTTGTTCTATGTTAAATTTTGTATATATTGTGTATTAATACTGTTTTTGTATTTTATTGTATAATGCAATGATTTGTGGACCCAGGACATACTTGAAATCGAGAGAAATCTCACTGTATCTTTCCTGGTAAAATATTTTATAAATAAATAAATAAATGCTCAGAGAACATCCCCTGGAAAATGTGCAGTATATGAAGGGAAGGTTTTTAGGAATGCTTTGAAGCCTCATTAAACCCTAGAATAAATGGTAGTGGTTATGTTGCTTTGCGATACTCTTTAATCAAACCATCAGTTGGAGACATTTATAATAAAGTGATTCTTGGTTGCATGAGATAAGAATCTAATTTTCAATTTGTGGCATAAAAAGAAAAACAAGTGCCACAACACATCTGGCCAGGGCCAGACTGGGCAGAGCAACCCAATAAGATATATTGTGTCATCATTGGCAGGCACTCACCCCAAAGTAGGCATGTCAGTTTGATAACCCTCTACGAACATTGCTTGGTTTCAAAATAAAATAAGAAAATAGAAATAGGATTACAAGTATGTACAATATTATTTTCATCTTAAACTTGTTTGGGTAGTGGTGAAGATCTTTCACATGGGGAAAAATGACCTATGTACAACACAGACCAAGAGATTCTAATGATACAGTTGTTTTATAATTGCTGTTGAGTTGATTCTAGTTTCCCCAAAAGAGGGACATGGGCTATACTGTGGGGAACGGTGACTAGAGTCTGTACAGTGAGGGGGATGGGGAAACGGCTGGACTGCATTAGGGAGAAAGGATCTGTAATAAGTGGATGAAGGTATTAAAAAAATAATTGTATAGTTCAGTGTTTGCATGTAAGGGTCACTTGGACTCCCTGACACCAGGAATCCTATTAAATTTGACAATATTACAGGCACAATAAAAATAAGTTATTTTGCTTCATTTTTATCTTCAAGAAGTCCTTTATTATTTTCCCCAATCCACTGACAGGCATATTTATTGTCACATCAATCCTTAAAAACACTTGACCTGGAACTAAAGCCAATTGTACCTTACATTGATGAGTCAATACAACAACACAAAAATAAATTTCCATGTAAAATCAATTACAAAACTTCTACTCAAAATGTCTAAATGCTTTTATATATATATATATATATATATAGATATATCTCTTCCACTATTGAACTAGGTATCAAATTATTAGTGGTTTAAACGGTATACAAATACTTTAACTAACATGGACAGCAAAAAAGAGAGGATACATGAAAGTGAACTATGTATTATGGGAAACAAGACTAAAGGTCCAAAATACCTAATACCTGCTTCATTGTCATGTATCTATTATGTACAAATATGTAATTCCTCAAGGGATTCTAAAGACTGAAGGTCAAGTGGTTTATAAATGTCAAACACGCTCACAAATGCCCAAACACTTATTTACATTTCAATCTCATCTACTCTAAAAATATATTTTGAAAGCGAAAATTAGGTACTTTTAAGTACATCTAAAAAAGAAAATTTAAAACAAATAAATAAACTATGCAGCTTGCAAGTATTCACACCCCTAATCACCTAATTAATGACATCCTGTGGATATCTTGTCTTTAAATAGCTCGAGGTCCCCACTGTCTCTAGTCTGAATATTGTCCTACTTGGGCGTTGGGGCGCTGAGCGACACCTCTTTAAAGATTTAAAGGGTGAAACTGGAAAAGTACCCTGTGAGGAGTTCCAGGGGATTTCCCCCGAGCCAAAACAGGTAAAATTCTTGGGGTTCCTTGTGGAGCTCCTCAACACATAAGGTAACACTTGAAAGTTCTGGACTGCCTCTGTTAATTGTCCAAAATAACCAGGATCCCTCACACAGGTCCGAGCCAAATCCGGTTAAAGTTCCAGCAGGTTGTGCCAAAGTCACTATGCGCTCGGCAGTTCCACAATGTCCTGGTTGGGCACACAGAGCCTTCATAACTGATTAGTTTGTGGAAGCATGACTTGGGCAGGCCAAACTGGGTTTTCGGGTCACCCTGTGCCACCAATAAGCACAGGGTGACATAGACATAAGAGGGGACTAAGAAGCCGAGAAAGGGAGTTTCCCATGAATGTGCAAAGTCCCCCCTCCTAAATTTAAACCTACCCTCATATGTGACATTCCCACATTCAAACAGTAAATCCAAAACCTTTTGTTTCTAGTCAGGGTAGTTCCCATAACAACTTTGATATTGCTTTATACCCTTTTCCTACCTAATCTACTTTGACTACGCTATCTATTAACACTGGAAACTGTTCTCACTTCTTCATTGTCACAGCTTTCCTTCAGATCTGCAGCCCCTTATCTTGAGTGGGGCTTTTATCCAGAGCAAAATAATCCTTGCTTTAATGCCCAAGTAGTGACAAATTGTTAGGTAATTATATTGCCATTAGGGCTAATTGTACAGCTGTGTAAACATCAAGATCCCAAGTTAATGGGTTGGATATTTTGATAACTGCATATTTTAGTTTATTTTTTTTCGAAATATCTTTCAACATAAAACCAGTGTCACTTTAAAATAATTAATTTTGAGTTTAAAATTCTTTGAGGTCTTACAGAAAATAGATCGCAAACATTATTGATCACTAGGGATGGTATAACTCCTCTCACTCAAAAAACTCAAGAACACCTGAAAGGAGCTCCCTAAACCCCTAAAGCTTCCTATATTCGGAAAAAGAAAATAACTGTCAATATGATATAATTTTCTATTTTCCATGTTATTCTCATTGGCAGCGCTACAGATACCGATGCTAACAAATTACTAGAATTACTAATAAATTACCATCAATTAAAAACCGGAAGGAATAAAGCCTGTTCAATGAATCCCAAGTAGCTGTAGCATATGTATGATCAGGGGACACATCAGCTGCCCATGAGATGCCGTGGATCTTGTAAAGTGAGCTTGGAAGCCCAAGAGAACTAGAACTTTAGAAGCCTGTATGATTTAGATATTAAATGATTCAGTGAAGTTGCTTGATCTGCTTTACCTCCTGTTGGAATAATGAACAATCAAGAAGCTCTGCAGATGGAAGCAGTACATCTCAAATAAACTGAAACACATTGAACCAGAACCAAGCAGTGCCATCTGAATTCCTCTTCTGAACTTAGATTAGGAAACAAACACAATTTCCAGATTCATGAAATAATAATAATGATGAAATTATCTGAACTGGAAGGGGCTTGGAGATCTGGTATTCTTTGTCCTGAAATTAGAGTATCCCGTACAATGGCATTAAAGGTAAAAGGCAATGTCCTCCAGAGGTTCAAAAGGACTGATCGTGAGGGCTTAGAGGACCAGAGGCAAGTCCCAGGGGGACTGCTTTGAAAAAGCAATTAATATCAGGATGCAAGAGACTTTCTCTCTAGTGGGATGAAAAGAGCTAATACCTGAACTAGCAATGAACCTGAGACACTTATCGAATCCTTCTTTCAAAAAATCCAGGATGTCTTAGTTAATAGGGCTTAAACTGGAGCACCATAAGGGCAGAACCTGATGCTAATGAGTGCTTTATAGCCTTCAAAAGAATTTCAGCAACATGATCTGAACAATCACTGCCTATGGTTTTCATTTCTTTCTTGTACTCCTTGGTTGTTGAGGTAGGCAACCAGATTCAGATCAGATTCAACTTTTTTGTCACTGTACCATGAACATACGAGTGCAATGAATAAGCGTTGGCCTCTGAACAGAAATGCAGCAGTAATTTTAAACTACTATTTAAGAAATGTACTTCCAGTATAAGCTTTCTAGTTTATACTTGATACCACTATTTCCTAATGTTTAAGAATACAATACTATTACATTACTACCAATGTCCAGCCTAAAAATGCACCGACATACAGTAGTGCCATCACATAAAATTCAACACACAACCCATAATCCCAATCTAGGTAAAACTTAAGTGTGCCAACTGCCATTCTGTCGAAATTCTAGTGTAGCATTTCCCAAAAGAGGGGGGTCGCGACCCACTGGTGGGTTACCAGATGATTTTGAATGGGATGCGCTGACCTATTCATCCATGAACCCCCCGCACTGCATTTCCTGCTTGATATGGACCTAGCGGCAGACTAACGCCAGCGCCCTATTGGGTGGCCCATGCATTTCATCTTGATTCAAGTGTTATGGTGCCAGGAGGTCCTACTCATCTTACCTTAAAGGAACAATCCATTGATTTATTTCAGTATGTATACCCCAAAGAAACCATGCAGTAAAAAAAAAATTGCAAATGCTGCACAGCTGTTATCTGCAGCCTTTGCAAGTCTTTCCCTCCTTCCCCAGCAGTAACTCCCAGTCTGTGCCAGGGTATACTCCAATCAGAAGCTTAAGCCGGTTATCTGCAGCCTTTTGCTAGCATTGTATAGGGCGTATAGGAACATGACATCACTCCGTTTACATGCTGGCAATGAAGTCAACGTGTTGGTGTCACAGAGAAGGCTTGGGGAAAGAGTCCCTAAAAAGGGCAGAAGGGATTAAACCCCTTTTTGTCACTTACTTGGGTCCAGAGCCAATGTTCCTCGGCGCTGGATCAGGTCTGCCATCGCTCCTCCCCCGCCAACTTCAGCCGGCTGGGGAGATGCAAGGCAATGACTGCGCTCGCATTAGGATTTCCCTATAGGAAAGCATTATACAATGCTTTCCTATGGAGTTTTGGGTGACGCTGGACATCCCCATGCATAGTGTGAGGACGTCCAGCGTCCGTTAAGTCGCCTAACAGCCTGAAAGTCTCTCTAGTGGCTGTCTGGTAGACAGCCACTAGAGGTGGAGTTAACCCTGAAAAGGTAATTATTGCAGTTTCTTAAAAAACAAGATTAAAGGGTTAAGGGACCTGGGACAGTGCACCCAGACCATTTTAGTAAGCTGAAATTGTCTGGGTGCATATAGTGTTCCTTTAATGAAGAGACAGGGCAGAGTGCAGGGGGGCCGGAGGTGGGTGTAAGTGTAACATGAACAGTATCACCCACAAAGATGGGGCATTTAGGTATCCTCTGATATCCCATGACAGGTTCATTTTACAATAATAAAATAAGGGGGGAAGAGTCTGCGCTAAATAACAGAAATATAAGCAGCAACCCTAATTAGGGAATCCCACAAAACCCTAATAAAACAAGCTTAAAATGGAGAAAGGGGGGTAAGGGCTGTGCTAAAAACTAAAACACAGTAGTAAATAGTAATAAAAACCAGACCAAATGGTCACAATAAAATGGTAACAGCAAAATAAGTCTCTAGAAAAGTTTATGTAAAATAGATATAAAGAGTCCTTTGGAGTGGTAAAAGTATTGAATAAAAAATAAAACGTCTCACTGATATAACTGGATGGGATATCTGTACAGTCCTCAGGAGTGGATCCGTACGGGTTGTAAAATAATCCGCATATGTGGAGACAAAATAGGAAACACGACAAACTGCCAATGGGGAAGTATTGCGGATCCAAGGGTAAAATAGATAAAAGAAAATAGGATAATACACTCACATTTGAGGGAGCTTGAACCAGCTCTAGGATGAAGGGCGTTTAGCGGTTCATGATCCCCGCTACAGGATATACTGGAAGAGTGCGTACGTCAATCCGACCTTGGTACTCCAAAATATATAAAAACAGCAATAGTGCTCTCAATAGGAAAAGTATATTTAACCCCTTAAGGACACATGACGTGTGACATGTCATGATTCCCTTTTTTTCCCAGACGTTTGGTCCTTAAGGGGTTAAATAAATAAAATAAAATATACTTACAAGTAAAGAGCAGGAAATACTGCTCTATTAATACAGCGCTGATGGAATAATCCCCACCTAGGATTTCTTGACTCAGGATACAAGAAAAAATAAAAAAAAGCCAGGAATAATAAATAAATAAAAAAATGCATATAAAGTACAATAAAGTAAGAGTTGGTCCTATAAAAAAAGGTAACCACAAACACTTTTATTATTTAAAATACACAATTTAAAACCATTAACCTAGCAAAATTACGTTCGATCTCTGGCGATAAAATTACTTTGTTATCAAGATAATCAATGGTATCCCGTTTAATTTGGATAATTTCCTATTGAGGGTATCCGTCTTATGCTTAGATAAAATGCTATCTATTTCCTCTGAATGTTTAATAAAGGATTCTTGATTGTCAGTACTCAGTATCCTATTTTTAGTAGTACTGACTTCTTGTTTCAATTCGGTCAAATCTTCTTCTATACACTCAATGGTGAGTTCAATTAGATCCAAGCTGCATTTGTTCAAGATTTTTTCAATGTGTGCCAAGCATCAAATTCACTTTGGAGGATGATACCAGTAGCATACATTTCTTGGATGTCCGGGTGAGTAAAATCAATGGTGGTCTATGTTTCGATCTTTTCCGAAAACCAACTGACAAAGTTGCATTTCTACAGGCAAACTCGTTTCATCCTACCAGCATGATCCAAAGTCTTCCTTTTAGTCAACTACTACGTGTTAGATGGATTGTGTCACAAGAAGCTGAATTTGACACCCAGGCGAGGAGGATGTTGGAAGACTTTCGTTCCTGTGGTTATAAGGAAACCTCCTTACAGGAAGCATTGGCCAAAGTGAAAGACCTGGAGAGGGCTTCTTTGTAGCCACATGCAATTGGTTAATTTGTTACACAATTTGATGACGTCCACTGCTATGTTGCTATATGGACTATAGTGAGGTGATCTTTTTAGTTTATTACCTCTGCCTGTGAGTTGCCTGATACTTGGTTAATTATTAATGATTTTTTTATTTTTTTATTTTTTTCTCGCATTGGGTTTTTCCCTTCTGGGTGACCCCCCGGCGACTGGATACCTTCCAGGAAGATCTTCCGAATCTTGGCTTCTTTGTTTAACTTCTCATGTTGGAAGAAATCTATCTACAGAATTATCATGCATATTTCTGATTATCCCTTCATTAGTATTTGTGTGTGAGTTGATTATTGGCTTTACATATATCTTCAGATTGTTTACAAAGGTGCATATATCTAATATTCATTGAATTTTAGTCGATGGGGTTTCAGATTTGGTATCTCTTTATATGACTCGAGATGCATTGACTAGATAAGCATGCATCCTTGTCTTCATAACATTTGGGATATCTATTATTATATGGATGTTTGCATTGATAATGCTTATTCTTGTTTTATGGATTTATTACTGTACGTCTTTATTATATGGATGGTACTCTTATTTATGTTACATTTTTTGTCGATTATTCGTTTTTTCAAATACTGATTTTCAGTATTCTTTATTTATTATTTTTATTATTTCACAATTTTTTTTTCTTATTTTTTCTATTTTTCTTTTTCATTTGTATGCATATATTATTTTCTTATTTCACATTTTTTCTATAGCTCAAGGTACTGTTTTCTTGCTCCATATAGGAGCTTCATTAGGCTCCTTGTGGATTTTGATTCATAAATATACATTTTTCTGCCGCTTGGCACACTGACAATGCATTTCCCTATCAGCGTTTTTAGCAGTGGTGCTTCGCGCATGCGTCAATCACAGACCGGCTTTGACTGCCGGGTACGTTGGAACGCATATGCGTTCCATTTCATTCAACCTAGTTCTGGGTTCGGCAGTTTGAGGCGCACGATGTGGTTCGCGCCTCGGTTTCGTGCAGGATTGATCGAAGTTTAAACTCTCAAGTAACCTGATCGGCTGGATCATTTTCTATATGTGGTATTTATTTTTTGTCTGTCCTCATTTTATGTTTTACTTTTTCTTATGTCATGGCTTTCAGTCTTGTTTACTGGATGTCTATGTATACATATTATGATTTATTTTGATATTGCTGCATATGACTACATGATGTTTTTGTTACATATCTTTCATTTGTTCACTATACCAGCCATTAATAAATGTATACATGGATGTCCTTAATCTGATCTTGATTATTATATTAATGATTTATGCCTGTAAGTCTTATTCCTCACATTGAATGCTTTACGTAGGATATGTGCATATATTATTGTGTTGGTTTCCTTGGTAACCGTAAACAGGTGTTTTATGGTTGGGAGGATCTCAATCATTATGGGTGTCCACCCAGTATTTTCAGGTGTTTTCAATGTATGTGTTTCTTTTGGGTATATAAGGGTAGAATTTAGTTTCTCTCAACAGGTTCCCTTGATAAAGGCTTCTCGCTGAAACGTTGGGGGCTTTTTGATTGACTCTGTCCCTGCTTCTCACGTAGTCTGGTATGGTTTTTGTATTATTTTTATATGTTATATCTTTTTTTTTTTTTTTTATTGTACTAGCATTATAGTTGTTTGCTTATATTACAGTTTCCTTTCACCTGTATATTACGCATTGTGCGCTTATATATGTCCAGATTTTTTTCTGGTAGATGTTTTACAGCATAATGACTTTGTTTCTTGTGTTTAAAATTTAAAGAGACATTCTTATAGTGTATATACCCATTTAATAAAGATTTTTCTTGTACATAAATATTTATGGTTGTGATCCTTACTCTATTCATATTCTTATGTATTTGGGTTCTTTGGGGGATAGAGCCTTATGTAAGTTTGCACCCAGCATTTGCTTATTTAGCTTCATCTAGGGGCTACTTTGCAGTTAAGTTGAGTGTGCCCACCTTGTTTCACTTTTATTAACTCACTTATACTTGCCTGTCCGCAAGTTATTCTATAAATTTCCTAAAAATATGCATGACTACTCTATGTGCTTTACAATCTTTTAGTTTACACTTCTCTTCTCTTGTTATTATTTCAATATAAAAATGTGCAGTTTCTATGATGGCCATGCTGATAATCTCTTTTGCCTGTTTTTACTGGGCTTGTTATAGCTATTGTGGCATATCAAGCTTCTTTGTTAACACTTGAACAATAAAAATAAAGAATAAAAAAAAAATACATATGCATATAAATTGCAAAATGTGAACACACAGTCATGTGCGTAGGTGCAGAACGTGATCACATTGACCATGTACATAGTAAGTGCAATGTAAACACAATAGTGCAATGTAAACACAATAGTGCAATGTGAACACATAATCGTGTGAACAAAAGATTATAGAGCAAATGAAAGCACACAATTTTGTGCATAAAAGTGCAAAATGCAAGCACCATGACCATGTGCAAATGTGTGCAATGCCACATACATAAAGCATAATTATATAATAAACTTACACAAGTGGAACTTCTTCTAAGATAAACCAGTTTTAAAGATTCTGGTCATTTGGTCATTCTGGTTAATACTTTATTGGCTTACTAAGATATGCAAATCATCTGGTCTAGATCCTGACTGGAGAATTGAGACAGGAAATACTACTGGGGAACTCCCATTCTTTACTGGACTAATTTCATAAAACCTGTTGTGAAGGATAGACTTCCCAGCAAATTCACTCGCTGGAATTTGAAAGAGAGAATTAAAACAAGGAATCTTTCATTGAAGCATCTGCCCTCTGTCCTCTGATAAAGTCACCAGAGATCTTGTAGTGTCAAATCGGGCCCGCAGGGAAAAAAAACATAAACTGAGAGGGATTCAGTAAGCTTTTATGAAATTGATGATCCATTTGTATATCAGAGGAACTTTCAGAACCTGATCACAATGGACTTTGTAGCTTTCAGACTTAAGAATAGCCTGGAGTAATCGACAAGAACTTTTTCTCTTTGAGGAACTGGACAAATCACTAATTCTTTTAGATGCAGGAACTATACGTTCTGAAGAAAATGAAATACCCATGTGTCCTTTTTGGTATAAGCCCAAACCTTGGAGAAACCGAGAAGTCTTGCCCCATCCACAAGGGCTGGGCTGATGCTCAATCAGGATTGTTTCCCTGTCAAGCAGAACCACCTCTGGAACAACCACCTCTGGAAGTAGAGAGACCTCCTTTATACGAGTGGGCAATTTTTTGCCTGGATTGTATTGTCAAATCCTTGGCTGATCTTAGTCAAAAAATTTTTTGTGAACGTCTGTCCTTTGGAAGAAAGGTATTTCATACTTCAACTGCCTTTTTTCTAAAGTCTTCCCTATGCATACCAAAAAGCACATCTCCCTGATAAGGGAGCAGATAAATGCTATTTTTGGATGAACAGTGTCTGCCACCCAGTGAGCTAATCTTGAGACTACCGAGTGAACAATAATATCCACTAAAGTGTGAGAGTAAAACTACATGGCCAGTCTGAATTTTTTGAGGGAATCTCGTAATTTGGATCTGCTCACTCCATTAGAAATATTTCCTCAAGATTTTCCAGCCACTGTTTCATAGCCTTGGTAACCGATGCGATGGCCACCGCATAATGCATTTCAGAGCCTGGCATAATATATGCTTTAGATAAGTTTGAGTCAGTGAAATATATTCTTTAGATAAGTTTGAGTCAGTGAAATATGCTTATTATCCATGGCATATTTAGGCAAACCTGTGTTTTCAATAGGAAGGGTGGTCTTTTTGGCAAGATGAACAATAGTAGTGAAGACAATTCTTTTTCTTTGTTACGCCATTCCTCCATAATCAAATCCCCAACTGCATCATGGGAAAGGAAAAAGGGGATATGTTTCTTGAGATCAACAGAGTGTGCTCTCAAGGTTAGTAACTCCTTGGTTGCCTCTTTGAGGTCTAAAGTTTGAAATTCTACTTTTTTTTCTGTCCAACATAGCAGGAGGGGAATGGGAATTATGTTCCATAGAAAACCATTCTCAAAGACATCTCTTCATCTGAGCTGTCCTCCAAATTCTGTAGGCCATTAGATTTTAGAATGATTTCACATTAACCATTGTATGCATATACTCAAACCTGGAACTAAGTGCAAGAAGGACAATACTTGCTAGCATCGCTGAATACACAATTTCCATATAAAAGCAATAAGCAGATATAGTTACTCATGGATTACAAAAAAAGTATATGATCCCTGTGGCAAAACTAGCCACTTATTTGTATAGGAGACTTGTTCGTACGTTTGTTTCCTTTCGTCTAGAAAAGCGTAATTCGACTGAATTGAATGAACAAACATACGACACACGACTACCCAGTTCATGAACACTTATATTCAAGTGAGAACTCCCTAAAGAAGACTGCATGGAACTGTTTTGGGGCTTTGCCTCGTGGCTAACCGGTCTAAACTTCACTCGAATGGCGTTCCTGTTCTTTCGTGGAGTTCTGATTAATATTATGGGAGTTATGATATTTTGAAATATTGTTTAATTTTCTGTACTTGGGAGATAATCTAATTAAAGAATTGTCCTTACGCAATTATCTTCCAAGTACAGAAATGGATCATGGCAAATGTGTATTTGTTCCCTGTCCCCAACAAGGTCCACCAGGGGAAAGCCCCTGGAAGTAAATAAAGAAACCCCTTGCATGGGGAATTGTATAAAAGCCAGCTGTGGCTTAATAAAAAACAGTTGACTCCCAAAGCTGTGTATAGTCCAGTTGTTGGGAATGGGATGGAAAGATCTCACCTTGTGGAGTTTCAACGGCCCAAAACTACACAGAAGGATCTTGTTAATGATCTCAAGGCAGCTGGGACCATAGTCACCAAGAAAACAATTGGTAACACACTACGCTGTGAAGGACTGAAATCCTGCAGTGCCCGCAAGGTCCCCCTACTCAAGAAAGCACATATACAGGCCCGTCTGAAGTTTGTCAATGAACATCTGAATGAACAAAAGTAACACTATAGGGTTAGGAACACAAATGTATTTGTAATCTTATAGTGTTAAAAACACTAGCCCCCCCCCCCCCTGCTCCCCCTTTATGTTTAGCTGGTTCTGCCCCTGATCTGCCTCCTTGGCTGGCATCATCAGAAGTGATGATCTCAGCGATGCGTTATAATATATCTGAAACAAAAAGAATTAATTCTAACTATTGGAAAGTTGTATTTATGGGAAATGGTAAGTCAGACAAACTCCATATAGAATCACCCTCAGCCAGCCATACACATACACACAATCACACTTTGCCAACTCCACACATACTTATCACACTCAGCCAACAAACACAATCATACTCAGCCAAGCCTCTTCGGCCCTTTGGTTCGGTTCGGCACTTCCGAAATTTGGGAATTCGGCGCTTCGGGAGTTCGGCAATTCCATAACCCTACCCCTAACCCCAACCCTAACCTTACTAGGGGTAGGGGTAGGGTTATGGGTTAGGTTAGGGGTACTAGGGTTAGGGGTAGTAGGGTTAGATTCCTGTCATCATTCCCTTAATTTTTCCTCCCTCTCCTGTTTTGCCACTTTTCAGAAATCCGAAGCACTTTGGTACTTCCGAAATGTAGCACTTCGGTTCAGTTCGGCACTTCCGAAATTTGACAATTCGGGACTTCAGCAATTCGGCACGGTTCGGCACTTCTGAAATTCGGCACCTCCGAAATTCGGACATTCGGAAGACTCTGAATTGCCGCAATTCGTCCGAATTTGAATTCGGACCAAAACAAATTACACATGTCTACTTTTCACTCTGTACTGCTATAATCACCAGTCTGCTACCAGCACCTATTAGTTTCTATCTGGATGCCCTATCTCTCTTTAATTACTTGGCATTGAAACTGTTGGCTACTAACAAATACTGTCATCCCTATTAATTACAAAAATGCACATATGCAATAGCTATTTAACTAATGTATCAAGAAAATAAACTGGTGCTCACTTGCTGACTTGCAAATACATTCTGGCATTAATCATCACTCAGATGCAATAGTCTGTGTTCTGAAAGCAGTGAAAATATACTGGTTTCCTGATGGTTAACTAATAGAGAAATCAATCATGTCCAGTGATCCATCTGCAGTTTAATTGGCGAATAAGAGTACCACTTATGTTACTTGGCAATTGCAGTCTGAAAGTAATGCAACAGCAATGGTATTACAAACAGAAAAACTAGCTAAGCATGGTATTAACAGTTTTCACAACACCTTTTTTACTTGGTCTGTTAATTCAAAATATTCGTCTAACACAGCTTGCTTCAGCGGAATTACCAAGAAATTCATCTAAAATATTACGTAATATGAACATGCATGCACAATGTTTAAAATAATTAGTTTTCTTTTTTTAAAACAAATTTAACTCTGAGGTTTTACGGTGAAGTACTCAAGTAAAAGAAAAATGAATGTGCATATTAAAGCGGTTCTGTCACTATCTTGGGTCTTCGTATAATTTGCCAAGACCCCCGACATTGACTGTGGGGCTGGGTTACGGTGGCAGCGGGCTGCAGGGGAAATGCACCTAAATCTTTCTCTCGTAGTGGCCACCATGATCTTCCTGTCGGTCCTCTTTAGCTCCTGGTGCTTCAGCTACCAGGAACTGATGGCAGCTTTGTACTCTTTTGCATGTGCGAGAACACGGAGGTCTATGGGAGATCCTGAAAGACCAAGGGATCCTCCATTAGACATGTGCAATTCGTATAGGAATTCTGAGAATTTCGAACAATTCTGACATTCGGGTACTTTCGAATGTCCGAATTGCTGAAGTGCCGATGTCCTGAAGTTACCGAATTTCCGAAGTGTCAAAGTGCTGAAGTTCCGAAGCACAGTATTGCCTAAGTACTAATATACTTACCAAGTGAAAGAAGAAGAATGTTACATTGCATACCATTTTAAATAAAAAGTATACAAACGTAGCCAGGATTCAGCTGTAAGCATTTGCAACACTTACAACAATCAAGTAACATACATTCATATAAAATGTAAGTTACTTAGCCAGTCAATGTAATGACAGGAATGAATAAGTAGATAACTCCCTAATTCCCATGGTATTAGGGAGCTATCTACTAAAAGGCTGAAAGACCTAAATTGGTAAAGATTACTTAGTATTAGTAAATTATGCCCCTACTCGCTATACCACGAGTAGGGGCATGTCTATTAAACAGTGAGCAGCATGTGGCTGCTCACTGTAAAAAATAAATAAATAAAAAAATAAGGTCCCCCCTCCCGAGCCCCCACTTGCGCGTCAAACTAAGGGGGGACCTATTGCCCCCCCGGCCCCCACCCCTGAGCGGCGGGTGGGGGCCCTAATGTAAAATAATGGGGGGACCTATTGTCCTCCCCCGGGCCCCCACCCCTGAGCGGCGGGTGGGGGCCCTAAATCAGAATAAGGGGGGGGACCTAATGTCCTTCCCCCTGGCCCCCACTCCTGAGCGGTGGGTGGGGGCCCTAATGTAACATAATGGGGGGACACCTATTGTTCTCCCCCCGGACCCCACTCCTGAGCGGTGGGTGGGGGCCCAAAATCAGAATAAGGGAAGGGGACCTAATGTCCTCCCCCCTGGCCCCCACCCCTGAGCGGTGGGTGGGGGCCCTAAACAAGAATAAGGGGGGACCTAGTGTCCTCCCCCCTGGCCCCCACCCCTCAGCGGCGGGTGCAGGCCCTAAATACTAATAAGGGGGGGGACCTAATGTCCTCCCCCCTGGCCCCCACCCCTGAGCGGCGGGTGGGGGCCCTAAATTGTAATAAGGGGGGACACCTAGTGTCCTCCCCCTGGCCCCCACCCCTCAGCGGTGGGTGGGGGCCCTAAAAAAATGTCGTCCCTCCAGGTGACTAGGGGTCCCCAAACCCCTAGTCACCCCCTCCCTCCACCCACCGCTGAGGGGTAGGGGCCAGGGGGGAGGACACTAGGTCCCCCCCCCTTATTCTTGTTTAGGGACCCCACCCACCGCTCAGGGGTGGGGAAGGGGGGAGGACATAAGGTCCCCCCCTTATTCTAGTTTAGGGCCCCCACCCACCGCTCAGGGATGGGGCCCAGGGGGGAGGACACTAGGTCCCCCCCCTTATTACAATTTGGGGCCCCCACCCACCCCTCAGGGGTGGGGGCCAGGGGGGAGGACATTAGGTCCCCCCCTTATTAGTATTTAGGGCCCCCACCCGCTGCTCAAGGGTGGGGGCCGGGGGGGCACTATTTATTTTATTGTTTTAACCCCTAAAGGACACATGACATGTGTGACATGTCATGATTCCCTTTTATTACAGAAGTTTGGTCCTTAAGGGGTTAAACAGTGAGCAGTCACAGGCTGCTCACTGTTTACTAGACATGCCCCTACTCGCAGTATAGCAAGTAGGGGCAAATTTACTAATGCTAAGTAATTTTTACTATTAATAAATTTGGCTGAAAGACCAATTTACGTCTTTCAGCCTTTTGGTAGATAACTCCCTGATACCGTGGGAATTAGGGAGTTATCTACCAAGCGGCTGCAAGAGTCCCGAGGTGTCGAAGTCACGAAATTCCGAAGTCCGAAGTGTCGAAGAGCCGAAGTTGCTGAATTTCCGAAGTGTCGAAGTGCCGAAGTTCCGAAGTTACCGAATTTCCGAAGTGTCGAAGTTCCGAAGTCTTGAAGTGTCGAATTGCGAAAATCCTGAATTTCGGAATGCCGAACCGAACCGAATTTTTTCCCCATGCTCCATAGACATAACCTTTCTCCCCCCCAGATAATGATGGGAGACTAGGAGACGGGTTAGGGTAAGCAACTGCTAGCATCTAAGAGAGCTATCTTCTCCAGTGTCAGCCGGTACCAGTTTAGGGTCATGGCGTTCAGTTTGAAGAACGCCCCAGCCACCCTCCAGTGGATGGCTTCCAGGACTATGCTTGCGCATACCTGGACGACGTTGCGATTTTCAGTGCCACCTGGGAAGAATACCTAGAACATATAGGGGCCTTCCTGAATAAGATTAAGAGTGCTGGATTATCCCCAAGCCCAGTGGGTGCTGCATAGGAATGGCAGAGGTTTAGTATCTGGGCAGGGCCGGTGCAAGGATTTTTGCCGCCCTAGGCAAAAGTAAAGTTTGCCGCTCCCCCCCATGTGACATCACAATGCCCCATCCAAATGATCTGCCATGTTAACTAACGCCAGTGCTGAAAAATACTTAAGACAAAGTAGTCCCTATGTTTGCCTTATGTTTTAAAGAAAACTAGATCGGAAATAAAGAAAAGAAGAACAGATTGTGAAAGAGGAAGAGAAGACGAAACAACAGGAGAAAGTTAAGTTTGAAATGACAGTGCTGCTTTATTAAACCATCTGATGCCATATGGTGCGTGTCAGTCCATAATAAAGCCTACTTAAACATTATTGACAAATGAGGGATAAATAAAGCCAATCTATTAGCCAATACTTTGTCATACAATTTAATTAATGTCATTGTTCATTAAGGATATTGGGCGAAAAATAGACCATCTATCCAGTGTTTTTCCCGACTTTGGCTAGCTTCGAGGTCTCCTCCGGCACCACTCCTTCAGTCCAATTATAAATGTTTTGGTAGATTGTAGAGTAAAACAGTCTGGCTCTGGTGCTTTACCAGAAGATGTTCTTTAAATGGCCTCTAAAATTTCTCTAACAGAGAAGAGGTTGTGGTGGAAGCTTGGTAGAAATTACATTTAGTAGGCCGAGATTTCCACGTGGCATAGGAGTATGTTGGTGTATCAGTTAGTCAGTTACACGTAGCTAAGATACAATCAACACTGTACTGAGCAAGTGCAGGAATGCAAGAACTGAAAACACTTCCCCTCCTCCATTGTTCTGGGTGAGCCATGTGGTCTAACAGGTAAGGGAAGTTAGGCTTTGTTCAGATGATTGGGTAAAGAGTATATGTGGGTAGAGTTAACTATAGGAGGTGCTATATGTCTATATCATGCATTTACACAGTCAGTTCTGGGCTCAGATCTTGTTGTATTTTGGTGACATTAGTCCCTCTGAGCCCCGGTCGGTGAATCGAATAAAGAATCTCTTCCTTCCTGAAGAAACCTGTGTCCACTTCTCTGTGCTTGGCTTCCGTCAGTTTCTCCGGTATCATTTGGTGCAATTGGCCGTGAAGCTCATCGTTCAACGGTAGCTGAGAAGCAGAGGCGTGAGACGGTCTATCTTTGCCCACGCTCCCTACGGCTGCACCCCTGAACTTCTGCGTGGACCTCCTTTCGTCTCGGCGACACTGGTCTGTTGTCCAGGAGATCATCGGCCTCTACGTAGTAAGTGCTGGGGTGCCCCCGTCGATGAGTGTGAACCCAGGTTCAGGAACGAGGAGGTAAGACGACTACTGTTTTAGACGGTGGACCCACTAGGGGTATTGGATACCGATTGTGCGGTGGGCCCATAAGGGGTTATTTGTGTATGGAATCTGCCCCCTCCAGTGGAGGGAAGGAGCGAAGGTGCACCGCTCAATTAAACGCCCTATAGTCAGCCCGTTTAATTTTGGTTTGGAGTCAGGCTGGGTTCTGTGTAAATAGCCCAAGCCGGACACCGGTGTCTTGTCTAGACTAGCGTTCTAGGGTGTATATTACGTTTGCTAGGTCGGAGGGACCGGGAGACTAAGCGGCGTCTGTGTAAATTCGGTCCGCTAGATCTCAACCTATCTTGGCTAAGTGGGAAGGCGTGTAAATTTGGAACCCACTAGATTTTTGATAGAGTATTTAGACTAAGAGGGTTCTGTGTAAATTCCGCCCTCTAGTTCGCTATATGTGGTGCTTGGGCAGTGTGGCTAACCAAAACGGATGTAGATAGTTTTAGGTAGTCCATCAAGGTACTGGCCAATAGATTAGTTGGGAATTGTAAATGTGTTAAAGATTGTTGTAGTAGCGTGTATATCTTGCTAGATAGCGTGAGCTCTGCCGTCTAGCGAGAGTGTGAATAGTGTGTAACTGTATTATAGCGCACGGTACCATAACCATGTATAATAACTACTGATATTGTAAATAACTACTAATAACTGTCGTCTATGTTGTATGTTTAACACCATAACCACTACTAATTGAACTGTGACTTTAAATTGTACTCTAACCAATGCTAACCATACTATAACTACTGTTTGTAAAGACGATGTTACTGGGGTATGTTATAGACGGGTAATTCAGATATAGGGAATTATAGCGTGGGTGACTGTATAGTTTCACCAAAGGGCACAGTATTAGTTACTTAGTGACTGGTGTAACAGCTGTGTGTGTACGGGAATTCCCTGTATGTTTTGTTGTATGAGTTTGACCTAGTAACTGTGCCACATGGTGCTGTTGCCAAGGAAATGAGTGTGACTGTTGGAGGTGTGTTTGTTGTGTTTCTTTGAATTAGACGCTCCGTTGCGCCGGATTCAAAGATTGTTGATCCCTTAGAATGTATGCTAAATAACTTTAAAAAGGGATATAATGTGTGTGATTTGGGGGTTAAATTGGCTCCAAATCACCTGACTGTAGTAGAGAATGCCCTTGTGGTAATCTGTCTTGATTTAAATCTAGTGCAGCGTGTACATGTGGCTGTATCTATTATGCTTGAATTCTATGACCAGTTTCCATTGACTGTTAAACAGTTTGTGTTACTAGATGGTTACCAGAACTGGTTTGTCCATCCCCAATGGAATCTGACCCATCTGACCATCCCTCAACTAAATTCTTTAGCAAGAACTGGTGCAGCTGGTATGTCCACCTGTGCTCTAATTGTCTCTGGCTCTCAGATGCCTGTCCCCATTTAACACCTCCTCCTAGGTATGGAGGGGATTCTAAGACATGCAGAGGGTTCATTAACCAAATAGAGTTTCACTTTGAGATGTATCCACGTTCATTTCCCACAGAGAGGTCTAAGGTTGGGTTCTTTATGCACCAACTTACCGACAAAGCACTTGAATGGGCAAATCCTATTTGGGAAGCTAATGGACCTATGGTGCATGACTTTCACAGTTTTCTTACAGCATTTCGCAGAACTTTTGACACTATGAAAAGGTCTAAAAATGCCGCAAGAGCATTAATGAGGGTTAAACAGGGTTCTAGGTCTGTGGCTGATTACGCTATACAGTTTCGTACTCTTGCCTCACAGGTAGATTGGACCAACAATGGGTTAACTACTGCCTTCATGGAAGGCTTATCAGACTCTATATTGGATGAGGTAGCAGCTAAGGAGCTTCCTGTTGCTTTAGAGGACCTTATTGACTACCTCATTGATATAGATAATAGGATTCGTGACAGGCTCTATACCAAGAACAGAAATAGACGTTTTGTTACACCTATTCACCCCAGAGTTAATACACCGGAGAGTGTTAAAGTATCTGAAGAGGAACCTATGCAATTAGGGGTTGCCAAATTCTCTGATAATGAAAAATTACATAGGAGAAGGGAGGGACTCTGCCTATATTGTGGTAGGAGAGACCATATGGTAAAGGAATGTCCTTTGCTCCCGGAAAACTCTCGCACCTAAGACCTTATAGGGGACTGGCCTTGGGTGTGATTTCTAAGTCTCCTACATTGCCTCCTAACCGACTGCTTCTCCCTGTTTCTTTACATATGGGAGAGAGTTGTATAGTTGAAAATATATACGCCTTGGTTGACTCTGGGGCAGCCGAGAATTTTATAGACTCTGGTTTTGTAATGAAAAACAACATTCCCATCAGGGAGAAGGAGATACCCTTGGCCGTTGAGGCCATAGATGGTAGACCATTGATATCTCCAGTTGTTACTCATGAGACTGCACCGTTACACATGAAACCATTCGGGTCCAGGTCATCACCTCTCCCTCTTCACAGTTAGTGTTAGGGTATCCATGGTTACGTGCCCACAATCCCATTTTTGACTGGGAGACAGGGCAGATAAAATCATGGAGTGAGGCCTGCCATGAGTCATGTACTATTGAAGTCTGTAAATTCTATTAATGTTCCTACCACTCCTCCTTTGTCTACGGCTATACCCTCTCAGTATTTATCTTTAAAGACTGTCTTTGATAAAAGAGAGGCTGACAAATTACCGCCTCACAGACCCTACGATTGTGCTATTGACTTGTTGCCTGGCACTATACCTCCAAAGGGCAGGGTGTACCCCTTATCGGTTCAAGAAAACCGTGTCATGGAGGAATATATTAAAGAATCATTAGACAAGGGATTTATTAGGAGATCCTCTTCTCCGGCTGGAGCGGGGTTCTTCTTTGTATCGAAGAAAGAAGGTGATTTAAGACCTTGCATTGATTATAGAGGTCTTAATAAAATCACCATCAAAAATGCTTACCCTATACCATTAATAACAGAATTGTTTGACAGGCTCAAACATGCTACGGTATTCACCAAATTAGATCTTAGAGGAGCATACAATTTGATACGTATAAAAAAGGACCACGAATGGAAGACAGCCTTTAACACTAGGTCAGATCATTATGAGTATACCGTCATGCCATTTGGGCTTTGCAATGCCCCAGCAGTATTCCAAGAATTTATTAATGATGTCTTAAGAGACTTTATTCAATCATTTGTTATTGTGTACTTGGACGACATTTTAATATATTCTACAGACTTACACACTCAGCACAGACATGTTACGACCGTTCTGAAGACCCTTCTTGCTAATGGTCTTTATTGTAAATTAGAAAAATGTCTATTCGACCAATCCGAAGTCCAGTTTTGGGGGTATTTGATTTCCGCTAAGGGTTTTCGTATGGATCCCCGGAAGCTCGCTGCTGTCATAGAATGGCCTCTGCCGCAAGGTCTAAAAGCCATCCAGCGTTTTCTGGGTTTCTCTAATTATTATAGACGTTTTATCAAAGGTTTTTCGTCTATTGTAGCACCTATTACTCATATGACAAAAAAGGATGGCAATACTCGTGTCTGGTCTACCGAGGCACTTCAAGCTTTTGACTTCCTTAAGACTACGTTCGCCTCTGCACCTATTTTACAGCATCCTGTCCCCTCATTGCCCTATATACTTGAAGTTGATGCTTCAGATATCGGGGTAGGTGCTGTTTTATCTCAAAGAGAGTCTCCTGAAAAGCCATTGCATCCTTGTGGCTTCTTTTCTAAACAAATGTCCAAAGCAGAGAAGAATTATGATGTGGGTAATCGCGAACTCCTTGCTATCATTTTAGCACTCAAAGAATGGAGACATTTGTTAGAAGGCACTAAAGATCCCATCCTCATATTTACGGATCATAAGAACCTGTCCTACCTTAGCGAAGCTAAAAGATTGTCTTCCAGGCAGGCTAGGTGGTCACTGTTCTTGTCCCATTTCAATTATATAATCACCTATAGGCCAGGTGATCGGAACACTAAAGCGGACGCTCTGTCCAGACAGTTTGAAACTATTGACAAACAGGAGATTGATGTTACTCCTGTCATTCCCCCAGACAGGATAATAGCAACTACTGTATTATCTATTTCCTCGTCCCTCTTGCAGGCCATACAAGCGAAACAAAGCATGGCACCTAGCGAGAGGCCTAATGATAAATTGTTCGTTGACGTTCCCGAGAGACGGGATATTCTGTCACTATATCACGATACTAAGACTGCTGGACATCCTGGTATTTCCAAAACAGTGTCAGCTGTTTCTCTGTATTTTTGGTGGGATTCCTTACGAAAGGATGTCACTGACTATATAAGTGCTTGTACTACTTGTGCCTGTATGAAATCCTCTCGTAGAGTTCCTTGTGGGCTGTTGCATCCGTTACCCGTTCCCGAGAGACCTTGGTCCAACCTATCTATGGATTTTATTGTTGAATTACCCCCTTCGAATGGTAACACAGTCATCCTGATGATAGTTGACCGGTTTTCCAAAATGGCTCACTTTGTGTCTCTTCGCAAGTTGCCCACATCCAAGGAACTGGCCCTTATCTTCGCTAGAGAAGTATTTCGGTTACTTGGCATTCCCTTATCTATTGTGTCCGATAGGGGTAGCCAATTTATTTCCAGGTTCTGGAAAGCCTTTTGTACAGAAATGGGTATTTCTCTCTCATTTTCTTCCGCTTACCATCCCCAGTCTAATGGAGCTGCTGAACGTGCCAACCAGTCTCTGGAGCAGTACCTCCGTTGTTTTGTGTCTCACCATCAGGACAATTGGTCTGACCTGCTTCCTTGGGCTGAATTTGCTCGGAATAACGCCACTCATGATTCTTCCGGCAAAAGCCCTTTTTACGTCGTCTATGGCCAGCATCCCGTTGTTCTCCCGGCTGCATTCTCCTCACAGGGCATGCCAGTTCTGGATGAGCATTTGGCTGGTTTGCGTAATACTTGGGAGCAGGTTCAGCGTTCTTTGGTTGACTATGCTGCTCGCCAGAAGGCTCAGGCTGACAAGCATCGCAGAGCGGCTCCTTCCTATGTTGTGGGGGCCAGAGTTTTGCTTTCCACGCGGAATATTCGCCTCCAGGTGCCTTCTAGGAAATTGGCTCCCCGCTTCATTGTCCTTATCGTATTATACATAAGGTTAATCACGTTTCTTATGCCTTGGGTCTGCCTAAGAATCTGCGCATACCTAATGTTTTTCACACCTCGTTGTTGAAGCCTTACGTACGCAACCGCTATACCCGGCATACTCCTCCTCCTCCTCCTGTCTCTGTGGAGGTTCATGAGGAATTCGAAGTGTCGCTGTTCTTGACTCTTGTTTCCTTAGGGGTCGGCTTCAGTACTTGGTACATTGGAAGGGTTATGGGCCTGAGGAGCGCAGTTGGATTTCTGCTGATGCTGTTCATGCTCCCCGCCTTGTGCGTTCTTTCCATTCACGTTTTCCTGCCCGACCTAGTCCTGCCCGCCCGGAGGGCGTGTCCTCAGGGGGGTACTGTAGCGTTATTCACCTTTCCCAGGGGCCGGCCGCGGTCCTCTCTTCAAGCCGCGCGCGGTCCTGCGGCTCATCCGACGCTTCAGACAGGAAGGCGGGCAATGACCGCGAGATGCGGTCACATGTCCCGCCTGAATCTAAGAGCGCGCCGCGAGTCTCGGGCGCGCTCTTAAAGAGACAGTGGGAGCCTAAATTGCCAAAAGGCTCCCATTGGCCCCTGTCATCCCACACACCCCATACACTTACCTTTTGGGGGTGTGGAAGTGACAGGAGCCAATCACATTAGTTTTGAACCTATTTATACTTACCCTTTTCCCTTAGTTCCTTGCCCTATCGTGGTTTCTGCTACAGTTCCCTTTAGCGCTTGTTGTGTTCAGTTGTGTTCCTCCGTACTTGACCTCGGCTTTGTATTCTGACTTCGTTTTCGCTTTATCCTTGTCTGTTCTGTTTGCCGGCTTGCTGTTTCCTGTGTACCAGACCCCGGCTTGTCCTCATTTACGCTGTCTCTTTGTGCCCTTGACCTCGGATTGTTCCTGACTCTGTACTTCTCCTATATACGTCGAGTCCGGCCATTCTAAGGTCCGGTAGACGTATCTCTCCTCTGTTCTGCCTTCTGTTTAGCTGGATCCTGCGTGTAGGGGTATATTCTCGTTACAAGTAGATACTATTCCCCTACCCAGAGATTAAGGGATAGAGAAAATAGAGATTTTGTCGGTCTGGCTGACACTGTCATGGAAGACTATTGATACCGACTGGGCTCCATCCCCCTTTAGCCGAGTGCAGCCTATGGTCGCTGTATCAATAGAGGGAAAGAGGAGCTCTTTCATGATTGACACTGGTGCTGAGTACTCTGTGGTAACTAACCTAGTTGCTCCTCCTTCAGGAAGACTATAATTATGATAGGAGCTACTGGGAAAAGCGCTGCTAGACCAATTCTCAGGAGTCATACTTGTATTCTAGGAGGCCATTTTGTTAAGCACCAGTTCCTATATATGCTGGAGTGTCCAGTTCAGCTTCTAGGACGAGATCTATTATCAAAGCTTCAAGCCCAGATAACTTTTAAACCCAACGGATCAACGTCTCTGAAGTTTAATAGATCACCAGGCATAATATCAGTATCGGTGCAAAGGGAAGAAGAATGGCCCTTCTACTCTATAATAACAAATACAGACCCTAAGAGTGATGAATCCTTATTTGACATTTCAAGAATATGGACAGAGAATAATCCTCCAGGACTTGCTCGCAATATTCCACCAATACACATTGAATTAAAGCTTGGAGCGTATCCTGTTAGCCTTAGTTGGTACCATATATTATAGAGGGCTAAGAAAAATATACACACCTATGTGGATAAGTGTGTAAAGTATGACATCCTAAAATTCTGTACTCTCCTTGGAACACTCCATTATTACCTGTTCAGAAGCTGGGATCAGATGAGTATCATCCTGTACAAGATCTAAAAGCAGTTAATAATGCAGCAGTCAATATACACCGAGTGGTACCCATCCCCTATAATCTGCTTGCTTTAATACCAGGTGGGGCAACCTACTATACCTTCCTAGACCTCAAAGATGCTTTCTTTTGTTCCTGGGTTACTGCTGAAAAATTATGTATGGGCATCTACCTTCCATACTTGGTAACTTAAGGGGGGATTTGAGTCAGTTGGGAGAAGGAATTACCCGGCAGCAGGTTGTAAAGTTGAGTAAAACTATGGAGGAGGTACAGAAATGGGTACAAGATAGATTACCTGTGAATATTTATCCACCTGTTCATTCTTACCATCCAGAGGATCAAGTGTGGATAAAAGAATGGAACACTGTTCCATTAGGTTCCAAGTGGAGAGGTCCCTATGTTGTTCTTTTATCTGCCCCAACAGTTGTAAAGGTTGTAGAAGTGACTCAGTGGATTCATCACTCTAGGGTAAAAACCAGCGGCAGATTCCTGACAAGCTACCATATATCCAGAGAATCCTTGCAAGATCTGGTTGAAGCGTGTGACCGAGTTGGATTAAAAGTGTTTTTTGCGAAGAGAATATTGTTAAAAGGGAACATCAACAAAGATCTACAAGTAGGTGTTTTGACGGCCACAATAAAGCCTGACCTCCTACCAACGTTAAGCCAGTGAAAAACCTCTGTGAAGAAAAGTGAGGATCAGGAAGGACTCCATTCCCTGCAGCCCTCACACCCTGGAAGCTGAGGTGCCATCGCACGGTCGAAGAGTCAGGACAAAGATGTCAGGAGTGATGTGTTTGATAATGTGTATATTTGTGTTTTTAATTATTCAGGAAGGTAGAGGTACCGACACACCAGGCTGTGAGGTTTGCATTAAGACTACGAAAACAGGCAATCATATTTCCCAGACCCTTATTTGGCATTCACAATATGAGTGTAAAGGACATGTATCTAAGTGTAGATACTTGAGTATAGATTATAGTGTATGCCATCTAAGAGCAGGAGAACCAAGGTGTTTTAGTCCAGAGTATCAACCCCGTACAATTTGGTTGACTATTCGGAATGGAGACTCACAGGGGACCCTGATAAATAAGACCATACTAGAAACTGTACATTCTTCAGGTGTTCTGCTATTTGATGCATGTAAGGCGATATCAGGTGGTAGGAAACCATAGAATGTATGTGGTGATCTTAAATGGGAAAGAACGTATGGGTCTAATGATAAATATATTTGCCCCAGTAGTAAGTACAAATGTATGGATCCAAAGTGCCCAAATAAAGATATAATTATTGTCCGTATTGGTCCTGTGTAGGGTGGGCAACCTGGGGACAGACAGTAGATATGGATATGATCGTCACTAAGTTGCCTACCAAGCCATATTGTAAGTCTAGGGAGTGTAACCCAGTCCATATACTTATCAATGACCCAGAACGATTCATAGATAGGTTTGGGAACTTATTTGGGTTCCAGATATATGGAACAGGTTTGGATCCTGGGACAATATTATTTATATGAAAAGAGACCGATACTGTAGCAACCCAGACTAATCAGGTCTTTCATTCCTTCTATGAGGAGATGAGTTTGGAAAATAAGATCCCCCATAATGCGAAAAACGTATTTATAGATCTAGCCGAAAGCATTGCTGGTAGTCTTAATGTAACCAACTGCTATGTGTGTGGAGGTACTAACATGGGAGACCAATGGCCATGGGAAGCAAAGGAGGTAATGTATTCCGGTTCTGAGACAGTTGAACAGTTAATATCTTCTCAAACTGATTATCAAGTGAGTGTTAGAGGTAAATCTGAGTAGCGATTAAAGACCTCCATTATAGGTTATGTTTGCATAGCAAGGAAAGGAATAATGTTTAATACATCTGTAGGAGAATTGACTTGTCTGGGGTAAAAAGCTTATGATGATAGTACAAAAGATACAACTTGGTGGTCAGCTTCAAATGTCTCAGAACCACCTAATCCGTTTGCAATTTGTGCCAATTTAAAGGATGTGTGGTTTGACCTATCTGCTACATCTAGTTGAAAAGCCCCAGCAAATTTGTACTGGATCTTTGGTAAGAAAGCCTATTCGGAGTTACCACAGGACTGGGAAGGGGCATGTGTATTAGGTATGCTCAGACCATCCTTCTTCTTGTTGCCAATTGAAACAGGAGAGACCTTGGGAGTTAAGGTTTATGATGTGAATCATAAAAAGAAGCTAGCATCCTTGAATGTAGGTAGCTGGGAAGATAATGAGTGGCACTGGCTACCTTAGCACGCTTCATTGCTAATAGGAGGGATGTAATATGTGAGGGAACTGGTTAACAGCCAAACTGTATGCCCATTAAGTGTTATTGTATTCTAATACAGGGATTCAAGCCTCATTCTACCATTAGGCAATTATGGATTCCTCTGTAAAGCACATAGCCTTCTTACCAGGTAAACCAGTTGGGCTGTTGAGTCCTCCATTCACTTCCAGTGCAAATAGAAGAAGGTGTATGTGGAAAGTTCAATCTCAGCAACTGTTGTCTGCACATAGATGATGAAGGGCAGGCAGTGGCTGATCTCACAAGCCACATGGCTAAACTGACGCATGTACCGACTTAAGCCTGGAACGGGTACAATTCTAGTAGTTGGTTTGGAAGTAGGTACGAGCAGCTTGGAGGGATTAAGACATTGGTAGGAGGAGTCATGTTGATTATAGTGTTGTGTCTCTTTCTACCATGTTTGGTTCCATTGGTAATTAGGTCCATACAGAGTGTCATAGAGAGCACGACAGAAAGGAAAACAGCTGCGCATGTAATGGCTGTTTGCAAGTATGAACCCTTAGCCCAGAGAGAATATATTCAGGATGAGGAGTGCTGAAGGAATTTGTAATGATGCTAAGATGCTTACGAGGTCTGTTCTGATTCATGGCAACTTGAGGTGTAAGTAAGCGATGATTAGGTGATGCATCTGGAATTATTATATATATCAGAAGCATCAAAGGGGGGAATGTGGTGGAAGAAATTACATTTAGTAGGCCGAGATTTCCACGTGGCATAGGAGTATGTTGGTGTATCAGTTAGTCAGTTACACGTAGCTAAGATACAATCAACACTGTACTGAGCAAGTGCAGGAATGCAAGAACTGAAAACACTTCCCCTCCTCCATTGTTCTGGGTGAGCCATGTGGTCTAACAGGTAAGGGAAGTTAGGCTTTATTCAGCTGATTGGGTAAAGAGTATATGTGGATAGAGTTAACTATAGGAGGAGCTATATGTCTATATCATGCATTTACACAGTCAGTTCTGGGCTCAGATCTTGTTGTATTTTGGTGACATTAGTCCCTCTGAGCCCCGGTCGGTGAATCGAATAAAGAATCTCTTCCTTCCTGAAGAAACCTGTGTCCACTTCTCTGTGCTTGGCTTCCGTCAGTTTCTCCGGTATCAAGGTGTTGTTGCATTTAGAAACAAATATGTGCTTTAATTGCCTCAAACCAAAGTTGTGTGCTCCAATTAAATAATTAATATTAATGTTGTTTTTAATCTCAGTTATCATAGCTGATACTGATGCACTAGTGGCCAACTTTATTTGCTTAAAACTGTACAAATCCTTTTACAAAGAATACAAAATGTGTGATTAGCTTTTTTTTTTTTTTTTTTTTTTTATAAAATTTATCCTATGAAGGAAAAAGGCCTCTCAAACCCACACAGAACTGCAACTTGAAATTTTTTTAAAGCATTTTCCACAAAAAGCTTTTTTTCTCCATCCAATATTGAGTAATCTTAAGTAAAAAAAATATTGAGGACATAAGTATAAGCTTAGTTTTTCTCTAGTTGTATCTAAATTATAAATCTAAAACAAAATTATCATCACATATAATAAGCTTTGCCTTACACATATTTGAATTTTTTTTTTCATTATTTGTTTTAAATATTTATATTTGCCTGAATTGGGAATTTTCAATTGTGTATTACAATTGTTAACCTTCCCTATCCAGGTCAAATATTTCCCATCTTACCGTTCCTTAACGCCATTCGAACCCAACCCGACATCACTGGGATCAGAGGCAGCTGAGGAGACAGCAAAGTATCTGCATACGCGGATGATCTCCTATTCACTATCACCAACCCAGCATCTTCCCTCAGAGAGCTACTGCGTCAATTCGATATTTACGGCACGCTGTCAAACCTAAAAATAAACTTCACGAAATCGGAAATCCTTAATGTAGGATGCCCCCAAGCATTGGTAACCACACTGCAAAAAGACTTCCCCCTCCACTGGTGCTCTGAGGCAATCAAATACCTGGGGACATGGCTATCGGCGGACCTCTCAGACACCTTCTGCATTAACTTCCCGCCCCTCCTCGACCGGATAAAAAAGGATCTAAACTCCTGGCAACTCCCTCACATCACATGGTTAGGGAGGATTAGCGTACTTAAAATGAACATACTCCCACGTCTTTTGTATCTCCTACAAACCCTACCAATACACATCCCCAAAGCCTTTTTCACGCAAACCAGACAGATAATGACAGACTATGTCTGGTATCGCAAAAGAGCAAGACTAAATTTCGCCACCCTCATAAAACCTAAGCAGCACGGGGAATTAGGACTACCAGACCTGGCTAAATATCGACGGGCCGTCCACCTCCAGCGCCTGGATTCCAATAGAAGCAAGTTTCTCACAAATACCTCTATCCCTTCTCCCTTGGCTACCGAAGGCCATGACCGGCGAACTACCGAAACGACACCCAACCCTATGTGCCACCATGAAAGTCTGGAGACACATAGCACCGCACAAAGACCTTGCCCCGGAGCTCTCGCCTCTGTGCCCCATATCACACAACCCAAGATTCCCTCCGGCTGAGGATCCTCGCTATACCACGACATTGGGACTGCCGTACCCTTGTAGGATAAATGACATATACAAACAAGGCACGATCACGCCTCTGGGAGACCTGGTTCCGACCGACCCACATAACTGGCCACTTCGCTTCAGACACCACCAATTGACCAGATTCTTGAAGAACATACCTGGGCTGAACTCAGCATCACGGACACTCTCTACCTTTGAGGCAATTTGCTCAAACCCCCCGTCCCCACCGCATGCAATCTCCTTCCTCTACCGCCTACAAATCACACCCGCCAACGATGCACCTCTCCCATACTTCACTAGATACTGGGAAAAAGACCTAGGACACGTACTCATCGGGGAACAATGGACTACTGTGTTCACACTTATACATAAGGCCTCCAAAGCCACGAAATTCCAAGAAGCAGGATATAAAATGCTCACACACTGGTACAACACACCAGAGAAACTATCGGTTATGAAAGCCACCCACGAACCGGAATGCTGGAGATGCGGGAGAGAATTGGGAACACTCTTCCATATTTGGTGGACCTGCCCACTCATAAAACCCTTCTGGAAAGAAATCCACACAACCCTAGAGACCGTAACGGAAGCGAACCTACAACTCACACCTGAAACCTACCTCCTCCACCTGACCCCAATCCCCATGAACAAATGCAAAAAATCAGTGATACCACACCTACTAAATGTGGCCCAAAGCCTCATTCCAAGACACTAGAAACGTACCACGGCCCCGACGATGAGAGAGTGGATGACCAGAGTGGAGGACATCAGATGTATTGAGGAGCTCGTCCTCTCGGCGGCGGGACGTATACAGAGATATCACGACACCTGGTACCACTGGCTAAGATGGCTGGCCTCCGCCCCGACCGCCGACCCCGGGTCGGGGAGAGCTGGAGCGGGACCGGGATCCGGATCCCCCCGAGTCCGCCCCCGCCACTGCTTACCCTGCTCACCTTAAATCCATCCACCCCCTCCTTATCCTTTCCCCCCCTACTTTTTCCCCGCCCTCCTCAGGCTGGCTCTGATCACACACAGCCCGCCAGAGACGAAGCAACGGCGAAACAAGTAATTGCACTAGACAACCAACGCACCAAGATACACACACTTCCTCCCCCCCCACCTTATCCCCCTGGACATGGGAAGGACACATACAACTCCACTAATCCCCGGAGACACAACTACGTCACCCAACACACACACACACGTGACAACACCCCAGAGACGGCCCCACCACCACACGCTAACGAACAGACTGCCAACCCCCTGCCTCCCCCCCCCACATACCGGATGCAGCAAGGCCCCCATCAACCAGCCCCCCTGCTGCCACAAGCCCCCCCCCTTGCCCCTGAACGCTAGGCCCCAGGCGGCCTCACCAAAACCTCATTGAAAGACCAACCCCGCTGCTCACGAAGGGCTGCGAACCACAACTTGACCCCACTGCATAACATAACCCCACCAGTATCTTATCAACTGAAAAAAACTCCTTTAACAACCGATGTTAGACATGTAATTTACTATGTATGCCTGGTACACTCTCAACCTGTTATTTCATTGTATACCGACCTAAACTTCATATCACTGTACTCGGACATCTGTGTGATCACACCCACCTGTAACTATTGCATGACCTTAATAAAACCTCTGAATGAAAAAAAAAAAAAAAGAAAAAAAAATATTTCCCATCTTTATCATTAATAATAAAATCTGTTGAAACAGCCACATTTTTGCTAAAAAAAAACAAAAAAAACACACCTTTAGACTTTCACTTATGAAAGGAAAAAAGATAGTGTTAGGAACATAATGACTAAGGGAAACAGGGACACTGAAACCAGACCACCTCAATCAGATGAAGTAGCAGACTTCAGTGTGTGCCTATAGTGTCTCTTGAATGAAATTGGATAGTGCATTGTTTGACCATAGTATGTAGGACACAGGATTATTTATATAGCACCAACAGATTCCGTAGCGCTTTACAATATTATTAGAGGGGGGATTTAACTATAAATAGGACAAATTACAAGAAAACTTACAGAAACGATAGGTTGAAGACAGGGCCGGCCTTAGGCATTTTGGCGCCCTGTGCGAAAAATCTTCACAGCGCCCCCCCTTCTGGTCCCCCCTCCCCACTCCTTCCCCCTTCCCACACTCCCTGTCACACACACGCACACACACAGGCAGACAGCCATACACACACACACACAAACACACTCAGGCAGTCATACACAGACAGCCACACACAAACACACACAGACATAGAATGTGACGGCAGATAAGAACCATTTGGCCCATCTAGTCTGCCCAGACAGTCACACATAGGCAGTCACACACAGGCAGACAGCCACACACACACAGGCTGGCAGTCACACACAGACAGCCACACACAAACACACAGAGGCAAACAGCCAAACACACAGTCACACACACACACAGTCAAACACACAGACAAACAGTCACACACACACACACACAGGCAGACAGCCACACACACACACACACACACACTCACAGGCAAACACATTAACAGACACACGCTAACAGACACACACTAACAGACACACACTAACAGACACACACTAACCGACACACACTAACAGACACACTAACAGACACACACTAACAGACACAGACACACACTAACAGACACACACTCACCCACATTAACACATTTTTTTAAATTTATTTAAACACCCCCCCCCCCCCAGCCTCCTTACCTTTGGGAATGCTGGGGGGGTGTCTCTTCCTCCCTGGTGGTCCAGTGGCTGCTGGGCGAGCGTCACTGGCGGGCGGGCGAGCGGCGAGGGAGCACTTCCTCTGAGCTGTCTGCTCACCTCGCGCGCCTCAGAGTGAGGCTGGGAGCCGGAATATGATGTCATTTTCCGGCTCCCAGCCTCACTCTGCGGCGCGCGAGGGAGCTGAGCAGACAGCTCAGAGGAAGTGCTCCCTCGCCAGCCGCCCACCAGCACCGCCCGCCCAGCCTAGCAGCCCGCCGGCATGTCTGTTAGCCGCAAGCCTAACAAGACATTTGCCCTGGGCATTTGGGGGCAGCTTTTTTTGCCGCCCCCTGAAAAATGCCGCCCAAGGCAAATGCCTTGTTTGCCTCGCGGCTAATATGCCCCTGCCATGTGAGCTATGCGGCCGCAGGGCGCCCCCTGCTCCATGGCGCCCTGTGCGGCCGCACAGCTCGCACACCCCTAAGGCCGGCTCTGGTTGAAGAGGGCCCTGCTCAAACGAGCTTACAGTCTATTGTGATGGGATTCCAGCATGGTCAAAATTTAGTAGGCTGAAATCTCCACATGGCATAGGCTAATTAGTATCTGGTTACAAACAGTTGGATGAGTCATAAGTATACTGAGCATGTGCAGGAATGCAGGAACTGAAATTGCACTTATTTCCTTTGTCTTGGATGAGCCATGTGGTCTGACCAGATGTACAAGTCTATATTCTGCTCATTGATTGGTTAAAGGTATATGTGGGTGTAGCTATTGATGGGAGGAGCTATATTGCTATATAAGAAATGTACACCATGTGTTGTTCTCTCAGATATTTTTGGAACAGGAGTTCATCTGAGGCCCGATCGGTATGTAAATAAAGACCTCTTATTTCCTGAAGACCTGCATCCATTTCTCTGTGTTCGGCTTCTGCTAGTTTACTCGGAAACACTATAGGAGGTGGGTGTAAAACACATTAGGACAGGAAATAGCAATAAATAAATAAGATAAATTAAAATGTGTCTTCTGAATGCAAGCAATATCAGCATTATGAGCTCTAGCCTCCTTATATAACAATCCCTTCTTGTGCATTACGTTCAAGTTGTACATGAAATGAAAAACATTTGAAAACCATCTCTAATATATAATAATGCTGTATTGTATGAACACAGATAGAACTTACAAGATAAGAGAGGTTCCAAACACACTGCACATGGGAGTCGACTCAAATACTATTTTCTCTACAAGAAACAGAGCCATATTAGATTTCACATATCCCTGTAAAACAAGTAACAGACATAACATGTTCTTTTTTCACATTTTTGTCAAAAATGCACTCTGTAAAAGACAATAAAAAGGTCCTCAATCTCTCAATTTGCAGCGGAGCTTAATCCAGCGAGACAACGCGCCGGACCAGAACCACCGAGGCACGCCTTCAAGTGCCGCTCGAGCCTATTGCGCTATCGTCCCAAGGCTCCCAGCGTTTCCAAAATGTCGCAGTCGCCCCCCTCACCCTTGCCGTAAGATCATCCATAATTCTACATTCTTTAATTCTGGATATAACTCCAGTGAACTCTGGACCCTCCGGGGTGAGCCACGCCGTCGCTATCGCTCGGCGTGCACACAGAGTAACCTTGTGTACCAATTTCTGTTCCTGTGTTGTCCATCCTTCCACCGATCATGTTTAACCCCTTAAGGACACATGACATGTCTGACACGTCATAATTCCATTTTATTCCAGAAGTTTGGTCCTTAAGGGGTTAATAAGTATGTCCACGGATCTAATCTCAAAGGCCTACCAAATAACTGCAGCATCAGGTCCTCCACTGCCTTCCAGAATCCGTGCATCTTAGCGCATTCCCACCACATGTGAATATACGTACCTTGGGTCCCGCATCCCCTCCAGCAATTGTCGTTCTCTAGTTTGTGCATCCTATGTAATTGGATCGGGGTAGTATACCAACGGAACATAGTTTTCCAGGCCTGCTCTTGTAAAGTGACGCACATTGAGACCTTAGAATTAGCCTCCCATATCTCCCGCCACTCTATCCCCTCCAGTGTCTCCCCGAGGTCTCTCTCCCATTGAGTAGTATACGTCAATCCCCCCCCATTCTCTGTTTTCTTCACTGATATGGGCGTACAAGAGCGTGATCAACCCCTTGGGGGCAACTCCGTCAGAACATATTCTCTCATAGAAGGTAAGCGTCCCCAGGGCAGCTTTTTTAATGTGTGGCTTTTGAGCGAAGTCCCTCAATTGGATATACCGGAAGAAATCCGCTGGCGTTAGGTGGTTATCCGACTGTAGATCCGCAAATTGGACAACCTCTCCATTACGAAACAGCTGATGTAACCGTTGCAATCCAGTTCGTTCGATGTTGCGGAAGTCCCGGGGGGTCATACCTGGCGGGAATTCCTTGTTGCCATATAGAGGGGACAAGGGGGACGGGGACGATGCCAGCTTATATTTGGTGTTACACAAGTCCCATATCCTAATTGAATTGAGAATCGCTGGGCTTGCCCTCTGTATCACTGGTCTGTGTTCGCTAGGGACCCACATCGTAAACTGGGGGATCCCTTCGATAATATTTTAAACTGCTGTTTAACATCTTAGTGATGTTATAGTCATTTCTTCATTTACATGTTTAAATCAGACAGCCACTAGAGGCACTTCCTGGTGGTTCACTCTCTGCATGAGGACATCCAGCATCAGTTAAAGCCCCATAGGAAAACTTTGAAGCAATGCTTTCCTATCAGGAGGGCCTAATGAGCCTATGGTGCTCGCCACACATGCACATTAGTCCCCCTGTCAGGTGATATCGAAGGAGGCGGAGCACCGACCCAGCGCAGAGGGAGATTGTCATTGGATAGAGTAAGTGTTATACAAGTTTTTAACCTCTTGCAGTACCTGAAGGGGGTATTCCTTACACTATAGAATCCCTTTAATTAGAGATTTAGCATAAGCACTATTCTATTATTTCACTTTATTGTATTCAGATTTAACCATTTTAGAGCCAATACCACATCCAATGGTTAGGTTCATCCTTCAGTTAAAGATTTAAAAGTGTCCCATGCTTAAGCAAATCAGAAACAAAATTTGATTCCTTGTACATGCCACACATGGGTAATTCTCAATTGGGAATTGTTTCCTAAATGCAGACATGGACTCTAGTGTATAGAATGCTGCTCCATGAAGCATTTCCCTTGGAGAATCATACATTGGTAGTACATCATTGGTCAGCGAAAATATGTGATGAAGCTAATAGTTGTTGATAGAAATGCATCTAGACATTGTGTATAGATCTGTACAGAATCTAATAGATTGACTGCCTGAAGAGGTTGTTTTATAAGATTCGTACAATTTTTTAAAAGATAACCGTCATCACTTATTAATATAATTTTTACTTAACCCTACACATTTAACAAATCTGTATATCTTTGTTGTAAAAAAAAATTTTAAATGTAGAAATCTACATCTCTTTATCCTGCAACGAGGGGCCTCTCTTTTACATTCCTTTGCACTTGCACTCATCATCGTGAAAGCATATCGTAAAGAAGCAAAATAAAAATGTTCAACAGCATGAATATGTAATATCAGCAGGCAGTGTACTGCTTGGGAGTAAGTAGAATCCAATCACTTCCTCCCAGCTACTCGTAGAAAGAATCGCACAGGGTGGACAGAAGAGGAGGAGGCACAGGCGGCAGCAAGGGAGAGAAGAGGCGGCTCCGGAAAGGAAGGAGAGGGCCAGCTCCAGACCCACACTCCCAACAGGGACCATTCGGAGGTATCCATTGTAGTTTGCTTGTACTCTTTGGGTGTTTTTCTCCCTCCTGTATGAATAAGCTCGAGCATTTAAAGATATAGAAACATGTCTGAACAACCCCTTCATGATTGATCATTTTTTCCAGATGCAGTCATTGCGTGACAGAGGGATTTTTTTCTATTGTTTGTCCCACCGTAATTTAACATTTTCCTTTTAAGTGCACCCAAAAACAATACCCCGCTTTAAATACACTCACTTTACATACACTCGCGAGTACAGACATACCCGCGAGTGTACTTAAAGGTGCCTCGCGAGTACAGACATTCCCGCGCCTCTTCTGTTTGCGAGTGAACAGGAAATGGAAGGTTCTATTCTCGCCCGGAGCAGCTCAGTTCAGTGTCATTGGGGCAAGAACTTTTTACACCTTCTGACATGGCACAGGTTAATCATCTCAAATGTATAATGCCTATTCCTAGTGTGGTGGAATCTCGGTAAAAATAAATTTAGTAGGCCGAGATTGCCACGTGGTATGTGTACGTGCATATATTGATGTATCGGTCGGTTGGTTGCACGTGGCAACGATACAATCAGTAGTGTACGGAGCATGTGCAGAAATACAGGATATAGAGAATTCCCCTCCTCCATTATGCTGGGCAAGCCATGTGGTCAAACAGGAAGTTAGTCTTTGTTCGGTTAATTGGGTAAGAGTACGTGTGGGTGGAGCTGATTATGGGAGGAGTTATATGCCTATATAAGGGACCTACACTGTATGTTCGGGGCTCAGACTTTGCTGTTTTTTTGGTGACATTAGTCCCTCTGAGTCCCGGTCGGTGAATCGAATAAAGAATCTCTTCCTTCCTGAAGAAACCTGTGTCCATCTCTCTGTGCTTGGCTTCCGTCAGTTTCTCCGGTATCATTTGGTGCATTGGCCGGGAAGCTCATCGTTCAACGGTAGCTGAGAAGCAGAGGCGTGAGACGGTCTATCTTTGCCCACGCTCCCTACGGCTGCACCCCTGAACTTCTGCGTGGACCTCCCTTCGTCTCGGCGCCACTGGTCTGTTGTCCAGGAGATCATCGGCCTCTACGTAGTAAGTGCTGGGGTGTCCCCGTCGATGAGTGTGAACTCAGGTTCAGGAACGAGGAGGTAAGACGACTACTGTTTTAGACGGTGGACCCACTAGGGGTATTGGATACCGATTGTGCGGTAGGCCCATAAGGGGTTTGAATTGTGTATGGAATTGGCCCCCTCCAGTGGAGGGAAGGAGCGAAGGCGCACCGCTCGTAATTAAACGCCCTGTAGTCAGCCCGTTTAATTTTGGTTTGGAGTCAGGCTGGGTCCTGTGTAAATAGCCCAAGCTGGACACCGGTGTCTTGTCTAGACTAGCGTATCTAGGGTGTATATTTCGTTCGCTAGGTTGGAGGGACCGGGAGACTAAGCGGCGCCTGTGTAAATTCGGTTCGCTAGATCTCAACCTATCTTGGCTAAGTGGGAAGGCGTGTAAATTTGGAACCCGCTAGACTATTGATAGAGTACATAGACTAAAAGGGTTTTGTTGTAAATTCCGCACTCTAGTTCGCTATATGTGGTGCTTGGGCAGAGATGGCTAACCAAAACGGATGTAAATAGTTTTAGGTAGTCCAACTAGGTACTGGCCAATAGATTAGTTGGGAAATTATAAATGTGTTAAAGATTATTGTAGTAGAGTGTATATCTTGCTAGATAGCGTGAGCTCTGCCGTCTAGCGAGAGTGTGAATAGTGTGTAACTGTATTATAGCGCACGGTACCATAACCATGTATAATAACTACTGATACTGTAAATAACTACTAATAATTGTTGTTTATGTTGTATGTTTAACACCATAACCACTACTAACTGAACTGTGACTTTAAAATTGTCTAATCTAACCAATGCTAACCGTACTATAACTACTGTTTGTAAAGAAGACACACTGGGGTGTGTTATAGATGGGTAATTCAGATACTGAGAATTATAACGTGGGTGATTGCATAGTTTCGCCAAAAGGTACAGTAATAGTTATTTAGTGACTGGTGTAACAGCTGTGTGTGTACGGGAATTCCCTGTATGTTTTGTTGTGTGCATTTGGCCTAGTAACTGTACCACGTGGTGCTGTTGCCAAGGGAACGGGTGTGATCGTTGGAAGTGTGTTTGTTTGTCTCTATTGGAGACGACGTTCCATTGTTAAGTATGGGTGCGTCGGATTCAAAGATTAATGATCCCTTAGGATGTATGTTAAAAAACTTTAAGAAGGGATATAATGTGTATGATTTTGGGGTAAAGATGTCTCCAACACGCCTGACTACTTTATGTAGTAGGGAATGGCCTGCTTTGGTGGCTGCATGGCCACCACGTGGTAGCTTTGATCCTAATCTGGTGCAGCGCGTACACGTGGCTGTATCGGGTAGGCCTGAACTTTACGGCCAGTTTCCGTATATTGATTGTTGGAAGCAGGCCGTAAATGACTTGCCAAAATGGATCCGGGTATGCCACGAGGAGCAATGTCGCCTCATGGTGGCCAGAACTCGATTGTCCACTAAGGCCGTAACCACGCCCATTCTGGACACGCCCCCTGAGTCAGAGATCCCCATGCCGCCCCCTTACTCCTCCTCTACAGGAAGAGGAAGAGGAGGTGCTGTTGGTAACACTACTCCCCTTGCCCCGTTGTCTCCACCTACCCCCTCCTCTAGCTCAGAGTCTAGCCCTCTTGTTTTAAATCCTCCCCTTCCGGTACCTGCCCCTATTAACTCCACCTATCCGGATTTGACGTCATTCCTAGTTCCTGGTCAGGCTCCTCCCAGCCCGGCCCGGAACATTCTACTTACTGAACTTCCCTTCAGTAAATAGAAAGTGTCCCCTTCCCCTCGTCTTACTACCCCTCAACCGGAACCCATAACTGACATTCCTCAACGAAGCCCCATACTAACCCGACAACTGACCGGTACCCTCCAACCCCGACATTATCAAATGCCACTCCAACTGACACCAGGCCCGACACATATTAACGGTGATGGCCAGTTACAACACGCTGATCCCGTATTTGTTTATGTTCCCTTCACTACAACTGATCTATTTAACTGGAAGACCCATAATTCCTCCTACACCGATAAACCTCAAGCCATGACAGATTTAATTACCTCCATAATCCAGACACATAATCCCACTTGGGCTGATTGCCAGCAATTGCTTATGACATTGTTCAATAACGAGGAAAGAACACGGATAAATCAGGCGGCAATTAAAGCGCTGGAAGAAGTGGCCCGTACTCAGAATCAGGCCAACCCGGCAGCATGGGCCGCAGCCCACTACCCAAATACTGATCCGAATTGGAATGTCAATGGCGCAGACATGGCCCATTTAAAAGCTTACAGGGACGCTATTATTGCTGGCATGAAAGCCGGAGGGAAAAAGGCGATTAATATGTCGAAGACGGCTGAGGTATTGCAGAAATGTGATGAGTCGCCCAATGCCTTTTATGATCGATTATTGGAGGCATACCGGTTGTATACCCCCTTTAATCCAGAGGCTCCTGAGAATTCCCGGATGGTTAACTCTGCCTTTGTCAGCCAGGCCTACGGAGATATAAAAAGAAAGTTGCAAAAGTTAGAAGGGTTTGTAGGGATGTCTATAACTCAACTAATGGAGATAGCGAATAAGGTATATATGAATAGGGAGACAGAGACGAAAAAGGAAGAAGAGCGAAAGATGAGAAGGAAAGCAGATATGCTAGCAGTAGCTATCGCAGGCGTAGATAGAAGGGAAAAGGAAGTGTATAGGGGAACCGAGAAAGGCGAGAATAAGTGGAATAGGGAGCCTTTAAGTAGGAACCAATGCGCGTATTGTAGGGAAGAAGGGCATTGGAGAAGTGAGTGTCCACAGAGGGAACAACATGAGAGAGAGAGAGATAGAACAAGGGCAGGGTATAGCAATAATTATAGAGGCAGAGCGAGAGGAAGAGGAGGCCCTGGAGGAAATGGTGGGAATAACAGAGGTAGCGTTAGTGGAGATAGGTATTATCCAGCAGTGCAGAGACCCCGAGAGGGAGAAGATAGGGACTTTGTGGGTTTGGCTGACACTGTCATGGAGGACTATTGATACCAACCGGGCTCCATCCCCCTTGGCCGAGCGGAGCCTATGGTCGATGTAGCAATAGGTGGAAAAAGGAGTTCTTTCATGATCGACACTGGTGCTGAACATTCTGTGGTGACTGACCTAGTCGCTCCTCCTTCAGGAAGAACTATCACAGTAATAGGAGCAACTGGAAGGAGTGCCGCTAAACCGGTTCTTAATAGTCGACTCTGTACACTGGGAGGCCACGTAGTAAAACATCAGTTCCTTTACATGCCTGAATGTCCAGTCCAACTGCTAGGGCGAGATTTGTTGTCGAAATTACAAGCACAGATAACATTTCTGCCTCACGGAACGACGTCCTTGAAGTTTAATGGACCCTCAGGTATAATGACAATATCAGTACCAAAGGAAGAAGAGTGGCGACTTTATACAGTGTTGACCAGCCAAAACCCTAAGAGTGATGAATCCTTGTTTAATGTACCAGGAGTATGGGCAGAGAATAACCCACCAGGACTTGCTCACAATATCCCACCTATTCGTATTGAACTAAAGCTTGGGTTTTATCCAGTGAGCTTAAGACAATATCATATTCCACAAAAGGCAAAGAAGAACATACAGTCTTATTTGGATAAGTTCATAAGGTATGGTATCCTAAAATTCTGTACTTCCCCCTGGAACACCCCATTGTTGCCTGTTCAAAAGCCCGGGACAGATGAGTATCGCCCTGTGCAGGACTTGAGAGCAGTCAATGATGCGGTAGTAAGTATACATCCAGTTGTGCCCAATCCCTATAACCTGCTTGCTTTAATTCCGGGCGGGGCTACTTACTTCACAGTTCTGGATCTCAAAGATGCCTTCTTTTGCCTTCGAATTGCTACAGAAAGCCAGTGTATCTTTGCATTCCAATGGGAAAATGCTGTAACGGGCTCAAAACGCCAGATGACTTGGACAAGATTGCCCCAAGGGTTTAAGAATTCACCTACCCTATTTGGATCAGCATTAAGTCAGGACTTACTAGATTTCAAGTTCATCCCAGGAGAATGTGTACTACTACAATACGTAGATGATTTGTTGATAGCGGCAGTTACAAGAGAGATATGTCAGCAAGCAACACATGATTTACTGCACATTCTTTGGAAGGCAGGATATAAGGTGTCCAGCAAGAAAGCCCAGTTGTGTCAGCCAACTGTCAAGTATCTGGGATTCCATATCTCTGAAGGTCAAAGGATAATGGGGCCAGAGAGAAAAGAAGCTGTATGCCAAATACCAACACCCAAGAATAGAAGACAAGTGCGAGAGTTCTTGGGGGCAGCAGGCTTCTGTAGGATATGGATTCCCAGTTATGCGATATTGGCGAAACCCCTTTATGCAGCTATAAAAGGTACAGAACACGATCCCTTCCTGTGGACTATCGAACAGCAGAAAGCATTTGAGGATGTGAAGAAGGCATTGATGAGCGCCCCAGCATTAGGTCTACCTGATCATACACGTCCATTCTACTAATATGTACATGAGCAAAGAAGGATGGCTGTGGGAGTACTGACACAGTACTTGGGATCATGGCAACGACCTGTTGCATATATGTCCAAACAACTGGATGCAGTGGCCAGTGGTCTTCCACCTTGTCTAAGAGCCGTAGCTGCCGCCGCCCTGCTGGTAGCTGAAGCTGATAAGCTCACTCTGGGTCAGGAACTCTATGTGCGAGTCCCGCGCGCAGTACAGACGTTGCTAGACTATAAAGGCAATCACTGGTTTAGCAATAGCCGCATGACTAAGTATCAAACTATGTTATTTGAGAACCCGAGAGTGCATCTTGAGACTGTAAATACTTTGAATCCAGCTACCCTTTTGCCACAACCTACTGAGAGTCAACATGATTGCCTGGAGGTGATGGATGAAGTGTTCTCAAGTAGATTTTCCCATCCAAAACCCCGATATCCAGTACTATACGGACGGCAGTAGTTACGTGAAAGAAGGGATTCGCTACGCAGGATATGCAGTGACAACTATAGACAAGGTGATAGAAGCTCGGCCATTGTCAAAAGGAACATCGGCACAGAAGGCAGAATTAATCGCACTCACACGAGCGTTACAATTGGCTGAAGGATTGAGGGTGAACATCTATACGGACTCAAAGTATGCGTTTTTAACCACTCATGCCCATGGAGCCTTGCATAAAGAAAGTGGACTACTGAACTCAGAGGGTAAAGAAATCAAGTACGCAGCTGAGATATTACAACTCTTGGAAGCCGTGTGGGAACTGAAAGAAGTTGGTATCATACATTGTCAAGCGCATCTGAAAGGTGATGGTGATGTGGTGAAAGGAAATCGGATGGCAGATAATGCAGCTAAGCGTGCCGATGAATCGGGACAACAGGAATATGTGGAGTGTATAGCTGCTCTTATACCGACCCCTCTGTCCCAATGGACTCCAATTTATACAGCTCCAGAAGAAGAGTGGTTAAAGACTGAAGCTGGAAAATACTTGGAGAATAAATGGCATCAGTTAGAAGATGGAAGGATAGTTATTCCGGCATCGCTAGCCGTAGAAATTGTCCAGAATTATCACAATGGGACACATTCCGGGAGAGATAGTATGGAAGAATCTCTTAGGAAGCATTTCTACATACCAAGATTGTCCAACTTGACTCAAGCCATTGTACAAAGATGTGTATTATGTGCCAAGAATAACGCAAGGCAAGGTCCAGTGAAACCACCGGGAGTCCAGTATATGGGGGGACTCCATATGTCCGATCTTCAAATAGACTATACGGTAATGCCTAAATCCGGTGGACATCGTTACCTACTAGTAGTTGTGTGTACCTACTCAGGATGGGTAGAAGCAGGTCCTACTCGTACAGAGAAAGCAGGAGAAGTTGTGTGATTTTTGTTGCGGGAAATAATACCCCGATATGGACTACCATGTTCTATAGGATCGGATAATGGTCCAGCCTTTGTTCACCAGTGCCTACAACAACTGACTCATATGCTTGGTATTAAGTGGAAACTTCATACGGCATATAGACCTCAGAGTTCTGGGAAAGTGGAAAGAATAAACAGAACTATTAAGAACCAATTGGCAAAGATGTGTCAAGAAACCCAACTTAAATGGAATGTTCTTTTGCCAATAGCTCTGTTGCACATTCGTAGTACACCTACCAGAAGGATGGGTCTCTCACCTTTTGAAATTATGTATGGGCGTCCTCCTCCCGTACTTGGTAACTTAAGGGGGGATTTAAGTCAGTTGGGAGAAGGAATTACCCGGCAGCAGGTTGTAGAGTTGAGTAAAACAATGGAGGAGGTACAGAAATGGGTACAAGATAGGTTACCTGTGAATATTTATCCACCTGTCCATTCTTATCATCCATGAGATCAAGTTTGGATAAAGGAGTGGAACAGTGTACCGTTGGGGCCAAAGTGGAGGGGTCCTTATGTTGTTCTTTTGTCTACCCCAACAGCTATAAAGGTGGCCGAAGTGACTCCGTGGATTCATCACTCCAGGGTTAAACCAGCAGCAGTAGATTCTTGGCAAGCTACAATAGATCCAGAGAATCCCTGCAAGATCCGGTTGAAGCGTGCAACTCAGTCGGAGTGACGAGGAAATATTGGGACTTCTAGAGAAATCATAAGAGATCAGCAAGTAGGTGTTTTGACGGCCATAATAAAGCCTGACCACCTACCTACGTTACATAGTCAGAGTGTCCTGAAGGGATCTCTGTGAAGGAAAGTGAGGATCAGGAAGGACTCCATTCCCTGCAGCCCTCACATCCTGGAAGCTGAGGTGCCATCGCACGGTCGAAGAGTCAGGACAAAGATGTCAGGAGTGATGTGTTTGATAATGTATATATGTGTGTTTTTAATTATTCAGGAAGGTAGAGGTACCGACACACCAGGCTGTGAGGTTTGCATTAAGACTACGAAAACAGGCAATCACATTTCCCAGACCCTTATTTGGCATTCACAATATGAGTGTAAGGGACATGTATCTAAGTGTAGATACTTGGGTATAGATTATAGTGTATGCCATCTAAGAGCAGGAGAACGTAAGTGTTTCAGTCCAGAGTATCAACCCCGTACAATTTGGTTGACTATTCGGAATGGAGACTCACAGGGGACCCTGATAAATAAGACCATACTAGAAACCGTACATTCTTCAGGTGTTCTGCTATTTGATGCATGTAAGGCGATATCAGGTGGTAGAAAACCGTGGAACGTATGTGGTGATCTTAAATGGGAAAGAACGTATGGGTCTAATGATAAATATATTTGCCCCAGTAGTAAGAACAAATATATGGATCCAAAGTGCCCAAATAAAGATTATAATTATTGTCCATATTGGTCCTGTGTAGGGTGGGCAACCTGGGGACAGACAGTAGATAAGGATATGATTGTTACTAAGTTGCCTACCAAACCATATTGTAAGTCTATGGAGTGTAACCCAGTCCATATACTCATCAATGACCCAGAACTATTTATAGATAGGTTTGGAAACTTATTTGGGTTCCAGATATATGGAACAGGTTTGGATCCTGGGACAATATTATTTATACGGATAGAGACCGATACTGTGGCAACCCAGACTCATCAGGTCTTCCATTTCTTCTATGAGGAGATGAGTGTGGAAAATAAGATCCCCCATAATGCTAAGAACTTATTTATTGATTTAGCCGAGAGCATTGCTGGTAGTCTTAATGTAACCAACTGCTATGTGTGTGGAGGTATTAATATGGGAGACCAATGGCCTTGGGAAGGAAAGGAGGTAATGTATTCCGGTTCTGAGACAGTTGAACAGATAATATCTTCTCAAACTGATTATCAAATGAGTGTTAGAGGTAAATCTGTGTCGATTAAAGACCTCCATTGTAGGTTATGTTTGCATAGCAAGGAAAGGAATAATTTTTAATACATCTGTAGGAGAATTGACTTGTCTAGGGTAAAAAGCTTATGATGATGACACAAAAGATACAACTTGGTGGTCAGCTTCAAATGTCTCAGAACCACCTAATCCGTTTGCAATTTATACCAATTTAAAGGATGTGTGGTTTGACTTATCTGCTACATCTAGTTGGAAAGCCCCGGCAAATTTGTACTGGATCTGTGGTAAGAAAGCCTATTCGGAGTTACCACAGGACTGGGAAGGGGCATGTGTATTAGGTATGCTCAAACCATCCTTATTCTTGTTGCCAGTTGAAACAGGAGAGACTTTGGGAGTTAAAGTATATGATGTGAATCATAGAAAGAAAAGAGGACCCCTAGAGATAGGTACTTGGGAAGATAATGAGTGGCCTTCCCAGCGTATTATAGATTATTATGGGCCAGCTACGTGGGCGGAGGATGGTACTTTTGGATATAGAACCCCAATTTATATGCTCAACCGTATCATAAGGTTACAGGCATTGGTTGAGATAATTACCAATGAAACATCGCAAGCGCTCAATCTCCTAGCAAAGCATAACACTAGGATGAGGACAACCGTCTACCAAAATAGATTAGCCTTGGATTACCTATTGGCAGTAGAGGGAGGTGTATGTGGTAAGTTTAATCTAAGCAATTGTTGTCTTCAAATAGATGATGAAGGGCAAGCAATAGCTGAGCTTACTAGCCATATGGTTAAACTAGCACATGTGCCTACTCAAGTATGGAAAGGGTATAATCCGAGTAGTTGGTTTGGTAATTGGTATGAGCAGCTTGGAGGACTCAAGGCATTGGTAGGTGGAGTCGTGCTAATCTTGATGCTGTGCCTTCTCCTGCCATGTCTGATTCCTTTGGTAGTGCAGAGCATTATAGAGAATATAGCAGAGAGAAAGGCCACTGCACAGATAATGGCTGTTTATAGGTATGAGGCTCTAGATCAAGGAGAACAGGTACAGGAAGAGGAATGCTGAGGGATTCGTATCTTTAGAAAGTCGCAAAGTCTAGTCTGGTTTATGGCAACTTGAGGTGTAAGCAAACTCTGATTAAGTGATGCATCTGTTATTATGAAAATATCAGAAGCATCAAAGGGGGGAATGTGGTGGAATTGCGGTAAAAATAAATTTACTAGGACAAGATTGCCACGTGGTATGTGCACTTGCATATATTGATGTATCAGTCGGTTGGTTGCACGTGGCAACGATACAATCAGTAGTGTACGGAGCATGTGCAGAAATACAGGATATAGAGAATTCCCCTCCTCCATTGTGCTGGGCAAGCCATGTGGTCAAATTGGAAGTTAGTCTTTGTTCGGTTAATTGGGTAAGAGTACATGTGGGTGGGGCTGATTATGGGAGGAGTTATATGCCTATTTAAGGGACCTACACTGTATGTTCGGGGCTCAGACTTTGCTGTTTTTTTGGTGACATTAGTCCCTCTGAGTCCCGGTCGGTGAATCGAATAAAGAATCTCTTCCTTCCTGAAGAAACCTGTGTCCATCTCTCTGTGCTTGGCTTCCGTCAGTTTCTCCGGTATCACTAGCTGAACATATATATTTTTTTCTTCCCATACATTGTCCATATTCTGCAATTGACTGCCATCCAGTGAAAGGGTTTACCCTGCCATTTTCTATAACTATGACGTAGCAGCTTAGCTGCATTAGCCACAATTCTGAGGATTCAAAGTTTAAACCATAAATGCTTAAAGTGATGAAGAGGTGTTTCTAAACAAAGTGTGCAACTAAGCTGCTAACAAATACAAATTGGCACTGTATTCACAGAAAATGGCCCAGTGGGCAGTTTTATTTTACTTTTCCTCCCAGTTTAAGGTTGTCAGATGATTAAAACATTAAAGATAAATGGTACAATCTGGAATGATTATTTTTTTTTTTTACTGTTTGTTTTAACTGAATAAAAGCCCACTGGAAATCACAAAATAAATCACTGGAAATAAAAATCACTGGAAATCTGCAGTTGCAGTATCAGTTATGCCTGTAAATTACTATTGCAATGCAGTACATGCACTGGGAAGTGAAAAGAGGTATTGCTTCACTTTAAGTACATTTTCGTTTTACATACATGCTCTGGTCCCATTGTGTACTTAAAAGTGGGGTATGCCTGTATATACTGTTTTTTTAAAAGGCAGATAGGCCTTGTGTCTGATATGAAATATGTATACTTACCACAATACTAGCTATGAACAAAATACTAAAAAATAATTCAAAATTGATTCACTTATTAGTTCCATTTGCGAAAATGCCTGATATGTCTAGTGTTTCAATACATTTTTGGAAGCTATATGACAAACATGGCAAGCAGTGAATTGCAGTTTTAAAACTAAACCTTGGCCAGATTAGGCATGCTGACAATTTTACATTAATAGCAGTCAGAGAATCCAAAATCAATACACAGAACGATGTATTTATATAAAACACACCCATCAGGATATTTAAGTAGAAGTATTTTGATAGTTTTCATTTAACTATTTTTTTAATTATTTTTTTTCAAATGTGTGATTTCCTACTCCTGTGAAGATCCCTGATTCATATTATGTTATTGCCTCCAAGTACAGCAATACCCAAATGGATTTTTTGCTAGATTTGGGAGGTGATTATAAGGTCACATTAAAGATGTGCCCTAATTTTCTTTTCTTTTTTAATATTCTTTATTTTTTAGGTGCATGTTAACAAATCATGAGGTACTTTGACATATATAAAAGAAGCGTCATAAATGTACGCAAGCTTGGTGGTTATACATAAGTTGTCTAGATGAACTGCACCCATTTTATATTTTTAGTGCCATCACGCACAGCTAGACCCACAGCCCGACATAACTTAAACTATCATGCGATATTCCTCCTTTGCGGTTGAGCCTCGGTGTCTTTGAGTTTGCAATATTTGAAAACAATCGGCAATAATGGTAAAATAAAAATAGAGGGTAAAAGCAAGAGGTATGCCACTTGAGACCTTAGTGCTTCATCTGTCAAGGGCAGTTGGTCGTGTGGCGGAGTTAAGTAGGGTATTATAGGCCGTTATGTGAGCCCCTGATGTGTGTAGCCACCGTGAGCTGGTGCACTTTGAAAACTGTAACAGAAACATAAGTAACTGGGATTTATAGCATGAGTTTTCAGATATTAAGTGTATCATATCCCTCAGGCCCCAGGCCCCATGTGTAGCAATGGAACTGCTGCCGGTGCAGCTGCACCGGAGCCCGCATGCTGGTAGGGCCCACCAGGTGGCTATTGCACACCCGCCACGCTGACCGGGCCCCTTTAAAAAAATGCAGCCCCAAAGTAGTGCTGGGAGGAAGTGATGGCCGGTCACTTCCTCCCAGCTCCCTCGACGCGGGAGGGGAGAGAAACAGGACAGAACAGCCACGTCGACTCCCATCAGCCCCAGCCATCCTCCTGCAAAAAAAGGTAAGAAAAATTAGCTATGTGTGTTTATGTCAGTATGTATATCTGTACACCCTGTTCCAAATTATTATGCAAATTCTATTTAAGTGTCACAAATATTAAATATTTTGTTTTTCAGTTTAACTCATGGATGGCATTGTGTCTCAGGGCTCTTTTGATCACTGAAAACAATCTCGGACACCTGTGATAATTAGATTGCCAGGTAAGCCCAATTTAAGGAAAAACTACTTAAGGAGGGTGTTCCACATTAGTAAGCAGAGCACCATTTAATGCAATATGGAGAAGAAAAAGGATCTCTCTGCTGCCGAAAAGGGTGAAATAGTTCAATGCCTTGGACGAGGTATGAAAACATTAGATATTTCACGAATACTTAAGCCTGATCATCGCACTATTAAGAGGTTTGTGGCTGATTCAGAGCACAGATGGGTTCGTGCAGATAAAGGCACATTGAGGAAGATTTCTGCCAGATCCATGCATCGGATCAAGAGAGCAGCTGCTAAAATACCATTACATAGCAGCAAACAGATATTGGAAGCTGCTGGTGCCTCTGGAGTCCCACGGACATCAAGGTGTAGAGTCCTCCAGAGTCTTGCAACTGTGCATAAACCTTCTATTCAGCCACCACTAACCAATGCTCACAAGCAGAAACGGCTGCATTGGGCAGAAAAATACATAAAGACTAATTTTCAAACAATCCTGTTCACTGAAGAGTGCTGTGGATGGTCCAGATGGATGGAGTAGTAGATGGCTGGACGGCCACCCTGTTCCAACCAGGCTGCGACGTCAGCAAGGCGGTGGTGGAGTCATGTTTTGGGCTGGAATGATGGGAAGAGAGCTGTTCTGCCCCATTAGGGTCCCCGAAGGTGTAAAGATGACCTCTGCAAAGTATGTGGAGTTTCTGACTGACCACTTTCTTCCCTAGTACAATGCTTTCCATAATAAAATAATCTTCATGCATGATAATGCACCATCTCATGCTGCAAAGAATACCTCTGCATCAATGGCTGCTATGGAGATAAAAGGAGAGAAAATCATGGTGTGGCCTCCATCCTCCCCTGACCTCAATCCTATTGAGAATCTTTGGAGCATCCTCAAGCAAAAGATCTATGAGGGTGGGAGGCAGTTTACATCCAAACAGCAGCTCTGGGAAGCTATTCTGACATCTTGCAAACAAATTTAAGCAGAAACTGTCCAAAAACTCACAAAGTGTTTTTGAAACTTGTTACGGACCGTTTCAGCATAAAAGGGGAAAAATCCGTTTAGGCGATAATCTTTAGGACTTCTCTTTTTGTATTTGTATTTACTTTGTATCACACAGCCTGGTTACAATGCTGCTACCCATCCCATGTGTTCCCTATTAAGGGTTAATAAGTAAAGGGGTGTATATAAAAAATACCCCTTTCTGTCTCATTAGAGATATCTTTGCCAGAAGCTCAAGGAAGCAGGCTGAAGGGTCAGTGTTAGGACCCGCTTAGGGGGGGTCTGCCTTGACGTTGGCAGGCGGGCATCCCTCCAATGGCCATTGGAGCAACTAAATGACCTCCATTTGTCTAAATATACATAGGGATTAAGGAAAAAGCGCAAGTAACATTTTCTTTTCTTTGGTTTTTACTATATATTGGGGCTGATGTGTGTTGTAGTCCTTGCAGCTTAAGCGCAGGACTTCTCTTTTTGTATTTGTATTTACTTTGTATCACACAGCCTGGTTACAATGCTGCTACCCATCCCATGTGTTCCCTATTAAGGGTTAATAAGTAAAGGGGTGTATATAAAAAATACCCCTTTCTGTCTCATTAGAGATATCTTTGCCAGAAGCTCAAGGAAGCAGGCTGAAGGGTCAGTGTTAGGACCCGCTTAGGGGGGGTCTGCCTTGACGTTGGCAGGCGGGCATCCCTCCAATGGCCATTGGAGCAACTAAATGACCTCCATTTGTCTAAATATACATAGGGATTAAGGAAAAAGCGCAAGTAACATTTTCTTTTCTTTGGTTTTTACTATATATTGGGGCTGATGTGTGTTGTAGTCCTTGCAGCTTAAGCGCAGGACTTCTCTTTTTGTATTTGTATTTACTTTGTATCACACAGCCTGGTTACAATGCTGCTACCCATCCCATGTGTTCCCTATTAAGGGTTAATAAGTAAAGGGGTGTATATAAAAAATACCCCTTTCTGTCTCATTAGAGATATCTTTGCCAGAAGCTCAAGGAAGCAGGCTGAAGGGTCAGTGTTAGGACCCGCTTAGGGGGGGTCTGCCTTGACGTTGGCAGGCGGGCATCCCTCCAATGGCCATTGGAGCAACTAAATGACCTCCATTTGTCTAAATATACATAGGGATTAAGGAAAAAGCGCAAGTAACATTTTCTTTTCTTTGGTTTTTACTATATATTGGGGCTGATGTGTGTTGTAGTCCTTGCAGCTTAAGCGCAGGACTTCTCTTTTTGTATTTGTATTTACTTTGTATCACACAGCCTGGTTACAATGCTGCTACCCATCCCATGTGTTCCCTATTAAGGGTTAATAAGTAAAGGGGTGTATATAAAAAATACCCCTTTCTGTCTCATTAGAGATATCTTTGCCAGAAGCTCAAGGAAGCAGGCTGAAGGGTCAGTGTTAGGACCCGCTTAGGGGGGGTCTGCCTTGACGTTGGCAGGCGGGCATCCCTCCAATGGCCATTGGAGCAACTAAATGACCTCCATTTGTCTAAATATACATAGGGATTAAGGAAAAAGCGCAAGTAACATTTTCTTTTCTTTGGTTTTTACTATATATTGGGGCTGATGTGTGTTGTAGTCCTTGCAGCTTAAGCGCAGGACTTCTCTTTTTGTATTTGTATTTACTTTGTATCACACAGCCTGGTTACAATGCTGCTACCCATCCCATGTGTTCCCTATTAAGGGTTAATAAGTAAAGGGGTGTATATAAAAAATACCCCTTTCTGTCTCATTAGAGATATCTTTGCCAGAAGCTCAAGGAAGCAGGCTGAAGGGTCAGTGTTAGGACCCGCTTAGGGGGGGTCTGCCTTGACGTTGGCAGGCGGGCATCCCTCCAATGGCCATTGGAGCAACTAAATGACCTCCATTTGTCTAAATATACATAGGGATTAAGGAAAAAGCGCAAGTAACATTTTCTTTTCTTTGGTTTTTACTATATATTGGGGCTGATGTGTGTTGTAGTCCTTGCAGCTTAAGCGCAGGACTTCTCTTTTTGTATTTGTATTTACTTTGTATCACACAGCCTGGTTACAATGCTGCTACCCATCCCATGTGTTCCCTATTAAGGGTTAATAAGTAAAGGGGTGTATATAAAAAATACCCCTTTCTGTCTCATTAGAGATATCTTTGCCAGAAGCTCAAGGAAGCAGGCTGAAGGGTCAGTGTTAGGACCCGCTTAGGGGGGGTCTGCCTTGACGTTGGCAGGCGGGCATCCCTCCAATGGCCATTGGAGCAACTAAATGACCTCCATTTGTCTAAATATACATAGGGATTAAGGAAAAAGCGCAAGTAACATTTTCTTTTCTTTGGTTTTTACTATATATTGGGGCTGATGTGTGTTGTAGTCCTTGCAGCTTAAGCGCAGGACTTCTCTTTTTGTATTTGTATTTACTTTGTATCACACAGCCTGGTTACAATGCTGCTACCCATCCCATGTGTTCCCTATTAAGGGTTAATAAGTAAAGGGGTGTATATAAAAAATACCCCTTTCTGTCTCATTAGAGATATCTTTGCCAGAAGCTCAAGGAAGCAGGCTGAAGGGTCAGTGTTAGGACCCGCTTAGGGGGGGTCTGCCTTGACGTTGGCAGGCGGGCATCCCTCCAATGGCCATTGGAGCAACTAAATGACCTCCATTTGTCTAAATATACATAGGGATTAAGGAAAAAGCGCAAGTAACATTTTCTTTTCTTTGGTTTTTACTATATATTGGGGCTGATGTGTGTTGTAGTCCTTGCAGCTTAAGCGCAGGACTTCTCTTTTTGTATTTGTATTTACTTTGTATCACACAGCCTGGTTACAATGCTGCTACCCATCCCATGTGTTCCCTATTAAGGGTTAATAAGTAAAGGGGTGTATATAAAAAATACCCCTTTCTGTCTCATTAGAGATATCTTTGCCAGAAGCTCAAGGAAGCAGGCTGAAGGGTCAGTGTTAGGACCCGCTTAGGGGGGGTCTGCCTTGACGTTGGCAGGCGGGCATCCCTCCAATGGCCATTGGAGCAACTAAATGACCTCCATTTGTCTAAATATACATAGGGATTAAGGAAAAAGCGCAAGTAACATTTTCTTTTCTTTGGTTTTTACTATATATTGGGGCTGATGTGTGTTGTAGTCCTTGCAGCTTAAGCGCAGGACTTCTCTTTTTGTATTGATAATCCCCTTTTCACAAAAAGGCACAGCTACTGTAAAAGCACCAAAACTCACGAATTCGGATATAAATGAATGCACCAAACTCCCGAACTGCATACCAGGGAATAAGGTAGCACTCCAGCTGGAACCTCACGAATAGCTGCTAGCAGACGAACAGGAAAAGCAGACATCAGCTTACACTCCTAGCAGTCAATCTCCAGCAGCATACAGTGAATCCCCCCCAAGAACGAGACAAGGCTCCGTGTTGTAGGTCAAGCAGTGGTCTGTTTATTGAGGGCTACCTTCCCCTGTATTTATGCAGGTCTCCCACCTGGTGGACACTCCCCTAGGGGACCAGATGGAAGACTGTAACAGCAGACAGACATGTATCATTTTCGTACACACAGCCACAATACTTTCCCACAATGCATCTTGGTTTCATCCTCCCTGCCCTGGAGATAATTAATGAAGTAATTCAATTATCTCCCAGGACAAAGGCCAGACTCCATTATGCATGTGGGGACACAAACACAGTAATATGCTTTAAAATATATATAGTTACTTGTTACACATTAAATAGGGACATGTTACATATCCCCAGATAGCTCAGGTCTGGGTGCACATTATTAGGTGAATGGCACCCAGACTACACGAATACAGTTTAATCGCCATGGAGCCAAAGTCTTTAATCACACGAATAGGCTCCATGGCATTGCTATCTGGGTTACTACAGTTCACATAAGAATACCGAATGAATGGCTGTTCGGCTACATCCCCACGAACAGGAACCAGGAGACGGACGGCTCAGCGGTGTTCGTGCAATTAAGTGTCCGTTTATAGTTCCATAAGTTAGGTGCCGAACACCGCTGGCCGTACGGTACTTGTAAAATGGCCGCCGCCACATGTTCGGTCGACGAACAAAGACCCCCCTGGATTAGTCAATTAAGCTGCGGTTAACCGCAGCTTCACGGAGGTAAATTGAGGGCACACTCCAGCTCCCGGGTGGCCTGGCAATCGGTAGCTTGTTCGGTAGATACAATCTACCGAACACCCCGGCAGAAAAGGCATGAATAAGCCTTTCTGCAGGGCAAATAAGTATTTTACAGTCTGGCCCATAGTCCAAAGGCAGCAGGCGGGCAACCAGGCTCCTCCAATACAATGTGGCGAGATTGGTTCCGTCACAAAACTTAATGTGCGTAATAATTTGGAACAATGCATTGTAAGTTTTATATGTTTAAAAAAAATACTGTTATCATTAGGAGGTTTGTTTGATAAAATTTGAATTGTACTCTTAATAGTTGATAACATGAGAATTATGCTGACTGTTATTTACATCAATTATTTAGGTAAATGAGAAAAATATCATTTGCATAATAATTTGGAACAGGGTGTATGTGCATGTATGTCAGTATGTATCTGTATGTCTGTCTATATGTTAGCATGTCAGCATGTATGTATGTGTATGTATGTATTTCAGTATGTATGTATGTCAGTATGTCTGTCTGTTTGTGTGTGTGTATGTCAGTATGTATGTATCTATCTGTACGTACGTATCTGTATGTATGTATGCAGGGCCGCCATCAGGGGTGACAACCATGGCAGTTGTCACGGGACCGGCGGGCCTGGGGGCCCCGGGCTGCACGTGTAGTGGCGGAACTGCCGCCAGTGCAGCTTCACCGGGTGGTCCAAGCATTTATATCTCCCAGTCAGTGCTACGGCCGTGCAATAGCCGTATATCTCCCAGTCAGTGCTACGGCCGTGCAATTAAAAAATTTGCAGGCACAAAGTAGTGCTGGGAGAAAGTGACTGCCTGTTACTTCCTCCCAGCTCCCTCCGCGCGGGAGGGGAGAGAGACAGACCGCGAGGACGGAAGAGCCATGCCAACTCCCAACAGCCTCAGCCACTCTCCTGCAAAAAAAGTTATAAAAATTAGCTATGTGTGTGTATGTCAGTATGTATTTATATATATATATATATATATATATCTCTGTATGTGCATATCTGTCAGTATGTATCTGCATGTATGTCAGTATGTGTATGTACGTATGTGTATGTATTTCAGTATGTATGTATCTGTATGTATGTCTGTCTGTCAGTATGTGTATGTATGTATCTGTATGTCATTATGTACTTATGTAATTATGTATGTATGTATGTCTGTCAGTATGTATGTGTGTGTATGAATGTTCTTATGCGTGTGTGTGTCTGTATATATGTTAGTATGTGTCTGTATGTCACTATGTATGTCTGTGTGTCTGTATATGTCTGTGTGTCTGTTAGTATGTATGTGTGTCAGTATGTGTGTATCTTTGTGTGTGCGTGTGTATCTGTGTCCTTTTTGTATCAGTGCGTGTGTTTGTGTCTGTGTGTGTATTTCTGTGGGTGGGGTTTGGAGGCAGAATTTGAGGGCGGGCTTGGAGGCGGGTCCATGGGGTCCCAGACCTTGAGCAGTGTTAGGGGCTCCAAAATTTCTGATGGCAGCCCTGAATGAACTGTAAATAAAATGTATGCTACTGTGGTGATAGAAATTACGTTGTTAGCTGACTTTGCATGCAAATACCACTGCTGGACTTGAATGCTGTAATTATATGCTGCCACCCCCTTTTTGGAATACGCTGGGTTGCCTATTTTTGAAAATGGTAAAATGCAGCCTGTAAAACCTACCCTTCTAAGCCTGCCCAGACTTTCTGTGACTATCCAATCACAACCTTCTCAATGCAACTCTAGAGATGTCATTGCAAGGCAGGTGCTCTGGGAAATTGCTGCCTTTTGAGTTTAGCTTCACTGAGCTAACCAAACCAGTAAGTAACAGGGTCCTTGAGTGCTTGAAGGCCAAGGGGGTGTAACCAGATTTATTTCTAAAAGTGTCCATTTCTTTTGAAATCTGCACTTTTTTGCAGAATGAAAAAAAAAAGCATTTCAGCAAGCTGAAGTGCTTTAGGAGTCTGGAGAGGCTCTTTAAGAAGACATTATGGGATAGCAATTACAGGATACAAGATGTAACCAGTCCTTAAAATGGCCTAGTTTAACTTTCACCTTATTGCTGGTTGCTGATAAGCAAGCTAAGATATACTTATAACAATAATTGGTCATAAATATTGATTAAAAAGGAGGCTAATTATAAGGAATCCAAATAAAATCATAAAAAGATCACAACAATACAATAACTCAGCTTAAAGTGCTTATAACATTTTTCATTGTTATCTTTTGTGTCCAATATTCTGTGCAGGCAACTGCAAAATTCTCAACCTCACAGCTTTAGTCTTAACTATAGCATAACAAGCAGATCCACTGACTGCAGTCATTTGCTTAAATTATTTAGTACAACAAGCAAATGTGAATGCAAGTGCATAGTAGCAACTCAAGGGAATGTGATTATTCCAAAATAACCAAACATTAGGTCAAATCTTATGGGAATAAATATGATGGCTTGACAATATGCAGAACTCTTTGTTTTCTTGAGAACGTGTAACTTGCTGAAGTGGAACAGGCATCCCATATACTGTATTTCTTATTGCCACAGGAAAAACATTTATTTTGTCTTTTTTTTGGTCAATTTATTTAAACAGCAAGGAGAAAACAAATCCTAATTTGTTTTGGTGATTGCTAAATAGCTATGATATATGATAATGTAATAAATAAAATATACTGCTATATGTGAACGTGCAATTGTCTATACACATATGGCTAACATAAATTTACCAGTGAAGGTATACTTTCACAACTAACCATCTAGCATATTCCTTATGATAAAAGTTGAACTCCATTACATTTCTTTATGAGACAAAGAAGACTAGTGCTATAGCTCTGACTTTAGTTTAACCCCTTAAGGACCAAACTTCTGGAATAAAAGGGAATCATGACATGTCACACATGTCATGTGTCCTTAAGGGGTATCTATAGCCTGTCCCTGTAGGCTTTTTGATGTAAATACTGCCATTTCAGACGCGCTGACAGAACAAAGACAAAAGGAAGTGCAGTACCGGTCCTTAGAGTGGCCGGGCTGTGCACACAGAGAGTAGTCAGAATACAAGCCAAAGCAGTGGCGGATCCAATTGCCCCGTTGCCCTCCCCTGAGAAAACCGAGGCTCTCCCTCTCCCCTGCCTACACATGCAGGCGCTGGCCCTGCAACGTGCCTTCATTGACCGGAGGGGAGATCAGTGCTCTCCCTCCCCAGTCCGCAGGCACCATGCTGGCAGCCGGCAGGGGAGGGAGAGAGGACCCAGGAGTTCAGCCTGCAGCTCCTCCGGGTCCTTCTCTCGTGAGCACGGAGCGTTGCCGCTGTTACCATGGCAACGCTCCGGTTCTCACGAGAGTGAACTCTAGCCTTGGAGTGCGGGCTAAAGTTCACTCTCACCACTGGGACCACCAGGGATCGACATAATGTATATTTGTTTTAATTAAATTTGTAAAAACAATACATATTATTTTTTTTAAAAAAGCCCCCCTACCCTTCTTATCACACACCCTACACACACACACACACATACACTGCCCCCATACACTCACTGCCCCTATACACACACACTGCCCCCACACACACACTGCCCCCATACACACACACTGCTCCCATACACACACACTGCTCCCATACACACACACTGCTCCCATACACACACACTGCTCCCATACACACACACACTGCTCCCATACACACACACTGCCCCCATACACACACACTGCCCCCATACACACACACACTGCTCCCATACACACACACACTGCTCCCATACACACACACACTGCTCCCATACACACACACACACTGCCCCCATACACACACACACTGCCCCCAAACACACATTGTCTTACACATACACTGCCCCTCCATACACACACATTGCCCCACACTCACACATACACTGCAATCATCACACAGACACACTGACCCACACATACACTGCCCCCCTGACATACACTGCAGGCCTCACTCACATACTGCAACCTTCACACACACACACACACACTCCTCACACACTGTCTCCCTCACACACACATACAATCACACACACACTGCACCCCTCACACATTGCACCACTCACACACACCACTGCTCCTATGCCCTACTATAGCCCCATTTCCAAGCAGACCTCAGTCAGGTAAGTTGTCAAACTGTTCCTAAGTTGTCAAACGGTTAGACTACTTACTTTGGGAGGGGGTCCTGGCACTATTTGCACCATACCACATACTTGTCATGGTACCTGTGGTGTCTACCTCAGAGGAGGTTAGACACCTAGACGTTGTTCCTCAGAAAGGGGCTGGTACACCCGAACACTTCAGTCTTTCAGGCCGTTTACACGCCGGCTGCGATAACCCCGCCTCCTTTTATGACGCGGCACTCAGTAGCCGACGTCATGACGTCAATCACGTCATGAACCGCCAGAAACCGCTAATCAGGACATGTTGGGGGCGTGGTACACAATTAAAGAACCAAGGTATAAAAGAGATGTATTTGCAATGATTCATTGCCCTGTCGTGGTTCTAGCTAATCTAGTCACTCAGTGCTCTTTCTTATCTTGTGTATCTGGTTATTGATTCGGCTTTGTACTTTCGACCCTGCGTTCTTCTCTTATCCTTTTGACTCGGCTTGTCTCTCGCTTACCTGCCTTCTCGTTCCCTCGACCTCGGCTTGTCTCTGACCATTCTTTGTCTACTCCTTGCGTTAGTCCGGCCATTCTAAAGTCTGGTATACGTACCTTCTCTTGTTTGCATTCTGCGTGTTGGATCCCTGTCACGATCCTGACAATACTGCTCTCCATACACACACACACTGTCCCCCATACACACACTACCCCCCATACACACACTACCCCCAATACACACACACTGCCCCACATACACACACACTGCCCCCACACACACACACTGCCCCCACACACACTACCCCCCATACACACACTACCCCCAATACACACACACTGCCCCACATACACACACACTGCCCCCACACACACACACTGCCCCCACACACACACACTGCCCCCACACACACACACTGCCCCCACACACATACACTGCCCCTCCATACACATACATTAACCCACACTCACACATACACTGCAACTGTCACACACACATAGTGACCCACACATACACTGCCCACCAACACACACACACTGCACCCCTGACATACACTGCAGCCCTCACTCACACACTGCAACCTTCACACACACACACACACACTGTCCCCCTCTCACACACACACACACACACACACACTGCACCCCTCAAATACACCACTGCTCCTATGCCCTACTACAGCCCCATTTTCCAGCAGACCTCAGGTAAGTTGTCAAACTGTTCTTAAACGGTTTGACTACTTACTCTGGGAGGAGGTCTCGGCACTATTGGCACCATAACCACTACACTGAGCTGTAGTGGTTATTGTGTCTGGATTATTTATTCAAATAATCTACAAGTGCCCCCCCCCCGAGATCAGGCTCTGGATCCGCCACTGAGCCAAAATCAGAGGGAACCAGAGAGACAGAATAATGGATAAGACAAGCTGAGGTCAAGGGTCAGAGAAAGCCAGTATTTTGGTAAAAAGACAATCAGAGAAACAGACAGAGTATACTATTGGGCTATCAAAAGACCACAACTGTGCAACAAGACACGGAAGAGGGGACAGCCGCGAGCGGCGGGCAAGTATCAGAAACCGTTGCTCGCGGTGGACGGCAAACTTAAGTAGCCGCAAGCGGCAAGTGGTTACCTGAAGCCGCCGCTCACGGAGAGGAGTCAGATGGCGCGTGGCCAGCAGAACCCGTCGCTCGGGAGGAGGAGTCAGGCGCGTGGGGAGAGAGCCTGACAGTGGCCTCCTGTCTACCCACTATGGTCCAGAGACCCCGTTCGGGAGTTAACCTGCCCGACCTCCCCCAGAGACTTCTCCTCTGAGCCCCTGGTTCGGTTCCTTCCCCCTCCCGAATTCACCCTCACACTCACTCCCTGGTGGTCATTTGCACAAACTAACCCGCGATCGCTATGAAACCATTTTTGCCTAGAGGACTCTGCAGTTCCCGTTCACCTTGGTCAAGTGTTATGACCCCCTTGCCGACCTGCCAGGAGAGCTTTTTGGAGGGAAGGTGCCCGAGACTGTGAGGAGCAATCGCTCCCTGAGAGCCAGGTGGAACACCCTGTATTTCGTCCACAAGAGCCCCCGACAGTTGACCAGCCAAAGCACTAATCGCACTGGAACTATTTTGGGCATAGGACCACGTGTGCGGATGGTCAGAACTTTACCCCAGTGACGATTCCCCTACACTGCATGGGTCTGAGCGCTATTTGGACAACTTGAGCGCTCAGATCAGGGCTATTCTGGGATGTAGGACATATGGGGATATAGGACATGTGCGTTTTTTTAGGTTTGGCTTTCTGTATCTGGGCGATAATTAACTTACCGGTCCTTGACTCAATTAGCTCCCAGACACAGAGTCACCTGGGCGGGGCTTGCATTGCATTGTATGGAGCCCCAATGCTGGGATCTGTGCATAAAATGCAGAGTTTGGCTCAATAAAGGCAGTTGTACTCCCAGAACTGTGTGTTGTCCAGTTACTGGGGGGAATAGAGCTATTTCACTACCCTGTTCCAGTAAGAACTTTGAGGAGGACCCCAGTCAAGCCATGGTGACTGGGGCAGAAGTGCTGCCATTTCCCCGGGTTCAGCTAGGAAGCGATCCTTGTATGTGTGTGTCAGCACAGGTCAGTATGTGTGTGTGTCAGCATGGGTCAGGGTGTGTCAGCCTGCATAAGTCAGTATGTGTGTGTGTGTGTGTGTGCAGACTGACGCATGTCTGCGTCAGTCTGCATGAGTGGGTGAAGCGAATCGGGTAGCAAAATGTTGTTTGCCTAATGCAGCAAAAATCCTTGCACCGGTCCTGTTACTACAGCAAGCTGTAGTAGTCAAGGTGTTGTTTTCTCTGTTTAACCTGCTGGAAAAGCAGAAAAGCAAGGGTAAAACCCCACTAAAAATGGCAAAGTCCTCCATCTGGCTATCTACCCATTTATTGGATATGGTTTAGTTGCAGGATGAAACATTCACCTGCACTGTAAAAGGAGGAAGAGGGTGGGAAGAGAAGTATCACTTCTCTCGAGATTTGACTGTCAGGAGTGCTTTTGCTCATATTGCATATCATGGCCTTTTTTGGGGTTGAAGAACAAAAGAATTAAAACAAAACTACTGCTGGTAAATACATTTTATAACAAGATTTATTTATTGAGGGGGTAGTTAGAGACATTGACTTTTTTATGGAATGTGACTAGGGGATTGGGGGTCTACAAGAGTTTCCCCTCAGTCCCAGGCTATAAAAAATAATTTGTTAGTAATTAAAAGCAACGCTTCCAAGCCCTCTGGATATGAGATCCTGGACTGTTACTTCCAAGCTCTCACATTCTACCCCACGCATGCACAATACCATCATGGTCTGCCCTAGAGAATTATTGTATTCAATGGTTCTCTATGGCAGAATCTTTGGAGCATCGCAGTGAGCGCTACACATACGGCTACGATTTCCATGCTTTTCTACTAGGAGAATTGGATTGGACCGTCATCTTGGAGGAAAACCTTGGAGTAGAAGGTAAGTAAAATAAATCCTTTATTTCATTTAATTTTGTTTAGAAACTGCATACAGTGGTTATGGTGCTGAGTGTCCTTTTAATTGATCTTTGTGCGATCAATGACATTCCCCATGTATGATTTGGAAAAAGTTTTGCCTATGAAAGTTTTCAGTAAAAAAATCTTTGATTGGTTATGGATAAAAAAGGACTTTGCTTTGGATGGACCACCTCAGATTAGTTATTCTACTAGTCCAAAAAATATTTAATAAAGATTCTATCATTATTTAAGAAAAGAAATAAAATAAATACTGAGAAGTGACAGAACCACTTTGATCTGCCACACTGAAAGAGGAAACAAAATGGTGGTGCCTGGATATTGAAGGTAAGAACTGTAATTAAAGGCAAATGGCAAGGAGGCGTATACAAGCATCATAAGGACAGAAAAAAGCTAAAGACAAACAAATGACAGTGCTGCTTTAGAGCAAATATTTTAAAAATATATATTTTGCAAAGAAGGTGACTTTGCCACTAGACATGTGCACCAGTGAAATTTTCGTTTCCTACAAATGATTTCGTACTAAATAAAAAATGTCATTCGTCAATCATGAATTTTGTCTGCAAACCATTTGTTTTCAAATGAAATTCGTTAAAAAATAATTTGTTTTCATCCATTAGGATGAAAACAGCAATGCACTACCAGCACCCTCCTTGTAATAAACCATTCCTACCCACCCCCTGCATACTAAATATACATCAGTATGGGGGTCACTATGACCCCCATATTGATAAGTGAGGATAAATCCTCCCGCATACACCTACTCGCTGCATGCCGCAAGTAGGGGCATGTCGCCTAAATAAATGTAAAACTACTAGTGGCTGGGCAGCTATTGCTGCTTAGTCACTAGTACAATAAGTGGGACCTGGCACAGGTTAAATCCTCCCGCCACTACCTGTGCCAGGTGCCTCTTTGTAGTAGGGGCATGTCGCCTAAACAGCGAGCAGCCAGTGTCTGCTCACTGTCATTTAAAACTGGATATAAAAATCTGTGTTTTACATGAAAGTGATAGAGAGCTACGGTAAGAGTACATGTAACCAAAAGTCATAGTAAAAACTATAACAATGCTGCAATATGAAAAAGTAGCTATTTAGATCTAAATAGCTACTTTTTTTTACACATTCTCGTACCGTACTCTTAACACTTCTATACAAGATACATTAATATCCCGTTCACAATTACAGTGATGGTGGGGAACACACATTACTAAAATGGGGGGGGGGCATAGTGCCCCCTTGCGCCTTTTAAAATAAATGGGGTACCCTAAATAAATAAATAATGGGGGGGACCCAATGTCCTCCCAGGTCCCCACCCATGAGCTGCGGGTGGGGACCCTAATAAATTAAAGGGGGGACCTAAAATCCCCCCTGGTCCCCACCCATGAGCGGCGGGTGGGGATCCTAAATAAATAATGGAGGGGACCTCATTTTACACAGCGTGGGAACGTTCTTTGGACCTTTTAAAAAAGAAAGCAACCAATCAAAGTGTTATGAGTCAAATTACACAGCATGGGAAAATTCCAAAGAACTTTCCCACGCTGTGTAAAATGACTCAGAGCACTTGGATTTCACTTACCTGACAATCTCTTCATTTACCTGTCAGAGCACTCCGATTGGTTGGCTTAAACCAAATAATCAGAGCGCTCTGAGCCTAATTGCAGGGTGTGGGAAGGCTTTATAAGCCTTGCCCCGCCCTGCGGAGCTCATTCTGTGCCGTGCCCTCCATGGGTGAAGATGGATTCTTTTTTTACCGTCTGGATTTTTTTTTTTTCACTTTTTTAAATTTTATTTTTACAGTTGCGACACTGTAAAATCCATATGGATTTTATGGATTTTTATTTGGCCTTTTTTGGAGCTGAAGAATGATAAGTATGACATTTTATTTTACAGGTATAGTTTATTGCCCCCCCCCCTTTTACTGAGGGGGTAGGTAGGGTATTTTTATTGGGGGGGAGCTTGGGGACCCCAAGTCACTTTATTATTTGTGGTCCCCACCAATCGGTCATGGGTGGGGACATGGGGGGGACATTAGGTCCCCCCCATCACTTATTTCATTAGAGTCCCCACCTGCCACTCATGGGTGCAGACCAGGGGGGAAATTAGGTCCCCCTTTAATTTATTAGGGACCAACCACTGGCTGCTCACTGTTTAGGCGACAGGCCCCTACTCGCGGCATGCAGGAGGATTAAACCTCCCTTTTATCAATATGGGGGTCATAGTGACCCCCATACTGATTTATATTTAGTTTTATGCCACTGGCTGCTCACTGTCATTTAAAACTGGACATAAATGTATCTTGTATAGAAGTATAAAGAGTACATGTAAAAAGTAACTATTTAGATCTAAATAGCTACTTTTCATATTGCAACATTGTTATAGTTTTTACTATAACTTTTGGTTACATGTACTCTTACCGTAGCGCTCTATCACTTCGATGTAAAATACTGATTTTTATATCCAGTTTTAAATGACAGCGAGCAGTAGGCGACATGCCCCTTACTACACGGGGGGACCTGGCACAAGTAGGGGTGGGAGGTTTGTTGCACTAGTCACTGTGCAACAAAAGCTGCCCAGTCACTAGTAGTTTTAAATTTGTTTAGGCGACATACCCCTACTCGCGGCATCCCTTGTAAATTAATATTTATTACAAAGAGGGAGCTGATAGCGCTGCCGGCTCCCTCCTTGTTTTTTTTTCTGCGCATGCACACTTATTTCTCCATGATGTGGGGGTAAATTCCCCTGCAGAACGGAGTCAACGAACGAAACGGTAATACATTCGTCATTTGCCCTTTCGTTTATATTTCGTTTGTAGGGCTTTCGTTTACGTTTTAGTAAACGAATATGTAAAAACACGAATTTTCAGACGAAATCGTATTTTTACGAAAATGAATGCACATGAAAATTTGCCACTCAGGTTGAGGAGACCGGGTAGTACAACAGAGGTGAGTTATACTTACCTGATGCTGTCTCATTGAGCACTGCCATCTTCTAAGCTTCATCTGCCATTTGCAAATGAGTAAGATAAGGCCTTATTCCCACAACAGAGTTTGACAGTGGTAGTACTGCCTTCTGGCAAGTTTTGTTAACTTGAAGTTTTACCGTTAAGTCATAGTAAAGGGACTAAAGCGGTACCCCAAAAATGATGCAGCTCATCTATAGTCACTATCCTTTGCCTCTATTCTTCCATTCAGATTTAATTTGGGAAAATTCAAAGTTTAGTGAATAGCCCTAAATGTTTCATTGTCTGCCTCCCCTTCAAATTGTGTGAATATGCAACATGCAGGGTATTTGTAATATGTGTGTGATGTTTTCTGGCTGTGTGTAAAGTTTGCTCACTATGTCATGTATTTTTTTTTTTTTTTTTTGCTGGCTGTGTGCAATGTGTGTAAGAAATTTGCTGGGTGAGTGGAATATGTGTGTGGTGTGTTTGTTCTCTGTTTTGCTCCCATTCTACTGAGCTTTCTGCAGAAAGGGGGGAAACGCATATCTCTCAACAAATGGACAGAGGGACACTATCATTTTAGGGGTGCGAGTAGGGCTGTTCAGTGAACTTTTAGGTGACTTACTAATAAAAATGTATGCATCTAAAATGTATTTTAGAACAAAAACAATGTATCTTATTTACACAGCCTGATTTCCTAAACACATTTATTGTAGTTCAAAGACACATTACTGTAAGTATCACTGCTGTGGCGCTCTGTTGAACACTCAGACACAACAACAATATGGAGCTCTTAGAAAAGAGGGACATTAGGATAAAAAACAAAAAAGAGACTATTTATCCTAAATAGGAGACTTGTGAGTTATGGATAAGCATGGTGGTACAGTGGGAGTTAGGGTCCCCGGTAGTCAAATGGGTGAATCTGTGGTTCACATGTCCTGGGTGGCAACAAATACAAATTCACTTAGGGTTACCACCTGACCGGTATTTTACCGGCACAGCCGGTATTTGAGGCTTTGTGGCCAGTGCCGGTATTACAGGAATACTGGCAATATAGGGGAAGGTATTTCTGTTTGATGGAACTCTGAGACAGTATCTCCCAGATCTAAATGTATCACTGCCCATGCTCCCTGAGACAGGCAGAGTAGGGACAGATACATACCGTATTTTTCGCTCTATAAGACGCACTTTTTCCCTCCTCAAAAGTGAGGGGAAATGTCTGTGCGTCTTATGGAGCGAATGTGCCCCTCTCTCTCCCACCTAGGTCCCCGGTAGGTCTCCTACCTTTATGTAGCGTGACCGAGCAGAGCAGTGTGCACCACGGTACCGGAGATTCAGTTTCATGTACCCGGCCGGACTGAAAAGAAGTGAGCACTCAGTGCTCACTTCCTTTCAGTCCGACCGGGAACAGGAAACTGTTCCCTGTGCGCACTGCTCCGCTCGGCCACGCTACATAAAGATAGGAGACCTACCGGCAGTGGTGTATTTAGGATTCGTGCTGCCCTCGGCAGGACAGTGCTCTGACACCCCCCCTAATTTAAATTTTCTCCACCCCTTCCTGTCAAGGCTGCACTTTAACTGACAGACGCATACACTCATTGACAATCACACACTCTCATATACACTGACAAACGCATACACTCATTGACAATCACACACTCTCATATACACTGACAAACAATGACATACACACACTATTACTTGGGGACACACTGACAGACGCATGCACTCACTCATTCACTCAGACTTGTCTTTACCCGTGTGTCTCACTTCCTCAATTCCAACTCTCTCCTTGACCCACATCAATCTGGCTTCCGCCCTCTCCACTCTACAGAGACTGCCCTTATCAAAGTCACTAACAACCTAATTGCAGCTAAATCCAAAGGCCACTACTCCATACTAATTCTTCTTGACCTCTCAGCGGCCTTTGACACCGTTGATCATGCTCTCCTTCTTCAAACTCTTCAATCGCTTGGTCTCTGTGACTCTGTCCTCTCGTGGTTTTCCTCTTATCTCTCCCAACGCTCATTCAGTGTCTCCTTTTCTAATGATACCTCCTCCCCTCGCCCTGTCTCGGTTGGAGTCCCCCAAGGCTCCGTCCTTGGTCCCCTTCTATTTTCTCTATATACTGCCTCTCTTGGCAAACTTATTACCTCTTTTGGATTCCACTACCACCTGTACGCTGATGACACCCAGCTATATCTCTCCTCCCCGGACTTCTCCCCTGCCGTCCTGCAACGTGTCACTGCTTGCCTTTCTTCCATCTCTGACTGGATGTCCTCCCGCTTTCTGAAACTCAATCTCTCAAAAACTGAGCTCCTTGTCTTTCCTCCTCCTAATACTGATCCTCCTCTTTCGCTCTCCCTTCAAGTTTGTGGTACCAACATCAGTCCATCCTTGCAAGCGCACTGTCTTGGCGTCATACTTGACTCTGGTCTCACCTTTGAGCCTCACATCCAGCATGTTGCCAAATCCTGTAGATTCCATCTTAAAAACATAGCCCGCATCCGCCCTTTTCTTGCACCAGATACTACCAAGGAGCTTGTCCATGCTCTAGTAATTTCACGCATGGATTACTGTAACCCTCTCCAGATTGGTCTTCCCAAAAGCCGTACTGCACCCCTACAGTCCGTAATGAACGCTGCTGCTAGACTGATTTTCCTCTCTAGTTGTTTCTCTCACACCTCACCCCTCTGCCAGTCCTTACATTGGCTTCCTGTGTGCTATAGGAGTCAATTCAAGGTACTAACTCACACCTATAAAGCACTGAACAACTCTAGCCCCTCTTATATCTCCTCACAGATCCATAGGTATGTCCCTTCTCGGTCTCTCCGCTCTGCCCGTGACCACCTCCTGTCCGTTGTCCGCACTCGTACGGCCAACTCACGCTTGCAGGACTTCTCACGGGCGGCTCCCTTCCTATGGAATAGCCTGCCTACCGCCATCAGACTCTTCCCTAGTCTTGCATCTTTTAAGAAGTGCCTTAAAACCCATCTCTTTAGGAAAGCTTATGGCCTCCAAGACTAACCAATACCTCACATACCTGTCTCTTGCCCTCTCCTAAAGGGCAGTCCACCTTATTTGATTGCAAATTCCTGTCCTAATGTGTTTTACACCCCACCTCCTATAGAATGTAAGCTCGATCGAGCAGGGTCCTCTTCAACCTATTGTTCCTGTAAGTTTATTTGTAATTGTCCTATTTATAGTTAAATCCCCTCTCATAATATTGTAAAGCGCTACGGAATATGTTGGCGCTATATAAATTGCAATAATAATAATAATTCACACTTACATACACATTTCTCCCAAATTATTATTTTTTTAAAGGAACACTATAGTCACCTAAATTACTTTAGCTAAATAAAGCAGTTTTAATGTATAGGTAATTCCCCTGCAATTTCACTGCTCAATTCACTGTCATTTAGGAGTTAAATCCCTTTGTTTCTGTTTATGCAGCCCTAGCCACACCTCCCCTGGCTATGATTGACAGAGCCTGCATGAAAGAAAAACTGGTTTCACTTTCAAACAGATGTAATTTACCTTAAATAATTGTATCTCAATCTCCAAATTGAACTTTAATCACATACAGGAGGCTCTTGCAGGGTCTAGCAAGCTATTAACATTGCAGGGGAGAAGAAAATCTTAATTAAACAGAACTTGCAATAAAGAAAGCCTAGATAGGGCTCTCTTTACAGGAAGTGTTTATAGACGGCTGTGTAAGTCACATGCAGGGAGGTGTGACTAGGGTTCATAAACAAAGGGATTTAACTCCTAAATGGCAGAGGATTGAGCAGTGAGGCTGCAGGGGCATGTTCTATACACCAAAACTGCTTCATTAAGCTAAAGTTGTTCAGGTGACTATAGTGTCCCATTAATTTAATTGTAAATCCACCCAGCCTCCCTAGGAGAGCTGGAGAGGACTACTTACCTGTTGTTTTTTTTGCCAACCCCTGCAAAGTGCTGCCCAACGCAGACGCCTTGTTTGCCTCGCGGAAGACACGTCCCTGCCTACCGGGGCCAAGGGGGGGGGGAGAGAGAAGGGCACTAAGGCATGCAAGCCCCCCCTCCACGAATGGACACAGAGAAATAGACACCCAGGTCTCTCTGCAGGAAGGGTTTATGGGGAGAGAGCAGACCTACTCAGTGATGAAGATGGGAACACTTAGGGACATAAAAAAATAAATAGAAATATACAGCAACATTTATTTCTATATCTCAATTGTGACTGCATATATGACTGTATGCCTGAGTATGTATGTCTCTGTATCTCTTTTTTTCTGTGTATGACAGTGTCTGTGTGTTTATGACTATGTCTGTATGTCACTATATGTCTGTGTACGATTGTCTCTAGATGTCTGTATATCACTGCATGACAGTATGTTTGTGTAGGGCAGTCTCTGTATGTCACACTATGGCTGTATGTCTGTAGGACAGGATCTGAAACCCTATGTCTGTATGTCACTGTATGAGAGTGTCTGTGAGTCTTTGTATGACAGTATGTCTGTATGACAGTGTACCTGTACGTGTAGATTGTATGATTATGTGGAGGGTAAGGAATACGAAAATGGCTAAAGAAGACAAGAGATTCAAAGAGAGAGTTACGTGACACATAGGTAAAGAAGCATTTTAGGGGGAGGCGGCAAAATGCATCTTAAACATCCACAATGCTACACACACAGTCAGACATAGTACACATTGTAATTAGTATTTTAGCAATTTAGGGAGCTTTCCTTTTCCAAATGTTACGCAATATCCGTGACATGGGGTAAATGGGGTACCCTAAATAAATAAATAATGGGGGGGACCCAATGTCCTCCCAGGTCCCCACCCATGAGCTGCGGGTGGGGACCCTAATAAATTAAAGGGGGGACCTAAAATCCCCCCTGGTCCCCACCCATGAGCGGCGGGTGGGGATCCTAAATAAATAATGGAGGGGACCTCATTTTACACAGCGTGGGAACGTTCTTTGGACCTTTTAAAAAAGAAAGCAACCAATCAAAGTGTTATGAGTCAAATTACACAGCATGGGAAAATTCCAAAGAACTTTCCCACGCTGTGTAAAATGACTCAGAGCACTTGGATTTCACTTACCTGACAATCTCTTCATTTACCTGTCAGAGCACTCCGATTGGTTGGCTTAAACCAAATAATCAGAGCGCTCTGAGCCTAATTGCAGGGTGTGGGAAGGCTTTATAAGCCTTGCCCCGCCCTGCGGAGCTCATTCTGTGCCGTGCCCTCCATGGGTGAAGATGGATTCTTTTTTTACCGTCTGGATTTTTTTTTTTTCACTTTTTTAAATTTTATTTTTACAGTTGCGACACTGTAAAATCCATATGGATTTTATGGATTTTTATTTGGCCTTTTTTGGAGCTGAAGAATGATAAGTATGACATTTTATTTTACAGGTATAGTTTATTGCCCCCCCCCCTTTTACTGAGGGGGTAGGTAGGGTATTTTTATTGGGGGGGAGCTTGGGGACCCCAAGTCACTTTATTATTTGTGGTCCCCACCAATCGGTCATGGGTGGGGACATGGGGGGGACATTAGGTCCCCCCCATCACTTATTTCATTAGAGTCCCCACCTGCCACTCATGGGTGCAGACCAGGGGGGAAATTAGGTCCCCCTTTAATTTATTAGGGACCAACCACTGGCTGCTCACTGTTTAGGCGACAGGCCCCTACTCGCGGCATGCAGGAGGATTAAACCTCCCTTTTATCAATATGGGGGTCATAGTGACCCCCATACTGATTTATATTTAGTTTTATGCCACTGGCTGCTCACTGTCATTTAAAACTGGACATAAATGTATCTTGTATAGAAGTATAAAGAGTACATGTAAAAAGTAACTATTTAGATCTAAATAGCTACTTTTCATATTGCAACATTGTTATAGTTTTTACTATAACTTTTGGTTACATGTACTCTTACCGTAGCGCTCTATCACTTCGATGTAAAATACTGATTTTTATATCCAGTTTTAAATGACAGCGAGCAGTAGGCGACATGCCCCTTACTACACGGGGGGACCTGGCACAAGTAGGGGTGGGAGGTTTGTTGCACTAGTCACTGTGCAACAAAAGCTGCCCAGTCACTAGTAGTTTTAAATTTGTTTAGGCGACATACCCCTACTCGCGGCATCCCTTGTAAATTAATATTTATTACAAAGAGGGAGCTGATAGCGCTGCCGGCTCCCTCCTTGTTTTTTTTTCTGCGCATGCACACTTATTTCTCCATGATGTGGGGGTAAATTCCCCTGCAGAACGGAGTCAACGAACGAAACGGTAATACATTCGTCATTTGCCCTTTCGTTTATATTTCGTTTGTAGGGCTTTCGTTTACGTTTTAGTAAACGAATATGTAAAAACACGAATTTTCAGACGAAATCGTATTTTTACGAAAATGAATGCACATGAAAATTTGCCACTCAGGTTGAGGAGACCGGGTAGTACAACAGAGGTGAGTTATACTTACCTGATGCTGTCTCATTGAGCACTGCCATCTTCTAAGCTTCATCTGCCATTTGCAAATGAGTAAGATAAGGCCTTATTCCCACAACAGAGTTTGACAGTGGTAGTACTGCCTTCTGGCAAGTTTTGTTAACTTGAAGTTTTACCGTTAAGTCATAGTAAAGGGACTAAAGCGGTACCCCAAAAATGATGCAGCTCATCTATAGTCACTATCCTTTGCCTCTATTCTTCCATTCAGATTTAATTTGGGAAAATTCAAAGTTTAGTGAATAGCCCTAAATGTTTCATTGTCTGCCTCCCCTTCAAATTGTGTGAATATGCAACATGCAGGGTATTTGTAATATGTGTGTGATGTTTTCTGGCTGTGTGTAAAGTTTGCTCACTATGTCATGTTTTTTTTTTTTTTTTTTGCTGGCTGTGTGCAATGTGTGTAAGAAATTTGCTGGGTGAGTGGAATATGTGTGTGGTGTGTTTGTTCTCTGTTTTGCTCCCATTCTACTGAGCTTTCTGCAGAAAGGGGGGAAACGCATATCTCTCAACAAATGGACAGAGGGACACTATCATTTTAGGGGTGCGAGTAGGGCTGTTCAGTGAACTTTTAGGTGACTTACTAATAAAAATGTATGCATCTAAAATGTATTTTAGAACAAAAACAATGTATCTTATTTACACAGCCTGATTTCCTAAACACATTTATTGTAGTTCAAAGACACATTACTGTAAGTATCACTGCTGTGGCGCTCTGTTGAACACTCAGACACAACAACAATATGGAGCTCTTAGAAAAGAGGGACATTAGGATAAAAAACAAAAAAGAGACTATTTATCCTAAATAGGAGACTTGTGAGTTATGGATAAGCATGGTGGTACAGTGGGAGTTAGGGTCCCCGGTAGTCAAATGGGTGAATCTGTGGTTCACATGTCCTGGGTGGCAACAAATACAAATTCACTTAGGGTTACCACCTGACCGGTATTTTACCGGCACAGCCGGTATTTGAGGCTTTGTGGCCAGTGCCGGTATTACAGGAATACTGGCAATATAGGGGAAGGTATTTCTGTTTGATGGAACTCTGAGACAGTATCTCCCAGATCTAAATGTATCACTGCCCATGCTCCCTGAGACAGGCAGAGTAGGGACAGATACATACCGTATTTTTCGCTCTATAAGACGCACTTTTTCCCTCCTCAAAAGTGAGGGGAAATGTCTGTGCGTCTTATGGAGCGAATGTGCCCCTCTCTCTCCCACCTAGGTCCCCGGTAGGTCTCCTACCTTTATGTAGCGTGACCGAGCAGAGCAGTGTGCACCACGGTACCGGAGATTCAGTTTCATGTACCCGGCCGGACTGAAAAGAAGTGAGCACTCAGTGCTCACTTCCTTTCAGTCCGACCGGGAACAGGAAACTGTTCCCTGTGCGCACTGCTCCGCTCGGCCACGCTACATAAAGATAGGAGACCTACCGGCAGTGGTGTATTTAGGATTCGTGCTGCCCTCGGCAGGACAGTGCTCTGACACCCCCCCTAATTTAAATTTTCTCCACCCCTTCCTGTCAAGGCTGCACTTTAACTGACAGACGCATACACTCATTGACAATCACACACTCTCATATACACTGACAAACGCATACACTCATTGACAATCACACACTCTCATATACACTGACAAACAATGACATACACACACTATTACTTGGGGACACACTGACAGACGCATGCACTCACTCATTCACTCAGACTTGTCTTTACCCGTGTGTCTCACTTCCTCAATTCCAACTCTCTCCTTGACCCACATCAATCTGGCTTCCGCCCTCTCCACTCTACAGAGACTGCCCTTATCAAAGTCACTAACAACCTAATTGCAGCTAAATCCAAAGGCCACTACTCCATACTAATTCTTCTTGACCTCTCAGCGGCCTTTGACACCGTTGATCATGCTCTCCTTCTTCAAACTCTTCAATCGCTTGGTCTCTGTGACTCTGTCCTCTCGTGGTTTTCCTCTTATCTCTCCCAACGCTCATTCAGTGTCTCCTTTTCTAATGATACCTCCTCCCCTCGCCCTGTCTCGGTTGGAGTCCCCCAAGGCTCCATCCTTGGTCCCCTTCTATTTTCTCTATATACTGCCTCTCTTGGCAAACTTATTACCTCTTTTGGATTCCACTACCACCTGTACGCTGATGACACCCAGCTATATCTCTCCTCCCCGGACTTCTCCCCTGCCGTCCTGCAACGTGTCACTGCTTGCCTTTCTTCCATCTCTGACTGGATGTCCTCCCGCTTTCTGAAACTCAATCTCTCAAAAACTGAGCTCCTTGTCTTTCCTCCTCCTAATACTGATCCTCCTCTTTCGCTCTCCCTTCAAGTTTGTGGTACCAACATCAGTCCATCCTTGCAAGCGCACTGTCTTGGCGTCATACTTGACTCTGGTCTCACCTTTGAGCCTCACATCCAGCATGTTGCCAAATCCTGTAGATTCCATCTTAAAAACATAGCCCGCATCCGCCCTTTTCTTGCACCAGATACTACCAAGGAGCTTGTCCATGCTCTAGTAATTTCACGCATGGATTACTGTAACCCTCTCCAGATTGGTCTTCCCAAAAGCCGTACTGCACCCCTACAGTCCGTAATGAACGCTGCTGCTAGACTGATTTTCCTCTCTAGTTGTTTCTCTCACACCTCACCCCTCTGCCAGTCCTTACATTGGCTTCCTGTGTGCTATAGGAGTCAATTCAAGGTACTAACTCACACCTATAAAGCACTGAACAACTCTAGCCCCTCTTATATCTCCTCACAGATCCATAGGTATGTCCCTTCTCGGTCTCTCCGCTCTGCCCGTGACCACCTCCTGTCCGTTGTCCGCACTCGTACGGCCAACTCACGCTTGCAGGACTTCTCACGGGCGGCTCCCTTCCTATGGAATAGCCTGCCTACCGCCATCAGACTCTTCCCTAGTCTTGCATCTTTTAAGAAGTGCCTTAAAACCCATCTCTTTAGGAAAGCTTATGGCCTCCAAGACTAACCAATACCTCACATACCTGTCTCTTGCCCTCTCCTAAAGGGCAGTCCACCTTATTTGATTGCAAATTCCTGTCCTAATGTGTTTTACACCCCACCTCCTATAGAATGTAAGCTCGATCGAGCAGGGTCCTCTTCAACCTATTGTTCCTGTAAGTTTATTTGTAATTGTCCTATTTATAGTTAAATCCCCTCTCATAATATTGTAAAGCGCTACGGAATCTGTTGGCGCTATATAAATTGCAATAATAATAATAATTCACACTTACATACACATTTCTCCCAAATTATTATTTTTTTAAAGGAACACTATAGTCACCTAAATTACTTTAGCTAAATAAAGCAGTTTTAATGTATAGGTAATTCCCCTGCAATTTCACTGCTCAATTCACTGTCATTTAGGAGTTAAATCCCTTTGTTTCTGTTTATGCAGCCCTAGCCACACCTCCCCTGGCTATGATTGACAGAGCCTGCATGAAAGAAAAACTGGTTTCACTTTCAAACAGATGTAATTTACCTTAAATAATTGTATCTCAATCTCCAAATTGAACTTTAATCACATACAGGAGGCTCTTGCAGGGTCTAGCAAGCTATTAACATTGCAGGGGAGAAGAAAATCTTAATTAAACAGAACTTGCAATAAAGAAAGCCTAGATAGGGCTCTCTTTACAGGAAGTGTTTATAGACGGCTGTGTAAGTCACATGCAGGGAGGTGTGACTAGGGTTCATAAACAAAGGGATTTAACTCCTAAATGGCAGAGGATTGAGCAGTGAGGCTGCAGGGGCATGTTCTATACACCAAAACTGCTTCATTAAGCTAAAGTTGTTCAGGTGACTATAGTGTCCCATTAATTTAATTGTAAATCCACCCAGCCTCCCTAGGAGAGCTGGAGAGGACTACTTACCTGTTGTTTTTTTTGCCAACCCCTGCAAAGTGCTGCCCAACGCAGACGCCTTGTTTGCCTCGCGGAAGACACGTCCCTGCCTACCGGGGCCAAGGGGGGGGGGGAGAGAGAAGGGCACTAAGGCATGCAAGCCCCCCCTCCACGAATGGACACAGAGAAATAGACACCCAGGTCTCTCTGCAGGAAGGGTTTATGGGGAGAGAGCAGACCTACTCAGTGATGAAGATGGGAACACTTAGGGACATAAAAAAATAAATAGAAATATACAGCAACATTTATTTCTATATCTCAATTGTGACTGCATATATGACTGTATGCCTGAGTATGTATGTCTCTGTATCTCTTTTTTTCTGTGTATGACAGTGTCTGTGTGTTTATGACTATGTCTGTATGTCACTATATGTCTGTGTACGATTGTCTCTAGATGTCTGTATATCACTGCATGACAGTATGTTTGTGTAGGGCAGTCTCTGTATGTCACACTATGGCTGTATGTCTGTAGGACAGGATCTGAAACCCTATGTCTGTATGTCACTGTATGAGAGTGTCTGTGAGTCTTTGTATGACAGTATGTCTGTATGACAGTGTACCTGTACGTGTAGATTGTATGATTATGTGGAGGGTAAGGAATACGAAAATGGCTAAAGAAGACAAGAGATTCAAAGAGAGAGTTACGTGACACATAGGTAAAGAAGCATTTTAGGGGGAGGCGGCAAAATGCATCTTAACGACCGCTGACGGTTCAGGACCGTCAGCGGTAAAACGTGCGTTTGGACCGCTGACGGTCCTGAACCGTCATAACGGTTTTGGGCTACTTACCTGATCGCCGTCGGTCCCACGGCGGCGATCAGTGCTCCACCCGGTCCAGGGGGGTTGCCTGTCTGCCCAGGCAGTCCCCCTTCGGCAGATCAGGACCCCACGGCCATGTGATCACTCGATCACATGACCGCAATAGGTGTCCATGTGTCTGCCTGCAGGGGGACTGTCTGTGCTGACAGGCAGTCTCCCTGCAAGTGAAAAATCCAAAATAAAGTGTAAAAAAAAAATCTGTGTAAAAAAAAAAAAAATAATATGTGTATATATATGCTATATATACATGTATTATATCTATATATACCTATATATAATATATGTATATATATCATATATATAATGTCACACTAAGTGTATTTTTATATTTATATATACGTATATAATTATAAAAATACACTTATATTTAAATTACACACGAATATATACAATATATATGGTATATATATATTATTATAAAATACAAATAATATGTTAATAAAAATAAATAACAAAAAATAAAAATAATTTTTAATAATTAAAAAAAAATTATATATATATATTCAGTTTTATTCTAACAGTATTTTGATATTGATATATATATATTTATATCAAAATATACTTAGAATGTAATGATATATATATCTATGTATAAATAAATAAATAAAAATAATACGAAATATACATATGTCCACATACATAATTACATAAATAATTTCATAAATATACACGTAGACGTCAAATATATAAATATGTATATATATTAAAATTCTACGTGCATATTTATGCAATATTTTTACCTAATTAAGTAATTTTAATGATTGCAATTTGAGGGACCTGCCTGCCAACCCAGGCCCAAAGTCCAGATAATTTAATTTGCTAGCACTGTGTTTAACCCTGTAACTTTCTATGACACCCTAAATCCTGTACATGGGGGTACTGTTTTACTCGGGAGACTTCGCTGAACACAAATATTAGTGTTTCAAAACAGTAAAACCTATCACAGCGATGATATTGTCAGTGAAAGTGAAGTTTTTTGCATTTTTCACACACAAACAGCTCTTTCACTGAGGATATTATTGCTGTGATATATTTTACTGTTCTGATACACTAATATTTGTGTTCAGCGAAGTCTCCTGAGTATAACAGTACCCCACATGTAGAGGTTTTATAGTGTTTGTGAAAGTTACAGGGTCAAATATAAGGCTTGATTTTACTTTTTTTTTTTTTATTGAAATTTGTCAGATTGGTTAGGTTGCCTTTGAGAGCGTATGGTAGCCAAGGAATGAGAATTAGCCCCATGATGGCATACCATTTGCGAAAGAAGACAACCCAAGGTATTGCAAATGGGGTATGTTCAGCTTTTTTTAGTAGCCACTTAGTCACAAACACCGGCCAAAGTTAGCGTTTTTTGCATTTTTAACACACAAACAAATATAAATGCTAACTTTGGCCAGTGTTTGTGACTAGGTGGCTACTAAAAAAAACTGGACATACCCCATTTTGAATACCCTGGGTTGTCTACTTTAAAAAATATGTACATGTTAGGTGTGTTTCGGGGATTTATGACAGATAACGGTGTAACAATGTCACTATTGATACATTTAAAATATATATATATTGAAACAGCAATTTCCTACTTGTATTTATAGGCCTATAACTTGCAAAAAAAAGCAATAAAGCATGTAAACACTGGGTGTTTTTAAACTCGGGACAAAATTTTGAATCTATTTAGCAGTTTTTTTCATTAGCTTTTGTAGATAAGTAAAAGATTTTTCAAGTAAAAGTCCAAAAACATGTTTTTTTTTTTTATTTTTCACCATATTTTATTATTTTTTTTAAATACAATATATGACATAATATATATACACTGGTATGTAAAGAAAGCCCTTCTTGTCGTGAAAAAAACAATATATAACTTGTATGGGAACCGTAAATGAGAGAGCGGAAAATTACAGCTAAACACAAACACCACAAAAGTGTTAAAACTGCTCTGGTCCTTAACGTACAAACATCGCAAAAACAGGCCGGTCCTGAAGGGGTTAAACATCCACAATGCTACACACACAGTCAGACATAGTACACATTGTAATTAGTATTTTAGCAATTTAGGGAGCTTTCCTTTTCCAAATGTTACGCAATATCCGTGACATTGTGTCCAGTGACAACACACATACATATTTAAATATGCAAATTAACATGGCCGGTATCTTCTTCCCAAGAAAGGTGGCAACCCTAATTCACACCCTTAAAGGAACAATATAATGTCAGGAAAATAAACATGTATTCCTGACCCTACAGTGTTAAAAACACCATCTGACCCCTACCCCACCCCCCCACACACCCCCGCGCCCCTCTTATATAGTATAATCTTACCTTTACTCCAGTCTGCTGCTGCTGGCTCTGCCCCTGATCTGTCTGCTTGGCTAACATCGTCAGAAGAGGTGTTTCACATAGGAAATCATTGGATTGGCTGAGCTTGTCAAGGAAGCAGAACAGGGGCAGAGTCAGCACAAGCCAAATACAGCCCTGGCCAAACACCCTCTCTTCATAGAGATGCATTGAATCAATGCATCTCTATGAGGAATGTTTATTGTCTTCCTGCAGAGGGTGCAGAGACTGAATAGCAGTACTGCACACTGTGCAGCACTGCCCCGGAAGCACCTCTAGCAGCCATATGAGGAGAGGCCAGTGAAGTTATCACTAGGCTGTAATGTAAACATTGCATTTTCTCTCCAAAAAATAGTGTTTACTGTAAAAAGCCTGACGGGAATGATTATACTCACCAAAACAAACACAATAAGCTGTAGTTGTTCTGGTGACTACCGCCTTCCCCCCAAAATGCGTCTACCTATGTGTTGCGTAACTGCCTCTTTGAATATAGTGTCCATGTAAATTAATTTTCTTATGACTGTTGAAAACATTGTTTTAGTAGACAGTGCCAATCGATATTAAAGGATCACTATAGGGTCAGGAACACAAACATATATTCCTGACCCTATAGTGTTAAAACCACCATCTAGCCCCCCTGGGCCCCTCATGGCTCCATAAATCTAATAAAAATCTTACTGTATTCAAGCCAGAAGCTGTAAATCTGCATGCTGTTAGACTCAGAAAAACAAGCTGTCTGCGGACATCAGAAGTGGCAGCCTGATCCAATCACAATGCTTCCCCATAGGATTGGCTGAGACTGACAAGGAGGCAGATCACGGGCAGAGCCAGCACAATTCAAACACAGCCCTGACCAATCAGCATCTCCTCATAGAGATTAAATGAATCAATTCACCTCTATGAGGAAAGTTCAGTGTCTGCATGCAGAAGGAGGAAACACTGAATGTTTGGATGCAATTTAGGCAGCCATGACCCAGGAAGGATCTCTAACAGCCATCTGAGGAGTGGCCAGTGAAGTTATCACTAGGCTGTAATGTAAACACTGCTACTCACCAGAACAAATTAAATTAGCTGTAGTTGTTCTGGTGACTATAGTGTCCCTTTAATTTGAATCATATGGTGAGACTTTAACCCCTTAAGGACCAAAATTCTGGAATAAAAGGGAATCATAACGTCAAACATGTTATGTGTCCTTAAAGGGTTAAACAAAGTAATACCTCCAGGATTCTACATTTTATCTGAACAAAGCTGATTCAGTCAGGTCAATCTAGTAAATATTTTTTATTTATAAATACTCGGCCAAAGTATTTTGTCTTCTCTTTTAAACATGCAAACACATACATGAAGTGAAATATCATCACTCCTGCTTACAATCGATACTTTTAACACACACACACACACCCCCCATTCCTTTTCCTGGAATGTCCAAGCAGCAAAACTCCTGGCACGAGCGAGTGGCGGGAACACTTCACGCATGCGCACACCGGCTTCTGAAGCCTCGGCGCAGCATTCCAGCAAGGTCGTGTGACGTAGTAGGAAGCGACGGAGGTAGAGGCTGGCTTCACACTGTGCATGCTCGTGACCTCAATGTCAGCTCTGCTCGCTCAGAGGTTAGCATTTTTCAGTGTGTTTATATTGTGCTTGCCGTAGGGATGATGCATAGCGAGGTTTAACTAGCGAGTTACATTTATTTATTTTGGGACATCTTGCATGTGAATGTGCATGGACGCATAGTCAGGGCTGGTTTTTTGTTTTGTTTTTCTCGTCCAGAAAAAGGTTTTCCAGTTTGAAAAAGAAAAAAAACAAACAATATAGAATGAACATCTGGCTGAGTAATCTTCTGTGTTGAGAGCATGTGACCATATATCTGTCAAAGTAAAAAAAACAATCACAAAGGACAATGCAGAGTCTGTCAGTGCAACACCCAGAGAGGAAAAATACCACCCTAAAAGAAAATAAAACAGCAAAGAAATATTTTCAGTTGCAACAAAACAATGATTTTATTTAATGACACGAGAACTTTAAATACTAGTGTTCTAATGAAGGTTGGTCAAACCATGAGATTACTTAACGGCTGGAAAATGTTATAATGCAGTAGGTGTGCCACATTCCTCGTCAACTACCACTCAGTCATACAAAGAGGATTAAAACAGATTTAGTTAGTGTCTCTGTCATCATCTAGGTTTTTTTGCATAATTGCAATTGGAGTTCGGGGGCAGGGAAAGGTGAGATTTACTTACCTAAACCGTCTCCTCATGGGAGCCGCAATCTTCTTCCTGCCACTCTTCTTCAGCTTCCAGGAGCTAACGTCAGTGCTGTGCAGCTTTATTTCTCTACAGCCGTCACTAATGACTGCTGTGTGAAATTACAAGATTTCCCGGCAGTAGCCCTGCCTTGTGTCAAGCATTGTCAGGTGTAGGAAAAATACTTAAAAAAAAAAAATAATTAGTCCCTACTAAAATCCCAACATAGTCAATCATAGGATTTCACAAAGACTTTATCTTATGAAATACTCATTTTGGAGGGATGTGGGATGGGATGACAATGCCACTAAAAAATAGAACTCCAGACACATAAAGCCCTTCAGCTTTCTTAAGTACTTTGTTTTTGCAGCCTCTTACATATGTGACTGTTTAAAAGTGACAATTTCTGTAGAATTTTGGACAGAAACACATGCCTGGCTGGCACTCCACAATCCAGGGAGGTTTTCTTCCACTTCCATTAGCTCCGCTACACTAGAGCACACCTGTCTTCCCCTATTCCCAATTAGCTTTACTACAACTCAAGAAGTGTAGAATAGCCGTGATCGCTTATAGCTTACTTAAGAGGTTTCTCAATAAGAAGCTTCATCTTGGTGTATTCCCTTGCATAGACTAAAATAGGGTAGGCTTGCTAAGGCTGTAGTTGCTTTTGCAAGCAGTTTTTTTCCCATATACCCCAAAGAAAACATACAGAAACGAATATGGCCATGTTTTTTGTGGATATATCTACTAAATATATATTTTTAAAGTCAATGCAGTGATCCTTTAACTTACTAATGCAGCATATAAATGCTACAGAGCAGCACTTTTCTAGTACTGCCCATCTGCTTTGTGTCAGCTGATCTGTGTCGTCTGGGCTCATAAAGCCTTGAAACAGTGGGTTTAGTATTATGTAAAATGATTTCAAGAAATAATTGCTGGTCTGTTTTAATGCAGACCATCTTAATCTTAAAAAATATATCTTTAGTAATATAAGTGGAATGCCAGTTGTCCTGTAGTTGGAGCAGTAAGAGCTTTTAATACCAGCCTCTGATAAATATTCTGTTTTTTGATTCGTGTTCACCATCTACTCTTACAGTAAGGCAGTTTCATTTAGTTTTACACACAAAAAAGGCTTTTTTCTTGCCATCCAGAGTTCACACCATCTGATTTGATAATGTAGTATTTACACTTCAGCAATACATGTATCAATTATGTCCAACTTGTATAGGAGTTCCAGTGTGGTACTTACATAGCTGAAAGGAGACATGTTTCTCCATCAAGTTCAGCCTTTCTCACATCTGCGCTGGGCCATCCCAGCACTTGGTGCTCTAAGTCAATCACCACCACCCAGCTTGGACAGAACTTATATGGATAATGCTGAAGTGTAAAATCCACATTATCATATAATGACTGGAGAGGAAGCAGGTTATGGTTACTGGGAGACCACCAATTTTTGTCAAAGTGCCCTCAAGAGGTAGAATGAGCTATAGTGTTTATGTTCCCTCGGGTGTATCTTTAACTTGTGAAGACTGCAAGTCACTGCCTATGTGATTGCCAACCCTATTTGTAGACATTTTCGAATTACACATTCAATTTTTTTCATTTCTTTCAACTTGCTTTTTCTCAGGGATATTCTTGGCCATCGTCATGCTATGTGCAGCCTGGGTTCCCCTTCGAATGGGGATGGGAATAGGACAATCATTCACCCGAAATATGGGGTCACTGACTACTAAAATGGCAGAATACAGAAAAATGTGGAAGCCAATTGAGCCCAAGGACTGGACTGTGCAATATCAAGAGAGACACATCCCTTACACTAAATGCCAGCTAGTACATCATTTGCTTCAGGTATGTGCAACTGTTATAATCGTCTAGACCCGGGGTAGTCAACCTGGTCCCTACCAACCGCTAGTGGGCGGTTTGGGATTTTAGGTGGACGGAGGTAGGTTCTGCAAAAAACGCCCAGTGTGCCTCGATGGCTGTGGACCAAGGCCAGCAGGGCAGATCCTTGCTGTAAGCTCTCTCGGGCTGGTGAGGAGATCAAAGATCTCACTCACCGGCACGCTGTCACTTAGTTCCAGCAGAGGGAGGGAAGGGTCTGGGAGGCCCTGTGTTCCTCCCGCGAGCAGGCTGGTAAGAGTGTTGCCGCGCATTACCATGGCAATGCTATGTTACAGTGCTGTGCTTGCAGGAAGACAGGAGACGCAGCCTGCAGCATGAGGAGCTGCAGACTAAAGTGAACATGCTATCACTGGATCACCAGGGCTTTCAGCATTATGCCCCTTCTCTCTGGTAAAAGGTAAGAAGGGAAGGGTAGACATTAAGATAGATTTACACAGCATAGACCCTATGCACCCTTCACACAAACACAGACTTCCCACTCACACACTCCACCCCTCACATGCACTATTGTGCACACTTCCTTTCAGTCCCGCCGGAAACCGGAACCTGAAATTAAAGTTCCTGTACCGCGGTGCGCGCTGTGAAGCCGGCCCACGCTTCAGGACAGGTAAGTAATTATGGGATATTGGCGTATAACACGCACCCACGATTTTTCCCCTATTTTCAGGGGAAAAAAGTGCGTGTTATACGCCGATAAATACGGGTAATTATTGTGGTGGGATGCTGTCTCTGCTTCCTCAGTGGTCAGTTATTGTAATATTTAAAAAACAGGGCTTTGAAGTGGAACTTCTAGCTCTGTCTAGATGCCCTGTCAATCACTGTGAATGGAACTACACTTTCAAATTCTGTGCACACTGATCTCCACTGACTTGAGATCAGCAGGGCATGCTGGCGTAAAAGGTACTGCTCCCATACAGCTATTGCTAGCAATGCCACAAACTTTACCTGTCTCTGTGGTGATTGATGCTGTGAGTGGCACACTAGGTGTCACATAGACAGGGATATTTATTGGAATTGGAACTTGGACATACAAGTTCGTGTCACTTCAGTGCTGATAAAATTGAGATTTTTTTTTCATAATGCCATGTGATGTCAAGTATAACCTATAGAACAAAAAGGAAGCACTCATCTCAATATAAACACAAAGATAAAGCACCGCGCTTACAGCAGCAGTAGCTTAGTATCCAACAGCTTAAAATACATAGTAAAAGAGAACGTTACCTGCGCTCTGGCCTAAATTCCCATGTGCATTTAAACAAAATGGAGGCTCTTTAGTTTTATTCCAATGGCCATTTGAATATATAAGCTCACCAGCCACGTCAAGGCAAGCCTCAATAGGTGAGTTCCTACACTAGCCATTAGATATCCTATCAGCCAAGAATCTCCAGTGAGACAGGAAGGGGTATTTTATAAACCCTGTAACATTTAACCCTTTATAGGGCTTCTACACATACAATAAACTTTGCTGATATCAGACAAAGTAAGACAGAAAGGGGTGTTTTATAAACCCTTTAACATTTAACCCTTTATAGGGCTTCTACACATTCAATAAACTTTGCTGGTATCAGAAAAAGTTTAAACGTCTCTAATGAGACATGAAGGGGTGTTTTATAAACCCCTACATACTTTACCCTGAATAGGGCTATAACACATACAAATCACCTTGCTGGTATCAGCTAAAAGGCAAATTTCTCTGATGAGACAGGAAGGGTTGCTGCCCCTACATACTTATCAAGTCTTAATAAGACAAACGTGGGGAGGCTGGCAGCAATGTAACATAGCTGTGTGATACAAAATTCATATACAAAGATAAAGCAAACTCATTTACAAAGATAAAGCACCGCGCTTACAGCAGCAGTAGCTTAGTATCCAACAGCTTAAAATACATAGTAAAAACAAAGAGAACGTTCTCTTTGTTTTTACTCATCTCAATATGCTTACATCAAATGTTTTTTTTCAGGGGCCATATTACAATACATAAAGTACAGTACACTCCACATTAAATAAACTAAAGTATATAAAAAAACATTTTTAAAACTTGCTGTCTAAGGTAAAGCAATTATTTACCAAAGTGAGAATTTAAAGTGAAGTAGAAGTGCATTTACAATATTTAGCCACACTGAGGGCATAGTTGACAGAGAATTTCTCAATTTCATCTATTTTGACCTTAGATTTGAAATCCACTTTGAATTCCCACTTAAGTGACTAACTCTCTTAGGATCTAAAACAAATGTATGTTACAAGAAATGGCCATACATTGCAGATCATATTGTGTCCTGTACTGAGTTTCATCATATGATCTGCGAATTGAAATAACTTGACTAATTTCAAACTCAAAAGCAAATGTGTTCCATCTGTCTAATGGCAGCACTAGTGATGGAAAGATAATTGAAGATTATGCTAGCTTTAGTGTACTATTAATCTTGATTTTAATAACGACAGGAGGCGAGTATTTTGCATAATCTTCCTTTACTACTCCATAGCAGCATAGACATATAGAGAAAAAAGGGAACCAATCAGAGCATGGCAGAGAGTATAAGATACACCTTCCATTGAGACACTTCCTCTTGATAACGGCTGTCATGACAAGGGTGCATAATTTATTATTACACTATGGAATATTGCTATTTAATATAACTTGTGTAGTGCATCAATAATTTGACCCCTGGGTAGAGGACAAATGGCAGAGAGAAATTGCTCTTTTGATCAAAAGGGGCTTCTGCAAGGTATGAAAAGGATTGCCCTCTTGATCTATCAAAGGCCCTGCAAGGTGAGACATTTTACACTCGAGTCGCCTGTATGTCTAGTTTCAATGTAAACTACTGACTTTGACCATATGGCCTGAAACTCTCAATTGATAGTTCAATCCTTTGATATGATAATGGTATTAGTTTCATGAAAACCCTGGTGTTCCAGTACCATATCCAAGAGAAACATTTATACTTACCCACAGCATAAAGGATCACTATAGGATCAGGGAACCTTATTTCCAGCGCCGCACGGGTCCTCCGACGCTGGCTCTGCCCCCTTTGTGACATCATCAAAATGGCCGATTTTTTTGCCTATCCAATTCTTTCCCATAGGGAAAGCATTGGATTGGCTAAAATCGGCACAGGGTGGGCCAAATACCATTTTGTCCAATCAGGACCTCTATATAGAGATGCATTAAATCAATGCATCTCTATGAGAAAAATTCTGCGTCTCCATGCAGAGCGTGGGGTGCTGAATGGCAGGGCTGCTTACTGTGCAGCCCTGAGCCAGGAAGCCCCTCCAGTGGCCATCTAAGAAGTGGCCACTTGGAGGTGTCCCTAGAGGCAATGTAAACACTGCCTTTTCTCTGAACAGGCAGTGTTTACAGGAAAATGCCTGAAGGGAGCTATTATATTCACCACAACAACTACATTTAGCTGTAGTTGTTCTGGTGACTTTCGTGTCCCTTTAATAATTAAGCCTCATTTTTATCATATTTTGAATGAAACATGCCCAGTCTTTTAATTAAGCCTAAACATGGATCGCGGGTGGGGCGTGCAACGTGTCTATGGGATTGGAAACTAATAACAAATTCATAGATGCAATTATTAGTTCTGTGGCAGGTACATAAGAGGAGATAGAGCCAAATGCTTCCATTTGGATTGACGTTGGTCTGGAACAAGGGAGGTGGTCACTTATTATTTCTATATATACGCCTTAACTCTGCCCCTGGGCAATACTTGATAATCCACAGGGTATATATCCAATGATTTGGAGAGGTGTTGGTGTACTTGCTTGGGGCTAAGATCTAATTTTGAGTGAGTCACCATCATCCTTCCTTGTCAGAGACCCCTGGGCAGAAGTTTTACTTTGAAAACCTAAGTGAGTAATTAGGACTTCTGTTATTTTATCCTTTTTGTTTTTATCTGTTGTGGATGTAAATAAATTGTTTATCATATATTTTGTGTGCACTGTGACTATTTTTGGCTCATAATAAACATTATTTTATTAAGTCCTGCCTTTGTCTGGTTAAGAATCACGTTACCTGAAGAGACTGATTAGTATTTTGCAATTACATAGATATTGTGCTGAGTAATATTTGATGGGTTTTTATTATTGATTTACCTGGGGGACCAAGACAAATCACACGATCCACTGAAGAACCATACGGAATAACGAAGACAGTTTAAATTCCAGGAAAGATGAAGTACCGTTGAATTCATTCAAAACTGGGAACTACGAATGATGTAGAAGATCTTTGTGTCTTTAAGCTGAAAAAGACCCTCACATAAAAGGTCTGAAATTCGTCCACTTGACCCGTGAATAGCAAGCTGAGAGGTAACACTTCCTCGTTCCAGGAGCCCATGAGTCCCAGAGAATATCTCTAGCCGTTGACGATAAGTCATCGGTGCATCAAACATCCCCAATAGACTCCAGGCCACTAAAGTCCTTCTTTTAGCATGGGACAAGGATTCCCCATGGAATCCGTGAGTATAATCTGATCGTCTGTTAATAGCGGAGGGTCCTGGTATGACAGTGCGAGGAGATCTGGGAACCAAGGTTGACTCTGCCACTGGGGCGCCACCAGGGGGCTTGCCACTTCCAGCGATCTGATGTGGTGAACCACTCTCGCGAATATAGTAAAGGGGGAAATGCGTAAGACCCTTCGGTCAGCCATGCCTGCAGGAATGCATCTACTGCGGCACCCTCTGGGTCTGATAATCAGTTATAGAAAATCGGTAGTTGGCGGTTGATGCTAGATGCGAAAAGTCGATCGTGAACGGACCCCTCAAGTTGTTCAGTGTTGCCAATATGTATGGAGCTAGGTGCCAGTCGTTGTTGTCCCTCCAGTGTCGAGAGGTTTCCCTAGGAAGATGTTCCGCCATCAATGTGGTATTGCATGGTAGGCAATAGTCGAAGATTTCCTTTGTGAGGTGTCTCAGTGTCTGAAAACAAATGCCATCTAAGTGGTTGATGTGACGAACTGCGGAGAAATTGTCCATGCGCAGCAGGATACAGTAATCTGATCTCCCTTTCATTAGATTTCGGATAGCCGAGGCGCCTGCCAACAATTCCAGGCATGTATACCGTCAAGCTACCTTGTCGGATTTACCTACACTACGTCATGGGTACCGTTGAAAAAAGGTGGTTGTGATTCTGGTCGGAGAGTAGAATGTCTTCCAGGTAAGCCAGGCATAGTATGCCTTGACTCCGTAAGTGAGCCATCAATGGTTTCAGAAACTTTCGTAAAGCGCTGTGATGCCGAACTGTGCCCGAAGGGGAGGCAGGTGAATTGCCATGGTGTCCTGTTCCAGAGGAACCGTTAGAAGGGACGACTGCCGTCGTCTACTGCTACAGGTGGGTAAACCAGTCTCCTCCTTTGCCAGAGGTGCCGCAATTGAAATGGTGGTATGTAAAAATGTTTAACCAAGAAAGAGACATTCAGATATTTTCTGGTCTCCAAGAGCATCCTATTGATGTAACTTTTACCCAATTTAATGGTATTCATTTTATCTACCTCAAAGGGCTAAAGGGCTGAGTCAACACTGCTGGGGAAATTAAACTGTGACCCCCAAGGGTTAAGCAGATTCTTCTGACTAAGCATTAGCATTGATGAAAGGCTCCCTGAATTATTTAGTCATGCCTGTGGGCCCAATTCTTTAGCCCCACGGTTTACCATTTTGCCATCAATTCAGAATAAGGCAGCCCAGCGTCTCTCTGAAAAGAGGACCACATTTGTGTTGCCCAGGAAGCAAAACACCTCTGGGTATACTCACGAACATTGTGCTCTCCGTCGCGTGTTGTCTGCTGAAAGAAGTCAGCCTGGGTGTATGCCTCATCCGTTAGGGTCAGAACCCGGGCAAGTGGCCCGACAGCATCGAGGAGCTTATCCTGGGCTCCCTTGAACCCTTTATCGATTCCTTTCCTTGGGTCTCTACCCCCTCGTGCCATGAATGCCAGCATCATCTGGTCAAATTCTGGGGTATAGGCGACCTTATCCGGAGTTCACTCTGATCTCAGCCACTTGCAGACTTCCTTGTACAGTGCCTTCCGTAGCCAGAAGTGCATGTGTCCAATCTCCCGAGTGTGGGTGGCGAATGTTTCTCGGGTCAAACAGCGTTGGCCCATGGTGTCAAAAAAATTAGTATAGAAGTATTCCAGTAAATGCAGCAGCTAGCATAAGCTAGGGTACATTTATACATCAGAGGCTCACCCCTGTTTAATTGCTAGCAACCGGCAAGGGTTAAATGGCCCCCACGGATCTCGCGAGGCACAATCCAAAGTGGTCGCTGAAAAAAACCTGCGAAATACGTTCGCAGGAAATCTGTCGAATGGTCACTTGTAATAAAGCGGACAGAACAGTAATACAGGAAAAAACAGAGGAAAAACTAACACAGAAAACTCATAAACGAGTTAGTTCACGGAACGAACAACCCAAAGGGAAACTACCGAACGCTGAGGATGTGGGTTTGGGCGTAGAACAGTCCAAAGGGTCAACCAGGAAGAATACAAACCACCGAATGCGCATTGGTTTGAATACGCATTCGGTAGATTGAGTAGAAAATACAAACCACCGAGCGCACATAGATATATGCGTTTGGTAGATTTGAAAGGAGAGAATAGGCGAATGCAGGCACACATGTAAGCGCGCGAACGCAGGAACCTGACAGGTGGGAAATCTCCACAGCGCCACACAATCTGTGGCGGTGGGAGAGTGCGTGTGGAGTGGCGAGCACAGCCACAAGGAAAACATTTTATGAGAGGGACTCGCCCTCTAAGAATGAAATCAGTATCATGTACTTACATAAACTGTAAGAGAAAAAAAACTGACATGGAATAAAGGGGATAAAGTAGGTACCCAGACATCCCAAGTCTATACCCTAAAAAACAAAAAAACAGCGTCCCCACTATCAGATAAAACCCTACATAAATACATATACAGTAAGAAAAGAAAGAAATCAAGTTACATAGTTACATAGCTGAAAAGAGACTTGCGTCCAAGTTCTGCCTTCCTCACATATGTTTTTGCTGTTGATCCAAAAGAAGGCAAGTATATAAGTAAAATTAAGTAAATATAACAAGACAAGCCAACAAAGTGTAGACACACAATATTCTGACCTGACTTGTGATGGAGCAGAAAGAGGAAGTGACTGAGTGGAAGGCATATCTTATACTTTCTGCCTGTCTCCATTTTTTTTTTTTTAATATATATGTCTTTGCTGCTATGAAGTAGTAAAGGAAGATTGTGCAAAATATGAAGCCTCCTGTCATGTGATACAATTTCACTAATGGAATAGGTCAAAAGGTTGTTCACCTTTGAACTACTCTATCTATATCACATGCATTGGTGGGAGCAGTTCCTAATGATTCCAAACTCAGTCAGCCTGCTAAAAACTATGTGATGAGTAGGGAAGCATTTAAAAAAAAAAAAAATGTTTGTTTGTTTTTTATCTTTTGTGCGGCTTTACCATGTACCGGTTCACATTATGAAACTTAGAGGTTCGGTGCAGTTATTTTCCTATGTCTGCCTTTTAAAGTGCTCTGAGCAGATACAGAACCAGGTGTTTGGATTTTGTCAACACTTAGCCGTTGCAATTAGCATCTTAAATTAGACATCTTTAAAACAAGAGACTGCAATTCTGGCATTCTGCGTTGGTATATCAGTCTGTGGAATATCTGAAGTCTGAAGGCTATTCTGTTTGGATCCCGGTAACTCTGTGCAGCTGGTAGGGAGCTAGCAATCATGCTTTCTTTTTCATCTATTCATGCCATGTTTTCTGGTGCTATAGTTATGCTGCATTAATGCCATAATATGTCATTATGCTAGTACTACTGTTGATTTTTATTTTGAGATAAATTCTCACACAGTGGATTTTAAGAGTATTGTAACTTTATGGTTTTTATTTTGCAGATTCCTTAATTTTCTTTCTGATTCAATTCTATAATCTATTTTTCAGATTTTCTGTTCATGTATATTTGGTATGTATTATTCAGGTAGGGCATTCTTTCTTGTGGATGCTATTGTAGGAGTATTTTTTTTCTAATGAGCAGATTAATTTGGTTTTAAATATCAGCTGTCTCCTTCATGGCATCCCCATCTGTTCTAGAATAGTATCCAGATTGTGTGGTCAACATCCTGCCCCAGCATCTCCAGATGTTGTAGTCTTTATTTGCCAAGCAGTAGCAGGAGTCATAGAGGCAGCCCGGTCTCAGAAGACACTCCAGCTGGGACTTTGGAAGACCAGATAGTAATTTCTGAGCAGGAATATGAGAGGGATTATGCCAGAGAGAAGAAGATTATCAGGAGCCACTGTCGCCGTACTTACCCAATCGACATGCTGCTCCAGCATATCTGTGCTCCCAAATGCGCCAATCATATGCTAATATGACACCTATCGTCATTTCCAGTTATAGGAGATACACATCATCACTGCGACCTTTTTACTACACTTTTTGGGGTCGCATGGGTGGACCAATCAGAGTCTACCTTTATATATAAATGAAGTTTTAGCACCATGGTCATTCCCCTTTTGTAGATACCTCTTTGTTCCTCATTCAGTGCATTATAGTATTATTATTATTTTCGCTATTTATCATTATATGTTAAACCCGGTCATTCTAAACTCCAGTAATATGTTATTTTCTGTTTTCCTATCTCTGACCATAGAATTGCAAGTTGTGTAGTGTATTTGTGACAGTTTCTTACCAAGGCAGTGTGGAAAACCTAGCCAGGAAGACACTCGAGAACATTTTGCTAACCTAAAAAAGAAAGAGCTTGCTTTCGTTTCACATGAGACCTTATTCAAGAAGAATTGTTTAAAGTAAAGAAGAGAGTGTCTATACAGGGGGAAGTGTCTAAACTTTAGCTCTTTTAAGCAAGCTCATTCAGATCATGGGTTACCCATTCAAAGGTAGTTGCAGCTATAGTAGGGCTGGCCAAAAGAACATGTTTCCTGTTGATGATGCCAGTTCTCTGAAAGAAAATTTGGAGATGCTAATTTTTACAAACCTCTGATGTAGCGGGAGGTGCAGGACTCCATTCCGTGGCAGCATTTACTTCAGTGTCCAGCGCCCTAGTGGAGGAGCATCAAGATTCCAGCTAGTCATAAAAGTTGTGAAAAGGCGTCAGTTTCATCTACTCGTTAGTAGATTGTTAACATCTTCCCTAACAAGGTCTGCCGAGAGCGACTTGGTCTTCTCAGAACACCTTTATTTATCAATATCGTCTGAATGCCAAATGCATAATTTGGGAAACCTCCTAGCTACTGCTGTTTGTTTTCCATTTCTTGTGATTTAAAAATATGTATATATTTTCAGCAGTTTGCTTATATCTGCTTGGGCATTTCCCAAGTAAAGTGCTACCATGTCTTTGAACGGAATAAATGAATTCTTAATTAAAGTTATATTCCTTTTCTGATAATGAGCAATGGCAAAACTGTAGCTTTTTATGTGACTTGTTTAAGGAAATTAATGTATTATGCTTATAAGAGGTATTTATAGATTTATTAGGATTATATATCTTTATGAAAGTGATATGGTTCTGTTGCACAGCTGTCTTACTATTCCCTCAAAAATTATATATATTTTTTTATTTATTTTTTGCTCTAGCACATTGTGCAAATATAAAACCCTTGAGGGGTTATATTATTAAAGAAAGACCATCTAGTTTTACTGTCCTAGAAACTAGGTTCTCTTACAGAAAACCTATAGGGATGGGATCATTGAAATAGAATGGCTTGAAGCAGTTGTCATATTTCACATTTAGGTGTTTTCTCTTGGACATATTAATTGGTTGAAATATCCTGCCCTACAGCTGCTGACCTTCTTAGGTTAAAGGGCAAATCTAGTTGGATGTAAATTGAACCCAGGTGTCATTGGACAAATCCATTAACTACAATAGGTTTTCTATATTATACAGAATATATATAGTAAGAGATTAATTGCATACACAAAGGTAAATAGACAACTGTGAGCCTGTAATTTAAAAAAAAAAAAACAACAACAACATTTTTTTAAAGGAACACTATATATATACACATACATGTATTCCTGACTCTCTACTGCTGGGATACATGTTTATCCCGTGGATCCCCTCTGTGGAGATAAAAGGTTTTTCTCTGAAAAGGCAGTGTTTACATTGAAACGCCTGTAGGGACAGGCTATAAACACCAGAACCACTACATTAAGCTGTAGTGCTTCTCGTGACTATAGTGTCCCTTTAATTTTACCACTTACGACTGTGCATTTAACAACTACTACACATGAATACACTTAAGGGTATAAACTGATGTGTAAAACAAAAACTAGGCTGTGAAATGTTTACCTCAATATGTATGTGCACCTATTTTCATATTTAACTGTAATAGTGTCATAATGTTCCACAACCGATGCTGCATTATACATTTTTTTTGCTAAAGGGTGAATTGTAGTGAATTGAGAAAATTCTCAAAATTTGCTTTATTCACACCCTGGCTATTTTAGCTTAAATGTGGCAAAACCCTGTGTTAACTCACTTTACTTGTTTTGATACCCATGGACAAGACATGATCCTGGCCTTCAACCACAGAGAAGATATGATGTAACAAGAATGATAATGGCAGTGGGTGTTGGTATATTTGGTACATTGCTTATTCTAGTGGCTATGGTGGTGTAGGATACCATCTCTGCATTCTTTATTTACAGCTGTTATTTTAATATGTAGCCCTTTCAATCAAAAAAAGCCAGGAAATACTTACAGGATCTCATACCAGTAATTAATGTCAACAAACGTAATGTGCTGACGTTAGAAGAACTCATCCGTATTGCTCCTTGTATTTGTGTTGTTTAATGCTAGTGCACAGAAACATGTACACTCTATGCGTTTTGTTTTGACAAAGCTTTAATATGAGATCTTGAAAGTGTGGCTCTTCCCTGTCCCTATGCATATATAAATAACTGAAGGCTTGTAGTATCACTCCAATAGCCATTAAAGTGTAAGCTTACCTGCCATGTTACGGCAGGTAACTTTAAAAAAAAAAAAAACTTTAAGGATAACTGGTAAAGCTAAATAAACTGTCCCTATTATTTTTAGGATTTTTACTCTATTGAATCTGAGAAGAACTCGTTTTTGTCATTTGTGGATCAGCTGGAGACTTCACTCCTTCAACCTTATCACTCCATCTTAGAGAAACTTCAGGTAACCTTTCAATCTAGTCTTTTATTTAAATACCAATCTCTGCAGCTGAGGATAATTAAGTGCATTAGGCATATCTTTATTTATTGGCCTTGCTATAACTCACTGGCTATAGCTGCAGTTTCTGGAAGATGCAACTCCCCCCAAGGTCATGTCAAACTCTCATCCTTTTGAGTCAATAAAAGAAGTGCCATCCAGTTCAATAATGATGGATGTATGCATGATTTAAAAACTTGTGAAAGAAATGTACACTTCCAGGTTAATTTAGTATAATTATTTCTCTATATACTTTCCTTTATAGCGCACTCTCAATGCTGCTTTAATGTGTTTTCAGTGCAAGAGGCACATTTGTTTTAAATGTAAAATGTGCAAATAAGTATTGTAACAGTTGTTAATCTCTGATAATCTACCCTTGGAGTACTGGAAAAAATCTCGCTGTGTTCAGTGCAGACTTGATATATAACGAAAGTGAACCCCGGGCAATGTAAAGCGTTACCATACTATGAGCATGGAGTTTACGAGAGACATTACACAAGGTCTGCTTCCAGCAGAGCGAGAGACCACAGGTTGTCCACACTGAATCACTAGGGATAGGCATGATGCCCCCACCTTCCTGACCCAAAGGTGACCAAAGAATTAAACTATATTTATGTGTGTATGTTTGTAAGTTAAAAAAAAGTTTAAATACAGAAACAAATGTAAGCCCCATCCCACCTGCTATACACCAGAGGTGTCCAAAAGGTAGATACCTAAATATTGTAGAGCTACAACTCCCATGATGCCTTTAGAATGACAAAGGGTTGTGTAAGTTGTATTTTTAGAACATCTGGGGGTCTAACTTTTGGGTACCCCTGCTCTACACAATCTATATCCCTTATCACATAATAAATACCCTACACAGCACCCCTATATATCCCCAGCACACACTACAACAAACTTTATACCATTTTCCTAATACACTAAGGAATGTTGAATTTTTTTTCAATAAATCCTCAAATTATCGCAATTCATATGTTGCATACATTTCTATGGTGTTTTAATTTTTTTTTTTGTATCTGCTGGATGCAGATTAGAAACACTTTCTTCTGTTTGTTATTCACTATTGCTTGTATTGTCTTCCTTCAAGGCACTGTATGATCCTATTAATCCAGATCGAGATGCTTTGCTGGAATCCAGTCTCACAGACTCAGAAAAACTATCCATAGAAAAAGAGCTCTTGGAGCATATGCAGCCAGTGCTGGATCAGGCAAATTTCAATGTTTTGTCAGAGGATGCTCTGGCTTATGCCCTCATAGTGCATCATCCTCAGGATGGAGTACAGGTACAAGATTTAAAACTAAATAAATAAAAGTTGACAGACTGTAGATTGCTTCATTTGTTTTTGTGGCACATAATATAACACTTTGTCGAGAATATTCTCACCTGTTATTTTCGTTTGGGGATGGGATTGGTTATGTTCTGAACATGTCTGCTTTGAACATAGAGCTAAAATATTGTATGTGTCATTTTTCTTACATTAACCCCTTAAGGACCAAACTTCTGGAATAAAAGGGAATCATAACATGTCACACATGTCATGTGTCCTTAAGGGGTTAAACCATGAGAGCATATACAACTTTTTTTTTGAGTTTGAGAGAAAATGCAAATTGTATTTTACATAAGTTTACAGATGGAATAGGGTTATACAGATATATCATTCACATCTCTTTATCTTATTTAAGCATTATTTGTATGTCTTTTTTTTTTTTTAATATTGCTCACAAAATAAAGTTTTAAAATGCTTATTCTATTTTTAGGTTCATGTTAATCTTGATAAATATGAATATATCAAATACTGGGCCCTCGGACAGCGGTTGGGACCCCTATCAATGCAGTTGATTACCAAGAACCAGGATTCCATCTTCTCTAGGTCTCCTCGCACCCCTCCAGAAAGGCAAGACTCATTTCTGGGTGCTCTTCATGTTCAATGTAAATATAGATTGTAATTAAGATAATTTACATTAAAAATTAATATAATAACTCTGACATCTAGTTTATATAGACTTTAAATAAATCATGTTTAATGTAGGGTTCAAGCATTGAGTACATATATGCATTTATTGCAAATGTCTCCAGTTATTAGGTAAGCGCGATAAATGGTAGAAGAGATAGAGGGATACTTTTGTAGACTGATTTGTAAAATTTACCCTTTCCTCTTGGGAAACAAGGGGGGGTGGAGATGTTAGTTTTACAGGCCTGAGCAACACTAGTTTTCAATGCTATTATAGTAGTATTGTGCATGCCTAGCTGAAAGTGGGGGAACATATCAAGGATAACAATTTCTGGCAACCACTTTAAGGAAATACCTGTCACTGAGATAATAGTGTCTTGGATGCTAGACCAGAGAGCAGTAAGGGCAGGTCCAGAAGGTATGCAAATGTATGCAAATAGTTTTAACACAACACCAGTAAAGAAGGAATAATGAAAGAGACATACTCAATAAGCATTAAGGTGTGAAATCTCATTAACCGTTTACAACGTGCTTCCCATTGAGATAGGAATAGAAAGGTCTAATTCTCTTGTGAGAATTGTTTGCATAACTTTTGCTCCCATTTGGCCATCAGTTTGTCAGTTCTGGAGAGATTTGCCAGCAATCTATAACACAATGAAATAGGTTTAACGTTTTACCTAACAGCTCTGGTTGCAGCTGAGTTACCATCTGACGTAATATGTTCTTAACCCTAAAGTTAGTAAATAGTTCTCTATGTGGGAGAGATAATTCTGACTAGTGTAGAAAAGTATTTCATACTAGTTGGATAGAGGAGACCCCTAAGATAAATTCTCCATCACAGGTGGAGAGAGGTAGGTCTGGAGAATACATTTTTAGAGTGCCTATGGGGCTCGCAACAATAAATGTATATGGGAAAGCGCAGCTTGCATGCCTGTCTTTACCAGGTCTGTAAGTAGAACCTTGTAGTCAACAACATACTTGGAAGAATGGGATTTCCTGAATCAGGCATCCATACCTGCAAAGCAATAGTAAATAGAGAGAGGAACGCATCCTTCAGTTTAAACCATAGACGGGGGTCCACATGGCTAGTACTTGGGAAAGGGCTGATACTGTATAAGGTGTTTTTGCTACCGCTCATATCTATGCCACTCAATCTCACTGGTAGCCAGTGTGATTTGTAGAAAATACTTGGAGGTTTTCTCTTCCAGTTGTAAATTTTTCAAACTTTATGAAATATAGACAAAATAGAAGAGGCAGAAGTACAAAATAAGTACAAGATTATGGGGATGATCACAATTTAATGGCTCACCATGCCACAACACCTCCAGCCCCATCCATGGGCGCAGGTGGCTATCAGCAGTTTAATTAATTTAGGATGGTTTTCGATTATAAGAGTACTTCTACTTTTGTTGATCTATATATCCAGATAAGTTCAAGATGTATTTCTCTAATCTACCATTATAAGGCATATAACTGTTTACGGGAATGCAGTTTAGTTTTAAGAATACTTATTTGCAAAGCTTGGGATTTCCCCAAATTGTTGATGTAGAAAGTAACTTCACCATAAAACGTTAGAGGCCTGATTATGTGTGGGAGTGAGTTTGCCGGACAAGTGAGGATGAGAAGGATGTCATCTGCAAGTAGATATTATACATGCCAGAGATGGAATAATCAAGTTTAAGATGATGAAGTAAAGGCTCTAGTGCAAGAATGAATATTAAAGGATAAACGGGACAACCTTGACGTGTGCCATTGGAGATAGATTATGGTTTCTCCAACAATATTGATAACCAGTGGCAGTTTACACTGATCGTCCACAACATTAAAACCACCTGCTTAATATTATGCCTAATAGCAAAAACGCTCAAGTCATGGTCTCCACCAAACCTCTGAATGTGTCCTGTGGTATCTGGCACCAAGATATTTGCAGTAGATCCTTTAAGTCCAAAAAGTTGCGAGAGGCCTCCATGGATTGAATTGTTGTTCTCGCACATCCCACAGATGCTCATTCATATTGAGATCTGGGAAATTTGGAGGCCAAACCAACACCGTGAACTCTTTGTCATGTTCGTCAAACTATTCCTGAACATTTTTTGCAGTGTGGCAGGGTGTATTATGCTGTTGGAGGGGGCCTGTGCCATCAGGGAACACCATTGTCATAAAGGGGTGTATGTGGTCTGCAAAAATCTCTAGGTAGTTGGTACATTTGAAAGTAACATCCACATGAATGTCAGGACCCAAGGTTTCCCAGGCTGCCATCTTCCCATACAGCATCCTATATATAGGAAAATGTGATTTATTAGACTAGGCAACTTTCTTCCATTGCTCCATGATCAAGTTCTGACACTCACATCCCCATTAAAGTAACTTTCAGCAGTGGACAGGGGTCGTCTCCGGCACTCTGACTGTTCTGAGTGCGATACACTAGTATCCTGACACCTTTCTATCGTGGCCAGCGTTCTATTTTTCAGAAATGTGAACTACAGTAGCTCTTCTGTGTAATACAACCAGACAGACTAGTCTTCCCTCCACGCGTGCATCAATGAGACTTGGGTACCCAGTTGTCCTTACCTGCCCCACTTTTAGTAGGTACTAACCACTGCGTACAGGGACACACCACAGACCTGCCTTTTTGTAGATGCTCTTACCTAGTTGTCTAGCCATCACTATATGGCCCTTGTCAAAGTCTCTCAAATCTTTTTGCTTGACCATTTTTCCTGCTAACAACACATGAAATGTGAGAAATGACTGTTCACTTGCTGCCTAATATATCCCACCCCTTGGCAGTTGCTATTGTGATGATATCAATGTTATTCACTTCACCTGTCAATGGTTTAATGTTATGGCAGATCAGTGCCATCAGTGTAATAATGCCGGATTTGGATGGAAATTAATTATTATCATTATTATAATATCATAATATCATTATTACAGTAGCAGACAAGCCTAGTATTGTGCCCCTGAAATAGTACACCCTGTTTGGTTTAAGTAGAGTTCTTCCATTCAACAAATCTGTTGGGGAAATTTCATATTTTGAAATGTCAATTTAACACAATGTAAGGTATTGGAAGAACTAATTACATTTTAAATTGAATGTAATATACTCCCTTTCCTCTTTTGTTAAAAGATGTGTTCACACACCTTTCCTGTTTTTTAGAAAGAAAATTGTATCACTTTTTTTTATCTGTTTTCTTGCCAAAGATATCAGAACAATATAATAGAAAATGTTTGGAATATCTAGCCATAGAAGATTACCTTCCTTTTATATCTTTGTATAGATTTTCTATACAATATATTATTCTTACAGTAATAGTTCTTGAGCTTTTCTTAGATTCTTAATATGTAATCTCTTTCTTACTTCAGGTATGTTTTGGTTATGGAATTAAACAATGTCATTTTGTTACAAGACGTGTCAGTTCATACATTTATTACACGTGTTACAAGACGTGTCCGTTCATACATTTATGTTTGTAGATGAAATTAATATTGTAATATTAATTTACTTCTATTTCGATATATATTTAGAATTCTGTATATGCAAGTATAGTTTCTAACAGAATAGATATATCTGTGTTTCTATCTATATCTGGTCTGTCTATACCAATACTTGCATATACAGAATTCCAATCGTTCAATGATAGACCTTTCCTGCAGTTGTAGAGGACTCCTTGTTTTTAAATTTTTATTATTGCATGCGCGTATATGATTAAGTGTACACATGAAGATTACATTTATATGTATCACAGTGTGTGTGTGGTTGCGTTAAAGTTAACTGTAATTCATAAGTAATTTAAATTATGCAGTGGTTGACCCCGATTTCTAGGGCATACTTGCCAAGGCCTTCCCAAAACGTAATGGGAGCTACACTATCCTTATTTATGTTGGCTTTGCAGGATGTTTAATATACCGAATAGGTAACAATTAAACTTACTCTATGTTGCACTCAAATTGGTATACACTTGTATATATTTAAATGCATCTATCATATAGGGAACATGGGAGAGACCGTGCACATTCAACTTTTACATTCTTTTGAAAATCCAGGGATTTTTGCAGATGAGGAGGGGGAACTCTTATGTCCCTTAGCATATAGTCAGGTGCCTCGGAGCCCTCCTCGAAAGAAGGTATGTGATCATTACACTGCTTTCTCTTGAATATTAAACTCTCACCAATAAATGTTGACCCCCATCACTTTTTAGTTTAGCATTTTTGTTGAAAGGAGGTTTCAGCTGCAGGTAGATCAGACTAACTGCTAACTTGGGTTCTTTTGTAAGAGTTTTTTTTTTTTTAATATTGGTTTACCTCTCTACATCAACGTGCAGACAATTTTTTGCCAGGGCAGAGGTCAGTCCTGAGCAGTAAATTCTACCATGTGTGTGTATGCACAGAATAGAAATACAATATTTGTCTACTAATAAATTTAGTCTGTGTCTAACCATTACACCTTATTCTCTAATAATCCTTGAATTATTGACAGGGAACTGTACTTTTGTCAAGGAAATTGCATTTTTTTTAGACCAAAGTAGCGAGCCGAGTTGGATAAATTCCCAGTTTGGCTATTTTGGCCTAACATTCTTTTGCTAATATTGCTTTTTTCCCTTAAGTAACTTCTTTCTTTTTGCTCCATATAGGCGTTATTTTAAACGTGTTTTAGTAGCAGCTCGTCCTAGGAATTCTCATATGGTGCTTAAGTGCTTTAAGGACATACCGCTTGAAGGCTTGGAACAGCTTCTCCCTGTGATAAAAGTCCGCACATCCAGCTTCGATCGCACTTTGATTAACACCATGCTTGTGGTCAGCGGATGTATTGTCTTTGTCAATGTGGGCATGGTGGTGCTCACAGATCTGAAGATTGGCATGTCCCTACTCTTATTCTGTTTTGTTGGATTTATGACTTTCCGAACTTGGAAGGTAAGATCATTAAATTAAGTATTTAACCCCCTTAAGGACCAAGCTTAATTTGTTTTTCACTTAAGGATTAAAGCAATTTTTGCATTTCTGCTCTGTGTGTGTTCAGTTGACAGCTTTCACGTTTTATTCTACCAACACATATTATATACCGGTTTTTAAAGGGCAAAATGGATTTTAATTTGATGTTACATGTAGTTTGATGTTACAGTAAAATTTATAAAAGTGTAAATTTCTATTGAAATCTGCACTTTTTCCTAAATGAAAAAAAGGACTTTACACATAAAGCTTTTCAGCAAGCTAAAGTGCTCTAAGGGTCTGGAGTGTGCCTTTAATTCTAATCTTAATCCTAACCCTATAAATAATGTTAAAATAATTTCCTCTCCTGCTGTCAACAGATGAATTCCCTTGCTGATTTCAGCAGAGGGATTCCATTGCTTGCCCTAATCCTAATCCAAACGCTAATCTGAAACCCTATAAATAATGTTAAAATAATTTCCTCTCCTGCTGTCAACAGATGAATTCCCTTGCTGATTTCAGCAGAGGGATTCCATTGCTTGCCCTAATCCTAATCCAAACGCTAATCTAAAACCCTATAAATAATGTTAGAAGGATTCCATCTGGTGATGTCAACAGAATCATTCCCTTGCTGATTTCAGCAGAGGGATTCCCTTGCTGGCCCTATTTATAGTCCAAACGCTTATCTGAATCCTTGTCCTAAAATTAATTCTAAACCAATCTTAAAAATAAATGTAACGATAAACCGAATACTAAACCTAACATGTATTCTAATCTTAATCCGCAATTTAATCCTAATCCCAAAGGTTTTTCTCTGCTTATATCAGTAGCGATATTAGCAAAGGGAATTTGAAACTAAAACAGAGTGGCATGTTGCTGCCATCTATTGGCTATTTTCAGTATGACAGCTTTATATCTTTAACATTGACATAGTACTGTGTTTCCCCAAAAATAAGCTTTAGCTAATTTTCAAAAAATGCTCGTAATGTAAGCCCTACAATGAAAATAAGCCCCAGTTGCAAGTTGCTTGTTTGCTAATCTATGTTTGGGGACATCTCCGAACATAGATTTGCGGGATTCCTTTTGTGAGTTAGCTAATCTATGTTCGGGAAAGTTTCCCTGAACGTAGATTCGTTGGATTCCATGTACTATTGAACTGGTCTATGTTCGGAGGAACTCCTAGTGCATGCTTGCTACCATTTTTCCCTGAAACAAGACATCCCCCGAAAAAAAGCTCTAGTGTGGTTTTCAGGGTAAAAAATAATATAAGACCCGGTCTTATTTTCGGGTAAAAAAGAGCTGTTTCTGTATGGAGCTTATTCATTAAACATGCTGTTTAGATGAGCTGACACCAGAGATATGAAATGGTGGTCAAAATAGTGTTGTGTTGAGTGCAGAGCTTTGTCACTATTCTGTAACAAAGCTTGAGTTGAACTTTTTTCTTACAATAAAACAGGAGTTCCCAGTGATAACCCCAATATCTTCATACTGATGGCAGGATAGTGCCTGTTTGGACGGAATGCTCTGTCACCTCTGAGAGCTGGAATTGGTCAATTGGATCAGTGGATAATGTCCATTGGGATAATGTTTACGTTTGCACAATGAGTTCAGATCAGTATGTTTGTGTGTGTGAAACAGGAAATATACAATTGTTAGTTTTTCCTCTTTTATACAATTTTCCATCAAGGATATTTAAAACCGGTACCCCAAAATAATTTTTCACCAGTTGTTAAATTAACTTATCAAATTACCTTGAAGTAGTTCTTACTGTGACGTTTTTCACTTGTACAGACCACCATTTTTGCCATTGTAAGTCTTTGTCATGTGTTTAATGTTGATGTCTTTCAGGTCTTTTCTCAGCGGCGTAAAACTCATTCACTGGAACTTGCCCACATGCTATATTACAAAAGTACTTCTAACAATGCTGAGCTGCTTGCGGCGCTCACATTGAGGGCTCAAGAAGAGCATGCAAAGGAGGTGATCTTAGCACAAACCATACTGAAGCACCTTAATAGTCATGATAATGAAGCAAAAATGGGTATGTGCAAGAGTAAAACTACATCTAAAAATGTTTTGATTTTAAGTTGTTTTATATAGATATGCTACAGTACTCAACCTGTAGCACTCCAGCTAGTTTTAAAATGTGTTTTTGTTGCCTGGCTTTGAGTGTTTTAGTTCATCCAACACTGTATGACTACAGACTGGCCCCCAAGATAGCATTTTACAACGTATTAAAAGGTTATAAACGGAGGGGCGGAGCCAGCAGCCGCACGGAACGGACGTGTCCCTTGGGAGCTCCGCTCAAGCCGGGGGAAAAATAAGCAATTACTGCCCCAAAACCCAGACCACGTCGACCCCACATCAACCCCACCGACCTACCAAGGTAATGGGGCGAAAAAGCAAAAAATATCGGGTGGAAAAACACCCATCCACCGCCGACATTGGCGAACTTCTGTGGAGGCCGCAAGCATCCTCCAGGCCTGTCATGGCGCCGCTCTCCGACGCACCGTCCAGATCATCCAGTGAAGACTCCCTCTCAAACCTGGAACTGACAATAGAGTCACAGAGAGCAGGCAAGCCTAAGGCACAGGGCAGCCCCCCAGTCACTGAAGATCGACTGAAAGTCCTCCTTGATGATTTACGCCGACATATTGCGGCAGACATCAACTCATTCAAAGAGGAAATCCACGGGGTGTCAGTGAGACTGCATGACACAGAAATCAGCACAGCAGCACACGAGGCTCGCATCAACAGCCTGGAGACCGAGCTGACAAAGACAAAAAATGACCTGACCCAAATCCAGCACCAAGTTGCAGCTATGGAAGATCGCAGGCGGTGGAATAATGTAAAGATAAGGGGCCTGGCTGAGAGTGTTACAATGGCAGAATTCCCCCACCTCATTCGACGACTGCTTTCCAGCCTATTCGCTCCAAAACAAGCCAAAGCCATGATGTTGGAGGGGTGCTACAGGCTACCACAACCGCAGATGAACTCCCAGCAAACTACCAGGGATGTAATCGTACGTTTCCAGCACGGCCCGGACAGGCAGGCTTTCCTATCAGCGGTCCGCACCACCTCCCCATTCCAATTTGAGGGACATTCCCTGCTGTTCTATCCTGACATATCCCGGGCCACCATGACATGGCGGAGGTCCCTAAAACCGCTAACCACAGTTCTGTTAGAGCAGAAGAAACCTTACAGATGGGGGGCACCACGAAGCCTTCTGATCCCTCATGGGACTGGGACTCTCAAAGTTACCGACATCTCTGAAATGGGCAATATACTCCAACAACTCGGACTCCCCCCCCGCCGAGACGGGGCCGCAGCCACCAGCGCCTAGGTCGAAGCAGACATGGGACCTGGCTACAATCCGCCCGTTTGTCCCGACTACCCAAAGAAACAACACGGATGCCACCGGGACAACTTGAACATTCTACACTACCACGCAATGTTTACACCAATGCTATTATCCAAGTTCATGTTTAATATGTTATACTTTTTATTTTTCTCAATGTTTGGATATTTAACTCTGCATAATGTGTGGTCTGATACACGTCCCTAGAGACACGTACATTCTAACTCTCACTTGCTGGCCTTGGGGTCTACGTACCCCTCTCCCTACCCCCCCACCCCGATCACTGATTTCAGCATTAAGTCACATACTAGAGCGGGTGTTCGCCTCTTGTACCTTGTTAACTAATGTTCATACCCTCACTAGTTGTTCACAAGAGGCTCATGGCCGTGTCTGCCCCATTGAAATAACGGATCCTACCGATGCCACTCCTGAGAAGGGTAGTCGGCCTAGTTTAGCTGAGTTGATCAGCTACTGTTTTATGAATATCTTTACTGTAACTCCCTCAGACCGGGCGTAATCCACAAAGTAAATAATCATAAATTGTACTGGTTTTGTCATACAAAGTTGCTTTTTCATACGCCCTACCTGTAACTTGATGGTACAATACCCCCAGTATACATAGTCCGGTCTATGGGTTAATCTCAGACTTGCTAGAGATAGCCTGTTTTCTTACATTCTTAAACGAAATACAGCTCAATTACTTTTCTACTACTATAAATACAAAAATGTGCCGAAATATGTTTGCCATACCACTGTTCAATGTATAATGAAACGCCTGCATCAGCTATTGTGGCAATGCAGGTAACCTGTATACAACATGCACAACTAAAATAAAAATTAAAAAAAAAAAAAAAAGGTTATAAACATAGATGACAAATGTAATCTAGAACTGAACCTACAGTCATAAAAAAGTGGGAGCAAGATCTTAAGATCAAGATTGATCAATATGAATGGGAAAGATCCCTTGACATCACATACAAATATATACCATTAACTTAAGAGAAACACAGTATAAGGTACAGAACAGATGGTACTGGGTACCGGCAAGACCAGAGAAATTGAAAGATATTAGCAGAGATTCAGATATTTACTGTTGGAGGTGCGGAAAAGACAAAGGAAGTATGATGCATATGTGGTGGAATTGTCCATTAATAAGAAGCTGTGGGAAAATGTATTCACATTTATAGAAGATATAAGTAATAGGAAACTAGAAAGAAGCCCAGAACTGGCTCTACTACATTTAAAGATGAAAAATACACAGAAAGATATCCTTCCTATAACTTTACATATACTAGCTGCAGTAAAACTAATGATTGCGGAAAAAACTGGAAAACAAGTAACATTCCTAAACTGGAGACATCATTAATCGAGCAAATCATCTGGCAATGGAAAAGGGCTGCCAAAAAAAAGAACAAACAAAGAGAAAGATCACCTGGGAATATTGGCAAAAAAAAACATTAAAACCCTCTAGAAGCATGTATGATTATAATCAGATAAGGTTAATAAATAGATTTCAATGTGTGACTCTCTCTCAAGGGATAGTTAGGTGACTTTATGTGTGTAAATGTAATGAAAATTAGTAATTTATTACTGACACTATAATGATTTAATAATCTGTACTTTATAATTCTGAAAGTAAACCGGTAAAAAAAAAGAAAAAGGAAAGGAAAAAAATGGGGAAAGAAAAGAAAAAAGGGAAGAAATATAGAAGTTACTGTTATATAGGAGATAAAAGGCCACTTGCACGTATTATTTTGTGTGTGTGTTTTTGTATAAGAGAAAAATTCAATAAAAAAAAGTTATAAACATACCTATAAACTTGCTAAAGCTCGTGGAGCAACTTATTGCTCGTTCTTGTCCTTTGTGTCGGTGAGAGTTTTCTTTTGTCTGGAATTGAGCCACAGCTCCAACAATACTTTTTCATAATGTCATAGGTTGCTAATGATAACTAATTTCACTTGTAATTGATCATAACATTTGTAAATCAAATCTCTCACAGATTTTTCTTAATATTCTTTCAAGATCCTAGAACAGTTGATCAAATCAAAGAGAGGGCGGAGGCCTGGTTGCAAGCAAAAACAGGACTGGAAATATATTTTCCTGCAGAACGAGCTCTCCAAAACCTTAAGCTGTTGAATAAGACACAGTAGAAGGCGATCATCAACATTACAAGAAAGCACAAATGAGACATTGTGTTTCAAGGATTGTGGTCACAACTGTTGAATACTGTTGATCAAAAAGTTTATTGCACTTATTTTGTTGGAATGAACCATGCTGCTGCTGTTCTTGTGTGTTAATCATAATGTAAACTTTAAGAAATATTTCTTATGATTGTTCGGTGACTGTCTCTTCTTCTGATGCTTGTCCACAGGTCAAAGAACTCTTGAAATATGTATATATCTGTTCTTGTGCTTATGTTTATGGTTGCCACTGTGCGTTTATATTTATGTAGTAACTCCTTATAAAAGAAAAAATATCCTTTGTGTAGCAACTGCTGTAAGGTATTGATGCAAAAACTTTAAAAAATATATATATTTGATGACCATGATGTTTGATGCACATTTGTTTGGTAAGTATGGTGGTTCTCAAACCATCAAGGCACCCCTACCAGTCCAGAATTTTGGTATTACCCAGTTGTGTCTAAGGTGTTGTTTTTACAACTGGGTAATTCCAAAATCCTGGACCTTCAGGGGTGCCTTGAGGATTGTTTTGGCAACCACTGGGTTAGTATCTCAAAATATTTAGTTTTTACAATCACTACAGGCGTTTTAGAGTAAAACTCGGTCACGGTGCTGGGAACAAGGTGAGTAATATTTATATAACTCTAATGTTGACACCACAAAGGAAGGTGGACATAGGAAGGAAACCTATAGGCCGAAATAACTATTATTATTTTTGGGACTATATGTTCCATTTAAAGGGTGCTGTAATAGTGAACTTTATATAATTTGTTAATTTGCTCTGAATGTGTAGGAAATTGATAAATCATTCTTATACAAAATTCTGAAGATTTCAGATTCCTTTTGTAGGTATCAAAAGGGGAAGGGTAGACACGCTCACCATTAAGTAAAAGACACCGATTTTTTGCAGATAACGTACCTTAATAAAATGCATTCACAGCATATCACAAATTTAACCAGGTGTTGAATGTTCCAATATAATCTCACTGTACATGTTTTGTCCTGGCAGGACTTGAGGGTACCCAAGTGTCTACTAAGAGGAAGTCCTGCTGTGATGAAACGCGTAGGGTGAGGCTATATGGAACATGCAATACCTGGTTAAATTTGTGTTATGATGTGAATGTCTTTTTATAAATCTCCATGCAATAAGTTAGTGTCTTTTACTTAAAAATGACGAACGTTTCTGGACTATCAATGTCTCCTGCTTTATTTGTAGCTTTATGGAGAGTCATGAGTATTTTTCCTACCCCGGCTGCATAAAGGCAATATTTAACGGTTCTATTTATTTGTCGCTTGTTTGCTACATATCTATTTTTATGGAATTGTGTATGTAGTTGATAACAGATTAATTTTTAAAATACAGCACGTGGGTAAATAGGTGCATAACAATGCAAGGCCTATTTTGTAGTAATGCTATTCCAATATATCTTTATTCATGGATATTCGTCTCAGAATTGTTTGGATGTGGTCCTTAAGCTCTGGGTATGACAGCTGTTACCGGTCCTCCAGAAATATTCTCTGGCTGCGGAGAGTGTTTTGCTCCACCCACTCCGATGAACCCAAGGGGTTCTACATACATATTGCTAGTACCATCTACTTTTGTGACGGAACTGCTCTCCTACAGAGTTATTCACAAGAATAAGAATTTACAGTGAATTTGAAATTTAAGGTCTAAATAGCTGAACTTGAAAATTTCTTTAATTCAGGTATGCTTCCAGTTCAGCTACTTGGCCTTAAAATGTAAATTCATTTTGAATCCTCACTTTAGTGAATAACCCTGTTAGTTACTAAGTTATGTCTTGTCATTATAAAATGTGGCTGTCCTCCTTTCTTCACATGCACCAAGCCAACATAGTTCGTGTATGTGATTGCCACTTATATGCCATGATTGGTTGGAATTAACAGACCGAGAATTTTTACTATATGCATCGAGTTTAGATTTCTATGTTCTATTTATATATTTAAGCAACTGTTTGCAATAGCATGCTACATATATTTTTTTATAATATATACTGTGCACTTGTTTTCAGTGTACCATTTACCGCATTAAACCATCTATAATGTAGAGTCTCATTTTTATTGAAAGGAAAAATCCAGAATAAGACAATATATCCATTCAATATGCACTTCTGATGTTTCATTAGCAGCCTTCTTCAACTAAACACTAATACATTTTACTAGGAGCAACTAAAAAGTTGAATCACAGCTGTAATCCCATTTTTTCCCATGTGTCACCACCCTAATTTCCTGTTGTGAATCAACTTTCTCTGATTAGTAATTTTGCTGCAGTCACAAGCTGTTTCTTTATTGTACATCCAAATTTTTTCTTTAGACCAAAGAATTTATCTGTAGCGACTTTTAATTGATATTATTATTATTATTATTGGTATTTATATAGCGCCAGCTTATTCCACAGCGCTTTACAATAAAAGGTGATATGACATGCAATTAAATGACTGTCCTAATAATCTATCAACATGTATGTGTCAAGTAGCCTCTGGCTTAACAATTATAACTCTAGAAAGGGCAATGTCACATTTAAGTTTAGATTACATAATTAATATAAAATTGCAGTAGACAGTTTCCCCAATAAGGCAAGGGAATCAATTTGCAGTGGACACTGACATCCCTAAGGAGAGGAGGCCGAAAGATGCTTGTCATCCATAGAGGACACATTTACATAGAATGTGACGGCAGCTAAGATAATACTACTACTTAACATTGGTATGTATGAGACATAAAAAAGCACACAGTTCAAAAGCTTTCACTAATAACTGGTAAAAAAAAAAAAAAAGCTATTTAGCTACATCCCAACTCCACACTGCTTGCCTGATCTGATGAAAATAGCAAATATCCAATAATAACCAAAGAGTGCCTGGTGAACTAACTTTAACAAAAAAATAATAATTTTACTACAGGTGATTAAAGCGACACTGCGAAACATAATTTCAACTGAGTATGGTTTAACAGGTTATGATGCCAGGAGTCCATTAGGAGAGATGCTATATCTCCAGGTTACCAGGCGTGCGTACAGTAATAGGCTGAAAGCATCAGCTGACAACTCTCAGCCAATCCCTGATAAGATGAATTGGTATGGTTCTTCACCTAAGCTATCTTGTAATTGAGATAGTTGACTGGGACCAAGAATCTCTGTTAAATGGTGAGTAAACTGTTGAGCTATGGTGCAGCACCTGGCACCCATGGACTACAGGCACCATAACCACTTCAATTAACTAAGTAGTGTAGGTCCCTACATTATTCATTTAATAATAAAATGTAACTGAATATTTAAAAAAAAAATTGACAGCCACATGCAATAAACAGTATCTCTTCCAGTATTAAGTGTCTAGGTATGTCTTATGATACTGTGAATGTTCATTTTGTAAGTGGATTTCTCAAAAACAATTTAAAAGATACTTTTAATACTAAATTATAATAAAATTGATGGATGAGCTCATTATACCTTTGCACATGGCAGTGGGAGGTTAGCTGCTATATATCCCAAATCCCTATGCACATTTAAATAGAAATTTAGCACCACTCTAATGGCCATTAATGTGTAAGATCACCATCCCTGTCAAGGCATATCTCCTGTGTGAGTTCTAAACTAACAATTTACCTTGGAGTGGTACTAAAAGGGATTTGGAATAGTCCACAGGTAATGTATTTGCTTTTTTTTTTCTGTGCATTTGGGCTGATGAATACTATGAGCCGTTGCTGCTGCCCAAGAGCAGTGGGAGTTTAAGCCCAGGGCTTAATTTTTGAACTATAAAGCCATGTTACAGACCTGTCACTCACCCCATGTGTATCCTATTATTAGATTTCATTTAATAAGTGTGTAGGGGTTCATATGAATACCACTTTCTGTCTCATTATAGAGGTTGCCTTTGAAAGCAGCAAGGTGAATTGATAGTGGAAGATGGGACAAGTGAGCGCATGGGCGTCAACAAGGGGGGGCACTTGCCGCCCCTGGATTTTCCAGCTTGTGCTGCTATTTTTTTAGTTTGTGTGAGAATACAGTGCAATATCTATGCCGGCCAACGCTGTGAATGGAGAAAGGCAGGGAAAGGAAGCTACAGCTTATCCCTGCTTCTTTCTCCTGACTGCATCCGCAGGGGAGCAGCACAGAGTGCAGCCAGCAGAGAGAGCCTACAAATCAGGTAAATGAGGGGTGGGGGGCAGTCTACAGATCAGGTAAGTGAGTTATGGGGTGGGGCAGCCTACAGATCATGTAAGTGAGGCATGTGGGGGGCAGCCTACAGATCAGGTAAGTGAGGCATGTGGGGGGCAGCCTACAGATCAGGGAAGTGAGGCATGTGGGGGGCAGCCTACAGATCAGGGAAGTGAGGGATGGGTTCAATCTACAGATCAGGTAAGTGAGGGATGGGGGGGGGGGAGACAGCCTACATGAAGGTAAAGTAGAAGGAGCAGAAAGGTTCTGCAAGGGGCAGAAGGGGTCAGCAAGGAATAGGAAGGGGTAGGAAAGGTTTGCAAATAGCAGGGGGTGAAGTAGAAGTGGTCTGCAAGGGACATGAGGGGTCAGCAAGGAGTAGAAAGGGTCAGCAAGGAGATAGAAGGGCAAGCAAGGAGAAAGAAGGGGAAGCAAGGAGAAAGAAGGGGCAGCAAGGAGAAAGAAGGGGCACAAAGGTAAAGTAGGAAAAGGAACAGAAAGGGTCTACATGGAACAGGAAGGAGCTGCAAGAAGCTGGAAGGGGACATAAAGAAGGAGGAAGGGTGTGCAATGAGCAGGAAGGGAAATCAAGGAGCAGAAAGGGTCAACAATTATCTAGAAAGGGCAGAAGTAGCACAAAGGTAAAGTAGGAAAAGGAGCAGGAAGGGTCTGCAAGGAGCAGAAAGAGAAAGGAGCAGAAGGGCGCAAAATAGGCAGAAAGGTAAAGGAGCAGAAGGTGCTAAGGAGAAGAGAAAACCGTGTCAGAAGAAAAAGAAGACTGTGTCAAATGAAGGAGAAGAAAATGAGATTGGAGCAGGAAGGACAAGTGAAGTTATCCCTCCACTTCATTCATTCTGGACACCACATCATAAGGCTTTGGTACCTGGGCCTGGCAGGAAACTTTGGCCCTTCTCATCTCCCCAGGTAAAAAAACATATCAGTGTTAATGTGTTCACTTGTATTTACTGAGTGTCAGGAAACACAGAGGACCGCTGGGTAGGGATGCCACTGATTGGCCACTCCGTTCATCTGGCACTCCAAGCCAATCAGTAGCTCCCCAGCAAAAAGTCTGAAGGTAATGATTCTACTCACCAGAGCAAATTCAATAAGCTGTAGTTGTTCTGGTGACTATAGTGTCCCTTTAACTATTTCATACAAAGTTTATTGCAGCGGCATACTTTTCATTTCGTCACTTATTTTTCATATTCTGTCTGAAATCTTTTTCTTCTGTCTCAGATCTCTTTATTCTGTCACCATACAGATCTCTTTATTCGGTCTCAGATCTCTTTATTCTGTCCCTTCTCTCTTTATTCTGTTTTAAATCTCTTTATTCTGTCTCAAATCTAAGTAATCTGTGCCTTCTCTCTTTATTCTTTCTCTCTTTATTCTGTCCCTTCTCTCTATTCTGTCTCTTCTCTCTTTATTCCTCCTCTCTTTATTCTGTCTCTTCTCTCTCTGTCCCTGATCTTTTTCTGTCCCAGCAGGGAGAAGGAACGCGCCAAATCCCGCGACGTCCAAGAGATCGCGAGAACGCAGACTGAGGACATGCAGTCATGGGCGTCCGCCGGGGGGTTAAAGGGAGGCACTTCCCCCTCCCCCCCCCCTGGATTTTCCAGCGGTAAGTGAAGGATAGGGAGCAGCCTACAGATTAGGTAAGTGAGGGATGGGGGGGGCAGCCTACAGATCAGGTAAGTGAAGGATGGGGGGGGAGGCAGCCTACAGGAAGGTAAAGTAGAAGGAGCAGAAATGAGCAGAAAGGTTCTGCAAGGGGCAGGAGGGTTCAGCAAGGAATAGGAAGGAGCAGGAAGTGGAAGCAGGAAGGGGTAGGAACGGTTTGCAAGGAGCAGTAGGGTGAAGTAGAAGGAGCAGAAATGAACAGGAAGGGGCAGCAAGGAGCAGGAAGGGTCAGCAAGGAGCAGGAGGGATCTACAAGGGGCAGGTGGGGTCTGCAAGGGGCAGGATGGGTCAGCAAGGAGCAGGAAGAGGCAGCAAGGAGCAGAAAGGGTCTGCAAGAAACAGGAAGGGGCAGCAAGGAGAAAGAAATGGCAGCAATGAGCTGGAAGGGGCAGAAAGAATCAGAAGGGGCATAAAGGTAAAGTAGGAGAAGGAACAGAAAGGGTCAACAAGGAGCTGGAAGGGGCAGAAAGAAGCAGGAAGGGGCAGCAAGAAGGAGGAAGGGTCTGCAATGAGCAGGAAGGGAAATCAAGGAGCAGAAAGGGTCAACAATTATCTGGAAGGGGCAGAAGGAGCACAAAGGTAAAGTAGGGAACAGAAAAGGAACAGAAATGAGCAGCAAGGAGCAGGAAGGGTCTGCAAGAAGCAGGAGGGCGCAGAAAGGGGCAACAAGGAGCAGGAAGGGGCTGCAATGAGCAGAAAGGGATCAGAAAGAGAAAGGAGCAGAAGGGCGCAAAATAGGCAGAAAGTAGCAGAAGGAGGGGGGAGTAATAAGAGGGAGAGGGGGGAGTAAGAAGATAAGGGGAGGGGGAGTAAGAAGAGGGAGGGGGTAAGAAGAGGGGGAGGGGCAGTAAGAAGAATGGGAGGGGGGAGTAAGAAGGAGGGGAGATAAGAAAAAGAGGGGGAGAAGAAAAAGGGGGAGTACGAAAAAGAGGGGGGAGTAAGAAGAAGAGTGGGGAGTAAGAAGAAGGGAGTTGTAAGAAGGAGGGGAGATAAGAAAAAGAGGGGGTAAGAAGAAGAAGAGTGGGGAGTAAGAAGAAGAGGGGGTAAGAAGAAGAAGGGGGAGTAAGAAGAAGAGGGGGAGTAAGAAGAAGGGAGTTGTAAGAAGGAGGGGAGATAAGAAAAAGAGGGGGTAAGAAGAAGAAGAGTGGGGAGTAAGAAGAAGAGGGGGTAAGAAGAAGAAGAGGGGGTAAGAAGAAGGGGGAGTAAGAAGAAGAAGAAGAAGGGGTGTAAGAAGAAGAAGGGGGTAAGAAGAAGAAGGGGGTAAGAAGAAGAAGGGGGGGTAAGAAGAAGAAGGGGGAGTAAGAAGAAGTAGGAGGGAGTAAGAAGAAGTAGGAGGGGGTAAGAAGAAGAAGGGGGGAGTAAGAAGAAGAAGAGGGGGGTAAGAAGAAGGGGGGAGCAATTAGAAGAAGAGGGAGTAATAAGAAGAAGGGGGAGTAAGAAGAAGGGGGAGCAATAAGAAGGGGGGAGTAAGAAGAAGAAGGGGATACAAAGAACAGGTGGGGGAGTAAGAAGAACAAGGGGGGAGTAAGAAGAACAAGGGGGGAAGTAAGAAGAACACAGGGAGGAGGGGGGATAAGAAGAACACATGGGGGGTGAGGAGAACACCTGGAGGGGGGAGAGTGAGAAGAACACAGGGAGGGTGGAGGGGGGGTGAGTGTGAGAAGATACCGCTAGGGGAGGGTGGGGGAGAGCTCTAAGGGACAGAAGGGACAGCTCTATAGGACAGGGGGCAAGACAGGGAGCTCTTTCACACTACGCGCACACACACACACACAATGCATCCCTACACATACACAGAAACACACAATGCATCCCTACACACACAGAAACACAACATGCTTCCCTTACACACAGAGAAACACACAATGCATCCATTACACACACACAATGCAACCCTTACACACAAAGACAATACATCCTTTGCACACATACACAGAAACACACAATGCAAACCCTTACACACACATGCAAACACAAACACTGCTTTTCTTACATACACACAGAAACACAATGTATATCTTACACTCAATGCACACACATATAGACACACACCTTGCAACCCTTATGCATACAAACACAGATTCACGCAATGCATCCCTTACACACAACCAGAAGCACGTAATATATCCCTTATACACAAATACACACTGCTTCCACTACACACAAACACACTGCATCACCTACACAAACTGGTATCCCTATACACTACATACCATAAGCACACATATTAGATCCTCTATAATAACACATAACACATCCCCTACACACTCCACTCCCTGTGAGCGAACTCATGGGTGGGTGGAACATATAAGTGGACTTATGGGGCCCAGACCTTGAGCTGTGTAAGGGGCCCCAAAAAATAGAGCTGCTTCCAATTCTCCTAGAACATTGAATTTTGTGACCACAGTTGCAAACAGCCTCCAGATATCCTGTTCTACACCAGACCAGTGGAGCCAAACTGCAGCCCATCATCATCCTCATCTGGTTGTAAGTAGGCAATCTAGTATATTATTAGTGACACTAATCTATAATTTACCTCACATTAAAGGGGCACTATAGCTTAATTAAGTGGTTCTGGTGTCTATAGCCGGTCCCTGCAGGCTTTTTAATGTAAACACACACTGTGTGCAGCACTGGCGTTCATATGGCAGATCATATGGGTGGGGCATTGTGATGTCACATGGGGGGACGGCAAATTTGTATTTTGTCTTGGGCGGCAAAAATCCTTGCACCGGCTCTGATCCTGGGCAGGTGCACCAGTCTACTGGTGACCCACAGGAGGGGAGTGCACTGATTGCACTGCACTCTCCTCCTGCCCAGACCCGTCTTTACCGCAGTGCAAGTGCCCTCTGCCCCTAATTTACAGTGCCTCACACTCACAACAAGCAGTGCCTAGAGCCCTTTGCAGAGACGGGAACAAAGAGGTTCTGCGGCAGCTGGCCGTCCTGCAAGCATTACATTAAACAGCTGTTCCCATGCAACCACAGGTGGCGCTGTGCTGGGAGAATGTGATTACTCTTCACTTCCTCCCAGCCTACAGAGCAGCACATGGGAGAGAGGAGGAGGCATGATTTAATCTTACAACAAATCAACTAAGCAAATCTTTATACATTTGGAGGGGATCAGCTCTGTTTCCACAGTTTATTGGTGTTTACTCTGATGTCTGTATTAATATTGAGGGATTTCTAAGTAGTAACATCAGTGTGTGTCAGCAGGGCCAGCCATTGGGGTGTGCACGCTGTGTGGTCACGCAGGGTGGCATGACAACAGAGGCGCACGGCAGCCATCACAGATCACAAGTTGGGTACACCAGCATATTAAATTTAAACAATTCGCTGGTGGTCCACTGGTGCGCACCAGCAGTAGATGCAGTCAGATTATATCCTCTCCCTCGTGGTTCCGGCGCTCAGTTAGTGAGTCGGAGCACAGGTTCAGAGATTCTCAGCCTGCACTCTGACAACATTGAAAGTCAGAGCCCGGAAGGAGCAGGTATGGCAAAGAGCTACTGATTAGCATAACATCAATATCCGTTATAAAACCAGAAAAAGGTGGGCATGGATGGTGAACTGATTTGGTGGTGCAATGGGCCACTTGACTGGTTTTGCCCCCCAGGCCTACGGCTGCCAGCCCTCCCCTGGCGGCACCCATGCCTGACATCAATCTGCACTTCTTGACACTCCGTTTCAGAAGCTGAATACCACTGAGAGACCTGGAGGAAGCCTTTGGAGTTAAACAACTTGAGAGCGGTTTCACCTTTTAAAGGAAAGAGAGCACACAGGGGCTTCCTGGCATCATAGCATTTTCATTTAGATGAAGTTGTTATGATGACCAGAATGCTCCTTTAATTTGATTAAAGGAACACTATAGTGTCAGGAAAACAAACATGGCTTTATGTGATAATGACTATGCTCCTCCCCACTGTCAAAAAGGGGCCAAACATGGATGTCATTACAATTATGCCCCCCACCCCTGGAAAAAACCTGCGGACGCCCATGCATGCAGTCCCGCGGCGATTAAAGATCCAGGCAATCTCTGGATCTTTCAACACGGCGGGACTGCACGTCCTCAGCGGCGCTCGGGGATTCACAGGGGGCCACAACATATAGATTAAACAAATTTCCTGTGGGGCCGTATTGAACCGGAACGCAAGCCACAATTGGCCCGTGGGCCAGACTTTGGACATGGCTGCCTTAGGGGGTTTGTGCACGTTCAGTATTATATCAAATACTGGAATCTTAGGATGGCTTATATTTAGATAGTTATTCTTTTTTTTGTTCAATTTATCCCTACTTTTCCCCTCACTAAGGAGACTTACAACTATGTTTTACTTAAGATTTTGTCTCTCCTTTTAATTTTGTATTAATTATCTCATCTCCCAATTGTCTTAATATCTCTTCATTATAATCCTTCCTATTCTAAAACACTAATCAGTCTCTTTGTTTTTGTTTTTTCTTACCCTTTAGAGGAGCAATTTCTCCATTCTTCTCCCTTTTTTGACGTTTCTGTATTAGATTGTTTTTGTAATATTATATGTCACCATGTAAATTTACCAAAAAATATTTTTCCTTTAACCTGTGTTTATTTTGATCTTTTAGCTTTTCTTTCGGGAACCTTTGAATTCTCATCATAGGCATAGTTGTTTTCAAATCTCTTGAAAATTTCCTTTTTTCAAAACATCTTTTCTTAAAAACATCTTTTCCCAACTTATTCAAATATTTTTTCATACTTAATATCAAAACTATGAGACACTCACATGCAAAAGAACTTAGTTTGGACTAGATCATTTCAATTCCTTTGCCCAATACCCAAGTCTCCCTCTTTCTTGCGATTATATTTATCATTTCGAACGAAAAGGACTCCAGTGCAGAATTCCAAATAAACGTAAATTTTTCATCCTACTTATAAAAAGTGAAACTTTTTTTTAACTTTTTTATTATTGTTCTGAAATGTAAATTCTCCCCTTAATTTTGAGAAGTAATCATTCCACATTAGTGGAAATATAATCCAGACTTTGCCCCTGGTTGCTATAATACATGTTCTTCCGTGCCTGATCTCAAAAGATGGGCTCCTTGCCTCTGTCAATCCAAGTATTTGTGTGCCGTGTGCACGCTGTACAGATCACTAACTACCCTTGCCAGTTCCTTCACATTTATGTGCATGTAAAATTTTATGTAATTTAATTGTGCCTGGTAGCATATCCTTTTTTTTGTTTGTTTCTTACAGCATTTGTGCAACACATTATTAAAGAATAAAATCAATTTTTGCCAGTGTACCAGAGATTATATACGGTATAATTTTGATTCACAGAATGCCAGAAACTTTCTAGATCTTTATAAATCTCCCATCTATAACGCCTCATCTGCCAGAGATTTCATGGCCCAGCTACTGTAACTAAAAACACTCATAGAGAAATGCTCCTCTCAGTCTACGTTTCTCTTTCAAGCTTTGCAGAACAAATTTCAAACCTATTATGTGAGAGTAAAAAAAAAAAATATTTATTTTTGAAAGCTGAATCTATCAGCCAGTTCAAAGGCAAGTTTGTGACGGTTACTGTGCATTGCAGGGAGTGGGACAGATATCAGAAAACATATTCATTCTGAAATTGAGCAGAACATCAAGTGGTCTTCAAGCAGCATTCAAAGGATAGACTTCATAGTCAGAATACATTTAAATCTCAGTTTAATTATGTAAACCATCTGCCATGTCATAAATATTAATAGTAGTCATTATTGTGGTCTGTCTACTATTATATATTTATCACACCTTGAATGTGGTTGCATTTAGTGTTTAGCTTGAATTTTATTTTCCTTTTAAGGTCTCATCATAATATTGCTGTTATCTGCTGCATCTCATTTATCCTGCTCTGCAGAGAAATCAGATGATCTCAATTTACTTTACATATTTGTGGCTCATCATAGGCATACAAAGTGACCACTTCAAGCTCAGGATTGCAGGATAGGATTTCTCCAATAGCCTATTAGCACAGAATAAAGTGCTCTTCCAAAAATCTAGAGAGTCTGTAAAATAGACGATGCTATAAAACTTTGTGAAAATAGAGCATGAATGAATATCTAATGGCCAATCCACAAGTTCATTTAATATGATTGAATCTTATTGTCAGGTTATGAAGGCAGCCCGGTACGCAGAGCTTCAATCTTTACCTGTCGTATATAAGGAGAATAATTGGATAGTTTGCGTTTTAGCAGTCCTTAGAATTGCCAGGCATATTGTATGCCTATATATATATGCAAAATAAAAAGAAAACGGACAGAAAATCACTCAACGTCAGGGAATACAGAATAGATGGGCGTTCTTATTCTTAAGAATGGCAAAATGACCAAAAGTTTTGTATGTAGTGTTGGAGTTTGTACTGCCACATACATACACAAACATACACAAAAAACACAGATACAAACACACGTACAGATACACTGACACACATGCAGATACAGACACACTAACACATGCAGATACACACGTAGATACACAGACATACAAAAAATTACACATGCAGATACACAGACACACAAAGTCTCACACATACAAACATGTATGCAAAATGTACACATTTTAAGCCACCTCCCTGTTTCCTACTTTTGCTGGCTGAGGCTGTTTGGAGTCAAAGATTCTCCCACTTTGTGCCCACTCCCCTCTGCCTTATTTTCTCGCGCAGCTCTTCTCATCTTACCAGTGCAGCTGTGATTGCCGGTGCCCAGTCACACTATTAAAGGGCCACAGTGTACAACTGCACCCCTGAAAACACCTAACGCACGATGCAGCGGTAGTTCTTTTATAGCCCCGCCCATAATTGGCAAATGGTGGCTCTAATATAGAATAAAATGGGGTGGCTAGCTCTACCCGAGCACCCACCCATGTATGTGGCTCTAATTACTATAAAAAGAGGGACCGTGGGAACAGATGGAGGCTCTAAATGAATATTGAAAAGGAATGGTGGACATGTCATTGTCCATCCTTGCCAAGTAAAATCTAAAAAATGACTTGCCCACCCCCCCTAAGAGCGGCAAAGTCAATAGCCATCTCCTACCCCAATACCTGTAAGGGGGAAAACAATCATATTGGGTTAGACTTCATAAAATTGTCACTTTTTTAAATCCCAGAATTGGAACAGCTCACTTTCATATTGTTTCTAAGTATATTTATGTAGTCTCATCATTCTTTGCCTGTTTAATAAGACATAGAATGTCTTCATAGATATTGGTCCACCATATGTACTACTTTTCATTTATGTGTTTTCGCTATTATCCTTTTAATTTTGTATGCTTTGCAATAATGCATAAGGCTGTGTTTTCTTATTTCTTTAATTTCATGCATCTTTATGAACAAAGTTAAAATTAATATGTTTACAGGGGTATTTTTTTGCCAATCATTTTTGAATGGTTGTAAGCTGTTAATACACAAATATATAAGTCTAAAGAGTGGTCCTCTTCGTTAAATTTAAACAAAATGACATTAAACTTCTAAAGCTGGACCCTCCAGGATTCCTTATTGTGACTATAAAATCTGCCTTGCTATTGCTACCTCTTTTTTTTTTATTATATATGATATGCAAATTAAAGGAAATTATACAGTGTAGAGAGAATTCACAAAACAAAATAATTACTGACCTGCACTTGCAACATAGCTTTGAGATCCGGCCGTGTATCGGAGATAATTGGGAGAAACACAAGCTAAATGGCGAAGGTTGCTTTGAGCCTAAGTGGGATATCATTAAACCTGAGGAGGCTAACTAATTAAGATACTCGGTAGGAAGACATACAATACTTAGCAATTAGTTGAGATACTCCCTAACTATAGGGAGCCATGGGGATGGGGGAGGAGGATAAGTGTATATCTCTGTGCCTTTTAATAGAAATTTTCTATTGCTTGGAGACAATCTAGAGCTTGGCATAAACATTAAAGCATAAACAAGCAAAACTGGTACAAAATTGTCAGGGATGGAGATATCATAACATGCAAACCTAAAGGAAACAGTAAAGGGACACATGCCAGTCCTTAGAGACTCGAGAGGCCAGGCTAGTGCCTAAGACAGATAAATGAAATGTCTGCAAGCAGACAGAGAATAAACGAGAGACAGACTGAGGTCTTGGATAACAAAGATACAGACAATCAATAGTCAGGCCAAGATCAGGATAACAGAAAGCAAAAATGGTCAAACAAGCCAAGGTCAGAAAACAGTAAATGCAATACATGTTATAAACACACTCTCAAGTAACAAGAACCACGACATGACACGGATAACTAGGAAGTATATTGGTATACGGGTTGTGATTGGTTACAGGAGGCCATGATGTCACAAGTGTGTATATTTAATTAAAAAGCACCACATAGACTGACATTATAAAAGGAGACCAATGGAAGGGTTCCATGTCATATATATGTCATTATGAGGCACAGGAAGCTAGGGATGAGAGAGTGTGCTTCATAACACAGAAGAGACATCACTTCTGTGATTGCACGGTGCTGTGAGGGATAGTTATAGTGACAAAAATAAATGTTAAAAGGAACATATAGAGAGCAAACTTATGTGTACGTAAAGCCTGCAGCCTTCATGCAGTATCCTGTCCCCGTCTAAGGTTGAAGAGAACCAAATTTTGGTGATCCCTGTAGCAGGATGGCCCAGTTGAGGTTGGAGGAGTCCTTTTGTCATTCATCGTAGCGAGACATGCTGTAAATTCTGCTACATAATTAAATCTCTGACTTGTGGACAGGCAGTGATCTTGGAGCAGGCCAGCAATAAGACAGTCCAGCTGTACGTAATAGTAAGGTGGCTGGGCTCATTGATTTCCTCCACTGTAGAGCAGAGCAGCTGAAGTCATTACAAATGGACAGGGGGTGAGACTCAAAAGTAAACAGAGTTTTCCCCTGTGGCAAACATCAGGCGACTCTTGTCTAGCATAGAGTGACCATGGACGATGACATCCATGTGGTTAGATGCAGGTGCCGTAGTCGATTTATTTATTTGATATGCACCGTCAAAGGTCAGCATTTTGGCTTGCTTAGGTGGTATGATGGAGGCAACCAGTCACCTTAACAATGTGGTTGCTTCTCTGCCACTGCTGTGTCTGAAATATATGGTATCTTAATATTGTTCCTTCTGCCTCTATCATCCAGCGAGTCTAAGGATCAGCTCCTGTTTCTGAGTTTGCAGGTGGGAATGTGATTCTTGTAGCTTGGTCAGTACCAGTACATTTTCTTCACTGGCTTGAATTCTGTCGTGTACCTCTGTTTTAATCAGAGTAAAATCTGCAATAAATAGTGATTTTATTTTGGAGAGCAGGCTTTGAATGTCCTCCTTTCTGGAATAGCCAGGTAGGTAAGTATTGGAGGCTCTATGTCCAAGGGGCCTTCACCTGTGGAGGGAAGAGGTGCTTCCTCAACAGTGGGCATATACTATTTAGGCTGCGGCTGGCACTAAAGTAGAGTCCCAATGTTGCGTGAGTCTGTAGACTGAAGGGTTTTAAGATTTCTGAGAGCACCAAACCATGATCAAGCCCCCTGCTTCCCCACTCTCCCCCCTCCCCCCCTGATGGGGGTCAAGTAATCAAGGAGAACATCTACACACTTCTCTAGTGAGGCACTTACTGCACATGGTTTCAGATCACTGAAGGACCCTTTCTTCTTGTGCTGCCAATTTCTGACTGGTGGGTAAAATAGACATGAATTGACAGCTTAAGCCATTTGCTGCAGGTTCTGTCAGGTAAGAATAAAAAAAATGACCACTGTTGGCCCATTTCCTGCAAAAAAAACAAGCCTATGCCACCAGAGCTACACAAGATGGCTTCTGCTCAGAGAAGCTACCAAGCTCTACATTGTCATGTTTATAGGTTTTGACAGCCATTTTACAAGGTCATTGCAGTATCCTTTAGATATAAACTGTGAAAATGTATGATTCCCCATTCAGCATTGATAAGTATTCTAAAGCAAAATTTAGATTTTTTTAATCATTGCCATTTATTTGGTGCCAACATATTCTTCAGTGTTTACTGAAACGATTGTGAGGCTATGACAGCAAATAAAAAATTATCACACGTCCTTCAAAAAAACAATCAGAATAGGAGATACATAGTGGGCACAGCTAATGGTCCTCCATGAGCCTGGACACTAACATATCAACAGAAAAAAAATACCATGGATTAGACCTAAAGAAAAATTTGGCATGGAACTAGGAAATAGTTTGGAAGACCAGAAGTATACTTAGGTCTACCTCCAGGTGGCAGTCTTGATCTAAAATTAAAAATCATAATACACAGTAGAATAAAATAATTTTTTTCCTGTGCACACACACGTGATAAATATTTTAAAATCCATAAATAACAAGTGGAATGCTGGTATAAACCATGCAATAGAAATAAAAACTTGCACTTAAACAATATTCCTAATTGTACATAGTGCCAAATATCTGTGTTGCACTAGATCCCCAAAAAGTGTTTATACTACATATACCTTATTCCAAACAAGCTTGTATGAAATGCTCAATAATACCAGTTGTTTTGATTCTTTTGAGACAATAGCAAACTTTTGACCTCAAACGCTAAGATAGAAAAAGATATAATAGTGCAGGCAGTCCAATAAAACAACCAGGGAATGTAATACAGCTGTGAAGTTTCTAGAGGAAATCACAACTCACATATGCCAGAGCCCACAGTCTAGTTTTGATTTATAAGCAGCGGTGTCTTAAATAGGTGACTCCGTCCCCTCTTCTGATATGCAGGTATCTCGTCACTCTTTTCTTAGGTACAGGGTTCAAACAGATTGTATATATTGGTAAAACAATATAATTGTAATAAAATTATAATAACATATACCATACAGAATTTCACTCACGTATACAGGAGCCTTGAAATTTGGTTCACTGAAATGGCTTTGGTGTCTATTTGCCAGGCGACACTCTCCCTGCTCAGTGATTCAACATTCTCATATATAAAATAATTTCACAACTCGGACTCCAACTTTACTTTATTAAATAAAAGTAATAATAAAAGTCACCCCAAAGAGCTAAAAACCCTTATAAAATAGCCTCTGAAACGTGTTTCACTCTTTAAAATAAGGCTTCCTCAGTCAGTAGGTGTATGCGTTTGTGTATGTTTCAGTTATAGTGTACAAGGCCCCAGGGAGAGTGCACAGCTTAGCGGACAAGGGCACATGTATGAGTGTGGGAATGGATGAAGCATGATTGGCTATTTGTTATGTGTGGGAGTGTGGTATGTAAGGAAGTGGATGGTGACAGATTAGACAGACCTCAGTGCCACTTAGGAGCCGGGCCAGCAACCGTTTCTGTGAAATTCCTCCTGTTTCTGGGCCTGTAGGTAATTTCGGCCTGTGTCATGGATATTGAATCCATCCTGTCAGCTCTCAGCGCTGAAGCAGCAGTGGACGGTGGCCGGCAGCTCCGCTTGCTCACCTATTCCAGCCCCAGCCGTCTGGCGGTGCGGTCTCCTCTCCCAGCGGTGTTGCTCCCTCTGTTCCCCCTCCCGTGGCACTCTCCGGGGGTGGCCGTGCTAGCGCGCGTCGGCTAAGCCCTGCAGCATGGGCCCCGAAGTTGCCTTGGGAGTCTCAGCCTGTGCCTGAGGCAGCACCTTCCTGGCTTCCCCCGCTGCCCCTGGTGTCTGGGCAGCGGCATCACACGTGGGCTGCTCTCTCCCTGGGTTCGGTGGCAGTATGTTGTCCCGGCGATCGACCAGGGTGGCGTGTGTGATGCCGCCCAGGGTCACCCTCCCGCGGCCGGCGGTGGTGAGTGGGCCCCTGCAGGGCACGCGGGATGGGTCTATCCCACTGCTGTCAGGTGGGGGGGGATTCTTCCCCTGCTTCCGGGCCTCTGGGCTCCCCTCCCCTCGCCCCCTCGCCCCTCCATTGTAGGTCTGTCCTCCTCTGGGGTTCCTGTGGCTGGGGCCTCTCCCAGTCAATTTTCCTCTGACTCTGCCTCCCTCCTTCCTGCTGACCCCCCTCCCCCGCCCTTTCTCTGCTTCTCCTGCCCAGCTACACTGGCCTGCCCTTTCCCTGGGGTCTCCTTACCTGTTTTGGCAGCCTCCTGGTCTGGGGCGTGGGCTCACCATCTCTCCACTGCTTCCTCAGGCTTTGGGTGCAGTTGCCGGGTCTGTCCAGCAGGTGGCATCTGGAGCTCCTGTGACCATGGAAACTGCAGTGCAAGCTCTGGAATCCCCTGGTTTCTGCTTCAAACTCTGGTGGATGGTCAGCTGCCTTCGGTGTGGTCCCCTCCTGTCCCCATGGCGGGTTCGTCGGTGGGTGGGAGAGCAAGCTCAGTTCCCGGCGCAGCGGTTGGTGGTGTGTTGGTATTTTCCTCAGCGGTGCCTGCACCCCCAGTGCCCTGCGCGGTCATGGGGGGGGGGGCGAGCAAGGGGTTCTAGAGGGTACGGTGGGAGTTGCTGACATGGCGAAAGGGGCAGCGCATATGTGCTGGTCGGGCCCCTTGGGAAGTTTTAGAGATATTTTCCCTGTTGCCCTCCTCTGGGGGACAAGGATGAGAAGGAGTCGGACAAGGATAAGGAGAAGTTTCGCTATAGGAAGATTCCTAAGACTTTCAGGAACTGGGTTCGGGCGTTCTCCATCTTGGCGAGCGTGATTCAGGAGAAGTCTCCCGGCATTGCTCGGCGCTGTTTTGCTATCAGGACACCATTTGGAACGCTTGTCGGATTTATGGTGATCTGGGTTGGTGGCGCTACGACAAACAATTTTGCCAACAGCTCGCAGTCCGCCCCTCTAACTCTTAGGATCAGATGGACATTGGCCTGTGGCTCTCCATCATGATTGGCCCAGCAGGACACCAAGGGGGGACGTATTCCTTTCTTGGGGGCGGAGCTCCGCCCCATCTGCCTTACATCAACATCCAGGCTGTTGTTGAAAGTTCAATGACAGTCAATGCAAGTGGGGTGCGTTGTGCCGTTTTAAGCATGAATGCTCCCATTGCAGGGGGTGCCCTCTCGGCCTCGCGCTGTTTTAAGCGGGTTAAGTCAGGGGACCTGGGGGCTAAGGGCGACGACGCCAGTGGTAGTAGACAAGATGCGCCCCTGGCTCGCCCATTATAGGAACCGTTGGGTTGCGGGATTGCTTTGTACATGGTTCTGGATTTCCTTTCTCGGAGTGCCCACCCTCCAAGTGGTCCTGGACAAGCTCCAGTAGGAGGTATCGCTGGGGCGGGTGGCAGGGCCATTTGATGTCCCTCCGCTGCCCAATTTGGGCATGTCCCCTTTGGGCTTGGTGCCCAAGAAGGAGGCGGGGAAATTTTGCCTAATTTATCATTTGTCATACCCTCACGGGGGTTCGGTGAATTATGATATCTCTGCTGAGCTGTGTTGGGTGTCTTACATTTCATTCGATGCTGCCATTCGCATGGTCAAGGCAGCAGGCCCTGGGGCATTGCTGGCAAAGGTGGAAGTTGAATCGACGTTTTGCTTATTGCCCGTGCACCCAGATTACCATCACATCCTCGGTTGTGTTTTCGATGGCCGGTATTACGTGGATATGTGCCTTCCGATGGGTTGTTCCATATCCTCTTTTTACTTCGAAGGGGATCGACTCATTGCTGCTCTATCTTGACGACTTTCTGTGTGTGGGCCCAGCGTATTCCCTGGCTTGTAGAATCTTGCTCAACACGGTGGAAAGGGCAGCTTCGGGGTTCCCCTAGAGCATGATAAGACGGTGGGGCCGGTGCCTTAGATTCTTGGGCACCGAGATAGATTCGGTGGCCATGGAGTGCCGTTTGCCGCAGGATAAAGTGCGCAAGGACGTGGCAGGGGCCTGGGGCTTGCGGAAGATAAAGCTGTGCCAGCTGCAATCTCTGTTGGGAAAGTTGAACTTCGCATGTCGTATCATGCCCATGAGCCGGGTTTTCAGCAGGCGCCTGGCGGCCGCGACCACTGGGGTGGCAAGGCCTCTGCATTTTATTTGGCTCACGCGGCAGTTGCGGGACGACCTGGATTTCTGGGATACTTTCCTGGCTGAGTATAATGGGAGGTCGTATTGGTAGGCGCTAGAGGTGTCTGGTTTGGATCTTCAACCCTAAACGGACGCTGAGAGTTCCGTCTGCTTTGGGGCAATCTTAGGGTCGCGCTGGTGCACTGACAATTGGCTGGAGGCATGGTGCGCCTCTGGCCTGACTAGGAATCTTGCCTTCCTTGAGCTTTTCCCCATATTAGTGGCATTGGAGTTATGGGGTTTGGACTTGCGAGACCGGTGGGTAATTTTTCATTGCGATAACCTGGGCGTTGTGCAAGCGATTAACCAACTCCAGTGGAGCTGTGGTCTCTGTTTTCGGCAGACTGATGTACCTGGTTCGCGGGTCGGTGTCTACTTCCACTTGGGCCAGATACTTGAAGGTATGGATTGAATGTCACTAGCTGGAGTCAGAGGTAGGGTTCTTTCAGGATACGCCCGCTCAATTGAAGGGTCTGTTGCGGCTCTTGGAGACTTGGGTTTCAACGGGCATGTCACCTTCAGCGGTGTCCTTGCGCCTGTCCGGGCTGAGTTTTCTGTTTAAATTGCAGGGCTGGGGGGATGTGACCAAAGAGTTTCTGGTGAGGCAAGCAGGTAAGGGGCTGCGCAAGGATCTCATTACTGTGGATTCAAAGAGGCAAGTATCGGGTGCGCTCCTGGAGTAAATATGCCAAGTTCTCCCACAGGTGTGTTTCCCGGACTTTGAGATGGGGCTGTTTCTCCTCGCCTTTTTGTTTGCATTCTTTGGGGCCATGAGGATTGACAGATTTGGGGCCATGAGGATTGACAAATAACAGATTTATTTAATCAATCATTGTTAACAGGAGTAGTCCCAGGAGATTGGAAGTTAGCGAATGTTGTGCCCATTCACAAGAAAGGTAGAAGGGAGGAGTCGGGCAACTATAGGCCAGTAAGCCTTACTTCAGTAGTGGGGAAAGTAATGGAAACCATGTTAAAGGATAGGATTGTTGAACATCTAAAAACACATGGATTTCAAGACCAGAGACAACATGGGTTTACTTCAGAGAGATCATGCCAAACTAATCTTATTGATTTTTTGAATGGGTAACTAAAATAATAGATCAGGTTGGTGCAGTAGACATTGCTTACCTAGATTTTAGTAAGGCTTTTGACATTGTTGCACATAGAAGGCTTATCAATAAACTGCAATCTTTACGTTTGGATTCCAATATTGTTTAATGGGTAAGGCAAAGGCTGAGTGACAGGCAACAGAGGGTTGTAGTCAATGGAGTATATTCAAAGCATGGGCTTGTCACCAGTGGGGTACCTCAAGGATCTGTACTTGGACCCATTCTCTTTAACCCCTTAAGGACCAAACTTCTGGAATAAAAAGGAATCATGACGTGTCACACACGTCGTGTGTCCTTAAGGGGTTAATATTTTCATTAGTGATATTGCAGAAGGTCTTGATGGTAAGGTATGTCTTTTTGCTGATGATACTAAGATATGTAACAGGGTTGATGTTCCAGGAGGGATAAGCCAAATGGCTAATGATTTAGGTAAAGTAGAAAAATGGTCAGAGTTGTGGCAACTGACATTTAATGTGGATAAGTGCAAGATAATGCATCTTGGACGTAAAAACCCAAGGGCAGAGTACAGAATATTTGATAGAGTCCTAACCTCAACATCTGAGGAAAGCGATTTAGGGGTGATTATTTCTGGTGACTTATAGGTAGGCAGACAATGTAATAGAGCAGCAGGAAATGCTAGCAGAATGCTTGGTTGTATAGGGAGAGGTATTAACAGTAGAAAGAGGGAAGTGCTCATGCCATTGTACAGAACACTGATGAGACCTCACTTGGAGTATTGTACGCAGTACTGGAGACCATATCTCCTGAAGGATATTGATACCTTAGAGAGAGTTCAGAGAAGGGCTACTAACTGGTTCATGGATTGCAGGATAAAACTTACAGGGAAAGGTTAAAGGAATTTATCATGTATAGCTTGGAGGAAAGACGAGACAGGGGGGATATGATAGAAACATTTAAATACATAAAGGGAATCAACACAGTAAAGGAGGAGACTATATTTAAAAGAAGAAAAACTACCACAACAAGAGGACATAGTCTTAAATTAGAGGGACAAAGGTTTAAAAATAATATCAGGAAGTATTACTTTACTGAGAGGGTAGTGGATGCATGGAATAGCCTTCCAGCTGAAGTGGTAGAGGTTAACACAGTAAAGGAGTTTAAGCATGCGTGGGATATGCATAAGGCTATCCTAACTATAAGATAAGGCCAGGGACTAATGAAAGTATTTTAAAAATTGGGCAGACTAGATGGGCCGAATGGTTGTTATCTGCCATCACATTCTATGTTTCTATGACCCTACAATGGGTCATTGACAAAGACCCAATGTAGATTTGAAAGCTTGCTGTGCATTTGGTTTCAATACATTTTCCTTGCTGAGCTTTAGAGTACCTGGACCTTTTTCTCTCTCTTTAATCTCAAATAGATGACCATGACAAAAAGTACGGTAAGCCTTGTTTTAAGTTGTTAATCATTTCTGAATTTGCCGCCATCACTAGGTGAGAGATATGGATTGTGTTGATGATAAACACTCAAAAATAGATATATACTCTTCAAAGTCATTCTTCACGATGGGCGGCCAGTGATAGATTGAGAGTGTCTCTACATTTACTCTCAGCCAACAACTGGTGTCCAAGGGAAAATCATTTTCACTATTGCTGTGGCCAGAGAAGAAAACAAAAGAACTGAGTAGGTGGGCACAGAGAGGGCAACTTTAGGGGTTGAACCAAAATGTATGGCAGTGTCCAGGAACTCCAGACCCCATAGCAACTTTATTTTGTTGGAGTTGTTATGGGGGCTACAGTGTTAATTTAATTATTGAGCTGGTATGAATTATTTTTTCCAGTTTGCATATTTTGGTCTGCAGAGTCAAATGCACTCTGAATTTCTAACTACCCACTCAGACAGGGTGAATATCCATTTACTGAATAACTCCACTAAATACATATAACCCTGTTTTTATAAATGTAATTTTAAATTATTTCAAGTAACAGCAATATCCAACTTTTATTCAACACCAAAATCCTAAACATATTTACTCTCTAATGTTGAATTTAAGGAGAACCATCCTAAATACACATTTGGATTTCTTTACATTATTTTCTCCCTTGGACAACGTAATGACTTAAAAAGGATCAATTCCGTCAAAGCAAGCTTAATATTTAATATTTATATAGATGACACTATGTCCTTGAAAGTGAATACCTTTAGGCAATATTTAGAAATGTAGAAACCTGAGGAATGTGATTAAATTCATTCTAGAGATATTTGCTCTATATAAGGCAGCGTCTGTTTGAGCAATCATACTGCAAAGTGCACATTTCATTTTGGTTCCAAAATATGAGACAAAGCTTCAATTCATGGAACTCTAAAGGTTGTTGGCACCTTTGGTTTGTATAAGGAAATTAAAAAGAGTTAAAATCTTCCCTTGTGTGTTTAATAAGCTAAACTTTTTATATCAGATATATATTTCAATCTTTCGTTATTACAGATACTTCAGTTGGTTCATAAATGTTCTTGATGAGAAAGTAAACCGAAATAAATGCCAACTTTTTTCCAGTGGATTAATAGATATCACGTATCCCAAGAGTTTTTTTCAGGAGGGATATTTCATATTTTATACCTTAAACCTTCAACCTTGTCTCCTTCTTTAACATTATCCATTTTAATTAGTTTCTCGACATTTCTATGCTAAAAGGGAAGGTAGTTAATGCTTTATAGACGTATTTTTCATTTTCCATTGTTTTACAAAGCAAAATGTTTAGGGACGTTATTATCACCATAACAACTTTAGTTTAATGGAGTGATTTTGGTATATAGATTATGCTTTTGCAGACTAACTGAAATTACCTTGTTTATACATCATTAGTTCTACCTCCCTGTATGTAACATTCCAAAACCATAGAAACATAGAATGTTACGGCAGATAAGAACCATCTAGTCTGCCCAATTTTCTAAATACTTTCATTAGTCCCTGGCCTTATCTTATAGCAGGGGTGGGGAACCTTCGGTTAATGGGATTGCGTGTATGTAGAGTGAGCTGATTGTGGTGTGGTTTTGTATTAATAGGTTGGTTTCAGTCATGTTGTGTTTGTGGTGCAGTGTAATGTAGGTGTGTCTAGATGTTGTAGAGAGTGTGTGTATAGGTGGCATAGTGTGTATAGGGGATGTAGCGAGTGTGTGCAGTGTGTGTGAGTTGTACAGTGTGTGTAGGGGATGTAGCGAGTGTGTGCAGTGTGTGTGAGTTGTACAGTGTGTGTGTGAGGGTGCTGTGTGAGTTGTGCAGTGTGTGCATGTGAGGGTGCTGTGTGCTAGGTGTGCAGTGGGTGTGTGAGGTGTGCAGTGTGTTTAAGGTGTGCAGTGTGTGAGAGGGTGCTATGTGTTAGTTGTGCAGTGTGTGTAAGTGGTGCAGTGTGTGTGAGGGTGCTGTGTGTGAGGTGTGGAGTGTGTGGGTGAGGGTGCTGTGTGTGTTAGGGTGCTGTGTGAAGGTGCTGTGTGTGTGTGTGCTGTTTTTGTGGGTGCAGTACGCGTGTGAGGGTGCTGTGTCTGGGAGGGTGGTACCATGCTGCCATCCCTGGTGGTGCTAGTGGTGAGTGAACTGCAGCCTGTGGGGCTAGAGTTCACTCCCACGAGACCCGGAGCATTGCCATGGCAACGCTCCGGATCTCGCGAGAGGAACCCAGCTGAGCTGCAAGATAGAGTTCCTCCGGATCCTCTCCTGTCTCCCTCCCCAGCCAGCAGCTGCATCACACTGCATGTGGGTTGGTGAGGGAGATCTTTGATCTCCACACCGGCCCGTCATGGAACACAGCGGGGCCGGCATGGACCGGCCAGGGAGATCCTGTTACCTCCCCTGCTGGCCTCGGCCCATGCCCACCGCGGCCCACTGGCAATTTGCCCTGTGTGCCCGATGGTCAGTCCGGGCCTGCCTGTTACATATCTTAGTATCATCATCAAAAAGACATACCTTACCATTAAGAGCTTCTGCAATATCACTAATAAAAATGTTAAAGAGAATGGGTCCAAGTACAGATCCCTGAGGTACCCCACTGGTGACAAGCTTCGAATATACTCCATTGACTACAACCCTTCCTTTAAAGTGAAATCTAATGTTTACACTTTCTTTTTTACACAGTCTTTTATTTCTGCATGTGACCCACAAAGTCTCCCTACACATTTCCTGTAAATTGTCCTGATCATTTCTCATCTCCTGCTCTGCTAATAGCCTGCAGGAGCATTTTGTATGCAATTAAAGTTCAGTTAACAGAACAGGAGATATTAACTTCTAAAGTAAACACATTGTGCTGTAATCTGATTTGATTGGGGGGAAAAAATATATTTCATGGAGGCTGTGGGAGTAACAGCCAGGATAGGTGTGGCTAGGGCTGCATAAACAGAAACAAAAGTGATTTAATTCCTAAATGGCAGAGAACTGAGCAGTGAGACTGCAGGTGCATGATTTAAATACATAACTTGCTTTATTAAGAAGTTGTTTTGTTGCTTATAGTATCGCTTTAAAAATGTGTACGTATAATTTTGGTATTGAAGGAGTCCTCAGTGAAAGCTAACTTCTTACTGCTATCAATAGGTAAACAGTAGCATTTTGAATATATACATATTTTTTTAAATAAGGGTTTGGAGAACACCCCATCTACAATAGAACTGACTAGAACAGCGTTTACCATAGGTCAGGGGACAAGCACCTTCGTAGCCACAAACTCACGGCAGAGCAAAACGAGAAGGAAATTCTGTACCTTAAGCCATCCACAGTGGACTGTACGGTGTAGGATTTAAGCGATTATTGCTTTTGTGTAGAGATCAAAATAAAAGCACTGTTATTTAGGCTAATTTCCTAAATCCTATTACACTAAATGCAATTGGAGGTTTATGCACTGTGATATAATGTAAGCAATCCTCTTGAGGTTAAAATCTTGTCAATAAGAATATACGGTAATTTAAGATTGCCTATACAATTTTGACTGTTAGCTGCAAATCCTCTGGGTTTACAGAGAACAGGAAGCAATTTATTTTTTTCCAGCAAATCCCCGTCCTCCCTTGATTTTCAATGTAGATGCCGTGCATATTCTATCAAACTCTGCACAAAAAAATAATTTAGCGATTATGCAGTTCAACATTCATGAGTAGAGACATTCATAAATAAAACTACCCAGAAAAGTTCCAGCAAGCACAGGGTGTTTCTGTTAAATTGCCAAGTAGCTTCATTCATTCATGGTTTTACAGGAATGAAACAATTCCTAGCTGCACATGGAGGGCAGATTTGAGAATGCAGGATATGTTCCTGGGACCCATTTTTTTGCGGGGACAGGTTGCCAAAATGCAAGACTGTCCAGGTCTGTTGGTACCTATAGATATATAACTTTTTTTTTATTTTTTTAAATTCTTTATTTTTGTTGTGCACAATATTAACAAATAACCTTGGTGCGCCACAACAGCGACATCAGGGTGAATTGGTGAACATTTGCAATACAAGTTGTGACATTCGCTAAACAGGCACATTTTTATGTTAGAGACATCAGTATTATAATAGTTTAGGTTCTCGTTTAAGTGGGTTAGCGAGGTGCACATGTCAGGAAAGGGTAAACAGAGGAGTGACATAGAGACGAAGTATGACATGTGCAATCATTGAATGAACATGGCTTTACAATGTAGTATATGTTAGGTTGATTCTATCCTATCACTTGTCTGGCTAGGCTGGGAATAAGTGGTTGCATATTGCGCTAGACTTAAACCAGAAATAAGCCTACAGGAAGCATATAACAAGCATGTGTGAAAATACTACTGATGGTTATAGATTTGAGGTGTTCTAAACAAAGGAAATAAAAATAAAAGTGAATGCAATCTAAGTTATAACATGTAAGCAAGGTAAAGCTGGCTGATACCCTGGCTACACTTGGTTTGGTATGATTCCACACAGGACATTTAGCCAATGCCACTTAGAGTCCAAGTCTGATGAGGTAGCTTGGTACCGGATTCTGCCCCACCTTCTTGCTCTTTCTGTGTGCGGCGTCGAACCCGGAAAGATGGCGACCTCCATGGGCCGACGCCTCCTTGCGCCAGGCAGCCCAAGGGGACTGCCCCCGGGTCACACCGCTCCCGCCGAGGGAGTCCGGATCTCCATGGTCAAGGTGGGTAGTAGCGTCCATTCTTGCGCTTTCTCGCTTTGTTAGCCGTGCGGGGGGGGGGAGTTGTGCATATGCTTGCCGCTTCGTGTAGTAGTAGGATGACCCCCGGGACCCGCTTGGCTTTTAGCAGGCATATAGAGTGACTCACTGGGTTGCTCTCCTTCACGAGATTCATTTGGTGTCGCTTCAATAAGAGCCTCCAATTTGGCCCAGAAATCAGCAAAGGTCGCATCCAGTCGCTCCAGCACATACTCAGACGCACCTCCTCGTGTCTCCATGGGCTGATTCAGACCCGGCTGGTGGAGCAGAGGCCTGGCCGCCATCTTAGGTGAGTCAGCCGTGATCAGGCGTCGTGGTATGATAGCTGTGTAGGGTCGACAGAGGTGCCAACCAGTGGATAGCGGGATATCCCCCGCCGGTCCAGAGGGGGGGAGGGAAGAGAAGATAGCTTTGTTCACCGGGACCACATAGCAAATGAAGGAGCTCGGAGAGTGGCCGTCTCTCCAGAGCTCAGGCTTCTGTAGGCCGCTGGCCACTATCAGGAAGTACCGGGTCCAGAAAGGCTCACAACGTGTATCCTCTGGTGCACCGAAGACCCCTTGGCAATATGAGTGCGTATTGCAGTCTGATGGATGGGTGGCTCGGGTGTAAATCTTGATTTATTGGGGCCAGATGCAGGAGCTCTTGCAGAGCACGTCTGGCTTCCTTGGCAGTCAAGCTCCGCCCCCCGGATATATAACTTTTTAAGGACATGCATCCGTAGTTTATAAAGGCATTTGTACAGCAAATAACAGTATTATAAATCTCATATTTTTGTGTCTATAACTTCCAGGAGGAAAGGAGACAGGGAACTAATTGCCCAATGCTTCTATTGTCCCTTTAAATATTGTAAAAGCAAACTTAAAAGGGACGTTTAAACACTGCCTTTGATTCTAATCACACTAATAAAATCTATTATTTTTTTTATTTGCATTAAAAAAAATCGCTAATTGACAACTGTTTACCTAATGACTAGGATAAACAAACCATACTTATAAAATCGTGTACACTTTTGATTGCAATCTCAAATTGGCCCATATAAAAAAAAGGAATAAGACTTTGAGAGAACTGAAATTCTATCTTATTAAACACTTTTTAAATTTTGTTTGCCATGTTTAATCAGAATAGATCTTCTAAAAAAAGTGTTTGTTATGTTTTATTTCGAAGTTTCAGATTTGTATTTCAATTTATAGTTGGGCTATTCCCAGTGGGCTTCTTTCTTGGCTAATTACCAAGGATTATGTCTGAACCTTAGAAAATATTATTTCATTCCTTAATACACAATAAAACACACACATTTACAGTATATATATATTTTTTTAATCTTGTTTTGTGATCATGTTGTAATATTACAAATACTTTGTGTTGTAGTTATCTAATTATATCTACCTACCTTAAGACACAATATTTTAATGGTGCAGTTGACTCCAGTTATTAGGTCCCCCTCTCACTTGTAGCCCCATTCCCACTGGGCTAAAGAGGTTAAAACCCCTTCAGCCACTTACCTTAATCCAGCACCGGCTCCCTCGGCGATGGTGACCTCTCCACCCCTACCGATGTCATCTCTGGATTGGAGCCGAATGCGCGGCCAGAGCCGCGCGCGCATTCAAACCGCCCATAGGAATGCATTACTCAATGCTTTCCTTTAGGGATCTGAACTCTTGCTGCGTGAGTTCAATGCGATTTTCACATTGAGAATCGCTGAAGAGGCCTCTAGTGGCTTTCAGGAAGACAGCCACTAGAGGCTGGATTAACCCTGCAATGTAAACATATGTTTTCAGCTGCAGGGTTTAAACTAGGGGGACCTGGCACCCAGAAGTGGTCTGGGTTCCTATAGTGGTCCTTTAATGTTCATTCTTTTCTTATATTTTTTCAGAATCCTACAATTCTTAGAAATCAAGTTAGTATGATTCGTCATCGTTAGGGAGATTTCTTTAAACTTGTCTTGTTGTTTAACACAGCAAGAAAACCTTTTTTTGGTATTTTTTATTTAATGTTGTCTTTGTTTTATATTTAGTTATATTAAAGCTTTTTAAGCAATAATTCAATATATGTCTGTCTGTTAAGTATCTGTTCAATCTAAATTGGCATTTGTAATTTGCACTAGTTAGTCAACATGTATGGGCCACTAGTATACAAAGTTTGTGGGCTGCATCCTCAGAGCACCAGGGAGGGTACTAGGATGCATTTATACAGAACACTAAACGAGTGAGGCAGCATGCATGGTTTGTATACAGCCTTTTGTTAGCCAAGCACTATGTGAGTTAAGGCTTGGGCTGCTGCTCTCCAAATCTGACCTGGCCAACTAAGAGATTCCCCCATGATCAGGGCCGGAGCTAGACTATTTTATTTTGCGCCCTAGGCAAAGCCAGCTACTTGCAATTCCACCACCACCACCACCCAAAAAAAAAAGAAATGAAAAAAAATTGTCAACTAATATTTTTAAAAAACAGATTTGCAGAAAATAAAAAGTTAAAAGCATAACTTGAAGCTACTAAATTTAATGACATAAGATCACTTCCCCCCAGCACTGCCACAGAGGAAAACAGAAGGGGGCGCTAGGATAAAGTGGTGGGAGCATGACTTGCTACAGTCTTTTTTTTTTATTATACATTTCTATAATTTTTTTTTTTATTACTCTTACACTGTGTAGACATAATAAAAAAGTGCCATTATAAAAAAAATAAATGAAACCCCATGACATCCACACTTTGGGATACACAGACACCATTACAAGTTAAAAAACTCATAATAATTTCCAAGTGGAAGTACCCATTCAATTATTAACAACATGTCATAATCTAATAACATGAACAGATGCAGAGCTCCTTCTCACCTCCCTGCCACTGCCAGCGGCTGCCTTTAGCCATTTGAGACTGACTCATTGGGAGGAAGTAATGTTGCACGGCTTATGGCTCATTGGCTGATGGCCTGAATTCTTTTCCCGGATTGGCTGAAGTTCGTGGGAGATGGCATCAAGCAGACTGAGCGAGGTTAATGTGACCAACAGCTTACAAGGGATCTTAATGCTGTCAGTTAGATGCACTGTTGTGCACAGGGAGCCTTAAGATTCCCTGTCACACTCACTTCCCTCTGTCAGCTTCATGCCGTCTCCGTGAACTTAAGCCAATCTTAACTCTGCCTGTGCTGCGCACAACAGTGAATCTTGGGAGCAGTGCAGTACTTATGTGGAAGCTGGTCCAATGGATAGGCTGCCTAGGGACATTATTAAGAATCACAGGGCCCAAGTGCAAGACTCAAAGAAGAGACTCTCACTGGTACACATACACTGACATACAATCACTGACTGTCACGCAGTCATTAGCACACACACGTTCAATTACAGACACACACTCTCACTGTTACACATACACTGTCAGTGAGTGTGTGTGTCATTGAGTGCATGTAAGGCACAAAGTCATTGGCACACACACATTGTTTAACCAACACACTTTCACTGGCAGACACATGCACTTACTGACAGACATGCACACTCAGAAACACATACACTGACACATACACACACACTCTCGCTTATTTGATGCAAACTGACAGGCACACACACACTTACAGGCACACATGCTCAAAGACCTGCAAACAGTCACTGACAGACACACTCACTGACAGACACACCTGCTCAATGACAAACTCACTGACACACACACACACTCACTGAGTTGACACTCCCACACATACTCTGCTTTAGGGAACAGCTGGCTGCATCCTGGGGGCCCTACGTTGGCCAGCCGTCCAGCTCATGGGCCACCCTGTCAAACGGAACACAGGGGGCCTGGTTGCACTTGTGACATCAGCAACCCCTGTAGTTCTGCCACTGGATGCACATTAGGCAGCTAAGGGCCCTAGACCTCTGCCTAGTTTGCCAAGCAGTAGCGTTGGCCCTGCCTGGGAGACTGCATTCTTTTCTTAATCATTATGTATGGTGTGAAGGAATTTGTTGCAGAACTTGATTTAATGAAGACATTAGTGGCAATGGACTTGCAGGAGACAGAGCCTGCTGTTCTATGACTGCTTTGACATGCTGCGCAAGTCATACTAAAGAAGGTTGCAGGGAAATGTGATATTATACTTTGCATATCCTAAAGCCTTGATCTGGGATAACCATATCAAATTTGCGTAGTGTGAGTAGGACAATCCACACCTAGATCCACCAATTTTGCAAAAAAGCCATTCATTTGTATTTGCGAGGCCTATGTCGATAAGTTAGTTAACTTTGGAAAAAGTCTGTCTAGGAACAGTAATTCTGAGAGATCATACTTTCATAGTTTTCCCAGAATTCCTAGCTCTACATGCAAATGAGCACATATAAGCAACTGGTTCTGGTCAAGGAGCTGGTTCTGGTCAAGGAGTTTAAGTCTATGTGTCGTCACATACTAAATATGTTATTTCTTTTGGATCACAACCCAGTTTGAAAGAGTGCTCTGCAAAAAAAATCAAGATGAAGTTTGAAACCTATCCATCCTTAGTTGCATTTTGAGCTGCGAATTCTGGGAGAACAGTGGAAACAAGATGTATTTATTTTGCTCAAGATGGACTTCTGTCGATGTTCTACCTGAGATGTAGAGGGTGCACAATAGTGTATTTTGAATTTGCATAAACCAGTGGAGAGATTTATCATGCTTGCTATCACAATGTATTATTATTATTATGTTATTATTTATATAGCGCCATCAAATTCCGCAGCGCTTTACAATGGGTGGACGAACAGACATGTATTTGTTACCAGACAAGTTGGACACACAGGAACAGAGGGTATGAGGGCCCTGCTCAATGAGCTTACATGCTAGAGGGAGTGGGGTAAAGTAACACAAAAAGGTAAGGATAGTGTTAGACTAGTGACAGTTGCAAAATAGGAATCAGTTGGGAGCTATTTACAGTTTAATTGATACGCTTTTATGAAGAAGTGGGTTTTTAATGATTTTTTTGAAGGAGTGGAGACTGGGTGAGCATCTAACGGAGGAGGGAAGTGAGTTCCACAGGACCGCTGCAGCCCTCGAGAAGTCTTGAAGGCGAGCATCAGGTGGGAGTACGGACAGAAGATAGAAGTAAGTCTTCAGCAGATTGTAAGGGCCTAGACGGGACATACTTGTGTATTATGGAGGATAGATAGGTGGGAGCAGCATTATGTGGAGATTTGAAAGCAAGAACCAGAATTTTAAATTGAGCCCTCTATCTTACAGGAAGCCAATGTAGGGATTAATAGAGATTCATCATTTCCTAGACCAGAACCAGCACCATACGGATAAGACCAACAAGGTCAAAACTGTCTATTGGTCCTTTGGATAACAATGTGTTCTTTTTTTAGAAAGCAGTGTTTGTCAGTGGATAGCACTGCATGCATACCTAGCACCTGATACTCAATACTGAATGAGGCTCTCAATCTCCTCAAACTGCTTGAAGTGCAGGGAAGGGGCTGACTTGCTGCGCTGCTTTTGCTGCTGTTTGCGAATGAGGGAGTTTGGGGGGAAAATGAGAGAATACTTAGAGGCAACACTGTATATTTTGGTGCCGCTGTTCCCAGAGCTGTCCATCTTTGGAATCTTCCCTGACAAAAACCCAAGACACACCAGGCTTATTCAGATGGTGCTGGTGGCGACCAGACAAACCATTGCATGGATTCTAGTTGATAAGTCAACCCTGGCATTGTATCACACCATGCTGTCCTTTGTATTTAGAATGGACAGGATTGAAGACTCCAAACATACAGAAAGTAAGGTCTGAAAATGTAAGACCTGGGAAGCTTACATACAAACCTCAGACATTGACCATAGAGCACTTATTAAAAAAACATTTTGATGCACTAACTGGTATTTCCTGAGAATACTTCAGGGACGGCCCCCAATCAGACTACAATTATGTGGAGTGGGGTGGAGCACTACTTGAACATGGGTCTCGAGAAGTATTCTTCGCCATCCTCTTTTCCTAGCTTGGGGAAAGTATCCCTATATTTTACCAAGGGACCAAACTTGTTCAAGCTACCTGCATTATCCTCCCTAAACAGGAACATGGGTACTGTTTTTTTCACGATTTCTCTGGCGTCTCTCTGATGGAGTCCCTAATATATATGTCTATATATATATTATATATATATATAAATAAAGAGAAAAAGCCTTGCACTCCTACTCACAATTGTATATAACCCGGTGCTCGATTGCACTGAATATGCAGAACAAAAAAATCAGCACTCCCAGGATTTCTTATATAAAACTTCTTTACTCTAAAAGAGTCAACGTTTCAGTTCCGACCAGGAACTTTAATCAGGACAGTCCTGATGAAAGTTCCTGGTCGGAACTGAAACATTGACACTTTTGGAGTAAAGAAGTTTTATATAGGAAATCCTGGGAGTGCTGATTTTTTTTGTTCTGTGTATATGTATATATATATATTGCTTTGGTTTGTTCCTTTTTTTTGTTTATCTTGTTTAAATGGAATCGGTCATCTAGGGTATTCAGAAATTTAATCCTGACACCCATATTGCTGCCGACACTCTGTATAATTTCAACTAAAAATTTTGAATAATAAAAGCTGTGTTTAAAACAGTGTTCCATTGATAAGGTTGACTGCAGAAATTCAGGATGAAGTCTGTAACACGGTGCCTGTCTATGCTCATTTGTATGTCATGTGGGGAATTCTCGGAGACTTGTGGAAACATAATTTATCAGAAATACAACACACAAGGTGGACTTCTCCCCAAGGTTCTACTTCAGATGATGTAGATGATGCATAGCAGTCAATTTTCAAACAGCTTGGGGGTGTTAGTGTTTGTGATCTTACCTCAACTTATTACGTACATATCATTTATTACTGTTTCAAAATGAAGTCCTTGCCAGTGACGACAGAAACTGTAAATATTCACAACCACAGATAATGAGGATGCTTGAAATTCATAGCCGAAAGGAAATCAACACAATATTTGCCAATGAATTACAAAGGATTTGTTAATAGAGTAGTGTTTGAGCGTTTTCAATGGTTTTCTAGTAGTAATACTGTCAATATTATATTTAAGGTATGGCACCGTATTTGCCTTGTGCAAAAGTGGACATGTCTCATTCAATGTAAATGAACATAACAATTAAATATATAGTTTATGTTGATAGAATTATAATGTATGCCCTATGATGTAAAAGGCTAAATTCCTAGCTAAAATGATAAAATTAAGCATTATTATACTATACTTACTATATTTAAAGAATAGTACCTTTTTAAACTTTTTTTTTTATATATATATTTTTCATTCAGTGTAATATATAGATAGATAGATAGATAGACAGACAGATAGATGATAGAAAATAGGAGACACAAATAATCTACCTGTCTATCTAAACACAAACTGAATTTTTTTGGTATGTTCATGAAATCCCTTTTGTGACTCAAAAACAGTAAATATGTAACACGAAAAATAATTTCCAGGGTAATGATAAAATGAAGATTGTAAATAATAGTCTCCCATCCAATTGACTGCAATTTCTTGGGCATACTGGTAGTAATTCAACCAAGCTGATCAAAAGTCCATGTCGTCATAGTCCCTTCAATATTGCCTTCATAGGATTCCCTGATATGTTGAAATGGAAAATGTTGCAGGTATCTTAATCACGTTTTCGCAGGTGGATGTACATAATACCGCTCACCATGCTTAGAGGAAATGCTACCCAAGCCAACACAAAGCAATGGCCAAAATATCCCGATTTTTCCCTATCTGGATGGAATTCTGACACATGACTTGCATAGATCACTGCTGCAGAAAATACGGAAAGACCTGAAATTGATAAAAAGACATCCATAAATTTTTTTTTATTTTTTTTAAATAGCACTTTAATTTATTGGTTAATACCGATGGCAACAATTATAAATATTCATATTCACTTTCAGCCATGTGAGGAATATGATTTGGTATACATGTGGTCTATAAGGGGATCTACATAAGGACAAGTAAGGTCTGATTCTTCCACTATTCCCTTGTTATTAGTGTATTTATTCCCTGTTTGACATAATCTGCACTATTTTGTTGTCCTTTATGTTTTACGGGGGGGGGGGGGGGGGGGGAGGGAGAGGGTTAAAAAGAACATGATTGCGAAGCACATTAATAACGAAATAGAAGTATTGTTTGCAAGAATACATGCTCCTTAAGGGTGTTGATCATGAGGACAATAGTTGGTGTAGCACAAACACATTTGGTTGCTGCCAAATAGTACGTTGCTACTTTAAGCATTATATTTTTTACATTTTAAGGTGGACTGTTAATATATGTTTTACATTAATACTTGTATGAATGTGTGGCTTTTTTCATTTTTGCCACTCATTGCCTTAGTTTGTTTACAGAATTGGAATCGGCTTTATAGCCCTTAACAGAGCAGGCCTGTCTCAGCCCACGAAGAGTAAATTCATTTGAGAGAGCAAATTTAGTGCCAACAATGTGTTTAACTCTATATGTAGAAAAGGTAACTTTATATTGTTCTTCCAGACTACTGAGATCATTAAATAGTTTAGTTACAGTTCATTATTGCACCCTCTTAATTTTTGAGGCATATAACATGAAGAGATTCCGAATGACGACTGTGTGGCCTAAGAGTAGAAATTAATGTTTCCTTGAAATTTTGCTCTTTAAAGTAGTTGGTAATTTGTCCTAAAAACTGTTGGGTAAATAGATGAATTAAAAGTTGGTAATTTTTGTATCATAATCCTCTTCCTGTTGCTTTACAAGATTAATCGACTGGAGGGGGGGTGAGGATGACCTCTACAGAGAGCAGATGCCATTTCGCCTCGCTCCGTACTATGCTCTCTCTAAAGCTTGTTTTAAGGGAGCCACACTGAGCATTTACGAGCTAAACGCCTGCCCTTACACTTGCGAACCTTGCCGCAACGACATATGCCGTTTCCACACACTCCAAAGTTGAAGCGGCAAAAACGCAGATCTGGGGCCTATTACCCACCTCTGGGCCTCGATTTGGAAATGTTAAAACATCTTATAATCCACATCATCAAGCAGGAGGTATATATGGATGGTATGTCTAAGGGTAGTGCAGAGTACATATCCTTTGTTTCATGTTTCTATAATCGTCAATCAGAACAGTCTATATTAACTTAAAAATTTCTCAGGGGGCGTGGCCTGGACGCCGGACGAGATGGCGGCGTGAAACGAGGGCTCCCTTCAGGCTCACAGCTAAAACCCGCTAAAACCCGCACTAATCAACGGAAAAATGGGGAAAAACACCAAGCAACAGCAGGCTGCCTCAACCACCGGCACACCGAGGAACTCTCAACCGGCAGGTATGCGCCAATACCTTACTGCCCCGGCCGACCACACCGCACAGGCCTCCAGCGGCGCAGAAGCCTCGGGCCTACCACGCCCGTCCTCACCGCAGGGCGAACACTCACAACAGGTACAGCCCGGAATTAATCCACCCCAGGCCCAGTTCCAGCCAGACTGGGTAGCACTAATTAGCAGCTTACCCACTAAAGCCGACTTAAAAGAGGCCAACACGGCACTACATAACTCCTTAAAGGGTGAACTTCAAGCCCTAAGAGAGGACATACAGGGAATCCATCACAAGCTAAACAAACTGGAGGCAGAGTGTGACCAAGTAGTGGCGGCGCAAAACACAGCCGCAGACATCATACAGAAGCAAGCAGCCCAAATCCGCCAAATGGCCCTCCACGTTGAAGACCTGGATAACAGAGGGAGGCGGCAAAACATAAGAATTAGGGGCCTACCAGAAGATCTAGACCAAACTGCCCCAATACGCGACACCCTAACTGAAATATTTAACTCCCTCCTGCAGAGGCCAACCGAGACGACCATCATCTTTGTCAGGGCCCACAGAGCCCTCCGACCTAGGGGACCTCCAGATTCCCCCCCTAGGGATGTTATCTGCTGCCTACAACACTTTCAAGAAAAGGAAGACATCCTGAGAAGCGCTAGGGACAAGAAACAAGTCTCACATAATGGCCACGACATACAGCTATACCCTGATTTATCGCCGGCAACATTGGCGTACAGGCGGGCCATGCGCCCACTCACACACGTGCTACAGGCCAACCGGATCAGATACCGCTGGAACTTCCCAACAGGACTTCAAATCGCCACACCGACTGGCCCTCTCACGGCGAGGAAAGAAGAAGATCTAGGGGACCTCATGAAGGAACTACAACTACCCCCACTACACATGACTTGGCCGGACCCACTGGCCTTCTATAACTTTGCTCCTGAGACACACCGCCAGGCACAGCAACCTCCCAGAACCCGGAGGACGAGGCAACAGGCTACTCGTCCCTCGGGAGCCAACGCATAAGAAGACAACCGCAACCCTCCACCTCCGGAACCCACGGGAGACCGACCGCAACCAAGCTCACAGTCGCCCACCCCCACTTCGAGAGACTAAAGATACACCGCACGTCTGAAACGCAAGTATACAGCCCAATGGGCGATAGACACTCAGAACTTACAGGGCCACAGGGAACTAGAGACACAGGCGGACATGTTCTGCCCGCAGAGTATAAAGGACAATGCGATACCAGGACATTGCTCCGGACTCCAGATTCCACCACTTAGCTGAATAGTCAGGGACAACAGGGTCCAACTGGGGAGGGCCACTATTGGGAAGAGAACAAGCTCGCAAACTTATCCAACCTTAGATGGCATAACACAGGGCAGCCCCGTATCCCGGCTGGGCCCCACCGCCGGAGCCCGCCCGACCTGTGACGAACCTCGGGGAGCAGGCGGGGGGCTCCGCTGGTGGGGCACACCTGGGAGGGGAGGAACAAACGACCAAACTCTGTAGAGCAGACGATGAGTAGACGGGTGATACGGAAGACCCAGAAGGGGGGATTGCAAGAATATCTGCTTTATGAATGTGGGAAGGGGACGGGGCCAACAAAGGGCATGCACCCTGGTGATTATCCTCTTAGCATAGCCAAACCACCCGTACTGCTTCCCTACTAAAACCGCCCTGGGTCTCAGACACCCATAATTCGGTCCCAACCTTCCACACGCATAGACCCAGTCGGGGGTGCCACTCACAACACGGGATAGAGAGGCCCAGAACCTCGAGCACTACCTGACCCAGACGTCCTTGTTATGTTCAATCACCGGGTGGGGGAATTGTGTGGGTTTTGGGGGAGGGGGGGGGCGAAATGTACACGATCTAGTGAAGTTTACAAACTGTTTAGAGCTGTTTAGACCTGTTTTCACCTGTTGTGATATGTAACCTGTTATACCACTGCTATATTAATGCGACCTTCTTACAAATGACAGACCAGCCACACGCTGACTTAAGGCACTCAACGACACGCACCCAAACAGGCCTAAGGCCACTACACCCCGAGGCGGGGACAACGGAAACGCACATATCAAACGAACAAAGACGAGCCACATAGGGAAGCCACGTGACCCGACGCGCCACAGGGACACCGACTCGACACACCGGACGCCCAACCGACGCCCTACAGGGAGGCGCCAACCAGGTAACGAACCGCCCACTGACACCTCTGGAGGTGCGGTGGAGTGAGGCTCACCGACGCCTATACCTCATCGTCATTAGGTAGTGACGAGACTCCCGGAGGCTCTTCCACACCTCCACCACTCACCCTTCCACCCGGACCCCCATACCACCTCCATCCCCACCCTAACGCCCACTCCTCTGACCGTACCCTCCCCGACACACCCGAGACTCGACGTGCCTACCCGACAGACAGAGACCTCGGACGGAGACACCCCCCTTAAACCCGTCCGGACACGAACCGACCACACGACATGACGCTGACTCCCGACCAACTACGTGTCCTCACAATAAATGCTAAAGGACTGAACAAACCGGAAAAGAGGACGGGGGCCCTACGAGACTTCCACAGACACAGGGCCTCAATAGTCATGATTCAGGAAACCCACTTCAAAAAAGGGGCAAGACCCAAACTAACAAACCATCACTATAGCCAAGGGTATTACAGCGACTACCATGGTGGTAAGGCCAGGGGGACAGCGATACTCCTTCACAAAAGGCTGCCGTTCCAGGAGGGGGGATGCATGACCGACGACGAAGGTCGATACCTATTCCTCAAAGGGACAATTGCGGGACACCAATACACGTTCGCAAACATCTATGCACCAAACAAACAACAAGCGCGCTTTCTCAAACAGACACTACGCAAGCTCCAACACTTCACGGCAGGGACTCTCATTCTAGGGGGGGACTTTAATATTGCGCTAGACCCGGCATGGGACACTTCATCGGGCGTCTCCCATGTCCCCACACAACACCTACAACACATCAAATCCCTTCTCCGTAGCCAGCGCCTAGTTGACTGCTGGAGAGCCCACCACCCAGATGAAAGGAACTTCACTTTCTACTCCCAACCACATAACTCCTACTCTCGGATAGACCATGTCTATACCACGCACCACGACCTTCCCCTGGTGACTACAGTCACAATCGGTGGGGCCACCTGGTCGGACCACGCCCCAGTATTACTGACCCTGACATCACCACTTTACCGTCCCACAAACCCGAAATGGAGACTCAATGAGTACCTCCTAGCTAACCAGGAGATCTCGGGCTTCATAGGCGAGAAAATAAAAGAATACCTCACACTCAACACGGCCGAACAGACCTCCCCGACAATCCGTTGGGAAGCGCACAAAAGCGTGATAAGGGGACACTACATACAACAGGGGGCACTACTGAAGAAACGGACCGAGGCACGGTTAAACGACCTACTGTCCAACATCCACAAGGTTGACGAACAAAACAAACTAACACCTGACAACACACACCAATCACGACTTCTTCAACTAAGGAGAGAGCTCGCCACCCTACTACACACCAAACACCACAGAGAAGCAATAAGACATAAGGCCCTCTTTGCACAACAGGGAAACAAAAGCGGCAAGCTCCTAGCTGCGATGCTAAAAAAACAGAGACAACACACTTACATTGACAAGATTCGAGACAAACAAGGGAAATTACACCATCTCCCGAAAGACATACAAAACACCATCCGCACATATTACTCGGACCTGTACACGCTGCCACAACCACATACTCAAAAGGCGAAAGCCCGCCTGCACGAAGCGATCAGGAAATACCTAGCTGAACACCCACTGCCGACCTTGGACCCAGACATAGCAGACATGATAGACGTGCCTATCACGATAGAGGAATTAGCGATGGCAATTAAGCAAACTAAGACAGGTAAAAGCCCAGGGCCGGATGGCCTACCGACCAAATACTACAAGACCTATGCTGAAGACTTATACCAACCAATGGTAGAAGCCTTTAATGCAGTCAGGGAGGGACACAATATCCCTAAACAAGCCCTAGCGGCGCATATCTCCATAATCCCCAAAGACGGTAAAGACAGGGAACAATGTAGTAACTATAGGCCCATATCGCTCATCAATTGCGACATCAAGCTACTGGCCAAGATCCTGGCCACACGGCTCACAAAACATGTCCCATCGCTGGTCCACCCGGACCAGGTGGGGTTTGTGGCGGGACGTGAGGCCCGCGACAATACCATCAGAGCGCTTACCCTCATGCACGGTAGTACAGGTAAGAGGGAAGGCCTTCTTCTCCTGTCAACTGACGCAGAGAAGGCCTTCGATAGGGTCTGTTGGGTGTACCTCTTCGAAGTGCTGGCCCAAGCAGGACTGGGACCCCACCTGAGAAGGTGGATAGAGGAACTTTACCGGGAACCGACAGCCCAGGTAATAGTTAATGGAGCACCCACGGAGACCTTCACCATACACAACGGCACGAGACAGGGTTGCCCCCTCTCCCCACTCTTATTTGTTCTAGCACTAGAACCGTTCCTCTCACACATTAGACACAACACAGACATCACCGGAGTGGAAACAGGGCAAGTGCACCACAAGGTCGCCGCGTACGCGGACGACATGCTCTTTGTGGTGACCAAACCCGAGATCTCCCTTCCAAACCTGCAGAAAGAACTAAGGGAATTCGGGAACATATCAAATCTAAAAATCAACCACGGGAAATCATTCATTCTCAACGTCAGTTTAAATGCTACACAAACAGAGCCCCTACGAAACAGCTTCCCATACCAATGGGCCGAACACAAAATTAGGTACTTAGGGATATGGCTGACAAGACATAGTGAGGACTTGTACAAAGAAAATTTCACGACCACACTACAATCATTCCAAAGAGACATGCGAGAATGGTCCTTCCCACACATCTCCTGGCTGGGAAGAGTCCAGGTCCTGAAAATGAACTTCCTCCCACGTCTCCTCTACCTCCTCCAGGCCATCCCCATAGCGATCCAAAAGACATTCTTCGGGTCCCTTAGATCGGAGATGACCAAATACGTATGGAACGGGGGTAGACCTAGATTGAAATTCACCACACTAACTCGCCCCAAAAACAGGGGGGGAATAGCCCTCCCAGACTTCTACCAATACTACGTCGCGGCGCACCTACTGCGGATCGTGGAGTGGTCAAAGGATACCGTCGGGAAGCTCTGGAAAACAGTAGAGGAGGCAGAAGTGGGCAGACCGCTCTCCGGACTGCCCTGGGGCCGGGAGGCAGCGGATGGGAAAGACATGTCCATATACACATGGCACACTTTGAAAGTATGGAGGAGAGCCTCCAAGACCGGCAACATGTCGCCATTCCCCTCCCCCCTTCTGCCCCTTACATATAATCCCGACTTCCCCCCGGGACTAGACCCGAAAGCACTTCGCAACATTCTTCCGGACGAGACCCCTCGCCTACGCCACATCCTCCAAGCAGGTGAATGTAAACCACTGACAGCCCTACTAGGGGAGACACCTATGACATTCATGCACAGGTTCAGACACACCCAGCTGACTAACTTTATCCGAACGCTACCGCAAGGCCCGGCGCTTACCACAATAGAAGCGGTCAGCGCAAGCCCAGATCCACTCCCGCATGGAATATCCTATCTATACTCCATGCTACAACTAGAAACCCCATCCGACACACCACTTTACATGGGTAAATGGGAGACGGCCCTACGCACCACACTCACGGATAAGGAATGGGAGTCCATCTGTTACCTAACACACCACTGCTCAACACACAGTAAAACTCAAGAGACAGCATACAAATTATTAACACAATGGTACAAAACACCACACCTCCTACACCAAATTGACCCAACACACTCTGACCAATGCTGGAGATGCGAAAAAGAGGTGGGAACCATTAAACACATATGGTGGGACTGTGAGAAAATCAAAACATACTGGGAGGGAATACACAAGGTCCTGGAGAAGTTCTCGGATGCGCCCCCCCCCCTGGAACCGGCTGCGATGCTCCTACACCATACAACTGTCCCACACTCCAAATACAAAAAATCTATAACCGTTAGAATACTCAACACAGCCAAACAGGTGCTCCCCCAATTCTGGAAGCAAACTACAACACCCCCGCTACTGACATGGTTTAGCCAAATGGAAGACCTTAGGAAAATTGAGGAACTGACGATGACGGCCAACCAGACCCATAAGACCTACCTAGACATTTGGACACACTGGATCCTTGAGACAGCAAAAGAAGGATTCCAACAGACCATCAGAACTAACGCCAACTGAGACACAGCCAGACTAGACCAACCCACAACAAACACGACTGAGGACGACGGACGAAGGACGCACCCGACCCCCCTCTTCTACCCGACATACCCTCAACCCACCCCCCTCCCACCTCCCCCCCCCCCCTGTTGACCTAGCTACACTCCTGCCTCAGCCCCCAGGAACGCACCAACACAAGGGAAAACGACAGACCCTAAACAAGAGCTTACCCAGCCACCGTAGACCCCCCGCCAACACTACATACAACCCTGAAATCTAAGGAACCAAACAAGTTTCGGACTTACCAACTCACTCAACCCCTCGGGGGGACAGACACAGCATAGGAGGGTCCAACCACAGTAAGGGAATAAGGAAAACAAGGAGGGGAAGGAGCTAACTCACACACTTACTGAAGAAAGTTACCCACAAACTACGCTCCAACAGCTATGGTGGCGCTCACTCTACCTGACTCCCAAACACAACCAAACCACACAGACACTGGGGGAGACACCAGCTAACATACACTTGACTACTTATCCAACCAGAAATGTGACTGAATTGACATTAGTGATTTGCGAAACCTACAACAATGCGGGCCTGCGTGCCCAAACTGTTAATGTTGATTTAAATTGTAAATAACTCATTATGGAGACCTGCGAGTCTCACAGCTTCAAACGTCTTGATTGAAAAAACAAAAAACAAAAAGAAAAGAAATAATGAACATAAAATCTACAAAAAAGAGGCTAACACCGTACAGAGATGATATGTATTGCATGGTATTACCCCCGTATTGTTTGAAAACCTTATTGTCTCCCTTTCTACATTCTGTACCCACATGACTTTATGCCTCAATAAAAAAGAGATTTACAAAAAAAATTTCTCAGGTCCAACATAGCATATTTAGCATATTTTTCTTCAAGGTCACTAGTGTCTGTTGCGCATTGATGGCAGTCCCAGGAGCTCATTTGACAATCTACAGGGTATGGTAATCACACACAAAGAACATCGACAAGGATTTGCACAAACTGTCAAATTACCAGTTACTCATACTTACTCGCCAGAATCTGTAAGATGCCAGTTGCATAAAAGAGTCCTCCTCGTTCCATCAAATAGAGTTGGCACATAAAGATCATGAAAGAGAAACTGGAGAACAAGATTGCAAGCACCATGAGACCCTGGACAGCATGGAACCATTCTGAAAATAACAGAAAATGTTAAACAGTAATGTCAGCTGTTCATACAGCAATGTGTTTTATAGAGCTGGTCAGCATTTGTGTCATTGTATCGGGAATATTGCCTCTGAATCAGTGTTCATTTTGGCGCAAATTTCAATTTAATCTTTTGACTTAAAAGCCATTTTAGTTTTAGCCTTATTTTAGTCATCTGAATTGCTTTAGTTTTAGTCTAGCTTTAGTCGACTAAATCTCCAGTAGATTTTAGTTGACACAACTAAAAGGTAATGGGTTTAGTTTAAGAATCTATCTGTCTCTTTTGCCCCTTCCCTTTTCTCTCTAAGAAACAGTTTAACACATAACATAACATAACATAACATATATCATAACATAACATAACATATATCATAACATAACATATAACATAACATATATCATAACATAACATATATCATAACATAACATATATCATAACATAACATATATCATAACATAACATATATCATAACATAACATAACATTTTAAAATAAATTAAAGATAGATACATGTTTTTCTTATCACAGTTCTAGGGGAAAATAATGTTTATTGTATAAAGGGACATAACCAGCAGGAAAGCGTACCTCTGCAATCCATGCCAGAGCGAGGGTTAAGACTGTATTATGTGAGTATTTACCATAAACAAACACAGAACCATACCATTGTTGATCTCTTTTTTTTTTGTTTGCTACCCAGGAAAACTAATGAAGACAAGGGAATATGACTGAGGGGACAAAAGTGCTACAATTAAAGGAACACACTGGGTACCATATTATGGTGCTTGAAAGTCCTGGTCACCATTTATTTTAAAGGACCACTATAGTGCCAGGAAAACATACTCCCGTGGCGCTGAAGGGGGAGGAAGGGGTTAAACACTTACCTTTTTTCCAGCACCGGGCTCCTTCGGTGCTGGGACTCTCTTCCCTCTTCTGACGTCCCTGGCTGAATGCGCATGCACGGCAAGAGCCGCGCGCGCATTCAGCCAGTCCATAGGAAAGCATTCTCAATGCTTTCCTATGGACGCTGGCGTCTTCTCACTGTGAAAATCACAGTGAGAAGCGCGGAAGCGCCTCTAGCGACTGTCAATGAGACAGCCACTAGAGGCTGGATTAACCCATAGGTAAACATAGCAGTTTCTCTGAAACTGCTATGTTTACAGCAGAAAGGGTTAATCCTAGCTGGACCTGGCACCCAGACCACTGCATTAAGCTGAAGTGGTCTGGGTGCCTATAGTGGTCCTTTAAGGGGTTAAGATATTTACAAACCGTTTTGGAAGGGAATCTTTATAAAGTTGAGTAGATGGCGCCTTTCTCAGCTCCTCTTCTTCCCGCAATGTTTTTGGTTTCTATGAGTAAGCCTGGAATGGGCTCTGGTATTAGGCTGAAAGCATTAGTTAGCCTATCGCTAGCTCATTATTCAGAAAACTGTGTGAGAAATAAGTTTTCTCAGTTGGAAGTTAGTGATAGGCTAAGAGTGTCAGCACCAGAGGCCAGCCCGAGGCTTCCTCATTGAAGCCTAGGACATTGATGGTAGAAGAGTGGTGAAAAGACAGGCACCATCTACTCACATTTGGTGTTAAACAATTTATAAATGATTAAACCCTTAAAGTAAGAAAGCGCCCAGGACCTCTAGGCACCATAACAACTTAATTAAGATGAACATTGATGATGCACAGAGTGTTCCTCATGCCAATGTAAATATTCCAAATTTATCTTCTAAAAGGACTGAAGATTAAAAGCGGCCATTTATAAAGATTCCCTTCCAACCCTGATCTAAAAGATAATACGTGCAAATCACGTAACATAAAGTTTCTCAGGCACAAAATGAAATAACTAAAGAAAGATATAAAGAAAGGGCAACATGATTGCTGTGTGCGCCCATGTTTAAAAAGTGCAAATAGGGGGAGCTTTTCCAATATTACTTTCAAATTTCAGGTAATAGAGAGGCGTTCAATAAAACATGGAAAGAAATAAGCAAACAAGCAATATAGTGTAGTGTATTTAATGATACGTATGCAAAAAGAAAAAAGAATACACACAAAATTGGAGTATAAAAAAAAGTATACAGTAGTGCAAAAGTGCTTTGGCCACACTGGTCCTTTACCTCCGGTACATCACAGACCAATCTTCTTCCCTCAAAGTAAGTCCAGGTTCCCATTTAAAGTGGAAACACAGTCTTTTGCAGAGTGATGAGGTAAGTGGATAAACTAACAATCCAAAAGCTTAAGATGAGTTTCATCTTATTAGACTTCTTCAGGAGTCGAAGAGTCTTCTTGATTGGTTCCCCAATTTATATTGCCTTTAATCAGTGTCAATGCCTTCTTCCTGGCACACAGACGAAATCATCATCACATTACGCGCATATAAGCGGGATTGTTGTGGGCCAGCTCTAAGAATTTTGGGCAGCGGTGTACCAGAGGTAGAGAACGAGTGTGGCCAAAGCACTTTTGCATATTTGTATTATTGTGCTCCTATTTTGCGAGTGTGACTTTATATGGTTTTATTGTTATACATATGATTAAATATACTACAGTGCTTCAATGGCAAAACTACTGCCAGTGTGGCAGCACCGGGGACCCCACTCTCGAGGGGGCTGATCGGGTGTCCCAGGCACTTAAAGACACCAGATGAGTATTTCTGAACAATCAGGCTCCAGAGCCCTTTAACAGCGTGACCAAGCCCCTGTTAGATTAGCAGTGCGTGCAGATACTATCTCCCAGTTGCATAGAAAGCTTGCATGGTTAGTCAGAGAGGAGGAGGCACAGACAGGAGGGTGGGAGAGGAAGGAGAGATCCTGCTCATGCCCCACACACCAGCTTGCAGCAGGACTCCAGGGAAGCCACCCTCCTGCACACAGGAGGGTGGCCTAACTGGAGGGTGGTTAAAAGTAGAAAAATACTGTTTGTGTCATAGTGTGTATTTTGTGCATCTGTGTGTCAGTGTGCGTGTATTGGTGTATCCAGTGGCAATAGGTTAGACAAATATACCCCTACATGCATACACATATACTCCATACAAAAACATGCTTACATGCAAACACACAAACACTGCTCACAATTACAAAACCCTGCATGAGTTGTATGACAGATGGGGATCTTTCTTTTGGCCACCCTTGCACCAGAGGGAGTCCTAAAAATGTTTTTGCACCAGGGCCCTCTCTAAATAAGTTCCGGTACTGTTGTTATCCTCTTATTTCTTTACCCTTTCTATTACCTGGAATTTGTATGTTAATATTGTAAAATTCCCTTATAATTGCACCTTTTCAACATATGTAGACACAGAAATATATATAAAAATATTGCACTGCACTTTTTCTTTTGTGCCTGAGAAACATTATATTACCAGGTTTGCACTTTTATGTGTGGAAGTGTGGTGGAATCTCGGTAAAAATAAATTTAGTAGGCCGAGATTACCACGTGGCATGTGTACGTGCATATGCTGACGTATCGATCAGTTGGTTGCACGAGGCAAGATACGATCAGTAGAGTACGGAGCATGTGCAAGAATACAGGATGTAGTATTCCCCTCCTCCATTGTGCTGGACAGGCCATGCGGTCAAGCAGGAAGTTAATTCTTATTTGTATTGATTGGTCAAGAGAATGTGCGGGTGGAGCTTAATATGGGAGGAGTTATGTGCCTATATAAGGAGCCTGCACTATTGTCCGGGGCTCAGAACTTGCTGTATTTTGGTGACATTAGTCCCTCTGAGTCCCGATCGGTGATCCAATAAAGAATCTCTTCCTTCCTGAAGAAACCTGTGTCCATCTCTCTGTGCTTGGCTTCCGTCAGTTTCTCCGGTATCATTTGGTGCATTGGCCGGGAAGCTCATCGTTCAACGGTAGCTGAGAGGCAGAGGCATGAGACGGTCTATCTTTGCCCACGTTCTCTACGGCTGCACCCCTGAACGTCTGCGTGGACCTCCCTTCGTCTCGGCGCCACTGGTCTGTTGTCCAGGAGATCATCGGCCTCTACGTAAGAAGTGCTGGGGTGTCCCCGTCGATGAGTGTGAACTCAGGTTCAGGAACGAGGAGGTAAGACGACCGCTGTTTTAGACGGCGGACCCACTAGGGGTATACCGATTGTGCGGTAGGCCCAAAAGGGGTTTAAATCTGTGTATGGAATCTGCCCCCTCTGTCGGAGGGAAGGAGCGAAGGCGCACCGCTCAATCGAACGCTCTTTAGTAAGACCGTTTGATTTGGTTTGGAGTCAGGCGGGGTTCTGTGTAAATAGCCCTAGCCGGACACCGGTGTCTTGTCTAGACTAGCGTTCTATATTTTGTTCGCTAGGTCGGAGGGACCGGGAGACTAAGCGGCGTCTGTGTAAATTCGGTTCGCTAGATCTCAACCTATCTTGGCTAAGTGGGAAGGCGTGTAAATTTGGAACCCACTAGATTTTTGATAGAGTAAATAGACTAAGAGGGTTCTGTTGTAAATTCCGCCCTCTAGTTCGCTATATGTGGTGCTTGGGCAGTGTGGCTAACCAAAACGGATGTAGATAGTTTTAGGTAGTCCATTCAAGGTACTGGCCAATAGTTTAGTTGGGATTGTATATGTGTTAAAGATTGTTAGCAAAGTGTATATCTTGTTAGATAGCGCGAGCTCAGCCGTCTAGCGAGAGTGTTAATAGTGTGTTGCTGTATCATAGTGCACGGTACCATAACCCTGTATATTTACTGACACTGTATATAAGTACTAATCATTGTCGTCTATTGCATGTCTAACACCATAACCACTAATAATTGTATTGTGACCTTAAATTGTGCTTTGACTTATGCTAACCGTACTGTAACCGCTATTTGTAAAAGACGATGTTACTGGGGTGTGTTATAGACGGGTAATTCATATATAGAGAATTATAGCGTGGGTGACTGTATAGTTTCGCCAAAGGGCATAATATTGATTATTTAGTGACTGGTGTAACAGCTGTGTGTGTACGGGTATTCCCTGAGTGTTTATTGTGTTATTGTGTACGTTTCACTTGGTAACCGTACCACGTGGTGCTGTTGCCGAAGGAAACGGGTGTGACTGTTGAATAGAACGCGTGCATAGTATTCGTTGTCAACGACGTTCCATTGATAAGTATGGGCGCGTTGGAGTCAACGATTTTGGATCCCTTAGGTTGTATGGTAAAGAATTTTAAAAAGGGATTTAAAACATGTGATTTTGGGGTTAAAATGTCTCCTGTACGTTTGGTCACTTTGTGCACTAGGGAGTGGCCTACTTTGGTTGCGGCATGGCCGCCACGTGGTAGTTTGGATCCAACTCTGGTACAGCGTGTACACGTGGCTGTATCAGGTAGGCCTGAACTTTACGGACAGTTTCCATATATTGATTGTTGGAGACAGGCCGTAAACGACTCGCCAAGATGGATTCAGATATGCCACGAGGAGCAATGTCGCCTCATGGTGGCCAGGACTTGTTTGTCCACTAGGACTATGGTTAGGCCCATTTTGGACACGCCCCCTGAGTCCGAGATCCCTTTGCCGCCCCCTTACTTCCCTATAGGAAGAGGTGACGCGAGTGCAGGAAGTTCTATACCCCTTCCCTCATTGCCCTCATCCACTTCCGCTTCCTCCTCCAGTACAGAATCCAACCCCCCTCGTATTAAATCTTCCCTTCCGGAACCAGAACCAACCCCCGTTAGATCTGAATATCCTGATTTGGCGCCACTTCAAACTTCCGGTCAAGCTTCTTCTAGCTCGGCTGGGAGTATTCTATTTACCAACTTTTCCCAAAATCAAGCTCCCATATCCTCATGTCCTATTACCCCCGACTGGAACCTCTAACCGACGCCTCTTCACGTAGCCCTATACTAACCCGACAACTGACCGGTACCCAACAACTCAAACATTACCAGATGCCTCTTCATCTGAATCCTGGGTCAGCCTATCTCGATGCCGCAGGTCAAATGGCATATGCTGACCCAGTCTTCGTATATGTCCCGTTCACGACTACCGATCTCTTGAATTGGAAGACCCACAACTCCTTGTACACTGAGAAACCACAAGCTATGACCGATCTGTTCACCTCGATAGTTCAGACACATAATCCGACATGGGCTGATTGCCAGCAGTTATTAATGACATTGTTCAATAATGAGGAAAGGACTAGGATTAACCAAGCGGCCATTAAAGCGCTAGAGGATGAAGCCCGTGCTTTAAACCAAGCCAATCCAGCAGCATGGGCCGCAACGCATTACCCTAACACCGATCCCGACTGGAATGTTAATGGCGCAGATATGGTTCAACTAAAAGCCTATTGAGACGCTATAATTGCTGGCATGAAAGCCGGAGGGAAGAAAGCTATTAATATGTCGAAGACAGTTGAGGTGATTCAGAAAAGTGATGAAGCGCCCAGTGTCTTTTATGACCGATTATTGGAGGCATACCGCTTGTATACCCCCTTTAATCCGGAAGACGCTGATAATTCCCGAATGGTAAACTCCGCCTTTGTCAGCCAAGCTTACGGAGATATTAAGCGCAAGCTACAGAAGTTAGAAGGGTTTGCAGGTATGTCTATCACTCAACTAATGGAGGTAGCGAATAAAGTATACATGAACAGGGAAACAGAAAGTAAGAAAGAGGAAGAGCGCAAGATGCGTAGAAAGGCAGATATGCTAGCGGTAGCAATCGCAGGCGTAGATAGACGGGGCCCAGATAGAGGCGATAGTAGATGGAATGAGGAACCCCTGAGTAGAAATCAGTGCGCATACTGTAGGGAAGAAGGACATTGGAGAAGTGAGTGTCCACGAAGGGAACAGTATGAGAGAGACCTACCCAGGGCAGGTTACGGAAACTTTAGAGGCAGAGCGAGAGGTAGAGGAGGCCCCGGAGGGAGCAATGGTAATAGAGGAAGTAATGGGAACAGAGGAAGTGTAAGGGAAGATAGGTACTATCCAGCAGCGCAAAGGTCCCGCGATAGAGAAGGTAGGGACTTTGTAGGATTGGCTGATACGGTCATGGAGGACTATTGATACCGACCGGGCTCCATCCCCCTTGGTCGAGCGGAGCCTATGGTCGATGTATCAATAGGGGGAAAAAGGAGTGCGTTCATGATCGACACTGGTGCTGAACATTCGGTGGTGACTAACCTAGTTGCTCCTCCATCTGGAAGAACTATTACTGTAATAGGAGCAACTGGAAGAAGTGCTGCAAAACCGGTTCTTAAAAGTCGACTCTGTACATTGGGAGGCCACGTAGTAAAACATCAATTCCTTTACATGCCTGAATGTCCAGTCCAATTGCTGGGACGTGATATGCTATCCAAATTACAAGCGCAGATTACGTTCCTACCAAATGGAACAACATCCTTAAAGTTTAATGGACCTTCAGGTATTATGACATTATCTGTACCAAAGGAAGAAGAGTGGCGACTTTATACAGCGTTGACTAGCCAAAACCCTAGGAGTGATGAATCCTTATTCAACATACCAGGAGTTTGGGCAGAGAACAACCCACCAGGACTGGCCCGCAATATTCCACCTATTAAAATCAAACTAAAACTTGGGGTTTATCCAGTGAGCCTAAGACAATATCACATCCCGCAGAAGGCTAAGAAGAACATCCAATCTTATCTGGATAAGTTCATACGGTATGGTATCCTAAAATTCTGTACTTCCCCCTGGAACACCCCATTGCTGCCTGTTCAAAAGCCCGGTACAGATGAGTATCGACCTGTGCAGGACTTGAGAGCAGTCAATGATGCGGTTGTTAGCATACATCCAGTTGTACCCAATCCATATAACCTGCTTGCTTTAATTCCGGGCGGGGCTACTTATTTTACAGTTTTAGACCTCAAAGATGCCTTCTTTTGCCTTCGAATTGCCGCAGAAAGCCAATGTATCTTCGCTTTCCAATGGGAAAACGCTGTGACGGGCTCAAAACGCCAAATGACCTGGACAAGACTGCCCCAAGGGTTTAAAAATTCACCTACCCTATTTGGGTCAGCTCTAAGTCAAGATCTACTGGATTTCGAGTCCATCCCAGGAGAGTGTGTATTGTTACAATATGTAGATGACTTGTTGATAGCAGCAGTTACAAAGGAAATATGTCAGCAAGCAACGCACGATCTACTACACATTCTCTGGAAGGCAGGATACAAGGTGTCTAGAAAGAAGGCTCAGTTGTGTTTGCCAACTGTCAAATATCTGGGATTCCATATCTCTGAAGGTCAAAGAATTATGGGGCCTGAGAGAAAAGAAGCTGTATGTCAAATACCGATACCCAAGAATAGAAGACAAGTGCGAGAATTCTTGGGGGCAGCAGGCTTCTGTAGGATATGGATTCCCAGCTACGCGATACTGGCAAAACCTCTGTATGCAGCTATCAAAGGTACAGAGCACGACCCCTTCTTATGGACTCAAGAACAGCAAACGGCATTTGAAGATGTGAAGAAGGCTTTGATGAGTGCCCCAGCATTAGGTCTGCCTGATCACACACGACCATTCTACCTGTATGTACACGAGCAAAGAAGAATGGCTGTGGGAGTATTGACACAGTACTTGGGATCATGGCAAAGACCTGTTGCCTACATGTCTAAGCAACTGGATGCAGTGGCCAGCGGACTTCCACCTTGTCTAAGAGCCGTAGCTGCAGCCGCCCTGCTAGTAGCTGAAGCCGATAAACTCACTCTGGGTCAAGAACTTTATGTACGAGTTCCACATGCAGTACAGACGTTGTTGGATTACAAAGGAAATCATTGGTTTAGTAACAGCCGTATGACCAAGTATCAAGCAATGTTGTGTGAAAACCCAAGAGTGCATTTAGAGACTGTAAATACCTTAAATCCAGCTACCCTTTTGCCACAACCTACTGAAAGTCAACATGATTGTTTGGAAGTGATGGATGAAGTATTTTCAAGTAGACCAGATCTTCGTGATTTTCCCATCCAGAACCCCGATGTTCAATATTACACAGATGGCAGTAGTTATGTGAAAGAAGGGATCCGCTATGCAGGATATGCAGTAACAACGATAGACAAGGTGATAGAAGCTCGACCACTGGCAAAAGGAACATCAGCACAAAAGGCAGAATTGATAGCACTGACACGAGCGTTACAATTGGCTGAAGGTTTAAGAGTGAACATCTACACGGACTCCAAGTATGCGTTTTTAACCACTCATGCCCACGGAGCTTTGTATAAAGAAAGAGGACTATTGAATTCAGAAGGCAAATAAATCAAGTATGCAGCTGAAATCCTACAACTATTGGAAGCAGTGTGGGAGCCGAAAGAAGTCGGTATTATACATTGTCGAGCGCATCTGAGAGGAGATGGTGATGTAACCAAAGGAAATCGGATGGCAGATAGTGCAGCTAAGCGTGCAGCTGAATCGGGAAGACAGGAGTATGTGGAGCATATAGCTGCTCTTATACCAACTCCACTGTCTCAATGGACTCCAGTTTATACAGCTCAAGAAGAGGAGTGGTTAAAGACTGAACCTGGAAAGTATTTGGAGAACAGATGGTATCAGTTAGAAGATGGAAGAATAGTCATTCCAGCATCACTAGCGGTAGAAATTGTCCAAAACTATCACAACGGGACACATCCTGGGAGAGATAGTACAGAAGAATCTCTCAGAAAACATTTCTACATACCAAGATTGTCCAACTTGACTCAGGCCATTGTACGAAGATGTGTAACGTGTGCTAAAAATAATGCAAGGCAAGGACCAGTAAAGCCACCAGGAGTCCAGTTTATGGGGGGACTCCCCATGTCCGATCTACAAATTGACTATACAGTAATGCCTAAATCTGGTGGACATCGCTACCTACTGGTAGTTGTGTGCACCTATTCAGGCTGGGTAGAAGCATGTCCTACTCGTACAGAGAAAGCAGGAGAAGTTGTGAGATTCCTGCTACGAGAAATAATACCCCGATATGGACTACCCTGCTCTATAGGATCGGACAATGGTCCAGCTTTTGTTCATCAGTGCCTACAACAACTGACTCATATGCTTGGTATAAAGTGGAGGCTTCATACGGCATATAGACCCCAGAGTTCTGGTAAGGTAGAGAGAATGAATAGAACTATTAAGAATCAGTTGGCTAAAATGTGTCAGGAAACCCAACTTAAGTGGAACGTTCTCTTGCCCATAGCTCAATTGCGAATCCGCAGTACACCTACCAGAAGGATGGGCCTCTCTCCTTTTGAAATCATGTATGGGCGACCACCTCCCGTACTTGGTAACTTAAGGGGGGATTTGAGTCAGTTGGGAGAAGGAATTACCCGGCAGCAGGTTGTAGAGTTGGGTAAGACTATGGAGGAGGTACAGAAATGGGTACAAGATAGATTACCTGTGAATATTTATCCCCCAGTTCATAGTTACCACCCAGGAGACCAAGTGTGGATTAAAGAGTGGAATAATGTACCGTTAGGGCCCAAGTGGAGAGGTCCATATGTTGTTCTTTTGTCTACCCCTACAGCGATAAAAGTAGCCGAAGTGACTCCGTGGATACATCACTCCAGGGTTAAACCAGCAGCAGTCGATTCTTGGCAAGCTACAGCAGATCCAGAGAATCCCTGCAAGATCCGGTTAAAGCGCACGACTCAGTCGGAGTGACGAGGAACCTTGTGGATTACAAATTTTTTTGTTACAGAGATTTGGTAAGTGAGTGAGAAGGCCATAATAAAGCCTGTCCGCTCACCAACGAGTGTATAAGTCAGGAAAAGTCTCGAAGGGACCCCTGTGAAGACGAGCAGAACTGCAATTCCTGCAGCCCTTACATCCTGGAAGCTGAGGTGCCTTCGCACGGACGAAGACTGAGGATGACGACGAAAGATGTATTCTTAATAATGTTTTTATATGTGTATTTTTATATTCAGGAAGGTAGAGGTACCGACACTCCTAGCTGTGAGGTATGCATTAAGACTACAAGAACAGGTAACCATATTTCCCAGACCCTAATTTGGCATTCGCAATACGAGTGTAAAGGAGATGTATCAAGATGTAGATACTTAAATATAGAATATAGTGTCTGCCATTTAGGAGTAGGAGAACCTAAGTGCTTCAGTCCAGAGTATCAACCCCGTACGATTTGGTTGACTCTCAGGAATGGAGATCCTCAGGGGACCCTAATTAACAAAACGGTGTAAGAATCCGTATATTCTTCAGGTGTTCTGCTATTTGATGCGTGTAAGGCGATATCAAGTGGTAGAAAGCCGTGGAATGTATGTGGGGATCTTAGATGGGAGAGGACGTATGGGTCTAACGATAAATATATTTGTCCCAGTAGTAAAAATAAGTATGTGAGCCCTAGATGCCCAAATAGAAATTATAACTTTTGCCCATATTGGTCTTGTGTGGGGTGGGCAACTTGGGGACAGACAGCAGACAAGGACATGATTGTGACTAAGTTGCCTACCAGTCCATATTGTAAGTCTATGGAATGCAATCCAGTCCATATACTTATAAATAACCCGACAAGTTCTTAGATAAATATGGTAATTTATTTGGGTTTCAAATATATGGGACGGGTTTAGATCCTGGGACAGTATTGTTTATAGGGATAGAGACTGATACGGTATCCTCCCAAACTCATCAAGTATACCATTCCTTTTATGAAGAGATGAGCATAGATAATAAGATCCCCCATAATGCTAAAAACCTGTTCATTGATTTAGCCGAAAGTATTGCCGGTAGTCTTAATGTTACCAACTGCTATGTGTGTGGAGGTACTAACATGGGAGACCAATGGCCTTGGGAAGCAAAGGAGGTAATGTCCGGTTCTGAGGCAGTTGACCAATTAATATCTACACAAGCCGATTATCATATGAGTGTTAGAGGTAAATCTGAGTGGAGATTAAAGACCTCCATCATAGGTTATGTTTGCATAGCGAGGAAGGGAATGATGTATAACACTTCTGTAGGAGAATTAACTTGTCTAGGGCAAAAAGCTTATGATGATGATACAAAGAATACAACTTGGTGGTCGGCTTCAAATGTCTCAGAACCATCTAACCCGTTTGCAAGATACGCCAATTTAAAGGATGTGTGGTTTGATTTATCCATCACATCTAACTGGAGAGCCCCAGCCAATTTGTACTGGATCTGTGGTAAGAAAGCCTATTCGGAGTTGCCACAGGACTGGGAAGGGGCATGTGTGTTGGGTATGCTCAAACCATCCTTCTTCTTGTTACCTATCGAAACAGGTGAGACTTTAGGTGTTAAAGTTTATGATGTGAATCATAGGAAGAAAAGGGGACCCATAGAGATAGGTACCTGGGAAGATAATGAGTGGCCTCCCCAGCGTATTATAGATTACTATGGACCAGCCACGTGGGCAGAGGATGGTACCTTTGGTTATAGAACCCCAATTTATATGCTCAACCGTATTATAAGATTACAGGCAGTGGTTGAGATCATTACTAACGAGACATCACAAGCGCTCAATCTTCTAGCGAAGCATAATACCAGGATGAGGACAGCAGTATACCAAAATAGATTAGCCTTGGATTACCTTTTGGCAGTAGAGGGAGGTGTATGTGGGAAGTTTAACCTGAGCAATTGCTGTCTTCAAATAGATGACGAAGGGCAAGCAATAGCTGAGCTTACTAGCCATATGGTTAAACTAGCGCATGTGCCTACTCAGGTATGGAAAGGGTACAATCCAAGTAGTTGGTTTGGTAGCTGGTATGAGTGGTTTGGAGGGCTTAAGGCAGTGGTAGGTGGAGTCCTACTGATTTTAATGTTGTGTCTACTCCTGCCATGTCTTATACCCTTAGTAGTTAGGTCTGGGCAAAGCCTGATAGAAAATATAGCAGAGAGGAAGGCTGCTGCACAGATAATGGCAATTTATAAATATAAGGCTCTAGATCAGGGAGAACTAATGCAGGAAGATGAGTGTTGAAGATTCACATCATAGATAAGTCTGGTCTGGTTCAAGGTAACTTGCGGTGTATGCAAACCAAGGTTAAGTGATGCCTCAAGTAATTGTGAAATATCAAGAGGCATCAAAGGGGGGAATGTGGTGGAATCTCGGTAAAAATAAATTTAGTAGGCCGAGATTACCACGTGGCATGTGTACGTGCATATGCTGACGTATCGATCAGTTGGTTGCACGAGGCAAGATACGTTCAGTAGAGTACGGAGCATGTGCAAGAATACAGGATGTAGTATTCCCCTCCTCCATTGTGCTGGACAGGCCATGCGGTCAAGCAGGAAGTTAATTCTTATTTGTATTGATTGGTCAAGAGAATGTGCGGGTGGAGCTTAATATGGGAGGAGTTATGTGCCTATTTAAGGAGCCTGCACTATTGTCCGGGGCTCAGAACTTGCTGTATTTTGGTGACATTAGTCCCTCTGAGTCCCGATCGGTGATCCAATAAAGAATCTCTTCCTTCCTGAAGAAACCTGTGTCCATCTCTCTGTGCTTGGCTTCCGTCAGTTTCTCCGGTATCATTAGAAAATCTTATCTTATTGGCAGCACTTTGCGTTTGTTTTTTTACATACTGGTGTCAGTTGATTATTTTTTTGATGTTTGTGCTAAATAACATTACACTGGATTCTGTTTATAATTTATGTTTTGTTTTTTTCTGGTGGGTTGTAATCGTCTGCAATGAAAAGAATAGGAGTTTACTAATTGTTATATTTAATTTTATTTTGGGGACAGTAAAACTCTTTACCTTTCATATTGATATATTTAATAACCTGTCTATTATTTCATTGCTTTTCTTTATCCTATGCGGCTCAGGGTACAGCTATGTAATAAGCACTGTAGAATTTTTATGTGTAAGAGAGCAAGCGTTAGTCCAAATTGCTGGAGGAAGGCTGAGAAGTAAACTACTAGTGAATATGACATTTAATCAATACATTTAGTGGAGATTTTGATAGCGCGATACATAGATGAGAGTTCATTATTAGAAAGGAACCTCATTATCTACACATGAGCAGACAACCCAAGTCTCCTGGTAGGTCCGGGAGACTACTGCACATTTAATGAGGTTCCCGGACACCCAGACACCATGTGTAATATCCCAGAAATCACACACACAATCTGACACACAATGTATGTCATATTGTGTGCATTTGATTTTCGGGATATTACACACGTTAAATTCCCCCTACTCATTACCCACCTCATGGGTATTGCTCTTGAACAGGGGCCCAGTCAGGTGCCCGGCCCTTTAATAGCTTGACCAGGCCCATCAGCCCCAGCCTAGACCCCAAAAGGTAAGCTATGAGGTGGCTGCAGTGTATGTCAGATTGTGTGTATGTATCTGAGTGTCTTTGCCAGTGTATGTATCTGTTTGTGTTTTTCTGTGTGTATGTGTCAATGTGTATATCTATGTGTGTGGGTATCGGAGTGTGGGTGTGTGTGTATCAGAGTGTGTGTTTGTGCCAGTGTGGGTATCTGAGTGTATGTGTGTCTGTGCCAGTGTGGGTATCTGTGTGTATGTGTATGTGCCAGTGTGGGTATATGTGCATGTGCCAGTGTGGGTATATGTGTGTGTGGGTATATGTGTGTGTGTCAGTGTGGGTATATGTGTGTGTGTGTGTGTGCCAGTGTGTATCTGAGTGTCTGTGTGTGTTTCTCTGTGTGTATGTACGGGCCAGTGTGGATATCTAAGTCTGTATGTGTGTGTCAAAGTTTTTGCATGTGTCTGTGTGTTAACAGTGGGTGTAATATGTTGTGTGTAACTGGGTGGGTGGGCCCACGTGTGGAGGCGGACAGCCATCTCCCTGAAATTAGTTTTTGCTTGTTGGGATGTCTGCATTTGTGCATGATGTGTGCACTTTAATAGAGCCCTATGGTGTATCTATCCAGAGAGAGAAAAGACAAATTAAACCAAAATATCTGTAGACTGCCAAAACAAAATCTTTATCAAACTGAAAAAAAAGCCTCTGCTGCGATATTTCTTTTGTAAAATAAAAAAACAAACAGCAAAGATTTGGCAGCCAGACAGATTAATACATTTTCTCATTAAAGGTAGGAGAACTCACCATTATTAGACACTGTAGAGCACAGCCATACGCTGGTGTTATTATCAAGAAGGCAGTCGTACCATAAGTTTACAGTCTCATCCTGAGAAAACACCCACCACGACTAAAATCCGCAAAGTAAAGATAGTTAGTCAGCGGAATGTTCTGTATAAATAAACCAGTTGAATTTTACTTAAAATAACAAATGTGAATGTCAAATACATTTAAATAAAAAAATTAAAATAATTAAATGTTAAACAATAAAAAAACTAATATTTAGCATCAAAGGAACACTGAGGCACCATAAACACTTAAATGCATTGAAGTGGTTATGGTGATTGGAGTCGGAGGCACTGGGTCCAACATCACTACTAAACAGTTTACTTACAGTTTAGTAGAGGTTTTAGATACCTGGCAGCCTGTAGCTTTGCCTCCAATGACCATAAGAAAGAGATGGAGATATGCTTTTACCTCACATCACATGTATTAATACCAATAATTGGGGCAATGATTGGCTTAGAGTACCAACTGAAGGAAAGCCCATTCAGTTATTGACAAAACACAGTTTGACAGAAAGCTGAACAAATATCCAATACCCTAAGGTACCTTTGCTACAGACATTGGACAGGAGACTTTGGGGTTAAACAGTTAGTGAATGGTTTAATTTCTAAAGGTAAGAAAGTGTCGGGGACCTCCAGGTACCATAACAACTTATTTTGGATCAACAGCAAAAACAGAAGTGAGAAAGGCTGAACTTGATGGGCACGTCTCTTTTCAGCCTATGTAACTATATGTGATATCAATAGAGTTGTTGTGGTGTCCCTAGTCATCCTTTAACTACATAGTCTGTGAACTGAAGTATTTACTTACATTGTCAAGGGTGGCAACAAAGAGTATCACCAAGATGATAAGGTGAAAAGCAGTTACGCCGAAGAGTAGGAAACTCATCTTCTGATCTGCTGAGAAAATCATAAAAAAATATTTTAGAGACAGTCATAATGTGTCGTAATGTGTTTGTATGATGAACATGGAGTGTAACTATCCATTAGAATTTGCAGCAATGCATCACACATTAATACCATGATTCACGTCTTATTGTTTCTTTTCTTGGTAGAGTTAGCATATAGTGTAAGATCCCATACTGGAGTAGTGGAGAGTAAAAGAAAACGATCATGGATTATTCACTAAAGCAAGAATTGACGTGAATTCAAAGTCTAAGCACTTTATGAAACATAATCGGGATCCCAAATTTTTAAAATGTATAGGTATCAAAAAATGTAAATTGCCCTGGAGAGGGGGCAACATAAAAAATATCTTAGGGAGATCAGAAATGGAGTGGGTGTTCAATTTACAAACTCTAACCCCCCAGGGCTTAAACGCTGACTTTGATCTATTTAATTTTTTATAATAATATGATTGTTTTTTAATTAATGTCGTTTTCTAATTAATGTCATTTTATTATGTATGGTTTTATGCAGTCAGTCTGGGACTATCCAATTCATAGCTGTCACCTACGGCATTATAGTCTGGGATACCCCCAGCCTGACTGCATTATTGCTTATATGTCTACCACGAATATATATGCCCAAATATGTATAAGCACCTTAATGAAAGCCTACAATGTAGAGCTTCCACTACTAGTTACTCTTTGATAAGTGTCTCATTATATTATTTTATTCTATTTTATTTTATTTTATCCCATCTTAATTATTCTATTTTTTATCCATCTATTACTAATAATGTGTCTCAAAATATCTCTATTACTTTTTGGTTTTATTAAGTTTATCTAAGTGATGTCTATATACTCATTTTAACTCTCCCAATTTGCACATAATGTTATATGTTATACTTTATATGTTATATCAGCTAGTATTATCCCTTTATTTAGAACTAGCCAGTATTTACCCACTTGTATACATATTTAATATGTATTTCTTAATCTAATATCGAAAGGGCGCGCTAAACTACATTTCCCAAGCGCCCTTTCGCCGATTTGCCGATCACGTGACCCACGTGCCCCTCTCCTATTGGCCGCGGGTCACATGATGCTTTATCATCCGCCCCTCCTGTTATGGACATCAGCATTTCCCCATTCTGTATAAGCCGATCACGTGACCGACGCACTACATTACCCATGGTACCGTGCGGGTCACGTGACGTACGATTATTACAACTTGTATTTTCTAAAGTTCCAAACCTCGTTTTTAAAAAATAACGATCGGATATGACCTAAACAAATGTTTTATAAAAGATACACCCCTTTGGTTCAAAATTCTAATCTCAATTTCAAATCTGTTTCTAAATGTACAGTGTATGATTCTGATTGGCCACCTAACTATGATGTCATCTTGGCGCCATTTTTTAAAGTACTAGTGTACCTATTTAAACTATTCTTGTGCCAGGTTACATGTAAAACCATTTTGATAAAGCCCCAGCGGTGAAACGCGTTATGGTTATTTTATATTGTGTTTTAAATAATAAATGATTTTTTGGTTAGATATATGCACCATTATCATTTTTCATACACAACTATAAATTTTATTATTTTTCCTGGCATTTTTATACTACATATCCTGAAGTGGGGATTATACCACTAACGCTATCCAAAAAGTGCAGTAAGACCTGCACTCCTTTTGTGAGTATATTCTATCTTATTTTATTCATCACTTAAAATACCATCAGAGAGCACTATCTGCTGTTTTTATCTCCTTCTCCTGCAAGCTGGACCAAACCCCTGAAGGACAAGCATTAACAAGCACCAACAAATCCTATAAGCGGGGATTGTTCCGCTGTATGCCTACAAACCCAGAGCTGGCTATAGCTCATCTAAATGTGAGTGTAATACTTAAGATCTAATTCTACTACGTTTTACTGTAATACACTCCGCACGATTGGTCCTCTTTTCTTGTGTCTTCCATATTACAAGACGGTGTGAACCATAACAACTAGAGAAGCCACCCCCACAGCGGATTTAGAGACTAAAAACCATTTGATCTTCGGACACACATTGGAACTTTTTTATTATATTTCTTTTTATTATTTTTATTGTTGTACAGTCTTTTACTGGTTATATATTTTTATCATTGGCGCAACCTTTCTCTGTTTTCTACCTTGTATTCTATGTATAGAGGGTTAGAGGGTTACCCTCTATAAGGTCGCTGCCTGTTCAATATATTATTAGCGCTAACCTACACCCCTTTTTTCAATTTTAAAATTTAGGCTAAAATTGCCAATTTTGAATTTAATTCAGCTTTATTTGAGAAATTCACTTTGAATTCATATTGAATTCCCGACATTTCACACTAATGAATAACCCTGTAAGTATCACAGGTAAACACTATCCCATTGTACAGCGCTACGGAATTTGCTGGCGCTATACAAATAATAAAACAATAATAATAATAATATAAGCATAATGCAAAAAGTTAATTAAACTGTATTGTGCAGTGCAGGAGGAGAGTATATTTAAAAGAAGAAAAACTACCACAACAAGAGGACTTAAATAAGAGGGACAGTGGTTTAAAAATAATATAAAGAATTATTACTTTACTGAGAGAGTAGTGGATGCATGGAATAGCCTTCCAGCTGAAGTGGTAGAGGTCAACACAGTGAGGCAGATTAAGCACGCGTGGGATAGGCATAATGCTATCCTGGCAGTGGCGTACACATGACCCATGGGGCCCCGGTGCGAAAATTGATCCGTGGGCCCCCCCCAACCCCCCGCGCTTACTCTGGCGGGCCGGGGCCGCAACACATTGCGGCGGGCACCTGGTCGCAGGGATTGCAGGGCTGCGAATCCTGCGACCGCGGTATGTACGCCAGTGCATGCAGATGCACACACACTTAAAGGACCACTACAGAAACCCAGATCACATCAACTCAATGAAGTGGTTTGGGTGTCAGGTCCCTCTAGTTTTAACCCTGCAGTTGAAAACATAGCAGTTTCAGAGAAACTGCTATGTTTCACTGAGGGTTAATCCAGCCTCTATTGGCTGTCTCACTGACAGCCGCTAGAGGCGCTTCCGCGATTCTAAGACACTGAACGTCCATAGAAAAGCATTGAGTAATGCTTTCCTATGGGCGGTTTGAATGCGTGCGCGGCTCTTGCCGCGCATGCGCATTCGGAGCTGAGAGGCGGAGGGATCCCCTGCGCCAAGGGAGTCCGGCGCTGGAGAAAGGTAAGTGCTGAAGACACACACACACACACACTCACGAACAGACGCATACACACTAGCTAACAGACACACACATTTACTGACAGAGAACCACTCAGCGACAGACATACATACACACTCACTTACAAAACATACACTCTCACTGACAAACACACACTCACTAACAGACATCAAACAGACTCACTAACACACACACAAACACACTCAGTAACAGACACACACAGTAACACACTCACTGACACTCACTAGCAGTCACACACTCAACAGACACACTCACTCACTGACACTAGCAGACACACACACACTCACACTAGCACTCACACTAACACTCACACAAACACACAAACACTCAGTAACAGACACACACAGTAACACACTCACTGACACTCACTAGCAGTCACAAACACTCTAACACACACTCACACTTACACACACTCACACTAACACACACACACACGTTTTTGTTTTTTTTATTTAATCCCCCCAGCCTCCTTACCTTTTGGAGTGCTGAGGGGATTCCCTGGGGTCCAGTGGTGCTGCTGGGCTCCTGGGGGGGCCGGTCACCCGGCGGGCAGTCAGGCTGGCGGGTGCGCGAGGGAGCACTCTCCCCTGAGTGCTTCCTATTCAGCTCCCTCGCGCGCCGCATACTGATACCGGCGCCGGAAGATGACGTCATCTTCCGGCTCCGGTATCAGTGCGGTGCACGAGGGAGCTGAAAAGGAAGCACTTAGGGGAGAGTACTCCCTCGCGCGCCCGCAGGACCGGCCGTGGGGTGACAGCAGGGCCAGCCTCGGGGGGCCCGGAGGTGGCCGGCTCTAGGGCCCCCCAGGAGAAGAGGCTGGCCAAGTGGCTACATACCGGGTTGCAGGGGCGGCCGGGCCCCCTGGTGGGCCGAGCCCGGTCGCAGCCGCGACCCCTGCGACCCTGGTATGTACGCCACTGTATCCTGGATACAAGAGACTAATGAAAGTATTTAGAAAATTGGGCAGACTAGATGCGCTGGTTTTTATCTGCCATCACATTCTATTTTTCTTTGTTCTACCATGGCCAAGCCCTAAACATATTTATTTCAGTTTACCTCAACCTCTTTTGATGGGGACCAAAGTTATATATATTGTGTTTCATTTTAAAGTTTTAAGTTTCACACTGAACCAATCATCGCATAATCACACACAGCCACCACACATATCCCACTCATGACTTTTGCGTAGACGGGGATTAAAGAGGGGAGATGCAGAAGGTCCTTCTTTGAATCTCCCAATGGTTCCTCGGTACCTCCCTGTATTTTAACAATTCGTTAAAAATTTTAAGGCCTCCCAACTTTTCTCCCAGCATACATGTGAGGTCAATATTTAAATATAGTTTTTTATATTTATATATTATTATATTACAGTCGTCAAATTTCAGATGTAATAGGTTCTCGAACTATGGAAGGTTTCTTCTTTTCTCCTTTGGTGCCTATACTATTGAAAACTGTATGTACTACAGGGTAGCAATTTTCATGCACTGTCCAACAGCTGAATAAGTGATATAGTACATGAAAACTTGGTGGACCTGGCAAAAGCAATGTTAGCTGGTATCCATCTGGTCAATGTTCTTACATAGGATTGTATTCACTAAAGATATGACGTGTTCTATCACAAAACTGAAGGTTATTACGTGTAAAGCACAAGAAACATATACATGCAGGGCTATATACTAAACTGAGAATGCAAAGTGGATTTAAAGTGACTTTAACATTTAAGGACAGGGTAGCTGAACTAAAAAGTATAACAGAGTTTCCAGTTCAGCTATTTTGACTTAAAATGTGAAATTCAACTTAAATTCTCACTTTATTGAATAACTCTGATAGTCATATAGTAGGGTTTAAGGGTCCTGCTCTTGCGAACTAAATTTGCAATGCAACTTAATTAATGCTGCAATTTACAACACTTCCAGGAATGTGTTCCAACCACGTGGAATTTACTTCTTTGGTGTTAACTCACCAAGGATGGCTTTTATAAGGTATACAGGAATGTAAGGATTGCCATACTTAGTCACATCGGATACCCAGAATTCTGAGGAACCGCATGGCCAACCACAGACAAAACCACATAATATATTCACAGGGGTGTATTGACTAAATGTACTGCGCTGCAAATATTGACCAAACATTGTTGATTTGGAATAATTCTCCAATTGATTGTTTTTTTCTTTATTTTGTAATTCAGTTTTTACTATTCGTCCCACAGGGTAATTCACCAATTGTGTACTTTCTTAGTAAGTTTACAATAACTCACAATTTAATGGATAACTCTGAAAGATGTGTTAACATTCCACAAGCAATGCAAATTATTATCGTTATCTAAATATATCACTGCATAACGTAAAGGGACACTATAGTCACTAGAACAACTATAGCTTATTGTACACACACTCAGATACACTTTATCACAGCTCTAGAACTGCATATCAGGTAAATACTCTCATTGGATCAAGAATAAGTATAGCATAGGATTCCTGTGTTTCAGTGTCCTATGTAATAGGTCCAAATACTTTACCTCATCCACAAACCCTAAACTATAATGAAGTTGACTTAATGAAGCTATTGCCTCCCATTAATACTGAAGTATTTTGTTTTATATATAGAATGCAAAAGTTTTATTTCTACTTTTTTACTGTTATTTTTGGCTTTCTCAGTATTAGCCATCAGGACTGGGGATATGTAATGATTATTTTTTTATGCAATACCAACCATATTGTTTCACAGCTTTGATCTACATTAACAGGATACAGGCTGGTCCAAGACATTGTGCTGCTTGGGTCCAACAACTGCTGTTTCTCCACCAGGATGGCACATTAAACTTCGACTCCTGAAGCCATACCCAAACAAAGAATTTCCCACACCCATTGAACATAAAAAGCTCTAGTCACCCCAACTCAAATTTCACCTCCACTGCTGCCTTATGGTTGATTTACACTCCTCTACATTCCCAACTGATTTTCCCAAGTATTGCTTACCCTTACTTTCCTAGCTCCTATATAATTTCTAAATTCCATTTTCTCATTCGCATGTGTTGACGGATTCATTGCTCCACAACCACTTTCCCTCCAATTCAATAAATCTAGCCCCTCTACCCCAAATCATTGACCTCAGCAACTTTCCCCCAAAATTCAATGACCCACTTCCCTCCCCTCCAAATTCATGGAACCCAGTCACTTCCCCTAATTCACAAAACTACCCCCAACCCCACTTCTCTGCAGACAGACACTTCCTAATTTCAATAAACATAGCCACTTCCCCCAATCAACTGAACCCATCCACTCCCCGACCAATTCATTTAACACACCCACTTTCCCTTAATTCATTAACCCACCTAACGGCACAAAAAAAAACCCAAAACAATCCAATAACCACAATTGCAATAAAACATAAATCAGGGAAACATATGGAGTGTAAAATTGATACTGGCTGAGCAGCAAAGAAAGAGGATGGATATTATTGGAGGTTTGGCTTTAAGGTCCTTACACTTTGTTCATTGATCAGGTTTTCTCTTGTGTCACTTTGTTACTGTTGGAGGTTGAGTAAAGAAAGTTATGCAAAATACGAGCCTCCTGTTCTACCTTAAAATTCACACTCTGATTAAAGGACCACTATAGGCACCCAGACCACTTCAGCTCAATAAAGTGGTCTGGGTGCCAGGTCCCTCTAGTTTTAACCCTGCAGCTGAAAACATAGCAGTTTCAGAGAAACTGCTATGTTTACATATGGGTTAATCCAGCCTCTAGTGGCTGTCTCATTGAAAGCCGCTAGAGGCGCTTCCGCGCTTCTCACTGTGATTTTCACAGTGAGAAGACGCCAGCGAACCTAGGAAAGCATTGAGAATGCTTTCCTATGGACTGACTGAATGCGCACGGCTCTTACTGAGCATGCGCATTCAACCGTTGACGTCCAAAGGAGGAGGAGAGTCCCGAGCGCCAAGGGGGAGCCCGGCGCTGGAGAAAGGTAAGTGATTTAACCCCTTCCTACCCCTAGAGCCCGGCGGGAGGGAGGCCATGAGGGTGGGGGGGACCTATTAAAACTATAGAGTCAGGAAAACGAGTTTGTTTTCCTGGCACTATTGTGGTCCTTTAATAACTTTTATAGTATGCTATCTTACATGTTTTATTTTTAATATATATTTATGGTATGTAAACCATTAACCAGTGGAAAAAAAAAAATATGTTTGGTAACATATATATATATATATCAAAAATATTGAGGTGAGATCAAACACGATAAAACTCCCACAGTGAAAATAGAAAATTACTCTTATGCAGTTTCGAAATGTTCTCCTTGTTCTTTAGGACGTCCAGGCCTGTTTAGTTAACAGTGCACAGTGAAAAGATGTTTAAATCCATGTAAGGAGAAGCTGACAGAACTACAGCTATCAGAGTTGATGAAGGTCAGTGCAACATCTACATATTGCCAGCAGTCTACTCCCCAGATGGCAGAGATAGCTATTATCCTCTCCCTGGTGTCTGTGGATATATAGGCTTTTACAATTAGTGTTTATATTAACCATTTGGTTGCCAAGGGGTAGCTGACACACTGTAGTCTGTTGTTAATAGTAGGTCAGTATGTATTGAGAAGTGGTAAGTCTCCAACCAACTTACACAACTAAATCAAAATAGCCATGCTGAGAGGAAACCCTTGTTGGGCCAAAATTTGTTGTAATCACAATTTTTTGTTAATAAACGTTCCAACTGCTGCCATTTTATTATATATTACGGTACTTAGTTTATCTACGGCATATCACTTGTCAGTACTGTCATCATTATTGTAAACTCTGCATGTTCTAGTATGTGGTCATTTCAGGGTATTTTTTTGTTTTTTTAATTAGTTGAAATAATGTTTTTCCTCATTACAATTTAGACTTAAAATGACATTTTGGGACTCAGTACTGATTGTTTATGAAACAATCTGCCCTTCAATAAACGCAACATTATCAAATCCTTAAAGGGACACTCCAGGCACCCAGACCACTTCTGCTCATTGGAGTGGTCTGGGTGCCAACTCCCACTACCCTTAACCCTGCAACTGTAATTATTGCAGTTTTTCATAAACTGCAATATTTACATTGCAGGGTTAACTCCACCTCTAGTGGCTGTCTATTATACAGCCACTAGAGGTCACTTCCTTGTTTCTAGCACAGGTTTCCTGTGCTAGAGCGTCGCTGGACGTCCTCACGCTGTGTGAGGACCTCCAGCGTCGCTCTATTCCCCATAGGAAAGCATTGAAATGATTTTTCAATGCTTTCCTATGGGGAGACGTAATGCGCATGCGCGGCATTTCCGCGCATGCGCATTAGGTCTCCTCGGCCGGTGAGCGAGATTAGTCTCGCCCACCGGCCGACGTAATCACTAGGAGGAGCGTCGCGGAGGCGGAGACAGCGGCGAGGGACATCGCCGCTGTCCCAGGTAAGTGACTGAAGGGGTTTTCACCCCTTCAGTAACCGGGGATTGGTGGGTGGGAGGGAGAGGGACCCTCCAGTGCCAGAAAAACGGATCGTTTTTCTGGCACTGGAGTTTCCCTTTAATATTCTTCATCAGAATCGGTTTGTGGGTTTGTTTTTTTAAGGTTTTTATTGCGTAAAAAAAGACATATAAAAGCATGAACCATATTGCAGGAGTAAAAGCGTGGTATAAAGAACATTACAATTCGCAAGTATTACAGCTTGGTACGAAGAAGCATGACAAGTATAGGTAATTAATCATGATGAACTTGTTAACATAATATCACATCACAGTAGAGTAGTAGTAACATACATCGTATACTGGTTGGGTGAATTGTTTAGCGGATGGTGTGTGAAGAATATAGCCTGGGTAACCCGTGGGTAGACCCGGCCTTATGTTGGGACAGCGGGTCTTTTGTTGCTGAATCAGTGGTGCTGTACGTTATAATATGCCCAGTGATGGGTGTGGTGAGTCTATGTCTATGTACAGTGTCCAGGTAAAGTATGTCCGGGTGGGTTGGTCATGAACTCCAGTGGCGTACACACGAACCATGGGGCCCCGGTGCAAAAATTGATCCGTGGCCCCCTGCGCTTACTCTATGTGGATCACCTATGACTAACTATCAGGGCAAAGGGGAATCCCCTCCTATATTTGATGCTCCTTGCCCAGAGTAGGTCGGTAATTGGTCTAAGCTCTTTTCTTGCTTGAAGCGTCTTCATCAGAATTTTGTATATAAAACTGTTGGTTAATGTAGTAATAATGGGACAGTCTCATACGGAAACCAGCGGAATCAGTAGGCACATTGCATTGTTAACTTCTCCCCTTTTACAAGTCTGCACCACTTTTCAGAGCACAAAACTTTTTTTAGATATATAATCTTATGTGGTGTTTTGTATTCTGCTGATGTCAAGATTTAACATGCAAATTTAATTTCCACACAAATAGCAAAAATATGGGTTTTGTGAGCTACTGTTTTAAGATAGCTGAGCATGGAAAAATACAGTTGTGAATATTGAGAAAGTGCCTTAGCACCCCAGCAGCCATCTTGTTCTTATATCAGCCATGTTTTCCCTCTGTGTGACTTTGTGTGCATGAAGGGTTAAGTTTTGACATGTGTTTGTGTTCTTTTGCTCCAAGTAGTCTTATAAGAAACAGTTTTTTCTATTCAATTATCATAATGGAAAACAGGTACAGGTGGGTTATCACCTTAGGACCTTAGGTTAAATGGTCAAACGTGATTGATTCAGAAGTAGATTCATAGCAGGATGAGTAGATTTAGAGGCAACTAATTATAGGGTACTGTGTTTTCATTGGATACAAGATATGTATTGATCTTTTGTCACTATGCTATTTCTGGCATGTAAGCTGTGTTGTTTAACTGTATATAAGTTATGTGTTTTTCATATAGGGGAGGGCAAACGTTTTTGACTCTCTCCTTGTGCACAAGCAATAAAGGAATTTGTTTATTGAGCTCTTGCGTGAAGAACCTGTGTTTTACGTTAATGAACATTTCACACAGTTAATAATATTAACATTAATGGACCAAATATCTGAAAATTGGTATAGCTGATATATATATAGTATAACTGCTTTTTACATATTTTACACTGTAGTTACTAATTTGATCAAAGGCAGACTGTAGACACCTTCTGGCATACTATGGCTTCTTGAGGCTATACGTCATTGTGCAAAGAGACAGGGCCAGGCAAACTATGCTGGTCGGAATCCCCTGACTATGACATATTGTTGCTGACTATCATGAAAACTATAAGCCAAGGACAACCAAGGCACCAGAAGGGAAGCAGATGTTTTATATCACAAGAGAAACTCCTTTGGTACACGAACACTGGATTTTGGTGGAAATATATTTGATACAAAGAAACAGAACCAGTGCACATAAAAAGATACAAGATTAAAACTTTCAAGGTTACTAAAATACACTTATTTCTATTTTAGTACTTGGGTTTTTGAACATTTTCTCTCCACTGATATAAAGCTACACCCGATTTACTAGATGACAAATTTGAACTGCTTTAGAAGAACAGACAGCTACTGAGTGAGCAAAACAGATCCTTAGGAAATCGTGCAAGAAGGTGGGGTGGGGGGGGGGGGGGGGGAGCTGCCTGAGTTTTGTCATGCGTACTGCAGCACAAAACCAGGATACACCACTGAATAGACGTGCAATTTGTTTCGTTCTGAATATATATACCGACGAATTTCGTGAAATTCTGACATTCGGATGCTTACGAATGTCCAAAGTTCGAATTGTCGAAGTTCCGAACCAAATGGCAGAAGTCCTGAAATTGCCAAAGTTCCGAAAGCGGGTTAGGGTTTAGGTTTTGGGGGTAGAGTTAGGGGTTAAGGGTAGGGTTAAGGGTCCAAATTATCGAAGTTCCGAATTGCTGATGTCCCAAATTGCCGAAGTCCCGAATTTCGGAAGTGCCAAACGAAACCAAATGCCATTTCTCCGAATTGCTGAAGCAGACAAATATTTTTACTTACCCGAATTTCCGAACCAAACCAAATATTTTGCCCATGCACATCCCTAATATCTAAAGTAAGTTCACATCTGATTGAAAATGAAATATTTTTTTTCATGAAGGCCGTGTGAGTCAAAGCCAAGGGAGGTGTTGCTAAGGCTACACGGACAGAAGCAAAAGTGATTTATTTCCTAAACGGCAGAGAATTAAGCAGCAAAACTTCAGAGGCATAGTCTACATTACAACATTTTTATTAAACTAAAGTTGTTTTGTACTATAATATCCCTTTAAGTACTTTTCTTATTCTATCTTGTTCCATGGTGTGTATGGGATTTAAAAAAAAAAAAAAAAGACACAGAGTCCTTTGGACAGTAATTATGATCTAACAACCATGATGATTTTTCCTTAGAACCCAAGAATTTAAAATGTTTAAAAGTAGCAATGATTGCTGTAGTATTATAATAGTATTATTATTAAACAATTACCGACATCATAAAAATCATTACTACCAATTAAATAATAAAGAAAGTATTTAAATACATTATTAATACGACATTTTACTCAATTCAACATGTGGATTTGTCATTCTTTGATTCTATTAGGGCCATATCATGTGTAAGATCTAAAATAACCACAGCAAGGTGAAATAAATGGTGTTAAAGCATATATCTTGTTCAATTTAAGTCGAACAGTGTCCCTAACTAACAGCTCCATTTATTCTGTGCTCAAGGCCATTTCCTAATGAGCTTTGCAAGTTCCAAATTGAGTCATTTAAAAAGTGATAAAAGAGGCTTCACCTGTTAAAATGATTGGTTATTTTTTACTATCTAGTTTGATCAGGTATAATTATAATAAATAGTGTGCTCATTTTCTTAGAGATTGCGATTCCATAAAAAGACGCATTGTAAAAAGAATCTTTGTGTAAAGAAAATCTAATCCTAAAACAACATTGAAGATACAATTCTACAAGTAATGTAATGAAATACATTGTTGCCAGAGTAAAAAATAATAATAAAATGAAGGCTAAATTAAATATGTCATCCTCAGGTAGGTTTGCATTTAATCTACTGATTGTGTAAGTGATGTGAAACTTTCAGGAAATATATATATAATTATTATGGTTAATACAATGTTAAACAAAAATCTGCACACCAGTCAAGCCATAAGACTTGCTTTTCCCACAGAAATCACAAATCTGCACTGATGTTACTATCACAAAGGATTCTGGGTGGGCATATGCAAATTAGAGCCAGGGAGGAGCGTGGGCGGAGCCTGACCCAGCGCCGCGGGATATCGGCGCTGGATTCAGGTAAGTCACTGAAGGGGTTTTAACCCCTTCAGCAACATGGGATGGAAGGTAGGAAGGAGGGTTTGATTTCCTGGCAATGGAGAGTCGCTTTAACTACACTAACGGTTATTCGTTAGTTTCAATTTAAGGTCAAAATAGCTGAATTGGAAGAAAAATCTCTAAGTATGCTATGCTTCCAGTATGGCTGCTTAGACAAAATCAGAATAAAATTTTGAATTTACTTTGAACTCTCACGTAAGTCAATAACCCTGTATATGTTGTTACTACAGTGAATCTTTAATGAAGGCAGTCATTGAGTTTATGTAAACATCCCATGGCTGTGCAGTACTGACACAGCAAGCACCTACAGTGGCTCCGCTTTCATGGCTGATAATATATCTATATATATATATATATGTATAATATTCAATATATTTATAAAAACGATATATACTTTGCTTGGGTGCAGTCCCATGTTGAATATATACAAAAATAAATCAACTTTTTGTCGTAAGCACAATTGATTTTTGAAGACCCAATAAATGCACTATTTGCACTATTTTTGAGACCTGTGAGTGCTCCCTATATTTCATTTATATATATATATACACCCAAAAGACTGTGGTGAGACCAAACATAATAAAACTCCACACATTGCAAATATAAAAAAATACTGTTATGCTTCACCTGCAGATCTCAAGTTGGACTTTGAAGGGTCCTTCTTGGGAATACAAACTCGAGAAACCATGTTTATATATACTTCGTGACCTGAGAGTTGGCATAGTTCCCACTACTATTGATGAAGTGCCTGTTTCTGGTCTAGAGTTGTTAAAATCCCCCTTCCCCCATCATATGTGCAGTTGTTGTTCCTATTTCAAGGTTTCAGTCCCTAAACTAGCAGGAATGCCAGAGAGGTCATCTATGTACCTACAGCAGTTCTCAAGAATCTAGCACAAGGAAGCATCTGAGGACAACAAGTAGAAAAGAAGTCACAGGATTAATTTCAGTAGCCTTAATTTGAGACTTTGAAAACATTAAATAATTTAATGCATGAAAACACACACAGGAAGAGACTGAGTGAGCTGATTTTCTGTCTGCCTTCACACAAAAATGTCCTTGTCTTTTCCTACAAATTATAAACAGATGTGAGTCATCTGACCGCATTAGGGATCCCGTCCTACATCATGTGCTTTTGTTACTCTCCTTTTCTAAGGTAGTAACTGGACTGGACTGGACTTTGAGACTTCTTATATTTAATTTGATTTATTTATTTAATATTTCATTTATTCATGTGGGTGGGAGATAACTCAATATAGATAACTCAATATCAAACTAGTTTATTCTTGTTTATTTTAGTAGGGTTTGTTTGTAATCGTATATTGCAAACATTTGCTGTATAATGAAAGTAAATTGTATCATTCACTAAGCCAGTGTTTCCCAACCCAGTCCTCAAGGCACACCTACCAGTCCAGGATTTAAGGATTACCCAGTTTTGTCTAAGGTGTTTTTAGAAAAAAAAGAAAAAACACCTTAGACAAAACTGGGTAATCCTTAAATCCTGGACTGGTAGGTGTGCCTTGAGGACTGGGTTGGGAAACACTGCACTAAGCACCTTGAGAAAGCCTATATATTAAAAGCTTACATAACAGGGTTGGTCAAAAACATCCATCGGAACAGAATTGGCAAATAGTGATGTCGCGAACTTCCGCAAACGTTCGCGAACCAGGCGAACCGCCATAGACTTCAATCGGCAAGCAAATTTTAAAACCCACAGGGACTCTTTCTGGCCACAATAGTGATGGAAAAGTTGTTTCAAGGGGACTAACACCTGGACTGTGGCATGCCGGAGTGGGATCCATGGCAAAACTACGATGGAAAATTACACAGTTGATGCAGAGTCTGGTTTTAATCCATGAAGGGCATAAATCACCTAACATTCCTAAATCACAATGGATATGGATTGACACCTGACATATGACATATTGACACCTTGACATATGAATTGACACCTGTCCTCAGAGACCCTGATACACACTGACACAGAGCAGAATAGGGACTGTTCCCCCTACATAGGGTCACTTGGAAGATATGGATTGACACCTATCCTAAGAATCCCTGATACACACTGACACAGAGCAGAATAGGGACTGTTCCCCCTACATAGGGTCACTTGGCAGATATGGATTGACACCGATCCTAAGGATCCCTGATACACACTGACACAGAGCAGAATAGGGACTGTTCCCCCTACATAGGGTCACTTGGCAGATATGGATTGATACCTGTCCTCAGGATCCCTGATACACACTGACACAGAGCAGAATAGGGACTGTTCCCCCTACATAGGGTCACTTGGCAGATATGGATTGACACCGATCCTAAGGATCCCTGCGTGGTGGGTGGGGGCCATAAAAATAATGAGGGGGGGACCTACTGTCCTACCCCCCTAGCCCCCACCCCTGCGCGGTGGGTGGGGGCCATAAATCACAATGGGGGGACCTACTGTCCTCCCCTCGCCCCCACCCCTGCGCGGTGGGTGGGGGCCATAAGAATAATGAGGGGGGGGACCTACTGTCCTCCCCCCCCGGCCTCCACCCCTGCGCAGTGGGTGGGGACCATTAAAATAATGAGGGGGGGGACCTACTGTCCTCCCCCCCGGACCCCACTCCTACGCGGTGGGTGGGGGCCATAAATCACAAGGGGGGACCTACTGTCCTCCCCCCGCCCCCACCCCTGCGCGGTGGGTGGAGGCCATAAAAATAATGAGGGGCGGACCTACTGTCCCCCCCAGCCCCCCACCTCTGAGTGGTGGGTGGGGGCCCTAAATAAAAATCCCCCCCAATCAAAGGTGACTAGGGGTCCCCAAGCCCCTAGTCACCCACCCCCCCACCCCAAAAGAAGTTACCCCCTACCTACCCCCTCACCCTAAAAAATAGTGAGGGGGAATAAAATAACTAACCTGTAAAGAAAAACTTACCATTTGACGTCTTCTTTTTTCTAAAATCTTATTTTTTCAGCCCCAAAAATAAAAAGCCATAATAAAAAGCCATAAGAACCGACGCAATTTAAAAAAAAAAAAAAAAAAAAAACGAGCGCAAAAAATAATAATCCATCTTTACCCATGGAGGGCTGGGATGGGTGAAGGGGGTACAGGGCTGGGATGGGTGAAGGAGGGCACTGGGGTGGGTGAAGGGGGGCACAGGGCTAGGATGGGTGAAGGAGGGCACTGGGGCTGGGATAGGAAAAGGTGGGTGCAGGAGCTGGGATGGATAAAGGGGGCACAGGGGCTGGGATGGGTGAAGGGGGGCACAGGGTCTGAGATGGGTGAAGGGGACACTGGGATGGGTGAAGGGGGTACAGGTGCTGGGATGGGTAAAGGGGGCACAGGGCTGAGATGGGTGAAGGGGGCACTGGAGCTGAGATGGGTGAAGGGGCACTGGGGCTGGGATGGGTGAAGGGGGCACTGGGGTGGGTTAAGGGGGTACAGGTGCTGGGATGGGTGAAGGGGGCACAGGGCTGAGATGGGTGAAGGGGCACTGGAGCTGAGATAGGTGAAAGGGGGCACTGGGGCTGGGATGGGTGAAGGGGGGCACAGGGTCTGAGATGGGTGAAGGGGACACTGGGATGGGTGAAGGGGGTACAGGTGCTGGGATGGGTGAAGGGGGCACAGGGCTGAGATGGGTGAAGGGGGCACTGGAGCTGAGATGGGTGAAGGGGGCACTGGGGCTGGGATGGGTGAAGGGGGCACTGGGGTGGGTTAAGGGGGTACAGGTGCTGGGATGGGTGAAGGGGGCACAGGGCTGAGATGAGTGAAAGGGGGCACTGGGGCTGGGATGGGTGAAAGGGGGCACAGGGTCTGGGATGGGTGAAAGGGGGCACAGGGTCTGGGATGGGTGAAGGGGGCACTGGGGTGGGTTAAGGGGGTACAGGTGCTGGGATGGGTGAAGGGGGCACAGGGCTGGGATAGGTGAAAGGGGGCACTGGGGCTGGGGTGGGTGAAGGTGGGCACAGGGCTGGGATGGGTGAAGGAGGGCACAGGGCTGGGATGGGTGAAGGAGGGCACTGTTTTTGGTTGAATTAACCCTTTAAAGTATATCTGGCCCTGTTTGGGGGACGCCATGACTCACACAGCCATGCTGGGTAGCACGCATATATCTGTATGACAGCTGCACAAAGACCTTGCACCAGGAGGGGGGCCCTTGATCGCCTATTGACCGAGGGCCCTATAAGTTGTCAGTCCGCCCCTGCATCAAGGTATCTTTGGAGATCTTGTAAAGAAGTTCCTTATTTCTCAAGCGTACATGCAAAAGAAGAACTGAACATAGTGTAGGACGGTTGATGTGATAAAAAATACAATTTATTTGAAACACTTACAAGAAGTGAGAAGTAAAAATGCCCATCAGATATCTGTGTCCCTCCTTCAAGATGGTCAATAGAGGCAGCAGGTAACAGAAATCACAGGCAGTAATACAAATAGCTCTACGCGTTTCGTCTATATAATAGACTTCCTCAGGAGGCTCATTACATTAAAAAGCATCAAAACAGAGTTTACCACCTGGAGCTATCAGTTGAATTATCTGGGATTAGAGAAGCCCATTCAAGGAGAATGTCACACACATTCCCCACTGGTTATAAAGAAGGTTATTCATTAAAGGGGCACTATAATGACCAGAATCACTACAGCTTAATGTAGTGTAGGGTTCGACAAGTCCCATGTGCCAGGTTGCCATGGTAACTAGGAATTTTGTTCTGGTCCCTGCGTGTTTGTTAGCTTGTTCAGCTGATGTGGCGATGTAAAATATAGGAAGCCGACATTTAGCATGTTCAGAATGCTTGCGCGTGTTCCGGGCCGGCAAGAGGAGGTAAAGGAGGGAGTGGAGAGGAGGGATGGAGGCTTATTTTTTTTTAACAATGTGCACGGAGGAATGTGGGAGGGGACGCAATGTGGGAGGGGAAGATTTTCACAACTGTCGGCAGTGTGCAGTGCACGCTGAGGACAGACGTTTTCTATGCACAGAATGGACATTAGGCAGCCTGGAACAGAGCTCAGGGCTCCCAATGTCACGTGTGCTGGAGGTGCAACTAGCCCTGAGCGCACATGCAAACATCTCAAACTGAAACACTGCACATACATACTCCTACAACCATGACCACTTCAAATCACTGAAGTGGTCATGGTGGTTGGAGTACCCCTTTAAATGTTGTCAAGATAATGCTATAAAGCTACAATTCCCCACTTGCATCTTAAATACATCCTAAGTCTAGTAACCAGAGTTACCAGAGAATACACTTTTGGAAAATCTCTGGGATGATTGCTAACAGATGTGCGTGGACTAACAATGCTATATAAACTATTTGTACCTTTAACTGACAACATCTTATATGAATATGTGTTTCATGCTGGAAAAAGTCTATCCTCATGAATTGAATGGATAATTACTGGTGTGTGGTCCTAAACTTATAGCTTTTAAAGAGAGAGTGCATTTTTGTGTTGTACTAATTCAATTTAATTCTCCAAATATAAAACAACATCAAAATAACATGTGCCGGCCATAAAGGAACAGACTTGCAAACAAATAAATACACGTTACAATGCGGTAGTTAATGGACCCTCATGAAACCATTTGTTCCACACAATTAGCTCTACATGAGGTCATCATAAAATCAATTGCAAAAAAAAAAATCACTACTACATAAAAAAGATCAATTCTAACAGAAAAATATAAAACATATAGAAAATAAATGATACACATAACAAACCAATACCCACAAAAAGTCATGATGATAATATATAATTACACTATCATTAAATAAGATTCATAATAATATTATCAGATAGTATATGAGATATTTTCTGAAAGTATAAAGCTGTACTGTGATACTGTACTGTGAGATTTAACCTTCTCTCATTTTTGAGAGTCTCATTTTTTTAATTGAACATTTCATTCAGACATTGTATTAACTATATTTGATTTGAACATTTGATTTCATTCATTTTGACATTTTAATATTTTTTTAATGCTAACATTTTCTTTTGATGATATGATAACTTGCTCTTTTTTATTACTTTTATATATTGATATTTTATTTTAATATTGTAATAATTATATTTTTTGGACAATTCATTTGGATGTTTTAATTGTTGTTGTTTTTTCATTTAACCCCTTAAGGACCGGACTTTTTTTGCGATGTTGTACATTTGCGACCAGGCATCTTTTTGACACTTTTGTGGTGGTTGTGTTTAGCTGTAATTTTCCGCTCTCTCATTTACTGTTCCCATACAAATTATATATTGTTTTTTTCAGGACAAAATGGGCTTTCTTTACATACCATTATTTATATAATCTCATGTAATTTAATTTTTAAAAAATGAAAAAATATGATGAAAAATTGAAAAAAATACATGTTTTTTGACTTTTATGTAAAAAATCTTTTACTCATCTACAAAAGCGAATGAAAAAAACTGCTAAATAGATTCAAAATGTTGTCCTGAGTTTAAAAATACCCAGTGTTTACATGCTTTTTGCTATTTTATTGCATGTTATAGGGCTATAGGTACAAGTAGGATATTGAGGTTTCAAAACCTATATTTTTAAAATGTATCAATAGTGACATTGTAACACTATTATCTGTCATAAATCGCTAAATAACACCCCACATGTACATATTTTTTTTAAAGTAGACAACCCAGGGTATTCAATATGGGGTATGTCCAGACTTTTTTAGTAGCCACTTAGTCGCAAACACTGGCCAAAGTTAGCGTTCATATTTGTTTGTGTGTGAAAAAAGTAAAAAACTAAATTGAACGCTAATTTTGGCCAGTGTTTGTGACTAAGTGGTTACTAAAAAAGACTGGACATACCCCATTTGCAATACCTTGGGTTGTCTACTTTTGCAAATGGTATGCCATCATGGGGGTAATTCTCATTCCTGGGCTACCATACGCTCTCAAAGGCAACGTAACCAACCTGGCCATTTTCAATGTAAAAATATGACCCATATATTTGACCCTGTAACTTTCAAAAACGCTATAAAACCTGTACATGGGGGGTACTGTTCTACTCAGGAGACTTTGCTGAACTCAAATATTAGTGTTTCAAAACTGGAAAATGTATCACAACAATTATATCATCAGTAAAAGTGCTGTTTGTGTGTGAAAAATGCAAAAAAAGTCACTTTCACTGACAATATCATCGCTGTGATATGTTTTACTGTTTTGAATAACTAATATTTGTGTTCAGCCAAGTCTCCCGAGTAAAACAGTACCCCCCATGTACAGGTTTTAGGGTGTCGTAGAACGTTACAGGGTAAAATACAGTGATAGCAAATTAAATTCTCTGTACTCTCGGCCTGGGTTGGCAGGCAGGTCCCTTAAATTGCAATCAATAAAATAACTTAATTATGTAAAAATATTACATAAATACGCACGTAGAATTTAAATATATATGCATATTTATATATTTGAAGTCTACGTGTATATTTATATAATTATTTATGTAATTTTGTATATGGACATATGAATAGTTCGTATTCTTTTTATTTATTTATATATACATAGATATATATACAATTTCATTCTAAGTGTATTTTGATATAAATATATATATATTAATATCAAAATACAGTTAGAATAAAATTTCGTATAGATATATAATTTTTTTTTAAATTTTTATTATTATTTTTAATTTTTTTAGTTTAATTTAAATTACTTATTATTTGTAGTTTATAATAATATATACACAATATATATAGTTATTATATATATTATATATATACACGTGTGTAATTTAATTATAAGTGTATTTTTATATTAATATATGTACATATTAATATAAAAATACACTTCGTATGACATTATATATATGATATTTAGACGTATATTATATATATATAATATACGTCTATATATCATATATATATACACACATATATAATTATAATTTTTATTTATTAACTTTAAACTTTATTTTTTTTATGATTTTACACTAAGCAGGGAGACTGCCTGTCAGCACAGACAGTCCCCCTGCAGGCAGAGACATGGACACCTATTGTGACCATGTGGTCGCCCTGTTGGGCGATCACATGGTCACAGGGGTCCTAATCCGCCATGGGGAGACTGTCTGGGCTGCAGGCAGTCTCCCCACACCGGGAGCACCGCCGATCGCCGCCGGGGGAACGACGGCGATCGGGTAAGTACATTGGACCGTTAGGACGGTTCAGGACCGTCCTCGGTCGGCAATGCAAAAATGCCGATGACGGTCCTGAACCGTCCTCGGTCCTTAAGGGGTTAAATGTCTATTTAAAAGAAACAAACAAACAAATAAACAAACAGTAAACTAAACTAAATACAATCAAAAAGGAGAAAGTATACAGTGGAAACTGGTGTGAAGTAACAAAGCATTAGGACGGTTTAATATTTTCTTCTGGCTGACATTATTTTGGATTTAATAAAGTAAGGCGTACAATAATTGTGTGCTAAAAATAGTTGTGCAACAATAACTTTAAATCAATAGGAGGTAATATCCTCAAGATGAATGAAATTTTTTTGTGGAATGGCAAAAATAAATACAATTACCAATAGCTCTTGCAGTTTCTGAGCAATGGCTGAATACATGTAGGATTTAAATAGAAGCAGCACACAATCAGTTTACAAAGAACACTTTATATATAGAAAATCTATTTTAAGTCGTTTTCAGATATTTTTGATAACATGTTTTCGCGAATAGCACCAGTGGTTGTGTTTTTTTATAAAATATTTACAAGGGTGTACTTTATCCTCTTATGTTTACTGGAGGCTTAAAGGGACACTATAGTCACCTGAACAACTTTAGCTTAATGAAGCAGTTTTGGTGTATAGAACATGCCCTTGCAGTCTCACTGCTCAATCCTCTGCCATTTAGGAGTTAAATCCCTTTGTTTATGAACCCTAGTCACACCTCCCTGCATGTGACTTGCACAGCCTTCCATAAACACTTCCTGTAAAGAGAGCCCTATTTAGGCTTTCTTTATTGCAAGTTCTGTTTAATTAAGATTTTCTTATCCCCTGCTATGTTAATATCTTTCTAGACCCTACAAGAGCCTCCTGTATGTGATTAAAGTTCAATTTACAGAGCAAGAGATACAATTATTTAAGGTAAATTACATCTGTTTGAAAGTGAAACCAGTTTTATTTTTCATGCAGGCTCTGTCAATCATAGCCAGGGGAGGTGTGGCTAGGGCTGCATAAACAGAAACAAAGTGATTTAACTCCTAAATGACAGTGAATTAAGCAGTGAAATTGTAGGGGAATGATCTATACACCAAAACTGCTTTATTTAGCTAAAGTAATTTAGGTGACTATAGTGTTCCTTTAAATATATTTGAATTTTTGTAATGCGAAAGGTATGGATGCAGAGCAAGATTAAGGCAACCCACAGCGGCCTTCTAGTGCCCACAGACTAGACAGGGGTCCCGGAAGCATTAATTTTCTGGAACCAATTAACCATCCCTATGTGAAGAATTAAGGGGGTGGCCCAAAATGATAACCTGCCTAGGGCCCCATGAGATCTTAATCCTTCTCTGGATGGATGGATTTGTACAATCACACTTCTGTAGTAGTTTAAATTGGACCTATTTACTCCTCAAAGGGTGAAGATTACAAACAACTCCCCTTCACACATACAAAAAAGAAAGGGGCTGACATAATGACAGTTGATTTGAAGCCTATGTTAACTCTTAAGGATTTAAATAGAATAATGGTTTGTCAAATTACATAACAAACTAGGTAAATGAATGAGAAATCCCAAAATCCCCGTATTTACATGTCAGGTGCCTGTACAATTCTAGGGTGGCCCCTGCTCCCCAACCCAAAAATAAGGCAGATAAGTAAGTATGTATGTGCATATTTATTCTGCAATGTGTTGTATTTGAGTCTTTGGGTATAGTGAGTGTATGCAGCTGTGTGAATGCCAGTAGAGGTTAAAGTGCTTGTTTTCCCCAACATCTCCAAAGGAGAAGAAAACATCTGAGAACAAACTGCCAGCCATAACCCAAAATGAATCCATATTAAACTATTGCCCCATTTCCCTTCTAGGCTTTGACACAAGATTCTTGAGATGTCACGCTACAGCAAACAAAAGAAAGTCACCTGACCAAGGTGACCAGTCACTTTGGTGCTGCCTGATGTACCTCATATATGTGATTTTTGACCATCATTAATGTTTTCTCACCTTTCATAACTTTTGTTTACATGATTCTGCTATTTTATGTAGCTCTAGTTTAATCTCCTTCAGTGTATCCTCTTCTGCCCATCCCCCAACAACCCCTTTCTGATAGTATAACCCAAGTTTCAATGACTGGGCTCCTATAGTTCTCATTTTTAACACCTGATCAAATTATTCCATTAGAGTCCACTATCACTTTCATGTCAATGACAACCAGATGTGCCTATCTTTCCCTGATCTCTTGTCTTCAATCTAGCACTATAACCACTACAGCATGTTGATTGACAGCTTATCTGAGTCTCCTGGGAGCCTGCCCATATATGATCGTCTCTTGGCAGCAGAACTACAGTGGGTATGATGCTTGGAGTGTTGCTTTAAAATGATATAATGGTCAGAATGCTGTAATGTCTTAATACATAGTCAGCAAATATATTACAATCATATCCAAACATATAAGTGTATTGGAATAAATCCCAAATGGTGTAATTCAATTACATGCATTTAGAATCTCTCTAAGGCTATAAACATTCACTGTAAGATGTAATATAAATTACGCAGTGCATTTACCTTATGTATGAGCAAGAGATTATCAAATCATATTCTAAAAACAATTCTGAACAGGGCATGAAAAAACAACAGACAACATTTTATATTAATCTATTCTTCTTTAAAATATATGGCCAAATATATGAAAACACCAACTCTCTGCGTATCTTTTTAAAAATATGATAATACATATGTACTTGGGTTTTCCACTAGATATTACCAATAATAAAAGTGAGATAGTGCATTGGTGTTGTACAAATAGTCTTGTCTCGCAGGAGTTTCAAATTGTCTCAGAGGGGTTCATTGGGTTTGAGATGAAAACTTTCGCATGTCAGTCAAGATCTTCAAAAAGATTTAGACAATCACTTTGCATATGGAGCTTTTTGTATCACTGGTCATTAACGTACCCATGGTTTTCTCCAAAGCTCTATCTATTCCCTGTTTAGGCAGAATAACCTGTATATTTTTATTGTAACTAAAGAAAACCTTTACTTGGGTGTAGATGAAAACTCCATACTTTAAGCCTCACTGGTCCTTTGTGCAATCCTGTTTATAAATAGGCTGCCGAAGAGCTTTTTGTTCTGGCCCTGTATATGTTTGTATAGTACAAATTTTCCAGCCATTTTCATAACCAAAATGTTTAATTGACCTTTATTATGAACATATCTAAGACTTTTTTCTATCATAATATCTTTAGTAATATCCTTCTTTAAAAGAGGTAGCCAAAATTACTTCACATATTCAATCATCTGTATACCTTTAAAGGGATTCTATAGTGTTAGGAATACAAAGTTGTATTGCTAACACTATAGAGCCTGCTCGTTCCTCCTTCCCCCCGGCAGCTAAAAGGTAAAAAAAAAGGCAGTCTTGGTCCTGCAATTTAATCATTGCGGTTTCTCAAAAACTGCAATGATTTACTTTGCAAGACTAAGTGGGACATTTTAATGAGATTAAGTGGTCTGGGTGACTATAGTGTCCCTTTAACCCCTTAAGGACACATCACATGTGTGACATGTCATGATTCCCTTTTATTCCAGAAGTTTGGTCCTTAAGGGGTTAATCCTATTAATCTCATAATCTGTATGTGTTTCTTATTCCAAAATTTTGCACTTATCAACATTGAATTGAATCTGCCACATTGATGCCCCAGTTCCCAGATGTATCCAACCCATTTGCATAGATGTAACATCCTACGCAGTCTTAAATGTATTACATTATGCGTTTTATATGATCTGCAAGCACTGACACTCAACGCACGCCCACTGCAAGATCCTTTCACTCCTAGATTTAATGATTTCACAATAACAGAACATCTAGCTGACTGGCAGTTCTAACAGAAATTTAAGGAAATGGCTATTTGAAAGGTGTGGCATCCTATGATGATGCCATGTTGAAAATCCTTCAAGGGGAACGGTTACTTCTCTGAAATTTATACCACTGTATAAAACATTGAAACTCACATATAACTGTGTGATCCTTTTTTCCCCCATGAAATGTTCTGTTTTCTTATATACTTATATTTAAAGGGATACTATAGGCATCAAAACAACTTTAGCTTAATGAAACAGTTTTAGTGTATAGATCATGCCCCTGCAGTTGCACTTCTCAGTTCTCTGCCATTTAGGAGTCCAATCAGTTTCGTTTTTATCCTGCATGATAACAAAAATGGTTTAATTTTCATTCTAATATTAACTTAGTTTAAACGTTTTTGTCTCCTGCTCTGTAAATAAATGATGATCACACACAGGAGGCTCCTGCAGGGTCTAGCAGGCTATGAACAGAGCAGGAGGTAAGACATTCTAAATTAAACAGAATTTGCATAAAGGAAGCATAAATATATGATCTCTCTTTACAGGAAGTCGCATGCAGGGAGGTGTGGCTAGAGTGGCATAAACAAAGTGATTGAACTTGTAAAAGGCTGACAATTGAGCAGTGAGACTTCAGGGGCATGATTTGTACACAAAACTGCTTAATTAAGCTAACATTATTATGGTGCCTATATTGCCCCTTTAAGATACAAAAAAAAATGATTATTATTCAGTCCAGACAAAGCAATGCCAGGGAAAATATTGCTAGTGAAGAGAAGAGCTTGAAACATTGTTTGATTTGTATTCTTCTCTGCATGTGTTATCTGTGCTGACTACTAGATGCAACATACAGAGCTTATAACAGAGTCTGACAGGGAGATGCTTAAAGGGACACTATAGCCACCCAGACCACTTTAGCTTATTGAAGTGGTCTGGGTGCATTGCCCAGGTCCCTTAAACTGGAGCAGGTAATTATTGCAGTTTTTGATAAACTGCAATAATTACCTGCTAAAGTTAACTTCTCCTCAAGGACTTCTGGGCTCTTCGCCAGCTTTTGGTCGCCGAACTGACGCTGGACGTCCTCACACTATGCATGGAGCCATCCAGCGTCACCCAAAACCCCTAGGAAAGCAGTGAATAATGCTTTTCTATAAGGAAATCCCAAAGCAAGCGCGGCCATTGCTGCGCATGCGCATTATGTCTCCCCCACCAACGTTAGGAGGGAAGGTGGACCCTAGCCAGCGCTGAGGGACATCAGCACTGGACCCAGGTAAAATTACAGAAGGGGATTTTAACCGACGGAGGAGGGTACTTTGACAGAGGGGGAAGCTATAGTGCCAGGAAAATGAGTTTGTTTTCCTGGTCCTATAGTTTCCCTTTAATTGTAGCTGTGTGTTTCTACATTTCATTTCATTTTTCAAACATTACAAATACATATTTATTAAATGTACGGTTAAAGGGTACTTTAAGTATCAAAATAACTTTAGGTTAAGGAAGAAGTTTTGGAGTATAGATCATGCCCCTATGGTCTCACTGCTTAATTCTCTGCCATTTAGGAGTTAGATCTCTTTTGTTTGTGTTTGTGTTGCATTCCTAGACTCACCTCCCTTGACTGTGACTCACAGCCAACATTAAAAATGGTTTAATTTTTAAGCAGATACTATATCAAAGTTCCATTACTTTAGCAGGGCTATTTACTAAAGTGAGAATTCAGAGTAAATCCAAAGTATACTTCAAACTTAAAGTCAAAGTAGCTGTTCTAGTTTGGCTATTATGTCCTTAAATTAACTTTGAATTCTGTGTAGTAAATAACTCTGTAGACATTGTTATCTCCTTCTCTGTTAATTGAAGTTAAATGCTATGCATGAGGCTCCTGCGGGCAATTAACAGAAAGTCTAAAAATTAAAACTCTCCTTAAAGGAAGTGTACAGGGAGGCTGTGTAAACTATAGCATTGGTAGGTGTGGCTAGAGTTGTATAAATAGAGTGATTTAACTCCTAAATCGTAGAGAATTGAGCAGTGAGACTGCAGGAGCATAATCTATACACCAAAACCAATTAAATTAATATTGTATTAAAAATCCTGGGAAGTGACTGCTGCCTTTTTAAGGGACACTATAGTCACCAGGACAACCACAGCTTAATGTAGTGGTTCTGGTGTCTATAGCTTGTCCCTGTAAGCTATTCAATGTAAACTGACTTTTCAGAGAAAAAACTATGTTTACATTGTTACCTAGTAACAACTTTAGTGGCTAGTGGGCTTCCTGAATTCAGCCCTGCAAATATTGCAACATTCCAACATTCAGTGTCTTCATGCTCTGAATTCACCCGTAGATATGCATTATTTAATGCATCTATATGAGGAGATGCTGATTGGCGCAGCAAGCGATTTTGCTCTGGGGAAGTATTGGATTGACTGAGATCATCAATATTGATGAGCTCAGCCAGGGGGAGAAGGGCCGACCATGGAGAGAGCAGCTCAGCAACGGAGAAAAGGTGAGGTTAGCTCTCATCTTCATACAATTGGAGGGGGGCTGGGCACCGAAAAATTGAACAAGTCACTATAGCATTAGGAATAGTTTTGCATTCCCAACTTTGTAGAGTTCCTTTAATCGAGATCTGCCCATATAGTTTACTTCTAATGTAAAGCAGTCAGTACTTTTTTAAGTCAATGTTTTCAACATGTGAAACAAACAACACAGGGTGGAGGTGTGTGTGGCCTATTATGGGAAGTGTTTGTACTTGCAGCAGTAAAGATGTTGGCAGCCAGTTCTCTCTGCAAATGCACATAGCATTGTATCATGCACAAATACATGTGCAGAGGGCTGGCATACAACCGTAGCCCTAATATGTTAATTGGGTACGACTCCTGCCAAACAAATGTATCCTATGGCAATTTTCCACTGGTTTTAGCTCCAAGTACTTATGCATAATACAACATAACCTATAAATATATGAGAATAGAATTCCACCTGTTTGCAACATCAGTAAAAATTAACAGTTTTCACAAATACTATATTAGAATATGTTCTCTGATAACTAGAATGTTCATGGTTTTCTGCCACAATGCCTTCGGAAAAGTCTATATTCTGCTTAAAATCATAGAAAAGAGCCACTGGATATTTTCATTGATCTTTACTTACAATCCATAGTTGTTTATTCATCTATGTCTTTCGGAATTAATCATAATTCTTATCTTGACTTTTCTTTGGCTATATTAAGTTCCCTCGCTGTAATGCAATTCAGGTAAAGGTCTCTTTTCAATTCATCAGATTCCTTTAAAAACTCTTTTCAGGGTCCATCCTACGTGACTGGACAACCCTCTATAAACCTTTCCAAGATTTTAACATTGTTTCTAGGTGTATAAAACATATCCCGAAAGACGCAGGACTTCTCTCTGTAACCCATACATTGGTGCACATGGCCATTTTCCGTTATCTGACGTTGGACGTCCTCACGGACATTCAGCGTTGGATTTTTCCCATAGGAAAAGCATTGAATAATGCTTTTCTATGTGGAGGTCTAATGCTCGTGCGGCCATTGCTGCACATGCGCTTTAGGTCTTTCCCGCCAGCTGACGTTGGCACGGGAGGAGCGTGGGCGGAGCCTGACCCAACGCCGAGGGACATCGGAGCTGAATTCAGGTAAGTAGGCAAGTTTTACCCCTTTCAGGGACATGGGATGGGGGGCACGCCAGGATTCTCTAGTGCCAGGGAAACGGGTTTGTTTTCCTGGCACTGGAGAATCCCTTCAATCAGTTCTGCATCTCAGAAATAATTGACAAACTGTTTTTTTGTTTTGTTTATTTTTTTGTTTGCTTTGCTTATAGGCAGCAGTATGTGTAGCTAGTGGTGTCAATATAGTATCTAAAATCTCCTCATACAATTCACAGGACATGTACTTAATTGTAATGCAGCTATTAGTTTCTGATAAGCTTTATTAAACATACATTCGGGAACTTAATATAGTCAAGATCATCTAAACATACAAATCAATGTGTTCTAGGCTGTGACCTTGACTTCCCTGAAATGCTTTTGCAAGACAAATAAATAAATCATTTTCATGTCCTTCACTTATACACACTTAAATATGTGTCATCTTGAATAACAATCAAATTAATGCCTATGCCTTAAATAATAAATATATTTTCTCTGCACTGATTTTGGTTTATGGCTAACATGCTTTATATAATTATAGATTTTTGGAGAAAAAAAAAAAAAAAGATGCCATCAAAGCAAAAGATAGACATGTTTGTTAATGGTGGAATTCATTTCCAGTGTCGGATTTGCAAGTAGACATATAACCCTCTCTTTAAAACATCCTATGAAACAGAATATTTGCTTTTGCACTGACTTTTTGCATAAAATAAATATATATAAATTGACTAAACACTGCTCAGTCACAGCATTAAAACCCTTGACAGGTGAAGTGAACAACATTGATTTACAATGATTGCAATGGCACCTGTCAAGGGTTGGGATATATTAGTCAGTTTACAGTCAGATCTTGAATTTCATGTGTTAGAAGCAGGAATAATGGGCAAGTGACTGAGTCAAAGATTTGAGTGACTTTGACCAGGGCTGTCTTTAATATTGATTGGACCCTGGGCAAGTATTTGCTTGGGCCCCCTGGACCCTGCATCACCCACTCCCTGGTATGCATTCATACCCTCTACCCTAACACAGTGGTGGAACTAAAGTAGAAAGCCCCGGTGCAAGAATTGTTTTCGGTCTCCCAATCTTAAGGTTGGCCAAACGGTAAATATCTATCTGTCTTGCAACTCCAATAATGCTTTGACAGATGGGGCTCCACCATTTTTCCATGCTTGCATGTATGTAGCATTGAGCCGTATTTGTGTGTTTGAATGTAAGCATGTTTGTGTATGTAGTATGTTAGTGTGAATGGGATGTGTTTGTATGTGGTGTTGGAGTTTGAATGCAAGTATGCGTTTATGTTGTGTAGTGATGGTTTTTAAATGTAGTAGTGTGTTATATATATATATATATATATATATATATATATATATTTGTAGTCGGGGACAAAAGCCGTATACATGATAAGTTAGATATATGAGCAAGTCGGTTGTGGTGTGCCGAAACCAACGTATCGGGTAGGTCTGTAATAAAAGAGGGCAAAAAGTTGAATAAGATACCTTATTACACATCTTTACGTTGCAAGTTTCGTAAAGGCTTGTCCTACTCAACTCTAGCTCTGGTTGTGGTATATATCTAGTAATATACTGTGGATTTCCAGCGTTGTAATGTTTATGGTGTGAGCAGGTACATTTGTCTGGAAGCAGCTCATGCTGCCCTGATTCTGGAGGAATGTCCCGAAAAGGCATTGGGGTTGAGTCCCCGCCTAGTTAAGAGGGTTCTGAGGTACATTATGAATTTAACTATAGTGAGTGGTTTGCCCTGCAGTTAAATAGGGGCATATTGAGATTTAGTCCAGTGAGTGATAACCTGTAAAGGTCTGACATTTTGACCGGCACCTTATTGTCCGTAGGATAGTCCTTATGTCCCTACGTATTACATATGGTAAGAGGATGTGAACTGTTTGGGACTAGGATAGGCACTTAAGATTTGGTGTATTCCAGTCAGGTAAGTTTTGTAGTGTTAAGAGAGATTTTATAAATTGTGTGGACAAAAAGGAGAGGAGTGTCGCAATGGCGACTAGTGAACGAATATCGGTATTATGGTAATCGGTGGTAAACTTATTGTAAAGGTGAAATCTCTATTGTATGCTCATGATGTATAATCAGAGAGGGCAGCTCAATCCAGAAATCTGCCAAATGCCATGAGGCGAGTTAGTGCAGTATTAAGTAATGGAATGTGGGTATAGCCAGCTGCTTTATTGTCAGAGAAGCACTTGACAGGTTCCCCTATCCACTCATACCTCCCCAGGCCTTAGAGGCGGCCACTATAGGGTAGATTCAAAAGAGTCTCAACTGGCCAGGCATCTCAGAAACAAAAGTCACCAAATTGGCTGTGAAATCTGTGTGTGCGGACACATTGGTCCATGTAACTGGGAAATGATGAGAAATGGCTGGAATAACCTGGCCTCCTATTCCAGTGTGGTATGAACCTGAGCCATATGTGTAGGTCTGCTTACAACTAGTGCCAGAATGCAACTGTCGGTGGGAAGAAGACTCAGCGGTCGGGAAATAAATATGCAGAATAATTGTCATGGCGAACTTCAATGTGCCCAGTAGGACTGTAGATCCATTCTCTCCCCCTCCCCACCCCCCCGCTTGTTCTTCAGAAGGAAAGGTTCCCAGGACTCCGATGCGCTGTACCTTCTCTGTACGTGGACATGTTCTGTAGCTTATTAGTGTCAAAATGAATGCCTAAGAAGGTCAGTTTGTGAAAGTGGAACCCATAGTGTGGAAAAGTGCCATCGTCTTGTGAATACTAACCAGAGCGGAGTGAGGGCATTCTATTGTGAGGAAGTTATCTAAGATAACGGGTGACTGCAGGAAATTCGCAACATAGTGTGTTAGCAAATAAGACAAACAGCTTGGGGTTACTCTTTGCTCTAAAAGTTACACGTGTGGGAAATTCATGACCATCCCTCCATAAAATGCCATGAATATGCCCTCGGGATGGCTGAATAGGTAGAAGCTTAGAGGCATAGGAAATATCTGTCTTGCCCACCCAAGCTTCGGTCAACCCCTTTGGCATAGTGCTGGGAGAATTCCTTAGAGGAAATCAATGAGTTGAGGCTAGGGGTGGGTAATTAATATGGTTGAATACCTTCTTAAGCAACGTGATTGTGTTGCGGGGTCTATTAATGCGGACTGAAGGTTCTGACACTCGTGAATACCGGACAGGAGTGTGACCAGACCTGTGTGGAACTGGTGTGTGGAAACCTTGATGTAGAAGTCAACTGAGTGACGGAAAGGGTGTGCTTAGCGGTAAAACTCCAGGTTGTCGATGCAAACCTTCTCTATGGTGAGGAGAAGTAGAGCCACTTACGTTACGAAAGTCTGAAGGCTAGGATGAATTCTGGGATAGTGAGTTTCTGATTGAGTCTGGGATTCTGGTGTATAAAACGACGTACAGATCAGCGTAGTAGCAAGACTTGTACTCTAAGACATCGTGGGAGGCAATCAGTAAGGAGACTAAATTAACCTTTCCAGATGTTTTTGCGTATGGTCAGGGACACAAAGTACAAGGGAGTAATAATGTAAACCGATGTGCTAGGGGCGGGATTTGAGAGGGATTTGGGAGTCCTGTGGCTGGGATGTGCATTAGTGCCTGTGGAGATTCCAGTCTCTGTAGTCCATCGTTGATGTTATGTATGGAGGCAAGTAGAGTGGATATCAACTGTTTGACTTCATATATACGTAGTGAATATTAAACGCTTACCAGAGCTGAATTAGTAATGGGAAACTGACCATATCCGTGCACAATCGTAAATAATAACAAGAAATATAGCAAACATAACCGAACTACAGGGGGCATGTAAGGATAACTAGTAGCAGGCTAAATATTTTCAAAAAAGTTTAATTTCATGTATCAGGGAACAGTGTAAAACTAACGAATTGGTACTATGATTGTGGTGGCCGCTAGATGGAAGCATGTAACTGAGATAGACTGGAGACTAGTTCGGTAGACATTTGACGAAAAGAAACTAGGGAATAGGAATGGAACAAAGAGCAGGCAGGAGTAGGTGAACTGACTTAAGTCCTGAACGGGAAAAAGTCCAGAATGGACGGTATGTAAGAACGTAAACGTGTGAACAATTGTGTGTTCATGGATTTGACCCGTACAGGCAGACTCACGGTTCGTGGATTTGACTGGTACAGGAAACAAACGACTTGACCCGGAAGCTTGCGGTGAGGTGAGAGGTCAGCTATGCGGCTGGAAAGTACCCAAACTTGGTGGACACAGAGGTTTGGTCCAGGAAAAGGCCCGGGAAGCCGGTAAGAGGTCTCATAGCGCCGTCAGGAACGAACGGCCAGTTCTGGAGAGGAGGTGAGTAGTCTCTAACTGCGTGTGGCTGGAACAGCATCATGGGAGTTGTTGGAGCTGGGAGAACTTGGTCCGGCGTGGAAGTCTCTGACCGCATGTGGCTGGAACGGCGTGATGGGAGTTGTTGGAGCAGGAAGAACTTGGTCCAATCGGCGTGGGAGTCTCTGACCGCATGTGGCTGGAACAGCATGATGGGACTTGTTGGAGCAGGGATAACTTGGTCCGATCATCATGGGAGTCTCTGACCGCATGTGGCTGGAACAGGGAGAACTTGGTCCAATCGGCTTGGGAGTCTTTGATCGCATGTGGCTGGAACAGCATGATGGGAGTTGTTGGAGCAGGGAGAACTTGGTCCGATCATAATGGGAGTCTCTGACCGCATGTGGCTGGAACAGGGAGAACTTGGTCCAATCGGCTTGGGAGTCTTTGATCGCATGTGGCTGGAAGAGCATGATGGGAGTTGTTGGAGCAGGTAGAACTTGGTCCGATCATCGTGGGAGTCTCTGACCGCATGTGGCGGGATCAGCTGTGGTGGAATCTCAGTAAAAATAAATTTACTAGGACAAGATTGCCATGTGGCATATGTGTAAATGTTGTATCAGTTAGTTAGTTACACGTAGCTAAGATACAATCAACACTGTATTGAGCAAATGCAGGAATGCAGAAACTGAAAACACTTCCCCTCCTCCATTGTTCTGGGTGAGCCATGTGGTCTAACAGGTAAGGGAAGTTAGGCTTTGTTCAGCTGATTGTGTAAAGAGTATATGTGGGTAGAGTTAACTATAGGAGGAGCTATATGTCTATATCATGCATTTACACAGTCAGTTCTGGGCTCAGATCTTGTTGTATTTTGGTGACATTAGTCCCTCTGAGCCCCGGTCGGTGAATCGAATAAAGAATCTTTTCCTTCCTGAAGAAACCTGTGTCCACTTCTCTGTGCTTGGCTTCCGTCAGTTTCTCCGGTATCATTTGGTGCATTGGGCCGGGAAGCTCATCGTTCAACGGTAGCTGAGAAGCAGAGGCGTGAGACGGTCTATCTTTGCCCACGTTCTCTACGGCTGCACCCCTGAACTTCTGCGTGGACCTCCCTTCGTCTCGGCGCCACTGGTCTGTTGTCCAGGAGATCATCGGCCTCTACGTAAGAAGTGCTGGGGTGTCCCCGTCGATGAGTGTGAACCCAGGTTCAGGAACGAGGAGGTAAGACGACTGCTGTTTTAGACGGCGGACCCACTAGGGGTATACCGATTGTGCGGTAGGCCCATAAGGGGTTTGAATTGTGTATGGAATCTGCCCCCTCTGTCGGAGGGAAGGAGCGAAGGCGCACCGCTCAATCGAACGCTCTTTAGTAAGACCGTTTGATTTGGTTAGTCAGGCGGGGTTCTGGTGTAAATAGCCCTAGCCGGACACCGGTGTCTTGTCTAGACTAGCGTTCTAGGGTGTATATTTTGTTCGCTAGGTCGGAGGGACCGGGAGACTAAGCGGCGTCTGTGTAAATTCGGTTCGCTAGCTCTCAACCTATCTTGGCTAAGTGGGAAGGCGTGTAAATTTGGAACCCACTAGATTTTTGATAGAGTAATCGACTAAGAGGCGTCTGTGTAAATTCGGTCCTCTAGCTCGCTATATGTGGTGCTTGGGCAGTGTGGCTAACCAAAACGGATGTAGATAGTTTTAGGTAGTCCATCAAGGTACTGGCCAATAGATTAGTTGGGAATTGTATATGTGATAAAGATTGTTTAGTAACGTGTATATCTTGCTAGATAGCGTGAGCTCTGCCGTCTAGCGAGAGTGTTAATAGTGTGTTGCTGTATTATAGTGCACGGTACCATAACCCTGTATATTTACTGACACTGCATATAAGTACTAATAATTGTCGTCTATTGCATGTCTAACACCATAACCACTAATAATTGTATTGTGACCTTAAATTGTACTCTAACCAATGCTAACCGTACTATAACTACTGTTTGTAAAGACGATGTTACTGGGGTATGTTATAGACGGGTAATTCAGATATAGGGAATTATAGCGTCGGTGACTGTATAGTTTCGCCAAAGGGCACAGTATTAGTTACTTAGTGACTGGTGTAACAGCTGTGTGTGTACGGGAATTCCCTGTATGTTTTGTTGTATGAGTTTGACTTAGTAACTGTGCCACATGGTGCTGTTGCCAGGGAAACGAGTGTGACTGTTAGAGGTGTGTTTGTTGTGTTTCTTTGAATTAGACGCTCCGTTGCTAAGTATGGCAGCGCCGGAATTTAAAGATTGTTGATCCCTTAGAATGTATGCTAAATAACTTTAAAAAGGGATATAATGTGTGTGATTTTGGGGACTACCTTATGTAGTAGAGAATGACCAGTTTTTGACTGTTAACACAGTTTGTGTTACTAGATGGTTATCAAAACTGGTCTGTCCATCCCCAATGGAATCTGACCCATCTGACCATCCCTCAACTAAATTCTTTATCAAAAACTGGTGCAGCTGGTATGTCCCCCTGTGCTCTAATTGTCTCTGGCTCTCAGATGCCTGTCCCCTCCTATTTCTGTGCCTACCTACCCCCCCAACTGGTTCTTTGTATTCAGTTTTATTATTAGCAGTCAAAATTGTGAGGAGAATTATTAATAACAGTAACTGAATCCACTAAAATCAGATAATTCTCAGCAATTACAAAACACCATAACCACTGATAATACCATAACCACTGATAATACCATAACCACTGAAAACACCATAACCACTGATAATACCATAACTACTGAAAACACCATAACCACTGATAATACCATAACCACTGAAAACACCATAACCACTGATAATACCATAGCCACTGATAATACCATAACCACTGAAAAAACCATAACTACTGAAAACACCATAACCACTGAAAACACCATAACCACTGAAAACACCATAACCACTGACAATACCATAACCACTGAAAACACCATAACTACTGAAAACACCATAACCACTGATAATACCATAATCACTGAAAACACCATAACCACTGACATAACACTATAATTACTGAGCCTTGTGTGCCTTTAGTAACAGTAAATTAGTTTTGAAATACAACTGGATGAAATGGTCAATGGTATAGGACGCTGGAATACACTTTTACCATTTTTGGTTACTGGTCAGGCTCCTCCTAGCCCTGTCCGAAACATTTTGTTAACCAAGTTACTGACCAGTAAAATTAATTTATCCATTTCCACCTACCTCACCACTCCCCGACCGGAACTTATGACTAAACAACCCTATCTAAGTCCCACCCTAACCTGACAAATGACCAGTGCCCTCCAACTTTGACATTTACAAATGCCACTGCAGCTTACCCCTGGTCCCCCACACATTGATATTAATGGTCAATTACAGTTGGCAGACCCTGTATTTGTTTATGTCCCTTTCACCATGACTGATCTGTTTAATTGGAAGACCCATAATTCCTTTACGAAAGCAGACGAGTCACCTAGTGCTTTCTATGAGAGATTGCTGGAGTCATATAGATTATATACTCCTTTTAATCCAGAGGCCCCTGAGAACTCTCGAATGAACAACTCAGCATTTGTCAGCCAGACCCAAGGTGATATCAAAAGAAAATTGCTAAAGTTAAAGGGATTTGTAGGAATGTCCATATCACAGTTAATGGAAATTGCAAGTCAGGTGTATATGAACAGGGAGATTGAAACAAAGCAATAGGAAGAACGTAAAATGAGGATGAAGGCAGATATGCTAGCTGTAGCTATCCTAAGTGTAGAGAGACAGGGAAGGGAGGTGAATAGAGGAGTTGAGAATAGGCTGAGTAAGGGAGGAAGTAGGAATCACTGTGCGTATTGTAGAGAGGAAGGATATTGGAAAAGTGACTGCCCACAGAGGGAATATAAAGCAAGTTATAGATAAGACAAGAGAGAAGGTTACGAGATGGTTACAGAGGTGGCTATAGAGAAAGTCTTGGAGGGAATGACAGTAGTAACAGAGGAGGTGTTCAGGGAAGTAGATACTATTCCCCTACCCAGAGATTAAGGGATAGAGAAGATAGAGATTTTGCCGGTCTGGCTGACACTGTCATGGAAGACTATTGATACCGACTGGGCTCCATCCCCCTTTAGCCGAGTGCAGCCTATGGTCGATGTATCAATAGAGGGAAAGAGGAGCTTTTTCATGATTGACACTGGTGCTGAGTACTCTGTGGTAACTAACCTAGTTGCTCCTCCTTCAGGAAGACTATAATTATGATAGGAGCTACTGGGAAAAGCGCTGCTAGACCAATTCTCAGGAGTCATACTTGTATTCTAGGAGGCCATTTGGTTAAGCACCAGTTCCTGTATATGCTGGAGTGTCCAGTTCAGCTTCTAGGACGAGATCTATTATTAAAGCTTCAAGCCCAGATAACTTTTAAACCCAACAGATCAACGTCTCTGAAGTTTAATAGATCACCAGGCATAATATCAGTATCGGTGCAAAGGGAAGAAGAAAGGCACTTCTACTCTATAATAAAAAATACAGACCCTAAGAGTGATGAATCCTTATTTGACATTTCAAGAATATGGACAGAGAATAATCCTCCAGGACTTGCTCGCAATATTCCACCAATACACATTGAATTAAAGCTTGGAGCGTATCCTGTTAGCCTTAGTTAGTACCATATATTATAGAGGGCTAAGGAAAATATACAAACCTATGTGGATAAGTGTGTAAAGTACCTGTGAATATTTATCCACCTGTTCATTCTTACCATCCAGGGGATCAAGTGTGGATAAAAGAATGGAACACTGTTCCATTAGGTTCCAAGTGGAGAGGTCCCTATGTTGTTCTTTTATCTACCCCAACAGTTGTAAAGGTTGTAGAAGTGACTCCGTGGATTCATCACTCTAGGGTAAAAAAAACCAGCGGCAGATTCCTGACAAGCTACCATAGATCCAGAGAATCCTTGCAAGATCCAGTTGAAGCGTGTGACCGAGTTGGATTAAAAGTGGTTTTTGCGAAGATAATATTGTTAAAAGGGAACATCAACAAAGATCTACAAGTGAGTGTTTTTGACGGCCATAATAACGCCTGTCCGCTCAACAACGTGTTATTAAAAGCCAGGAAAGTCTCGAAGGGACCCCTGTGAAGACGAGCAGAACTCCATTCCCTGCAGCCCTTACATCCTGGAAGCTGAGGTGCCATCGCACGGACGAAGCCTGAGGATGAAGACGTCGAAAGAAGTGTTTTTGATAATATGTATTTTTGTGTCTTTTTATATTCAGGAAGGTAGAGGTACCGACACTCCTAGCTGTGAGGTTTGCATTAAGACTACTAAGACAGGTAATCATATTTCCCAGACCCTAATTTGGCATTCACAATATGAGTGTAAAGGTGATGTGTCTAGGTGTATATATCTAGGTATAGAATATAGTGTATGCCATTTAGGAGTAGGAGAACCTAAGTGCTTCAATCCAGGGTATCAACCCCGTACAATTTGGTTGACTCTCAGGAATGGAGATCCTCAGGGGACCCTAATAAATAAAACTGAGTTAGAAACCGTACATTCTTCGGGTGTTCTGCTATTTGATGCATGTAAAGCAATATCAAGTGGTAGAAAGCCGTGGAATGTATGTGGGGATCTTAAGTGGGAGAGAACGTATGGGTCTAATGATAAATATATTTGTCCCAGTAGTAAGAACAAGTACGTAAGTCCAAAATGCCCAGATAGGGAATATAACTTTTGCCCATATTAGTCTCGTGTGGGGTGGGCAACTTGGGGACAGACAGTAGATAAGGATATGATTGTTACTAAGTTGCCTACAAAGCCATATTGTAAGTCTAGGGAATGTAACCCAGTCCATATACTCATAAATAATCCTGAACGATTCATAGATAGGTTCGGTAACTTATTTGGGTTCCAAATATATGGGACGGGTTTAGATCCTGGGACAATATTATTTATAGGGATAGAGACCGATACCGTAGCATCCCAAACTCATCAGGTTTTCCATTCTTTTTATGAAGAGATGAGTGTAGAAAATAAGATCCCCCATAATGCGAAAAACGTATTTATAGATCTAGCCGAAAACATTGATGGTAGTCTTAATGTAACCAACTGCTATGTGTGTGGAGGTACTAACATGGGAGACCAATGGCCATGGGAAGCAAAGGAGGTAATGTATTCCGGTTCTGAGACAGTTGAACAGTTAATATCTTCTCAAACTGATTATCAAGTGAGTGTTAGAGGTAAATCTGAGTGGCGATTAAAGACCTCAATTATAGGTTATGTTTGCATAGCAAGGAAAAGAATAATGTTTAATACATCTGTAGGAGAATTGACTTGTCTAGGGCAAAAAGCTTATAATGATAGTACAAAAGATACAACTTGGTGGTCAGCTTCAAATGTCTCAGAACCACCTAACCCGTTTGCAATTTATACCAATTTAAAGGATGTGTGGTTTGACCTATCTGCAACATCTAGTTGGAAAGCCCCAGCAAATTTGTACTGGATCTGTGGTAAGAAAGCCTTTTCGGAGTTGCCGCTGGACTGGGAAGGGGCATGTGTGTTAGGTATGCTCAAACCATCCTTCTTCTTGTTGCCAATTGAAACAGGAGAGACCTTGAGAGTTAAAGTTTATGATGTGAATCATAAAAAGAAGCTAGCATCCTTGAATGTAGGTAGCTGGGAAGATAATGAGTGGCACTGGCTACCTTAGCGCGCTTCATTGCCAATAGGAGGGATGTAATATGTGAGGGAACTGGTTAACAGCCAAACTGTATGCCCATGAAGTGTTATTGTATTCTAATACAGGGATTCAAGCCTCATTCTACCATTAGGCAATTATGGATTCCTCTGTAAAGCACATAGCCTTCTTACCAGGTAAACCAGTTGGGCTGTTGATAAAGTCCTCCATTCACTTCCAGTGCAAATAGAAGGAGGTGTATGTGGAAAGTTCAATCTCAGCAACTGTTGTCTGCACATAGATGATGAAGGGCAGGCAGTGGCTGATCTCACAAGCCACATGGCTAAACTGACGCATGTACCGACTTAAGCCTGGAACGGGTACAATTCTAGTAGTTGGTTTGGAAGTAGGTACGAGCAGCTTGGAGGGATCAAGACATTGGTAGGAGGAGTCATGTTGATTATAGTGTGTCTCTTTCTACCATGTTTGGTTCCATTGGTAATTAGGTCCATACAGAGTGTCATAGAGAGCACGACAGAAAGGAAACCAGCTGCGCATGTAATGGCTGTTTGCAAGTATGAACCCTTAGCCCAGAGAGAATCAGAATGAGGAGTGCTAAAGGAATTTGTAAGGATGCTAAGATGCTTACGAGGTCTGTTCTGATTCATGGCAACCTGAGGTGTAAGCAAACTATGGTTAAGTGATGCATCTGGAATTGTGAAATATCAGAAGCATCAAAGGGGGGAATGTGGTGGAATCTCAGTAAAAATAAATTTACTAGGACAAGATTGCCATGTGGTATATGTGTAAATGTTGTATCAGTTAGTTAGTTACACGTAGCTAAGATACAATCAACACTGTATTGAGCAAATGCAGGAATGCAGAAACTGAAAACACTTCCCCTCCTCCATTGTTCTGGGTGAGCCATGTGGTCTAACAGGTAAGGGAAGTTAGGCTTTGTTCAGCTGATTGTGTAAAGAGTATATGTGGGTAGAGTTAACTATAGGAGGAGCTATATGTCTATATCATGCATTTACACAGTCAGTTCTGGGCTCAGATCTTGTTGTATTTTGGTGACATTAGTCCCTCTGAGCCCCGGTCGGTGAATCGAATAAAGAATCTTTTCCTTCCTGAAGAAACCTGTGTCCACTTCTCTGTGCTTGGCTTCCATCAGTTTCTCCGGTATCACAGCGTGATGGAAGTTGTTGGAGCAGGGAGAACTTGGTCTGATTGTCGTGGGAGTCTCTGACCGCATGTGGCTGGAACAGCGTGATGGGAGTTGTTGGAGCAGGGAGAACTTGGACCAATCATGGTGGGAGTCTCTGACCGCATGTGGCTGGAACAGCAGGATGGGAGTTGTTGGAGCAGGGAAAAACTTGGTCCGATCGGCGTGGGAGTCACAGTAGGCCAAGACCAGCTTGTTTGGAGTTTTAGGCAGTCTGTGTTGATGACCTTTGAACCGGAAGTAGAAATGAACCAGGCAGCATCAGCCCTGTGGTGGGGCCTGAGTTTAAATAGCCAGGTAACCCCTCCCACAACTTCAGGCTACGCCTTCCAATATATATATACTTTTTATGTTTAACAGAGAGGTGTGTTCATGGAGGTTTTATTGCAGGAGTATATTTGTATGCAGTATTGGTGTTTGAGCGCTGAGATATATGCACATATACACATACACTGCCACACACACACTGTGATGCACATACAGACACTGACACACATGCAGATACACAGATATACACACATGCAGACAGACCGATACACAACTTGACACACATGCAGATGCTCAGACGGACAGATACACACAGGTACACACTGATACACATGCAAATACACTGACTACATACAGATACACACACAGACATAATGACACATTGACGTGGGGAGCGAAGGCTAGTCTGTCTGGTCTGAACACACAGAAGAGTAACTATAGCTCAAATTGCTGACAAACTTAATGCTGACTATAATAGAAAGGTGTCAGAATACACAGTGCATCACAATTTGCTGCGTATGGGGCTGCATAGTTGCAGACCATTCAGATTGCCCATGATGATCCCTGTCCACCGCTGAAAGTGCCTTCAATGGGGACTTGAGCATTAGAACTGGACCATGGAGCAATGAAAGAAGGTTCCTTGGTCTGATGAATCACATTTTCTTTTAGTTTAGGTGGATGGCCGGGTGAGTCTGCGTTGTTCACCTGGGGTAGTGATAGCAGAAGGATGGACTATGGGAAGAAGGCAGGCCGGTGGAGACAGTAGGCATTGTTCTGCTGGGAAACTTGGGTCCTGACATTTATGTTGATGTATTTCTTATATCATTAAAAAATGTTTTAAAAAAGGGCAACACGAAACCCGTAAAACCCTAGGCTATTTATAAATGTTATGGAGAAAAAAAGCTAATGCTATCCTACTATTGTGATTATTATTCCATCACATCCACTTAATTATGTCTTATGTAGGAAACTAAGCTTTGTCTGCCAATATATGTACTAGGTGGGTGCTAAATTATTCTTTTCTCTTAGCTCTGTATGAGAGTGAATATGTGCAGTCATGCCTAGATCCATTCATAAGAATAATATGGCTAGAACTATTAATATAGCAACGGAAGCCACATATTGGCTTGTATGGCATTGTGCAGCATCCCTGAAAGTGACCCTGTCAGTTATATTTAAACGTTGCTTTAATCGCCCTCAAATACATTGAATACATCAAATATAATAAAGATACATGATGTATTTAATGGAAATTTTTGAGATATACTCAATTACAATTATTTACTTACCTCCAACAGCACTGTTAGATAGAAAACAACACAAACATTTAATTCTAACAAAATACATATACATACAGGATACAGGGCCGGCAAGCTCACAATCTACAGGGATGAGGGACAAATACACAAAGGTAAGTAGGGGAATCAAGTGATTTGAGTGTTCCAGAGGAAGGCATTTTTTTCGAGGAGTAAGCATAGTAAGTGGGAGATGGTAAAAGAAGGTTGTAGGGGAAAAGGAGTAAAGGGGAGATCTGATAGGCTTCTCTAAAGTAGTGTGTTTTTAAGGATCAACCACTGGTGGTTTGTCTCTTTTACATTTTCTTTTAATACTTTTCATGCAACTATTCAGATGTTCTAGTTAACCTTCTTTGGACTTCTATATTCATTTCAGTCACACATTTGGAGCAGTTGTTAAACAATGCTTATATATCCCAATATAGATATTTTTACCTGATATGAGAAAAGACTATATTAACATCCTTCAGTATAATTTTACTTTTGACTGGAGACACTTGGATTAGTTTTGACTTATCATTAAGAATTTCACAAACGTCATTAGTTTGATCAGGATATCAGAGTCCTTAATTACTCCTCAAGAAGAAGATCATTCTGTGTTGTCCTCACAATCTGGAGAATCATCATAACATTTGGGTACCAACATTATAGGGTTCAATGGAATGCTTTACAATTACTGTTCCTTGCTTGTTTACAGAATTCATATATCTAGAAGTCGTAGGTGGCCCAAAGGGTAACAATGCTATTGAAGGAGTACTTGTCCCTTAAGTTCTCAAACTGTCAATTTGAATGTAAAACTGTAAATACTAAATGCAAGATTTAGATTCCCCTTGGTCCTCTAAAAATCTAGAATACGATGAGCCTAAAATTACTATTGTTGTTGTTTAATATTATAAATGGTGGATTTTGGGGTAAAGTCCAGATTTCCAGAAAACAATCTTGCCCCTGATCTACGGACAGACAACGTGTGGCAGAGATAGTCACCATTATAGTCCATACTGTTTATTTCTTACCTCCATTCCAATGATGCCATGTCATTCGTTGTCATTATGCTTCATTAACACTCTCCATCCCTTGCTCTTCCTGCTCTTCTCTTTCATTCGCTCTGCTTGGGGACGCTTACCCAAGCAGGACAAGTCTCCTCTGTGAAGACAACGCCAGAAGGCTGTGGTTGCTATGTGTGGAGACTAAAATCACCAACTATGGGTGGTATTTTCTGCTATTCCTTGACAATCAGTTACTCGGCATGAACTCTTGCAGAATAATTAACTGACAGTTGGGAGAAAGTCCTGTTTTTCTCCCAATTTTTACAATGCTAGCAGATCTTCTAGCAGAATATATAAACAGAATGTGATTCTTTTTCAAAAAAGCAGTAAAAAAAAAGTGAGAATGGTTATAGGATATGCTCACTTTTTTAAAATGAAAAAAAAAATAATAATATCACTTTTTTATTGTATTACAATGCATTGCCTCTATAAAGCATTAAACATGGGGATCAACTGAAGTATAGCTTTAATTTAATTTGCAGTAAGCCTAGGAAGGTAATGCCTATCTGAAAATAACATTCACTATTTAATTTTCCATGCCAAAGCTGTCAGAGGCGAAGAACATTTAACTACAGATTTGATATAGATTATGTGTGCTTCTCTGATTTTTTTTCAAAGCTGCGCAACAATCAATAATAACTCAATGTAATGCCGCAGTAGTCTGCTAAGCATTAAAGATCAAGGTTAACTTGAGGCGTTTCTCCATTTACTTCCTGCATTAGTGCCAGATATAAGTAATTCTAATCCACGCGGCTGGCCGGGACTCGATTATCTCAACTTGGTAAATCTCACATATGCAAATATGACATATATTGGAGGCTAATGTAGCTAATTTGTATAGAATGCTATGTAAAATCACAAAACATTATCGTGATACATTCATGCAAAAACCTAGTGAAAATAACACAATTTCTTCTTCCCTTTACTGTAAAATTAGATTTTATCAAGGTTTTTGAAAAAAGCTTGTATGAAAAAATTCAAAAAAATGCAGTATAATATTTTCAGCACTACGACTCCTACCGTTGGCTGGGTCCCTGTTAATATTTAAGGCAGTATCCCTGGCCTGTCCAGAACTTTATGCACTGCTCTGTTAGTCCAGGTGAACCCAACAGGGTAGGTAAAAAAAAAAGAGGGGAATAGGCAAGTACCAAGATAATGGGATAGCTACCCATAAATAAAAGAGAAGGGAATAGAAAATGTGTAAAGGAAGAGTAAATACACAAGGTTAAAATGTACAAACAGCATGAAGTGAGAAACAAAAAATAAAAAGCGCAGAAGAGCGCAAGGATGGAGAAATTATTTTGCAACAGGTTATATAAAACTTCGAAAAAGTGTCACAAGGTTTTGGAAAGAGGCCACTGACAACTTGTCAGCACAATGAGCTGCGGTTGGGAAGAATGAAGGAACGTCAAAGGGGAACACAAAAAGAGACAAAAAGCAGAGGTATAAGGAACTACAGAAAATGACAAAAAAAATGGCAAGAGACTAAACTAAATCAATATACAGTAGAAAGGGAGATGAATAAAGGCGCCAACGTACAAGGCTAAATTGATCGTCAATGATTAAAGGCACAAATTATATTTGTGTTACAAATTATATTTTGAGGTTGCATCTACCAAAGGTTTAGCTAACATTTTGTTAGAACATATGGGATTATTCACACAACTTCATATTTTGGTGAATTCAATTCAAATTGCAAAACTGAGGCTTAAAATGCTTATTTTCAATTCTCTAACTCAGTAAAAGTCACAGATTAGATATTTTAGCTCCCATTTTGCAATTTAAATTTAATTTGCTACAATGTGTTGTTTACTAAATAACCTGTATAGGCAATTAGTGTGTCCAGTCGCAAAATTTTGAAAAAAACAAACCATAGAATGTAATTAATTGCAGTAACAGTTCGACTAGAAACACAACAGTTTTCTCTTTTTGCTCAGCATGTAGAATTTTAAATTAATACTCAGATTAGAGAAAAAAATAACCGAAGCTGTTTACTTACTCTGTAATCAAAGAGTACACAAATGGGAACTAACATTTGTTATAGTTCAACATCACAATTACATTTATCATCCAATAAATAACTAACCTTTGATTATCTGGGTTTATGAACAGTAGTGAATTAGGGATAAAAATACACAATATGGATTTGGCAAATGTTATAGACAACAAACTAGGCAAAAAAGAGATTCCCCAGGCACTCAAGGTGTTCAAGCCGCAGGCAGTTTTAATAGAACAGAAAAGAGCAGCAACATTTCGACCTGCTAACAAGTCTTTTTCAAGCTGAGACCTCTTAGCAGGTTGAAACGTTGCTGCTCTTTTCTCTTCTATTAAAACTGCCTGCAGCTTGAGTGCCTGGAGAATCAATTTTTTGCCTTATTGTTTTGGGATTGCTGGTCCTGCTCTGGAGCACCGGGTGGCTTCTGGGATTGAGTGCAGCTCCTATCTTTCTTATTGCAACATAGACAACAAACAAGGCAACAATGTGCAATGTCAAACAACAGTTGTTAAGACCACTATGGTATTGTCATATAAAAAAGGGGGCATTAATTCTCGTGATGAAAATATAATTTTGCCTCTTTATAAATAAATGGTAAGAATACTCCTGGAATATGCTGTGCAATTTTGGGCACCTGTTCTAAAGAAGGATATTATGGCACTAGAAAAAGTGCAGAGGCGGGCCACAAAATTTATAAAAAGATTGAGATATTTTAGTTATGAAGAAAGGTTAAACAAATTTAAATCTCTTTAGAATGGAAAAACCGCACCTCAGAGGGGATATGATAACATTATACAAATATATTCAGGGACAGTACACACATTGTCTTGAAATCTATTCATAAACAGTACTATACTAGGACACAAGGTCATGCATTTAGACTGGAAGAAAGGAAATTTAGTCTAAGGCAAATGATTTATTTTTTTTACAGTAAGAACCTAGGAATGAGGACTTCTCAGCACGAAGAGGTTGCTTTTATCAGAGTCTATACAGATGTTTAAACAGCAACTTGATAAACACTTGCAAAAAACAATATTCATGGATATAATTTTTAATTTGTGGGGTAATAGCTGCTTAATCCAAGGGGAAATCTGACTGTCATTCTGGGATCAAGAAGGATTCTGTTTCTAGTTTGTTGCAAAATTGAAAAGCCTTCTTTTGGATGCAACATTTTTGCCTTCTTTTGGATCAACAGCAAAAACAGATGTGAGAAAGACTGAACTTGATGGACACATGTTTCTTTTCAGCCTTTGTAACTATATGTGATTAATAACATTATATATTTATATTATATATTTGTGTATTTGTACTCAACCTCCTCTAGACTGTAAGCTTGTTTGAGCAAGGTCCTCATCCACTTATTGTTTCTGTAACATTTTGGAATTGTCTCATTTATTGTAAAATTTCCCCTTTTTATAATATTGTAAAGTGCAGTGGAATAAGTTGGTGCTATATAAATGCCAATAATTACAATAATACATTTGGTGTATTTTGCAAAGGAAATCTGTTTGTTATTGCTGATATACATCAAACTGTAAAACATACAACACAAAATTGAATTTTTGTAATGAATGAAAAGAACACAAATACGCATTCCCCATATATTTCACTGTATTGACATTATTGCTGCTCATGAAGATATACTTGAAACAATCCTTGATAACACATTAGTTTGAAGTGTCAATGTCAAACAACTCATTAACACCCTTTTTTTAACAGGAAATTCCTCTGGGCCATGTATCTCTTAAAATAAAAATATGCAAGATTAGCAATCTCTCATTAACAAAGTGAGCAGCAGCGTGCTGGTAAATAATTCCATACACAGTGGAATTTTCCGAATATGCTAGAACAGTATCATTAAAACCTTCTAACCACTATTTAAACAAATGTTAACACAAAATGTTTGAAAACTGAAGGAGGACCTCTTTAAAGGGATGCTCCAAGAACAATAACCACTACAGTCTGCTGTAGTGCTTATGGTGCCAGAAGTGCCTTGATGCCATCCCAGTCTAAATTATCAAACTGTTTTAGAACAGCTTGACAACTTTTTTGTATCCCACTGTCTCCCAATGACACACCGAGAGTATCAGCTTAGTGTTTTCAGCCTGTGTTACGGCCCTATGCTGGCTTAGCTGCAGAGAGACATCCAGCTTTCCTGAAGGAGAAAACAAGATAGAGCGGGCTGTAGTGGTTATTACAAAAAAGCCCAATTGTCCACACAGCCTTAAGAACGACCCAAACATAACCAATACATGAAGACTCACTGAGCGCAATAGCACACGACGTGATCCAAAAACACGTACCAAACTATCCATCACAACCTCCGAACTATACAAACGCATAGGAGTACCCATACACAACACGCTATATATGTAAGATGTCAATGACGCGTATGATATGGTCATCCCGCCTCGGTGCAGGCAACTGACTATTATGATTGATGCAATGAGAACCAAGCCTCTGCGAAGGCGACTATACGCAACAGTAAAGAACAAATGTAAACCAAGCTTCTGACACGACACAAATAAAAATATTTAAAACAAAAAAGCCCAATTGTAGGTATATCCAATTATTTCACAACAAAGTAAAAAAAATCCTTCTTGACTTCATAATCGCAATAAAATTTTTCCTTGGATCAATAACCTGTGCACCTATGTACATATCAGTTATGTCCTTAAATATTCTGTTTTTGAAAAAAAATAAACATCCAGGTCTTTTTGAAAAATATCTATAGAATCTGATAAGACAACCTCTTCAGGCAGAGAATTCCACATCTTTATTGTTCTTACTGAACCCTTTCCTCTGCTGTAAGCAAAAACTCCTTTCTTTCAGTCTCAATGTATATTCCTGCTAACTAACAGGTTAGCACATAGTGGTTTATACTGACCCTTTATATATTTGTAAGTGCTATCATATTCCCTCTGAGGCACCTTTTTTTCTAAAGTAAGCAAATGCGTTTTTTTCTAGCATTTCTTCATAACTAATATTTTCCATCCCCCTTACTAATTTTGAAGCTTGCCTCTGCACTTTTTCTAGTTTTGCAATGCCCTTCTATAAAACCCGGTGCCCATAATTGCACTGCATATTCAAGGATGGGTCTTACCATTGATTTATAAAGAGGCAAAATGATATAGTGATGACATGGAACAATACCCTTTTTTTATACATGACAGCTACCTTTGCAATGGCAGACCAATATAGTTTATCTATAATTATTCCCTCGTCCTTTTCTTTTAATGTTATTCCTAACTCAGCCCCATTTAATGTGTAAGTAGCTTGTGGGTTTCTTATTCCAAAATGCATGGCTTTGCATTTTTTCTGTATTGAATCTCTTCTGCTTGGCGTGTTAAGATAAAATAAATGTGGGATTGTTGAAAATGGACAAAGGAGGGGGCGTGTCTGACTTCCGGTGAGAGCGGTCGCATGGCTTAGGAGCTCCGCCAACATCCCGACCTAAAAGCAACTTTATTCACAGCATTTGTCGATAAAACTTGATAAAACTCACCTGCCCTGCCGTAGTGAATGCACAGGCACACCATGCCCTCAACTAAACAACTAAAACTTTCTGAAACGGCCAGAACGAAAAGATCTGAACGACGCAAAGAAACCCAAGATGGCGACGATGCGCTTAACCTGTCGGATGGCCAGTCTGACTACGAAACGCACACTACCAAGTACTCAGAGGGCCCGGTTACGGAGCGCGGCCTCCACAAAATGCTGCAGGAACTCCGGGCGACAATAACAGCCGACTTTCATCGCATAACTGGTGAACTGCACAAAGAAATCTCCAACTTAGGCGAAAGAACGAATAACCTGGAAAACAAAACGGATGAATTATGTGCGGCCCACAATGACATAGCGGACAAACTCCAGGTACTTTCGGAAGAAAACGCAATGCTGAAAACCAAAATGGCGGACATAGAAGACAGGTCTAGAAGACAAAATGTACGTTTTAGAGGCATACCGGATGATGTTTCCAGCGATGCTATGCCTGCTTACATTCTTTCCCTGTGCAAGTCTCTAGTCCCGAGCCTGCCCGATTCAGCATGGGCCTACGACCGAATGCATAGACTACCGCGCCCGGCTCGCTTGTCAACCGAAGTCCCAAAGGATGTTATTGTCAGGTTCCACTATTATGCGCATAAAGAAACGCTACTACTGGCGGCGAGGAAACTCTCAACTTTGCCAGAACCTCACCAACACGTCGCTCTGTACGCAGATCTATCGGCGGCCACGATGGCGAAGAGGAAGGAGTTCATCACGATCACTAAGACTTTACGAAACAACAACGTAATCTACAAATGGGGTTATCCCACAAAACTGGTTATATGGCGACAAGGTCGGAACTATGTGGCGAATGATCCGAAGGAAGGTATGAAGCTGATTACATCCTGGGGTCTATGGACTGGATCGCCCAAAGGACCAGAACCCGCTGAGATTGCGCCACCTAAGAGGTTCCAGGCAGAGTGGCAAATGGCCAAATCTCCAGCCAAAGCCCCTTGAACGCTTTAACATATCTACCTACTTGCAGGTTATGTTATTCTGAGGTTTGCCTTAGCGTTGTTATTTTGCCGATATGTGCAATATATATATGTCTTTGCCCTAACTGATCACTATGTTTGAAATAGGCCCACTTTCAGGTACGCCTCATGGGCCTTGCCCACGCCACGTGGTGCCCTCTCAGCGTTATTTAACTCACGCTTCCAATCTTTCCTTTATTACCGCTAAGCTGGCCTGCATTTTAGTTACTTAGTGCGCAACCTCACTATTCCCGGGTGCACGTTGTCATACATTTCCAACTCGTATAATTTCTGAAAAATGTATCTCAATGCTATTTGAAGGATTTAACGAACCTCTGACAACTCGCCCACTAAACCCATACCACTTGTGTTTACGCAAGGCGGTACCCCAACATACCCCATGCACTCCCAGTTATGTTCATACCCAAATGTTGTTTAAGCCCCAATCAAGTGCTCTCTGAGAGCGGGTGTTGTGTATTGTGTATTGTGTATTATGTAAGTTATGGTTCTTCAGAACTCACATATGTGGTTATTGTCAGTATTATACCAATTTAAGGATACAATCCATAGGTCGGGAGGAGCCTCAAAGCCCCTCGTCGTGTCACTCCTGGGTACTACAGTTTTACCCTGAGAATGACTACGTTTGTTAACCTTACCAAGGGTTATGTATGTAAATACTTTCGTTACTGGTATATTTTCTCTTCTGTGTTTCCCCTCCCCCATCCCCCTTTTGTTCCCCACCTAGATGGTTCCCAGGAAAACCCATTGCAGGAAAGACGTACTACCTGCCGTCCCCCCGTGACCACTCGTTCTGTCTGCATGGCTTCAAAGTTTCAGAAAGACCCAAAACTCTCATGGCTCCAGGTACTCAGAGCTCGCACTACACCTTCCACCAGGATAGTTCGCCCCATAGCCTTATTGATCCTAACTCATTATGGCCCATAAATCAATGACAATCCTCTCCATAAATGCCAAAGGCCTCAATAGCCCTTATAAGAGAAAACAATTATTACAGGAAATGCATAACTCAAAGGCGGCTATTGTATGTGTACAGGAGACTCACTTTTCGAGCAAAAACCCTCCCCAACTTCGTTCCCCGAAGTACCATACAGCTTATTTTGCTCACTCGCGAACAAAATCTAAAGGAGTTGCAATATTATTCCACACGGACTGGGTGTTCACATTACACAAACAATATACTGACAAAGAAGGCAGGTTACTTATATTGGTAGGAGAATTAAATGGAATAATGGTGACAGTAACATCCCTTTACGCCCCCAATGAGGCCCAAATTTCGTTTCTAGGCAAGGCATTCAAAAAAATTTCATCCATCAAACAAGGTCACTTAATCGTGTGCGGCGACTGTAACTGCACCCTAGATCCCTCCCTGGACATCAAACGCACACACAACAAGTCTCCCATCAAATCCTCCGCACACAACAGCAAATTACTCTCTCATCTCATTCATACACACGACCTCTACGATACATGGAGAAATTTATATCCCAAAGCTCAGGATTACACATACTTTTCACCCGTCCACTTGACGTATACGCGCATTGATATGTGTTTTATTGACAAATCTACACTTCCCCACCTGTTAGATCACACCATCGGTCTTAGAACGTGGTCAGACCATGCTCCAATACTGATCACACTTGAGGTACCATACCCCCCAAGAGGGAGAGGGAAATGGCGCTTAAATGAGGCCATCCTTGACGACCCCAAGAATAGTCGACAGATTTCCACAACCCTCGATACTTACTTTTCCCTCAACTCTACTGAAGACACTTCAGTTGAAACTCAGTGGCTTGCACATAAGGCGGTTATCAGAGGGGAATTCATAAAAATAGGATCTATGGCCAAAAAACGCATCATTTCCAGAGACGCCACACTCCGTCAAAACCTCCTGACACTGGAAACCTCCAATAAAAAATCTCCTTCTAAATCTATCTCCAAACAAATTGCTAAACTGCAAGAGGAAATTCATAATCTCCAGGCCCAGGTGTACGCCAAACGCCTACTTAAAACCCGCCAATCATACTACGTTCAGGGTAATAAAGCAGGGAAACTCCTAGCCAATCAATTAAAAGTCAGATACTTGCAGACAAAAATCCCATATATCCTATCCAAAGACAACACCAGAATTTACAACCCTAACGGTATTGTGGAGGAATTGTCCCATTACTATGAAGATCTATATAACCTAGCCGCTAACGGGACCACGCACATACCGAACTCTACTGAGATATCACACTTTCTATCCCAAATCACGTTGCCACAAACAACAGAACATCAAAATGAACTACTAGACGCACCTTTCACTGAGGAAGAAGTAGCACAGGCGATACGTTCCCTACCCAAATATAAAGCCCCAGGACCTGATGGCCTCTCCAATTATTACTATATCAAATTGTCGTCATCCCTAACACCGCATATCACTAAACTATTTAATAAAATTAGATTGATAGGCAAATTTCCTGGCGAAATGTTAGAAGCTTACATCATCACCCTGCCTAAACCTAACAAATCACCAACAATCTGCAGCAATCTACGCCCTATCTCCCTACTTAACGCTGATGTTAAATTGTACGCTAAACTGATTGCCAATAGACTTAAACCCCTCTTACATAGCCTAATTTCGGAGGAACAAGCAGGATTTGTTCCCGGGCGACAAGTAGGCGACAACACTAGGTATTGTATGGATCTGATTGATTGGGCCAATAAGCATAAAGTACAGGGCGTCTTAATGGCGCTAGACGCAGAAAAGGCGTTCGATCGCCTGAACTGGGACTATATGACCGCAACACTGTCGACATTCGGCTTTTCACAAGCCTTTCAGACCAGTGTTCTGGCCCTTTACTCAGCACCATCTGCTAAAGTATTTAATTCTGGCTTCACATCTAGAAATTTCCGAATATCTAACGGAACAAGGCAGGGGTGTCCCCTGTCTCCGCTGATATTCATCCTATGCCTAGAGCCATTGATTAAAATAATAAAACAGGACAGGAATTTACCCGGCCTTGTTACTCCAACAGGAGAGAAAAAACTGGCTCTCTTTGCGGACGATATTGTGCTTTTCCTTGCCAAACCGACTGAATCTATTCCACGACTCTTAAGTACTTTATCTACCTACGGCTCCATATCGTACTACAAAAACAATGTCGGTAAAACACAAATCCTCCCTATAGGCGTTAGCAAACAAGTGACACAGGATCTGACAGATAAATACCCCTTTGACTGGAAAACGAAGGCCCTTTCCTATCTGGGGATAAAACTAACTCACTCTAGATCACAGACAATAAAAGAAAACCATACAGCGGTCCTCACCAAAATCACTAAACAAATGGCAGGGTGGGAAAAACTGTATACTTCCTGGATAGGCAGGATCAACTCAGTAAAGATGATGATTCTCCCACACATACTCTATTTGTTCAGAACACTGCCCATAGCTTTGCCTGCTTCTCTTATCAAACGGTTCCAAGCAGCAATTAATGCCCACATTTGGAAACGAAAGCCACCGAGAGTGGCCTTTCGGTCGCTTTGGCGTCCACTCCGACAAGGCGGGCTCAGTGTGCCAAACATTGCACATTACTACAGAGCAACACTGTTGGCGCAAGGCCTAAACCTCCTATTGGGTACGACGACTCCGGTATGGGTGAATCTTGAATCCGCCTGCGGTAACTTAGTCTCCCTCCCAAATGCCTTGTGGGCCTCCATTTCCCCGTCCACTCCCTCCATGCTCCCAACAACCCGATTCTTATTAAATTCTTGGCAAAAGTGGAGCACATCACTGTGGTCCAAGGAGGAGTCACTGTATCTGGCACCTCTATCAGCCCTCTCCAGTATCTCACCTGATCTCCCAACTCACAGGTGGATGTCACTAGGTATATCCCATGTTCACAAATTATTTGATAGGAATGGGCTACACCCGTTTCCAACACTGCAGGCGAAATATAGCTTACCACCAAGAGATATATTTTTATATATCCGACTGAAAAACATACTTCACTCCAATTCGATCACACATATCAACCCATTGGCATTTGGCAGTCTAGGGAGGAAATGCTTCAATGCAACAATGTCTCGTCAATCTTGTAAGTTTCTCTCCCTATGTTACTCAATGCAACACGACATCAACAAGCTTGCAAAATTGCCCTACATGCTTAAATGGGAGGAAACTTTAGGTATAGCCCCCACTATAGATGAATGGGAATATGTTATTTCGTGTACTCAAAAGTCATCGCATTGTGCCACGCTTTGGGAAGCATATGCAAAAATGCTGATGAGGTGGTACCTGGTCCCGAGCAGACTTCACAAAATATATCCTGACTCCTCCCCATTGTGCTGGAGATGTAATAAGGCGGAAGGGTCCCTAGAACATATATTCTGGTACTGCGAAGACATACGTGATTTCTGGCGTGACATACAAAACGCCATTCACTCACTTTGCAAAATTAAGATCCCATTATCACCCAAAAGCTACCTGGTTCACATTATTGATGACCTGCAAATTTTGCCTGCAAGGGATGCGGTAATTAATATACTCTTAGCTGCCAAAATCAGCATAGCAACCCACTGGAAAAGTCCCACCTGCCCCACGGTAACAGAGGTTCTTCGTAGAACTGACACCACATACTACCACGAAAAAGAATGGGCAAAACAGGGAGGACTGGCCAAATTCCTAGGCAAATGGCAAGATTGGGAGACATTCAGAGAAACGGCCTTCTAAGAATTGTAATCGTACTGATATCTTACTGTTTGGGGTAGCATGCTGGTCACCACATCCACTCCCCTATCCTCCCCCCTTTTGTGTCCCATTGTACTCTTGTTCTTCACTCTACTCCCCTGGGGTACCTGCCTTAAGAGGTTAAAAGTGTTTTTGATTGTTATTGTGTACAACATTTGACAAACAGCCGCTTACACTCACGCATCTTGTAACACAATAAGTTGTTGCCTCCTTGTAAATGTCCACCGAAGAGTATCCGTGTAAGACACAGCAGATGTACCAAGTAGATACCTAACCGCGCTGTAGTGTATTGTTGTATCTGTCGCTGTCCAAACTTTTACCTCAAGCATTGTAATACTATGTTTAAACCTCCTAATCCTGTACATTTTATCTTTTGTTTTGTATTGTACTGTATTATTTTCCCCCTGTCTGTAAGTCTGTTATTATTTGTAAAATCCAATAAAACATATACATTGAAAAAAAAGAAAATGGACAAAGGAAATACAATTTTAAACCAAAATAGCTAGGTTGGAAAAATAGCTAAATTGAAGAATTTTTAAAATGTTCTATCTTGACTTGTAATTGCATTTTTATTGTCTATAATCTATAAGTCCTGTTCTAGTGAAAACACCCCATGACATCCAACAGGTCAAAAAGTCAAAACAATGACCAGTACTCAATAGTACAAATAATGTTAACTCTTCCTGTATAATCCATCTGATGTAACACTGTTATTTGATGATTTCAGACACCCTTCTTTGCCAAAATGCTTTCAAATATGACATGAGAAACATAGACATAATTGAAACTGATATAACCTGCCTTTACACTGAGCACAATATCTTTATAAAGCTCCTATGTCCGCACATAACTCTCAATAACACTGAGCAGCTTTGAAGCAAAATGTTCCAGAAGTCAAAAATCCAATTCCTGTGTTTCTTTGATCTGTCACTTTTGTTTGCCTTAGAACCATTGTACTTAGAACAGATTGACTGCACCCCTGTTTTTTTTTTGTTTTGTTTTTTTTTAAATTCTTTATTTATTACAAGGAATGTAACCACAGGCATGTGAAAGTATTAAAAGATAATACAAAGTGCGGTAATACAGTATCACATATATGAACACTTAGAACATTAACATATAATAGCATTGAAAACATTTATATTAAAGAGAGCAGAAATGTTAATCAGTGCATGGTTTTCATAACTCGTAAGAGTTCCGTTGTTATAAATGCGTGAACATGTATGGAGTTACACCTTGTTGGTTTTTATTTTAGTAATATAAGAAGATATCGGACATCCCCTGCACACCTCTTAGGCCTATATACATCCCTTGCTTATTGGAGTATCGGGCCTAGGTTCTCGTCCAAAAAGCCTATGAACCCCAGTTCTATATATAAGACTATTTAGTTTATGTGATACCCTTGACTTCGTATCACTTGTGGTGCACCCCTGTTTTTATAACTTATTGACTGAGCCCAACCATAGAAACAGTCTTACAAATACTTTCCTTTTTAATTAAAAAAAAAGCACGTTTGTGCTACATTTGGAATCATTGTATTTTATAGATTAATGTAGCAAGATGTGCATCTGATTTTCCCATCCAAATATATACCATTCTCTGTTAACTGGTTGGATATTAAAGGATCACTATAGTGTCAGGAAAACAAAGCGGTTTTCCTGACACTATAGTGCCCTGAGGGTGCCCCCACACTTAGGGTCCGCCTCCCGTGATGCTTCAGCAGCTTACCTTATTCCAGCGCCGGGCTCCCTCGGTGCTGGTGACCTCTCCTCCCCCGCAAACGTCAGCTCCCCCATCCGACGTCAGCGGAGCCGAATGCGCATGCGCGGCGAAATGTGCCTCCAGCTTCGCAGATGCGCATCTAGTGGCTGTCCGGAAGACAGCCACTAGAGGCTTTAACCCCAAATGTAAACATAGCAGTTTCTCTGAAACTGCTATGTTTGCATCTGAAGGGTTAAAACCTGAGGGACCTGGCACCCTGACCACTTCATTGAGCTGAAGTGGTCTGGGTGACTATAGTGTCCCTTTAATATCTAAACGTCAAGTTGGACAGAGATATTTCAGTTTGCCGTATCCTTAGACTTTGTCTCTCTACAACGTAAAGGCTTCCAACTTCCAAGCAGTACTCAACTCTTAGACAGACACTTACATATCAATGGGAACAAAAGCACAGCATGTTTGTCATATAGTAATCTTGTTGAGAATGCCTGCTATGCTGTTTTGAAGAGAGAACTTTTTATTTTAATAATATTCATGGAAGCTCCTGCTCAGTTCAACATTATTGTTATCTCAGACATTTTTTAAACCCTAAATTACTTGTTCTTACTATGCTGAATTTAAAGGATCTCTGCCACTTTTTGGGGATAAATTCACTTTTTAAAGGACCACTATAGGCACCCAGACCACTTTAGCTCAATGAAGTGATCTGGGTGCCAGGTCCCTCTAGGGTTAACCCTGCCTGCTGTAAACATAGCAGTTTCAGAGAAATTGCTATGTTTACATATGAGTTAATCCAGCCTCTAGTGGCTGTTTCATTAACAGCCGCTAGAGGCGCTTCCACGCTTAGTGAGAAGACGCCAGCGTCCATAGAAAAGCATTGAGAATGCTTTCCTATGGACTGGCTGAATGCGCGCGCGGCTCCTGCCGCGCATGTGCATTCAGCCGATGACGTCGCTATGGAGGAGGAGAGGAGGAGGAGAGAGAGGTAGGTTTAACCCCTTCCACCCCCTAGAGCCCGGCAGGAGGGGGTCCTGAGGGTGGGGGCACCCTCAGGCACTATAGTGCCAGGAAAACAAGTAAGTTTTCCTGGCACTATAGTGGTCCTTTAAATAACAATGTCAATGGAAGGTGAACTGCTGAGATAGATACTTATATTGTATAATTGGTGCAGCTGTTAAAACCCCTTCAGCCACTTACCTTTCTCCAGTGCCGGGCTCCCTCGGCGCTGGGGAACTCTCCTCCTCCTGCCGACGTCAGTGTCAAATGCGCATGCATTCAAACCTCCCATAGGAAAGCATTACTCAATGCTTTCCCATAGACGTCAGCGTCTTCTCACTGTGATTTTCACAGTTAGAATCGCGAAAGCGGCCTCTAGTGGCTGTCAGTGAGACAGCCACTAGAGGCTGGATTAATCCTCAGTGAAACATAGCAGTTTCTCTGAAACTGCTATGTTTTCAGCTTCACGGTTAAAACTAGAGGGACCTGGCACCCAGACCACTTCATTGAGTTGAAGTGGTCAGGGTGCCTATAGTGGTCCTTTAAACTCTATAAATGCATGGAATATTCCTGTAGACTTAGGTCACAAGAAAAAGTGGCTCAGTAACCAATCAATCATCACACAAGGAAGTCAATCTACTTTGTATGTTGATACATATCTATATCATTCTTCATGGTTTATAGACTCAAGGCCGGGTAAATGAGTTCAGAACATATTATGCGATGCATATTGTCATAATGTGGGTATACAATACTGTTTGTACATTGGGATACACATGTTAAAATCTGCATAAAATGATACTACTTGGGACCAGTGTGTGCTATGATAGTTTTCCTGATTTACTGGAAATCTCCCTATCCAGGTTATACTGTGCAGTGATTGTAGATAGCAATATCTGGGTACTTTTTTAAAAAAATGAAGTAATTTGGATTGTAATACTCTGTTTTGGGCATTCTCTCATTCTCTGTTACAGTAGTAACGAAGGATCACATGAAATAATGCCAATGAAATTAACCAATTAGTATTTAAAAAGATGGACACAGAGACCCTAGCTAACTGAACATTTTGACTTAATTATTCATATTTTTGGATCCCGTTTTCTCTGCATTTTGGGATTGCTACATATTGTATATTTCATAATACTAAGTTGTGAGTAAAATGTGCTACAATGATCATTGCACAATGATTTTGTTATGCTATGTATTCTAGAAGACACATGAGCGATACAGTTACTGTGAACCAGGGAATTTTATAAAAAATACAAAATTAATGCGTAAAGGAACATTATATTCACAACACTATAGAGCCCTAGCCGCCATTTAAGGCATCTTCCCCTTCTCCTCCCCCAGGGGTTAATAGTTAACTCCTTGAGACTCAACTTGCCTTCTTTCTCTGTACGTGAGTGGTTCAGCTCCTTGGCTGAGATAATCAAGATTGATGATCTCAGCCAATCCAATGTATTTTCATAGAAAACCATTGGGATGCTAGTGTGCATGCACAGCCAAAGGACACACTGCACCAATCAGATTGTCTTTGTGAGACCATCTCATTGAAATAGTATTTACTATATGTAGGTTATCCCTATAATGTAAACATTGCCGTTCCTAAAAAACGACAGTAGTTTGAAGTAGTCTTCAAAGCATAAATGCATAAAAGGAAGTTGAAGAGGAATAGTAAATGCACAATAGGCTCACAAATGCATAGAAGACTTTTTAATTTACTACTACTCCACTTAGATATAAACTTAGTAGGGATCGACCGATATAGATTTTTTAGAGCCAATACAGGGAACGTTCAGGCCGATAGCTTACCGATATTTATTTTATTAAGTGGTAAATGCACAAAATATACATGCCAGTCAGATTTATTTTTAAGTTTTCAAGAATATTTATATGTGTGTGGAGTGGATGCAGTGGAGTATTTGATTAGTAAATGCAGTGTGTGTATTGCAATGTGTTTGTGTAGTGGAAGCAGCATGCTTGTTTGTGTAGTGGATGTAGTGGATGCAGTGTGGGTAGTGGCTGCAGTGTGTGTTTGTGTAGTGGATGCAATGTGGATAGTGGATTCAGTGTGTGTGTTTGTGTAGTGGATACAGTGTGTGTGTGTGTTTGTGTAGTGGATGCAGTGTGGGTAGTGGATTCAGTGTGTGTGTTTGTGTAGTGGATGCAGTGTGGGTAGTGGATTCAGTGTGTGTGTTTGTGTAGTGGATGCAGTGTGTTTGTGTGTAAATATGTGCGGTAGGAACTCACCTCCTCCCCACCCCTTACCTGTCTCTTAGTGCCCTCCCTTACCTGTCTTAGTGCCCCCCTCCCATTCCCCTGTTCTCCACCCCCTTCCCTGTCCCATAGTGTTCTTCACCCCCACTTCCCTGTCCCAAGTGGTCTCCCCCCTCCCCTGTCCCATAGTGTTCCTTACCACCACCCCACCTTACATAGTGTTCCTTTCCATCCCTCTCCCCCATAGTGTTCCTTATCACCCCTCTCCCCCATAGTTTTCCTTACCACCGCCACCCCTGTCCCATAGTGTTCTACCACCTCCATCCCATAGTGATCCTTAACACCCTTCCCATTGTGTCCCCCGGGACAGGGGGACCCTTAGGGTCCCTCTCTCTGCTCCCCTCGGACCCCGCTCCCCGGTGTGTCTCCTGGTAGCGTGGCCGAGCGGAGCAGTGCGCACCGCGGTACAGGAAATTCGGTCTCCTGTACCCGGCCGGACTGACAGGAAGTGCTCTTTCAGTGAGCACTTCCTTTAAGTCCGGCCGGGTACAGGAAACATAAGTTCCTGTACCATGGTGCGCACTGCTCCGCTCTGCCACGCTACACAGAGTGCCTGGCAGGAGGGAGCGCTGTGCACCTCCTGCCAGTCACTCCGATCTAGCGCCCCCCTGGGCCGGTGCACCCTACGTCAGCTGCTTGTGTCGCCTTATGGACGCGCCGGCCCACTCATTCATTATCGGTATTGCTGGTGATTATCGGCCGATACTGATACTTACAAAAAAAAATCGGAATATCGGCCGATAATATCGGCAAAACCGATAATCAGTCAATCCCTAAAATTTAGACTCAGACTTCATCCGTGGGATTTGCCTGTATAAATCTTATTGACCAGCAATCAGACAATAATGGACAAGTAACTATATTTTTTTATAGATGTTTTCAAAGCAGTTAGCTCAAACATTTGAATCTAACAGAACTGGCAGGGTATTATTCTGTCTATAGCCTGTCCCTGCAGGCTCAGCCATGTAAACGCTGCTTTTTCAAGAAAGGGCTGTGTTTACATTGCTGCCTAGTAACACCTCTAGTGGCAGTCACATAGATGTACACTAGCGGTACTTCCTAGTCCAGTGCTGCACTGTCTACAGCACCAACGTTCAGCATCTCCACATTCTGTGTGGATGCCCTGCACACTCCCCGTAGAGATGCATTGATTCAAAGCAGCTCTATAAGGAGATATTGATTGGCGCATTTTGGGTCTTGTGTAATGGGCAATTTTTTAATTCTAACAAATATATTTTGCAATATATGTTTTTGACCTGTCGAAAATGCTATCTTTGTTTTCCAAATCTTCACTGATATTTTGAAAGAGACACAGAGGTCTCTGTTTTTTGCTATTTTCAGCGATCTCTGTTTTTCTCTATTCTGAGTGTAAAGGGCTGATTCACAGGGTCACACAGTCTTCAGCTGACTGATTTGATTAAACTCTGATTTGGTGATTCTCTTGATAAAATGTCATAGCTGAAATCTTGGCTTCAAACCATGGCTTTAACACAAGCTGATTCATTTGAGGATGTATTTCTAACACCATGACAACCAGTTTGAAAAACAATCTGAGATCTACCAAGTATAGGTGGAGTCTCACTGTCTTTGCAACCAACATGAGCAAAGCTTCTGTTTAGCACTGCTCAAGTCCGCTGGAGTTTTACAAACAGTTTGGTTAATTTATGAGTTTAGGAAGCTAGCAATTCCTTAAAGGAACGTTCCATAAATATATTTAAAATAAATAAATAGATAGATAGAGAAAAAAATAAAGCTAGTTGAGAAGTCATTAAAAACTAGGCGCTGTGGGCAGTTACCTGCCTCTTGAGTTTAAATCCACGGAGATAAATTAACATGAAGTATCATTGATGATTGAGGTTCATCAAAGTTTGTTTAGAAAAGTCCTAATTTCTATTGGAATCATCAGTTTTATAAATTGAAAAAAGAAGACACACTCTCTGGGTGGGCAAGATATCTAATGATCTCTGCTGGAAGGGATGTTGGCACAGAGGATCTCACATCTGGATGTGGTGCAGATGATGGTTCATCACATAATTTTGGTGTAAAAAATAATCTATTGGAATCTGTCTTTCAGTGCCCCTTCAACCTTGTCCCTTAGTCTTTTCTCCAATCTCGCCCAATGGAGGGCTTTCTTAGGTAATCCCAAATGGTTTTTAATAGTTTCTCCCTGGCAGCCAGAAGGACAGTATTGACTAAGTGTTTGGGCATGGAGGATCCCTCCATTCATTAGGACATCGACAATAGGGCTCCTTCTCATGGTGGCCTCATCCTTTCCTTCTCTTTCATTCCTTCTTGCTCCTTCCTTTTCTATCACTTGTTTCATTTGATCAAATTTAGCCCTGAGTCTCACTCCTTGAAAACCAAAACTATAATCTTCCAGCTCTTCTTGCAACCTTTTGTTCCCCCTTGACGATGCTGGGAGCAGGGATATGAAGTCACTCCGGGCCCCAGGTTCACTAAACAGCAAGCGATGGAGCAGAGCAAGAAGAGCAGAAAAATGACAGCAGCCCCACTGGACAGCAGGGAAAGCTCTCCCAAAGGTAGGGAGGTTGGGTTGACATAAATTAAAATTAAACTAGAATGTAAGCGAATGTGTGTGTGTCTGCCTGTCAGTGAGTATGTGTGTGTGTGTGTGTGTGTCAGTGAGTTTGTGTGTCTATCTGTCAGTAAGTATGTGTGTGTGTGTCTGTCAGTGTGTGTCAAATCAGTTAGTGTGTGTGTGTCTGTCAGCGAGTGTATGTGTGTGTCTGTCAGTATGTGTTTTCTGTCTGTCAGTGAGTCTGGTCTGTGGGTCTGTGTGTGTGTGTGTTTGTGTGTGTATGAATGTCTGTCTTCTTTACTGGTAAATTTAAAGACACACTATATTGTCTTAAATGCAAACATGTTTTCCTGACACAAATTATTTAGGTGACTGACACCCCTCTGATTACACTGAAAAAGGTATTCCCGCTTCCATGGCTGAGATCATCAATCTTGCTTTCCTAAAGGAGGCTATCGCACATGTGCTGCTAAATGCCGTACCATATGAATCAGAATCTCCTCATACAGATGCAGTGAATCAATGCATCACTGTTGAACGATCAGCATCTTCATTCAGTTACTTTTTTTCAGCGACACAACAGAATTTATCAATCTGTTCTCCACTTTTTCAACAGAAAAGTGTTCAGTTTCACTTCCTTTTTATTTATTTTAATTTTATTTTTTTGCTACTTTACATTTGGCTGTTTTCTGAATTGGATATCTCAGAGAACACTGGTGGAATTTGCTATGAAAAAACATCAGTTTATAGATGACTTTTAGATCACCGTAAAATATATGATCAATATAATAATGGAACTTAACAGTCACATTTTCAGAAATCTTTTCTAAACTTACCCCATAGAGTAAGTTTTGAGATTTTATTTCTTAAAAGAACACTATAGTATCAAGAATACAAATGTGGTCTAATAGGTCTAAATAGCTGTTTAGGCCACTGGCCCCCCTTACCTGAAGTTAAATTTACTCATGTTTTCCAGCGCCAAGTGAGTTCAATCGCCACTGGCCCCGCCCACACAAATTTGATCTCAGCCAATCCAATGTTTTCTCACAGGAAAGCATTGGGAGGCTATCACAAATTCGCAGCAAAAAACACTCTGCAGCCTTGACCCAGGAAGCACTTCTAGTGGCCATTTGAGTGACTGCCACTGGAGGTGCCTCTTTTCTCTGAAAAGGCAGTGTTTACATTAAAATGCCAGCAAGAACAGGCTATAGAAACAAAAACCACTAAATTAAGTTGTAATTAATCTGGTGACTATATTCTCCCTATAAGCTTACAATGAAAGTGAGCATTGAAATTGTGATACAAGTTGCATATAAGTGCACTAATAAAACATATAGACACCAGGAAGCACTATATAAATCTAGATTCTCCCTACTACTTTAATTTGAGGGGTGTGAGTAGGGGTGTGGCCAGGGTCAACACCTCTATTATAAATTTTGAGACACCGACAATATGAAGCTCCTATAAAAGAGGGAGATTAGGATAGACAAGAGGGACAGAGGTATTTGAGCCCAAAATAGGGACTGATCCTCCTAAATAGGGACACTTAGAAGGTATGTATCACCTCAATAGGTATAAATTAATTGTAGAATGCATTACTATAGCGTACACTAGTTTTCTGTTACATATGTTATAAGAACTCACCATTAGCAAAAGTCTTCCCTCCGTTTACCTTTCTGCAATGTCATTTTAAAGACAAATACAGATTTAGACTTTTAACGAATTGGAATTTTTTTTAGTGCCACCAGTGGAAAGAATGTATCTGAATGTGGAAATGTTGATACGCTAAGAATGAACCATTTACATTTTCTGAATTAAGAAGTAGAGAGATTTTCAGTCACATACTCATCTTAATAAATGCATTTTGGAGTAAGTAACACAAGTAATGCCAAGCATGTGACTGTCACTTTAAAATACATTACAAAAAAAAAAAAAAACTCACTAAAATAAAAAAAGAAATAAAACTTAGCTAAAACAGAAAGCATGACTGCAATCGTGATTGGAATGTCTAACTTTCCAAACGTTGCTTACTCCATTTAAAGCCAAAGTAAGCATTGCAACTTCTAACTTTTTTGGCTGAAAATAAAATTAAGAAGACGTATATTTTCTTATCATTCAACATTTTTTTCACATGATATCAGTAACTGGTAAAACCACGTAATAGGTTTAAATAGAGAATTACAGTGAATCGAGTACGGAATCTGAAAAAAAATATGCCACAGAGCATTACTGTTCATAAAGAGAAGTTGAAGAATCTTTTCATCCTAATATTTTGCCGTTAGTTTTCAAATCCTATTTTTTTTTTTTTTTCCGTTTAAACTCACTCCAGAAAATAAACCCTTTGGCATTTGACTGACGATAAAATGACAACAAAAGAAATAATACAATAAAAAGTAAACATCTTACCTTTCGGGCTCAGGCAGAGAAAATAAGTAGCCCTTGTAAAAGAGTTTCTTTTTTTAAGTCCTTCTGTAAGCCTTTTTTCCCTGGCACTCTTCACATAGAGATGATGTGGGAGTATACATTAAGTTGTTTGTACTACAGCACTCCACCCCTCTTCCAAAGTTTGATGGAGACCAATACCCACCTAACCCACACCCCTCTGAACCACATGTCACAGATAACTATGCTGAAACATATTAATCACCCCTCCTCCCCTTTATCCTTCCCCTTTTTTAAGGGCAGCTGTCTTGCACTAACATCTACTTCTTTGCCTGACAGATGCTTTTGGTTAAGTTAAGATCCTACACAGTTAAGTGAAACAAGGCAGTGAAAAGCTTGCGATAAAAAAAATCACAAATTTACAAGCTGTGTGGCTTTGTGAATTTGAGATCTATTTAGAGATTATTACAAGTATCCCTCCTCTTTGCAGAACGAAACATTCTTTAAGCTCTTTTACAATGTGCGTTTTTAAAAAAATGGTATAACTTCAAAATATAAATGTTGCCACTCTTTTTTTTTTATGATAACATGCATTCCTCAAGTGCAAAAAGATAAAAATAAAAACAAAACAATAGTTGACGATATACATGAGTTAATTGTAACATAACAGATGGGTCCCCTGTGGGTGAACCTTTAGGCTTCTGTTTAGATCCCCTTACTTGTCCCCGTGGGGTCCCTCACTTTCCCGCTCTTGCGCATGCGCCGTCTCTATCCAGCTTCTCACGTGATGTCTCCCTTAATCTACGTGTTGTTCATATGTGCGCAGCGTCCAAATACCTGCCATGCGTCCCTCCCCACTCGCCTCCATTCCCTTATGTGTCCCTCTTATGTTCAGGCCTCATGACTGTCGCCCTGTGCACCCTCTATTTGTAATCGGCGGGGTATGACCTTGGGCATTCTCCAGGTGGTCATGTTGAAAAGGAAAGGGGTCTGTGGTGGCTTTAGTGCCAAAGCTTGGGTCTGGTCTCTTTTTGTCAACTAGTGTCGGCATGAGATGAAATCGTCTGTCCCAGATCTATTTCTCTCACCTCCACTCTTGTATCTCGCTAGGAGGCTGTACTGATTTAACGAATAACAATGTCTCGAACTTGTTATAGCATGCTAGCAGCTCATGTGGAGTTAAAAATAAACAACTTGGTATAACACGCTAGCAGCTCATGTGGAGTTAAGAATAAACAACTTGGTATAACAAGCTAGCAGCTCATATGGAGTAAAAGTTGCCTCTATAAGTGGCAGCTACGAGAGTAAACAGTAGGCACAGCTGTAAAAAATATCAACTGAAGGGTCAAAATAAAGAGTTAACATTAAAAGAAACAGACTTGTGCTATAAAAATGGCCTTAAGTCTCGTTTGGGCCTCTGCTTAGTCCTGCCAGGCATCTTATTTGTGATCTCCCCTCAGGGCTACCTGACCAATGGAGGGTACTGTTGTGATGGTCTCCGCTCCGCCGCCGTGCCAGAGTTTTCTCCCCTCTCGGGGGTGTGTTTCTCTGTGTTTAGAGACCGGCTCGTTCTGAGTGTAGCGGGCATCACCTGTGGCAATTGGAGCTTCTGTAGAAAGTCTGCGGGGTCTTCCGTTGCAGACAGCGACAGCACTGCGTCTCCACGTGGTACCACCAGGGTACCTGACGCGCCCCACCGGTACTTGACTCCGTGGTCTCTGAGTAATTTAGTGACCCGCATGAATCTGTGTCTCTCCAGCAGGACAGCGAATGGTATTTCATTGTAGATTCTCACTTGACAATGATCCACCGTGGTGAAGTGTGTGCTCTGTGAGCAGGTCAGAATTGCTGCTTATACTGCTATTCCCCGAGTGACAGCAATAATGTCCCTGAGAGCGTCCACAGGGGCTGTTGCAGCTTTTTGAATCCTGAATGCGGAGGCTATGGGCGGCAGCCTTCCTTCTCCCCTCACCTCCATCACAGTGGCCAATTTATTGGCCATCTCCATCACTGTCTCAGGTCCCACTGTTTCATGCGTATGTTTTACACAGTATGCGTATGTTTTTATTTTGATGCCTGGCTTCCATGGTAGTGACGGTGCGGGTGAGTCGCTGGAGCTGCTGGGAGAGATCCTCTACGTTGGCTCAGGTCTCTGTGAGGATGTTATCTCTTTCCTCCTCTCGGGTCTCAACAGCTCCCATGCGAGATATGATGCCGCTCATTTCCCTGCACACCACGTCCAGGTCCTTCTTCCAGACCCCACGGAGCTTGAGCAGAAGCTTTTTAATATCCCCTTTGGTAGAGGGTGATGTGTCCGAGTCGGAGTCATCTCTCCGGTATAACCCTTGTGTTGTTGCCAGTTCCTCTTCATCTGGAGATACCTCTGACTCACTGGAGCCTCGATGCCTGCCAGGAGCCATCTTGGGCTGTGTTGGCTGCCTATCGAATGACTACCTAATATTGTGCAGTTTAGAAGCCTCATAAGCCATCAGTTTTTTATGTTTGCACCCCATCTCTCTTTTGGGGGGTTCAGGGTCACCAATATCCCAGTTGTAGAGTTAGGTTGCAGGTTTTTCGTGTTTTTTTGTGTGCTTTTGGAGTGTTTAACAGGAGCTCCATGTAAACACATCTGCTTAGATGCTTAGCTAGCCACGCCCCCAAATGTTGGCACTCTTTAACAATTCATCAACAAAGTTACACTTTTTTTAACCTAGGGCAGAGGAGGGGTGCAAGTTGAAAGATACACACTCATCAAACACATACATTCTGTTTTTTGACAGTATATACAGTGGAGGCACGCTTATTTTAATTTTAGAAGTAAAGGTGTGAGAAGTAAGTGAAATATGTAAACATTTCAAAAGAATGTACTCCTGATCCAATTATAGCTTTGAATTCCGTACTTCCAGGATATTTCAGGGAACCAAAATTATATATAGCCACTTTGTCACCGTAAATATATTTAAGAAAACATTCAGTATAGAATTATAAAATGGAATGTGGATTTTCTGTAAAGCTGGAAGCAAAGCTCAATTTCTTGGTTTCGGCAAACGTCCCCATTTCCGGAGCACTGGCATATTGCCCAGAACAATTCGGCAGCATCGTAAAAATAAAGAGGAAGGATCACTTATTCTAAAGTCAAAGTAGAAAAAAAAGACATATTGTGTACACATGCGTTCTGGATGAATAAAAAAATAAAAATAATAAAAGACTCTCACTGCTAGAACACGCATAATTAAAAAATGACTACATCCATGTAGCCTTGGCAGGAAAAGTAAAGACTTTAAAAAAACAGACTTCAATGGATCGCTAAATCTCCTTTTTTGTACCGCATCCACAAGATGGTTATTACACAACCTGTTGGAAACATATTTTTACCAGCACAGGTTTAATGGACATTGGTCTTGCCCCATAAGAGGGCAGATATTTTCTATCAAGTTCCTATTAGTTCAGGTTCATCGGCACTAATAGTATTGGCTACTCCCAGGGCTGGTGCAAGGATTTTTGCCGCCCAAGGCAAAATAAAGATTTGCCGCCCATCCCCCCTCCCTTAGCGGTCTCTCCTCACCCCCCTCCCCTAGTGGTCTCTCCACCACCCCCTCCCTCCTTTAGTGGTCTCTCCCTCCCCCACGTTCTCCTCAACCCCCCCTCCCTGTGTTCTCATCTCCCCCCGTGTTCTACTCTTCTTCTCCCCCGTGTTCTCCTCTTATTCCCCCCTCCCTGTGTTCTCCACTTCTTCCCCCCTCCCTGTGTTCTCCTCTTCTTCTCCCCCCGTCCCTGTAATCTCTTCTTCTCCCCCTGTAATCTTCTCTTCTTCCCCCCCCATAATCTTCTCCCTCCCCCGTGTAATTTTATTTTCTTCTCCCCCCTTCCCTCCCTGTAATCTCTTCTCTTCACCCCGAATCTTCTCTTCTTCTCCCCCCTCCCTGTAATCTTCTCTTCTTCTCCCCCTCCCTCCAATCTTCTCCACTCCCCTCCTCATTCCCTGTAATCTTCTCTTTTTCTCCCTCCAATCTTCTTCACTCCCCCCTCCCTCCCTGTAATATTCTTCCCCCTGCCTCCCTGTAATATTCTTCCCCCTCCCTCCCTGTAATATTTCCCCCCCTTCCTCCCTCCTTGTAATATTCTTCCCCCTCCCTCCATGTAATACTCTTCCCCCTCCCTCCCTGTAATATTCTTCCCCCCTCCCTCCCTGTAATACTCTCCCTCCCTGTAATATTCTCCCCCCTCCCTCCCTGTAATACTCTCCCCCCTCCCTCCCTGTAATACTCTCCCCCTCCCTCCCTGTAATATTCTCCCCCTCCCTCCCTCCCTCCCTGTAATACTCTCCCCCTCCCTCCCTCCTTGTAATACTCCCCCCTCCCTCTAATATTCTCCCCCCTCCCTCCCTCCCTGTAATATTCTCCCCCTCCCTCTAATATTCTCCCCCCTCCCTCCCTCCCTCCCTGTAATACTCTCACTCCCTCCCTCCCTGTAAAACTCTCCCCCCTCTAATATTCTCCCCCCTCCCTCCCTGTAATACTCTCCCCCTCCCTCCCTGTAATATTCTCCCCCTCCCTCCCTCCCTCCCTGTAATACTCTCCCCCCTCCCTCCTTGTAATACTCCCCCCTCCCTCTAATATTCTCCCCCCTCCCTCCCTGTAATACTCTCCCCCCTGTAATATTCTCCCCCCTCCCTCCCTCCCTGTAATACTCTCACTCCCTCCCTCCCTGTAAAACTCTCCCCCCTCTAATATTCTCCCCCCTCCCTCCCTGTAATACTCCCCCCTCCCTCCCTGTAATATTCTCCCTCCCTCCCTCCCTGTAATACTCCCCCCTCCCTGTAATATTCTCCCCCTCCCTGTAATACTCTCCCCCCTCCCTCCCTGTAATACTCTACCCCCCCTCCCTCCCTGTAATATTCTCCCCCCTCCCTCCCTGTAATACTCTCCCCCTCCCTGTAATATTCTCCCCCCTCCCTCCCTCCCTGTAATACTCCCCCCTCCCTGTAATATTCTCCCCCCTCCCTCCCTGTAATACTCTCCCCCATCCCTCCCTGTAATATTCTCCCCCCTCCCTCCCTGTAATACTCTCCCCCATCCCTCCCTGTAATATTCTCCCCCCTCCCGCGGCTGCCTAGTTCGCCTTATAGGAAGCGCCGGCCCTGGCTACTCCAGAGGGAAGCCCTTAGTAGAATGTGTGGTCCAGATGGGCATCCAGAAACTAAGATTCAGTCAAACAAGTGAGTGGTTTCTAGAAGAAATTACAAGTTCCAAAAAAGCTAAATCAGTTGTCCAGAGCAAGTCCAGAGGTCTCGATACAGTATGAGATTCCAGCAGTTGCCAAGCCACTGATCCATGTAAGCTGCCATTATCCCAGAAGGAGATTCCATTAACCTTTTCTAGACTGAGAGCATTATTCACTAAAGAGAGAATTTAAAGTGAATTTCAAATTTAAGACCAGTAAAACTGAATAGAAATCATAGCTGACTTAGAGAATGTTTCCAATTTGACTATTTTAAACTTCACGTTGAATTCTCACTTTAGTGACTAACCGTGTTAAAGTCAGTGAATGGCCACTTCAATTGGATATATATTGCACAATTCTAAGTACATCAAGAGCATCAACATTCCATGCATGCCAGCTATGCACTTCAGTGTTCTAGAGAGGTACATTCTGTGGCAAGAAGGATTACCTTTGGAGGGAGCACAAGCTGTTGGATGGCCTATACAGTTTTGCTATATTACTCTTATTATACTTTTTAATATCAATGAAAGATTGTGTACTGGATGTAGACAGAATATTTTCATACATATAATGAAGAGGCATTATAATCTGCCCTGTATAATATTCTTTATTTTAAAGGCACTCCAGGCACCAAAATAACTTTATCTAAATGAATCTAAATAGCCCTGCCAGGGATGTGGTTCAAAACATTGTTATGAATTATGTACTTTAACACGCTATATTGCGATGATACTGAACATTCTTTAATAATAATAATGATAACAATATTGTATTATATAATCAGGAGTGACACTGTCACGGAAGATCCCGTGCCACAGCCTGCTAGAAAGGCATAACAACTAGCCTCCTGCCCGCAGACTATGGGCCTGGTCACAGACTTGAAAATGATATATAGGATATGGGGGTACATTGTGTTAATGTTGCGTTATTATGTAAAATGGTTAGCTGGATGAAAGCTATTGTGTTAATTGTATCATGTAAAAGCTATTGGGCTATGTGTCTTGGTGTCCAGCAGGAGATTAACTTTACTTTTGCCTAGGGCGGCAAAAATCCTTGCACCGGGTCTGGCTGTAGCTGAATCCAGGAGTAGCGGAGGATTAGAGAAGCGGTGACCCAGGGGCACTAAGAGACTCTGGAACCCGTGACAGACACATTGAGTGTTTATGTTCACAAGTTTGTTCTGGGGTATTGATGTAATTATAAAACCTCAGTCAACACTTACCTGGCTGGAGCAGTAGGAGTTAAAGGTGTGTCGGTACTTCTTAAGGGGAACCTCGCCAAAAATGCATTATAATATACATGTAATAGTTTACAGTTTATTTTGTAAACCAGAAAGGATGTGCATTAGCAGCACAGGCTGGGGAGTTTACATAGCACCCATAGGGCACTGGCTGTGGGACTGCTTTACCTTGCCAATGAGTTCTTCGGCATAGAGTATTTGCTAGAACAAGGTAAAGATAGAGTTAAATGCTCCTTAAAAAGAGCATATGGTATGGCTTTGGGTTCTATAAGACAAATTAGTACATCAAACATGTTGAAAAGTCTACCTGCACCTTAGGGTGGTTTTAATTTTCTCTTCTATAGGGTTAGGTGAAATCCTACATTTCCAGTTTTGACTCGAGCACATTTACCTTTTATTGTTTTTATTCCCTCTCAATCTGTCGCTTTCCTTTGGTAGCTTCAGAATTTTTTATTTATGTTGAAAGGTCTCTTTAAACTCACTAACAGGATTGGTAACTAAAGTGAAAAGTATCAGGAATTCTAAATTAATTCAAAACTAATAAAAAATGCCATAGTAGCAGAACTGGACGCATAGCTGACTGGAATAATATTTTCAGCTTGGCTTTTTTGGTTTAGCCTTAAAGGGACACTATAGGCATCAAAACATGTATTTCTGACCCTATAGTTTTAAAATTACTATCTAGCCCACCTTGGGCCCCCTATCTCTCCTAAATATAGTAAAATCTTACCTTATTTCCAGTCTGCCAGTGCTGGCTCCGCCCCAATCTGCCTCCTGTGCTGACATCATCAGAAGTGATGATCTCAGCCAATCACAAGGTTACAGGCCAGGGGATGAAGCCAAATGCCCCCCCTTCCCCCCCCCCCCCCCCCCCCCGGGTCAATCAGCATCTCCTCATAGAGATGCATTGAATCAATGCATCTCTATAGGGAAAGTTCAGTATGAGGAAAGTTCAGTGTCTCCATGTGGCCACTGGAGGAGTGGCCACTGGAGGATTCCCTAGGGAACAATGTTTCTGAAAAGTGTTCATAACAAAATGCCTGCAGGGACTGACTATACTCACCAGAATAACTACATTAAGCTGTAATTGTTCTGGTGACTTTAGTGTCCATTTAATGAAGTAGTTTTGGTGTCCCTGCAGTCTCACCCAATTCTCTGCCATTTAGGAGTTAAAGGATCACTATAGTGTCAGGAAAACAAACCCGTTTCCTGACACTATAGTGCCCTAAGGGTGCCCCCACCCTCAGGGTCCCCCTCCCTTGGAGCTGAAGGGGTTAAAACACCTTCAGCTACTTACCTTAATCCAGCGCCGGTCGGCACTGGTGACCTCTCCTCCCCCACCGACGTTTCGCGCGCGCATTTAAACAGTTCGTAGGAAAGCATTTCTTAATGCTTTCCTATGGACGTTCTGCACGTTGGACGCAAATTTCGCATCCAGCGTCGCAGATGCACCTCTAGCGGCTATCAGAAAGACAGCCACTAGAGGTTGGATTAACCTTGCTATGTAAACATAGCAGTTTCTCTAAAACCTGAGGGACCTGGCACCCAGACCACTTCATTGAGCTGAAGTGGTCTGGGTGACTGTAGTGTCCCTTTAAATCACTCTGTTTATAGTGCAGTGGTCACACCTCCCTGCATGTGACTTGCACCACCTTCCTAAACACTTATTGTAGAGAGAGAGATCCAATACTTAAACTCCATTTATGGCACATTCTGTTTAATTTAGAATGTCTTATCTCCTGCTCTGTTAATAGCCTTCTAGTCTGTGCAGGAGTCTCCTGTGTGTGTGTATAAAGTTCAATTTACAGAACAGGGGATAAAAACTTCAAAAACATCTGAATGAAACTGGAACCATTTTTTCATGCAAGGTGAGTCACAGCCAGAGGAGGTGTAGCCAGGGCTGCATAATTGAGCAGTGAGACTGCAGTGAGCATGATCTATATACTCTAAAACTGCTTCATTAAGCTAAACTTGTTTTGATGCCTATCGCATCCCTTTAACTTTGAAATTCACATTTAGAGTTATTAAATAAACCTGTGAAGAGTTTTTCTTATATGCCTTGGTAATTTTTTAAGCAAATCAAGGTTGTTAATTCATGTTAGGATACGATTTCTGCATGACCAGTCCAAAAATCATCTCAATCTCTAAGGCAAATTGAATATTTTTGTAGCTTGAGTCGCTTTGCTTCTTTTTCAGCAAAACTGGCTCAGTCTAGAACTGAAGATAAACACTTCAGCTGCTACAGGAAATCAAATAGGATGTAATAGACTAGAATCTAGATAATGAAGGAAGTTATAGTGCAGTTTCCAAGTGAGAGCTTTAGTTGTTTTTTACTAACCTAAAAGACTTACAAAGGAGCTCAGAATACTTGATGCAGAAATTTAGTCCACTGACTATGTAAATTAACATGTTTTTCATTAGACAATATATATCACAGTGGAACAGTTAATAATTAAAATGTATAGCCTCTGGGTACCAGGTAGCATAGTCTACTACGGTAAGAATATATTTCTTACCGGAGGCACTAGGCTTAGCTAAGGGCCCCACAATGTCCATGGCTACCCGCAGGGCCGGCCTTAGGGGTGTGCGAGCTGTGCGGCCGCACAGGGTGCCATGGCAACAGGGGCGCCGGGCGGCCAACACAGCTCGCAGGCCAGCCGAGCTATGTATTTCAAGTGAAGAGTCAAATTATGAGTAGAGAGCCGCGGCCAGGAATCCACTTCTGTATGGAGTGTGGAGGAGGAGCGTGGGGGCGTGACGTCGACATGCTCTGTCATCAGAGGGAGCCGCGGAAGGATCCAATTCAGTGAGTGAAGGCGGCGCCTGGTGCTCTTCAATCGGCGGAGACAGCTCAGTCCAGGGAGCAGCAGCCTTTACTGTGAGTGACCTTTTTTTTTTTTTCTTTTTTATTAAATAGGTTTTGTTGAAGGGGTGCAGGAATTTAATTAAGGGGGGCAGGGGATTGATGAAGGGGTGGCATGGATTGGATTACTTGGCAGGGGATTTATTAAGGGGGCTGATAAAGGGCGGCAGGAAATTGAAAAGGGGGGCATGGGGCTGATTAAAGAGGGCAGGTGGCTGATAAAAGAGTGGGAGGGGATTGATGAGGAGATCAGGGGGCTGATGAAATGGGGGCAGATGGCTGATAAAGGGGTGGGAGGGAATTGATGAGGGGGCAGAGGACTGATGAAGGGGTGGCCAGGGGCTGGATTAATTGGCAGGGGATGTATTAAGGGGGCTGATGAAGGGGAGCAGGGGATTGAAAAGGGGGGCATGGGACTGATTAAAGGGGGGCAGGTGGGTGGTAAAGGGGGGGGAGGGGATTGATGAGGGGGTCAGGGGGCTAATGAATGGGGGCAGAGGGCTGATAAAGGGGTAGGAGGGGATTGATGAGGGGGTCAGGGGGCTAATGAATGGGGGCAGAGGGCTGATAAAGGGGTAGGAGGGGATTGATGAGGGGGTCAGGGGGCTAATGAATGGGGCAGAGGGCTGATAAAGGGGTAGGAGGGGATTGATGAGGTGGTCAGGGGGCTGATGAATGGGGCAGAGGGCTGATAAAAGGGGGGGAGGGGATTCATGAGGGGGTCAGGGGGCTGATGAATAGGGGCAGAGGGCTGAGAAAAGGGTGGGAGGGAATTGATGAGAGGGGCAGGGGACTGATGAAGGGGTGGCAGGATTTGATAAAGGGATGGCCAGGGCATTGATGAAGGGGAAGGGGTGGCCAGGAGTTTGATGAAGGGATGGCCAGGGCATTGATGAGGGGGAAGGGGTGGCCAGGAGTTTGATGAAGGGATGGCCAGGGCATTGATGAAGGGGAAGGCGTGGCCAGGAGTTTGATGAAGTGGTGGCCAGGGGCTTGGTGAAGATCTGGCCAGGGGTTTTGGGGGGGGGGCGCCACGAGATTGTTTCGCACAGGGTGCCTGAACACCTAAGGCCGGCCCTGGCTACCCGGCTAAAGGGCTCCTCTATGATGGGCATGGACTGTAACCGAGCCCTTCTTCCCTACTCACCTGAAAGTATCTATCTCGGAAACTCCGGGCCAGAAGAAGTTATGAGTGAACTTTTGTAAGGTCTGGCGATTGCTGAGATGTCCTGTCAGGAAGATGTAGTGCCAAATCCGCAGAAGCTCCAGACGGTATCTCTGTGGGACTACCAGCTGACACTTCAGCATAGGGGGCGACCCGTGAGTAACTTTCTCAGTCATTTCATATAAATCATCCCACGTCTCCCTGGACTGACTCAGACCAGGATCAGTAACTCTAAATGGTTGGGTTCTCTTTTACTCCCCTCCCAAATGAGCGGGGCTGTGGTCACTGTCTGGTTAGGGAAAGTCAGTCTTACCTGTGCCTTGTCAGAGTGTGATCCAGCCTCCATCGAGCGAGCCTGCAGCTGGGTTGTCACAGGGTGTGCCTCCATTGCTGGTGGGCCTGAGAACTCAGAGGTGAGCTGGTCCAAGTAATACCTTACTAGTACTTCTGTAGGTAGTTCATTAATCCCGACTCCCACATAGCCAGATCCATACTGAACCTCCAGCAACTCGAACCACCACACAGCATAAGCTTTTTGCTGTCTCCCAGACTAGGTGTCTTTGAACCAGAGTTAGTATTGCCCCGCTATCCCGCAATCCTTGGGTCGACTTTCCATTAACCGGACCAGCTTTGTGTAATTGTCCCAAGTATTCCTCTGGATGAAAAGTTGCCATAGATTCCCTTTATTGTGCCGGAACATAATAAAAATCTGTCATGGCTACTGGGGGGCTGGTTCGAGTCCAAGTAGTGTGGTTCCAATCCATTGGACAATTGCTCCATACATGCCCACTGTGGTCACATCACTCTGGCACCTGTCATGGTTGATTATATATTTCCTACCTGTTCTATGTTAAATTTTGTCTATATTGTTAATTAATATTGTTTTTGTATTTTATTGTACCCTATTGTATCAATGCAATGTTTTGTGGATCCAAGACATACTTGAAAATGAGAGAAATCGCAATGTATCTTTCCTGGTAAAATATTTTATAAATAAATATAAATAAATAATAAAGCAACAAAGCCCCGTCCATGGAGCTGGCTTTGAGGTGGTGAAGGTCCCGGTCGTAGGTGAGGATTAGATTGAGGGGTATAAGTAGTAGCTCTGGTTTGAGGCGAGAGTACAGAGCTCTGTCTTCCTGGCATGCTGACATTTAAATGCCAGCCTGGCAGCTTAGGTAAAGGTGAGAGATTGACGATCACAGACTCATTCCCTCGTCTCTGGAGGGAGCAGATTATAGTATTGCTCTAGTAATATTAGCTGGTCTACTTCCTCCATGGTGGTTGCTTGGAAGCCATTAATGCAGCACATGGCTGCCCAGGGTAGACAACATGTCCACTCTGCAAAATAGTCTTTGTCATTTCTTCTCAGTTCTAAAAAGCACTGGCAGTACACCTCCTGGGTTATAGTGTCCATTTTACCCTATTATAGTTCCACAGATCCTCATCCAGACAGCTCTGTATGCCTCAGCAGCATGTCCTGGCAATTTCCCGGCCAAGATAGAGACCCAATCCGCTAGGTCTTCATGATGCAATGCACATTGCCATTCAAAGTCATGTAAATAGCCATCACAATCCTCCTCCGTATCAATGAATGGCTCAAAGACAGCAAAGGGCAGCTCCCCTTAGATGCTGGAGTTCTGCCTGTTGTAATTGTTGATCCTTTTACAGATGAAGGACCGTGTTCACCTCTGTCATGACAGTTCAGATGATTTCCATGGAGGGGTTAGGTCCGTACCATACCATTCCAGGTCGTCATCACCCTCTGGAAGTCTGATTTATTGAACGAGTGTCACGTTCTGTTCCTGGTTGCGGATCATTCTGGTAATGGCTTCTGGTATCCAGTACTCCTTTTGCTATTCTTGTTTAATATTTCTTGGTTTTTGGTTTTCTATTCTGTGTCTGGTTTTCTTTATGCTGGGATTTCTGGGTTCATTCCTATAGTTCGTCCCTGGATTTCCCAGTCTCCAGGTTTCCTTTAAATGTTTGTTTTATGTGCCACACCATTATGTTTCCAGCTTTCATTATGTGTTGGAGTTCCTGCAGGCAGCGGCTCAAAGCTTCTGTCCTTTCTTGCAGGTAAGTGCTATATATGTGTTCTTAATCTGTGGTTGTTTTAGCATACATTAGGCAGTGTAGGACCTGCCAGATATGGGGTACATTGGCGTTGTTGGCAGGCTTATGCAATGTATGATCATATAGTGTGACTAAACCCCCATGATTTCCATATGTAGTACTTAGTTATTTCTCCTCTTGTTTTGCCTATGTTTTCTTGTCGTGTCTTAGTTTGTATATACCTGTCCATGTTTAGTCATGTCCAGTCATGCCCATGTTTAGTTAATGTTCCCTTATGTATTGTGTCATGTTCTGGGTTTAGCTTCCTATCCTTCTCTGGTTCTGGGTTCTACTAGTTATGTCTTGTTTTCATGTTTGGTGCCTGTTCTAGCTTTGTCTTGTTTCTAGTACTGGATACACCCTTGCTGCAGAGCCTCCCTATACAGCTCCTGGGAGGTCTGCATATTTCCTAGCTCCTAGTTCCTTGGATCCGCAAAAGCTGAATCAGGGTTCTGGTTGTGGCTGCACAAACGCTGGTGCTCAACACCAGGGGGCGTGCGGTTACCCTGCACCAGACCCTGCTATTCCACCTCCACGCTGAAGACTCCCACTTCATCAGGCATTATGGGTCCCGGTCCATGCCCCGCCACCTGGACACTGTGTCTGGGTTCCGGGCACCGGACTACCACCCTGACAACGAGCCAGTGGGCAAGGTGCTGGCACGAATCCCCTCCATAAGGACAGCCAGAAAGATAGCCTTTGGTTTATTGCTGGATACCTGGCTCCATGCTTCCAGCAAGTCTTTAAGCGTACTCCGATTCAGAAGTTTGTAGTCTCCATCCACCACTCTCCTGGACAGTTTGCAGCTTCCAGCGGTTCTTCTTCCTGGACCCTCCTAGCGAGAAGTGCATCCGCTGCTGTTACTAGATGTGATGGAGATGCTATATTTAGGCTATCTACACCAAGTATCCCTTCTCTCCTGGGACAGAGTAGACAAAGTTATTATTGCTTGTCCCTTTGCCACGGGATAGAACTGTTAAAATGTGACTACAGCTCTTCCCAAACATCAGCCGAGGCATGATGATGGGTAAAACAGATCTGAGTTTATTGGGAAACACACAGAAATATATATGTACATTCCCAACACGGGGTCATTTTGAAAAACAATGCATTGCACAACCTGGCTGCATTGGTGTCCGAAACATAACTCACTTAGCACACGACCAGGGCGCCTAACAATAATAACCATAAAAAAGCATGTTCTCCTATAGTTTCCCCCAAGTTTCTTACATCTCCGGAGAGCTTTGGTGTGGAGTAGGTGACTAGAATCCGGCATCAGTTGTTAAAAGTGACCTGGCAATCTGTCACAACCCAGTACATGAAATTGCATAACAGTATAACAGTAGTTATGTGCATGTTTTCAGAGTAGACACATCAGTGGCAGAACTATTGTATAGAGGGCCCAGATGCAAGAATTTTTTTGGGGGGCTGCAGTAGGGTAACTTGCATTGGGTCCTGCTGATGGATGAGGATGATGGAACTGTGTGTCTGGAGCTGGGTCTATTGTTGCTTCTCCCCAACCCCCTGAGCCTCTTCTGCCTCCTCTTCTGTCTTATCCTGTGCCTTCTCTTCTGCCTTGTACTAATCTCCCTCTAGAGCTGGGAGGAAGTGACATGCACTCACTTCCTCCCAGCATTGCTGGAATTACAGGAGCCTGGTCGTGCTGTTACAGGGCCACAAAACCAGACTGGACCCCTGTTCAGCAATAGCCATTGGGTGGCCTTAAGTGCAGTACAAATATATATGTCACTGTGTTGTTAACAACTTGCATAAATTTATTTTACTGCTTTCAACCCAGCTTGTTCTTAGGCTTTAAATGTATAACTTGCCAGTATTTAGAGATTAATAATCAAAACAAATAATCTGGATTTTCCCCATCCCCCTATTGCTAGGCTGGGGCAAGAAGACATCTTCCTTTGCAACCTTGTGAGATAATTATAGATGCCAATCTACAGTGTGATGGACAGCCACTCAAGATATATTTTTTACTGTGTTCTATCGCTAACATAAGAATATGTATGGTAAATATCTTACGGTTGTGCTCAAAAGTTTCCATACCCTGGCAGAAGAAGGTGTGGTTGCCTCAAACAAGCACAATACAACGATACTTGAACAAAAATGAGCTGCATGGTTGAGTTGCTAGAAAGAAGCCTTTACTGTGCCAATGCCACAAAAGAGCATGGTTACAATATGCCCAACACCACACACCTTGACATGCCTCACAGTTTCTGGCACTGTGTAATTTGGAGGGACGAGACCAAAATAGAGCTTTATGGTCACAACCATAAGCGCTATGTTTGGAGAGTTGTCAACAAGGCCTATAGTGAAAAGAATACCATACCTACTGTGATGCATGGTTTTGGTGGTTTTTGGGGTATGTGAACTCTAAAGGTACAGGGAATCTTGTGAAAATTGATGGCCAGATGAATGCAGCATGTTATCAGAAAATACTGGCAGACAATTTGCATTCTTCTGCACGAAGGCTGCGCATGGGACACTCTTGGACTCTTCAGCATGACAATGAGCCTAAGCACAAGGTCAAGTTGACCCCACCGGTGGTTACAGCAGAAAAAGGTGAAGGCTCTGGAGTGGCCATCACAGTCTCCTGACCTTAATATCATCGAGCCATTCTGGGGGAGATCTCAATCATGCGCTTAATGCAAGACAACCAAAGACTTTGCATGACCTGGAGGCATTTTGCCAAAAATGAATGGCAACTATACCACCTGTAAGTATTAGGGACCTTATAGACAACTGTTATAAAAGACTGCATGCTGTCATTGATGCTAAAGAGGGCAATACACAGTATTAAGAACTAATGGTATGCAGACTTTTGAACAGGGGTCATTTCATGTTTTTCTTTGTTGCCTTGTTTTGTTTTATGATTGTGCCATTCTGTTATAAACTACAGTCCAATATGAATCCCATAGGAAATAAAAGAAATGTGTTTTGCCTGCTCACTCACGTTTTCTTTAAAAATGGTACATATATATCAATTGTCCAAGGGTATGCAAACTTTTGAGCACAACTGTAGATAGATCTGAGGCTCCATTTGAATACGGGTATAAAAGATATTTATTCTCTGTGCCCGGAACTTATCTAGTCTTGCTTTATTCTCTTGGTTCTAGCAATCAAATAGGGAAAAAAGAGACTGCAACTACGCTTTCGATAAAAGCCAACATATTTATTTCCTCTTGTATGGATCACTATAACCATTGATACAATCAAAATCAAAGAGGCTCAGGTCAACATGTTTTGATTGATATTATTTATCAATGAAATTTAACCAAAGAGCACTCATCTCCATGAGAGCGGCTTTGGACTGGGAATTTTGTCATCAGTGTTTGATGATAAGCATTTGATTGGTGCTAGGCAAAAAGGGCCACCCTCTTCAATAGCTGCAAACTCAGATCTTCACCTTATCAAAGGTACAATTTAGGGGTTACAAAACATTTGTTGAAAAAGGTATGAAATGTTTGTAAAATATATGCATTTTCAAATATAGAATTTTGCTTTAATGCATTTTCTCTAATTTATGCAAAATGCGTTGGTAAATCCTCACTGAGCACCTTTAACACAAAAAAATTGCTTCCCTCTGGTTCAAAGTTTTGTCTTATGCTCTCAAATGTATTCTCTAAAACATATCAGTTGGCTACATTTATCTCTATAAGACCACATGAAGAGGTCCTGAGACTACTGTCTGTTTCAAGATCACATTTTGAATTTCACAATATTTTGTGTATTATTTTATTTGATTTTAAAATGTATATTTTTGAAATTAAAAGACCACCTTTCAATAGTAATAACTTTATTTATAAGAAACAGATGCTTTTTCAACATGAAGGGCTTGTTTCCAATGCTGAATGGCATCCACTGGAAGTGTAAAAAAAATAATAATTTGCCTTTGTTCACCCGTGCCCCCAGCTATTGGCACTGGGTAGGTTAATGTAATAATGAAAGTGAGGGGACATTCCATTGTCAAAATTTCTCAAAGGATACTTCTCTGCTTTATTTTTATAAAATCTATAAAAATACAAAATAAAGTGAATTGCACTTTAGTGGGACAAACAACCCCTTACCACCTCACGTGTATCGTGTGGAATGTCCAAACTTAATCATTTCACACGATACGTGTGAGGAGGTAAGGGTTGTTTGGATTTTGTATTATTACTACTAACCACAGTTCCAGCTCCAGCTGACTGTCTGCTACGTTTATTATTATTATTAATATTATTATTTTATTTATTTATATAGCGCCAACAAATTCCGCAGCGCTTTACAATGGGTGGACGAACAAACATGTAGTTGTAACCAGACAAGTTGGACACACAGGAACAGAGGGGTTGAGGGCCCTGCTCAATGAGCTTACATGCTACAGGGAGTGGGGTAAAGTGACACAAAACGTAAGGATAGTATTAGACTAATGACAGTTGCAAGAGATGAATCAGTCGGGAGCTATTAACAGTTTAATTGATACACTTTTATGAAGAAGTGGGTCCTTAAAGGACCACTATAGTGCCAGGAACACATACTCGTTTTCCTGGCACTATAGTGCCCTGAGGGTGCTCCCACCCTCAGGGTCCCCCTCCTGCCGGGTTGGATGGAGAGGAAGGGGTTAAACTTACCTATTTTTCCAGCGCCGGGCGGGGAGCTCTCCTTCTCTTCGACTGAATGCGCATGCGCGGCGTGCCAATGACAATGAGCATGACAATGAGCCTAAGCACGAGGTCAAGTTTGGTAATGATCCAAAAGGCAAAGTGTTTCATAACACATTAAATGCATAGCAATGCTATGGCCAGTTCTAAAATATAATATTCTTACAAATATATAATGTCTAATAAATATTCTAATATTACTTAAATTAAATTCAATGTTCCAATTGACATATGTTCGCCCTTGTATTGATGTGCATATTCTTAGTGATAGCTGAAGTAATAAAGTTCTCATGCATTATTTCCAAATGACTGAATGTCTCTATTTCAGCGTCCCAGATAAACAAAGTCAGAACAATAAATCATGGCTTTTCTTTACTTGTGCTTCATTTTTAAAACTAGTGCTTTATAATGGCTACATTGAGCGCATATATCTCCAAGTGACCATAAACTTGCATCATATATTTTGTCGAACATGTAAAAGAGTATTGGAAATCTTGTACTATGCAGTTATTCAGTGACCTAAAACCTAAAAACTGCTTCTATAATCTAATGGTCTAACAGAATGGATGGATGGCATAATTCATGGTTGTGATCTCTGTCCATAGCAACAGGTCAGACCAATCTCGGTAGTCAGACATGAAACATTGTAGATTCTGCTCTAAAGACTAGTTAGAATGCTGAGTTATAAAATTAGTTTGCACTTAGTAAGTTTAGGAGAAGGAAAAAGGGATGTGAAATTAAAACAACCCTCCAAACCCTTGAGACTAATTTTTTATCCTTATCGGAAACATTCTCCTAGAAAGCAAACAACAGTAAACCCCCCCCTAGAAAATACTTTGGATAGTTTCTTTAAAAAAAAAAATATATAATTAAGGCAAACAGACAAAGGAATCCATCTTGGAGTAGATAGGTATTGAGAAAGATGGGAATAAGCCAAGCTACCATGCCACGTTTTGTTGGGCACCATTCTGACAAGTAGACTTGTGCATTCAATTTAAAATGAATTGTGATTACGCCAAATTCTGGGCGATCCTCAATTTATCTCAATCCATCTCCAAAATAAAACATAGATGTATCACAAACCAAACAAAATGGGCAATATACAAGCAGTTTTATTTATTTTGGGATTCATAGTTCTGTCCATGGTGCTACAAAAAGGAGGGAATGGAAAATAAGCTGATGAGGCGAGGGATTGTGGGGGAGCAAATAAGCAGCTTAGTTTGCCGTGATGAAAAAAAAAGGTCTGCCCAGTGGTGTAGGCTGTATCTCCTGTTTAATCAAGAGGAAGATGATTGGTGGAAAAGTTCAAGTGCAAAGTGAAAAATAGAGAAAAAAGAAGAAGCAGCACTAAAAATCTACATATCTCAAGGCAGGATTTTTTCCTGACACTTCAACTTCAGCTATTGAAGGAAACTAACTAGCAGTGGCCTACTTTTTTCACCGACATGAAATACATATTACCTTTAAATTTTGTGCCACTTTACCCCACTCCCTCTAGAATGTAAGCTTGTTTTAGCAGGGCAGTCAACACCCTCTGTTCCTGTGTGTTATGTTGCAACAACATGTCAGGCGCATCGTCACCATATGGGTTGGTGGAATAAAAGACCCCACCTTATCATCTACCCAATAAAACACGAACACCGATTTTATACGGATCAGTAAGTCCACAGCTTTATTAAATATATATAAATTATAAAGTAACATAAATAATTAAAGTCATTGCCCCCACCCCATCTATAACATAACATATCCCTCGGTCATACAAAAGGCAATGACCCATATTTTCAGCAATAAACATACATTTCTAACAAACAATCAACATCATAACCGTAATACATAAAATGCCAATTTTGATAACCCGGATGCCCCTACCCGTCCAGGTTCTGAGCTACCGACGAGCTCTAAACCTGCCAAACTTAAACATGAACAATATCAATCCCTTCCTACCCAACATAATAACTACCCTGTACTTAACCAAGGGCCTGTTTTCCCCCTAAACTTTAGCTCACTAACCCCACCTCTTTGACAAAGCTGAGAATAACCCTTGCAACCTCCAAACCTCTTAGAGAGGGTGGGAGGGACAAATTCGGCCCAGTGAGTAAATAAGAATGAGGGAATCCAAAATGGCTACCCATTTATACTGTATCAGCCACTAGCTAAATTGCCCAATTACAACCCACTTTCCACCTAAGCCCACTTCCTAGCTCTGTCAGGGCCCTATCCACTAAGCTGCGCTAGTTTCTTGGGGCTACATGACAGGTGCATCGTCGCCATATGGGCTGGTGGAATAAAAGGCCCCACCTTATCATCTAGCCAATAAAACGCGAACACCGATCTTAAATGGATTAATAAGTCCACAGCTTTATTAAATATATATAAATTATAACATAACATGAGAACATAAATAATTAAAGTCATTGCCCCCCACCCCACCTATAACATATCACTCTGTTATACAAAAGGCAATGACCCATATTTAAAACAATAAACATGAATTTATAACAAACAAACAACGTCATAACCATAATACATAAAGTGCCAATTTTGACAACCAATATAGCGAGTAGGGGCATAATTTACTAATACTAAGTAATCTTTAGTATTAGTAAATTTGGCTGAAAGACCAATTTAGGTCTTTCAGCCTTTTAGTAGATAGCTCCCTAATACTGTGGGAATTAGGGAGTTATCTACTTATTCATTCCCATCCATTGGCTGGATAAGTAACTTACATTTTATATGAATGTGTGTTACTTGATTGTTGTAAGTTTTGCAAATGCTCACAGCTGAATCCTGGCTATGTTTGTATACTTTTTATTTAAACTTGTATATAGTGTAACATTCTTCATTCTTCCACTGGGTAGGTATATTAGTACTTCGGCAATACTGTGCTTCGTAACTTCGGCACTTTGGAACTTCGGCAACTTCGTAACATCGACACTTCGGAAATTTGGCAATTTCTGAACTTCTGCAATTCAGAACTCCGTCAATTCAGCAATTCGGTCATTCAGAACGAAACGAATTGCACATGTCTCTAAAATAATAATTGTGGCAGGTTGAGTATGACAGGGCAAGGGGGTGAATGAGACAGGGATGGGGAGGTGAGTGTGACAGACTGAAGCAGGGTAAGTGTGGCAGGTTTTGGGGTGAGTGTGACATAATTAAAGGGTGAAGTATGACATGGCAAGGGGAGGTAAGTGTGACAGGATTAAGACATATTAATGTGATTGGGTGAGTATCAAAGGGTTGGGGTGAATGTTGCATGGTTGGAGAAGGGAGTGAGACGTGGTGAGCAGGGCCGGACTGGCCCACCGGGAAATTTCCTGGTGGGCCATCGGCACCTGGGGCCGGGCACACACCTGGGTCTGCTGGCGGCCGCTGGGGGAGGTCTGCTGGCGGCCGCTGGGGAAGCTGTGCTGTCTCTGCTCCCCAGTGCGCAGCTTCATGAGACCACGGCCGGAAGATGACGTCATATTCTGGCCGCGGTCTCATGCAGCAGCGCGCAAAGGCGGGAGAGCAGAGCCAGCATAGCACAGCTTCCCATGCGGCCGCCAGCAGACCTCCCCCAGCGGCCGCCAGCAGACCTCCCCCAGCGGCTGCCAGACTCCAGCACAAGTCCCCCAGCACAGACAGCAGTCTGCACTGCACGACCCCCTGGCAGGTAGGAGTAATGTGTGTTATGGTCTGTCTGTCTGTTATGGTCTGTCTGTGTCATGTTGTCTGTCTGTATGGTGTGTGTATGTCTATCATGGTGTGTGTGTGTGTGTGTCTGTCTGTGTCATGGTGTGTGTGTGTGTCTGTCTGTGTCATGGTGTGTGTGTGTCTGTCTGTGTCATGGTGTGTGTGTGTGTGTCTGTCATGGTGTGTGTCTGTCCGTCATGGTGTGTGTGTGTCTGTCCGTCATGGTGTGTGTGTGTCTGTCATGGTGTGTTTGTGCCTGTCTGCCCGTCATGGGGTGTGTGCCTGCCCGTCATGGGGTGTGTGTCTGTCCGTGTCATGGTGTGTGTGTCATGGTATATGTGTGTGTGTGTGTCATGGTGTGTGTGTCTGTCTGTGTCATGGTGTGTGTGTGGTTCTGTCTGTGTCATGGTGTGTGTGTGTCATGGTATATGTGTGTTTCTGTGTCTGTCATGGTATATATGTGTGTTTTAAAAATAGTGTTTTTGCTCACCTTTTTTTCCCCCACGCAGCGTGCTGGTCTCCCCTCGACTGGCCCTGCCTCTATGGCTAAGATCATCAAGCTTGATGATCTCAGCCAATCCAATGCTTTTCCATAGTATTGGCTGCAAAACGCTACACCAATACGCATCTCCTCATAGAGATGCATTGAATCAATGTATCTCTATGGGGAACGTTCAGCGCCTCCAGAGTGTGGAGACCCTGAATGTAGGTGCACTGACACAGGAAGCACCTCTAGTGACCGTCTGAGTGACTGTCACTAGCGGTGTCACTTTGAAGCAATGTAAACACTGCCTTTTCTCTGAAAAGTCAGTGTTTATGTTGAAAACCTGTAGAGACAGGCTATAGACACCAGTACCACTACATTAAGCTGTGTGTGTGTGTGTGTGTCTGCTAGTGAGTGAGCTTGTGTTATTATGTCAATGAGCTGATGTATATCAGTGAGATTGTTTGTCTATGAGGCCGTGTATCAATGAGCTTGTGTGTGTCATTAAGATGTCAGTGTCTGCATGTGAGTATGCTTACTGTATAATTAAACGTTTTACTCTGAAAGGACCAATATTTTATATTAGAAAAAGCAATATATATATATATAGAGATATATATATATATATATTCCTCACTCATCTGTCATCTGGGGTGGTAAGGCATTCCCACCACATGTGGATGTACGTTCCCCTCTGGCCGCATCCCCTCCAGCACGTGTCTGTTGGGGTTTTTTGCATTTGATTCAGCTTAACCGGTGTGGTGTACCAGCGCAGCATTGTTTTTATGGATTGTTCCTGGAGGGTAACACACACCGATGAGGAATGGTTAGCCTCCCATATCTCTTGCTATTCTACACCCTCCAGGGTTTCGCCCAGGTCTCGTTCCCATTGATCTGTGTAAGTTAATTTACCCCAGTCCCTGGCTTCGGAACAGAGGTGGGCATACAGAATCATCATGCCTATGGGGTGATCATGCCTATGGGGTATGGGTATGGTTTCTTGCAGGCAAATGCGCTCGTAGAAGGTCTTTTTTTGTTGGGCCGCTATTTGTATGGTTGGTGTTTTTACGAAATCTTTGATTTGGAGATATCTGAAGAAATCGGCGGGGGTAAGGTGGCCTAGCTGTCTCAATGTGTCAAATGGTATAATTTCTGTCCCCTCATATAAGTGGCAAATGCATTGTAGGCCTATCCTCTTTAGATTTCTGAAATCTCTAGCTGCCATTCTGGGGGTGAAGGCCTTGTTGCGTAAGTATGGGGTGAGGGGGGACGGGTCGGAAGCTAAATGGAATTTTAATTTGAAGGTGTCCCATATCTTCAGAGAGTTTAATATGGTCGGGCATATGATCCTAATAGGTGGCCTATGTTCCCTGGGGACCCACATTAGTAGCTGCGGTAGATCAGCACCTGTCATTAAGGATTCTATGTCTGCCCATTTTCTTTCGCTGGGGGGAGAGTGCCACATCGCTATTTGTGCTAATTGAGTAGCTACATAATAATAGTAGATGTTCGGCAGGCCCAGACCCAGTCTCGTCTTTGAACGGTATAGGATAAATCTAGAGATTCTATGTCTTTTGTTTTGCCAAACAAAGGTTTCCATCGCCCTTTGTAGGGGCTGTAGGGAGGATCTGGAGACGCGGATGGGCAGTGCCTGAAATAGGAACAGAATTCTTGGCAAGATATTCATTTTAACAGCGTGTATTCTCCCTATCCAGGAAATCGGTCTGTCCACCCACGCCTCCATCTCCCGAATCAGTTGTTTTATCATTGGGGCGTAGTTCTGCTCAAATAGGTTTTCTGGTTTTGTTACATAAAACACGAAAACAGAAATGAAAAGGGTGCGCCTAACTTACATAAAAATAATATTATGCATAAATAAAATAATAATAAAATAATAGTCCAAAGTCCTACAATAAGTCCGAAGTGGTAAGTTCCACAAAGTATGGAGGATGCTTGAGAATGATGTCAGTCTTTACGCCTATGCACTTGTAGTTCGGTGATGATATGTGAAGATAAAAGCAGGAAAACAAAAATCCCAATGGTACAGTATGTCAGCAAGGTGAAAGGGGATAAAATAGTGATAATGAAAATTACTCACAATTTTCAGAGCTAAAATCCAGCTCTGATATTATATGCGTGAAGTGGAATGATCCCCACTCAAGGATATATAGGGTGACGCTGGTCAGCAAGTAGTGCTGCGTCACCAGCGTCACCCTATATATCCTTGAGTGGGGATCATTCCACTTCACGCATATAATATCAGAGCTGGATTTTAGCTCTGAAAATTGTGAGTAATTTTCATTATCACTATTTTATCCCCTTTCACCTTGCTGACATACTGTACCATTGGAATTTTTGTTTTCCTGCTTTTATCTTCACATATCATCACCGAACTACAAGTGCATAGGCGTAAAGACTGACATCATTCTCAAGCATCCTCCATACTTTGTGGAACTTACCACTTCGGACTTATTGTAGGACTTTGGACTATTATTTTATTATTATTTTATTTATGCATAATATTATTTTTATGTAAGTTAGGCGCACCCTTTTCATTTCTGTTTTCGTGTTTTATGTTACTTATATAAGGGGATTAGGGGAACTCCCCTTTTAAGGTGTGCAGCCGTTCTAAACCATATTTCTCTGTGGCTACGTAGCGCTGACTCTTCACCCCATTCCTTTTTTTCTGGTTTTGTTGTCAGGCGTATACCCAGGTACTTGAGTATTTGGTGTTCTATTCTCATCTTATGTGCGTCCTGCATTTGATTCATTGCCATTGTCGGTACTCCCAATGGGAGAACACTGGACTTCGTCATGTTTACCCTGTATCCGGAAAAGGTCCCAAATTCATTTAAGACTTCTCTTAGGGCCCCCATTGAGTTTACCGGGTCGGTGAGCGCCAGGAGGACATCATCCGCATAGGCTGATACTAGGAAATCTCTACCCCCCACTTTGATACCCTGTATCCGTGGGTGCTTCCTCAGAGCGTGCAGTAGAGGCTCTAACGATAGGGCATAAAGGAGTGGGGAGAGAGGACACCCCTGTCTGGTTCCGTTAGAAAGCTGGAAGGGATGGAGCGGGGCTCCTGCTATCTTCATCTGTGCTCAGACATTGCTGTACATGGCTCTTAGTAAGGTCATAAACTGTTCGGGAAACCCTAACTTTATTTATTTATTTATTTATTATTGCTATTTATAAAGCGCACACAGATTCCGCAGCGCTGTACAATTAGTGGAGAAACGTACAATATACACAGACAAATACAAGAGGTAAGAGAGCCCTGCCCGTAAGCTAATATCTAGCCATTGGAGCTCTTTTATACAAAGTGCTTGGCTAGATGGCCCGTGAGCTTACAATCTAAAGGAAACCATGGGGATTTGAGACAAGAGGTAGCAGGGGAAGTTTGGAGGTGATGGCTGAAAGAGTTAACAGAGAGAAGCTATAGGTAAGATGTTAGGGGAATGAAGAGATAATTGGGTGAGAATCTCAAACAGCTGGAGGAGCATGCTATATCTTTAAGGGGAGCCTGGGTGGGCGGGAGGAGGGGAGGGTGGGCGGGAGGAGGGGAGGGTGGGCGGGAAGTGGGGAGAAAAAATGCAGTCTTCACTGAGTTGATTGTGAAGTGAGGCCTGAGGAATAGGGATAGAACAGTCATATGAAGGTATTTACGACTGGGGAGGGGAAAAGGAGAGTGTGAGAGGGAGGGGGGAGGGGGGAGGGGGAGGGGGGGCAGAGTAGGCATGTGTTATAAACTATTGAAAAGTTTAGCAACCAAATTCTATCACCCAAAATATTAATAACTGTCTACATGAAATATTGGTCAGAATCATTAAATGACAGTGGTACACACTGCATGCACATAACATTACAGTGGCAAACTACAGGTATAAATTGTAACAACTCTATAGTAACACATGAGAATATTGTAGCAATCCAGTAATACGGGAGGTGGAGTATCTTCCAAGCTTCAGTCAGTACCTGAGAGTGATGGGTGTTTTTGCAGGATGGTAAATGCAGTCTTCACTGAGTTGATTGTGAAGTGAGGCCTGAGAGTGATGGGTCAGTAGCGTAAACAAGTAGGGCCACTTCACTCTGTCAAACTCTTTTTCAGCGTTGAGCGATACGAGCATCGTTGGGGTCTTTGTGGCCATCTGGCGCCAGATTAGGTCGATGTTTCGTCGGGTGTTTTTGAATAACTGCCTGTTAGGTATGAAACCTACTTGGTCGGCATCTATCAAATAATTTAGGAATGGGTTCAGTCTGGATTTTCGCTAGAAGTTTCATGTCATGGTTAATAAGGGATATTGGTCTATAGTTACCTGGAGCGAGGGGGTCCCTATCTGGCTATGGCAACAGTACGATGGTGGCTAATGACATATCCGGATTCGGGGTGCCTCCCGTCCGGAACCTGTTGAATACTGTCGTTAAGTGTGGTACCAGTTCCTCGCGGAAGGCCTTATAATAACTACCGTCGTACCCGTCGGGTCCTGGGGCTTTATTCCCTTTTAAAGTCGTTATCGCTCGATCTACTTCGTCGGGGGTAATATCTGCAGCTAGTACCGCCACTGCCTCTCTTGGGAGCGTCGGGAGTCCCAAGTCATTAAGGAACCTAAGGGTGGCGTCTTCGTCCTTTTTCGTCACCGTCTCCGTGGTTGGTGAGTGGTTCTATAGGGATTTATAGTATTCCGTGAATACCTCGGCTATGTCTTTAGGTGTAGTTTTAATGGAGTTAGCTGGGTGTCGAATGGATGCTATGTGTCCGCGCCTCATTTTCGGCTTTAGGACTCTAGCTAAGAGGGTATGCATTTTATTGGCCCGTTCATAGAACGTGCGTTTGGTCCAGGTCATTGCTCTGACAGTATCATCTAGCATTAGGGTGCGTATGGCCAGTCTGGTCTCTTCTAGTCATCGAAATGAGGCGTCATCAGGTTGTCTCTTGTGTTTTTGTTCTTGCGTCCATAGCCTAGTCAGTAAATTCGTTAAGTTTTGGGTTCTAGCTTTCTTTCTCGCGGTCGCTAATTTAATGAGCGTCCCTCTTATAACTGTTTTATGTGCTGCCCATATTGTCTCTGGCTGCAAGTCTGGGGTGGTGTTGGAGTCGAAATACTCCACTATGTCCTTGCGGACCTGTTCTACAATCTCTGGGTCGTTCAGTAGTGAGGCGTTTAGTTTCCATGTCCACGGGGAGCTACTGCATAAGTTGCCAATGGTAATGTGGATGTCGGCGTGGTTAGACCACGATATGGAACCTATCTCAGATCCCGTGACTCTGTCTAAAGATTTGTCGTTAATGAGGAACATATCAATTCTTGAGTAGGTACCATGTGGGGCCGAATAGAACGTGTAGTCCCTCGTGCTTGGATCATGTGCTCTTCATACGTCCACCAACCCGGTATCTGTGATGAACCCATGGAGCAATTTGTCTTGCCTTCCCCTTCCCTGCAATCTGGGGCCGTCCCCTAGCGAACTCCGATGAACTACGGGGTTTGCTACTGCGTTTAGGTATCCTCCTAATTACACAGCCTTTTAAAGCATTTCATGTAAAAAATCATCTAATGTTTGCACATCTTTTATTGCAAATTATGTTTGATTAGAATTTCTTATATTCTGCTCCGTTAATAGCTTGCTAGACCTTACAGTAGCCTCCTACATGTAATAAAAGTTCAACTCACCTACATCTGATTAAAAATTGAACCATATTTCCTATTTCATATGTCAGTAACAGCCAGGGGAGGTGTGGCTAGGGCTGCATAAACAGAAACACCCTTAAGGACTGAGTCAAATGTACGCGCTGTGATCAAAATAAAACATAAACAAAACTTGAAATTTGACTATATGTCTGTTCAACCGTAATTCTCCTCTTTCATATTAAGTGCACCCACGCTTATTATATATCATTTTATTCAGGAGAAACAGGGCATCAAATATTTAGCTATGAAACATAGCAACAATTTAATATAAAAAAAAGTGACAAAGTAAAAAATGTTGTTATTTTGTTAGTTCTGAATGACATTTTAACTGGTAAATGTAATAATACTGTTTGCTTTTACTGCAATAAAAAACACATATTTGTTTTTAGTGATGTCTCATGTGTAAAACCGTATCCCCTATGTGCAAGTTTCATGGTGTTTTGGGAAGTTACAGGGTCAAATATAGCATGTATTGCAAATGGGGTATGTCTAGTCTTTTTTAGTAGCCACTTAATCACAAACACTGGCTAAAGTTAGCATTAATATTTGTGTGTGAAAAATGCACCTGGGATTCTTTGGAGTAATGAAGAAAAGTAAATGCCAGGTTGTAGTAAAAAAATAAAAATGCAAATAAAAGATGATGATACAAAAAAAGTAAAAGGACCAAAATCTGTTTATTAACAATTTAAAAAAGCAGTACAATGTATCCAAACGCATTTCACCATATAGGCTTTATCAATGGAATAAAAACATTCAACCTGGCTTGTTGAGGTAAATATAGGCATTAGACAAATAAAAATTGTCTCCAAAACTGCTCTATCCAATCATAGAGCAGAATGTGTTTACAAATAAATAACAGCTTGTACGATTAAAATGTACATAGATCTGACTTCTAAGGATCTAAATATGATAAGATTACTATAAAAACAAGAGTTTTTAAGGGTATAATCGTCATTAACTGCCGAGACAGGTGAGGGGCGTCGTCATTTCCGGCCGCTAAGTATTATGGAGGCTGCAGCACCTGGCATTTTTTACCACTGGTAAAGACCAGGCCAAGGGTCTACCAAAACAAGTATAATAGCAATTCAGCCCTTTCCAAAAACTGATGCTATACTATGAATAGCTTTATTATGGAGTACTTTTTTCTATTAAAATGATTTAAAATGATAACTTGCGGCATGGGAGCAATTAATTTGTGTTTACAGCAAATCTGATTTTGAGCATTTTATTAGCTTCCAATTTTTACTTTAATGCACTAATGTTAGCCGTGTCATAATTCTGCAGAAATCTCCATCCTTAAATAGAAGCTGACACTTCCTTTTCATACAATTGTATAAATAATTGGTGTTTTTAGCCACAATAAGTGCTTACTGGGCACTGAACCTGCAGCTTGAATAACAGTAGCACCAGCAGTACCTCAAATTAGACAGTTCTCAATAGGTTTCCACGGCAACTTAGCAACCTTAGACTCCAATGGAAGTGTTTCTAACATTAGTATCACATCTGGTTTCTACTGCTTGTTGACAATTTTGTGACACAAATGATTATTTACTTACTAAATAAAGCAGTTTTAGTGTATAGATCATTCCCCTGCAATTTCACTGCTCAATTCACGGTCATTTAGGAGTTAAATCGCTTTGTTTCTGTTTATGCCGCCCTAGCCACACCTCCCCTGGCTATGATTGACAGAGCCTGCATGAAAAAAAACTGGTTTCACTTTCAAACAGATGTAATTTACCTTAAATAATTGTATCTCAATCTCTAAATTGAACTTTAATCACATACAGGAGGCTCTTGCAGGGTCTAGCAAGCTATTAACATAGCAGGGGATAAGAAAATCTTAATTAAACAGAACATGCAATAAAGAAAGCCTAAATAGGGCTCTCTTTACAGGAAGTGTTTATGGAAGGCTGTGCAAGTCACATGCAGGGAGGTGTGACTAGGGTTCATAAACAAAGGGATTTAACTCCTAAATGGCAGAGGATTGAGCGGTGAGGCTGCAGTGGCATGTTCTATACACCAAAACTGCTTCATTAAGCTAAAGTTGTTCAGGTGACTATAGTGTCCCTTTAACCCCTGGAATGCTACTTGGTTTAGTTACGCAAAGAATAAGTCAAACTTCCAGCCCATTTACAATTCAATACTTTGTTAGCATCACTATTGTGATAACGCTTGCATATGAAATCATCCTAACCTCCTCACATTGGGGTTTTATTATACATTTCAATTAAAGGGACACAAATCACTTGACAATGATATTTTGAACCAACAAGTAAACACACAAAAATATACAAACCAAAATAAAGCAAGAAAAACTTTTAAAAGTGTGTGATAAATGTTTATGGTCAGACTCCTTGCTCCTCCTGTCAGAATGTTGCAAGTTGAAATGATCTTCCAACTGCACATGTCTAAATCTGTCAGGCATGCCAAATGCACTTTTCCAGCATTCCTAGGGATAGGACACCGATTGGTTAGATTAGTGTCCCTTCTGGCGTGGGTGTTGAAAGCATGAGAAGAATCATATTTACCTGTTTTTTCAGACTGAAGAGAGAGAAAACTGTCTAAGCGCCAAAACAACTCTAGCTTAATGAAGCAACTTTGGAGTGTAGACCATGCCCATGCTCGTAATCAGGTGACTATAGTGTTCCTTTAATTCTAAGCTAAATATGGTCACAAAGTGATACATGTCCCTTTAAGGTTGAGGAAAAATTATTGTTAAAAGTCTTGCTTACAAATGTTATATTTTGAACAAAATGATCAGCCTTTGCTCAGCCCCAGGGCCCCCTTTTACCTATCCCAGCCCTGTGCTCCCTTTCACCCATCCCAGCACCTGTACCCCCCTTCACCCACCCCAGTGCCCCCTTCACCCACCCCAGTGCCCCCTTCACCCATCTCAGCCCCAGTGCCCCCTTTCACCCATCTCAGCTCCTGTGCCCCCCTTAGCCCAACCCCAGTGCCCCCTTCACCCAGCCCACCCCAGTGCCCCCTTCACCCATCTCAGCTCCAGTGCCCCCTTTCACCCATCTCAGCTCCAGTTCCCCCTTTCACCCATCTCAGCCCTGTGCCCCCTTCACCCATCCCAGCACCTGTACCCCCTTAACCCACCCCAGTGCCCCCTTTACCCATCTCAGCCCCAGTGCCGCCTTCACCCAGCCCCAGTGCCCCCTTGACCCAGCCCTGTGCCCCCCTTCACCCAGCCCACCCCTGTGCCCCCTTCACCCAGCCCACCCCTGTGCCCCCTTCACCCATCCCACCCCTGTGCCCCCCTTCACCCATCCCAGACCCTGTGCCCCCCTTCACCCATCCCAGACCCTGTGCCCCCCTTCACCCATCCCAGACCCTGTGCCCCCCTTCACCCATCCCAGACCCTGTGCCCCCCTTCACCCGTCTCAGCCCTGTGCCCCCCCTTCACCCAGCCCAGCCCTGTGCCCCCTTCACCCATCCCAGCCCCTGTGCCCCTTCAACCTCCCAGTGCCCTCCTTCACCCATCCCAGCCCTGTGCTCCCCTTCACCCACCCCAGCCCCAGTGCTCCCTTCACCCATCTCAGCCCCAGTGCCCCATTTCACCTATCCCAGCCCCAGTGCCCCCTTTCACCCATCCCAGCCCCAGTGCCCCCTTTCACCCATCCCAGCACCTGTACCCCCCTTAACCCACCCCAGTGCCCTCTTCACCCATCCGAGACCCAGTGCCCCTTCAACCAGCCCAGCCCCTGTGCCCCCTTTAACCCCCCAGTGCCCTCCTTCACCCATCCTAGCCCTGTGCCCCCTTCACCCATCCCAGACCCTGTGCCCCTTTCACCCATCCCAGACTCTGTGCCCCCTTTCACCCATCCCAGACTCTGTGCCCCCTTTCACCCATCCCAGACTCTGTCCCGCCTTTCACCCGTCCCAGACTCTGTGGCCCCTTTCACCCATCCCAGCTCCAGTGCCCCTTCACCCATCTCAGCCCTGTGCCCCCTTCACCCATCCCAGCACCTGTACCCCCTTAACCCACCCCAGTGCCCCTTCACCCATCCCAGCCCCAGTGCCCCTTCACCCATCTCAGCCCCAGTGCCCCTTCACCCATCCCAGCCCCAGTGCCCCTTCACCCATCCCAGTGCCCCCCTTCACCCATCCCAGTGCCCCCCTTCACCCATCTCAGCCCCTGTGCCCCCCTTCATCCATCCCAGCCCTGTGCCCCTCTTCACCCATCCCAGCCCCTCTGCCCCCTTCACCCATCCCAGCCCCTCTGCCCCCTTTATCCATCCCAGCCCCTGTGCCCCCTTTATCCATCCCAGCCCCTGTACCCACCTTTTCCTATCCCAGCCCCAGTGCCCTCCTTCACCCATCCCAGCCCTGTGCCCCCCTTCACCCATCTCAGCCCCAGTGCCCCCTTTCACCCATCTCAGCCCCAGTGCCCCCTTCACCCATCTCAGCCCCAGTGCCCCTGCCCCATCTCAGCCCTAGTGCCCCCTTTCACCTATCCCAGCCCTGTGCCCCCTTCACCCATCCCAGCACCTGTACCCCCTTAACCCACCCCAGTGCCCCCTGCACCCATCCCAGACCCTGTGCCCCCTTTCACCCATCCCAGACTCTGTGCCCCCTTCACCCATCCCAGCACCTGTACCCCCTTAACCCACCCCAGTGCCCCCTGCACCCATCCCAGACCCTGTGCCCCCTTTCACCCATCCCAGACTCTGTGCCCCCTTTCACCCATCTCAGCCCCAGTGCCCCCTTTCACCCATATCAGCCCCAGTGCCCCCTTCACCCATCCCAGCCCCAGTGCCCCCTGGGGTTGAGATGGGTGAAGGGGGCACATGGCTGAGATGGGTGAAGGGGGGCACAGGGCTGAGATGGGTGGAGGACGGCACTGGGGTGGGTGAAGGGGGGCACAGGGCTGGGATGGGTAAGGGGGGGATATTAGCTAAAGTAAATAATATTTACTTACCTGCTGTCTGCCAGGGTTCAGCAGATTCTGCAGGACAGGAAGTGAGGTAACTTCCCCTCTTTCGGCCCCGCCTCTTCCCCTCACATGGGGCTCCGCAGACATTGCATGGAGGAGACCTGACAGGAGCAGCAGGATCACTGCCAGCTCTCAGAAGGTGGGGGTGGAGGGGAGGCATAGGGGGGAAACAGAAAGAGATCGGTTGCAGGAGCAATGGAATTCCTATCGCTGGAATATGTGCACTGTAACGGATCGCCTGGCACCCCGACTGGGTACCTCCGTTAAAGGATGCTCCTAGCGTTTCCTGAGGACTCCAAGCACTGCAGCAGACACCACGACCACCGAATCAGAGAAGCGTATAAATCCTCTCAAGCATATGAATGCTGTAGACAGTTGAATAGGAAACCATACGAATAGGTTTACACTCCTAGCAGTCAAACTGGAACAGCATACAATAAATCCTCCCCCAATAATGAGACGACACTTCACTTTGAGGGTTAAGCAGGAACTGAGGCTGGCACTCCCAGCCTGGTTTTTATTACAGTTGTTGAGAATACAGGACCGCCCACAGGGAGGGACAAAACAACCAATAGCATAATGGTTACCTCCCCTGGTTCCCCAGGTTCCCTCCCCTCAGATAACCAGTTAACTGTAATAATTATTACAGCCAGGAAAAATACAGTTTTTATACATGTGCTATAACTTTAAAACCATACATCCAATCTTCATAACAATTACATATTTGGAATCAGCACACTTTAAACATAAACACAAAATCAGACAAATCCCTCCAGTGGATCAAAAGTTAGGTGGAAGTCCTTTATGACCGACCGCAAGCACAATTTCCTGCCCAAAACAGTTCCATAGATTTGGGCAGTGCGGTCGGTCAATTTCATGCAGAAAAACGACTAAGTCCCATCTTCGAACGGGACTTAGTCTCTGGAGCTGAAAAACAAAGTGTAGGAGAAGGTAATGGTCAGCGGTGTTCGGTAAAATGTGTAGCCGATTTCAGTTCCATGAATTTGGCTACACATACCGCTGACCTGGTTCGAATGAACAAAGATGGCCGCCGCCACGTGTTCGTTTGTCGAATGGCGGCCACTTCGACTACTTCGGCACTTCGGCTGCATCCGAAGTGCCAATTTAAAGCTGCAGCACTGTTCCAAATTATTTAAAGGGACAGTCTTATAAAATCCAACCTGCTAAAAGAGTTTTTAACAGGTAATACCTTCCAGGGGCCATAGTCTTAAAGGGTATTGTTACCCATAGTCTCAATATGGCCCCAGATAGTTCTTAAAGGGCCAGTAGCAGCCCAATATAGATCCATTAGCCCAAATAACCCAGGGGCCATAGTCAGCAGGTAGGAGGCGGCCAAACAGGCTTCTCCAGTGCACAGTGGCGAGGTTGGTTCCGCCACATGCACTTATGTTTGATTCTGGCTGGGGAGATCTGTGATCTGATCTCCCCAGCCAGAGAATGTTTGTGCAGCCTGCCGGGCCCCTGACTGCCTCGGGCCCTCGGTCCATGACCGATCTGCCCGAGTGGCCAGTCCGCCCCTGCTCTGCAGCAATATACCGGCCGGGTGAGGAAGGCAGGCGGCGAGGGAGCACTACCTCTGCTGATGATCTTCCTGCTCCCTCGCACGCCCTCTCTGGTGATGCCGTGAGTCGAAATATTACGTCATTCCGACCCCACATCACTAAACAGTGCGAGGGAGCAGGAAGATCAGGAAAGTCACTGGACCCCGGGGAGAGGACCCAGAGCACTCCTAAAGGTAGAAGCAACAAGCAACCAGGAAAAGGTTGGCGTGGATGGTGATCTGATTCGGTGGTGCAATGGGCCACTTGACGGGATTTGCCCCCCGGGCCTGAGGCTGCCAGCCCTCCCCTGCCCTAGCTGTAAGAGTTATTAATCCAAAATAAGCCCTCCATAAGGTTCCAAATAAACCATGTGATTTACCCTTGAGGGTCTACTTTTGTAAATTGCATATATTTATTAATTTGAGTTTTTGAGCAGCTACAATGTCTCGGACATAAACCCAGCATATCAATATGTCAGTATTCCAAGGCTAAAAACTGTCATATACAGATCTCTCATCTGGCCTTGTAAATAATTTCACAATTATGCTGACAGAGATATGATTATTTCAGCACTCAGATGATAAAGATTTTATTACTGCAGCACTGCAGTAAACAAGGTGAATACAAAATACACAGAGAAAAATGCAATGTTTGTGTTTGGAGTTTAAAATGAAACACAATGGTAAAAACTAAATATGTCTAAAAATTTCACCAGAGCTTTGTGTCAAAATAGCCCTTGTTCGGTAGTGTAATAAGGGAGGGGAGTGTTTGTCATGTGTGCAGGTAGTGGTTACTGTGTAGTGCAACCAACCTTCTTTACCAACCATTCTCCCCCCAATAAAACCTGAGACATATTTGTGGTATAAAACAGGCCACAGCTTTAATTATAAATTAACAAATATATTCAACCAATAAATAACATTTACTAAAAATATCAACATGATATATAGTTAAACTGCAGACTCATCCTTGCAAAACCATTCCATCACCAAACACAAGTACTCATTGGCGCCAGCCTCCCCCTCCTCCAAACACCACTTGGCCTCCAACTTGGCCTTAACTTACCACCATGCCAACCACTAGCCGGCCTTTGGCTCAGTGGGCACGTGTGAATGTCTAAACATTTACCAGAGGTTAGGGGAGGGATCAACCCCAACCTTCATTCTTCCCCCTGTACTCTTGTTCCAACCCGGATTGGCAAGGACCATACTGCCACTAGCCCCGTTGCTTTATCCCTAAATCAGCGGGCGCAACCCCCCACCAATGCCATAGCCTGCTCTAACACATCCTGCAGCGCTAAATTAAACAAATCAAGACCCACATTGGTCAGGTGGACCCCTCAAAAATGTGGTGTTGAACCGTCAGACCTCCGATGACCAGCACAAATTTGGAAACTCGTTTGTTAAGTTATATCCTACAGCACTCTATGGTCGCGCGCGCACCTCCAATGGTTATGGGCCACGATCTCAGACCAGACCACACTGACCCATGGGAAAAGTACCAGCAAGCGCGCTAGATCCCGTTTAATCACATACCCCAGGCCCCACGCTGGCAGCGCTCCCAGATCGTTGCACCCGAGGTGTATGACCTACACGTCCGGGAGATTAGAAAGCTGAACTATTTTCGGAAGTAGCTAACCCCTTCGCATGCCCCGAATTCCAAACCATCTGACATCTGCCGACTCCGTGGAAAGGCCGAGACGAGTCCCACCAGGTCGGACCCCAGCCTATAGATGGGCCCAATAAACATAGGAATGGCCGATTAACCAGACCTTTCGGCCGGACCCTGTGGAGAAAACACAGGGGAAAAGGCAATCAGCCTGGTATAGCGCACATAGGACCGAAACCTCCCCGACTCCCATCTACCAATCATCTGGATAGCTTGTTCTGAGAAGCCCAGACAGAAGCTTCTGTCGACGCCCCGATCTGGAAGGAGTGACCCCCAAATTCCTTTCTTGGAATGCCAAGCAGTTCCAGTGCCATCCGAAAGACCATAATAAATTGAAATCTAGACAGATAACTCCCGTTCCCATGGATCAGCAGAGGGCCCGGAGCCTGTAGGCGTATGGAACAGTAAGTGAAAAAGAAAAAAAGGGGGAGGGGGGTGCTATATATATGAAACCACAGTGTTATACTTATATCTGTACACAGGTAGTCCTGTCAAAGATCTGCCGGATCGATCTAAAAACAAATTTTGTACATAGCATAATACTGTATAACACAAATGGCGAATGAATATGGTCTGGTATTGGGTCACTCACGATCTCCAAAGCCTATTGTAGCAGGCTTAGACTGTAACAGCTCTTCATAAGGTCATGCAGACTATGATTTTCAAGATGTTCCACTTCTCAGATTTCTCCCCGATCACATCAAAAGCTCCAATAGCCAAATGGATACGATTAAGGGGATTTATTCAATAAAATAACAAATTCACAAAGTGATAAAAAAGTATAAAAGTACAGGGCGCAACGCGTTTCGACTCTAGGTCTTCTTCCAAGGTGCATATAGTCCGGACAGTTTCAAACTCTTTTAAAATAAGTCCGGTGTTGTCGGTTTTCCCGGGCAAATTTTCAATTCACTTCCGTGTTGTGACGTCACTTCCGGGTTCCTCCGACGTGACTTGCGTCGGTGACGTCATCGCGGATAAGTTCGTATTCAGTCCTTTACCCGGATACTGCTTTACTTTGACGCCATCTTAAAGGTGGCAACTTATTTTATAAAGTCCACTCTTCGGTAGGGGAATTAGAGCCATTAAGAATAGTTAATCCACATCTTACTGTGCAAATATACAAATCAGATTATAATTAACAAGATATACTTTTAATTCAAAAGGTCATATCTATTTATTCTATAACATAAGTAGAGAACACAGGTGTGGAAACGGTTTTGTCCAAAAAATCGATAAAAACATATATATGTATATATAGAAAAAATATTTTTAAAAAATTGTAGAATAATAAAAAATATATTTTTGAATAATAAAATTTTTTTTTGAATAATACAAAAAAATTGTTTTATAAAAATACAAATGGAAAGAGTAGTCCAAAAGGGCAAACTTATATAAAGAGGCTGGAAGGGCTGATCTTCTAAATGAGGGCTGCCATCTCGAAGTCCACGTTGAGTCCGCCCGGAGTTAATGTCTCCAGGTCAAAAATCCATCTCATTTCGCTACGACTCAACGTGGACTCGATTTGGCCTCCCCTCCAATGGGGTTTAATAGACTGGATCCCATAGAAATTAAGCCCTGCCGGATTCCCACCATGGACATTCAAAAAATGTGAGGAAACACTGTGTTTTAAAAAACCTCTCCTTATGTTGTAGATGTGCTCACGTATCCTTATTTTTAAATTCCTTGCTGTTTTCCCCACATATTGGAGTCCACAAGGACACGTGAGCAAATACACTAAATTTTTAGTGTGACAAGTAATGAAGGAGTTGATTTTGAAATTAACAGAGCCAATCCTTGATTTAAAAACTTCTATTCTTTTGGGTTTCTTTCCAATATTTTTACAGCCCATACATTCCCCACAATAATGGAAACCTTTCTGTAGGGCTTTGTGCGAAGTTAAGAAATTCTCTTTAGGTTTCAATAATTCTAAATGACTCGAGGTTAATTTCTGTTTTAGATTACAGGCTCCTCTAAAAATTAATTTGGGTCTCTCATTGAGGTAGGGTAGAATTTCCTCATCCTGTTGCAGGATGTGCCAATGTTTGTTGAAAATTCTTCTCAATTTCCCATGGTCTTGATTATAATTGCATATGATGGGTATTTTATCATCCTTCTTCTCTAGTGCTGTTTTAGATTTATTTTCTAATAAGGTGTCTCTTTCCATGTCCATAACTTGTTTTATCTCCTGTTCCAGAAGACTGTCACAATATCCCCTACTTACAAACTGTTTTTTTAAAATTTGGGTTTGGGTGTCAAAATTTCCTATTTCTGTACAGTTTCGCCTCATGCGTAGAAACGGGCCTCTTGGTATATTGTCTAGCCATGGGCGAAAATGACAGCTCTCTTTGTGAATATATCCATTAACGTCTACTGGTTTGAAGAAGGTGCAGGTTTCTATGGTGTCATTTTTAACAAAAATCTCCAAATCCAGAAAATTAATTTTTTGTTGACTATATTCTTGGGTCAGCTTTATATTCCACTCATTTGAATTAAGGAAATTAAAAAATTCCAAAAAGGTAGAGTAACCTCCTCTCCAAATAATAAAAATGTCATCTATATATCGTCTATAAAGGACCAGGTTCGCACTCCAGTCATGTTGGGAATACACAAAAAGTTTTTCCCAATAGGCCATAAATAAATTAGCATAACTGGGTGCGAACCTGGTCCCCATAGCGGTCCCCCGACGTTGCAGATAGAAGTCCCCCTCGAACCAGAAAAAATTATTCCTGAGAATTAGGGAAATTCCCTCCATAACAAAGTCTATTTGGTCTTTAGGATACAGACCGGATATTTCTAGAAATGAATAATTTGCCTTGCACCCAATGTCATGGTCAATACAGGTGTAAAGACTCGTGACATCACAAGTGATGAGTGCAAAGTCACTTTCCCATCTAAAATTTTTTAATATTTTCAACAGGCTCATAGAGTCCTTTAGATATGAGGGGTTTTCTTTTATTAGAGGTTGGAGGAGGGTATCTATGTACTTCGATAAATTGGACAAAAGGGAGCCCACTCCAGAGACTATTGGTCTCCCCGGGGGATTCCTATCGTCTTTGTGAAGTTTCGGTAATACATAGATCACTGGAATTTTTGGGGACCTAATATTCAAAAAGTCATACTCTTTTTTGTTAAGGATTCCCTTTAGAAGGCCTTGATCCAAATAATTTACAAATGTTTTTTGAATATCTTGCTGGGGATTTTTGTTTAATTTAGCATAAGTATCTTTGTCTTCAAGTTGGCGATTAATTTCTGCCACATATTTATCCCTATCCATCACCACTACCCCACCACCCTTGTCCGCGGGTTTAATCACTATTTCAGGGTCTTTCCGTAAATTTTGTATTGCCAATAACTCCAATTTGGTAAGATTATTCTTTTTATTGGCTTTTATCTTTTTTAAGTCTTTGACACATGCTTTTTCGAAGACCTTCATTGGGTTGGATTTTAGATGGATAGGGTAAAAGGTAGAGGGGGCTTTTAGGCTTGTATGTACAAATTCCCCTGTTTCTGTAGTGCTGGGGTTTCCCGTATTGATTTTTTTATCGAAAAACTTTTTTATGCATAGCTTTCTCATAAATCGATTGATATCTGTATATGCATCAAATTGATCAACATTACAGCTCGGGACAAATTTGAAACCCTTTCCCAAGATTTTTATTTGGTCATTATTCAAATTTTTTTTGGAAAGATTAAAGATCTTTATCTTCTCATCATTTTCCCTCTTGGGTCTCTCCAATCTTTTTCCTCCCCTATTTCCCCTTCTTCTACCTCTCTGTACCTTCTTTTGGTAGGGACCGGAGTTTTTTCTCTCAACTCGTCCCAACGCTCCTCTAAAAAAGGTTCACTCCTCTTTTTTTCTAACTGGCTCAGGGGTTCAAACCGGTTAGATATAGGGATGGAACAATAACCTTGGAAGCACAAGACAGGGCATACCCCTGACCCCGAAATCACCCGCATGGTGACCCAAACCCCACGACCGCGAACATTGGTTTATGAGCACTGTGACGGTAGTCACCATCACTGGGGATGGAAGACAGACCCTATGGGTGGGCTCCAAAATTCCTTTTGTGTTTTGTCACATTGTGCCTATTATTTGTGCAGGGTATGTTGAATATATTGCTGGTCTGTGAATCTCCCCCTCCCCCTTTTTCCTGTCCTATTGTTTCCCCAGCAGGGCGTTGTCCCAGAGACACTGCTAGACCAGTTTAATCTAGCTGCTCTGTCCCTCCTCAATCTCCCATCAGCCCTTGCTATTGTCTGACCCCACCCTTCCTTGCACTATAGTAATCTATGTAACCTATTGTATGTAAATGAGGCTGTTGGGGGCTTAAACTATGTGTGCTGTATTCATTAAAGGAGTTGCTGTTTAACCTTCACCATGTGTCGTCTGGTGTTTGGTCCAGGGTGGAAAAGGCCCTAAGTGATCCCAGTCAAGCCTCTGTGTCTGGGTCTGAAGTGTTTCAGGGTCCCTGATAGCTACAAGGAAGCAGACTTGGTGGAAGTACTCGGTCGGAGTACTGGAGCTCCGTTACATTGGTTGGCAGCGGTGGGATGGCATCCTAGCAGCTGAAGAAACGTCCCTGGACACCGGTGCCTCTACTGGGATCCCACTGTGCTTTCTGGAATTCATGGAAATGGATAGAGCTAGCACCCGTGCAGCATCCCCATCTGAGGAGGAGTTACCGACGGGACTCGATCTGTCGGGATCTCTGGAACAATGTTCTTGAGGAGGTTTGTTGTCTCTGTGGAGAATCCATCCCAACCATTATGCAACGATATTGGGATCAAGTTGATTTGCGGATGCAATTCTTGGGAGAGCAGCCCCTGGCGGAATGGGTGTTTAAATTAGAGAGCTGGTACAGAAAGAATTGTGGCTGGATGATTCTTAGCGGGCCTTAAGGTGGTATGCAGTCCAGCAGCACCCATTTCTAGCAGATGATGACCCTCCAGAGGGTGAGGACTATGATGGCCCTGGCTTATTGTGGGAGGCCTTTGAGGATAAAATTGAATTGGGAAGTCCTGAGAGGTCCCGGCTTTATGACATTAGGGAAAATAGGGAACACCTACTGGATCTCTCAGAAGCAACTGACCTGGAACCTGATTTGACCCACCTGGCCACCATGGAGTGGGAGCTTGAACTGGATTACAAGCAATTGTTTGACTCTGCACAGCAGCAGGTACCAGAGACTCTGGATTTAATAGACCTTACATCTGAATATGTTGGTCAGGTAGATGTGGAAGGAACTGTATTTTCCACACCTGAATCTAGGCGATACTGGGCAGTCATCCCAGATCTCCCACCTCCTGGCATGGAAACTCATGCAGCAGAGGTAGAGGTTGTCGCCCCCCCCCCCCCCTTCAGCAGCAGATTGAGTTACTGGCAATAGAGGTAGTCGATCTCCCTCCCCAGCTGAAGTTTGCATTACAGGGAGAGGAGGCAGTTGGTCTTTTTCCCCAGCGGCAAAGTGTAACTCCAGCAGAAGAGCTGGCATCAGGACAGAGGACCACTGGCCTCTGCCCACAACTTGCAGTAACGCCGGAAGTTGAGAGCAGGGAGGACAGCCTTTCGGTGATGGTGGAACTTGAGGAGTACTGAAGTGCTGGCATTGAGTCAGAGCACTGCTGGCCTCTGTGCCCAACTTGCAATGACGCTGGAGTCGAAGAGCAGGGAGATCAACCTTCTAATGAAGGTGGAGTTTAAGGAGTGCGCAACTTCCCCAGCTGAAGTGCTGGCATCGGGGCAGAGCTCCACTTGCCTCTGCCCAAACCCACTGGTAACCCGCGAGCCTCAGGCATCAGACACTGCTGGTCCCACGAAAGAGCGGATCCCAGATCAAAGCACGGCTAACCTCAGCCCTTTGCCACAAGCACTGGGGGATCTCTATCCAATACAAATGGATGGGACTCTGGTCTCTACCTGTAGTCCCCAGGAAGGCTGGACAATGAGCTCAAATCCCCAACCCCATGTCAGAGGGTGCCCAGCCACCCTGCCTTCCCTCCAGCGGCTGAGAGAGATCCAGCTAGACAGGACAGTGGGCACGCATCGCCAGGTATGCTTTAGTAGATGCAGAGGTCGGCTGGGTAAGTGCTGCTCTTCCATGGGCAATTTGTTTGGGGTACCGATTCGGTGATCGCCTTGATGATCTGAATGTAGTCACTAACTTCAGAGTCAACTCGTCTGGGGTCTCCTGTATTGGTCTCCTTCTGAAGGGGGAGAAATATGCTGGAAACTATTCTGAGCTGGAGATACAGGGTTCCAGAATTGCTATTGGGGTCTATGGGGATCACAGTGGCCCCCTAAGAATGGAGTGATATGGGGATAGGTTTGGGAAGGGGGCCAAGGCAGATTCACTGGGAACTCCCTTTCTCCACTTACAAGTCCCCTCTTATGTCTAAGCAGGGCCGGTGCAAGGATTTTTGCCGCCCTAGGCAAAAGTAAAGTTTGCCGCCCCCCCCCCCCCATGTGACATAACAATGCCCCACCCATATAACGCCAGTGCTGCAGTGCCACCGTGTTTACATTAAAAGGCCTGCAGGGACAGGCTATAGACACCAGAACCACTACATTAAGCTGCAGTGGTTCTAGGGACTATAGTGTTTCTTTAATGTGAGGTAAATTAGAGATTAGTGCCACGAATAATATACTAGATTGCCTACTTACAACCAGATGAGGAGGATGATGGGCTCTAGCTGCAGTCTGGCTCCACTGGTCTGGTGTAGAACAGGCTCGCTGGAGGCTGTTTGTAACTGTGGTCACAAAAACGGGAAGCAGCTCCATTTTTTTGGGGCCCTTTACACAGCTCAAGGTCTGGGTCCCAGGGTCCACCTTCATGTTCCACCAATGAGTTTGTTCACAGGGGTTGGAGTGTGTAGGGGATGTCCTGATATGTGTGTAAGGAATGCATTGTGTGAATCTGTGTTTGTATGTGTAAGGGCTGCAAGGTGTGTGTTTTGTGTATGTACGGGATGCAGTGTGTGCGTCTGTAAGGGGTGCATTGACTGTGTGTAAGGGGTGCATTGAGTGTGTGTAAGGAATGCATTGTGTATTTTTCTGTGTGCAAGGGGTGAATTGTCTTTGTGTGTAAGGGGTGCATTGTGTGTGTGATGGATGGTTGTCAATCTCTCCCCCCCTTGTCACTCTCTTCTCTCCCCTCTTCCCCCCTTGTCCCTCCCTTCTCCCCCTCCCTTGTCACTCTCTTCTCCCCCCTCCATTGTCACTCTCTTCTCCCCTCCACCTCTCCACTGTCATTCCCCCTCCCTACCCTGTCATTCTCACCCCCTGTCAATTTCTTTCTCTCCCCTGTCAATTTCTCTCGCCCCCCTCCCTTGTCACTCTCTTCTCCCCTCCACCTCCCCACTCTCATTCACCCCCCCTACCCTGTCACTCTCACCCCTGTCAATTTCTTTCTCTCCCCGTCAATCCCCCTCTCAATTTCTTTCTCTCCCCCCCTGTTATTTTCTTTCTCTCCCCCCTCACTGTCAAATCATCCCCCCCTCACTGTCAATTCCTCCCCCCACTATCAATTCCTCCCCCCCACTGTCAATTCCTCCCCCCCACTGTCCATTCCTCCCCCCACTGTCAATTACTCCCCCCACTGTCCATTCCTCCCCCCCCACTGTCCATTCCTCCCCCCTCACTGTCCATTCCTCCCCCCACTGTCAATTCCTCCCCCCCACTGTCCATTCCTCCCCCCCTCACTGTCAATTCCTCCCCCCCTACCTCTATTGTAGCGTGGCTGAGCCCTGTATGATCCACGGGTACAGGGAGCATCTGTCTCCTGTACCCGGCCGGACTAAAAGGAAGTGCACACTGAGTGTGCCCTTCCTGTTAGTCCGGCCGGGTACAGGAGACAGATGCTCCCTGTACCCGTGGACCATACAGGGCTCTTAGCCGGATACAGCCGGATACAGGGCTCCTGCTCCTCCCCCAGGGCCGGATACAGGGCTCCTGCCCGCGAGCCGGATACAGGGCTCCTGCTCCTCCCCCTAGCCCGGTCCTCCCGAGAGGGGCTAAAATGGGCCGGAGGCGCATAGGGCGGTGCGGGAGACTGTGACGGCTGTCAGGAGAAGCAGCAACCACAGCGGCACCCTGCAGACGCACCAGTTGGGCCTGCAGGTGCTGGCCACCATCCTGGAGGGCCTCAGCCCTGAGGGCAGCAAGCATGCTGTCGATATCCATGCCCTGGCCGTGTAGCAAGCACTGGCAACACAATCCCTGAAACTAGGTACCTGGAAGCTGTTACCAAGCCATTATTTTAAGATCACTGAAGTTAGGAGGCAAAATGCCTGCCTTTTTATATAGTCCGCAGTGTCCTCTTACTGGGTGTGCCATGTTCACACACTGCTCTAAAAAATTTGAGGGAAAACAGAAGAAATAGAGAATGACACCCCTTTGCTTTTATCACCATAACAACTACAATTAACCATATTGGCTGTTTTCAGCCTGTGGTTGTTTTCAATGACTACTTAAAGAATTTCTAATCACATTATTTTGCTATTTATGTGTGTACATTTGTAAAGCCCTTTTCTAAACAGGAGCCCACGGACAGGCAGAGAGTATCCGCATTAAAACTGGGGGTAGAGAGCCAAGAGGATGGCACAATGACGGAGTTAAGCCATTCAAAAATTGTTTATCCCCATAAGGTAAGTCCCAGGTTTCCCAGGCACTATAATGACTTCAATGAGATAATGTAGTGATGGTTCCCATAGTGTTCCTTTAAGGGTGTAATTATGTAATTTGTGCCAATTCTGGCTATGTTGTAACATCTTATATCATTTTATAGGCAATTTTAAGTCTATATAAGCCCTAATTATATAGTCAAAAAATTTAAACGTTATAAAAAGTAAATGTGAATATTTGATTGAAAGCACAGATGCAAGTATTGTCTTGATGCTATATTTACTGTCCCTACAGTTGTAAAGGCAAAATCATAATCATTCAATTAATAGTAATCATTTTACAGAAAAATATTCTAGAATGTCAAGCAATTAATACAAAACCCACAATAAATATAACTTTAAATACTATTGGGGATTTTTTTTATCAGAGTTGTTCTAAAATGTGGTTTAAAATAGGCATGTGCATGGGGAAAATTTTCGGTTCGGTTCGGCATTCCGAAATTCTGAATTTTCGCAATTCTGGACTTCGGCAAATGTGCACTTCAACACTTCGGAACTTCGGCAACTTCGGAACTTTGGCACTTCAGTACTTTGGAACTTCGGCAGTTCGACACTTCGGAAATTCGGCAACTTCGGAACTTCGGCACTTCGGAACTTTGGCAACTTCGACACTTTGGCATTTCGGAATTTCGGAACTTCGGCACTTCTATTGCAGCCGCTTAGTAGATAACTCCCTAATTCCCACGGTATGAGGGAGCTATCTACTAAAAGGCTGAAAGACCTAAATTGGTCTTTCAGCCAAATTTACTAATACTAAGTAAAAATTACTTAGTATTAGTACATTTTGCCCCTTCTCGCTATACCGCGAGTAGGGGCATGTCTAGTAAACAGTGAGCACCCTGTGACTGCTCACTGTTTAAAAAAATAAATAAAAAATAGCCACCGGCTGCTCACTGTTTAATAGACATGCCCTTACTCGCGGTATAGCGAGTAGGGGCATAATGTACTAATACTAAGTAATCTTTACTTAGTATTAGTAAATTTGGCTGAAAGACCAATTTAGGTCTTTCAGCCGTTTAGTAGATAGCTCCCTAATACCATGGGAATTAGGGAGTTATCTACTTATTCATTCCTGTCATTACATTGACTGGCCAAGTAACTTACATTTTATATGAATGTATGTTACTTGATTGTTGTAAGTGTTGCAAATGCTTACAGGTGAATCCTGGCTATGTTTGTATACTTTTTATTTAAAATTGTATACAATGTAACATTTTTCTTCTTTCACTGGGTAAGTATACTTAGGCAATACTGTGCTTCGGAACTTCGGCACTTTGACACTTTGACACTTCGGCAACTTCGGAACTTCGGCAACTTCGGAACTTCGGCACTTCAGCACTTTGGAACTTCGGCACTTCAACACTTCGGAAATTCGGTAATTTCGGAACTTCGGGACCTCGGCACTTCGGCAATTCGGCACTTCAGCAATTCGGACATTCGGAAGTACACGAATGTCCGAATTGCCCGAAATTCGTCCGAATACATATTCGGACCGAAACGAATTGCACATGTCTAGTTTAAAACCTAGTTTCTCAACCTGGGATGCATGGAGTATGCCAAGAGCTGGTCAGCTGGCCACCTTAGGATCCCCTAGCAGGCGGCCGACTGTGCACTAAGTCAGAGTAGGCACCTGCTTACCCAGACGGCAGATGCCTTCTCTGTCCAAATACAAAGTCCAAATGGAGACTGTAATCGGGCTGCAATGGAGCTGTAATCTCCCCTGTGCGCCCTTGGATGATGCCTGGACCAGGGTTATTATGTCCCTCATTAAAGTGGAGCAATCACTATGGAAACCACTAGGCATATTCTTTGTTCCTGGGGGTGAATTCTCCCTATTTTTGCACTACTTTTTAGAACAGAACAGTTTGATAAATCTCCCCCTTAGATTCTTCTTTTGTTTTTTTTATTTTTTATTGTTATCTCTGCTCAAATAAAAAAAAATGTGAACACAAATAATTTCCTTGAAAAGGTTAAACATTTCCCTAACTATAATTCTCAAAATCTCTTTCATTGAAATCTAATTATTTCTCTAGGCTACTGAGAACAAAAAAAAAAAACCAACATATTTGCATATATAGGGAAGACTCATAGGAAGGAATAATGTTCATCTCCGTGTCTTTAATAAAATATTGACTTCCCATCAGAAAATGTTAAGAAAATCTTTGGAATTTATTATAAGACCGGAAACTCATCCTATGATAGCTTAAAGCACATTTATTACAGCTAATGATGTGTATTGAAGAGGTTTAAAGTAGAAAGTACAGTTCTTACACAAATCAGCCAACTTAAAGTATACCTGTCATGACTAACTAAACATAGTGTCACTTTAACTGCATTATTTTTAATTTATACATTGTATTATCAGAAATGCTAGCAAATATACGTTTCACAAAAAAAAGCTAAATAATTGTCAGCTCTCTGTATTTGCCTAGAATAAAGGGATACTTTAAGCGCCAAAACAACTCTAGCTTAATGAAGCAACTTTGGAGTGTAGACCATGCCCATGCTCGTAATCAGGAACCACAGGCCTCCGGTGCAAAGATCAAAGAAGGCCCCCCTTGCTTCTCCTTGCTTAGCCCTTAGCAATACATCTGAGTGTGATGTCTGACTGCCACTCAATCTATGGCATTATACCCTGTGACACACACTCACACACAGGGTCTAATTTTAAAGGGACACTATAGTCACCAAAACAAGTTTAGCTTAATGAAACAGCTTTGGTGTATAGATCATGCCTCTGCAGTCTCAATGCTCAATTATCTGCCATTTAGGAGTTAACTTACTTTGTTTATTAACCCTAGTCACACCTCCCTGCATATGACTTGCACAGCCTTCCTCAACACTTCCTGTAAAGAGTCATCTAATCTTTATCCGTCCTTTATTGCAAGTTGTATTTAATTTAGATGTTCTTATCCCCCACTATATTAATAGCTTGCTAGACTCTGCAAGAGCCTACTGTATGTGATTAAAGTTCAATTTACAGAGCAAGAGATATAATTTTTTAAGGTAAATTACATCTGACTGAAAGTTAAACCAGTTTTCTTTCATGCAGGTTGTGTCAATCAGAGCCAGGAGAGGTGTGGCAAGGGCTGCATAAACAGAAACAAAGTGATTTAACTCCTAAGTGGCAGTGAATTGTTTTAAATATCTTCATTGGTATTATGTCATAGGCGTGGTTTACGATTGCACTTAAACATTACATTAAATTGCCTGCGCAGAGGCGTGTTTCTCATTGCATCGATCGGAACATTTAGTTGCCTGCGCAGAGGCGTATTTCTCATTGCATCAAACATAACGTTTAGTTGCCTGCGCAGAGGCATGATTCTTATTGCATCAGATGTAACATTTAGTTGCCTGCGCAGAGGCGGTTTGAACATGTCATTTGCATCTTTATCAACTAACATAGTTAGCGTGTTGCATGTGGTTTTGCCTGTGTGTGTGTGTTGTTCGATGAATGTGGTGCGTATTCCGGTGCTTGTTTTGGGTTTTGTCGCATGTTGCAGCGCTTTTTGTCGGATCTATAGGGGAGTCAGCCCGCACTGAGTGCGTTTGAATCGTTCTTAAGGCTATGTGTGGTTGAGTATTGTATGGGTGTGTGGTGTGAGTGCTTGTTGCGTTTTGGGCGTCTGGGTTGCTGTCTCTTTGTCGGCGTCTTTCCCGCCTGTCTCTGTTGTGTCCCCTGCTGTCTTGTCTTAGTTTTTTGCTTGTTGTTGTGTGTTTTGCGGGGTCTGTTGCGGTCCAGTGGGTAGCACAGTGTCCGGCGTATCGAGTGGGTTTGTGTCCTTGGGTTGTCACTGTGTAGTTGGGTAGTCTGGTCGGGGTGTTTTCCATTCTTTGGTCGTGCAGAATGGATCTAATATATGCCTGTGTTGGCATGGTAGTTTTGTGTAGAAGGAAGGCGGCCGGGGTCTCTGGCAGTAAGTCATCTGTTACTTCGTGTATAGTTTTCCTGATCGTCTCCCAATATGGGCGGATCTTGGGGCATGTCCACCAGATGTGTGTGAACGTTCCCACTGCCTCCTCACATCTCCAGCTGGCATCTGTTATCTCCGGGTTTCTTGCGTGGAGCGTTGATGGTGTCAGGTACCACCTGGTGAAGATTTTGTAGGAATTCTCCTGTAAGCGCGCTGAGCCCGGCGTTTTCTGTATCAAGGTGATGAGAATGGCAGTGAATTGAGCAGTGAAACCCGAGAGGCATGATCTATACACTAAAACTGCTTCATTAAGCTAAAGTTGTTTAGGTGACTATAGTGTTCTTTTAAGGATTTATTTGACAGGTGGGGGAGAGATTGTATGAGCTTGAAATTAACCTCTATACATTTGGTAGCATTTCTTTTAGCACAATGTATAAATGGAATTTAAAGGGACACTATAGTCATTAGAACAACTACAGCTTAATGTAGTTGTTTTGGTGAGTATAAGCATTCCCTGCAGGCATTTTAATGCAAACACTGCCTTTTCAAAGAAATTCCTCATATGGCTACTAGAGGTGCTTCCTGGAGCAGTGCTGCACAGTCTGCAACACTGCTGTTTAGTATCTCCACGCTCAGCAAGAAGATGCTGAATTTTCCTCAAAGAGATGCATTGATTCAGTGCATCTCTACAGAGAGGTGCTGATGGTCAAGCTGGCATTTGACCCTGCCCCCGTCCTACCTCCTTGCCCATTTCAGCCAATCCAATGCTTTCCCTAAGGGACCAGCGCTGCGGTGGAAATAAGGTAAGTTTTATACCTTTTAAGGTAGCAAGCCACCTAAATGGCAGTTTCAACACTACAGAGTCAGGAATACATGTTTGTGTTTCTGACCCTATAGTGTTCCTTTAATGTTCTTTAATATATACTGATTTTATATAAATTTAGTAGATATGCCTAATAAGGCTTCCATATTGTATTATATCTTTATCATATGCGTTGGAATAATCTAAAATGTAATCCCCCACCCCCAAGTATTGGTTTATTACAGCAATAACACCATAAGAGAGAAGCTTTTCTACTCTGCATTATTATTGCCAATTATATAGCGCCAATATTACAATATTACAAGGGGATTTAACAATAAATAAAACAATTACAAAAACTTACAGGAACAATAGGTTGAAGAGGATGCTGCACAAACGAGCTTTACAGTCTAGAGGGGGTATAAAACATGGGTTTTTACTAAAATGCAGATATAATTAAATATTCTCAATCGCATCTGATCGACTATTCAAGCATATTAAAAAAAAAACGTAAGTTCTTATTAATATAATGCATATGTTTTTAAAAACAAATGATAAAAAACACACTTTTTAGATATATAAAAAAATAAACACAAATGCATAATACATATTCACATGTACACTGCAAATATAAACCTATATATAGAATGGAAGAAGAAAAAATAATAAAAATAACAACAATAAATGTACATATAACATGTGAACACATAATATACTAAAGTGTCATTTCTATATTGAAAATGTGCTAATAAAAAAGAAGCTCTATCTCTCTTGTTAATACAGAAAAAAAATATAACTAACTATAAAGCTGCCAGGTCTAAATCTTTATTTAATCCTCCGTTATATAAAGTGTAGCTCCCCAGATGTTGTAGAACTACAACTCCCATGATGCTTTGCATGCCTTTGGGATGCCTTTAGATTGGCAAGGCACAATGGCAACTGTAGTTTTAAAACATCTGGGGATCTACCTTGCGCTCGGCAGGGGTTAATTCAGATCAACACATAATAAAAGCAACATAATACGAAACATAATAAGGCACAGAAAATATAATAATAAAAAAACACAGACTCAGATGTGTGCTGAAAAAGGCCGTGGTCTTTTATTTAGTTTACAAATTATTACAAACGTAATTTATTTACTTTAAAAACCCGTAATTTGTAACCAAACATCTCCTGTCGTTAAACCCCCAGAGATTTAACACATAACTCACGAGAGTTCCACCCTGATAGCCAGAACTTAAACAAAATGATAACGAAACTCAGCTAGTCCACCCCCCTTTAAATAAGCAAGGTGACCTCAACCCCAATAAAAGACCACAACATATTGAACTTATGGGGAGGGAGGGTGGGGAAAAACAGCTCTACATTAACTTTTCTTCTTTCTTCTGTCGCCAAATATCACCTCAGGGCGCCTTATATATTGCGTTTTTTTCCCGCTCTTGAGCGCCCTCGCGGACAAGCGCTCCAATCAGAGGCTCTTGCATAGAGGCTCACGAGGGCATCGCAACAGCTGCTAGCGGTGTGTGCAACAACTTTGACCCACGAATAACCCCACAACGCACATGTGTACCTAGTCAATTGACTAGGTACATTCTTTTGGGCACCCCTGACTAAATAGTTAATTATAAAGAGCTATTCTGCACAATGTTCTAATGGTGGAACAACAGGGACATACTAAAAGGAATGACAGATTGGAATGCCCATAGACTTTAACAAGGCAGTGGAATGCCCATAGAGAATAATGGACATAAAAGGAATGCCCATAGAGAATAATGGAAACAAAAGATTTCAATTAGAAACAAAACTATTAGACATATGAAATAAATCTTTTGCCACAATACTCTCCAGATTCAGTGTTAATTTTTGAAATTGAGATTAAGTGGGATTATCATTGTTTTCTATGGAATGACAATGGTGAATGACTAAAGAGAATGCCCATAGACTATAATGGGAGGCAACACATGAACTCATTTGCAGGTAAATCTGTGTAATTTAGAAAATTAATCTTTAGCACAGGTGTTCCCCAAGTACAGCAGTAGATTGTAAAATTAAAAGTAACTGGGATTATAGCTCTTTTCTATGGAATGACAGGTAAATGATGCAATGGAATGCCCATAGAGTATAATGGGAAGCAATATGTGACTTGGAATCTGAACCGTGAAACATATCAAGTAAATCTTTTGCAGGCATACTCTGCGAGTTCATTGGCAATTTTTAAAATTGAGATTAAGTGGGATTATCATTGTTTTCTATGGAATGACAATGGTGAATGACTAAAGAGAATGCCCATAGACTATAATGGGAGGCAACACATAAACTCATTTGCAGGTAAATCTGTGTAATGTAGCAAATTCATCTTTAGCACAGGTGTTCCCCAAGAACAGCAGTAGATTGTAAAATTAAAAGTAACTGGGATTATAGCTCTTTTCTATGGAATGACAGGTAAATGATGCAATGGAATGCCCATAGAGTATAATGGGAAGCAATATGTGACTTGGAATCTGAACCGTGATAAATATCAAGTAAATCTTTTGCAGGCATACTCTGCGAGTTCAGTGGCAATTTTTGAAATTGAGATTAAGTGGGATTATCATTGTTTTCTATAGAATGACAATGGTGAATGACTAAAGAGAATGCCCATAGACTATAATGGGAGGCAACACATAAACTCATTTGCAGGTAAATCTGTGTAATGTAGCAAATTCATCTTTAGCACAGGTGTTCCCCAAGAACAGCAGTAGATTGTAAAATTAAAAGTAACTGGGATTATAGCTCTTTTCTATGGAATGACAGGTAAATGATACAATGGAATGCCCATAGACTATAATGGGAAGCAATATGTGACTTGGAATCTGAACTGTGAAACATATCAAGTAAATCTTTTGCAGGCATACTCTGCGAGTTCAGTGTCAATTTTTAAAATTGAGATTAAGTGGGATTATCATTGTTTTCTATGGAATGACAATGGTGAATGACTAAAGAGAATGCCCATAGACTATAATGGGAGGCAATACATAAACTCATTTGCAGGTAAATCTGTGTAATGTAGCAAATTCATCTTTAGCACAGGTGTTCCCCAAGAACAGCAGTAGATTGTAAAATTAAAAGTAACTGGGATTATAGCTCTTTTCTATGGAATGACAGGTAAATGATACAATGGAATGCCCATAGACTATAATGGGAAGCAATATGTGACTTGGAATCTGAACTGTGAAACATATCAAGTAAATCTTTTGCAGGCATACTCTGCGAGTTCAGTGTCAATTTTTAAAATTGAGATTAAGTGGGATTATCATTGTTTTCTATGGAATGACAATGGTGAATGACTAAAGAGAATGCCCATAGACTATAATGGGAGGCAACACATAAACTCATTTGCAGGTAAATCTGTGTAATGTAGCAAATTCATCTTTAGCACAGGTGTTCCCCAAGAACAGCAGTAGATTGTAAAATTAAAAGTAACTGGGATTATAGCTCTTTTCTATGGAATGACAGGTAAATGATACAATGGAATGCCCATAGACTATAATGGGAAGCAATATGTGACTTGGAATCTGAACCGTGAAACATATCAAGTAAATCTTTTGCAGGCATACTCTGCGAGTTCAGTGTCAATTTTTGAAATTGAGATTAAGTGGGATTATCATTGTTTTCTATAGAATGACAATGGTGAATGACTAAAGAGAATGCCCATAGACTATAATGGGAGGCAACATATAAACTCATTTGCAGGTAAATCTGTGTAATGTAGCAAATTCATCTTTAGCACAGGTGTTCCCCAAGAACAGCAGTAGATTGTAAAAGTAAAAGTAACTGGGATTATAGCTCTTTTCTATGGAATGACAGGTAAATGATGCAATGGAATGCCCATAGAGTATAATGGGAAGCAATATGTGACTTGGAATCTGAACCGTGATAAAGATCAAGTAAATCTTTTGCAGGCAAACTCTGCGAGTTCAGTGGCAATTTTTAAAATTGAGATTAAGTGGGATTATCATTGTTTTCTATGGAATGACAATGGTGAATGACTAAAGAGAATGCCCATAGACTATAATGGGAGGCAACACATAAACTCATTTGCAGGTAAATCTGTGTAATGTAGCAAATTCATCTTTACCACAGGTGTTCCCCAAGTACAGCAGTAGATTGTAAAATGAAAAGTAACTGGGATTATAGCTTTTTTCTATGGAATGACAGGTAAATGATACAATGGAATGCCCATTGAGTATAATGGGAAGCAATATGAGACTTGGAATCTGAACTGTAAAACATATCAAGTAAATCTTTTGCAGGCATACTCTGCGAGTCACATTCTAGGTTTCTAATTTTCTTTGTTAACTCACTGAGGGTTATTTTATATATATATATATATATATATATGTATATATATATATATATATATGTGTGTGTGTGGGAGTGTGCTGTGTGTGTGAGCGAGGGTGCTGTGTGTCTGAGGGTGCGCTGTGTGTGTCTGGGGGCGCTGTGTGCGTCTTGGTGTGCTGTGTGTGTCTGGGGGCGCTGTGTGCGTCTGGGTGTGCTGTGTGCGTCTGGGTGTGCTGTGTGCGTCTGGGTGTGCTGTGTGTGCGTCTGGGTGCTGTGTGTGTCTGGGGGTGCTGTGTGTGTCTGGGGGTGCTGTGTGTGTCTGGGGGTGCTGTGTGTGTCTGGGGGTGCTGTGTGTGTCTGGGGGTGCTGTGTGTGTCTGGGTGCTGTGTGTGTGTCTGGGGGTGCTGTGTGTGTGTCTGGGGGTACTGTGTGTGTCTGGGGGTCCTGTGTGTGTCTGGGGGTCCTGTGTGTGTCTGGGGGTGCTGTGTGTGTCTGGGGGTGCTGTGTGTGTCTGGGGGTTCTGTGTGTGTCTGAGGGTGCTGTGTGTGTCTGAGGGTGCTGTGTGTGTCTGAGGGTGCTGTGTGTGTCTGGGGGTGCTGTGTGTGTCTGGGGGTGCTGTGTGTGTCTGGGGGTGCTGTGTGTGTCTGGGTGCTGTGTGTGTCTGGGTGCTGTGTGGGAATGTATTTTTTAATTTAAATTAAAATATATATTTTTTTTATTAATAATAAAAAAAAAAATTATACCCCCCCCCCCCACTCCCTTCTTACCTTAGCCTGGGAGGGGGTGGGGAGCCGGTCTGCCTGGGAGGGAGGTGGGGATCCGTTCTTCCTGGGGTGGGGAGCCATGCTTCCTTCCCTGGTGGTCCAGTGGTGAGAGTGATCTCTAACCTGCAGGCTAGAGTTCACTCTCGCGAGATCTGAGCGTTGCTGCGGTAACCGCGGCAACGCTCAGACCTCGCGATAGGACCCGGCGGAGCTGCTGGCTAGAGCTCCGCCGGTACTCTCTCCTGCCTCCCTCCTTCCCTCCCCAGCCCGCGGCCGCATCTCAATGTCTCTGGGCCGGTGTGGGAGATCTTTGATCTCCCCACCGGTCCATGGAGACACACAGCAGGGTTGGCGCTTGGATAGCGCTGGCCCTGCAGGGGCTGGCAGGGGAGATTTCCCCTGCCGGCCTCGGCCCCACGGCCATCGCGGCCCACCGGGCATTTGCCCGGTGTGCCCGATGGCCAGTCCGGGCCTGCTATAGACAACCAGATCACTTCATCTGTTTTAAGTGTCTCTATATTGTAAGCTTGTCTGAGCAGGACCTCATCAACCTATTGTTCATGTAAGACTTTATAATTGTCTCATTTCATTAAATGTCCTTCTTTTCTAATATTGTAAAGCGCTGTGAAATAAGTTGGAACTATATAAATACCAATAATAAGTGGTTTGGTATATTGCTGTTTATCTATGTGAGCTATGTTTTGTTTCCATTGGCTAATCCAGTTGTTCCCAAACATTTTAGGTTAAAGGTGCCCTTAATATTTCAGTATTTTCCCAGGGCACCCCAAGTCAAAATTTCTAGGTTGTATACAGGGCCGCCGTCAGAAATTTTAAGGCCCCTAACTTAGCTGCGTGTCTGGGCCCCTGGGAGCCCGCATCCAAGCCCGCCCACAGGAATACACACACACACAGACACAAACACACGCACTGATACAAAAGGACACAGATACACACAAAGATACATACTAACAGACACGCATACTGAAATAGACATACACGCATATAGGCATACATACTGACACACATATACAGACACACAGGCATACATATTGACAGACAGACACATAATAACATACATACTGTCAGGATCCCGCGGGCGACTGCGAGGGGAGGCTGCAGTCCGCTCGCGGCACTCACCCTCCAGCCGTCCGCGGGTCCTTTCCCGGCATACGCTCGCTGGGCGGCATCCTCCCAGCCTCGGATGCCGCCCGCGTCCTCCTCTCCGTCCCCCAGCGGCAGCATGCATGACGCTGAATGCTGGGGGACTGCCCACTCTTGTACACACCGCGGTCAGCCACCTGACCCGGCGTTAAAGACACAGTACGACAATCACAGTGGGAGACATAGATATCTCCCACGTGTGATTGTTAATTCTGATTGGAAGTTATCCAATCAGAATTAACCACAGGGTTGAAATACTTACCTTTCCTGTTCCTCCCTGCCCTGTTGTGGTCTTTGCTTACTAGTATTGATACTGAACATGTGTTTCTGGTTACGTACTCTCTGGCTTGTTAAACTGACTTTGTGACTTTCTCCTACCCTTTGACCTCGGCTTGTTTCTCGTTATCCTGTCTTCTGGTTCCCCTTACTTGGCTTGTCTCCTGACTATTCTGTGTGTGCTTAGCCTGGCCACTCTAAGGTCCGGTACGGCACCCTTTCTGTGTGTGTGTTAGCGTGCTAGGTTCCCCGAATCGTGACACATACAGACACACACACGCATAAGGACATACAGACACTGACATACATACATTCATACTGGCATACATTGACAGTGGCATGCATACATACTGACAGACATAGATACATGCATACTGACATACATGCATACAGACATACATGCATACAGACACTGATATCCATACACACACACACAGACATACATTCATAATGACATACATTGGTACTGGTATACATACATATATGCATACTGACATGCATGCATACAGACACTGACATCCATACATACACACAAACATATATTCATACAGACATACATTGATACTCATACATACATATATACATACTGACAGACCTACATATATACACATACTGACAGACGTACATACATACTGACAGACATACACACTGACACAGACAGCTGATTTGTCAGCCACCCTCCTGTTTCTTACTGTTTCTTTGCAGGAGGGTGACTGGGGCTGATGGGAGTCAGCGTGGCTCTCCCTCTTCAAGGCCTCCACGCTGCCTCTCCTCCTGCGCAGAGTGAGCTGGGAGGAAGTGACCGGCCGTCACTTCCTCCGAGCAGCACTTGCATTGCGGCTGCATTTATTTTTTCTTCAAGGGGCCCTGTCGCGCTATTACACGGTCACAGTGCTGACAGTGCCCCTGAAGATATAGGGCCCATCGGGTGGCACTAAGTGCATGGGCCACCCAATGGGCCCCATTAGCGTGCGGGCCCCGGTACAACTGCACCGGCGGCAGTTCCGTCGCTACACGTGTGGCTTGGGCAATTTCAAGAATTTACACTGAACCTTCACGGTTCAGAGTCCAAGTCACATATTGCTTCTCATTATACTCTATGGGCATTCCATTGTATCATTTACCTGTCATTCCATAGAAAAAAGCTATAATCCCAGTTACTTTTCATTTTACAATCTACTGATGTACTTGGGGAACACCTGTGGTAAAGATAAATTTGCTACATAACACAGATTTACCTGCAAATGAGTTTATATGTTGCCTCCCATTATACTCTATGGGCATTCTCTTTAGTCATTCACCATTGTCATTCCATAGAAAACAATGATAATCCCACTTAATCTCAATTTCAAAAATTGCAAATGACCACGCAGAGTATGCCTGCAAAAGATTTACTTGATCTTTATCACGGTTCAGATTCCAAGTCACATATTGCTTC